>NC_053447.1:27234958-28527100 GCF_007990345.1 Gossypium hirsutum
GATAATTACGCATTCAAAAATAATTAAAATATTACAATTATTATTTAAAAATAATTAGTTAAAATAATTATAAATGAAGTAAAAGCTGACAAAAAAAATTTACAATTACAATCATTTAAAAAAGTTTGGTTTATTTATTTGTTTTTCTTGATATTATTATTTTTACATATTAATTACAAATTATTATAGTCAATTTATTAACTATTAAGAAAATAAAAATAAAAATTGAATAGTGAAGTATATCATTTTTTTTTATTTGTGCAAATGCTTTAATAAAAGAAAATTTTTTATGAGAAATATATTTGAATTATTAAAAAATAATACATTTTAATAATATTTATTAGTTAATATTTTAAATAATGTTTACATGAAGTAAAAATTATATTGTATGTTGAAAAATAGTACAAATATTTTAATTATGATTTAAATTTTTTTAATATTGTTAAAAAGTTTATTGATCTATAAAATATCAACATTTGAATATAGTATTTCAAAATTTCCTTTTATTATATTTGAATTATTAAATAAATTAATATATTTTAAGTATATTTAACAAATAATAAATATAAAAAATTAAACATATAAAATTGCATACAACAATATGGTATTAAAGAAGGGTTATATAAGTTTTTTTTCCCTTAAGAGCTAAAATTGTGTATGTGGCTATGTTTTGTTTTTGGTAGGAAAGACTTTTTAGAACTCATTTTAACTCGCGTCATCAAATGTAATTATTGAATCCTGGCTTTAGTAAAAATGTTAATCATTATGAAATCATAATCAAATCGTCATTAAGGACTGTCCTTTACGTTTAAGAAAATACTATAACCTATCTATCCACAGTCTCATTCAATATATATGGTCAGTGCTGTTAAGAAATGGCTTAAAATTGGTAGTGGATTGTTGTTGTTGGTAGTGGGTTGTTGGTGGTAGTGGATTAGTGGATGGTTGTTGGTGTCCATTTTCAACCACAAATCTTTGCCAAAGTTTTGGACAATTATGTCCTTGAACTCTCTTATAAATAGAGAGGTTCATTAGCCATATTCATCATCCCAAACCAAAGAGAGAGCAAAGCTTGTTCTTTGAAAGCTAGGATTTTAGCTTTCGGGTTTTCTATAGGGGTTGAGAGTTGTGAGGTTCTCGGGTTGTGTCTTGAGTGTAAAACACTTGTAATCTTCATCTTGTTATAGTGAAATTTCTTTTCGCCTCTGCCCGTGGACGTAGGCATTAAAGCCGAACCACGTAAATCCTTGTGTTCACTTTATTTTTCGTTCCGGTCAATTTACTTGTAGTCATATCGGAGTTCTCGAATCGATCCTTTCCGCAACAAATTGGTATCAGAGCGTAGTTGAAGGAGTGATAATATTTTCTGAATTGCCCTGTGACTGCAGCTTTGTCTGATCTTTCACATCAGGAAGAAAATATTATCATTCATTCAAAGGTTCCAAATTATGGCTACAAGTGTTTCATCGACTAAGTATGATGTCGAGAAATTTACCGGGAAAAATAGTTTCAGTTTATGGCGCATCAAGATGCGGGCAGTGCTGGTTCAACAAGGATTGCTAAAAGCATTGTCTGGTAAAGATAAATTACCAAGCACGCTTTCGGAAGAGCAAAAGGATGACATGCTAGAAAGAGCACATAGTGCTATTCTGCTATGTCTAGGAGATGAAGTGCTACGAGAAGTAGCGGATGAGAAAACCGCGTCCGGTTTGTGGCTCCGGTTAGAGAGCAAGTACATGACGAAGTCATTGACGAACCGGCTCTACCTCAAGCAAAGACTCTATGCCCTGAAGATGGAGGAAGGTACACCTGTTTCCCAGCACCTGGATAAATTCAATTCCATTATCATGGATTTGAATAATATCGATAACAAAATCGATGATGAGGACCAAGCAATAATTGTTTTGTGTTCTTTGCCTCCCTCGTATGAGAATTTTGTTGATACAATGATGTACGGTCGTGATGACCTGACTCTAGAGGAGGTGAAAAATGCCTTAAGTTCCAGTGAGTTGAGGAAGAAAATCACTGGTAAGGTGGTCGAAAACAATGAAGGCGAAGGCTTGGTTGCTCGAGGAAGATCCAAGGCAAAGGGTGGAAGTTCAAGTAAAAGCCATCCTAGATCGCAGTCCAAGAAGAGAATACAGTGCTACTACTGTAAGAAGTACGGGCACATGAAGGTAGATTGTCCGAAAAGGAAGGAGAAATCAGAATCACAGGAGCAACAAAATGATCGTGCGAATGTAGCTGATGCAGATTCTTCAAGTGATGCCGAGATCGTTCTTGCAGTATCCGACTCTTACGCTGGTGGGAGATGGATTCTTGATACGGGAGCTACATTTCATATAAGTACTTCGAAAGATGCATTCTCAACATACGAGAAGCATTCTGGTTCAGTACTAATGGGAAATGACCACGCATGTCAAGTCATGGGGATTGGCACAGTTCGTATAAAGATGTTTGACGGTATTGTTAGAACTCTAACTGATGTTCGGCACATTCCAGAAATGAAGAAAAATTTGATCTCTTTGAGTACGTTGGACAAGAAAGGCTTTCGGTACTCTGCTGAAGGTGGAGTTCTCAAGGTATTCTCGGGTGCTTTGACTGTGATACGTGGTAATTTGGAGCGGGGCCTTTACTTCCTCGATGGTTCCTCGGTTACAGGTGTTGCGGGAGTGTCATCATCAGATGATCTAGATTCTGACACCACGAAGTTATGGCATATGCGGCTCGGGCATATGAGCGAGAGAGGCTTATCGGTGCTAAGCAAACGAGGATTATTGTCTGGGCAGTGTACAGGAAAGTTGAATTTCTGTGAGCACTGCGTCTTCGGTAAGCAGACTCGGGTAAAGTTCAGCACTGGGATTCACAAGACAAAAGGCACAGTGGATTACTTCCATTCTGACCTTTGGGGGCCTTCTCCGACAATTTCTAAAGGTGGTTACAGATATCTGCTTACCTTTATCGATGATTACTCGAGAAAGGTTTGGGTGTATTTTCTGAAGAGCAAGTATGAGGTTCTCATCAACTTCAAGCAATTTAAAGCTTTGATCGAAAATCAAACAGGAAAGAAGATCAAGCGATTCCGGACGGATAATGGCTTGGAGTTTTGCTCAGGTGAATTCAATGAGTTCTGCAAAAATGAAGGAATAGTGAGACACCGCACTGTTCGTCGAACACCACAACAAAATGGAGTTGCAGAACGCATGAATAGAACTCTCTTGGAGCGAGCTCGTTGCATGCGATCAAATGCTGGGCTCGGTGAAGAATTTTGGGCTGAAGCTGTTAATACTGCTTGTTATTTGGTTAACAGATCTCCGTCAACAGCTATTGAGCTGAAGACTCCTGAGGAAGTATGGTCTGGTTCTCCTGCTGATTACTCTGGTTTAAGAGTGTTTGGCTGCCCTGCGTATGCTCATGTAAATGAGGGAAAACTCAAACCGAGGGCGAAGAAATGCATATTTCTTGGATACGGCCAAGGGATGAAAGGATACAGGTTGTGGTGTCCTGATCCGGTTTCGTCCAAGTTCATCATCAGCAGAGATGTGACTTTTGATGAGTCATCCATGCTTCGATCCACCACAAATTCCCGGGAAAAGGAGGAGTCAGATAGAATGGGAGATCACGGTGTTGAGAAGCAGGTGGAGTGTCAGGTGGACGCTCCAATTCCTACGGAAGGTACTTCAGTCCAGGATGATCAAGTTGAGGTGCAAGATTCCGATGAAGATGAGTCACCTCAAGAAAAACCATATAGCATTGCCACTGGAAGAACGAAGAGACAAATCAAACCAAATCCGCGTTACGCTAATCTGGTGTCTTTCGCGCTCAGTGTGGCGGAGTCCATTGGTATAGAACCTTCCAGTTATAATGAGGCTGTCACGTGTGATGAGTCGGCACAGTGGGCAATTGCTATGAGTGAGGAGATAGAATCTCTTCACAAGAACCATACTTGGGAGTTGGTTAAGCCGCCAAGTAACCAGAAGATAGTTGGTTGCAAATGGGTCTTCAAGAAAAAGGAAGGCATCCTAGGGGTTGAAGCAACTAGATTCAAGGCACGATTGGTTGCTAAAGGCTTCACTCAGAAAGAGGGGATTGACTACAATGAAGTTTTCTCCCCAGTCGTAAAGCATTCTTCCATTCGTGTATTACTTGCCATGGTGGCCAAGTCTGATCTAGAACTTGAGCAGCTTGACGTAAAAACGGCGTTCTTGCATGGTGAGCTCGAGGAAACAATCTACATGCGTCAACCAGAGGGTTTTACAGTTCCTGGTAAAGAAGACCATGTCTGTCTATTAAAGAAGTCTTTATATGGATTGAAACAATCCCCAAGGCAGTGGTACAAGCGGTTTGATAGCTTCATGATTCAGCATGGTTACACAAGATGTGACTATGATGCTTGTGTCTATCATCGGAAGCTCTCAGATGGTTCGCACATTTATTTGTTGCTGTATGTTGATGACATGTTAATTGCTTCCAAAAACATGTCGGAAATCAACAAGTTAAAGTCGCAGTTGAGTGGTGAGTTCGAGATGAAGGATCTGGGTGCTGCCAAGAAAATTTTGGGCATGGATATTCACAGAGATCGCAAGGCGGGCAAGCTTCGTGTGTCGCAGAAGAACTACATTGAAAAGGTTCTTCAACGCTTCGGCATGGATAAAGCGAAAACTGTGAGTACTCCGTTGGCACCACATTTCAAACTCTCTGCAGAGTTGTCACCACAATCTGATGAAGAAAAGCAGCAAATGTCTCACATTCCATACTCGAGTGCAGTTGGAAGCGTGATGTATGCAATGGTTTGCACTCGTCCAGACATTTCACATGCAGTTAGTGTGGTCAGCAGATACATGAGTTGTCCTGGCAAGGAACACTGGCAGGCCGTGAAATGGATTCTCAGGTACTTGAGAGGTTCTGCAGATTTATGCTTGGTATATGATCAGAGTGACTGCACTAGCAGTGTCACAGGCTATGTGGACTCTGATTATGCTGGAGATCTGGACAAAAGAAGATCTCTGACGGGTTATGTTTTCACTTATTCTGGAGGAGCCATTAGTTGGAAAGCTGTGTTACAGTCTACCGTAGCCTTATCTACGACTGAGGCGGAATATATGGCGTTAGCAGAAGCAGTGAAAGAAGCATTGTGGATGAAAGGTCTAGTAAGCAGTTTGGGTTTACAACAGGATTTCACTGTTGTATTTTGCGATAGCCAGAGTGCCATACATCTGACTAAAAATCAGATGTTTCATGAACGGACCAAACACATTGATGTCAGATATCATTTTGTTCGGGAACATGTTACGCAAGGTGACATTGTTATCAGCAAGGTTGCTACCGAGAAGAATCCTGCAGATATGTTAACTAAGGTGATCCCTGCATATAAGTTCAAGCATTGCTTGGACTTGATAGGTATTCGGGATTGATTAGCGCCAGAGAGGCGTTTGGAAGAGGTGATCCAGTTCGAGGAATTCACTATGATGTTCAGCTTGGTAAATTTCAAGCCAAGGTGGAGATTTGTTAAGAAATGGCTTAAAATTGGTAGTGGATTGTTGTTGTTGGTAGTGGGTTGTTGGTGGTAGTGGATTAGTGGATGGTTGTTGGTGTCCATTTTCAACCACAAATCTTTGCCAAAGTTTGGACAATTATGTCCTTGAACTCTCTTATAAATAGAGAGGTTCATTAGCCATATTCATCATCCCAAACCAAAGAGAGAGCAAAGCTTGTTCTTTGAAAGCTAGGATTTTAGCTTTCGGGTTTTCTATAGGGGTTGAGAGTTGTGAGGTTCTCGGGTTGTGTCTTGAGTGTAAAACACTTGTAATCTTCATCTTGTTATAGTGAAATTTCTTTTCGCCTCTGCCCGTGGACGTAGGCATTAAAGCCGAACCACGTAAATCCTTGTGTTCACTTTATTTTTCGTTCCGGTCAATTTACTTGTAGTCATATCGGAGTTCTCGAATCGATCCTTTCCGCAACAAGTGCTGTGTATTAATTTTACAGAAAAAATAAAAGGAGCAGGGTCTTTTTCAGCATTGGTTGATAAGCTTCCTAAAAGATAAGGAACTCCATTTCTCTGAATAAAATAAAAAAGGATGACTTGCAGCTGAAACAGAGATACATTCAGTTTCTGCACTAAGAGAAACAAGCTTTCGTTTTTCTTTTAGGAAATAACTTTGATTTCGAGGGCAATCCCGTATCCTACCATTCACAGCTGATTTCAATAATGCTGATACCCATTGTTTTCTTTTTCTTTTCCAAACTTTGAAATTGATTTAAGTTTTACCAACTTTGTCTCTATTTTACATATTCATTTAAATTTAATCTTATTATACCCAACCGGTACTAAAAAAAAAAATTGAGATCTTGTTTTCCAATGAATTAATATATACAAAGTTACTTCAATTTAACAACTTATCTTTACTTGGTACTTCAATTTTTTTTTAGACTTACTTTGTATCTGAACTTAAAAATCGTCAGTCAACTTAAAATACATCAACATGACATTGAAGATCCAATACCATGGTAACATATGGTAGTCTCATATTTTGACATGAGACAAAATTTTATAATTTTTTTATTTATTTTTGTCATATGTCAATGTGAGATTGTCACGTGTCACCCTGCAATTGGTCATTAATGCCACATCAGCATAATGTCAGCATATTTTAACAATATTAATCAAGTACCTAAAAAAATATCAAGTTAACTTAGGAGCTCCAAGCTCAAATATTAATTAAGTTAAAAATAATTTAAGTATAAATTACGAAATTTAAATATTTATATATATATTAACCCTTTTCAAATACATTAATCATCACTATTGAAATGTGAAGCTCCATTTATGAATTGTGGAAGCTATAATTGATTAAAATTATATTAAATAACAATGTATATAAAAATAATGGATGGGTGACAAACTAGAAAAAATATATCACGAGTCCCAACTCCCAATTAATCGAATGTAAGAAGATGCAAATTGAAAAAGAAAAAAAAAAGTGTAAGAAGCGCTTATCACCTTATATACATTCTCATGCAATCAACCTCTTGAGGACGCGATGAGCCCCGTCACTTTGCTAAACTACTTACCTATATTGTTATTCTCCCAAGTTATCATCAGCATTCATTTCCCTAACTAGTCCGACACACCTCATATCTTTTTCCTCTATCTTGTAGCACTGAATCACATACTAGTCCAAAAACCAGCTCTCACTCTCCATTATTCTCAAAAAAAACCTTAACAAATCCATTTGGAATTCACAATAATAAAAAATGCCCTTTCGCTTTTGGTTTCGAGATTAATAATTGTGGAAACCGATTTTTTTTAAAAAACAAAAATTTTAGGTTGTCAACTTTAAAAAATGAAAATTGGGAGTTGCCACAAATCTTCTATTAGCACCCTCATTACGCCCAAAAATTGGTACCTAATTAAGTAATTAATTAATGTCTTAATGTCGAATATTTGAAAAAACGTAATCCTTAGCAAAAACTTAAAAATGTTACGTATTAAGACGCTTATCATTTCAGAGAAAGAAAATACCACACCAAATGCGTTAGGGCACGACATTCTAATTTTCCCCAAAAATTAATTAGGCCAAAATACTAGTGCAATAAAAATTTAAAAGAATATCCATTTATTCAAGATTTAAGAAATCGCGGTCCAATACGTTAGGGCACAATTCCTCTAAAATCCCAAACTCGGAATATTTCCTTTATTATTTTTTAGAAAAAATATTCATTTTGAGAAATCAATGCGTCACATCCAATACGTTAGGACACAACGTGTTGAATTCCCAATAATGAGTTCTTATTTTTTTGATTAAAGAGAAATGCTCGATTGTTAGATTTAACGAAGAAAATCGGAACCCAATACGTTAGGGCTCAATTTCCTTGAAAATCCTAAATACAAGCATTCTCTCAATTTTGAAAAGTTTGAAATCGAGTAAAAAATGATGTGATGCTACATTAAATATACAATGCAATAATAAATATTACAATGACATAGAAATAATGTAAACATATAAATGAATGAAACTAACTTACATAAAAGAAATAACCATTGACATACAAGAATATCAAATAAATGAACAAAATATAAATGAAAAAAAAACATAAGTCAATAAACAAATGAAAGAAACAATAAAGGATAAACAACACATAATATACACATTGGAATTATGAGAAATAAAGTACATAATTTACATATAAAATTTTAATTATAAAATTCATATAATGCTTTTATGAAAATAAAGAAAAAAATATATAAATATATGTGTAAAAAATAAACATGTATTTTAATATTTTCGAAAATAAAAAATATGTACGTAGATATATGAAAATATAATAGAATATTCAAATATATATATATGTATACATGTAAAATATATTAAAAGGATTAATTAATATTTACATAAAAAAAGTATGAATATATAAATAAAAAAATATTAGCTGAAAGAAAATAAATATGTTCATAAGGAAACAATAAATATACATATATAATTAAAAAATAATTACATAAAAATAATAATTACATCCTAAAAATCAACCAATTTTAAGAAAGATATAAAATAGAACTAAATTGAATTAAATAAAATATTTGGGGCAAATCCGCAAATAAATAAAGCCAAAGAGACCACATTGAATGCACAGATAATGTAGAGGGGCTGGAAGGGCAATTTTCCCTTCTCCTCTAAACGACATCGTTCACATTAGGACGAAATTGAAAACAATAGTAAATTAATGGGTAAATTAATAAAATAAAAACTTAATTGCAAAAGACATTAAAAGGCGGAGGGGCTAAAAGTGCAATTTACCCCTCCGCTAAAAAACACGCGGATCCTAGGCCAGGTCGGGTCGGAGCCGGGTCGGCCTCCCAGTCGGGTCGGAGCCGGGTTGGCCTCCCCAAAACGATGCCGTTTTGGGCGTTTGGGAGCTCTCCAAAATGACGTTGTTTTGGTACCCTTTAAATACCCCCAATTCTCCAAAAAAAATTCATTTGAAACCCCTTTTAAAAAAACAAAAAAAACTTTCAAAAGCTCTCTCCCCTTCCAGCTCGTCCGGCCAGAGGTTCGGTCATCGACCACCGCGCCGGCCGTCGATCTCCAGCGCCGGCCGTCGATCTCCAGCGCCGGCACTGCTGTATGCGGTGGCTGAAAAAAGGGAAAACTCCCTATTCGGCTCTTTCGGCCTCCCTTAAACCCAATCCGGGCCCAAATCCTCCGAAAATTTACGAAAAATACCCTAAAAGACCTCGGAACCTTTCGACTTCCGATCGTCTATCCTTGGAGACGAACCTCGGCCGTTCCAACGGTGATTCAGAAGCAAACCAAAGTAAGTTCTTTCTCCATTTTATTATGTTTTAGTAAAGTAAAAATAATAATAAAAAAATAAAAGAAAACAAAGAAATAATCGATGCAAAAATAAAATATCAACCTTTTTGAGTTTTGGTTGATTCTGTGTTTGTAAAATATCGTGCCTTTTTTATTGATTTCGAATTTTTTTTGGATCCCCATTACAATATGTTTAATGGCTTTTTATAGCCATTCTCAAGATATATAAAGAAACTAATCTGCTTATATTGATTTGATTTGCGAATCTTCGATCTTGTTTTCCATATACTGTTTATTTCCTTTTTGTGCCCAGATGAAGATTCGGGGGTTGAGATTCGGAGGGCGATGCTAGGTGGCTGCGGCGCGAGACTCGTCACAGAAACCCTAGGGTTTCTAATATTGTGTTGGGCCATTATTTAGGGCCTTTGCTTATTTTGGGTTTTGGGCTACATAGGCCCGTTTTAATTTGGGCCCTTTTAAGTCCGGGCAAAATCTGTTATTACAACTGCCCCTCTTTGCTTGTTGTCGGGTAACGAGAACAGAGCAAAGACTTTAAAACTCTCGATTTTGCCCGGTCTTACCGAATCTTGGTACTCTTCTTCTTCTTCAAGTAGCCTCATTCCTTCCTACTGCATCCTCAGAGGTATAGGAACTAATGTTTCAATCTACTTTAATGCAACTTTTATAGCTTCAACTTGATTTAGTCCACTCCTGGTGCAACTTCAGGGAGATAAGACTAAATACGATCTGCTCTCTGCAACTTCAGAGAGATAAGATCCAAGGTTTTAATCCACTCCACTGCAACTTCAGGAAGATAGGATTATCGGCTTTAATCTGCTCTACTGCAACTTCAGCGGGATAGGATTACCGGCTTTAATCTGCTCTACTGCAACTTCAGGGAGATAAGATTTGCCATCTTCAGTCTGCCTCACTGCAACTTCAGAAGGATAAGACTAAATGGGATCTGCTCTTTGGAACTTCAGAGAGATAAGATCTAAGGTTTTAATCCGCCCACTGCAACTTCAGCGGGATAGGATTACCGGCTTTAATCTGCTCCACTGTAACTTCAGGGAGATAAGATTTGTCATCTTCAGTCTGCCTCACTACAACTTCAGAAGGATAAGACTAAATGGGATCTGCTCTCTGCAACTTCAGAGAGATAAGATCTAAGGTTTTAATCCACCCACTGCAACTTCAGCAGGATAGGATTACCGGCTTTAATCTGCTCCACTGTAACTTTAGGGAGATAAGATTTGTCATCTTCAGTCTGCCTTACTGCAACTTCAGGAGGATAAGACTTGCTTACTTAGTCCGCTCCACTGCAACTTCAGGGAGATAAGACTAGATGCGATCTGCTTTCTGCAACTTCAGAGAGATAAGATCTAAGGTTTCAATCCGCCCACTGCAACTTCAGCGGGATAGGATTATCGGCTTTAATCTGCTCTACTGCAACTTTAGGGAGATAAGATTTGTCATCTTCAGTCTGCCTCACTACAACTTCAGAAGGATAAGACTAAATGGGATCTGCTCTCTGCAACTTCAGAGAGATAAGATCTAAGGTTTTAATCCACCCACTGCAACTTCAGCGGGATAGGATTACCGACTTTAATCTGCTCCACTGTAACTTTAGGGAGATAAGATTTATCATCTTCAGTCTGCCTCACTGCAACTTCAGGAGGATAAGACTTGCTTACTTAGTCCGCTCCACTGCAACTTCAGGGAGATAAGACTCGATCTGTTATCTTCACTGATCTGCTCTCTAGGGAACATGACCTATATAATGAACCTAATTATGCCTAATGATTAGGATGTCATAAAATGAATCAAATGCTCCTAACTAGACATGTGTAAATGACGTTTGAATGAATGCAGAATGTTATTTTTCAAGAATTATCATTTCTTAAAGTTTATTAAGGCTTTGACACTGGCGCCTTTTGCTTGGCTGATATCTCCGAAGAAACACTTAATCCAATTGCCTCCCATTGTGCACTTCCAAACTCAACCCTCTAGGACACATAATTTGTACTATATTCCTTCCACCGTGACTTAAGAGTAGGAAAATTTGACTCTTCTTAATCTTCTCCTATCGTAATTCAGGGATACAGGTTATGAAATTTGTTTACACCACTCTCAGGGTGTCCTATCAAATGCTTATGCCCAAATGAGGAGCTTTCTTTTCATAAGGGACTTCTTCCTACCCCATCAAGACTTCTTACTATCTCATTCACTATTTAGACAACCAAATCCAAAAAAGCAATCTTAATTTAGACTTTTTCCTTCTTAGGCTCTTTATCTTTTGAACTCGGGGTGTTTTAAACAATAGTCCTGTTTCAGGTTACCAAATTATTTAGAAATTCCCAGAGTAATATACCAAACTTCTTTTGTGAAAGTTTATTAGTCCATCAATCATTATTCTGATGCGACATGCTTGCGCAAAGATCAAAAATACTGAGTAAGAGATGAATTAATTCAAGAGTTTATTGATAGTAAGTGTCCTGAAAAAAAAGTATTCAAGAACAACAAAGAATGAAGTATTTACAAGAACCAACAAATTTGGTACAAATAATATGAAGACTAGGTGTTTTGGATATCGTCGCTTGAACTTCTCCATGCAAGCCAAGAACCATTCTGAATTTAACATGTGTTTAGGGGATCTACAGTACTTTGCCAATGCCCCAAGACGTCGTATATCCTTTTATCATTGACTTAAGTGAAACAAGATCACCATATGCCCCAATCTGACAATGTTTGAGCCGCCTTTTTCAGGTTTTCAACTCAAACTCCCTTTGGTCTCAAGGCGCCATTTTCGGGTTTTCACCTTGGCCTCTCCCTTTTTTTTTATTATTTTTTAAGAAATCAAATCGCCCTTTGCGGGTTTTCACTTTGATTCCTCTCTTCCTTCAAGTGAAATATTTCTTAACCGAATCTGAATTTACAAGATTCGGAAGATTTTTGCCATCCATTTCACTCAAAATTAAAACGCTTCCAGAAAAAGCCTTTTTCACAACGTAAGGTCCTTCCCAGTTTGGCATCCATTTCCCTCTAAAATCTTTTTGTAAAGGGAGGATCTTTTTCAAAACCAAAGCACCTTCTTCTCTGGGACGAACCTTCTTATTATAAGCTCGCATCATTCGCTTCTGATACATTTGACCATGACGAATGGCTTTTAATCTTTTCTCTTCAATCAGGTTCAGTTGATCATACCGAGATTGGATCCATTCGGCCTCATCCAATTTTGACTCAGCCAAAACTCGAAGAGAAGGAATTTCTACCTCAATGGGTAAAACTGCCTCCATTCCATAAACCAACGAAAAAGGTGTTGCCCCAGTCGAAGTCCTGACAGATGTTCGGTAAGCCAAAAGAGCGAATGGTAACTTTTCATACCAATCCTTGTAAGTTTCAGCCATTTTTGCCACAATTTTCGTAATGTTTTTATTGGCCGCCTCTACTGCACCATTCATTTTTGGGCGATACGGTGACGAATTATGGTGTTTGATATTGAACTGATTACAGACTTCTGCTATTGTGCTGTTGTTCAAATTCAGTGCATTGTCAGATATAATCCTTTCAGGCATTCTATATCGACATATGATCTCTTTCTTCAAAAACTAACTGACTGCTGACTTCGTGACATTAGCATATGAGGCTGCTTCTACCCACTTAGTAAAATAGTCAATAACCACAAAAATGAAACGATGTCCATTAGAAGCATTCGGTGATATTGGTCCAATGACGTCCATACCCCATATGGAGAAAGGTCACGAAGAAGTCATCACATGAAGAGGAGAAAGAGGCGCGTGCATTTTGTCCCCATAAATTTGGCATTTATGGCATTTCTTGGCATGATTGATGCAATCTCTTTCCATAGTGGACTAGTAATATCCGAATCTCATAATCTGTCTAGCCATGGTAAATCCATTAGCGTGCGTTCCACAAACACCCTCATGGACTTCTTTTAAAATTTCCTTAGCCTCTACAGCGTCCACGCACCTCAACAATACTCGATCCTTTCCCTTTTGTATAAGATCTCCCCATCTAAGACATAGTCAATAGCTAGTCTCCTCAATATCCTCTTATCATTCTCCGTTGCCTGATCAGGATATTCTCAATTATTCACATATAGCAATATATCTTGGTACCAGGGACGATTATCATTCTCCACTTATTCAATGCTGTAACAGTGGGCTGGGATCTCATAAATACTAATTTGAATGGGCTTCATGTCCTCCAACTGATTTACTTTAATCATGGAAGCTAAAGTAGCAAGAGCATCAGCCATCTGATTTTCTTCCCGTGGGAGATAACAGAAGGTAATGTTGTCAAACTCTTCGATCAATTCCAAAACCAATCTCCGATAATGGATCAACTTAGGGTCTCTTGTCTCCCATTCCCCTCTTAGTTGGTATCTTACCAATGTTGAGCCTTCGTACACCTCTAATGTCTTGATTTTCCGCTCTATGGCTGCCCGTATACCCATGATGCAAGCTTCATACTCAGCCATGTTATTAGTGCAATCAAAGTCTAATTTACTGGTGAAAGGATGATAATCTCCATTCGGAGACACCAGGACTGCCCCAATCCCATTGCCTAGTGCATTCGATGCTCCGTCAAAGTTTAATTTCCAAGAATGATTTTCTTGGGGATCCTCTTCAGCATTTGCCACATACATCAAATCTTCATTCGGGAAATCAAAGTCCAGAGGCTCATAATCTTCCAGAGCTCTACTAGCCAAGAAATCTGCTATCGCACTTCCCTTGATGGCCTTCTGACTTACATATACGATATCAAACTCAGAAAGCAAGATTTGCCATCTGGCCATTCTTCCATTCAATGCTGTTGACTCCATCATATACTTTAAAGGGTCTAATTTTGAAATTAGCCAAGTCGTATGATAGAGTAAGTATTGCCTCAACCTCTTGGTCGTCCAAATTAGGGCGCAACACAATTTTTCGATAGGCGAATATCTCATCTCACAATCTGTGAATTTCTTGCTGAGATAGTAAATCGGCTTTTCTTTCTTTCCAGTCGCATAATGTTGACCCAGCACGCATCCCATGAAGTTGTTGAACACCGTTAAATACAAAATCAAGGGTTTATCTGGATTGGGTGGTGATAGAACTGGAGTATTGGATAAGTATTGCTTTATCTTTTCAAAGGCTTTCTGGCATTGTTCATTCCAGACATCAGGATTATGTTTCTTCAAAAGGCGAAATATGGGATCACATTTCTCGGTCAACTGTGAAATGAACAGAGCAATGTAATTCAGTCTTCCTAAGAAGCCTCGAACTTCTTTTTGGGTACGTGGTGGGGATAAATCTTGTATTGCCTTGACCTTGTCTGGATCAATCTCAATTCCCTTTTTGCTGACTACGAAGCCTAACAACTTTCCTGACCTGGCTCCAAAAGTGCATTTTGTCGAATTAAGCTTGAGCTGGAACCTCCTTAATTTTAAGAACAATTTTCTCAGGACCTGTACATGTTCATCCTCTGTTATGGATTTGGCAATCATATCATCAACATATACTTCAATTTCTTTGTGCATCATATCATGAAACAAGGCTACCATGGCTCTCTGATATGTTGCTCCCGCATTCTTTAATCCGAATGGCATCACCTTATAGCAAAATGTTCCACACAAAGTAATGAACGTAGTCTTTCCCATATCTTCTGGATGCATCTTTATCTGATTATATCCTAAGAACCCATCCATAAAAGAAAACAGCAAAAATCCTGTCGTATTGTCCACCAGAGTATCAATATATGGCAATAGGAAATTGTCCTTTGGACTTGCTTTGTTCAAATCCCTGTAATCCATGCACATTCATACTTTTCCATCTTTTTAGGGACTAGAACGATATTGGCTGCCCATTCAGAATATTTAACCTCCTGCAAAAACCCAGCATCAAACTATTTCCTAACCTCTTCTTTTATTTTGAGCACTATATCAAGCCTCATTCTTCTGAGCTTCTGTTGAACTGGTTTGCAATCCTCTTTTATAGGTAGACAATGCACTACAATGTTAGCACTCAATCCGGGCATATCCTGGTATGACCATGCGAAGACATCTTTGAATTCTTGGAGTAATTCAATGAGGTCTCGTCTTGTCTTTATAGAAATCTTGGTTCCAATTTTCACCTCTTTTCCTTCTTCCAAGCTCACAATTTCTAATGATTTTTTTGTGAGGTAGGATTTGCTTTTCCTCTTGTTCTACCATCCTCAACAAGTCTAAAGTTAAACCAATATCTTTGTCACCTTCAAAGTCATGCGATCCCTCTAAACACATGTTTCGTTCAAAAGGACACTCTGAGCTCGTAGTGGTGTCATTCACGTCGTTGATACACAAGGACCTAATATGGTTACAAAAGAATGTATGAATTTATGTACCATTATTTGTGCAATGAAAGAATATATTTACTTGTATGGAAAGAATGAAAGAATATTTACTCGAAACAATTGCAAAGATGTATTTTTATTAAAATAATGATGTTTAAACATAAGCCTATTTCACAAAAGAGTTCTTGTTATTTCTAGGCTAAAACAACAAGTTTGTTCTGAATATTACTCTGAGACATTTCTAAAGACTTTAGGTATTTCTTTCGCAGTCCAATTATCTGGAACATCCCCGGGCTCGTAAGGACGAATGTTCAGCCAGCTCCTCTCTTCATTCACATGCTCATGAATGGCATTGATGTGCATATTTCCCAACGTATCCTCAATGCTTTCCTCAACCGATTTCTTTCTCTCGTGATGAATAACTCCTCCAGATACGAAAGTTTTGGCTATGTGGGGAATTATCATTGGCTCCCACTTAGCTTCCTCCCCATTTAAACGCGCCATTCTCCTTTCCTGCCTTTTTTCTATCTCCTTCCTTCTCTGTCCTCTATCTGGCTTGTATCCTAAGTCAAAGTAATCCTGCTTTTCTTTCAGCATTGGAACCTCAGTCCTCCCTTGAAGATATCTCCTTAGCCCTCTTCTGGGTAAAGCTCCTTTTCCCACCAACAATTGTAAACCCATCTCTATAGTTTTAGATAAATTTGGCACTAAAATTTTACTCCCTTCAGGAACAAATGCCGTATTTACAAACTCCAAAGATCGAAATAAGCATTCTATTGACTCGTCATTGGCCTCCATGTATGGCGTCTCATTGGAAACAGTTGTTATTATATCCTCTTCGGCTTTTATTGTCACTAGCTGACCATCTGACACTAACTTCAACATCTGATATAATGATGACGGTACTGCCCCCGCCGAATGTATCCATGGTCTTCCTAATAAACAATTATAGGAAGGTTTGATGTCCATTACAATAAAATCTACCTCATAATCTGTTTGGCCAATCAGTAGGGGTATCTCAATTCTTCCCATGACCTTCCTTTCTGTACCATCAAACGCCCTCACTACATTTTGACATGTTTTCATGTATGAACTGTCTATGGGTAGCCTGTTAAGTGTGAATAATGGCAATACGTTCAAAGCTGATCCATTGTCGATCAGTACTCCTGGCAAAATATTCGCCTTGCATCGTGTAGTGATATACAAAGCTTTGGTAGATCCCATGCCCCTAGGAGGTATTTCATCATCATTGAAAAATATGAAATTATCAGCACTGATATTATTGACCAACCGATCTAGTTTGCTGACAGAAATATCCTTGGATACATAAGTCTCATTTAGCATCTTCATTAGTGCATTTCGATGTACTTCTAAATTCAAGAGTAAGGCTAGTACAGATATGCGAGCCGGTTGTTTATGCAACTGCTCGACGACATTATATTCATTATGCTTCAGAATTTTGAGGAATTCCACAGCTTCTTCCTCCTTCACTAGCTCAACTATTTTCCCTTTCTGCTCCCCTATTATGGCCCCTTTCATAGGTTATGGTTTGGCACTCACACACTGGTCATTTGTAGTCTTTTTTCCAGGGACAGTTGTATTGCACTCGTAACTCCATGGAACCTTCCTACTGTCCTAGTAAGAAAAGGTTGCAGGTTTCTTTATTATGATTCTTGGCATCACTAGCATTCTCACTTCATCCTTTTTTGGTCGCGAGATGATGACCACAGGCTGCGCTACTCTTGGAACTTTCGAGGATTCGGATGTGCAAATACTTCCTTCCTCCCTAACTTCCTCATAAAATTTCATTGTCTTATTATCCATCAGGCCTTGAACCAGGGCTCTGAATTCAGTGCATTCCTGGATTTCATATCCCTCCTCGTGATGGAACTCACAGTAATTTTCCATCCTTTTGAAGCTTCTCTCTGAATTCAGAACAATCAATCCTCTTTTTACCATATTTCTCCGGACCCACTTCAAAGGAATTTTCACTTCTGCTATGTCTTCCTTAATTTTTCTACTCATGCTCCCACCTATCATGTTCACTCCGTTATGATTAGGTAACGGATTTTCTATACTGGGTGAATCATCCAATTTAACCACACCCATGCTTATAAGTCTTTCCACCAGCTTCTTGAACGTCGTACAATGTTCTATAGAATGCCCCTCAATTCCTGCGTGATAGTCACACTGTGCATTTGCATCGTACCACTTGGGGTGTGGAGGCTGCAGAGGTTTCAAGTGGAAAGGGGAAACCACGTGTGCATCGAATAGATTCTGATATAGCTCCATATATGTCATTGGAATTGGCATAAATTGAATCTTCTCTGTATTTTATCTTGTATCAGATATCTGCTTTGATGATCCTTGCTGGTTAACAGCCACTTTTCCCGGCTGATTCACCGTAACTGTCTTCAAATATGACCTTGTGTTGTTAACCTCGTTCTCTTTCTTCTTCGAGGCCGCCCTTTTGCTACTTTCTCCAGCATCTATTTTTCCACTTCTGATAGCATTTTCTATAATCTCGCCATTCATAACTATGTCGAAAAAACTTTTAGTAGCACTTCCTAACATATGTGTAATAAATTGTGCCTTCAATGTGTTGACGAAAAGCATTGTCATCTCGCTTTCTAGAAGAGACGGCTGGACTTGTACGACAACCTCCCTCCATCTCTGCGCGTATTGCCTAAAGCTTTCGCCTGGTTTCTTTTCCATATTCTGCAGAGTGATCCTATCAGTTACCGTGTCAGTCACATGGTTGTACTACTTTATGAACGCCTGTGCCAAATCTCTCTATGAATTAATCTAGGTACGGGTCAATCGATTGTACCACTTGGATGCTGCCCCTATGAGGCTATCCTGGAAGCAATGAATCAAGAGTTGGTCATTATTGACATAACCGGTCATTCGTCTGCAGAACATGGTAATATTAGCTTCGGGGCTACTGGTTCCATTATATTTCTCAAACTCTGGCATTTTAAATTTGTAAGGGAGAACTAAATCTGGAACCAGACTCAATTCTTTAGCATCCATCCCATAGTAGCCTTTTGCACATTTCATCGCTCTAAATTTCTCTTCCAGCCATTTGTATTTTTCCTCTAGCTTTTTTGGCAATTCATCATTCATTTTCTCCTTTCCAGCCGTCTCATCGAAATCAGGAATAGCAGGATTAACAAAGTTGGCTCCGGGGTTAGAGCCTGATCCTGCCTGGAGATTCATTAGCGTTGCAGCGTCACCCGGAGGATTAATGGTAACAAAGGACCTACGCGGGTATATCTCAACTTGTTGGGGGGTAAAGTCCGGAGGATAGACAGGTCCCTCATTGTCTCATTCTTCAATATTGAGTACAGAGCCTTTTCCTTTATCAGTTCCTTTGCTGAACCATTAAGTTAACTAAGCCATCATACTCCCTTGAGATTCCATCATTTTGTCTATCATCTTTTGCTGCTCATTCATTTGCTTTTGAAGCTGCTCCTACATTTCCTTTTGGGATTGTTCTAGTCTTTCCATCCTTTGATCCATATCCTTAGTTTTCGATTGAGTACCGTAGTGGTGTTTGGTAGGTTGGTTGGTTTCTAGATTAACTGAGGATTGATTTAAATTAATTAGAACCCCTTGATGTATTTCTTTATGCATATGAAACAATGCAATGCATGAAATGAATGCAGAAAGGCGCCAATTTTAATTGAATTCCATATAAGAAAACTTTACTAGAAATTAAATTCCTTTACATAAAGTGAATTACAAATAAGACTTTGCCCTAATACCCAGAACTCTAATATTTCTAAGTAACAAAGCTAATTCTTGCCCCCGATCCGATTCTAATTCATACTTCACACTCAGCGTGTCAGCCTGTACTGCTAAAGTCTGTATATAATCAACTACTTCTTGAATCTGGACCACAGCTTCCTCGATAACATGATCTCTGCTTCTAACTTGAGTCTGAAAGTGGTGAAGCTGTTCATTATTACGACTCTCGTTTGCTTTCAAGTGCTTGATATGGATCTCACAATTTTGCAGCTCCGTTTCTAGCTCTTCGATTCTTTTCTTCATTTCTTCAATCTTGCTTAAGCTAGCTTTCAACTCTTTTGCCAATTTTCGATTTCGATATTAACGAAGACATCCTTCCAACACAACCACCCTGTCCTTTAGCTCGCCTTTTTCCTTTTGGCTTTCTAACAAACTCTTTTCTAAAACTTCATTTCGTCTCTGCATCTCCTGAAATTTTTGTTCCCATCTATCGACTTTGTCCTTTTCTTCTCAGATTTCTGCTCGCCACTGTTCCGAAGTCTTTCCCAGCCCAGCAGTTCTCATTGACAAACGTATTTTTTTATAATCCGTCTTCAGACTACCCAGCTCCTCCTCAGCCTTGTTTTTCTCTTTCTTTAACTTCTCATTTTCAAGCTTCTGAACGTCTATATCCAATCTTATGTTCGCCTTTTCCGCCTCCATTTGCTCTATCTTTTTCTCCAAATCCGCATTTCTCCTCTCAAAATCTTGCTTTATGATTTCCAACTCAGAAGGAATGATTCACAAATACTCTTCTATTGACTGGCTGTCTTCCTGATTTAACTTAGGTGTATTATCATTAATCCTCCTAGCCCACCATTCATGATACTCAGGAGTTGTCATAGGACCCACAGCTAGCCTCTTCATTCGGCGAGTCTGTTTTCACGCACTAGACATCTCTTGAATATTCTTTCTATAACCATCATCCTTGTACAAAAATTCATAATCAGCTATCCCTTGGGTCGCAAGTATAAATTGCCTTGACCTATATTACCTTAGTACCAATAATGGGGCATATCCAGCAGCTCCCCAAATACCCAGCAAGGGAACCCAATCAAAACTACCACACCTATACAGGATCTCATCTGGAAGTAACCAAAGAGCTCTCCACTCATCGTCCTCCTCTCGAAGATTTTGAAGCATTGCCATCCACTTCTCCTTCAAAATGTCGTCTCTCCTTGGCGTAGCGACTATCTCCTTTAGTGGTGAATAATTTTCAGAGAAAACCCGATACGAAACTTTATCCACCTTCTAAAAATGACTATGAAACCATGCGAGTAGAAGTTGTGCACATCCAATAAATCTACATTCGCCCGTGTTCCGGCATGCACTCAATGACCTAAAAGTTTCTACCAAAATTGCTGGAATCGGTGTAACCTTCTTATCGAGCCGGTTGAATAAATCAGTGATCGCTTCATCCACATACCCCAAGGCTTTAGGGAAGACAACCAAACCGTATATACTTAAAGCAAAAACATCTAACCTTTTCCTTACATCTAGGTGTGTGAGAATTGCATCTTTCAAGCTTCTCCAAGGAACGCACTTACTATCCCCATTTTGCTTAATTCGTGCGACAACCCACTGCTCACTCATTCCTGTTACACTCATCAGCTTCTTTGAAAAGGTTGGCACATTTACCGCTCTCGAATAGACCCTGTCCACTTGAAACTTTGAACATCAGAGTAAAGCCATATATTCCTCTATCGTAGGCACCAAATCAACCTTCCTAAACGTAAAGCAGCTGTAAGCAGGATTCCAGAACTGGGCGAGGGCTTGAAACAAATGCTTATCTACCTTTATATCAAGCAAATAAGGAAAATCCCCATAATTATTATAAAATAACTGTCTAACCTCATCACTCCACTGACCCCAGATTTCTTTCAATTCCTGCAAATTGTTTTGAGTTACACTGATATGCGTAAAGTCCCATAACTCCGATACATGCCGGTCAGCCAAACTATCACCCTTTTCTTGCTGCGTTGTTTCAGACCAAGTTTGGACAGTCGCATTGTCCTCCACTTTATCAAGAAACCCTATTTCCATGATAAGCCTTCTATTTAGAAACTGAATATAGACTGTCGCCTTTTATGATGAAATGAAATGCCATGACATGCAATCAAAATAAAATACAAAAAGTCAGTATCACATAAAAACATAAGATATAATCAAGAAATAGTAAAATTCCTAATTGGATATCTACTAAGGTTTAGTATAGTTCTACTTAGGGTGGATTCCTAAGGTTCATTATATGAAGTTCAGCTTCTAGGGTAAAGGTACCCGAACCAGCAGATTCCTCAATCCTCACCCATTATAGGCTCATATGGATCGAGTTTGGTTCAAGGGAATACATTTCCCTATGGCTGCACGGAGATGAAAATCTCACGAAGACATAGGTATGGATGTATCCCAGAAGCAATCCACTACCCTACACGGAGGTGAAAACCTTACGAAGGCATAGCTTCTCACTCCCACTTAAAAGGGTAAAATTGTTCAACTCATGAAATGTATAATGCAAACAATATTTAAGTAATAAGATAATGAGTGGGTAAGGATGTCATGAGTTTTTAAAAAAAAAATATTTTTCCCAACCATAAGACAAAAACAAATCAACTTTGTAGCTCGACTCTCTTTTCCTTAAAAAAATATCCCCAGTGGAGTCGCGAAGCTATCGAAACCGATTTTTTTTAAAACAAAAATTTTAGGTTGTCAACTTTAAAAAATGAAAATTGGGAGTCGCCACCAATCTTCTATTAAGGTGTGATTGGGTCACCTAAAAATGACTTTGGTCTACGAATTTTAGAAAAACGGGTCCGGGAGTCGGTTACGTATGAGGAAGGATTAGCACCCTCATTACGCCTAAAAATTGGTACCTAGTTAATTAATTAATGTTTTAATGTCGAATATTTGAAAAAACGTAATCCTTAGCAAAAACTTAAAAATGTTACGTATTAAGACCCTTATCATTTCAGAGAAAGAAAATACCACACCCAATGCGTTAGGGCACAACATTCTAATTTTCCCCAAAAATTAATTAGGCCAAAATACTAGTGCAATAAAAATTTAAAAGAATATCCATTAATTTAAGATTTAAGAAATCGCGGCCCAATACGTTAGGGCACAATTCCTCTAAAATCCCAAACTCAGAATATTTCCTTTATTATTTTTTAGAAAAAATATTCATTTCGAGAAATCAATGCGTCACATCCAATACGTTAGGACACAACGTGTTGAATTCCCAATAATGAGTTCTTATTTTTTTGATTAAAGAGAAATGCTCGATTGTTAGATTTAACGAAGAAAATCGGAACCCAATACGTTAGGGCTCAATTTCCTTGAAAATCCTAAATACAAGCATTCTCTCAATTTTGAAAAGTTTGAAATCGAGTAAAAAATGATGTGATGCTACATTAAATATACAATGCAATAATAAATATTACAATGGCATAGAAATAATGTAAACATATATATGAATGAAACTAACTTACATAAAAGAAATAACCATTGACATACAAGAATATCAAATAAATGAACAAAATATAAATGAAAAAAAAAACATAAGTCAATAAACAAATGAAAGAAACAATAAAGGATAAACAGCACATAATATACACATTGGAATTATGAGAAATAAAGTACATAATTTACATATAAAATTTTAATTATAAAATTCATATAATGCTTTTATGAAAATAAAGAAAAAATATATATAAATATATGTGTAAAAAATATGTATTTTATTATTTTCGAAAATAAAAAATATGTACGTAGATATATGAAAATATAATAGAATATTCAAATATATATATGTATACATGTAAAATATATTAAAAGGATTAATTAATATTTACATAAAAAAAGTATGAATATATAAATAAAAAAATATTAGCTGAAAGAAAATAAATATGTTCATAAGGAAACAATAAATATACACATATAATTAAAAAATGATTACATAAAAATAATAATTACATCCTAAAAATCAACCAATTTTAAGAAAGATATAAAAGAGAACTAAATTGAATTAAATAAAATATTTGGGGCAAATCCGCAAATAAATAAAGTCAAAGAGACCACATTGAACACGCAGATAATGTAGAGGGGCTAGAAGGGCAATTTTCCCTTCTTCTCTAAACGACATCGTTCACATTAGGACGAAATTGAAAACAATAATAAATTAATGGGTAAATTAATAAAATAAAAACTTAATTGCAAAAGACATTAAAAGGCGGAGGGGCTAAAAGTGCAATTTACCCATCCGCTAAAAAACACGCGGATCCTAGGCCGGGTCGAGTCGGAGCCGGGTCGGCCTCCCCAAAACGACGTCGTTTTGGTACCCTTTAAATACCCCCAATTCTCCAAAAAAAATTCATTTGAAACCCCTTTTAAAAAAAAACTTTCAAAAGCTCTCTCCCCTTCCAACTCGTCCGACCAGAGGTCCAGTCTTCGGCCACCGCGCCGGCCGCCGATCTCCAGCGCCAGTACCGCAGTATGCGGTGGCCGAAAAAAGGGAAAACTCCCTATTCGGCCCTTTCGGCCTCCCTTAAACCGAATCTGGGCCCAAATCCTCCGAAAATTTACGAAAAATACCCTAAAAGCCCTCGGAACCTTTCGACTTCCGATCGTCTATCCTTGGAGACGAACCTCGGCCGTTCCAACGGCGATTCAGAAGCAAACCAAAGTAAGTTCTTTCTCCGTTTTATTATGTTTTAGTAAAGTAAAAATAATAATAATAAATAAAAGAAAACAAAGAAATAATCGATGCAAAAATAAAATATCAACCTTTTTGAGTTTTGGTTGATTCTGTGTTTGTAAAATATCGTGCCTTTTTTATTGATTTCGAATTTTTTTCGGATCCCCATTACAATATGTTTAATGGCTTTTTATAGCCATTCTCAAGATATATAAAGAAACTAATCTGCTTATATTGATTTGATTTGCGAATCTTCGATCTTGTTTTCCATATACTGTTTATTTCCTTTTTGTGCACAGATGAAGATTCGGGGGATGAAATTTGGAGGGCGAGGCTAGGTGGCTGCGGCGCGAGACTCGTCACAGAAACCCTAGTATTTTTGATATTGTGTTGGGCCATTGTTTTGGGCCTCTGCTTATTTCGGGTTTTGGGCTACATAGGCCCGTTGTAATTTGGGCCCTTTTAAGGCCGGACAAAATCTATTATTACAATAATCACTTCCCATTAATGAATATTGTTGTAATCGTTGGACAAACCTTTTGTTCTCTTAAAAAAGAAAATTAAATAAAAGAAACTTAAAAAAAAGGTGTCTGATTTCTCAGGGCAAAAGATGCATGGGAGCAGATAAATCCCCGGGACTCCTTAATTTCCTAAAGATGTGGATGACAAGAACTGAATGGGATTGACGATTCTTTCTTTCTGTAACAAATGGGACTGTGTGGGAGAGATTTTATTAGTTGGGGGGGTTGTGGCAGTAATTTTTCGGGGATTTGTTTAAAGTGAGACCCATAGACAAAAGCATACAATACTCATTGGTCGTTTATCCCCACGCACGGCACGCCTCATAAATATGCCTCAATCAATCTCTACTCAACTCTAATTTCATTAGTTATACATTGGATTCCACTAAAACTGTCAAACTGAAAAATAAAATGATTAAAAAAATAAGTGTTCCCCTCTCAAACTTAATTTCGCAAAAGAATTACAAAGGCAAACACGATGTAAATCTCAAACTATGATTAAAAAAAACCACACCACTAAGGCAAGTAGTAGTAGTATTTATAAGGAAGCAAAATGGAGTAAAATAAATATATGATGATAACCAAATGTGATACATAGAGGAAATAAAATAATAATAATAAATACTGAATCCAAATCTCTTCTCTAGAAGATCAACCCAATGGCTGCCCATCCTAATGCCAATCCACCAATTATCTTCTGCAAGCCCTTGATGCTCTCTACTCTACTCTGCATTATTTTTTTCACAAAATTCATTATTTTAGAATTCCATTTAATTAAATAATGAAATAGAAAATACATGTAACTTCATCAGAAAACAAATACATAAATGCATGGTGTAAGCTTGTAATTATTGATACCATGTCTTGTGTATGCACGATTTGACATCTATATTCAATGCGTTGTATATAAACTTACAGCACGTTTAGTTCGCTGTATTAGAATAGAGGCGTAATGGAATAGAGGCGTAATAGCAAATCAATTTTTTGGTTGAATGTAATGGAATAGATGCATAATAGTATTCTTGTGTTTGGTTGAATGGAATAGAGGTGTAATAGCATAAGGAAAAAAACTAGAATGACTAAAATGCCCTTAGCAGAAATTTGTTTAGATAAATGATTATTGTTATTGTTATTAAATTTTAATAAGATTATTAAAATCAGTAATAAATAATTTAATCCTATTTTAACATAATTATTATTAAATATATTTTAATTAAAATATATAATTTAATAAAATTATTAATAATCAATATTGTTATATGGATTTACTCAGATCATAATATATGATACTATAAAATATAATTTAAGATAATTATTATTAAATATATTTTAATTAAAATATATGATTTAATAAAATTCTTAATAATCAATATTATTATATGAATTTCCTAAAATCATAATATATGATAGTATAAAATATAATTTTAAATAATTATTATTAAATATATTTTAATTAAAATATATTATTTAATAAAATTTAAAATAATAATAATTATTTAATTTAATTTAATTATATGAATTTTTATAATTTAATATATTATTATTAAATATAATTTAATAATAATATATAACTTCATCAAATTCTTGATAATAAATTTTGTTATATGAATTTATATAATTAATATTAAATATAATTTAATAATGATATATAATTTCATAAAATTCTTGATAATAAATTTTCTTATATGAATTTATATAATTTAAAATAATTAATATTATATAATTGAATAATGATATATAATTCATAAAATTCTTAATAATAAATATTCTTATATGAATTTACTAAAATCATAATATAACTTGAGAATTATATTCTGCATAAACATAATTAACTTATATTAAGAAAAGGTTAGAAGAAAATAAAATTCTATAACATAATCCATATGTTATATAGTTTTACAACATCAAAAAGTTTGAACATTGATTTTTAATGGTCAGAAAGAAATCTTCTGACCTATTCCATTCGCGCAGCATAAGGTAAACTAAAAAAAATGAGCATTTGAGTTGGATGATCTGGAATTTTACTCAAAGCTCGATACCGCTCATCATCGGTTAAATCTTCAGTTTCCCATAAGGTTGAATATAAATTTGTAGCTTTCTCTTGGATGATATGGAATTCTTAAGACTTCTGCTGAACTACCACATCGGAGGCAATACTCCTACTGATTTGATCGCCAATGGCCCGCATGTTTTCGGCCAATAAAGTGGCAGCCTCATTAAATGAAGAAGACATATTATCACGAGCATCAGATTTCTTTTTTTTCTTGTTTGAAGATGAGGAACCCCCTTGGTCTCTATCTCCTCGCGGCTCCATACCAGAAATATCCATGTCGTCCAAAGAGACGTCAGCTTCACAGTCATAGAATGTGTTTCTCTCTTCATTCATATCTGTAGTAGGTACATCCTCAGCATTTATTTCTTCAAGAACATCAACAGCTGTTTGAGCATCTTTCCCAGTCGCTCGATCTCTTGCGTATATGACAGTAAGCTGGTCGTAGTAAGGGAAAGTACGATGTCTGAATTAAACGGCTTCTTTGTGACTATAAAAAAAATGAGGAAATCATATTAGTTATAAGTTTGGTAAAAATAAGATAATAAAGACTTGAAATACATTTTACCTTTAAATAGGAGTCCCAAACTGCATCTTCAGCAACAACGAGCTGCCTATGCTCGTCCCAACCAAAACCGCTATTGTTTTGGCCATTAAGCATGTCATAGACAATTGACCATTCCCTTTTTAGTAACCTAATCATCGATTCAATATTTGGTTTCGCCTTCAACATTGCATTTGGTAAAGCCTTTTCTAGCATTTTTTCTAACTCGTTCAAATAACCGGCTTTGAACCCGGTATCAGCATTAAATGTTCCAACATTGTGCAAGTCCACCATGCAAGAAACCAAGGCTGCATCTTCTTCTGGAACCTATTTTCTTTTGGTTCCTCGAGAAGCTTGAGAAGAAGCATGTGATTGTGGAACACCTGACATAATTATCTTAAGAAAAAAAACAAATTAACATTATTTACTATTTTTAATATCATGAATCAAAAGGTGAACAGTTTATAAAATTATATCGTTAGTTCAATATCATGAATCAAAAGCTCAATACTAAATTTAAAATTATAACACATGCTGAATGAAAAGAAATTAAATTATAATTCAGCAAGTTTAGTACAATACAGAAATCAATTCAAACACCACCAAAGTAGCACAAACTAGATACATAAAATAACATCAACAAATTAAGTCAAACTCAATTTGTCCCTAAACCTAACTAATTTCTAGATGATTGCCATTCATTGAACATTTGGTTGGCTAGTTCCATCCTCCAAGTAGCCCAAGCATCCGATGGATGAATATTTGTGATATTCAGTTCATCGCCATCCACCACATTACTAGGTAATCCTTCTCCCACATCCGCTTCAATAGGATCAATACTCATATGGGTTCGAATAAAATTATGGAGCAAACAACATGCAATAATAATTCTATTGTGCACCCTTACAGGATAGAATGATGGACTCCTAAGTATTCCCCATCTAACTTTTAATAACCCAAAGCATCTTTCAATAACATTACGTGCTGAGGCATGTTTCATATTAAAAAACTCTTGCGGAGAACTTGGCTGATAACCCTGACGCCACTCGTTCAAATGATATCGTGTCCTCTAAAAGGTGCAAGAAATCCCTCACAATTTGTGTATCCAGCATCAACTAGATAATAACAACCTATAAAATAAATTTTTTTTAAAATGATTAATTCAGCACAAAAAGTTTGATCTTAATAAACAATATCAAAGTCCTCTAACTATCCACTTTACCATGAGGAAATTTTAGTCCATGTCTTCTACTAATGGCATCTCGAAGAACCCGTCCATCGGCAACTGAACCTTCCCAACCAGGAAGAACATAAACAAATTGCATCTCAGGTGTACAAACACCTAGCATATTTGTTGCTATGTCACCTTTTTGCGTTTGATATTTAGGTTTATCAACTGTTGGAACCTTAATCTTGATGTGGGTTCCATCAAGAGCACCTAAGTAATTCTATATCACATGATATAAAACCTTGAGTTAGATTACTAATTTAAATCTAAATCAACTAAATGTTGTACAAGCTATATATAAAACTCAGTCCAATACCTTAAACCATTTTCACCTTGTGTCAGAAGAATCGGCTGTAATTGGCTCCGGCTTTTTAAATAACACATCTTGTAAGCGTATGACAGCATTTAAAACACTATGAAATGCTCTGCTAACAGTTTCCCTGGACCTTCTAAAGTGATGCTTGATAACTAGATTTTTCAGGTGATGGGAGATGATATGTAAAAACATTGCTACTTGCTCATCAACAAGCATGAACCTTGACGACTTCAATCCCCCTATCGATTCTAACATCTCACATTGTTTAAAAAAGGCAGTTCTATTCATCCTAACTTGTTCAATACATGTCTCGTCACTAGCATATACAAGCATTTTCATATAATCCCGTTTTGCATAAAAATCTAAGATATAGGACCTAATCCTTGGTCTATAAGTATGTAGGCTAAGGCTGGCACCCATTCTAAATAAGAACCAAATCGCAATTCTACAGATTTCCAACCATATTGTCAATGCAATACCAATTCTTTTACACCTCACACTTTGTGCAATTAAAGGCAGACGAGCCATTACTGTAACATATTAAAATTAGAACACACTATCAAAGAATTGAAGTTGCAATTACACATTATCAAATAAAAATAAACAGCACAAATTTAGAACACACGAAGCAAAAAGGTATCTATTAAATTATATTGTTGCAACTTTAATTTCATTTCTTTATCAATCACCCAAACAATAATGAAAGAAAAGATATTTAAATACATTTTAAATATATTAAAATTTAAAGGTATATATATAATTGACCTAAAATTAATTGTTGGTATTTGTTAGATTATAACTAAACTCATTATAATTTAAAATTATAATGCATGTTCAAAGTTTGAACATTGATTAGTTTATTTATTGATGATTAGTTTAATTAAGGTGACCTAATTTTAAAACAAATAAAATAAATAATGAGGATTTGGTTTACTAATGAAATTGATGTTTTAAAACTTTTATAACATTTTAAATTTAAATTTCATTTTGTAAAAATATATATAACTTTTATCTCATTTACATGTATAAATAATTATTAAAAAGTAGTATTGTATTTGCAATTATGATTGGAAAATATTGAAATGTAGTATTGTATTTATATGTACAAATAATTGTGATTTAAGCCCATTATTTTAAAAAAACATACATATCTTCTAAATGCGCCATTTTTCACACACATACCATGCTATATAACTACTAATTAGAATTTAAAATCATATTTAAAGAAAATTAATTCTTTTATTACTTGATAAAGCTTTTGTAATATTAAATCAGAATCCAAAATCTTACTTAAATATATCAAATTTCTTATTATTATATTTGTTGGAATTAGTCAGTTGGACTTATTAAATCAAAAAATGATCGATTGGTGTCTATCAATACTTCGAATTCAACTTTTTTCTTTTTATTGTTTTTAATGTTTATCTTAAAACTAAATCCAACACCAATCAAATTGAAAATTAATGATATACCTGAATTGGTTTCAAAAACCTGCTTACAATAATCCATGCCGGAGTACATATCTAACTTTTATTATTAATAATCTTTGTCACATAAAGAAAAAGGATGGGATTAGAGGTAGTGAGCTATTTTGAGGGAGACTGATAGGGGTAGGGGAAGAAGGCATGTGGATGAGTGGGGGAGATGCAAACTCATCAATTAACCATCTTTCAAATTATTTGTAAAACAAAATAAAAAGGGAAGAACCAGTTACTCCCCTCAGTCTTTTTTCCTCGCTCTTTTTCTTTTTTCTTATTATTATTATTATTTCACTTCTTTCATTTTGCTTCGTACAGTAATGCATTTTGTTGTTTTTGGGCGACAGAAAGGAAAACCCCAAAAGCTTAAGCTTACCCTTAAGTTTCTACACAGCCTTGCCTTTGTTTCATCAATTCATCTATCATCTGTTGTTATTTTTCTTTTGTATCAAATTTCATTTTTAAACTCATTTTATTATTATTTGAATAATATCAATTAAAGGTTGAACATAATTATATATTAGTATCAAATGAGCAACAAAAGCTGAACTTGATTTTTTCGGATAAACGTTGCTTTTTTTATTTACCAACAAAACCATACAAACATGCAATAACCACACCATACAAACAAAAGCTGTAATGAGCAATACAAACATACAAACAAAACCATACAAAGGAAACAACAAAAGCTGCTATAGCAATACAAACATGCAATCGGGGAAAACATACAAACAAAACCATGAATACCAATGAAAAACTAACCTATAATGAGCAAATCGGGGATGACTGCAATGAAGAAGTGTTGAAACAAAGAACCTATAATGAGAAAAGGGAAATCGATTAAGTGTTGAGAGACAAGAAGATTAATGTCAAGTACCCTACCCTATGTGGTTTCTCAAGCCACACAAGAACAAACCGCTCATCACATTATATGCACAAAAAGGATAGTTCACATATGCCTTTAGAGAAGATTTGATAACTACTACCCTTGGTTCTAATGTTGGTCTATCTGAAGAATGGCTACCAACATGAACCTGCCATTCCATAATATTAAATTAAAAGGACTCGTACCAACATGAAACACAAATCAGCATGCAAAAAAATTCAGGCAAAAAAGAAAACTCAAAATTAAAATTGAATATAGAGTTTCTTATCATTCATCTGAGTGCCAATATCTAATCTAATCATTAACTGCAGTTTAATGATAGAAGAAATGTGCTGTAAGTGGTTGTGTTTATATAAAATAGGATCACATTTTAACAATTTTACCTTATATACTTTAATCTTTCAGTTGAAAGGAAAATAATTGAAGGTGTAAAGACAAAATTGAGTACATAGGTACAATCCTAGAAGAAATTAGCCTTTTATCATCCAATAGATTAACATTAATCATAGCAAGTTTATACTCTCTGTTCTAGTTTCAGAGAGGACAGGGGAATCGTATATGTTATAATCAGCATATAACAAGTACTGGAATTGAAGATTGAATCTCATGCAGGACGAAACAATTGCTCAACCAATAAGGAGAAGCAGGAAACTGATAAACTGATAAAGTTGTAATGGGAATATAAGAAAAGAGATTGTGTGTATTGAAATTCAAAATCGAAATTAGATGTCACCTATTAAAATTGAGTCCATGAAAAGAGTGAAAAAAGGTGAAAGTTTAAACATTTAACTATAATTTGTAGTTGAGTCACATTAGTATAATGAAATGAGCATGTAATATATATGTTAAGTACAACCAAGGGAGGGAGGTGTTGGTGCATATGATTTGGTTGGTAGCTCTGTCGACTAATTCATTTTCTTCCTGATTAAGAAGAAAGGGGTTCGCTTGTTAAGAAGCAGACTAAAAAAATAGAGCTTTCAGAGGACTGACCCCCTTTTTAAGAGTCTTTAGAAGTATATATAAATGATTTTTTTTGGGTCAGATTCCAAATCAAATTATGATATATTCCATTAGAAGAGGCAAAATAGAAGGAGAGCTAAAAAATTAATGATTGGTATGGCCTGCAATATTGTATATATTTCCAAGCATCTTAATTGACATACCACCAGATTTTCTGGAAACAATTTTGCTTATGGTTTAAGCCTATGATTGGTTCTACTATCTTTTTCAGTGTTTCAAACCACATATCAAACATAATACAGTTGGTGAATCCGGTTGAAGACTACACACAATGGCCTCTACTGTTTTGCGATATGTCAAGGAGTTTTCGACTGTCAGTACATCAAATATAAATCCTAAAACTATGTCGTGATGTTGAAAACCACACTTTTTGACATAAAATGCATGAACAGGGACTGCTCCTTAAGTTCCTACTATTTTTTTCCATGTAATTTCTCTTTACTTCTATGTTAGCCCCTCTCATATAACCATTTTCTCATATTTCAAGATCAAAAGTAAAGGGCACACTGATGCTTCCCATGCAATGAAAATGATGATTTATAACCCTCTCTAATCATGCCAGAGCCCAAAAACTTGATCTTCAGAAATACCAACATGAACATGCCACAATCCAAGGCATAGACAGACAAAGAAATGAAAAGTTCAAGATTCATACCTCAAGATTCAAAAACCAAATGCCGAGACCGAGATAAAAAATGAAGCAGTGGATTTCAAATGTGCTGCAACAAATAAAATGGATAAAATGAAAAAAAAGACCGAGAGAGAGAATCGGTAAAGAAATGGGAAGAGAAATGATGAGGACAGAAAAAGGAGAGGGTGGAGGTCGATTTCGGGTAGGGAGGGAGGATAAAACAGAGACTTGAGAAGGGAAGCCGAACGTAATAGGGTAATCATCGATTTTGGAAGGGAATAAAAAAGAAGAGAATTTGGGGATTAGGTCGGTATTGTAATAGACGCGTAATACCGATTACAGCGAACCAAACGTCGGAATAGGTCGGTAATGTAATAGGCGCGTAATCGAGGCGTAATGGATTGCCTATTATACTGAACCAAATACGCTGTTAATGTATTAAACTAAAATGTCATATGAACCTTCTGATTATTATTTTTGTTCCATCGTATCCGTTGTTTATCTCAAAATCTAAAGGAACTAACTCCTCTTTCCTCGGAGGCGCGTCACTCAGACTCGCTTGAACGAAACAAGTTCTCAATTTGAAATCCTCAATCCACATTCTAAACTCTAATTTCCATGGTCCACAAATCTAACTATAAAGTCAAGTGTGCTGACTTACACTGTGTAACTACTCAACATTTCAGATATAGGTCTAAGCATATCAGGTGAAGGAGCGGGAGCACTGTGTTTCTTTGACTTCTTCTTGCTCTTGCCTGGAGCTGGTACAAGAACCTCGGCAGTTGTTGGAGCCGCAATAGGAGCAGGAGGAGAGGCCAAGCTCTTTGGAGGAGTTGTTGGTGCAACAGCCAGTGGCGATTTGGCTGGAGGAGGGCTCATAAGAATTGGAGCCGGTGGAGTACTCACTAAAGCAACAGTCGGAGGGGAAGAAACTGGAGAAGATTTTGATGGAGCTAGAATCGTCGCAGACTTTGACGGAGCAGCATCTGGTAGTGAAAAAGTTGGTGGTGAAGCAGTTGGAGCAACAGTAGGAGCTAGTGACTTAGATTTACTCATAGGAGCAGTAGCGGGTGCAGTAGAATGCGTAGTCAATACCGGGGGTACTTTAGTGGGAGTGGCGCTCGGTGATTGACCACCGACACCAGCAACCATAATGCAGATCAAATCAACAGCAAATGTGCTACTATGATCCATTTTGCTCCAAAAATAACTTCCAGATGTTTATTTGTTTGAGAGGGAGATGGTAACAGAAAATGTAATAGCCTGTTTTTAATGGAGTTGGAACAGTGATTTCGGGACCAGAAATTAGAGTCCAAAAAAATTTATTTTAATATTATTTCATGGTCTGAATTATGATAGGAAAATTTTATGAAAATTTTGTTAAGGAAATTTTACCGATTTGATGCTTAATTAGATGAAAAGGACCAAATTGCATGAAATGCAAAAGTTGAGTTCTAGTAGCTATATGTATCAAATAGCTATGGAATTAAAAGTTTGGTGTCCTTATATGGAAAATAGACCATTAAGAGAAGTTAGTAGATAAGGATGATGATTCATCCATGGAAATTTAATTAAAGAAAATGATGAAATTAGAAAGAAAAAGATGAAAAGATGATAAATAATTAAATAACCAAAAATATCATCATTTATCATCATCTTTCCCAAGTTTTTTATGGAAACCCTAGCTAAGAGAAAAGAGCTCAAGCAAGCTTTCTTGGTTTAATTAGGTATGAATTCTTGTCTCGTTTTTAGTAATTTTTATGTTTCCGAGATCGTAATAGCTTAATTTAGCTATTTTGGGGATTAATTTGCAAAGTTATCAAAGTTCTAGAATTTTTCAATGGATGAATATAGTTGAATTATGAATTTTTATGGTAGAAAATGAAAGGCTGTAGATAGATAAACATCTTTTGTTAAGGGAATTTTGATGTAAACATGATTTAGGGACTAAATTGATAAGTTGTAAAATTCATGGAAAAATTTTGATTTTTAAGAAATTCATGGATTGTTATTGTTATATGTAAAAATCAGCTAGGCTTGGAATAAGGACTAAATTGTATGAAATTTCATTTTCCGAGCCTAGGGATGAAATCATCATTAATTAAAAGTATAGGGGCAAAATTGTAATTTTGCCTAAGATGTGAAATGAATTGAATTGATTATGAATTGTATTAAATTAAGTTAAATTTACTCATATAGATTCGGAACAAAAAAATACGAAATTGGATCGAGTAAAGGAAAAAATATCAGATTAGTAGATTACGATTCACGAACATTTGTCAAGGTATGTTCGTATAACTAAATTGTGTAATTATATGCTTGAATTAAATGATTTTATGTGAATTGTGTATTGGCGATGTATATGAAATCTAATCACATATCTAGAAAATACTCGATAAATGTTAAATCTCGTTTGAATGAATGAAATTCGATTGGATACAGAGTTCTGTTTCCCGAAATGGTAGTGGTACTGCATATGTTGCGGACATACCATAGCTCGAAAGAGTGTCCCATTATAAGCCCTCTCAAGCTTCCCATTAAATGGTTCTTGCGAGCTTCCTGTTAATAGCTCTTCGAAGCATTCTGATCAGTCGTGACCCTACATGTGCCGTGGGCACACCGCAGCTCTTATGAGCGTCACGTATAAGGCTCTTTGTGAGCTTCCCGATTATAGGCTCTTTGTGAGCTTCATGTTATTGCTCGCTTGAACTTCCCGTTATATGAATATCTAGTGCTTCCTAATTAAGTGCTCTTCGGAGCTACTCGTTAAGTGCTCTTTGGAGCTACCCGTTATATGCTCGCATGAGCATTCTGAATATGACTCTTATGAGCTTCCTGTTATCAAGCCCGGATAAGCTTCCCATTACATGCTCACATTAGCATCCCGTTATATAGGCTTGAGAGAGAGCTTTCTGTTTATGTGCTTCTAAAAGCACTCCCAAATGTGAATTGACGGATTTATAGTATTGTACACTTCGTGTGTACTACCAAAGTATCCATGGAGATTTCAAATGATTCAACGGGTGAAATTTTGACATGAGAGCATATGAAATCAAAATGAAATCATTATCTGTATATACATGAAAGACTTGAAAACTCGATATTTGATGAGCTCATCCTTAATATTGATATTTACATGAAATACATGACTAACATGTTTGTTGAGGTTATGTGTGTTAGGCTAATGGCCAAAATGCTTTGGATGTATTTTTGTATGTTTACTATAAATGTAAATAAATGGTAAGTTAATTTTTCCGTTATACGGACTTACTAAGCATTAAGTGCTTATTCAGTTGTATTTTCTTTGTTTTATAGTTCTCGGAGGCTTATTGGGTTGGAAGCTTGGCAGAGATCACTCACACTATCCACCGGCCCATTTTCGGTACAAGTATGAAACTAATTTTGGTTATAATGCATGTATAGGTTAACTTGGTCATTGATGGCATATACATATTTTGGTTGTAAATAGCCATTTAAAGGGCTATGTTTGGCATGTTTTGATGTGTAACTAGTCTTAATATACTTGATATGTGTTTGATAAGTACATGAATGAATGGATCAAGATAGCATATTTGGTAAAATATGCATATATGTGAATTTGATCAATTAGGTAAGATAGAGTTTATGAATACATGTAATGAAAATATCATGTATATGACTTGGTTTTGGCTTGATTTAAATGTCTTGTATTGGATTAGAAATGTGTTTAAGTGTTGATGTAGGTGGAAGACAAGATTGGGTGAGAAATAGGACTTAGAAATGACCTTATTTTGTCCACACGGGCAGAGACATGGACGTGTGTCTCAACCGTGTGTGACACACGGCCTAGCATATAGGCGTGTGTTCTGGCCGTGTGTCCCCTGCATCTTAAAATTTCAAAACAGAATGCTCAGAATTGATCACACGGCCTGGCACACAGGCATGTGGCTTAGCCATGTGACCCCTACATTTAAAAATATTGCAAGTCAGAGAGTTACACGTGCTGGGGACACGACCATGTACCCTACTTCAAATACCACACGACCTAAGACATGGGTGTGTCACTTGGCCGCGTGAACCACATGGCCTGACCACACGGGCGTGTGACCCCTGTACCTTGGAAAATTTTAAAGTTTCACAAAGAATTCTTTTAGTCTCCGATTTAGTCCCGGTTTGTTTCTAATGTTTGTTTTGGGCCTTGAGGGCTTTCATAAGGTACTTTATGAATAATATCTAACATGAATGTTAAATAATAATATGAAATGTCTGTATTTAATTTGTTTATTTCAGTAATACTCCATAACTCTATTCTGGCGACGAATACGGGTTAGGGGTGTTAGACATATCTTGATGATCAAAATAACGGACAGGTTTTAGATAGATCTAGATCGTAAAATAAATAGGGCCCCACGTTTACATAGGTCAGTAATAGCCATTGGATGAAACCTATTGGGAGGCCCACAAGCATCAACTATAAAACAAAGAAACAATGAGCACAGTCTGGATGTGGGCCCCACTTAATATGGGAGTCCTAAATTAGTGCATGTGATTTGATGCCATGTCACTAATTACAGTTCAATTAAACCGTTGATTTTTTTTAATTAATTTTTTTAAAATAATTTACAAATTTAGGGTTTTTTTTCTTTTAATCGTCTGGAAATGGATAGGTGAGACAGCTGGAAGGGTAATGTGGTAGGGTTAAGTTGGGCAAAGTGACAAACCAATATGAAGATGCCACGTAAGGGATGACCGAAAATGATTGTACCAATGGTTGGGATTTTAGATGGATGAAATTTTTAGTATTAAGCGTCACCGGTAACATTTGTGGGTCCCGTCCAAAAGTCATATTGGGTAACGTGCCATGCCATGTAGAAAACTCGTTTTCGGTGAAAATTCTTGCAGGTACCTTTATTATAGAGATCTTATCAAATTAATCTTTCTATAATTAAATACAATTTATTATGTACTATTAAAAATAATATAATTAACATTTAGACTTAAAAAATGTCATTTACTTTTCAAAAAAGCTAATAATTTTAACGTCAATTTATTATGTACTATTAAAAATAACATAATTAACATTTACTCTTTAAAAAAATGTCATTTACTATTTAAAAGCTAATGATTTTAACCTCCATATTTTATATAATTATTTTTTTTTGATAACCAGGGGTAAAGAATGAGGTTGCTAAGGATTGAACTCAATCTCTTATACCTACAACATAATACTTTTGCCACTAGGCTAAGAGATTGTTGACATTATATACAATAAATGGTATTTCTATTAAAATTTAGAGTAAACTATATCACTAGTCATTAAAATATGGGTAAATTTTCATTTTTATCATTTAATGAAAAAAGTTACAATTCGGTCACTAAACTATTTGAAAGTTTTCATTTAAGTCACTGAACTATTCAAATGTTTTTATTTAAGTCATTGGACTGTTAATTTTTTTAAATTCTGCTAGCAAGCTCCAAGTGACGATTCGACGATTGATACTATAGATCAATACCCATCGATAGAAGAACATACCTTAGGTCCAAGTCGATCTGTCTGTAAGTGTCGAAGATCAGAGAAAAAAGTTTTTTGAATTTTGATCGTGACGTCTAAATTTGTTTAATGAAAATAATTGAATTGTAGAAGAGAAAGAGAAAGAAAGCTTCTAATTGGTACAAGCAATGGAAACAAAGAAAACTATATAACATTGATTTTAACACCCTAGTTAATTAAATGAAAATTTTTGAATAGTTTAGTAATTAAATTGTAACTATTTTAGTTAAATGACCAAAAAAAAACGTACCCATAATTTAGTGATTAATTAACTTTATTTTTTAATAGTATAAGGACTAAATTAATTCCTTTAGAAATAAAATGACGAATTTAATCTTATCCTTATAATTAAGTGACCTACTAAGTACTTTAATTTTTTTTCATTTTAGACCTTTTGAAAAGTAAGTGTAATATTAAATTATTAATTATATTTTCTTATAAATATAAGAAATCGTATTTAGTTGTACTTACATATTAAAAATAGAAAAAACTGGAAGTTTAATAATATCGTCTAATTTTCTCAATTTCCAACCTTTTTCCTAAAAAATGGAACAAGTAATTAGATATTTCAACTACACTTAAATATTGTATACTATTTATAATAACTGCCTAAACGTATTACATACGTGTAACAAAAATTTAATTACTACGAAAGTTTGATTAAAATGAAATTTTCTTTAAAAACTTAAATGGATATTTTTCATAATATACTGCTAAATAAGGCTTTTAGCAAGTTAAAATTAACAAAAATCTATTTACTACTAAAGTTTGATTAAATGAAGTTGAGATCTGTTAGCAAGCTAACAAAGAGCTAATTTAAATGATAAATTTAAATATCTGTCTCTTGACATGCTCTTCTTTATCGTTCTGAAATGCTATTTTTTTAAGGTTTTTTTTCTAGAAAAGTCTATTTCCTTTGTTAGTTCAAATCAATTTGAGTGTTTGCTTTTTGTTTTCTTCTGAGTGAGTTTTTGCTCTCTTTTTTTGGGTTTTTAATATGGAGAGGAATATGGGAAATCTGTGAATTGACGATGAAGAGGAGGTGAGATGGAATAACAATGGAGATCAGAACTCTTAACAATCGACATACAATTTATGTCTGGTGGGATGTTTCTTAACTGCTAGTGTAGTTCATTTTCCGGCTTTGCGGACCATAATGGCAAACTTTTGGCACCCTTTGGAAGGGGCCCAAATCTCAAATTTACGGGATAAGTGCTACTTGTTTAAAATTTTCCAACAAACGGATATCGAGCGAGTGGAAAATGGTGCCTCTTGGACCTTCAATAACCATTTATTAATTCTTCATCGGTTAAAAAAAAAAGGAAGATCAATTTCTGATTCCCTTACTATTTACGAACTTCTAAGTTCAAGTGCATAACTTATCACCGGGTTTCTTCTTGGAGAGAATGCCGAAGCAATTTGGTGGCATTCTCAATACTTTAATTAAATATGATATAAAGCAGGGGAATGGCGGTGAAAAGAAATTTATGAGAATTCATGTTTAATTACACGTGTGAAAACCCTTGAAAAGGAAAAAGTTAATAATTTCTCCTACACGATATACTTATGCCAATTTTAAATATGAGAAATTATCTATGTTTTGTTTTGTTTGTGGTGTATTAGGTCATGGTGATAGTTTCTACCCAGTTCGCCTCAATAATGGTGGCGAGGAGATGCCACTAGGATGGGATCTGTCATTAAGGGTGCCGCCGAGGAGGGCGTTAGTGGGGAGCAACATTTGGCTACGGGAAAAAGTGGAGGGTGAGCTTTACGATGCAAATTTGGCAAGACGGGATTCGGGGAATGATTATGGAAGGGACAAATGGCTAGAAAATCGGCAACTGATTAATCATATCTTAGGATTTAATTTAGAAAGACTTTCTAAAAAAGATGAATTGGTTAGAGGTGGTTTGTCTAGTGGGTTAGGCTTAGTCTCTAGGAACATGATTTAGAGGACAACCCTTTTCAAATTGGAGAGGAGAAAAAGCAACTCAAGCCTACCTATTTGAGTTTGAAAGGATCGAGTTCCCATTCAGCTAACATTGATGATGGTGAATATGTACAAGCCTAATAGATATCGGTGGCTGCCAAGGGGCATGCCAATTGGACGCCATGAAACTAATATGCTGAAACGTTCGAGGTTTGAGGAATTCACGAAATGTTCATCGTCTTCAGCACATGTTGAAATTATATAACCCTCAACTTGTTTTCTTTATGGAGACAAAAATTTCTACTAGTAGGATGGAAAATGTGAGAATGAAGTGTGGTTATTTATGTGGTATTGATGGAGGGGCTGAAGGATCGAGAGATGGTTTAAGTTTAAGATGGAAAATAGTTTGTTCAGTGATGCTTCGAAGTTATTCAAATAACCATATTGATGTTGAAACCCAAGAATATCCAGGAAGTCCTACTTGGAGATGGATGAGATTTTATAAATCTCCGCATAGTAGAGACAAAGAGAAGACATGGAGTAGGCTAAGAAGTTTACGACAATCTCATAATTTACCTTGGCTCGTAAGTGGTGACTTTAATAAGATTTTATTTTCCCATGAGAAGAAGGAAGGCATTCTATGGGATGAACGACAAATGGAAGAGTTCTGTAATGTGTTGGAAGATTGTGAATTGGAGGATATAGGCTACACAGGGCCTTGGTTTACATGGGAACATGGAAATTTTCCAGAGACAAACATAAGGGAGCGCCTTGACAAAGGTGTTGCTATGGTCGAGTGGGGACATGTAGCTCATTCTTTTTCTGAATACTACCCATTACTAATTCAAATAGATCATGATAATTTAAGGAGGCGTAAAAGCTTTTCAAATACAAAGCTTAGTGGTGTATAGAAGATTCTTACGAGGTGGAAATTAAAAAGCCTAGTCATTACCTGATAGATTAAATGCAACAATGGTGGGTCTTCAACATTGGGTGAATAAAGTAAAATAAAACAAGCGTGCTTTGACGAAAAAGCTTAACCAACATCTTGAGGAGTTGGATAACCAAAGAACTAATGAAGTGTTAACTGAGATAATTGATGTTAAGGTGAATTTTAATTTCGAGGCAGAGAAAGAAAAGCGTTATTGAGAACAAAGAGCATGAGCCAACTAGTTAAAATTAGATGATAAAAAAACCTTATTTTCCCACAAGTTTGCTTCTCAGAGGTGACATTTTAAAAGGATAATGAGCTTGCAGAATGAAAAAGGTCGTATGGTCACTGAAGCTGCTGAATTAGAGAGTGTGGTGCGAGGTTATTTTACAAATCTATTTTCCACTAAAGGTATTGGGGACACATCCTATTTACTGTTAGGGGTAAATAAATGTGTTGCTGATTGTATGAATAGTGCTTTGACGGTAGAATTTCAAGCGGATGAGGTGTATGAAGCTTTAAAGATTATAGGCCTAACAAAATCCCCGAGAGAGGATGGTTTTCCAGCTCTATTTTATCAAAGATATTGGGCACATTATAAGAAAGGATGTTAGTGGTTTTTGTTTGGATATTCTTAAGAGAGGAACATTAATGGAGATGATAAATAAGACTAATATTGTATTGATCCTAAAGATTGGAAATCCCACTGGTTTGAAAGATTTTCAGCCAATTAGTCTTTGTTCGGTGTTGTACAGGACTACTGCGAAGACGACAACGAACTGATTACAGAAAATCTTAGACTCTTGCATTGATGAGGCACAAATTGCTTTTGTACATGGTCGACTTATTACGGATAATGTTCTACTAGCTTACAAGGTGTTGCATACTTTTATAAAAAAGATTATAGAGAGAAAAAGGCAAATGGCTTTGAAACTAGATATCAACAATGCCTATGATCGGGCAGAATGACCTTTTATTGAGATGATAGTGCTAGAAATGGGTTTTTCAAGATCTTGGGTGAAACTCATTATGGGCTCTATCAAATAGGTGTCTTATTCAATCATTATAAATAGGGAACCGGGTGAGACTTTTAAGCCGGAATGGGGTTTGCGGATAGGGGGATCCCTTAAGCCCCTATTTATTATTATTTTGTTTAGAAGTGCTCTCAACACTTATGAGACTTGCAAATCACGAGGTTTTGGTGCAAGGAGCGAGAATTTGTCAAAGGGGGCCACAAATCACCCATTTGATGTTTGTTAATGATTGTATACTATTTGGGGATGCAACAAGAGAGGGTGCTAATGTTCTAAAGTGTACCATAAATGAGTATAAAGACATCTCGGGGAAATGTACCAATTTTGATAAATCTACAATGTTTTTTAGCTTTAACACCTCGAATGAAGGAAATGAATTGGTCTCTCAACTGCTTAATGTAAGGGTGTCCACTAAATCAGAGAAATATTTGAGGCTGCCGAATATTGTTACTGGGGGAAAATGATAGGCTTTTCAAAGTTTAAAGGATAAAATGAAAGATAAAATTAGCGAATGGAGTATTCAACACCTCTCGCAAGGTGGAAAGGAGGTATTTATAAAATTTGTCCTCCAAGCTATTCCTACTTATCCTATGTTATGTTTTCTTATTATCAAATACTTTGTGCTCAGAACTTGAGAGTATTATTGGCCAGTTTTGGTGGTGTAAAAGTAATAATAAACATGACATTCATTGATGTAATTGGAAACATTTATGTGAATTAAATGATTATGGATGCTTGGGGTTTCTTTTTTTTTATCAAAATTCAATTTAGCCCTACTTGTTAAACAAGGATGGCGTTTGTTTAGTTATTCGAATTCATTATTAGCAAGGACTTTTAAGGAAAAATATGTCCCGACTACGAATTTTTTGGAGTCGAGTTTTAAAGTAACTACCTTCTTATACTTGAAAGATCATTTGGGCCATTAAAAGTATTCTTGAGGCTGGCCTATGTTGGAGAATTGGTACAAGATCATAGGTTTTGGTGAGAACGGATGCATGAATACTTGAGAACCCAAATAAAAAATTCAAACCCCCATACATGAAAATTCTAACAGTAGCAAATTTAATTGATTTGGAAACAAGGAAATGGAAGGAGGATTTTATACATTATACCTTTATAGAAGAGGATGCAAGGTGAATCTTAGCCATCCCTCTGTCTAATATTCCACATGAGGATTTTCGAGCTTGGAGTGAAGAAGCAACAGGAGATTGATTGGAGGATTACAAACAATTTTCTACCTACTTATGCTAATTTGAATTACAAGAAATTGGTTGGTTCAACAAATTGTTCTTGATGTCACAATGGTGTTGAAGTGGTGGAACATGTGTTCCAAGAATGTCTGCAGACAAAAGAAATATGACATTAGTTAAGGATCATGCGACAAACAGAAACATCAGAGACACTAATGAAAGATTAGATTCAATAGTTTTTTTTTTTTTTTGTAAATAACTCCATGTACTTTTGTTGTGTGTTTTGTTGTGCGATGTGAGCTATATGGACTGTGCATAATAAGTTATTGCATGAAGGATAGCATTCTACTGCAATGGACATAGTGTATTTCATCAAGTACTATTTCGAGGAGGTTGATGGTAAGAGAGACAAATCAATAGTATGTAGAGTACCTATAGTGTCTTTAAAGTTGCCACAAGAACATTTCAATAAAATAAACTTTGATGCAGGATTTTGTCAACAAAATAATAAATCTTGTTTAGGGATAATTATTTGGGATAATTTAGGTATTATTCTTTGTTCAAAAACTATAATGCAAGTCAACATAACTTCACCGTTTGTAGTAGAGGCGATGGCTTGTTTCTAAGTGGCTAAGACAGGCTTACAACTAGGTTTCTCGAGTGTGGAAATCGAAGGTGACTCCTTGGCTATGATTCAGAAAGTGAAAGAAAAGAAAGTTGAAAGGTCAGTAATAGTCTGTAACATAAGAACAACAAGTGAACAGTATCAACACTGTGTTTTTCATTATGTGTCAAAACATGCAAATGGTGTTACACATCTCTTGGCAACAAAGGGACTAAAAATAAATGTAGAAAATTATTTTGTTGGAGCGGTTCTCTTTTAACCACATAAGGTAGTTAAAGTAGATTGACAACAATCGAGCTCTTAATGACACCTTAGTCAACAATTTAATGATTTGGGATTGAGGAAGCAGATCAGTAGCGGGATCGGAGAGTTATTTGGGTCTTTTCAGGTTTGGTATGGTTAAGCAAAACACTAAAGCGTCATTGTCAATTCTAAAAGGTCCCTTCCAGAAGCTTCGAAATGTGTTATGCAGATTTTTTGGACGATTTCAGCACTTCTATGAAAGCAACTGAAGTTGCTTAGGGAACGAAAAATCTGTTTGGGTGGTTGGGTTGTGAAGTTTACTTTTTTATTTATTTAATGTTTTGTCAGTTTGATTTTATCATTTTTAGATTTGGATTGATTTTTTATTGTTTTATTTTGTTTGTCTGAGTGTTTGAATCAACTTAGTTGTTGGACTTTGTTCCTTTATGTGTTTTTGGGCCTTTTCAGCTTTAGGCTATTTTTTAATAATAAAACCTAACCGTTGTTCTACAAAAAAAGAAAAATAATAAGCCTTTTAGGTTGTTTTTATTTGATATTTAGGCCTTAGGCCGATTTTAATTTTAACGAAGGAAATAGGTTGGTTTTAAGAGAAAAAATTTAAAAGTGCATCCAACTGTATGCGCTTTTTGACAAATGGCAGGAAAACGCACCCAACTGGTCGTGCTTTCCCTCAACGGTAACTTCAATGACTTTTTGACCGTTGCCACACCAAACGGTAAAAAAAATTTAAAACCCTAACAATAAATTTTTTAACCTTATAAATACCCCATAAATTTTATTTTCTTCATTCATATCTTTCTCTCAAATGCTCTCAACTCTCTCAAGCATTTTATTCAAAATTTTATTTATATTTTAATTTAAAAATAATTATTTTTTTAATAATATCGTATTTTATTCGTTCAAATCAGTTTCTCGAGAATGGACGCCTCTCTAATCCGCTTCGACAACAACCTTATTTCCTCCACCCAATTAGCAATGGTAATCATTATTATCAAATTTTCTTTATTTTTAATTATGTTAATTTTTTTCAATAAATCTAAATAATTTTTTATGTTGTAAATAGGCAGACGATCGTGTACTCGAGGCGTTCATACATAATATGAAGAAGCCTCCGATCCCTAAAATTTGTGGGTGCATGCAAAAGGTTGGCTTCTTACAAGCGTCTCACATGCAAGAGGGTTGTAAACTCAATCTCATATTAATCAACACTCTGGTGGAAAGGTGAAGGCCTAAAACACACACTTTCCACCTTCCATGCGGCAAGTGTACAATCACACTCGAGGACGTAGCATTACAGCTCGGTCTGCTGGTGGATGGGCCAATCATCACGAGATTAGCGGTGGTTTTGGGGAAAGTGGACCTCTACACGACAATGTTGGGGAAGGTCTCGAATATGTTAAAAGCAGGTTGGATATCGATTAATTGGTTGGATAAACTTTTCAATAAGCCTCATGACGACCCAATGGAGGAGGTCATACATCAATACGTCCGAGTATTCATCATAAGGTTAATCGGGGTTATTTTAATGCCTGATAAATCTAGAAATTTGGTGTACATAAGGTGGCTTATATATTTAATGGACTTCAGTAAATGCGCAAAATTAAGTTGGGGATCTGCAGTGCTATCGACGTTATACCAGGAGCTTTGTCGGGTAACACAATCGGATAAGATGTCGATTGGTGGTTGCTTGCTGCTGCAGTTGTGAGCTTGGTGGTGAATATCGTTTCTATGTCCTAGAGTTACTTACTCATACATGTTCACGTTAGTGATGAGGTAAACATCATTTATCAATAAATATGTAGTTTGTGTAATAAATATTTTTATTTATTATATGTTTCGCCTAATATATAGCTTGTACAAATGGAACCATGGACCAAGTTACGTCAGATTGCCCAACGAGTTGAAAGACGTTAGGCGACTGTTAGATCAACACTCGAAAACTGAGATTAATTTCCTATCTTTTTTGAACCTATATAAATAACGCTATGATTTGTTAAAAAAATAAGTACGTAACAATATTTACAATTATGCTTTTTAGTTTGAATAAATGTTGTATAACAACCCTGAGATCATATCTTGCATCCAGAAGGAAGTGTTGGACAATCGGGAAATGTAGGACGCGAAAGTGTCATTAATATTGTATGTGATGTTGGAAATGCACGAATTGGACTGGGTTCTACAATAGTTCAGGTATAGACAACGAATTCTACCGCCATCGCGAGACATGAAAGAACTACACCAAGTGGACATATGGGGGGAAAACAACGAAGACTAGACGGAGAAGCATAAGGAGCACATCCAAGCTTGGGATCATAGGATGAAATCTATACTTGCCCGCGAACCATTTTTCTCGATAGACATGACAACAACCGATGATTACCATACATGGTTTAGAGCCGCTGACAAGTCGTATCTACTACCACTGGAGGCGAGGAGTGAGCAAATTCAGTCGAATAGGCAACATCGATCACCATAGCAGCGTAGGAGGGGATGCGGTTGCACCACGGGTTCGTCATTGACCCCGGCACAAGATGCGCTGGCTGTTGCTATGCAACATCCAGGTCAATTCTCTCAACTTTTTCCCTTTCAATTCACTAACCCCATGTATTTTTTAAGCACCACAGCACTACGAACAATCTCCACACATGTTCAGTTCTTCTATTCTAGCAGGTCCATATTTTAAGGCATCGACATCTCCCGTATACTACCCCCTTGTGCCGATAACGATGTCGAACCCCGTATCAGGATAACTATCGACATATGCACCACTAACGATGACGATACCGATGGAGATGCCCATGCATCAATTGATGTCGATGTCAATGCTCGGGTTGATGCCGATGTACCCGAGATTTAAGGCACCTTATAGTTACATGCGTACAGTGACCCAAACACTGCGCGCATCACTGTTTTACCGAGGTGACTCATTATCGCAACCACTGGATGCGGGACTGGCAAATACAAAATGGGCGATGAGGACGACGCAACAATCGACCATGGAGGAAGATGATGACGCTACCGATCTGGAAGATACAGTTGCTAAGGGGGGCATGCGAGGTTCATATTTAGGCGATTATGACGAGGAGGAGGAAGTCTACAAGCCCGCACTTTCGGAGGCACTTCCGGTTGCACCTTTTGTTGAACCTCAGGTTGTATGCCCGGTTCCATGGAGGAATCCTGCATGTGACCGTCGTCCACCGCCTTGCAACACATATTCTCCCCGACGATGAGTGCAATGCATTTTTGGTTATAGATATTTTGATGTAAATAAAAATGTCTTGAATAAAAAAATAGTTGTTAAATGAAAGGAAAATGTACTTAAGCCAACTTAAAATTTAGAATTTTTTATTGGAGATTGATTTAATTTGATGGTGGAATTGGAATACTATTTTTTATTAAAATTCAAAATAAATGTTGAATTAATATTTACACAACATATGTGAAATACTTGATATTTATATACATACATGAAATACTAGAGATTTATTTTTTTAAAAAAATCGAAAAGCATAAACATTCCATGGAGGGAGGGAAAAAACTCATTTGGGGTTAAAAATAAATACTCATAATTAGGTGTAATGGTAAGACACATTACATTTTTAAAGAGGGATGTAAGTTTGGACTTTAAAAACGATATTGTTGGGAGAGACAATAATAAACCCCAAACATAAACCATAAAATGGATATAAAAAATATGAAAAAAAAAGTAACCACAAGTTTGTGAAGAATATTATTTTTGATAAGGAAGGACCGACAAAACAAATTGATTTATTATTTTATTTTCCAAATTTCTTCCTAAAATCATGTTTAATAATATTGGCATATATATTCTAAAAAAAAACAAACAAACATTGCCATATATAAAAGTGTATACTATTAAATAGCCAAAATGGATCCGATTCTTTAGCTGTCGCAGTGTCTTTATTTTATTTTTATTCCATTTTTAAAAAGGCGAAAGAAACAGACAAAGATGAATTGAAGATTGTGCACCGAATTTTGTTATTATTTACAACTAATCAACAATCTCCACTTTATTAACTATTGCTTCCTTATACTTGTAGTTATGTTCCACTTGCATTTCAACTTCTAAACTTTTCTTCTTCTTTTTCCTCATTATGCCTATCTGACGCTAGTAAGTTAGAAGTTGTTTCATACGCTAAGTGCATGGAAAAAGTAGAAGTTGGTGTACATATATATTAAGTATTTGGGTTTAGTTTAAATTTTAATATTGTTATCGTTAAAGAAGGTTTTATTTGAATATTATTCAACTTAAATATGATTAGTCTCACTTATTATTTGAATATTATTCAACTTAAATATTTATAAAAAAAATGGTATAATGATAAATTTAATTTTTAATATTTACATCTTTTATCAATTTAACATTTATTTTTAGTTAAATTTGACATTTAATCTTTTAAAAAGAGTCAAATCATTTTTTAACGGAAATTATGAATAAAACACTAATTTTTAACACTGTTGGTGTGGTAAGCCACGTGACAGCCCACGTATACACTTCATGTTGGCATGACACTATTTTTCTTATATATCAGGTTAACAAATAATTAAAAATTATAAAAAAATTAAAAAATTACACGTGAATTATCATTTGAGCTGACATGTTTAAAAAATTAATATTTTAATCAGTATTTCTGTTAAAAAATATTAACTATTCTCTTTTAAAAAAGTTGATGTTCAAATTGAATTTTTTTTTAACGAAAAATTTGTAAACATTTAAATTTAAATTATGCTGTTCCTACTTGAAAGAACATTTTACCTCTTGAAATCATTGACAAAAATCTAACTGAATAATAAAGTGTTGTTCGATCAAGTTATTCTCTTAACTTTGAGTCATCATCAAAATTTCTTTTTTAAAATAAAAAATTGAAGGTCAATTGTAAATACGGATACCGTTGTGTAGCCATGCCATTTTCTATCTTTTCAAACATATCTCTTGGCATTTCCCATCTTCTAAAGCTGATGTTTAGAATTGGATAATTTGGCCCAACAGTGTTTCACAAATCATGAGGCCCGTGTTTAAAATTTTGGGGCCACACATATTCTTGAATTTTTCATATACAGTAGTCTTCAGGCCGACCACCTTTAATAGTTTGGTTGTAACTGGTTTGAAATAATTTCACTTTTATGGGCTGAAATGTTTGACATATTTGGGTAGTTTTGTTTAGGTGATTCAGGTTCCAATCTCCCTTGAAACTGAAGTTTGTATTTCCATTGTTCTATGCATGCTTCGAAATTCTTTATGCCATACAACTGGTTGAATTTCAAAATTCTAAAATTAAACAGTAATACATAAATGTAAACTTAGGTTTTTAATATATTCTAATGTTTAATTCATAATTTTTTGAAATTACTAAGAGTTTGTTTGGATAATAAAAGGTAATAGAATGAAAATGGTTTTTTTTTAATTACAAAAAATTGTAATATCTTAAACGTGTTTGGCTGACAAAGTATAATTATATCGTAATTGTTTATGTTATATTTGGTAGTACAAATTGTAAGTACACAATTATATCATTTATATTTTTAAAAATATTAATTAATATAAAAATTATTGTTATGAAAAAAATAATTTCTAAATAAGTAATAAAAATTAAAATCAAATCATCATACTTGTCATGTTAGCCTAAAAAAGCAGTTGATAACACGATTACTAATAAAAATAGTAAGGAAAATAAATATCTTATGCAATTTTATTTAATTGTTTTAGTGCATATTTGTTGGGTTATTATCTGAATTTGAGCTACATCATTAAAATTATCAAGATCTCATTCTTCCATGTAATATACGAAGTATGGATTATCTCAATTCTACTTATGATTGAAGTTATGAAATATGTCATATGTTAGTACTATCCAACCTTTTTTTTTATAAAAAAAGTTATAAATTGTCCAAAACTTTTATAATAATTCTTATAAGTAATATATATTTTTCCATACCTTTAGAAATTTATATTTTATAAATAACTTATAATAAAAAAGCTATAGCATTTTTTTTATGAATAATGTTATGGTGTTCGTTATTACCGACCCGCTACTCGATTATATGACTAGGAGCAACCTGTTCGCATCCTTACATGGGTTCACACGTGATGAGTTCGCATCCTTTCATGAGCTCACACAAGATGGGTTCCCATCACCATGCAGTGGAACTCACACCTAGAGAACATGTATAGATATTAGAATAGGGTATGTGTTAGCATGCATGTGAGCCTACCTAGGACGTCACATCTAGGAACTGTATCATATAAATAGAGAAATTAGCCTCCTTTAAGGACAAACAAACAAAACACTCAACAATTTGGTGTGGTGAGTGTGGACAAACTTCTGACCATAAAAAAATCAGAAAATCAAGATAACTTACCTTAATGAAAATTTCCCTAACAACTTTCCATCAGACCAAGTAGGAGGTTCTGACACCGACAATCAACCATGAGAGATGGATCTTTTCGCTGGTTAATTTGTTGATCGGCCAAAAAACTTGGGCAGCTCAAGCCAAGGAGGTGCTTCTAATTCATTTGATCTCAATGTCCCTTCTGGTCAAGGGCCATCATTTCCTTTTGTTCAGGTAGCATCGCCGCAATAGTTATTTGGTTTACAAGAACAACTAAGGTTAATGAAAGAGAATATGACTCAACAGAGTACCAGGTTTGAACAACAACAATTGTTTCACCAGGAGCTACTAAGACAGAACGAGGAATTAAGAATAAAGATGTAATTCGACCATTTTGATTTTAGAACAATGTCACACCTCTTCAGGAGTAGGATGTAGGAGCATATGCAAAGCCATAGCAAAGCGAGATGGATGCTTTGCATAGAGGTGTTCAGGCATTGCACCCTGGTATACAAGACATTCACTGGCTGTTTTGTTCTAATAATCATTTATCACTAGAGATTGCAGCTAAGAATCTACCATCTAAATTCAAAGTACCGAAAGTGATGTTTGAAGGTAAAAACGATCCCAAAGCACATCTCATGTAATATAAAAATTATATGAATGTGTTAGGGGCCTCAGACGCAATGAAGTGCAAGACTTTCTCGACGACCCTTAGGGGAAGCGCAAAAGATTAGTATTTATCTTTACCACATGGTTTCATTCAAAGCTTTTCACAATTGGATCATATGTTTTTGGGTAGGTTCCATGCTCATAGAATGATAATAAACACTTTAATAGGTTTAATATTAGTAAAACAAAGAGATGGAAAATCTTTTCAGGATTATGTGAAACGATTTCATGCAGCCATGTTGAACACAAAGAATTTGGAGGACCAATGAGCTATTGATGCCTTCATTATGGGAGTTCAAAATGAGCATGTGCATTATTCATTTAGTGATAATAGACTGCAGAGTTTGGAAGACTTATATGAAAGGGCACATAAATTTGCTGAGGCAGAGGAAATTAAAAAAGAAGCTTGCAACACCTTTCAGAGGGATGATAGACAGTTGAGGGGTCGTTAGAATGTGCGAGGACAACAAGGTCCTTCATATTAGGGTTTATGGGTCAAAGGTGAGAGACAACAGAGGAAATACTCGCAGAATGAATCACCAATAGCATTCTAGAGGCCTCAAGGCGAGCACACAAGAAGGTATGTTCCCCATCGAAAATTTGAAGCTTACACTCATTTAAATGCTTCACATACCTATATTCTTAAGTAGGTCAGAAGTTTGGGAATTATTCCGAGTCCACCTACGCGATCCAGTCAGTTGAGATCTAACTCAAGAGACAAATATAGTTTCCACAATGAGAAGTGGCACAAGTTTGAAGATTTCTTCTATGTGAAGGATGCTATAGAGGAGGCTGTTAGAAATTACGAGTTAAAAGATTTTGTAGCTCATGAGGCCTCACCATCAGGTCAAAGCTCGTGAGGTGCTGATAAAGGTAAACAGAAAGTCAAAGGCACAATACATGTCATAATTGGTACAAATGAAGAGTGGGAGACCTCTAACACGGAAAGAAAGGCCCATCTCAAGAGCGTGATGTTAGTTAGTTCACCGGAAAGGTTATGTTAGTAAGAGAAATGAAGGGTGGAATTTAATGAGGAAGATGAGGATTCAGTGTGTGATGAGGAAGGACATGATGACCCTATGGTCATGACAGCAACCATTGCAAGATTTGAGGTTAAAAAAATTTTGGTTGATAGTGTTAGTGCCGTAGAGGTTTTAATTCGGGATGCATATAAAAAGATAGGGTTGAAAGAGCAGGATTTGAAGAAAGCAAGACCTTTGTATAGCTTTACTAACCATCTAGTTGAGGTGAAATGACGTATTACTCTGTCTGTTACCTTTGGGGATGGCGAGCACACTACTACAAAATGCGTTCAATTCTTTGTGGTAGACCATCTTATGGCTTACAATGCCATTTTTGGGCGTCCTATTATGAGGATGGCCAAAATGATATTGCCACATTTTGTATGAAGATCAAATTCCCTACCAAGATGGGAATAGGTTTCATGAAATCTAACCAGCGGTTAGCTAGACAGTGTTATATGTTGTCAGTTAAACAGACTTACGAACATGGGTTATAAGGACAGAGTTCGCAATAGGTAAAAGTGGCTAGTTAGGTTTTAGATTGGATAGTTTGGATGCTGGAAGCGAGGAAAGAGTTCTCAAGCCACGATCAACAAATGTCATAGAAACCCTGTAATTATTTTATGATGACATGGAGAGGTTGGTAAGGATTTCATTAGCATTAGTAGAGGAAGAAAAACAGGACTTAGTACAGTGTTTGAAGGAGAATTCAGACATTTTTGCTTGGTCAAAAGTGGACATGCTTGGTGTGGATCCTTAAATGATTGTGCATTAGTTGAATGTGTCCCCCGAGGTCAAGTCGGTCAAGTAGAAAATGAGAAGGTTCGCTACACAGATTGTGGAGGTAATTAGACAAGAAGTGGGTAAATTGCTTTCAGGGGGATTTATTAGGGAAGTGGCATACCCTGACTAGGTATTAAATGTTTTTATGGTGAAAAATGCTAATGAAAAATGGATATGTGCATTGATTTTACTAGTCTTAATAAGGCTTGCATAAAATATAGTTTTCCTTTACCCTTAATCGACAAGTTAGTGGATGCTTCGGCAGGCCACAAGTTCACAAGTTTCATGGATGCATTCTTAGGGTATAATCAAATTTCCATAGCTCTGAAGGACCAGGATAAGACGACATTTGTTATAAAAGAGGGTTTTTTCTACTATTGGGTTATGCCTTTTGGGTTGAAGAATGTAGGAGCAACATATCGACGACTAATTAATAAGAGTTTTAAGGAATGGATTAGTCGCAGTATTGAGGTTTATGTAGATAATATGTTAGTAAAGAGTACTACTTTGAAGAGGAATATTAAGGATTTATCTAAAGCTTTCATTGTTTTGCAAGCCTATAACATGAAGTTAAATATGCAGAAGTGTACCTTTGGGGTAAGAGTAGACAAATTTTTGGGCTTCATGGTTTTACAAAGAGGTATAAAGGCGAACCCTGAGAAGATTTGAGCTATTCTATATATGCCTCCCCTGAAGACTATCAAAGATATTCAGCGTTTAACAAGGAAGCTGGTCGCATTGTATAAGTTCGTCTCTAGAATTACATATAAATGTTTTCCTTTCTTCAAAGTATTGAGGACTTTCTTCAATTGGACAGAGGAATGTCAAGCTGCTTTTGAACAACTTAAGTCGTACTTAATGTCTACACCACTTATGATGTTGCCGCGAGTGGGGGAGACTCTTTCTCTTTATTTGGCAACATCTAAAGAAATAGTTGCAGCAATCTTGATCAGGACAGAAGGGGTTCGCTAGTTTTTTGTATGTTATGTTACCAAAGTGTTGTAGAATGGAGAACAAAGATATTCAAAGATAGATAAGCTCATTTTTGTTTTAGTAGTGGCAACTTGCAAGTTGTGACCATATTTTCAAGCCCATCTTATGACAGTCATGACAAACCAACCCATCAAAGACATATTATTTAGAGTAGATATTTCTAGATGAATGATCAAGTGGGGAATTGAGCTAGCAAAATTTGGAATAGAGTATGCCCCGATAACAACAATCAAAGCTCAAATCTTAACCGACTTCATGGTAGAGTGTTCTTTTGATAGATCGTCAGACCCTACAGGTAACTCTTTAATTTGAAACACTACTACTCACATATATGATATAATAGTATGTAACATTGGTTATTAAAATTTTATTTGACAAATACTCACTTTGTCTCATGACATTTCATTACAAATATAGATTTGGTTCTAATTTTTTTCTGTTGATTATACAAGATGTTGTAGTTAGCTCATCACAAGGACAAACTAGCCCAGCTGTGAAGCCAAAATGCTAGACGATTTTTGTGGATGGCTCAATAGCGAAAATGGGATAAGGAACGAACGTTCCCCTTATAGACCCTGATGATAATGAATGGCAATATAAACTCTCGTTCGGTTTCTAGGCATCTAACAATGCTACAAAGTACGAAACATTAATTTCTAGGCTACAATTAGCTAGACAATTTGGGGCGAAGGAGTTGGTAATATACATTGATTCTTTGTTGGTATTGAAGCAAGTGAATGGACAATATGAAGTAAAATAACATATTCTAAAGAAGTACCATGCCATAGTTTCCTAACTGCTCACTTAATTTGATAAGGCAAAAATCTGATAGTTATCTAGGACAAAGCACACCAAAGCTGACATTTTATCTAAGTTAGTGTCCTCTATAGCTATTGAGTAAAGAGGAAAGATTTTTGTAACACCCCTAACCCGAATCCATCGCTGTAACAGGGTTACGAAGCATTACCGGAGTTTACAAATCAAACAGATTGAAAATGCAAACATATTCATGTCAAAAACCAATAAAAATAATATATATTGTCCCTTATATAAGCCATCGAGGCCCAAATTGTGCATTAGAAACAAATCGGGACTAAATCAAGAACTCAAAAAAATTTCGAAAACATTTAAAATTTTTAACACTGCATGGGTCACATGGCCGTGTGGCCAGACCGTGTGACTCACATGGTCAAGAGACACGCCCATGTCTCAGGCCGTGTGGACATTCGAATTAGGACACATGGCTGTGTCCTAGTCCGTGTTCGTGCCCGTGTAACTCTCTGACTTGTGCCACATGGCCAAGCTACACGCCCGTGTGCTGGGCCGTGTGAGTATACTGACTTGCACTCTTTAAAAGATACAGAGGACACAAGACCGTTTCACCTGGCCGTGTGTCACACACGGCAGAGAGACACGCCCATGTCTCTGTCCATGTGAACGAAAATAAGCTATTTTATAAGTCATTTTTCTCACCCAACAAGGCATGTACCTACAGTTAACATTGTACATATAAACAAGCCATATTATGACATCCAAAACAAGTAAAAATCAAGTCTTAAACATATAGTATATTCATATACAACCAATATGCCCTTAAGCACCTCAAATGACAATTATAAACATGTTTAACCATGTAATTCATGTAACCAAGAAATCAACCAACTTTGATGTATAATTGCATTAATACACAACGTGTAAATCATTTACCAAAACTTACCATTTGGTACCAATTGTACCACTTATTCAATAGCATCAAATACATATACACTTACTAGAGCATAGTACCAAATCACACGAAGTTATAAAACATACCTCATATGCATATTCAACTACTATTTTACCTTTCATCATTCAACCACAAACCATTCCATACATCAACATTATAAGGAAAATTATGCACATACCAAAATACCAAAACACAAGCCAAATAAGTGGCTTATCTCAACAAAACACATATAAGCCAACATTTAGCCAAAATAACCTATACATGCCATTATAACTAAAATCAAAACATCCAAAAGTATTGATAGAACCGATGGATATTGTGCTATAGCTCCGACAAGCTTCTAACCCAATCGAGCTTCCGATAATCTAAAAAGTAAAGGAAAACAACTACGTGAGCAATGAATGCTTGGTAAGCTCGTATAAACTTTAATCATATCAATACATTTCAAATATGAAATTTATACATATCAAGGATAATCCAATATTGATACCACAGGATTTATGAAGCTATATTCAACAACTCACAAGGTGAATAAATCCACAACATCACTTATGCATATCATCCCTAGCATAGTAAGATTTTAAATAACTTTAAACCTTACCACTCTTTCATGAGCTCAAGCATATTTTCATTTGAGCACTTACCATTTCAATGCAACTTATAATTAAACATATTACCATTCAACTGACAGCTTGGCACTTGCTTAAGCATCAAACAACAACACTTGTTAGTATACTTGAACATATTTCATATAAATTCAACATCGATAACCTTATTATCTCAACATGTCATACTTGAGTTTATTACTCGTCTCAACTTACATAATTTCCATGAATCAACATATCAAAGATATTCATATATGTACATGTCATGATGCATATCAATATATCATGTACCATCATTTCCATGAATTTCATGTATATACCTGTATTAGTTCGTATCGAACTCATATCGTCTCGTAACAGAACATTGCCCGTTGAACCATTTAGAATATCGTTGGATACTTCAGTATCACACACGAGTTGTAATGAATTGTAATCTATTAATTCCTGTACATGTATGCTCTTATGAGCTGTAAACGGTAAGCTCATGCGAGATGAATATCAGTAAGCTATTTCAAGCTCAGAATCAGTAACCCTAATGACATGTCATTTGTATCCTACGAATTCCTAAGGTTCAAATGGGACTCGGTAATCGTCGTACGTCTTTGGATTTACTTCGTTTCATAACACAATAAATTGCATACTAACATGCATATATTGATTTAATCACAATATAATAACATATTAACATTAAATTTAATTAAAATTATACAAAATAAAGTTCATATGAACTTATCTGGCTAAATTATAGCAATACAAATATTTAGGGGCATTTTGGTAATTTTCCATTTTTCTTGATTTTCCACCTGATCTTGATCTAAATTAATAATTTCATTTAATATATTAATTTAGACAATAAAAAAAATTCATTTCATGAAATTTGGTCATTTTTACAAAATTACCCCTAAAGTTTTGCTTTTATTCAATTTAGTCCTTAAGCCCAAAACATGCAAATTAACCATTTTTACCCAAAATTGAGATTTGAAAAAGGTTCCTAGCTCCCAATACAGCCTATATTTATGAAAATTTCACATCAAATCCTTGTAATTTTATTAATTTAACAATTTAGTCCTTAATCGATAAATTCATCACAAATGACTTAACAAAGAACTTTTAAATACCAACTAATATTTCAAATTCATCATTTGACATCAAATATCACAAGATTCATCAATAGAAACATCCAAAATCTTTAACAGTTTCAAAATCAAAGGTATGGACTAGTTGAACCTAGTTGAACGATCTCAAAAACATAAAAATTACAAGAAATGGGATTGATTATACTCACATGTAAAGGAAATAAGCCAAAACCGAAACCCCCTCCATAGCTATGGTGTTCGGTGGAGTGAATAAGAAGAAATAAATTAAAGTGTTTTAATTTCACTTTAATTTGTTTTAATTTCACTTTAATTACAAAATTACCATTGAATTTATATTATTTAATTCATTTTCAACCATTATGTCATCCCACTCATTATTTGTGGCTTAATTATCACTTAAGACCTTCCTCTTTTATTAATTAAACCATCTAATCACCTAAATGTATTAATTAATAAGTTTTTCACCTTTTTCAATTTGGTCCTTTTATCGTAATTAACTATTGAAACGTTACAATTTTTCAACAAAACTTTAATACCACCTTAATGACACTCCGTAAATATTTATAAAAATATTTACGACTCAGTTTATAGAAATGAAGTCCCGATACCTCATTTTCTAAAACCATTGAACCTTAGGGTCAAACCACTTAAACTTAATAAATCGTTTATATAACATAAATTATCATATAAAAACCTTTTAAAAACCATATTTTACTCGTAAATATTAAATATAATATTTACGAATTTACTAGTCGAATTTGGTGGCCCCGAAACCACTATTTTCGACATTACTAAAAAACGGGCTGTTACAATTTTGTTAGAACATAGAGCCACCCCAAGCTATGATAGTCAACAAGAGTTTGATATAAATCAAGAACAAATATGAATGACCCCTATAATACAAGCCTTGCAAGGGGAAAGCCAGTAGCTGAACAAAAAAAAGTTGGCCAAAGTGCAACATGAAGCTGCAAGGTATGATGTTGTTATTTGCATTCAATGCATCCTAATATATAGAAGTTATTTAACTTTCACTAAATTAAAAATGTTCGATCTATCACCTTTAGATATATCATGATAGAGGTATACTTTATAAAAAGGGTTACTCCCGACCACTTTTGAGATGCCTCACTCCCACTAAAGTTGAATATGTCATGAGGGAGATACATGAGGGAATATGTGGCGATCACTTGGAGGGAGATTGTTAGAACAGTAGGTTCTCAAGCAGGGATATCATTGGCCAACCATACAAAAAGATACTCTTGACATGGTTCGCACTTGTAATTTCTACCAGAAACATGCTCTAGTGCAGCGATCACTAGTTGAGCATCTTCAAATGATATCTGGTCCTAGCCAATTGCAATTTGGGAATAAATATCTTGGGTCTATTTTTAATGGCCACAACTCAGAAGAAATTCATAGTTGTCGTTGCGGATTATGTTACTAAGTAGATAGAAGCTGAAGCTTTAGCTACAATAATAGAGAGGCAAATGAAATCTTTTGTTTGGAAATCCATTGTTTATAGGTTCAACATCCCACGTTTGATTATAACAGACAATGAAACTCAATTCTAGGGGAAATTCAAGAGCTTCTGCAATGACCTACAGATTTCACTCGTTCAAAGCTCTGTGAAATTCCCCAAACGAACAGTCAAGTAGAGGCAATGAACAAGAAAATCTTAGCAGCTATTAAGAAAAATGTTGATGAGGCTAAAGGTATCTGGTTAGAAGAGCTGCCAGGAATTATATGGGCCTTGTGAATATCTCCTCACACATCAATTGGGAAACAACACTCTTATTTGTATATAGGGCAGAAGCTGTAAAACTTGTAAAGATAGGGCTACGATCCCACAGGACGTCTCATTTCAAAAATGCCAATCAAGAAGCCATCATACTTAATTTAGATTTTATTGATGAAATCAGAGAGACAACAAAAATCAGAAATGCTACGTGAGCTCAGTAAGTTGCTCGATACTACAACTTTAGAGTAAAAAATAAGCAAATTCGAAGTGGACGATCTAGTCTTGAGAAATACTGAAGCCAGTTTCCCAACATCGCAAAAAGGAAAAATGACTCCCAATTAGGAAGGGCCCTACAAAATTGTCTGAGAAAATAGATTATGGAGCTTATAGTATAGAATAGCAAAAATGGATGGTCATGTTCTACTTTGTATATGGAATGCTCACCATCTGAAAAAATACTATGTATGAACATTCTACTCTCTTTTTCAATAAAGATACATTTTTTTGCAAATGTTATTTAATTTGTCGAAATAAGAAATAATGAAGCATGTGAAACAACTCGCTAATTTACAATCATGACTGATATTATTAAGGCTTACTGATTTACGATCATGAATAACCTTTTCTAAGTTAGATGATTTATGATTGTAACTCCAAACAGCTCATTAATTTACGATCACAACTGATATTATTAAGACTCGCTGATTTACGATCACAACCTAAGTTCATTTATTTACAATTATAAATAATCTTTCTGAGTTAGCTAATTTATGATCACAACTCCAAACAGCTCATTGATTTACGATCATAGCTAATATTATTAAGTCTCACTGATTTACAATCACATCCTAAGTTAATTGATTTATGATCATGAATAATATTTCTGAGTTAGCTGGTTTACGATAGCAACTTTAAATAGCTCGTTGATTCATGATCACAATTGATATTATTAAGACTCGTTGATTTATGATCACAACCTAAGTTCATTGATTTGCAATTATGAAAAATCTTTCTAAGTTAGCTGATTTACGATCATGAACAATCTTCCCTGAGTTAGCTTATTTATGATCGCAACTCCTAACAGCTCGCTGATTTACGATCACAGTTGATATTATTAAGGCTCGCTGATTTATGATCACAGCCAGAGTTTATTGTTTTACGATCATGAACAATCTTCCTTGAATTATCTGATTTATGATCGCAACTCCAAATGATTTATGATCACAGCTTAAGTTCATTGCTTTACGATCATGAACAATTTTTGCCGAGTTAGTTGATTTGCAATCATAACTTAGGTACATTGGTTTCGAATCACGAGTAAGTTGAATAACTTAATGTTTCCTAATCACCATTGAAGTTATACTTGCTTAAGTCATTTGTGATGACAATTTAATTAGGCAGTTGGAAACACTAAAATATATAAACTTTTTTAGTGTTTTCTAAATATTAATTCGTGTAAATTCCAAGTGTTTTCTATTGAATTTTGTGCTCACAGTATAAAATAATTAAATTGGACATGATTTAAGATACATATTTAATTTTATTCATTTTGATAATAAATTTACGTAATTCTATCAATTTTGAGTAGCTTTGCAAAATAGGGACAAAATTAGCCTTGAAGGCACCTTGAGAAGGTCAAATTGCTGAAGTATTTTTCAAAAGCATTTGTCACACAAGGATAGTTGGATATTCAACAGCCATGGACGCCCAAGAAATTTAATTTTGGACCTCTACATTTTAATTAACCCAGTTATAAATTAGGGCAATTAATTTGGACAACTTCAAGTAGAGAAAGGGCCCAAATATCTAATTAAGAGAGGACTGATCCACAAAGAGGAGAGTAGTCCAAACCATTCCAAGTTGTTTCCCAAATAAGCTATTGTAAGCTGATTTCAAAAATTAGAAAAGAACCCCTAAACTTCTCTTTATTACCATTCCAACCCCTCCACTTTTCAAGCTAATTTTAGTAAACCAATCAACCTCTCTCTCCTCAATTCATGGCCGACCACTTGAAGGAGAAATTCAAGGCTCCAAAATGCTATTTTTATCCATCACCAACTAGTATAAATAACAACCTTATTTTCCTTTCAAAGTAGCCCATTCATTCTTCATTTTCTTTTTTCTTTTCCTCTCCATTTAAGCTTCCTTTTCTCTCTTTCCCATGCCCTTTTTCTTCCTATTAAGAAAGAGTTTTCTGAGGCCTTGAGAGCAGCCATAATTCAGTTATATTGAAGGTGCTTGCCTTAGTTGTGACAGCAAGATAGAAGACCCAATGAGGGAGAAAACAATTTATGTAATGACCCATTTTTTAATGGTGTCGATAATAGTGGTTTTGGGACCACAAATCTGATGAGTGAGTCCGTAAATATTATTATTTAATATTTACAAGTCAAATATAGTATTGTATCAAATTTTAATTTGATAAGTTTTGCTAATTGAACAAATAATTAAGTATAAATGGTTTGTCCCTAAAGTCAAGTGGTTTTGAAAAATGAGATATTAGACTTTGTTTCTGTAAACCAAACCCGTAAAACATTTATGGAGTTCTTATATAGGTGTATTGAAATTTGGTCCAAAAATTTTAATGTTTAGATAGTTAATTAAGGAAAAATGGCTAAATCATAAAATATGTCAAAATTAATCACTATTGGTTTAGATAGTCTAAATGGGTCTAAAAGAATAATTGAATGGTTTTAAAATGCAATTATGCCATACCTAAGTATAGTGGACGGTTTATGGATGAAAAATAAACAATATGTTAATTTATATTAAAATAAGGTTAATATGTAATAAAACTAAAGGTTAAATATAAAATTAGTACACGAACTTGTCCAGTTCTCCTAGATTGGTACCCATGGTTTTTTTGTCCTAGATTGGTACTCAAAATTTTCTTTGTCCACTAGTTTGGTACTTGAGCCCAACGATGTTAAGAATTTGCTGACATGGCAAGGCTGGCCACTCACGTGGCGCCACGTAGACTACTTTTGTAATAGTCCACTTTTAGTGAAATCGGAACAATGGTTTCAGGACCACAAATCTGATGTGAAAATATTTACTTTATCATCATTTTAGAGTCTACGAAATATTAGCAAGGTTGTATAAAAATTTTGTTAAAAAATTTTATCATTTGCATGCCTAATTTGGTAAAAAGGACTAAATTGCAAAGGGTGAAAATTTTAAATTTTACAATCTAAAGGTACTAAAGGGCTATGATATTAAATAGTTAAGGGACTTATGTGGTAATTATACCATTTTTATTATGAGTGGATAATTATGGATATTAAACATGTGAATTCAAAGGTTAATTAATAAGGTTAAACTTGTAATTTAATAAATAACTTAAAATAAAATATAGTAAAAGATGTATCATCTTCAACCTTGGGTAATACCATCGAAATTGAAGAAAAAGAAAGAACATTTGGGGCTTTGAAGCATTCAGTCATCTCTTCCTTTTGCATGTAAGCATTTTTCATCCCGTTTTTAATTATTTCTTTGTTTTTTAAAGTCGTTGTAGCATCTAGCTAGCCCAGGGACTAATTTGCATTTTTTAAAGGTTAGGGTTTTTCCATGAAAGTATTCATGTGGTTTTTGATGCTTTATGGAGAAAATAAATCCTTGTTGATAAATAAACAATTTTTATAAAGTGATTTTTGTTAAAAATGTCAAATAGGGATTTAATTGAAAAAAGTAAAATATTCATGGTGAAAATTTGAGATAATGAATTGTATGAGTTGATTTGGACCTATATTGAATCCGACGAGCTTAAGGACTAAATTGTAAAGAAATCAAAACAATAGGGGAAAAAGTGTAATTTTGCAAAAATATGATTTTTGGATTAAATTGAATAGAATGATTATTGAATGGATTAAATTTGATTATTTAGATCAAGTTAAGCCTCGTACGGATTTGGATCGAGGGAAAGATAAAGTGTTGGACTAGTCGATCTTATTTCATTGTTTTGTGGTCGAGGTAAGTTCATATGTTTAAATAATGTTTTAATGTATTTGATTTAAATGCTATTATATGATTTGTCATACCATTTCACGAAAGAAAATCTAACGATGATACGACGACTATTGAGCCCTGTTTGAACCTTAGGAATGTATAGAATACAAATGACATGTCATTAGGGTTACCATGTTTCGGGTGTTGGTCCTGAACTTCCTACCGACGGTTGAGTTCCGAAATTTATTACGGATACTCGTTAGCTTGTGTGAGCAGCAGCGTGTAGCTACGTTCTGACCGTCAGCTTGTGTGAGCAGGCCCAAATATGTCTCGTAGGAGCGTTTACGTAAAGGAAAAGGAAATGAATGGTTTTGACCATGTGTTAGCACATTATGTGTGAGCTTTCTGTGTATCCGATATTATTCTAAATGGTTTAACTAGCATGAAAAGGGATGAACCGGCAAGGGTTCCAATTGATTTCATTATGAAATTATGGAAATGTATGATATATTGATGATCAAATTGTATATAGCCATGTCATGAGAAGCATGAATTCATATGTATTATGTTCATGGAAATTATCTTACCATGTGATGATATTGTTAAGTTATGTGTCAAGTTATGTGATGATATTCTTAACTTATGTGTTTAATGACTAACTTGTGTTGTTGATGATGCTTAGGCTTGTGTCAAGCTATATTGGATTGATTCATGTTTATGTTTAAGCTTATGCATTGAAATGGTAAGCATTGTTCATGATTTACGAACTTACTAAGCATTATATGCTTACGTTGTGTTTCTTTTCCATGTTTTGTAGATTATCAGAAGCTCGATCAGTTTGAAAGCTCGTCGAAGACCTATCACACTATCTAGTGGCTATATCAATAGATTTTGTTGTTTTTGAGTCATGTTTATAATGGCATGTATAGGTGAATTGTGTTTGATGAAATGGTCATTATGTTTGGCTTGTAAATATGGTGTTTTGGTTGATGAACTTTTGGCATTTTAATTCTTTAATGGTTGGTGTTGAAATGGTCAAGTGAAGTTATGTTTTGAATTACTCTTTTGGTATGTGGCCGTTGTGGTAAGATTTGGTATGGAATTAGGTTACAAAAGTTTGGTTGATGAATGGCTAAAATTATGTTTATGTTTAGGTAGATTTGATGCTATATGATTGAGGTGCCTTTTTGCATATTGGTTGTATGGATAAATACCATATTGAACTAACTTTATTATGCATGTTTTAAGCATATTTTGTAGCTTGAAATTATGTGTAAATCGCTTGTAGGTGTAAGCATGGTTTGGTTGAAAGAAATGGCCTGAAAATGGCCTATTTCTTGTCCACACAACCTAAGAAACCGGTGTGTGTCTTAGCCTTGTGTGACACACGGCCATACGACACGACCGTGTGTCCCCTATAGGTTTTAAGGGGTTGCAAGTCAAGCAGTTACATAACCTAGCACACAGCCTAGCACACCGGCATGTGAGGCCATTTCGAGAGTTACATGGCCTGGCACACGGGCGTGTGGCTTGGCCGTATGACCCAAGTCAGAGAGTTACACGGGCACGGACACGAGGTGGGACACGGCTATGTGCCCCTACTTCGAATGTCCACATGGCCTGAGACACGAGCGTATGTCTCAGCTGTTTGAGTCACATGGCTTGGCCACACCGCCGTGTGACCCCTACAGTGTGAAAATTTCTATCTTTTTCCATGAAGTTCAAAATGTTTCCAATGTAGTCCCGAATCGTTTCTAAAGTGTTTCTAAAGCTTTGAGGGCTTGAACAAAAGACGTTATGCATGAGTTTGATTGAATTATGCCATGATTTATAAAATGGTTGAAATTTTATGTTTAAAGTTAAAATTTTCGGTAATGCTCTGTAACCCTATTCTAGCGACAGATGCAGGTTAGGGGTGTTACAGCTTTTGTATATCCTTTTCTTTTTCTTTTTCCCTCTTTCTTTTTTCTTTTTTTTTCTATCGTAGCCGTCCTACATCTACACCATTTCTAGGCCACTATCTAACCTCCTCCGATAAGTTCTCCGACCAACGATGACACCATCATTTTTTTCCTCCATTGAAAATCCATCATCAACTATTTTTTGTGTTCATTCTTTAGCCTGTTTCTTCAATTTGTTTAATCTTACACGAGAAAGAGAAAGAAAATAAAGATACAACAGAGAGAAAAGGTGAGAAAATTTTAATAAACTGATTTTAGTTTTTTTCAAGCTTAAATTCATAGCTAATTTTTGGGGTTTTTCTTCTTCTTTGTTTTCAAAGGCTGAATCGAAAAATAGATGAAGGAATTAGAGAAGAGTTTAGATCCACAGTTGCATGTGCTGGACCCAACCCCAAAATTTGAAATTTTCTTTATTAAACATTGAAGCAAATTTGCAACAAAAGAAAAATTTTTCTTTGTAAAACACTTAGTCTAATATGCAAAATTTAGAGTTTTAGTTCAGAAATTTCCTTTGTTAGAAACTAACCCAAATCTGTAAAATAAAAAATATCTTTGTTAAAAACCCATCCTTTCCAATCGATGCTCAACCCCATGAGTTCCTCCATCAACAGTCCAAAAAAAGGAAGGGAAAAGCTCCCCAAAATAATGCCAGGAAGTCTTATCCTCATGACATGGATGAAATAGTGAACTAGTTTGAGTTTTTTTCAAGCTTAAATTCATAGCTAATTTTTTAGTATTTTTTTCTTCTTTGTTTTCAAAGGCTGGATCGAAAAATCAATAAAGGAATTAGAGAATAACTTAAATCCATAGTTATGGAATGCATGTGCTGGACCCAACCCCAAAATTTGAAATTTTCTTTATTACATACTGAAGCAAATTTGCAACAAAAGAAAAAAAATTTCTTTATAAAACACTTAGTCCAATATGTGAAATTTAGAGCTTTAGTTCAGAAATTTCCTTTGTTAGGAACTAACCCAAATTTATAAAATAAAAAATATATTTGTTTAAAACCTATTCATTCCAACCGATGCTCAGCCCCATGAGTTCCTCCAGGAACAGTCCAAAAACTGAAAAAGGGAAAAGCTCCCAAAATAATACTAGAAAGTCTGATTGTACGATCTTATCCTCCTAACATGGATGAAAGTTTGAGAGCGGTTGCTCATGCTGGAGAATGGCGGTTCATATCAACAACGACAACGACAGTGGCAATGAGGTAAGAAAAAGAGAAAAAAATGGGAAAGAGAATAAGGAAAGTAAAAGGGGACTAGAAGAAATGTGAAAGGAAAAGTGGAAGGGTAAAAAATAGAAAAAAAAAGGAAAAAAGGACATCATCATGATGTCACTACTGACATGTGTCGTTGTCCCAGACTAAATGGTGTTAAAAAAAAGTATCAAACTAGTTGACAGAAAAAAAGTTCGGGTACCAATCTGGGACAAAAAACCATAAGTATCAATCTGGGAGATGTGGACAGGTTCAGGTACCAATTTTATATTTAACCCTAAAAATAATAATAAAATGAATGATTTTTATTTCATTATCTTTAACCTTTTCCACCATTTCTCCATTGGAGAGAAAACCTAGCTTTCGGCCAAGCTTGTCCTTCAAATTGGCAAGCTGATTTTAATTCGTTTCTCGTAATTTTTATGTTTTTGAGATCGTTGCGACTAGGTCTAGCTAACCTATATCTCCGATTTTAAAACTATTAAAGATTTTAAAACTTGCCATTGATGAATCTTAGATGTTTTTGATAGAAATTGGTAGATTTGGAAGATATGAAATGTTTAAGGACTATTTGATAAAGTAAATTTTGTCAAATTTGCATATAGGGACTAAAATGAAAATTTGATGAAATTCCCATGATATTTCTGTAAATTCAAGCTTTAAAGGGTTTTAGAAGGATATAATTGAAATCAAATTGAATAATGAAGCTCAATTGTGAAAGTTATACTTGTTTCGATTTTAAGGACTAAATTGAATGAAATCAAAAGTTTAGGGGTATTCAAATAATAAAATTAAATTAATATATACTTATAATAGGGTGATATAAGATGTTTGGAATTGATAAATTGAATAGAATTATTGAATAGATTAGAAATTGGACCAAATTGAAGAAAATCAGGAAAAAGACAAAAATTGTTGATTAATCCTTAGAGAGTTGTTTGTTTGCTATCTTGACCAAGTAAGTTCATGCGGTATGTTTGAGTTAAATTTTTATGTATTTAGAACTATAATTGTAATTATATTTAATTGAAATTTTAATTTTTTACAATTCGGTACAAAAATGTGAGTGGGAGGATTAAATTGAATACGATGAATTGCAAATTGAAAAATAATTATGGAATTCACCTTAAATTGAACTGAATAGAATATGTTATGTGATAATATGATGAAATGAATTGACTAGAGTGTTGAGCAAAGGAAGTAAGTTGGTTACCTGTAGCATCTTGCAAAGGCCGAATGGTAACTTGTTTTGCCTAATAGTGACTACTACATGAAAAAAACCTAGTACTTTGGTCACCCTCAGTGAGCCACTAGATCCTAGCTTTTTGTTTATAAAAGCTAGCCTCTGCCTCCTGAACCACCCTTAGTTCAATTAAAAGAGCCTTAACCTTTTGATGGACCTCAACAGGACAGTCAACTAAAAGACTGAGAAGCTATTGTGATTCAAACTCAGCTCTTTTATGCTGAACTTTCCTAGAAATAGCACCAAAATGAACCTTATTAAAGTCACTTAGCCTATTCTTAAGCCTTTTCAATTTGAGACAAAGGCACCTCATGGGGTCACCCTAAATTGGAACCTGCCAAAACTCTACAACAACAGAAAGAAAATCCTCATGCTGAATCCATAAATTAAAAAAAAATATAAGGCTTTGGGGGCTTAGACAAAGACTTTTCAAACCAAGCAATAGAGAAGCAATGATCCGAAACCCCAAGCGCTAAGAATTCTTCTTGAGAAAAAGGACCTGTCAAGCTTCTTGGTAATGAAATTAAGTTGGTGAAGATTTGATCAGGTATAAAAAGGTCCAACATACCCTAAACCCACAACATCAAGGCTATTAACAAAATTTTGAAATTCCCTCATGTCAGAAAAACTACCTTGAGTACCATTGAAGCTTGAATTTTCAAAAGGAGAAAGGGTGACATTGAAGTCACCTCCTGTAATCCACCCAAGCTCCCCAACCACTTGACTAACCTCAACAAGATAAGACCAAAGCTGACGCCGAATAGAAGCATAATTTGAAGCATAAACAACTGATAGAAAGAAAGAGTTACCAAAGTAATTGACCCTACCAGTAATACATTGATCAGTAAAACTCAAAGGAATAAAACTATACCAGATTTGCAAAGCACCCAAATTTGACCATTAACAATAGCATCATAGTTGCAAAACACAAACCATTGAGCACTAAGTTGTTGTATAACATGATGAGACTTATCCACCTTAATTTTAGTTTCAAGGAAACACACAACATTCGATTTAAGCTTATTCACCCTATTAAGAACATGTCTAAGCTTATTGAGACTATTGATTCCCCTAACATTCCAAAAACCAATAGTCATTGAGAAAGGGAAAATGATTTACCTCTAACAGAAACAGAGCTTGCCACAAGTTTCTTTCCTTTTTTCAACAAACTTTTCTTTTTACCCTTTAAAGACTTAACCAAAATACCTACCCCCTTTGCAACTTTTCAAGGGTGTCTAATATAATCAACATCATTGGCAATCGCAGGCTCAACAACAGAAGTAGCAACATCAACCCCTAAACCTCAAACAATAACCGAAGAAGTAGAAACACCAACTTTAGCAACAACTGGAACTTCACCAACATCACTACCCACAACACCAATATCAAAATCTAGAATACCACCATCATCACAAGGCAGCTCAGGTAGATCATCATTAAGAATTTCAAATCTATTACTAGAACTTGCAAATTGCACATGTTTCTTTGGGGGAGAAGAAGAAACAAGTACAACTTTCCTATTTCAATGCCAGACTAAACAAAGGAAGTAATACAACTTTTATCTGGCTTAGTAATGACAACAGTTGCACCTATAAAACCAGATTGCTTAGGGTTCCATACTTTGGCAAGAATGGAAGCCTTTTTAGGACAAACCTTTACAGAATAATCAAAGGAATAACAATCTATACAATGAGCTAGAAGCCAAGTCACAGAAACAACAATGGACACAATTAAACCATCCAACAACTCAACATTGACAAAACGAGGAATAACCACCGTAGTAGAGACCTCAATGCAAAGCTTTGCATAAGAAAGGCGCGTACGGTCAACAATTATTCTATCCATGTACAAAGGATTTCCAATAGCGCTCGTAATATAACTAAGCCCAGAACGAGTGTAAAGCTCAAGAGGAATACCCGAAAGATGAATACAGACAGGCATATAATCAAGACTGAACTCTAATTTCTTAAGATTCGACTCCCATCGACGGAGAATAAGAGGTTTATTCTGAATATGCCAAGGTCCATGTTTAAAAACCCAACTACATGCCTCAGAAGAAGAAAATTGAAAAATATACAAACTATTCCCAGCAATATGAACAAAAATCTCACCATACTTATACCAAATAGTGTTGATGATCTTCTGCATAGCACCAAAATTGAGAACATCCTCAATAAATTGACCAACCAATGAGTACTTCCACTGTTGAATGCCTTCATCAAAAACCTTTGCAGGCGACTTTACCAGAACCTCCCTATCACAGATCTGAGGAGGGAAAAAAAGTGACTAACCCCCAGAAGAATCAAAAAGACTTCTCCAATCAAGAGACAATGCAGTCATTAACAAGCAAGCAGAAATCAATTGAAGTAACAATGAAGAACAGATGGAATCAAGAAAAGAAAAAAACAATGAGAGACAAAGAAGAACTCAAGAATGTCCATATGCAAATTAGTCTTGCTAACATGCATTTTTTGTTTCCCCTTTATACCCAAATTTATTTTGTTCAATTAAATTAGTATTTTTTGTAACGTCGTTAAATTCAGGATAAAAAATAGAATAAGATTATGACAGGTGACATAAATGATATCATGATGATAATGTCATAATTTAAAAATATGTTAAAAATTAATAAAAATATTTTTTAAAAAATAAACCCTTTTCACGTTTCTCCCGATAAACTCTGCCATTGCGTTGCCACCATATCTCACTCTCCCTCTGTCTGGTACTCTCCACCATTGCCTCACCACCATGACACCATTCTCACCACCCTCTTTCACACAATTAGCATTTCTCCGATAAAGCCTCTTCACGTTTCTCTCAGTAAACTTCTTCCTTCCCTTACTCCCTCTCATGTCGTCAACCTCATCGTCTTCAAACCTCACTCACTATCAACGGTCTCTCTCTTCTCCTTTTTGAACTTCATTTCTTCCTAACCCATGTTTCGCCACACGTTTCATTCTTATTCCGCCATGTCTCATTTCCTTATTGCCCATAATATGTTCCCTCAAGCACGATTTCTTCTCAACTTTGTAGTCTCTCGCAAAGGGAAAGGCTCGGCTTCTTCGGTTTGGGCTTTGGTTCTCGAAACCAAAGGTACCCATCAATGTAATTTTGTTTTTGATTCCTTAATGATTGCGTATATAGATTTGGGTTTTTTTTTTTCTGATGCTATTCAATGCTTTGGATTGGTAAGGAATCATAAACTTAGAGTACCATTTCGGGGTTGTCAATATTTGCTTGATAGAATGATGAAGATAAGTTCTCTGATTGTGAGTTTAGGATTTTATATGGAGATTTTGGAATATGGGTTCCCACCCAACATGTATAGTTTTAATATTTTGATGAATAAATTGTGTCGAGAAGATCTAATTAAAGATGTCCAAATGGTGTTTGATGAAATTGAAAGGAGAGGTTTGAATGCTTCAATTGTCAGTTTCAATACTTTTTTTCAACAGATATTGTAAATCAGTGAATTTAGACGAAGGGTTTAGGTTGAGAACTGTTTGAAGAAATGTTTAACAAAGGGTTGATCCCAAATGATGTTATTTTATTGAGAGAAACGTGAAAAAGACTTTTGTTGAGTTGAGATGATAAAGATACTTATTTTATTTTTGTAATTTTTAAATTTTAATATATGTATATTTCATTTTTTATTTTTAATAATTATAGTATTTTTAAGATTTTTTATTTTAAAGATTTTTTAAATTATATATTTTTATTTATAATTTTTTTATTTTTAAAATATTTTTATTGATTTTTAATATTTTTTGGATTATGATTATGTCATTAATGTCACGTGTTAGTCTTATTCTATCACCTGTCTCAAACTTTGACGAAAAAAAGTTGTATATATTTTTATATTTATATATTTTTATTTCTATTTTTATTTCTATTTTTCGTATACATTATATACAATACAAAAAAAAGTAAAGTATGAATATTGATCCAATTCATCTCATTAATATTTGTAGTACAATCCTTCAGTCGATTTCGCTTCATTTAGTTTAGTATCAATTGGGACATAAAAAACCTTAAAGTACCAATCTGGAAGAAGTGGATAAATTCAGTTACCAATTTTATATTTAAGTTTTTATAATATAAATTTTTTTAGGATTTATAATATAAGACTTTTTTCACCATAACTATCTCAAACGCTTGTATCATGTTTATAATATAATTTGTATAAAAATAATATTTTTAAAAAAAAAATTGAATTTGTAAGTTGTTACCTCTCTAATTATTTCAATTCTCACCCTTTTTTTAAGAATTAAAAAGTGCAATTGGGATGCTTTAATTACACCCAATTTGCTAGTATTCACCAATATGATGGTTACCCAGACATGCCGACATTGTGTAATTATAAGCATTTTCACCCAAGTCCAACTATTAAATCACTTTTCAAGCACTATCTAATAATTAAGTGATCTTGAGTATGGTTTACCAAAACAAATTAATTTTTTTTTTAAACTTCTATAAGAAAGATAATACATTTATAAATAATATTTATATTTTAAGTGATACATATAATATTTTCATAGAACAAACTCCTCTTCATTTATTATTTTAAAATTTATACTATTTTTGTAAGAGTATTGTCTTAATACATGAGTTAATAATAATCTAACCTCATTAGGTCATTTTGAATAAAGGAAAGATTAAAAAAATTTTATTCTGAAGTCTTATTTTTTTATTAGTGGTTAGTCCTCCTTATAATTTCATATTTAAATTTATACTAGTTATTTTTTAGGTTCATCACAAATTAATTTAATATTAATGTAATAATTAAAATTTTTTTCTTATATTAATACACTAAATAACTAATTTAGACATAATACATATTTTTTTTATCATTTATGTTCGTTTTACCGTCCATATTTAAAATTCATAATTGCCCCTCCTAATAATATAATCTCCAAAATTCGAACTTAAATTTTGCCTTGAAGGTAGAATGTGCCTTCCCACTCTATCCCACATTTATTGGCTAATACATATGATTTAACACCAACACTGATGTAAAATACTAAACACGGGGTTAGGGTTTAATTACAGGTGCTTGTAAAATATCAAAATAAAAAGTGTCATTGCAAATTTCTCAAATACTACATGTATTTCACAACTTTTGATGTCCAAGTGAAAATCTTTTCCCTTTCTAACAAAGCTTTTTTCACTCAAGTTTGGCTTTCGCTTCCACGCTAAAGCCTGCCTGGAAACCAACGCTAAGCATGCATCTTTTTATTCAATATCGACACATGTCAAGATATGAACTAAACTCCCCAAATATCAATTATAATCCTTAAACATCATCCTGGGAAAGATTCATATTAGTTCTTTTAGTCACATTCATTAATATATTAAACTATAAAGTCTTTAGAGCTAATCATGCCATGCATTCCAATGTATAGTCACAAGTTGCATATAATAGCATCAACATAAAAAACCAAAGAAGTAAATAACAATCATGGGTTTTCATATTGGTAACATGTTGCATATGGAAGCCGCATTTTCTTGAGACCAGTCCAGTTGTACTTGCTTGCAGAAATTTGTGAGATGAAAAAACAAAACTAAAAAAAGCTCCTTTGTTTTTGTTGGAACTAAGAAAACAAAAGAATGAAGTTTGACAGAAACTTGAGCTTGAAGGCTCGATGTCTTGCTGAGCAAATTAGAAAATCAGCTGAGACCTTTGAGCAAATTGCTTTCGTAAAACCAGAAAAATGAAGAAGAATTCTGAATAATTTTCATTAACTTTGAATTGAGGCATAATGCCAATACATATACCAGTCAATAAACTGGTCAAAACAAGCAAATGTCACCTAAACAACTACCTACTACCACTAAGTAGTTTTGAAACTAGTTAAACATAACTTGCACACATAGCTATGCTGATTTATCAATCTATCAGCACCTAATTACATCAAAACAATATCAACTTAGTATGGGTTTGGATGGGCGATTGGGTGCGGTGCGGTGCGTTTAGCTTACTTTTTGTCTCACGCTACAGTGTCGCTACAGTATCTAATCTCATCGCTACCACTGTTTTTACACTAACCGCAGATAAACGCACCGCCCATCCAAACTCACCTTTAGTTCATTTTCAACTAAGTAGCAAAACAAACACTTGAAGTAACAAAATAAATCAGCAACATGAACTTCAGCTACAACTGCATGGCTTGGGCAGCTTCTCTGCTTCTTGTCTGCATGCAGGCCAGCTTCAACAGTTTTTTATGAAAAGAAGTACATTTGATTACTTTGTTCTAAAGAGAATGAGATGTAGAAATGATTACTCAGTTTGTATGCTTTTGCAACTGAAACTATTTTAATAAAAAATGAAATAAAAAAACAGTTTGAAATTTGAATGCTTCGTTTCAAAGTTAAGAGTGTGTTTGTATTATCCAGAAGCTAGGTAGAAGAGTGTGGTCCATTGTCTATATTGTTGATAGCTGCCTTCTTAACTCTTTGATTGAATCATTTCCAACCTCCATTTTAGGTGAATGCATCAACTTTTGTTCTTACCAGATCACTAGCCATAAGAATATGAAATGAATTGAATTTATAGCCAGCATCCAATTCTGAGCCTTATCACCCTTTTAATTGCCTTACAGATTTCTTTTTTAAAGACCATTTCTTTGCTCTTCTGATGTAAAACTAAGACACTAACTCAAAGCACATACATCATTGATTGAATATATACATATTTAAAAGGATACATGTCTTAATCAATGAAACTTGCAATTTTAAATTTCAGACAATCACGAACCATTGGTAGTGTTCCACAGATAAAATATTGCTTAACCTCTCTTTATGGGTTCTCTGTGTCTCTACTTTTTGCTGTCCTTTATATGAGTAGTCTTATTAGCAGCCTAGTTGCCCGAGTTGTTTTACTTTTTTTCATCCACCCGAGAGCTCCAAGAAACTGATTGTGGCGCAGCTTTTTTGTGGCTTATCAATCAATCAATCAATCCATTCGACCCTGAAACTCATCTCTTCACCACCCAAGATGCACTCAGAGCCACCATGCAGCAAGCTGAATTGTTTCTTCTGCACCATGAATGAGCCAGAACATTCTGTAAGAAGAGCAAAACTCAGCCAGTGCTTCAAAGAGATGCCTCTCAGAGATGATCAAGAACACGTGTTGGTCTTGAGTGGGCTGTGGAACATTTCCATGACACAACCTGATGATCCAGAGTTTCCTGCACTTGGTATATTTGAATGCATGGCCAAACTGATCCATAGAGGCATCATTGATCAAAACTGGCTTCTTAGAGGTCAGAACATTTACATCCCCTACTATGCTGCTCATATTATTGGTTCATATACAATGGACAATCCTCAATTTGCAGAAAAAGCTGTTAAATCAGGTGTGGTTTTGCCATTAATGGAGCTTTTGAGAGGTAAGATGAGTTGGGTTGAACAAAGAGTTGCAGTTAGAGCACTGGGTCACTTGGCAAGCCATGAAAAAACCTTTGAAGCTGTTGTTGTACATGAAGTGGAGGTCATAAGTCTGGCAATGGAGATAGCTAGCAATTGCCTTGAAGTAGTGTACAAAGAGTTTGTTGGAATAAAAGCTAGGAAGAGACCCAAATACCATTGTGATTTGCTTACAAGAGGAGTTGGAGAGTTGGAGTTGCAGTCAAGGAAAGCTGAGGAATGGGCCAGTCAGCTTCAGTGTTGGTCACTTTATCTGCTGAATTGCTTTGCAAGCAAAGAGAGATGTCTCAACCTGATCTGCAACACTGAGTTTTTGAACAATTTGTGTGGAATGTGGGGTGGACTAGTCAACCTCACATCTCCTGCAGGGATCGGATTACTTAGAACTCTTTGTTCCTCAAAAACAGGAAGGGAAAATGTAGCAAATTCAAGACAAGTAATGGAGAGCATTTGCAATGTTTCAAGATCTTCAGATGACTGGCAAAACATGGCCATTGATTGTCTTTTGTTGCTTCTCAAAGACCCAGAGACAAGATATGGTGTTATTGACATTGCAGCATCGTCTCTTGTTGATTTAGTTGAACTTAGAAGCCTTGGAGAAAGCAAAATGGTGGGGGAAACAATAAGTCAGACATTGTTGCAAGATTACTACAAAATCAAATTTGGGTTTTTGAAGCTGAAGAGCCAGGAAGCTGAGAAAGCATTAGAAGAATTATGGGAATTGAGAGTTGAGAACATCAAAAGAGACAAACTGATGTCTGAACAAGACATGAAAGAGAGACAAGTACTTGTAGGGAAGTTGAAAAAACAAGGCAACCAAAAGTTTTGGACTGGTAAAATTGAGAAAGCTTGCAAGATTTATTCCAAGGCCTTGGAATTGTGTCCATTAAACTTTAGAAAAGAGAGAATCGTTCTTTACAGTAACAGAGCACAGTGTTATCTGCTACTGAAAAACCCAGCAGCAGCCATTAATGACACAACTAGAGCTTTGTGCTTATCAGGTACAGTGAGTCCCCACAGTAAAAGCTTGTGGAGAAGGTCACAAGCCTATGACATGAAAGGATTGGCCAAAGAGAGCTTGATGGACTGCTTAATGTTCATCAACAGCCGCATAAAGTCAGAGCATACGAAACGTGTCAGGATCCCCTACTACGCAGCAAGGATGATCAACAAGCAGATGAACGCCACGTGGCTATTTGCAAATGCCAAGTCAAAACTTTGCATCAAAAAGGAGAAAACTGTAGATGAATATGAATCCAAAGGAGAATACCAGCTGCAGGAAATGATGGATGCTAAAAACATGGGTTTCCCAGGTAAGCCTATGATATGAACCATCAAATAACAGGCAATGGGAATTTATTTGATTTTACCATAAATCCTTTTGCTTGACTAAGAAATAAGAATGCATTTTTGATATATATGTTTTTTTCCCTCCCGAATTCCACTTGTCTTTATTTAGATATGCCAACCATAGTAGAAGACGCTAAAGCTGAAAAGAGATGGAAGAAAAGATAGAAAAAGTAGGCGGGAGAAGAAAAGACATCATCAATATCAATATCAGGGCTGGAGTAAGAGATCATCAAATGCAGTCGATCACACAGTAAGAGAGGGAAGGGATCTAACATGATCAAAATAAACTGACCACTCAGAACTCTAAGCAAAGCATTGATGGTAAGATTGTTAGAAAGGTTGCAATTGATATGCAGCCTAGCTATGGGGAAATTTGGGAGAGGAATGTGATCAGTAGGACATGTGTAGCTTTCCAAACATTTTAGCTATTACACCAATTGTTTACAGGGTGTATGATTTAATTTTACATAGAGCTTCTGAATAATAAGATTTGAGTCGATGTAAATTTGTCAACCTATAGAAAAAACAGGTACATGTGAAAAACCCCAAATGGTTAACTTTGCCAATTGTAAAACTTGTATTCTTCTGAATTTATGTGGTTTACAGGCAGCTTTTACAACGGTAGAGAGGAAGCTACAACAATAGTAACTTGAATTCTGTCCGTTTTTAGGTTTAGAGCCATAGATCCCTCTTTCATTATTTCCTAAACCAATAATAACGGTAAAACATAGGGGCCAGATATAAATCATCAGTAGATAATGCATTTTGAATTATGTTCTTTATCCATCCATATATTATATTATATTATCTTTCCTTGCCTACCTCCTTTTATGAGAAGGATAAATACTATATAGGCCGCTGATTCTTACCCTCTCAATCATTAATTAAATTTTATATAAATATTGTGATTTTTCTTATTTTTATCAAAATATTGTTGCTTTTAGATTATTTCTTATAATTTGTTTTTATTTCAACCTCCAAATTTGTAGGTATTGAGAAATTAGATTTTTAATCCATATAAATCCCACGCTTCTTCGATGTATGAAGAAGTACACTTTAAAGAACTTCAACACCCATAAATTTCGAGGTCTATTGACATCAATAATGCTCCTTAACTACCCAAATCAATGTGTTCAATCTGGCTTTACCACCTATAGATATCATAGTTAGGCCAAACAATTTGATTCGATCATTATTGTCCGTAAGCTCAATCACCCAATTTAATTCAAAGGGACTTGACATCATGGGTGTCAAAGTCCTCCATTAGCTACCCTGAATATTAAACTCTCCTCCTTAACTTGGATTTTTACCAACGATAAAATGACTTTATGAGACATAAAGATCACATAGCAATGTCTTGCATAAACACAGTGAAATTTTGTTATTTTTTAATTTCATTTAGATTGTAATAAAGTAAATATTAATTTTTCACAATTATAAATAGCTTGAAGATCTAGTTATGCAAGCTTGCAATAATCTAAGTTTTAATGGCCCGAACAATCGAATCAAAGATTACTTAAAGAGGGCTTGTTTGTGCACGATATCTTAAGTGACCTGCTTCAAAATGATGCCAGAATTGCTTGCTGCCTTAGTTAAAAGATAGAGAACGAAGACACATATTTTCCATTTCTCAAGCGATAAAGTGACAATAAAGCTAGAATATGTAGCTTTGATAATAAGCCTTTCAATCGACAAACAAGTGATAATGAAAGAATGTGCAATCAAGTTGCTACATTACTCTACAATTTGTTGGGTGCAATTCCTGAATATGAGAAAGATTTCAATGGGTGTCAGCTAAAATTCACATGGTTCTAAAACTAATCGACTTGTGCCCACCTACTAATGCAAGTATCATTTAGATAAACCAACATGCTAGAGCTTACATACTACGCATGATTGGAAGAATGCTACTACCAAACAAGTATGGCAATAAAGTGCATTACTTATATCTCAATTTATTGTCAAACTTCAATTTGGTCAAGAAATTTAGTTAAGGGTTCATAGTTTTGACATTCCTTTACAGAGTGCTCTATAGGGTGAGTTAGCGTTCCATCAACCAAATAAAAGATTGTTGTCTATTGCTACAAACATAGGTGTGTATACGGTTGCCATGGTTAGTGACCATCTCTTTCAACACTTTTCCTCTTATTCTAAGGTAAAAACATAATCATTATTAACATGTTATATCATATTGAATTATGAATTAAGTGCTTTTAGTCTGTGTATAAGTCGTATTGAAATGACGAGATTAGCCTTCTTGTATCGAGAGACAAATATGAGCACGATGAACTATAAAAGGTGTATGCATTAGTTTATGCTTCCACATCATTGAGTGGTCCAATACTCATAAAAGGTATATTAACCACGAGAATTGTTGGATAAATGTTCCTCAAGAGCATATTCACCATTGAGACAATCATGTTTAACATGTTGTTGATGGTTAGTTTATTCAAAATAATAATATCTAGTCATTAGAGTCATATTGGAGTAGTTTAGGCTAAAGGATAGTTGCATTTATACAAAAGGATAATACCATGTTAAAACTAGGAAATAACGCGTACCAATGAGCCATCAATGGGCACATCAACAAGTGTGTGCCCAATCTACTGAATGTCTTGAGCTTGACCCACCTGTTGAACATGCTGAATCGATTATATTTTCCACACTTGTCAAAATTGCATACGATTGCTTCCTCATATTAGTTTAGTGATGGACTCAATCTATCACATTTGGCCCATTCCCCAGTGAGGACATTACCGCTTGGTAAGAAAAGTATTGAGCTTGAGGTTACGCAACTATTTGAAGTTCCCCTATCCTCATGACTAGCTTATGCACACCTTATCCTTTCTAGCCATTACATTATTATCATCAATAGGCTTCTGTAGTAGTAAGTTTTATTTTATTTTTCCACTAGCTTCTAAAAGGAGTAAAGATAGAGGTAAGGAGGAAGATTTGTCTAAGTGCCACAACGATAGAATCCAATCCTAACTAACAACCACTGGCTATGGAATGCATTCATCCCAATGCCACCAATGATTGTATATATGTTTACATATTTATTTGTTTATTTAGAAAAAAAAACTTCATGTAATTATTTTTTATTATATTTTTTTTCAATTAAATTCTATTTTATTTTATATGCATAATCAAATGTTAGAAAAATGTAACTAAAAATTAAAAATCTATATCAAATAATTTACTTATCAATATTACATTTCAATATTGATTAACTTACATATGTTATATCATTAGAAAAAAAGTGACTAATAAGTTTGCAATGTTTTATTACGAACACATTTAAATTACATTACATTTTAAAAACAATAAATTAAGCTAATTGTGGAAGATAATCATCTCAATGATGCCATATGGGCCTTTGAGCTAATTAAGCACCCTGAAATCTTAATGAAAGTGGTCATCTACCCAAATGACTTACAAAGAAACGATAAATCCTCCAAAATAAGCACTCACAAGTTATCTGTCTCTATCGCCAAGAAACCCTAATTTGTTTCTCTAAACTCTAATGACTAATGATTATTGCAAAAGTATTCTCTTACATACACCTTATAAGTTCCCTTTCCATGCTTCCATGCTAAATCTTTATGAAATGTTTGACTTGGAATCTTGAGTAGCTTACAGAGAAACAACAATGCCCTAGGTGGCTTTTGTTGGTTTGGGCAGCAAACATAAAGCACCAAATCATTTTTGTTGCACTTACATCATCCATGCCAATAGTATATTGGCTTACCTCAAACTAGGTTGCTTTCATTTTTCCCTACAACAAACATAACCATAAAAAATCTTACCCACATTGTTCAAAAAACCACAACTAGGAATTTTTTATTAATCCCCACACTTGAACATAACCTAAACCCCAAGATCTCGCATTAAGTAAGTTCTAGTGTCACGGGACTAAAACTTTAGTATGGCAAACGCCACAACCTTAGATGATTTCTTAGGTTTAAATCTGCTTAAGTCAGTCTTACTCTCGAAGAATGAGAATTTTCGCAAAAATTTTTTAAGGCACCTTAGCAAAGCAAAAGCAAACTCGAAATGAAAGAGCAACGAAAAACACAAAAGCCACAAGAAAAATAACGCACACTAAATGTTTAAGTAAATGCTCTTAAGAGTGTTCTATTACTCTTGAATATTTACAACTGAATAATTGCAAATGAGGGGAAGACCTCTATTTATAGTTGAGCTCCTCCAAATTCAATGATACAGATTGAGTTACATTGATGGTCAAGATTTGTATCTATCTACAAGATAAGAGTCCTAAAAGATTTAAAGCTTATACATCTTTATCACTTAGGATTTACATTAATTACCCTAGTAACTCTAGTTTTACTAGAGTGTTTCATTAGGCCACCAAGGCTTCAAGTAGATGGGTTTCTCCATATGTTCCATGAGTCAGGCCAATTTAAGCAGGTCAAATGAGCCCCATTTAATTAGTTGACCTTCATGAGATGTTCTGTGTGTAATGGTCACGGGCTTTGATCCACATCCCGTGACACTCACCCCTACCCATTCTTATGACGCCCTTGTCGCATCCTCAGGAAGACACTGGTTTGGCTCATCTCGAAATTATCTCAATGCTTCAGGTGATTCCCAACTAGTCTCTTTGTCAGGTAGTTTCGCCTCTCGAAACATTTACCTTGGCTTATATCTCCATCATGCCTAACTTGAACTATTTCTCTCTTTTGTACATCTTTATCATAAAAGACCACTGCTCTTACTTGCCCCCATTGTGACTTGCCTCGATCAAGATCCTCTTAATCCGCAGAAAAAGACTTAGGCACATTCACATTGAACAATAGGTTAACCTTGAGTCTTGCTGCTAACTCTGGTTTGCAAGCCCCTCGACTTACTCGCTTCAAAACTCTAAAAGGGCCCCTGTGTCTTTGCCAAGCCAACTGTAAGTCAAAATGTAAAACATTAAAAAAAAGTGTTTGAAATATACCTCGCTCATTGCATTTACTTCCCTAACTGTCGAGTTTGTATCGCTACTTTTCTCTCAAAGTCTAATACCTCTCTCGTAGATGGTAGCTCCACTGATAGTTCAATAAGCTTCATACTTGTATTCTGCCCCACTAGCTTTTTCAAGGGGGTCTTTATAACACTCTGATCTACCAAGTTAATATTTCAACCATACGAAACATCCTTGGCTAGTTGGATTGCCAGCAATACCTTGGATTCACCTCTCAAGTCTCGACTCACCGCACAATGTATTGTTGTTGTCGAGTATCCAAGATGCATAAATAATTAGCAAAAGGAACCAACAAAACATTAATCTTGTTAAGGAAATTCAAGCCAAACTAAAAATCATAATCATCTAAGTGAATTACCTCAAAGTCTTCTTTTCCTTTCCAGTGACCGATTTGTAACTCAACTCATTGTGCTACTTCCATAGTTGGGACCTCATTGGAATTTACCGTCTTAATATTTTTGGTTGATTTTTTATTCGAGAGACCAAGTTTACCCATGAGTTTATTCAATATGAACAAGTATGATGCCCTCATATCAATAAAAGCACTCATTTTTTGACCTGCGATGCTGATGTCCACATACATAAACCCTTTTCTAGTTGTGATCCCTCTTTACTTTCGCAGAATTGATTATCATTGACCCAATTTTAAAGCCTCACTCTCTGGCTCCACTTTATCTTATTTAGTGACTGTGGACATCTTATATCGTTCTGGACAGCCTATATCCTATGCGGACCACAACATAAGAAGCACTTCACTGGCTTATTCTCAATCACTTTAACTCTTTGGGCTTCAATAGAACGCAACATCGAACCAAGCCTCATTATTGCTCTGTTTGACTCATCGTCCCCTTCGATGGTAGAAAGCACAAATTTCTTTGGATAGTCTCTTACCATATGCAGATCATCACAAATGAATCATTTTACTGGCCCATTCGTTTATTGTTGAGTTTCTATTTCTCATTATGTGGTCTCCCATTATCGTCATTTTTACTGCTGCCACCGTTGTCAATTCCATTTTCCTCATGGTCTCTACCACCATTTCCCGTCTCTTTATGCTTGGAAGACTTGAACTTGTATTTTCTCGGATCAAGCTTGATAAAGGATTTTTCCTCAACCATGGCTATAGTAAGCTTAGTGATACCTTGTCGACGCAACTCTTACTTCGCCCAAGGCTTCAACTCGTCTTCAAACTAGTAGAAAGTTTCTTTCTCACTCAAGTTAGATATTTGAAGCATCAAATCACTAAAGTCTAAAATATACTCTTGAATAGTGCCTTATTGCATAAGCCGACGCAACTTAGCCCAAGCCGTTTTCTTGGCATACTGCGGGTAAAATTATTTTTGCAGCTTCTTTTGTAACTCCTCCCAAGGTCTAATAGCAGTCCCACCTCATTTTTAATCTGTGGACCTACGGCGTCACCATAAGAGAGTGACATCAGTAAAATAAACTGCAGTAGTGCCCCTAGTGCCATCATCCTCAATTCCTATCGCATTGAAGTACTATTCCATCCCTTAAAGAAAATTGTCCACATCTCTTATGAACCTCATCCCCTTAAACTCTTTCAGTTTGGAAACATCTATATTATGTTGTTTAGGAGTCAAAGCTAGGATCCCATTACCTAGAGCAACTTTATAGATAGTGAGCTATCATTTTAGCTCTGCAACTTGTTTATTCAAAACTGCTATCATGGCTTCGAGAGCATCATTCTTCTTTGTCAACTTCTTGACTTAATCATCCATAGCAATATTAAGGGTCTCCCTCATCACATCCCGGTCGGAATTGAAAGCCTCTGCCACATAGTCCCTAAACTACACTTGTTGGAAAAATCCTGGTTTGAAAACGATTTTCTTGAACAGCGAAAAATTAAAATTTTAAAAACTGACCCGGATTGTAATATTTATAGCAATAAACCTTAATTAAATTTGTATCTATGTTTTTAGTTTAGCAGACATTTGTTATTCTCGACTTTCAACCAAATGATCTTCTATGATATTATCATACCACAAACTACTTCGAGTATGGGGCTCGAACCAATTGAACCGAAACACAAAACTAGAAAAAGTTTTCTTCTTTTGGGGTGAAAATGAAAATTCTCTCTTCATAATAGAAACTAGTAGAATTGTTATTCTAGAAAAATATATGTAATAGTTAAGAATAAATTCTCTTTTTTTTTGGCAGAATAACAATCACTCAAAGTTGTGTTAATAGTTGTATCGATACCATCTATTTATAGGAAAAGAAGGTAGAACCCTTGTTGAGTTGTAATGACTTATTTCAAATAAAAAATCAACATCCTAATTAGAATAGGACTAGGGTGGACGGCACACCCTAATATTTCTACTAGGGTTGTTACCCCCCTAATGTCCATTAGGGGTTTTTGGGAATCTCTCACATTGGTCCAATTACGAGTACTTCTTCAGTTTTTTTTACCTAGTACTCTATAATGTGATCCAACTCAATTGAGTTTTTCTATTTCCCAAAATAAAATTTTATTTTAACAATTTTACGCTTGGTAAAATTTTGACATTTTGCCCTTAAAAAATTTTGAAAAAATATGTTCAATATTTCAGAACTCAACATGTTCACCATAACCGAATGATTTAATTTCATTTTCAGGCTTCAAAATAATCTGAAAACATAAACTCATTCTTCCGATCATTTTTTATGTAATCCATATAGGATTGCAAATGGATCATTTCCATTTTCATTTCTATTTCTATTTTTGGAAACCTACATTCATTTCCAAATGATTTCATTTCTCTGTTTCGGAGAAAACCATAATCATTTCTGAATGTTTCCCATTTTTTTTCTATTCATTCCATTCATTTCTATTCAAACACGCAATTCATTTCTGGTTTCAACGAGTTAGCAAAGGGACCGATTGGACATATGTGGTTGAGGTTCAAATGATTTATAATTAAGTTCTAGATTTTTACCTATTAATTATAAACTCATTTAGTCACAAATTCATTCCACTATAGTAATGTAACTGAGCTCTCCCCAACAACATACCATTACGAAAGCAATCACTCAATACTCGTCCAATGACATTGTCATAAGTGTGTAACCCTCGTAAGATATCCTTGATCTCTTTGGGATAATATTCGTTCTCCCAATATGATCATATTTTATTTCATGGTAACCATTACATATTCGTTTATGAAAATTCAATCACTATCAAATAATGATTAAGTCATCCATCACAGATACGGACGACCCATGACCATGTTTACTTTTCATCAACCTTGTAATGCCAATGAGAGGGTATCATTTACCCATGTTTTGGGCTATGGATTCCACTATTTTAGATGACACTACATACCACATAAGTCGTACACTCAACGCAATAGCTTCCGGTTCCTTATCTATTTGAACTCAGGCTTTTACTTATATCAAACTGTACGAGTCACACATACATAGTCCGCCATCCACTAAGGATTTAGGTATGCCACACTATGAACATCACAAGTGAATAAATCCATAAATGGATTCAATATCTAATCTGGTTGAGTCCTGTCTAATGTACTGTCAGTCCACTCAGTTACATTTATGTCTCTATCTTCTGGGAGTCATCCGCTCTAATGCCTAAAACAAGGAATCTCCCAACTAGACTAGATAAATGATATATTAGTCTTTTAATCGGTTTGCTCATTTCTAATTAGACTAAGGACATGTTTAGGTTCATCTACTAATACAAGTTGTATTTCCTTACTACGATTCTACCACATAATATCGCTTAGTATTAGTTAAACATTTAGACAACCAATGAGCAACATTTGCTTCCAATTTGCTTTGTATACAAAAACTATGTGAGGAAAATTATACAAAGTATATTAATGTAATTAATGAATTTGTTTTATTAACCAATCTGTTTAAAAAATTATAAGTTTACAAACGAATATACTACACTCAAGGCACCATATCCAGTAACACTCTTATCGAGTTTAACTCATCAGTGCGTCTCTCAACATCCTTGCTTGTTTCCTTCACACCACCCATGGATTCTTCGAGATTGGTCATCCAACATTCTAAAGTCGAAAGGTATCCTTGATTTGTAATTTTTCCTGAACCTCTCACGACTCTCCATTAAGGGCATTTTGTTTATCTCCTTCTTTCGTCATCTCAATCGATGCCTTCGAACACTGACTCTGATACTAACTGTCACGAGGTTAAAACTTTAGTTTCGAAAATGACGCGAATTTAGACGATTCCTTGAGTTCAAATTTGCCTAAGTCAACCTTACTCTTGAAGAATATGAATTTTCGCAGAAATTCTCTAAGGCACTGAAGCAAAGTGGAAGCAAACTTGAAACAAAAGAGATACGAAAAATAAAAAAGCCATAAGAAAAATAACACACACCAAGTGTAGTGTTTGAGTAAATGCTCTCAAAATTATTCTACTACTTTGAAGATTTACAATTGAGTAATTACAAATGAGGGGGAGAGCATTAATTTTTAGTTGAGCTCCCCCAAATTCAATGGTACAGATTAAGTTACATTGACAATCAAGATTTGTGCCTATCTACAAGATGAGAGTCTTAAGGGATTTAAACACTATACATCTTTATCCCTTAGGATTTACACTAATTACCCTAGTAACTCTAGTTTTATTGGAGTGTTTCACTAGGCCACCAAGACTTTAAGTAGATGTGCTTCTTCATATATTCCATGAATCAAGCCAATTCAATCTGGTCAAATGAGCCTCATTTAATCAGTTGACCTCCATGGGACATTCTGTATACAATGGTCACAGGCTTTGATCTGTGGCCCGTGACACTAGACCCTTAAGTGATTTTTATTTTGTTTACTCCACTTAGGGGTGAGTTCAGTTCAATTAAGTTGGGTTTTTGGATTCTTAAACCATCCATAATATTTCAATTTGCTTCTATTTTTTATACTAATTTTGTGTTTTGAATTTTGGACTTATTTTGACAAAATTAGTTTTGTTTTAAGCCTTTTGGACATTATCTGATAAAGTTTCAAGGACTTTTTTCATAAATATTTCTCAAAGCAATTGATTTTTCAAGTAAATAAAAAACAATAATACTAGTATAGTACTTTTTTTAAAATATAATTTTTATATAAAAAATTTAAGTTATTTTCATTATTTTACATATTAAATATTTACTTTTACATCATAAAAAATTAAAATTAATTATAACTTCAATAAAAATAAAATTCAAATCGGTTCGGATAACTGTAGTTTCTTAACTTGTATTTCAAAAGTTGTTCAAACATCACTTCTTGAATCGATTTTTTATATCTTGGTGTTTTTTTGTCAACCTTAGTTCTTGATACCTTTTCAAAACATTGAGAAACATTTTGTCTTGTAGACAAACCTGAACTCATTTCTCTAAACCTTAAAGGCTAACCATAAACCCTTAGACCAAAACTTTAATCCTTGACCCAAACCTTAAATTGAAACATTTGATAAATACCTACTAAATTATTTTCTCTTTTCTTTTCTAGCTTCAATCCCTTGTTGGGACAAGGATTTGATTGAACTTTAAGTTCAACTGAAGGCAACCTTGATTCTCCTAACTCGAATACCTTTTGAGAGTATGACCTTAAGTGTTAGAACATTCATTGAATATGAAAAAAATTATACTACCTTAAATAGGGTTTAAGGTTTACAATATAGTTGAATAATAATCCAACACTTAAGGCAAACCATTGTTACAAAAATCATATAAATCATGTGAGTTAGGTTCCTTCTTTTGAAGTTAAGGTTTGGTCAGATACCTTAATTTAATAAGGGATTGTAACTTGAACAGGTTGAATGAAAATAATCTGACATGTGCTTACCAAAAGTTTCAATTTAAAATTTATGGTTCAAGAAAATGGGTTAATGTTTCTGTTCAGCCCATATTGATAGCCCAAACTGACTAGAACCTCGACACCAATGGTAGTTGAGGTCCGACCAAAAACCCTAAACCTAAACTAAAGAACCTTAAACCTATCTCGACACCCATTAGTCTTGTGGCTACTAAAGGAAACCTAAACCACAACAATTTTAAAGTTGTGTAATTGATTAATGTGTTGGACAATTTTTCCAATGTTTGATACAACATATTATATAAATGATATAAAACATCTAAGTTAATTCGAACTGATATTTTAATTCTTCAAGTTTACAAAAATTTTAATGACATTACTTAATTCTTAAAATCAAATAAAACTAAATGTAAATGAATTATATAATAAGTGATTTTTCTTTTTAAATTTGAGTGAACTAATCAAGTACTATATCATATAAAATAAAAGTTAATTGAATTAATTAAAAACACATAAAATCTAATTAAAATTAATTGCATAGAGTTTTTCTAAATAAATAGATAAAAAATTAAAAATCTATACAATTATTAGTATTGTTAAGGTGAATATGTTCCACAAACCAGTGGTTGTCAATTACATGCTTGATTCTTTCGTAGTAGGGCCTAGATCGAACCTTGCTCCGCATTTCGATTTTCATTCCTTTTAGACGTTAGTGGAAAAATAATAGTACTCACCACCCTATGAATATTATTGCACTAGATTGAATGGATAAGGTAAGGACTCATGGAGTCGAATAGTGAAACTTTTAACACCTACGTAAACTTAGGCCTAGCACTTGACATTCTATAATTGGCATCCTCATCGAGGACGAGCTAAGTGTGATGAACTAGATCCATTGCCTAATTAATATAATGTTGAGTTAGTAGGTAGGTTCATCGGGTTAGGAAAATTTGATCAATTTAGCAAGTCTGACAGATGGGTTAGGCTAAACAAGTTCAACAGCTTGGGAACATGCTTACTAATGTAACCATCAATGGCTCGTTGGAACATCTAGTTGCATAATGTTAGGGTAGTATATTTTCTCATTTAAAGGTGATTAACCGTTGCACCTATATATATCTATGATGCTTCGAGATTATTATACTAGATGAACTCACTATCAGTGACATGCTCACCATGCTTATCCAAAGCAGAACATATTTTTCGTGAGTCTTGGGTCAAAGCTTGTCTTGGTACCCTCTCAAATCAATCATACGGAGCCAATTGAGGTTCTCCCTCTCCTTTGAAAATTCTTGAACCAAGCCGAACTTTCATGTCATCAATTAAAGTGCTACCCCCTTGATAATGTGGAAGCATATTAGTGGCACACATGCCCTCCTCATATTAGTGCCCTCGTAAACTTATGTTGGTACTACAATAGCAATATTATTATCTCAACACGATGTCTACACATACTACGAACAATTATAATAGAAAAATATTTTCATTTACAATAATAATTATATTAATTAAATAAGAAAATACTAGCAAGTTATATTTTCGAATGTACATAAATTGATTTCCAGTTGAATCAAGTAAGGTTCTTGTAATTATTGGTATGATCCAAGGTACCCCAAATCTATTCAAATATTAAATGTAAGGGACATTATAAATATTTACAATTTAAATACTTTAATATCTTAAATACGATTTTAGTTTTACCCTTTCACCAATGAGAAACTATATGATTGGGAAGAGATGGACACTAAAAACAACATCCACACCCAAGTTTGAAACACTAGACAATAGTCATATATTTCTTCTATCTCTATTTGTGAAGCCCTATAAAATGCCAATGGAGAAAAAAAACAAAACTATAGACCTAATTGAATATCCTGACTAAATAAAGTTTGTCAATAGATGCAGTTACATCCCATTCATAAAATAGCTAGACTTGCTAGACATCAACATTTCTTTGATCATGTAGAGTATGTAAGCTCTAACATGTTGACCCAGATCTTCAGCATTTCCATTAGTAGCCAGTGACTCCTCGATTAGTGTTCTCAACCATGTCAACTTCACTTGACACCCTTCAACATCTTTCTCATTATCAAGAATTCTACCAACGATGTTATAAAACTGGCCACAGATCAAATGTAGATTTCCGTTACCGCTTTTTCTTCAACTAGAAGGCCCATAAGTATAACTAGATTTTTTAGCATTATAATCACTTTGTTGTAAGGAAAATAAAAAGTATCCATCTCTGGCCTCCTTCTTTCAACTAAGGTATTAAGCAATGGTAGTTGGCATTTGAGATGACACATATAAATTAGTTGTCTTTACGCATTCTATAATTCAATTGTGTTATGGGAGACTTTGAAACTAATTATGTTGAGCCCAAACAATTTGATATTTATCCTATTAATAATTTGTGAAAGGAACTAATATTTACTTTTTAACAATATAATACTAAAATTTAATAATAATAAAAATATAATGTTTATATAACATGTCAAGTGATCTTGTAGCCTCAATAGTGCCATTTTACTGTCGATAGAATTTTGGGTCTAGTGCTTAGTAATAAGGTAGAGAGTTTGAGGTTTAGGATATTTAAGGGAGGAGAGAAATTAATATTAGGTTTTAGTGTAGAAGTAAAAGAAGAGGAGGGGGTTTTGTAGAATGTGTAGGTTTAAACTATTAAAGTTAATTCTAGGTATAAAATTCCTTTTAATTAAATTCAAGTGGTTAGGCTTATAGATTATCAAATACTGAATTAATATTTTTGTCTGACATTGATACTCATGGATGTTAAGGGCAGCCAAGTGTACTTTGAGGGACATATATTTCGTATGAGAATTAAAAATACAAAGATCTCGACATCCATAAATATCGTATACCCAGAAGAAAACATATTTAGAGAAGTAATCTCAAAACCGCATCATTTGGGGAAAAAATCACAATATTTATATAAAATTTCAAAGAGAAACTATAAATAATTGATACATGTGTAAAGACAAGGAAAAAGATAGAAAAGTGAATGCGTTGGATGATAAATTGGCTAAGCCATAACTTTATATTGTATTTCTCTTTAGAGACTGCCAATTAATCCAGCTATTACCCACCGTAAAAGAATAATATGCAAAAGAGGGATTTGACATGGCAGATTAAGACCGGGTAAGTCTTACTAATACAGAATATATTTTAAAATAATATCTAAGGAAATTCTTTGGCATTGACAAATCTTAATTAAAAGAAAACTTGAGAAAAATCTTTGGTATTAACAAATCTAGATTCGATGAGTGAGATATCCTACCTAACCCACTAATCTAATTTATGATATTTAATTAACTAATTGCAAGTAAAATATTGCTGAAATTCAAGGACACCTACCAAAAAGTAGAACATGGTTTGTAAACCACATTAGCAAGGATCTAAAACAAAATCGGGGTTGACAAAACAGCAGAACCACTATCCCGTGGAGAATCACCTAGAAAGAATGACCAGCAGCCAATAATTATTTACCTTTTCAAAGCATTGAAATTATTGTTTATTAGGTACTAAATCTATTTATAGATTCAGAGAAGATGAAACGAACAAGAAGACCTAATCATAGGGAACTTTAGACGCAAAAGCTCGGGAAATAATAATAAAAATAATCTGTTTGTTTTCTGAGGAAAAGTTGGCAAGGAACTAGAAAATTAAATAATTGTTTCGAGCCAATTTTTGTTTCATAAATATGCCTATCCAACATGTAAGAAAAGCCAAGTTTGTTTGATCAAAAGAACTGGATAATTGCATTATTATATAATGCTGTACAACACATCAAATATACAACACATAGTTGAGTTTACAACAGCTCAAGACAGTGTAGAAAACAAAGAAATCTGGCCTTCGAACTGATCACAGCCGACCACGACATGCAGGGAAAAAAATCCACTCCAATAAAATAGCAACTGCAGATATTACATTTGCGCTGGCAGTAATTCTGTAACAAAGTTTATATTGGAAAAGTTAGTTTACGATTGAAGAGAGCTGGTAAGAACAATGCGTACAATTATACAGCATAAGGAAAAAATGAAAAAAATATATACCAACATGAGATGAATTTATATACATATAACAGGACAATGGTAACCATGGTGTGTTACCTACCTGTCAAATCAAAGTTCATTTCAAGTGCACAATTATAGAATGATATTCACTCCAAATTATTGAACTACACTTGTCTAAGCTCATGATTCCACACTAAATAAAACAATCAAGGCTTTTTAAATCTGCCATTGAAGAAGATAAAGATTTAGGGGATGCCAAAATGACAAGAGAACAGGACAAAAATTATACATTTTCAACTACTTGAGAGATGTGACCCACCTGTTTACGTTAAGAAGAATAATTCAATCATCATATGAGCTGAGAGCGGCAACAACTGATCCCGTTGTTGCAAAAGTTGAGGTTACATCAGGAAAATCTTTCCACGATGACGAAATCTTTAGGGATGGATACAGCCAACTCTTAACAGAATCCGTGAAGGAGTTAGGATCGAAGTTGAGAATGGCTTCCCAATCAACCTGCACACCTTTCGGAATGTTGCCCGTGAACTCCATATTAGCAGCTAGAAACAATCCAATCAAAACAACAAAGCCAACCACTGCAGTGCCCCTTGTGAGTGGCATAAAATTGTACCTGAAAAGCAATCAAGTATTATTTGCACGGAAAATCTTGAATTCGTTCAAACATGTGCAGTCTGATACCACGTCATACCAGTAATATGTCAGTCTTAAAATAGCTTCTCTCACACTTTCGAGGGCATTGAAATCAGTGGACCCACAAGTTTCTCCGCAATAAGCATTGCAAATGGCCTGCAAATCCACAAGTTAGTAAATTCAAATGTCACAATCAATCAGAAAACAGAAGATAGAGAAAATATAATAGTTAAAAAGTATATAATAAGACAGGCAAGGGCTGTTGATAAAAAAAGGAGTCAGAAGCTAAGTAGAATTTGCTGGTTCCAGCATTTTATCTAAATTTCACAGCATTAAGAAAAAAGATTAATCTAAACAGCAAATAAGAACCCAGAAGATACTGCAACTCATTTTCATGCAATTCAACGGCGAGTTGTAGTTTATTCAGGTGCATTTGTATTTATGCTAAAATTGAAAGCCAGAAAGAAATTATCTCAGATAGTCAGAGCAAACATGGAATTTTAGGCAAAGAAGAGCACTGATAGACTAAGCCTGGCAAATAATTGTTGACAATTGACTCATGTTTGAAATAAGAGCAACTTACTTCCCATGCCATTGTCATTTCAGCATCAAATTCCTCCCATCTGGAAGGTGTGCAAGGTGTTCTGATTGCAAAGTCGTATCCAGGCTGTTGTGCCCTGTCAGAATAATTGAATGTTTTTCAACCACAATAGTCACTTGGAAAAGAAAAAGAAGCTCTAATTAACATTTGTTTTTCTTTTTAGAAAAAGGAAAGAATTTGACTCAAACTTACATTTTCACCAAGGTAATTCTAGTCCCTTCAAGCTGCTTCCTGAAATAAGGAATAAGCCAGCATTATGTAAAAACTAGGTCATGAAAAGAAACATTAGATTCAAAGAGATCATCCTTCTTAGTTCTTGGAAGTTGTACCCCTCAAAAGCTGTGCTGTTGCACCAGGTAGCCAACCAGAAATCCTCACCCACAAGTTCGTAAAGATCATCACAAGATTTGGCATGCTCAATCTGAAAATTGCAGGTTAATATTTCTACGTACATGAAGTTTTCACATACAAAGGCAGATATTTCATAAACTATTTCAACTTCAAAATCAGACAGAACATGACTTCAGGTTTTGATTGGTATGACTAAGGATAGAACTAGACAAGGATGGAAAAAAGACATCAAATCTAACAATGGATACTCTTCATAACCACTTCCCTATTTGTAAGCTTAATCATGAGACTAGAACACCTTTTCACCCTAAGCTTTTTCAATCCTCCATACCAAGCAAAGCCTAAAACTCATACTGTGCAAAACATTGGACTCCATCAGAAAAAAAAAATGTCAAAAGAATTTCGAAGAATTCTTAGGCTTCGATTGGTTTACTCAAATTTTGAGGAACAGGACATTTAAAAGACCTGAAATACAGAACACTGAGACTTATTCTAATGTCTAAATAAGATTACTACTGAGAATATCATTAATCACAAGTACACATTTTTATTTCTTTAATTTTTGCTTCTTTATCCACCGTCAAGGACTGAACATTACAAACTGTAAATCTGTCTGCCTTTCGTATTGTTCCAGGTAAAACAGATCATTACTGAAATTGCATGAAATGTTATGTACTGCAAAAGGTGAAGGCAAAATGTTATACAAGGTCTAAGCACTCATAGAACTTACATTTTCCAACTTCCCCTCTTTGGATAGATCAATAGGTTCATCAGACTTATTGTGCACAAAAAGTTTATCCCTCATTATCATCTTTGCTATATCTAATGTTCTGCAATATCACAAAATAATGTGAATTTGTAGAAGTCCTGTTGTTAACAAATCAAATAGATATTTACCTTTCATAATTTGGGAAATAGCGGACAACTTTTGCTTCTCCAAGGACCATTGGTGTGTGAGAACCAAACCCAGAGTTGAACTCTTCACTGAACAAAAAAATAAGGGAACAGAAGTTCAGTAAACAATCATATATATTAGTGTTAAAGTCCTCGGGAAAAATTAAAACTATTCAAAATGCTGATCTGATTCAGCCTAGATGTTCCAGGGTCTCCGACATCACATGATATCTTTAGAAGGTTTATATAGAGAATTTGAAATCTATAATCCTATGAGTAGATCTATGACATTTTCTCCAAATTGAATCCAACCTATTCAGCAGTAAATGAAGAATTCAGTTACACTTACAATAATTGTATGACCTAGTGAGACTTATTGTACTCAGTTGGGATGAAAACCAACATAAAATAATGGAACAATCAAAAAAACACACTTGAAGCACCAATATAAAGCAGACCTTAAGATTTTATCCAAAAAGGAAAGAAACCTAAACGAGATAGTTGAGAAATTTGTAGATATTAGGTTCAAATCCATATAGATAGATAATACAAGACATGGCAACAAATAATAAGGTAACCATTAAATATTTAAAACATCTTGGTAATAGTGTAGATAATAAGGTTAAAGATAGCAGACCTCAACTTGTTAACCCACACAACTGGATCACAAGGCTCAGAAATTTGTCTCCATTTGACAGCCAAAGAATAAACATCTTGCCATGACATCATAGGGCGACTAGAAGATCTGTCTTCCCCACTGCCATATGAAGCTGGTGTTTCTGAGGAACTGCTTGTACTACAACCAGCACCACCTCTGTTCTGGCTAGCCAAACTGATTCTTTCCTTTCTTCGGTGCCTCTTACCACTTTTTGAGCTTCTATTAGAATGCTTCCAATCCACTTGCAAAGAACGCCATGTTTTTGACACCTTCTGTGCAATTTCAATGGCCGCTAATCCAGCCATACGGTGCTGGCACATAACACGTGATGAAAAGAAGATTGATAAACAAAGATGCAGGGAGAAAAAAGAGGATTTAACAAAGGGCAATCATTGAAAATGGCCTAATTATTCTCAAGAGTAAGCACCTGGCGCCTATTGGGTAAGAAACCAGGACAGTCATATTGGATTTTCTTGCCAATTAGGTCAGCAGCTAGTAGAAGAGCAGTCTTATGCTTTGTAATAGCAATATCTTGCTTTCTAAGCTTTCCCTTCTTCAGAGAATCACGCAATGGAGGCTGTCTGAAAACCTTCTCACATACATTCTTGGGGTGCAATCTTTTGCACCAGTACTCCTACATAAGAATGAATATAAGAAACAAAAAGGCCAAAAGACAAAAAAATGCACCAAGAAAACAATTTGCTTTATTATATCTTTAGCATGGAAAACTAATTTGTTTCACAAAACTACCATAAAATCGCAAATGATGGGAAACTGAAGGCATTGAAGAGAAAAATATAAATTTACTTGCATGTTAAAACGAAAAAGAAAAAGCATGATCTTGCAGCAAAAGAGATCCACCTATAAAACCAAAAGAGAACACAAACAACAAATGCACACACACAATAGGTAGCTTCAAGTTTAATATGATTATAACTAGGAATTATTACCTTGAACAGTGGATCTATATCTCCATCAATATCAAACCAAGAAAACTCACTGTTGACTTTGGAAGCTGTATATAAAGCAATCTCTTTCTGCAAATGAAGAATTTTGAATTCAGAGACCCTATCAGATGACTATTGCCTAACAAGATGATCAATAAGACAGCCCAAGAAACTATGAATTATGCTTTGTTGAGCATATTCAAAATAATATGTATCACAAGCCCAAACCACAAGAAGAACAAGATTTCCAAAAGCACATTTTAAGAGAGATGTAATTCCATTTTTGAATATTATCAAACACAAAATGGTAATATCATGAAATAATTTCACTCAAAACAAATGTGAAAAGTAGCATGCATATGGAATGACAGTTCGTAAAATGAAACGAAAACCTGCGTATGCCTTAAATTGAAGGACATGTAACCGTGGAATGCACTTGGGAGCAAAAGGCATACACCCTAATCTAGCCACCTCAAATTGAGAGGCAGACAGTATCTTTTTCTGCATTACACCAAAATCTTTGGGCCTAGACACACGCCACAAGCATAAAAACTAAAACATCCAAAAAGTCTAGAGAGGAAAAGAACTTGGGACAATAAAAGCCATCTACAAAATATATAGAGCAAATCAATCCCAAAAAATCTATGCAAATGCCACATTTTTTTAATCTTCAAGTAACAAGACATCCAGGTTCAACAAAGATCTAGGATCAAGTTTGAGGTGAAACCATATTAGCTGAAAGATAGTACCAGTGACAAGTGAACAAATGAAAGAAATGGATGTGAGAGTAACATGTTAACAATTGCGTCACTGAAAACAAATATATGGTTAATGTTGGAAACCCTATAATTAAGGATAGAAATCTTATCTTATTACTAGTAGTTCCATTGTAAATAGAAACTAATCTCAGTTACTGATTCTTAGGGAATTAGGAATTGTTTCCTTTAAAATGATTATTCCTCTCTTTATAATCTGTAAACTAAAGCAGTAGAAATAACAGAATATTTTTCCTCCGAGTTTTTTCATGGTATCAGAGCTTTAGGATTCATTCGATCCTATTTTTTTCTCTAATTTTCCTTCCTAAAAATTCCTTCGGTTTAGTCCTCCAATGGGTGATATCAGTAAAAATTTCTCTGAAACTGAGATATCACAAATAACTCAGAATATCAATCAGAGAATCACTCAAGGTGAAATTAATTCCTTCTTTATAATCACCAATCATCGGCTAAATGGGAAGAACTTCCTGCAATAGTCTCAATCGGTTCTTATGGTGATTCGTGGTCGTGGCAAATTAGGATACATCAATGGAGAAATTCCACGACCAACCATAGTTGATCCTACTTATGCCACTTGGGAACTCAACAATTCAATTTTAATGGCTTGGCTAATCAATTCGATGGAAGGCCATATAAGCCGCACCTATCTTTTTTTCCAAAACTGCAAAAGATGTGGGATGCAGTCAAAGAAAATTACTCAGATTTTGGAAACGCCTCCCAAGTATTTGAGATCAAGCTTAAGTTAAAGGATATTCGACAAGGAACACTCGAGGTAACTCACTACTACAACAATCTGAAAATTTTGTGGCAAGAACTGGATATGTACTATGAGTCAGATTGGGGTGAAGGCTTAGAACACAACAGGTTTATGACCCATCTCAACAATGAACGCCTTTATGAGTTTTTAGCAGGACTGAACCGTGAGTTAGATGAGGTCCGTGGCCGAATTCTGGGCAGATCACCTCTTCCAATGATGGGTGAAGCATTTGTAGAAGTTAGAAGAGAAGAAAAGCGTCGTCTTGTCATGATGGGAGATTCAAAGGAACCCAAACCTATGACCCCGATATCTAACCGTCCTACTGAATCCTTTGCTCTCATCTCCAAAGGTCCACAGCCACAAAAACGTGCTGGAAATGATTCTGGATCAACAAGACCATGGTGTAGTCACTGCAATCGTGTTGGTCATACAAAAGAAAAATGCTTCAAACTCCATGGCTATCCTGAAAAAAAACCGAAGGATAATAAGACTTTCATGTTATCCTCCACTACTGCAGATGATGTTCTTGATGTTCGCTTAACCAAAACACAACTTGAGACTTTCCATAAGATACTTGGTACTCCCACTACTCATGGATCTCTAGCCACTCAAGTTACTGCCCTCAACATTACTTTTGAATCTAATAATCAATCTCCTTGGATACTCGATTCGGGTGCCTCCGATCACATGACAGGTGACTCCACGTTGTTTCACACCTACACTCCTTGTCATAACAAATCCCGAATCCGCATAGCTGACGGTTCTTACTCACCTGTGGTTGGAATAGGAGAAGTACAAATGGCAAAGAGTTTTTCTCTTGATAAAGTCCTACATGTCCCAAACTTGTCGTGTAATTTACTTTCAATTAGTAAACTTACTACGGATGAAAAAGTTCTTGCTGAATTTTCTGCAATTGGTTGTGTGATACAAGAACAGAAATCGGGGAGGATGATTGGCACTGCTAAAGTTGATGGACTATATATTTGGAATAAAAACAGTACACAAGGGGGATTGGCTCTATCCACTTCAAAAGAGGACACTATTATGTTATGGCACCGTAGGTTAGGACATCCAAACTTTGTGTATTTGAAAAAACATCTTCCGCTGTTATTTCGAAATAAAAGTATTAATTCCTTGAAGTGTGAAATTTTCCAATTATCTAAACATACCCGTGTGTCATACCCATTAAAACCACATATTCAGTCCCAAACTTTTTCATTAATCCACAGTGACCTATGGGGAGCCAGCTGAGTGAAAAATATTACAGGGGCTAGATGGTTTATAACCTTCATTGATGATCATACTAGGGTCTGTTTGGTCTATCTACTCAAAGAAAAATCTGAAACACCCAAAGTATTCCAAAATTTTCACTCAATGATTCGAACCCAATTCAACTCTACCATACATACCCTCCGTACTGACAATGGGAGAGAATACTTTAACTCTGTCTTAAGTCCATACCTTTCTGACCAAGGCATTATACATCAAAGCTCTTGTCCTGACACTCCTGAACAAAACGGGATCTCTGGGAGAAAAAATCGTCATCTCCTTGATGTGGCTCGAGCCATAATGTTCACCATCAATGTTCCAAAATACTTGTGGGGAGAAGCTGTCCTCACTGCCTGTTATCTCATAAACCGAATGCCATCAAAGATCCTCAATTTCCAAACACCTCTAAATACTCTTTTAAAGGCCTTCCCTCTATTTCATGTTCCTAATCTTCCAGCCAAAATATTTGGCTGTAAAGTTTTTGTCCATAACCATCAACCAAATCAATCCAAACTTGATCCTCGAGCCCACACGTGCATCTTCATTGGATATCCCCCTCCACAAAAAGGCTATAAGTGTTACTCACCAACATTGCGCCGAATGTTTGTCTCTGATTACCTTCTTTGAAAATGAACCATACTTTGCAGCATCTCATCTTTAGGGGGAGATTTTTAATGAAGATGAGACCCTTAAATACTCTCATCATTATACCCCCTGATCCTACTACTACTATCACAAACAAACCTATCCCAAATTTAGTTGTTTCCCCTGTGCAGCAAGAATTTAACACCGTCCTTCCCGATAACAATACCTCCACCGAAGTACAACAGCCACCTGATCAAGGAAAACAGCAAATACAGGTTTACTCCCGACGGAATCATTCTCCTGAAACTGATACAGCAGTGCCAATTACATCTCCATCCGAGGACTATTCTGAAACAGAAGTCCCACCTCCGTCACCGTCCATCTATCTTCCAATTATAGTTCGAAAGGGTACAAGAAGCTGCACTCAACATCCTATTTCTCGGTTTGTATCCTATGGAAATTTATCTAAGTCTTACAAAGCTTTTGTGACTAATGTTGATTCTGTAAAAACTCCAAAAAATATAAAAGAGGCTCTTGAATCAGCTGAGTGGAGACAAGCCGTGATGGAAGAAATGAAGACCCTCAAAAACAATGAAACATAGGAAGTCTCGGATCTACCTAAAGGGAAAAAAACCGTAGGGTGAAAATGGATTTTCACTACGAAATTTAAACCCGATGGCTGTATTGACCGATACAAAGCTCAACTTGTGGCTAAGGGATTCACCCAAACTTATGGTCTTGACTACAATGAGACGTTTGCACCGGTAGTCAAGCTAAACACCGTTCGGGTTTTGCTATCTCTTGCTGCCAACCTTGATTGGCACTTGACTCAATTGGATGTAAAAAATGCTTTTCTCAACGGGGATTAAATGAGGTGTACATGGATTTCCCACCCGGGTTTGAAGAAAACAAGGACCAAGTGTGTAAGTTGAAAAAGTCCTTGTATGGGCTGAAACAATCTCCACGAGCATGGTTCAGCCGATTTGCAAAAGCTATGACTAGCAAAAATTACATTCAAGGACAGGCAGACCACACCATGTTCTACGCACTCGAAAAAAGGTAAATGTTGCAGCCTTATCGTTTATGTCGACAATATAATATTAACAGGAAATGACTTGAGCGAATTTTTGAAATTGAAAGAATTTCTTGGTACAGAGTTTGAACTTGAAAACTTGGGGAGTCTTAAATATTTTCTTGGTATGGAGGTAGCAAGGTCGAAAAAAGGTATCTTCATTTCTCAAAGGAAATATGTTCTTGACCTACTGTCGGAAGTTGGTTTGATGGGCAGCAAACCAGCCGAAACTCCTATGGAGTTTAACCTTAAATTGGGAACTAATGAGAATGGAGAAAAAATCGACAGGGGGAGATATCAATGTCTAGTAGGAAGGCTCATCTACCAATCTCACACCCGTCCAGACATAGCCTTCAGTGTGAGTGTTATTAGTCAGTATATGCATGCCCCAAGGGAGAAGCACTTAGAAGCTGCATATAGAATACTAAGATATCTAAAAGGAACTCCTGGTAAAGGCCTGTACTTCAAGAAGACTGTCAACCGAAGTGTGGAAGTCTACACTGATGCAGACTGGGCAGGTTCTGTTAATGATACACTCTACAAGCGGCTATTGTAGTTATGTTTGGGGTAATCTCGTGACATGGAGGAGCAAAAAACAGTCTGTGGTAACACGCAGCAGTGCAGAGGCAGAGTATCGAGCACTATCTCATGGTATATGCGAAGGGATTTGGATACAAAGACTTATGGGAGAACTAAAAGTGCCTTATACCAGACCTATGAAGATGTACTGTGACAACCAGGCTGCTGTCAACATAGCACATAATCCTGTGCATCATGATCGGACCAAACATGTGGAAATAGATCATCACTTTATAAAAGAAAAAATACACTCAGGAGAAGTATGCATCACCTACCCACCTACTAGACAACAAGTTGCAGACATGTTAACTAAAAGTTTGAACAGAAACATGTTTGAAGAACTTATTGGCAAGCTGGGTTTGATTAACATCTACACTCCAGCTTGAGGGGGAGTGTTGGAATCCCTATAATTAAGGATAGAAACCTTCCCTTATTACTAGTAGTTCCCTTGTAAATAGAAACTAATCTCAGATACTGATTCTTAGGAAATTAGGAATTGTTTCCTTTAAAATGATTATTCCTCTCTTTATAATCTGTAAACTAAAGCAGTAGAAATAATAGAATATTTTTCCTCTGAGTTTTTTCAGTTAAAAATACTCAAGATGCGACTTTCATGCAAAAATCATTATTCTGCACAAATGCAAACCTGATAGAAGGCCAAACATTGAAGCACAAACTTTTCCATCGAGTCAAGTTCAACATCTAGGGCAGCATCATAATCCTTGACCTGTGAAAGTTAAATTTTAGCACAGTAAAGTAATGCAGAAGTGCTATCAATGCAGTGTCATAAATTAACCAAATGAAGTGTCTTAATTTATAATTCTTAGTTACCGCATCTGCATATTCTCCAATAGCATGATAGCATGAAGCTCGTAAGTACAAGCACTCAATATTCGAGTTTTCAATGCTCAATCCAACTGATAAATCCTTAATAGCCTTCCTGCAATATCCAAGTTGGTTTACTTGAGCCCATACGAGAAAAATAGGTGCTAGTAAAGAATAAAATCAAGTTAATAGATCAAGTAATAAAAGATAAGAAATTAAAGTTGGGTCAATTATGCACAGACAAGAAATAATAGTGCTAATGAAAAACCTAAACTAAGCAAATCAAGTAATAAAAGATTAGGAAAAAACTAATATTGATGATTGACCTTGACAACCACAACTAACCGTAAATATTAAATAGAAAGTGCTTCAGTTATGGTTGCACTTCAGATAAAAATTAATTACAGATGGCTCATATCATCACTTGAAAGATTAAGTACATGATACTAAACCAGAGAAAAGTAACCATTCAGAAAAACAAAGCTGATAGAACACACCTGTGCTCCCCCATCCCATGAAGTAGTAACCCACGTAAGTGATATGCTTTAGCATACCTATCATAAAGAACATTAGTAACATCAAGTTTAGAAAGAAGGTCAATTAAATAATTTATGAAGTCGGGAAACTAATCATACTATTTAAGGAGGGATTCGACAGATAAGACAAAGACGAATTTACCTTGGATCAATTTGTATAACTTGTTGAAGGCAATCAAAAGCCTTTTTAGAGTTTGCTAGATCTTGATAGAACTGCCAGGAAATCACATAAGTTATGCCACAAGAAATTTAAAGCAGCTTAGCACAGAAAACTAGTTTATAGCAAATAACATTTTTCTCAAGATGTACACATATTATCACTCACTACCATACCCTGTCATCCACTTCAAAACTGCCAAGGATATCACTTAGTCATGTAGCAACACGTTTTAAGTAGACTGGTAGAGCATACTAGTTTTACTGGACAAAATAATAGTTTCTAACAAAGGCACAACCAAGGTAGACTTGTAAAAAAATGGCATTTTGGATATTTTGACACATCTTTTTATGAACAATCATGGAAGTTTAACTTTGAGAACAAAATAATATACCTGTCAATAAAGCACAATAATCAGATATAGTTTACCTGGGTAAGATGAGCCCAGGCCTCAACAAAACTTCGGTCAAGTTGGATTGATTTCAAATGTGCATCCTCTGCCCTTTTATATTCACCGATTGAAGATAATGCCATTCCCTACAAGAGAACACCAGCTATTAATACAAAAGTGCAAAAATATCAGGTTCCTCCAGAATCAGCAAGGTAGATATGTTTAATACTAACCAAATATGTATATGCAGACTTGTTAGTCGTATCAAGCTTCACACAAGCAGACAGATCTTCAACAGCAGCATCAAAATCCTTGAACTTGAAATTCACTATTCCTGTACAAACTCCATATATATCACTTCCTAGCCACATAGTGTTTATCATTTTCAAGAAATAACAGTCTTTTGTGATAAAACTGAAGTATATGAACGATCCTACAAACATTCCCCATGATGAACAGTGTTTCAATGGGTATATGAAGAATTATAACTGAAATTACTGGACAGAAGGAAAGAGCATATTTGAATAATTAAGACACAAATATTCCATAACTACTTTCAACATTTATATTGAGCAAAAAAAAAGTGGACATGAAAATGTAAACAAGAATTTTCAGTACTTAAGCAAGTCAACTACCAACAGGAATGAAAGGAAACTAAACTATGAAAGAGCTGGATTAAGCAAGCTACCTCTTTCATGTAATATATCAGCTGAATCCGGATCGAACTCCAATGCTTTGGTCAGGTCTTCAATTGCCTGGCATATAGGTGTAATTGCAGATGTCAAATTTCAGTTATGACAAAAACTAAGCTATCTTATTTGCTTCACAAATTATATACCAGAAATATAGTGTAGCAATAGGCACTGAGAGTGTGCTTGGTTGAGTGGAAAAGTGGAAGGATAGAAAGAGGGAGTGAAAAAGTGGAAAGAAGATAAATTTTGAACGTGCTTGGAATGAAAGGAAAATGAGAGGAAAGAAAATAATAGAGAGGACCATCTTAATGCATAAAAAGCAATTTTTATAAATTGGAATGATAAGAGGAGAGAAAATGAGAGAGGGATGAAAGATTGAAAGCTGGATCAAAATTATGCATTTTTCAAAAAGTTCATTTTCTTTCCTCTCATTTTTCAACACTACCAAGCAATGGATGAAAAGAAAATTACTATTTCTTTCAATTTTTCCATCTTGCCTACCAAGCACACCCACGGAAAAAATTTCATTTTCTATCTTTCTATTTTTCTACCCATTCAATTTTCCATCTTTCCAATTTTCTTTCCACTCTACCAAGCAAAGCCTAAAACTTTCCATCATTCAGGTCATAAATAACACTCAGAAAGTGATATTTTTCATCTGTCGCTTCTCTTTGCAAAATCTAATTTTGAGAAGACAAATAACGCGCACAGGAATGGAAACCAGCCTATAATTTAAAGGTTTTAAGTGAACCTTAATGTCCTGGTTAACCAATGCAATGTACCCAAGCTAAAGATCACATACGAATGCAATTATGGAAAGAGACTGGGAAGAAGTTCTCGTGTGGCAACAAAGACAGTATGAGAATGAAATTGTAAAAGACACTAACCTCAATAGATTCTCCTAAGGCAGCCCGAGCTTGGCCTCTCCTTTTCCAAGCCTCACCAGCCGATGGTTTTGATTGAATAGCCTAAATCAAATTGATCAAATGGAGCATAGAAAATGGTTGCCACTTTGTTTAGACAGATGAATCATGAGGATTTATGTACCTTAGTAAAATCACCAATAGCAGCTTCAAGCTCTCGTTGGAATGCATATGCAGTTCCTCTTCCTATTAGTGCCTCAGGATACGTTGGATCCTCTTTCAGTATCTGCACATATTTTTAAATTTTTTATATGATAAAGAAAACAGGGGGAAAACCCACAAAAGCCAGAATGACACGAGAAAACTACTATGACAAGAAAAGGTTTTTCTATAATAAAAATACCTGGTCAAATATAGATATGGCATAAGCATAATTTCCTTCGTTAACCTACAAAAAGAAGAAAAAAAATTCATGTCAAAAAATCATGGTTCAAGGTTTTCACGGTACAATTGGTAATTGCACCAAGCTCAAAACAAAAAAATGAGTTAAAAATTAAAACATACCTGAGCAATCCCCCTTGATAAGCGAAAATCTACACTGATTGACTTGGTCTTTGAAATCTTAGCAACACAGAACTTCTTACTCCTCTTGGCTTCATCACTGATTTCATTATGTGAGCCAGAGGAGTTATTTGGCAAGCAGTGACCTTCAGTTATATCACTTGAGTTACTGGAAATGGCAGAGGATTTACTGCACGGTTCTGATTTCTCACTTAGAGCAGTACCTGAATCAGAAGAATTACTTGGTGTGTCAAAATTATTATGAGTTCCATTTGTAAGGCCATGAGGCATCTGATTTGTACTGGTCAGATCACTTAATCCTCCATAACAATTATCACCACAGATGCTGCTGTTCTCAGAAGCATCAGCAGATTCCACACTTAACTTAGATCCATCACTTAACACAGTGAGATTTTTGAAACTTTCACATGATTTTTCATTGGTGTCAGATGCTAACTCAGATGAAGACAATGATGACTGACTCCTCTCTTCATCATTAGTTCTATTGCGTGGGTCAAATTTGTCATTAGACATGTTGCAGAACTTCGATACATCCCTACGCTCTTGGAATAATCTAGAGGTATTGTATTCGTTTTGGTACTTGAGAGTTTCATTTAATTTCCCATCAACATAAGGTGTTGATAAGGACACAGGGGTAGATAACTTAGAGTCAGCCACATGGCTGTCACTAATGAAAATTATGTCTTGTTTGCCTGGTTTCGCTACTGTCAAAAGCTCTTCCAGTTCCAGCAATTGCTTCAGATCAGCAGACTGTCGTAATGCATGTTCATACCCTCTCTCCCAAACAGCAATAGCATCCTCTTTCCTTCCCAGTGCAGAAAATGCACGGCCTACATAAGGAAAATAAAAACATTGAGTTTGAGCAGCCTGCCCCAAACACAAGACAATAGACTTTGCCATCTACAGTCAAATAAACAGTGATGGTTTAAAAAAGCATCAAGGATGTACCAAAGAGATACATAACAACACATCATCCAGTAGCACAAAGCACACATGAAATTGTCCAGAAAAACTGAAGACATGTGAAACATCACTTTGATTACAAATTCTAAATTAAATCAGTTAATTTTATCATTACAATATTATCTTAACAGTTTTGAAGTCCAAACTGATGATGGAAAACCACAATTGACATTTAAAATTTGAGGGAGGGAGCTTGATCTATGTTCTTGACTATATTATCACTCGTAAATTGCACCTTCCGTTAATTAGTACTTTAACTGCCATCAAGCTACAGCTAAGATTCTACGGATACATAGCATACCATTTAAAGCTTGATCTATGTTCTTGACTATGTTATCACTCGTAAATTGCACCTTCCGTTAATTAGTACTTTAACTACCATCAAGCTACAGCTAAGATTCTACGATACATAGCATACCATCTAAAGCTTGATCTATGTTCTTGACTATATTCAGCACTCGTAAATTGCCGTTAATTAGTACTTTAACTACCATCAAGCTACAGCTAAGATTCTACGGATACATAGCATACCATTTAACTGATGGCAGAGAGAATATATTATCATATTCACTCCGCTCTATGATAGCATACTAAATTTCAAGAGTCACATGCATCACTTCGTTATGCTGTTCGATAAAAATGTGCATTGTGTGAGTCGGAAGCAAATATAAACTTAAATTAATAGAACTCAAATTCTCTAACTTCGAGAAAAATCAACAGTTTTGAAGGATTACGTCAGTAAAATAAAATCACATCCCTAAAACTCGAATCTTAGACCGAAAAGGTATACCGAATCATGAAAATACTCTTCGATTAATCTAAATTCAATTAACAAACTATATTGATTAAAAAATGCATAAAATCAAGTTCCAAAATGATGCAATTAACAAGTAAAATGAAAGAAAACACTTAGATATAGGAGGATCAAAGAAAACCAAAAGATGCCTTTAAGGATATAAGCTTGAAGAACCGTAGGGTCAAGCTGAAGCGCCTTATCACAGTCTTTAACCACGTGCTTGTGAAGCTCCAATTGACTATAACAAAACGCTCTATTGCTGTAATCAGAAAAAACATCGATCAGCGAAATGAAAAAGGGTAAAAAAAAATTGAAGATCGAACGGAATACAAATCAGGAAAGAGTTTTAAAGGACCAGATGTCTTGGATTGCGCAAGACTGAGAGAGGAGCGAGTCCAGGACTCGTATTGCCTTGGACCAGTCACGAGAGCGGCAGAGTTTGGCGAGTTCGACTCGCTCGGAGATAGCTGAGTTCATGGTGAACGACTCGGGAGAGCCGAGTTGGGGGAAAAGAAATGAAAATGGGTAGCGGCGAGGAAAGAAAGAAGAGTTGGGGGAGTAACGGTGGTGAAGAAATCAAGGACGGTGATGTGGGGAAGGTTATGCGGCACGTGCGAGTGACACGTGTGGAACAGGGGTTGACCCCATTTCAATTTTGGTCTTTCGACTAAGAGCGCACCAGGACTCGCCTTGGGTGCGTGGGTTGCAACTTAGAGGCTAGGGATTTAAACGGGTTTGAAGGTCACATTTCCAGTAAGAGATTTTTAAATTTTAGGTTTTAAATTATTCACTAATAAATAAAATATTCAATTAAAAATATATGTCGAAAAGTTATATTTAAAAATTCATTATTTAAATTTTTTTGGTATAAGATTAAATTCAATAATTATTGAAGTAGAATTATAAAAGCTGATTGTTATTTACTAAAAAATTAAGTTTTTGGATATGATATAGTGTTTGATAAATGTACATTTTAATTTTTTTCAAAATTAAATATGATAAATATTAAATAAAATTTCTACTTTTAACAGTATTCAAAGTAATGAATTTAAATATTATGATTTAATTTCTAGTTTAAAGGATAAAGTAATGTTAAGATAGACAAAGTAAACCAATTGATTACCTTTTAATATATCCTCTTGACAAGTTTTCACTGATTCTTTAAAATCAAATTCAAATTAAATGGTTCTTCATAACCTAATCTGCCTATTGAAATCAGAAAGTTTATCACAAATTTGAAAGGAATTTGATAAAAATAAATAAATAATAGAAATGAGAAAACATATCCAGCAATTACGAGCTAAGCTATTTTGCCCTTATTTTTTTCAATTATATTACTTTTATTATGTAATTTTTAATATAAACAATAAATATTTTAGAAAATATAAACTTATCTATATTTAAAAGTTAATAAAAAGAAACTTAAATGCAATTTTCTTCCATTCAAAGATTAGAGATTACAGATAAAAGTATACATTGTATTAAACAAAGGTCAACAAAAAATCTAAAATATCCAACAAAACTTAAACATATAAATAAAATACTGATACTGTAACCATAATGCCTCACTTGGTTTAGAAGGCCATACTTAATCTTGAATAAGAGTTTTTAATAAAATCAGTAGTAACTTTACATTATAACTATTTCAATAGAATTAATTATTATAAATATTAAATTGAATAAACCTCAAGATCTCACACATTTACAAAACTCGAATCTAAAATTTTAAATTTATCAAGATTTTAACACTATCCTACTATCCTAAACCCTAAAACAACTTTCTTTTGGTACATAAATAATTTCTTTGTTAAGTCTAATATTAAATAACCATAGTAACTTGTTTTTCCAAACTTCTTTAGACGGCTTAAAGGCCACATGCATAACTTTAGGTGGAAAGCACATACAATAAAAAAAAATCAGCGTTGGAAATTTTAGAGATTGGGGAAAAGCAAATGACCTCCACAGATGACACGATTAACTATTATCCCTTTTGTGGCGTGCACTTTGGTGCATACAACCGATCCTTCCTCCCATTGCAAGTAAAGTTCACCACCAAATATTCTTTCTTCCCCTTCTTTTTCGAGAGTATAAAACATTTGGCTAAAGGTGGCTATGATATAAATGCACGTCAATCTTTCACCAATCTATGTTAAAAGTATATATATGTTTTGCTTAGCTATGTATATCCTAAGGATTAAGAGTTACTAATTTAAAAAAATTTATATTTAATATATTTGTTGAGAGGGCTCGACTATTTCGGGAGAAGTCCTTGAAGTGTCATCTGTCGGGCAGTCGATTAGATCCTCAACAATCGTATGTATTGCCCCAGGACTCGAGTTTTGTCTCTTGACTCCACGGAGTGCCCCAAAGATTCACCGAGTAAGAGCGTCTCGATTGGTGGAAAGAGTACATATTAAGCAACAAGTAAAAATAGCGGAATAAATTGAGAAATTGAACACACAAATTTAACGTGGAAAAACTCCTCCAAAGAGGATAAAAAACCACGGGCAAAGATAATTGTACTATAATAGCAAAAGAACGAAGAGTACAAAAGATGGAGATAAAACTAAACCCCAAAAACACGAAAACAAAGAACCCTCAAAACGTAAACACAGAATTCTCTAAATGTGTTATGAGTTCTAATATCTAATGGGTGTTTTTTCTAAGGTTGTAAAAGAGCCTATTTACAGGTTAAATTTATATATCAAATAATAATAAAATAATCTAAACTAATTAGTGTTTGACTGAAATAAATAAATAAAGTTTAACTAAAAGATTATTTTTTCAAATTTGACTGAAAATAGGAGTCATACTTAACAAATCTCCACCTTGATTCATATTTCTACAACGCCATCTTTGCCAAAGCCCGCACGAGCTTATCTTGAACTATGTAGGGAATTAACTGAGTCGAATCTGTGTTTAGAAACTGGAAGACTTCTAGCCTTCGACTTGTACACTGCCAAATCAAAACTAACCTGGGTCTGATTTTCACGAACATAGTGCATTAACTTTTCAAAACCTGCATCCAAAAGAGAACCTCTCTTCAACGAAACGGTCATACATTTTTTCCTTCTATGACCAAGTTGCCTCCGCTCCAAACGAGTTGACTTCGACTCTGTAACGGACGAGGGACGTCTGATTTCACCGGTCACTGTAGAACCTTCCAGAATATAAAGACTGCCAGTTCTTTTACCTTTTAACAAAACGAGAGCTCTACGAGATACTTTAATGCCGCTTGACTCGATGTTTATTCTACATCCTTTCAAGTCTAAAATACTCAAGGAGATGGATTCTTTCGTAAATCAGGTACATACCTGACATCTGAAAGTGTCCTAATCGTCCCATCGTGTATCATAATTTTAACAGTACCAATACCAATTACCTAACTAGATGAATCGTTTCCCATGCGCACAACTCCACCTTCAACCAAACTGTATGTAGAGAACCATTCTCTATTAGGACACATGTGGAAAGAACATCCCGAATCTAGGATCCACTCGGACGTGAGCTTGGAGTTATCGCTCGTTGACACTAACAAGAAATCATCACCACTTTCATCGATCAAATTAGCACCAGCTACATCTTCCTCGTTACTCTCAACAGCTCTTTTATTTCGCAGTTTATAACAATCTGCTTCGCCGTGACCTAACTTTTTACAATAGCGACACATTTTGTCTCGTTTCTTTGATGCTATCAAAACGGAAGTTTGACTATCTGCCTTGCTATCCAAATGAAGCTCATTGTCAAGTTTGTCTCTACTCAACAAATGACCCTTCACATCTTCAAACGAGAGTTTGTCTCTGCCATAAATCAGGGTTTCCCTGAAAGACTTGTATGAAGTGGGTAAAGAGCACAATAATAGCATAGCTTGATCTTCATCATCAATATAAACCTCAACGTTCTTTAAATCATTTAAAAGAGTAATGAATTGACTGATGTGATCTCTAAGAAGCTCACATTCGTTCATGCGAAACGTAAAAAGACGTTGTTTCAACACTAAACGGTTAGCCAGAGACTTAGTCGCATAAAGAGTTTCTAACCTTTTCCACAAGGCGGATGAGGTTTTCTCCACCAATACCTCCTGCAATGCCGTATTCGCGAGGCACAACTAGATTACAGACAAAGCCTTTTCATCAAGCTCTTCCCATTCTATTTTATTTAGATTCCCAGGCTTTTTCCCGGTAACAACCTTTTTCAAACTGGATTGAACTAGAATTGCTATCATCCGAACTTGCCACAAATTGAAATTTGTCTCACTATCGAACTTCTCAATTTCAAACCTTGTTGTTGTCATATCTGAATGGGCTAATCTTTGAACTAGCTCTGATACCACTTGTTAGGGATCGTCCTGATTAAGCAACAAGTAAAAATAGTGGAATAAATTAAGAAATTGAACACACAAATTTAACGTGGAAAAAATCCTCCAAAGAGGATAAAAAACCACAGGCAAAGATAATTTTACTATAATGGCAAAAGAACGAAGAGTACAAAAGATGGAGATAAAACTAAACCCCAAAAACCCGAAAACAAAGAACCCTCAAAACGTAAACACAGAATTCTCTAAATGTGTTGAGTTCTAATATCTAATGGGTGTTTTTTTTAAGGTTGTAAAAGAGCCTATTTATAGGTTAAATTTATATATCAAATAATAATAAAATAATATAAACTAATTAGTGTTTGACTGAAATAAATAAACAGAGTTTAACTAAAAGATTATTTTTTCAAATTTAACTGAAAATAGGAGTCATACTTAACAGATGCATAGATAATTAATCGATGAAACCGCACGTGATGTAGATCAAATCACCAACCAAGACATAACTAGCCTTTTCAATGAGACATGGTTTAGTTATGTCTTGGTTGGTGTTCGATCTACATCGCACATGACTTCATCAATTAATTATCTACGTGTCCTTCAAGTACGTACTCTCTCCACCAACCAAAGAGCTCTCACTCTGTAAACCCAAGTGATACCATGTTTCCTTGAAAAGGTTAGTTATGCCTTAGTTGGTGGTTCGATCCACATTGCGTGCAACTTCATTGATTAGTTATATACGCATATTTTAGGTATATACTCTCTCCACCAATTGAGGTGCTCCCATTCCGTGAACCCTCGAGGCTCTCCACGTAGTCAGGAGATAAAACCTAGGTCCCGAGACAACTGTTCAGCAGATGACACTTCGAAGACTTCTCCCAAAAGAATCGACCCTCTCAACAATATTATTAATACTCAATTAAAAAATAATACATTAATTCAATGAGGTTATTTATAAATATGGATAAGATGGTTTTATTTTTTAATACTCCATATATATATATAATTTACATTATCATTTTTGTTAACTCACCAAAATCGAATATAAGAAAGCAACTTATGTATCATTAAACTTTCAAATTTAAACATAGTCAAAGTCGTTCGCTTCTTATTTTTTGTTTTGCTTAGTGGCGGCGCCAGCCTCCGGAGGCTGATTATCGCCCACCTTTTTTCTCTCCCATCAACCCTTTCTTTCTTTTTTATTCTTATTCACTACACATGTTTTCTCTCTTTTTAGTTTGCAGATCTATTTTGTGGGTATCTTTATTTTCTTCGCAAGTTGTGATGGACAGATGACGGTGATTACCATTCGCTAAAACTCCACTAGCCACCAGTATCTTTTCTTGGGAAGTGGGTGGCTCTTTGTCAACTTCTTAATATGTTTCTGTTTTGAGAGTATTTTAGAATAATAAATGATTTCACGTGTCGATTTGGGCCGTGTTGTCTTAAGTTTTATATTTTTTTTGTTTGTTTTTCCATTGTTTAATAAGTCTTCAGTTTTAGAAGTTTTTGTCTACTATTGTAGCACATTTTTTAGTATTGCTTATGTATGTAATCTTAGTTTTACAAGTGATTTTAAGGATGATTTTGTTGTCATCCTCTCTGGTTTGGTGACTGTTCAATTCTTTTGTTGATTTTCCTCGCCGCTTTAGATCATCCAAGGCTGATTACCTTATCGTATTAAGTGCTTGCAATCACTCCAGATATGTCGTGCTTAAGTTGTGACAAAGTCAATTGTCAACGTGTCATAATGTTCGCTTTTGTTATGTTGATGGAGCTTGTCCTTCACCATCTACGACGAGTACTTACTATTTTTTTTCTGAATTGTATAGTTCCATTCATTGAATGAATTAATGAATTTACCTTTCAAAAAAAACTTTCAAATTTAATCAAATTTGACAATATGGTACATTTGAATTGAATTTAACCTTTTGAATGTAGTTCTTTTATTATCAGTATTTCTAACGTTAAATACGAGTTATGGTGTGGTCTAGATTATTCTAGTGTTGACAGTGGCTTCTAATTTATTTAGAAGTTAATATAAAAATTTCCTATTAATTTTTAAAATATAAGATATTTTTAAAAAGTAAAAACAATATTTTATTTAGAACGGTTAAATATTTTTAAAGTAAAAGCATTGTATTTAACAAATTTGGTAAACTTTTAAGGATCGACTTTATTGAAATAAACGACAAGGGAGGAGTAAGAGAATTTTTTAATAATTTTAATTAATATTTAATTATATTTAAATAATTTATTGTCCGATCAGTTTAATTTTATTCGTAGGAAAATGCATTACTTAAAAAATATGTACAAACAAATTAAAAAATTATCAAATATTTTATTATTTTTTAATTTATTATAAATGAAATACATGTAAATTGATAGAAAAATGAAACAGTTGACACATTAAGCATCATTGGACTGTAAAGAAGTTAAAAAGAAAAGTTGGAATTTGCTACGGACACTTCTCAATTTTCTAATTTACTTTTTTATAAAAGAAGTTAAGGGACAATCCCTTCAACAATGGGAGATTACCGTGGTTGGTATGATTTTTTAGTGTCATATTTTTAATATACTAAAATTTATATTCTCTAATAGTGTTGATATTAATAGAATTAATACTCAATTAATCGTTTTTACCACTTTTTCAAATATAAATAATTCAAACAATTGCATAACATATACCCACTGTTATTGCAATCAACTATCATTTTCATTTAACTTGAATTAATCAATTTTTGACAATATTTTAATAGATACTACTATTGTCTCATTGATTTTAGATAAGAAGCGATACCCAAAAACATTAATAATCTTAAACATGATTTGATTTTTTAATACAAAATAATTCTAATTCATAATTAAAATAATTCTCAAATTCAATTAAATGTCTAAAAACCCAGTATATCTTATAATAAAACAATAACTCCATACCAATACCCATACATACATATTCTTTACATAATAAACAAATACAAGATGATAACTAAAGTCTAAACTCAAAAAATTATCTACATACCATAATTACTAATTCATCTCATGTTTATAGAACTAAAGTTAAAACTTAAAAGTCCACCTACGAATAACAAATATGTAACATATATACACATATATATCCATTTCTAAGTTCACATATAAACATAACATGTACAATTCATAGACATAGGCAAGGGTATATTCATTGTAAGACATTTTATGTGATTAATGACTTCCTTTTAAATTATGTAGAATTTGGTTATTATATGAAATCACAATTATTCTTAAAAAAACAAAATAAAATATTTATGCCTTGTTTGGTTATTAGTAAAATAACATGAAAAAAAAGCATTCTAAAAAAACATAAGGAAAATGTTTATTCATTACATATGTATTATAATAGTTAGACATAAAATAAAGAACAGTTGGTATAAATTTAAAATGGAACTAAAAAGATGGGGGAACTCTTATAAAAAATAAGACATTTTCAAGCTAAGCAAAAAAGTTTCTTTTTCTTTTACCAAAACAAGTCATGAGAGTAGGTAAAAATTAACAATTGAAATTAGTTTATTACTAACTCATATACCAATTAAAAAGGATTAATTGGCGATGGCTAAAACAATTATTTGGGTACCATGGGAAGGTTTTGGATGCCTTTATTCCAAATAAGAGGAATGCTGCAAACAAAATGTTTGGTTTTATAAGGTACGCATATTTGGCGGAAGCAAGAAGAGCCATAGAGAGAATGAACGACTTTTGGATGTATAAGCATAGATTGGGTGTTAATTTGGTGAGATTCAAAGGCCGGTCATCTTTTCGAAAGAGGAAACATATGGATAAAAAAAATACACGATTCACGATAGATATAAACCAAAAGAAGCAACCCAATGAAAAAGAAGCAACGAGATAACAAAAGAGCCACAAAAAAGTAAAAGCTCGCCAAGTATTCCAGTAAATGCTCTCAAAGTATTTTATAACTCTGAATGGGATGATTACAAATGAGAGGGAAGGCCTCTATTTATAGTTGAACTCCCCTAAATCCAATGATACAATTTACTTTACATCGACGGTCGAGATTAAAGTCTATCTACAATTGAGATTCTTTGGGAATTTACACAATCCTCTAAGATTACAAATCTTCTAATATTAGTTTCCATTTTTACCATGGTAGTCCTAATTTTCCTTAAATGCTTCATTTGGTCACCAAAGCTTCAAGTAGATGGACTTATTGTAACACCCCTAACCTGTATCCATTGCTGGAACAGGGTTATGGAGTATTACCGAAATAAACAGATTAAATATAGACATTTCATATTATTATTTAACATTCATGTCGGATATTATTCATAAAGTCCCTTATGAGAGCCCTCGAGGCCCAAAACATACATTAGAAACAAATCAGGACTAAATTAGAAACTCAGAGAATTTTTTACAAAATTTTAAAATTTTCCAAGGTGCAGGGGTCACAAGCTCGTGTGGTCAGGCCATGTGGTTCACATGGCCAAGTGACACACCCGTGTCTTAGGCTGTATGGTATTTGAAGTAGGGCACACAGTCGTGTCCCCATCCCGTGTAACTCTCTGACTTGCAATTTTTTAAATGTAGGGGTCACACGGTCAAGCCACACGCCCGTATGCCAAGCCGTGTGATCAATCCTGAGCATTCTGTTTTGAAATTTTAAGATGCAGGGGACATACAGCCAGAACACACATCCATGTACTAGGCCGTGTGTCACACATGGCTGAGACACACACCAGTGTCTCTGCCCATACGGACAAAATAAGGTCATTTCTAAGCCCTATTTCTCACCCAATCTTGTCTTCCACCTACATAAACACTTAAACACATTCTCAATCCAATACAAGACATTTAAATCAAACCAAAACCAAGTCATATACACGATTTTTCATTACATGTATTCATGAACTCTATCTTACCTAATTGATCAAATTCACATATATGCATATTATACCAAATATGTTATCTTAATCCATTCATCCATGTACTTGCCATCATTTGACCATTTCAAACACACATCAAGTATATTAATACTATTTACACCTCAAAACATACCAAACATAGCCCTTTAAATGGCTATTTACAACCAAAATATGTATATGCCATCAATGACCAAGTTAACCTATACATGTCATTATAACCAAAATTAGTTTCATACTTGTACCGAAAATGGGCCGATAGATAATGTGAGTGATCTCCGCCAAACTTCCAACCCTATGAGCCTCCAAGAACTATAAAATACAAGAAATACAACTGAATAAGCACTTAGTGCTTAGTAAGTCCGTATAACGGAAAAATTAACTTACCATTCATTTACATTTATATTAAACATACAAAAATACATCCAAAGCAATTTGGCCATTAGCCTAACACACATAACCTCAACAAACATGTTGGTCATGTATTTCATGTAAATATCAATAACAAGGATGAGCTCATCAAATATCAAGTTTCCAAGTATTTCATGTATATACAGATAATGATTTCATTTTGATTTCATATGTTCTCATGTTAGAATTTCACCCGTTAAATCATTTGAAATCTCGTTGGATACTTGGGTAGTACACACAAAGTGTACAGTATTATAAATTTATCAATTCATATTCGGGAGTGCTTTTACAAGCACATAAACAAAAAGCTCTCTCTCAAGCCTATATAACGGGATACTCATGTGAGCATGTAACGAGAAGCTTATCCAGTCTTAATAACGGGAAGCTCATAAGAGCCATATTCAGAATGCTCATGCGAGCATATTACCGGTAACTCGTAAGAACACTTAACGGGTAGCTCCGAAGAGCACATAATCAGGAAGCAGTGGATAGCCATATAACGGAAAGTTCAAGAGAGCAATAACAGGAAGCTCACAAAGAGCCTATAATTAGGAATCTCACAAAGAGCCTATAATTAGGAAGCTCACAAAGAGCCATATACGGGTCGCTCATAAGAGCTGCGGTATACGCACAACACATGTAGGGTCACGACCAATCGGGATGCTCCGAAGAACTATTAACAGGAAGCTCGCAAAAACCATTTAACGGGAAGCTTGAGAGGGCTTATAATGGGTCGCTCTTTCGAGCTATGGTATGTCTACAACATATGCAGGACCACTACCATTTCGGGAAACAAAACCCTGTATCCAATCGAATTTCATTCATTCAAACGAGATTTAACATTTATCGGGTATTTCCTAGATATGTGATCAGATTTCATATACATGGCCAATACACAATTCACATACAATCATTCAATTCAAGCATATAATTACACAATTTAGTTACACGAACTTACCTTGACAAATGTTCGTGAATCGTAATCTACTAATCCGATACTTTTTCCTTTACTCGATATCCAATTTCGTATTTTGTCTTTCCGAATCTATACGAGTAAATTTAACTTAATTTAATACAATTCATAATCAATTCAATGCATTTCACATCTTATGAAAAATTACCATTTTACCCCTATACTTTTAATTAATGACGATTCTATCTCTAGGCTCGGAAAATAAAATTCATACAATTTAGTCCTTATTCAAGCCTATCCAATTTTTACATATAACAATAACAGTCCTTGAATTTCTCAAAAATTAGAATTTTTCCATGAATTTTACAACTTATCAATTTAGTCCCTATATCATTTTTTCATAAAAATTCCCTTAACAAAATATGTTTATCTATTAACAACCTTTCAACTTTTCCCATAAAACTTCATAATTCAACTATATTCATCCATGGAAAAATCTTAGAACTTTGATAAGTTTGTAAATTAATCCCCAAAATAGCTTAACTAAGCTATTACAATCTCGGAAACATAAAAATTACTAAAAACATGACAAGAATTCATACCTAATTAAACCAAGAAAGATTGCTTGAGCTCTTTTATCTTAGCTAGGGTTTCCATAAAAAAATTGGGGAAAATGATGATAAATGATGATATTTTTGGTTACTTAATTATTTATCATCTTTTCATCTTTTTCTTTCCAATTTCATCATTTTATTTAATTAAATTTCCATGGATAAATCACCATCCTTATCTACTAACTTCTATTAATGGTCTATTTGCCATATAAGGATCCCAAACTTTGAATTCCATAGCTATTTGATACATATAGCTACTAGAACTCAAATTTTACATTTCATGCAATTTGGTCCTTTTCATCTAATTAAGCATCAACTCGGTAAAATTTTCTTAACAAAATTTTCATAAGATTTTCCTATCATAATTCAAACCATGAAATAATATTAAAATAATTTTTTTTCAGACTCGAATTTATGGTCCCGAAACCACTGTTTCGATTCCATTGAAAATGGGTTGTTACACTTCTCTACATGGTTCACAAATTAGGCTAATTCAAGTGGGTCAAATGAGCCCTATTTCATCAATTGACCTCTATAAGATGCTCTTTGTGCATTAATCACGGACTTTGATTCGCGGTTCGTTATATAAAGGGGTGTTGGTGGATAGTTGTACAGGTTTTGTTATGGATCATAATCAAATAAGTAATATAGGCTTAATGATGATGCTAAATCTAGTGGGTCTCTTAAGATTCGAGAGGATCATCTTGACATCTTCTTCCCAAACTATATGAAAATAAGCAAAGGCAAGTTTAGAAAGGTGAAGCTCTTGAAAGAATTAGACGGGCGAGATATTAATCATAAACAGAAGAAAAAAACTCTACAGAGGTCGTAAGTCTAAAGCTAATAAAAGTGAATAACATAATAAGGCTAAGATTTTTTTTGTAACTAATGCGTCACTTTCAGATAGTGACTTTAGAAATTGGAAAAAATAATCTTAAAATAGGCAACAAAAAGTTTGCAGTTTGAGAAGTTGTTGGGCTTACAAACTGATAGTAATGATGAACTAATTGTGAAGGATCTAGCTAGCATATTAGAAGCCACAAAATTTGATGAGTGATTACTGATTAAAGTTCCAATTTGGTTTTGAGGGGGGCTATGTGGCTAATTTTCTCGAATCTTTTGACCTTATCCTGTTGTTTTGCAACACAAAAGAGTTGATGGGTTGTTGCTTTAGATATTATTGCATCCCATATGTCTTGATCTAAATGTTGTCAAGGAAAGTTGAAATTTTTATTATTGATGCTTTTATTGTGATTTTGATTTATGAGGTTTGATATATGGTACGAACCAATGCACAACAACCCATGGTTTTAGGGGTACAAATTACAGTTAATGTGTTAGATCGTCAATACGCCCCATGGCACAATGGAAAATTATACCTTTTCGAAACGGGAAGAGCGATGAACAACATTGTTGATATGATTCCTTTGAATGATGCCGATCCCAAGCTGCAACAATAATGTCTTGGCCTCTACGTAATCTACCCAGTCAAAAAAACGAATAGCAAAGTTCTCTTGAACTTTTCAGAGAGAAAAAATAAAAAACAGCTGCTAGACCTTTTGACATTGTTTTTGTTGGTAATCCTAACACAGTAAGGGATTATATTCCTTTTATTTTCTTTGATATCACATATCAGAAATAAAACAGGATTATTCCCTTATTATTAGAGAAACAAATGGCAAGTCAGAAAAAGAAATTATATTCTTTCCTAAAGAATATCATGTTTCATGTCTTTTATATTTTGACCGAAATTAATTATTATAACTGTTTATATTAATAATTTCAGTAAACTATATACAACTAATATTTTGTATGAATCAAATTCATTTAATTTTATTTATGTTCTCTATTTATGTACAACAAGTTTGTACATATAATGTGTTCAATATTTAACCATCAAATTAAATTAAGTCAATAATTAATTTAATTCATGAGACAGCTAAATACAATACCAAATATATTTGGATTCAATTCGCTTCAACTACAGGGTGTGACCCTGTAAGTTCTTATAATGTTAGTAGTAATACTAGAAAATTTCTAATATTACAAGCAATGAGTAGCATCTAGCAATGTATCATTACTATTCAAGTTACAAGAAGTCGTGATTCAACATAACCTTTTTGTGATAATTTTTTCATGTATCATATCATTTTATCCTTAATATCTGGATTAGACACAAGTCATGGAATAGTCACACTTGTATAGTCCAATCTCATATTTCTTGATATTCTGAGTAGACTACTATAAATAAATAAGTGTGATATTTCATATCAACTTATTCGAGTATGGCCATACATTTCTAGTCTCACTCCATCAAGAGGCCTAAGATATTGCTCCCATTATGTAGGAAGGACAAATCCTATCTTGATCAACCATATCCCTCTACATAGATTGCGACATACCCAACATTAGTCTTTATAGTATAACCTGTTATGGTAGACGTTTGATTGTGCCAAAATATACAACTCACTATGTTGGGACAATGATGATCTCAAGTCTGAGGATCATATACATAGTTATCACTATGAGTAATGTTGTGACTATTACATAATAATCCAAGAACTATACTCATAGTGGGTCAGTCTAGTATGTTGTTCTTTAACACATACTCGTGTATCAATTTTATGTCAATGACAACACTTTGTCATCAATCAACTATACATTAGTTTCAATACATTATTATTGTACAAGCCCAAAATAATACTTGATTAAGGACCTTTTAAGAATAATCATATTATTCTCAGGACTTTATTATTAATCAATTTATTTGTACACATAAAAAAGACACTAAAATAACAATGACAATGTCTTATATTAACAAATAAGGTAAGACGAGTATGTGATTACAATCATCTCATGATTGGTCTTTGGGCATACTCTAACATAATGGTGTTCAATCTATTTGATCAAAGCTTTGTTTGTTGGATGCTTTTCGATACGTAAATTTGGTTAATGCCAGATTTGTTGTAAAAGCTTATTTGTGCTTTTTAACCCGCTAAAGTGATTGAAAAAGGATTGAATTGATTTTAAAACTTAGTGAAAGATCTTGCTAGCATATTGGAAGCTAGGAAATTTGATGAGTGTGTTCAAGGGTTGAAGTTTCAATTTGGTTTGAGGGGGGACATTCGACTTGTTTCCTCGGACCTTTTGAGGCATCTTTTAACAGTAAAGTTGAAAGTTCTATAGGAAAGATGATGCTAGGAGTAATACAAGGTCCTTCAAACCTATTTGCTCTTATGTTATCAGTACTAAAAAAGATTGTAGAGTATAAGTGTGGGGGATGCTTCTATGAGGTGTACTGGTCAATATTGAATATAAATAATTAGGAGAAGTGAGTGCTATGGTGGAGACTTGTTGCAGTGAACAACTATGATGAGAAGAGGGGTACTCCTTAGCAAAATTGATAGATTTGTATTATGGTTGTTGATGGACTTTGTCATGTACGAATGGTCTTTTTTTATTTCATTTAATCATTAGGTGTTATAGTAAGAGTGTCTTTTATGCCTAGCTTTAGGGATTGGTTTTAAGGTGATGGTAGGAGTGGCAATGTGCTTTTACATCTTATGATGTATACTTTTAATTTTATTAATAAAATATTATTTTAATGAGAAAAAAAATAATATTCCTACCAAACATAGAAATGCACAAATACTATTATTTTCTTTCTCTTAAACAAAGATATGTTCTATAGCCCTTAGTAAACCCTAATGGAATATCCAAGTCAGATATATGGAATATGGTTTCCACCCAACTATCCAATAAATAAGTATATCCACCCAACTCTCAAATGCATAATGTGCATATAATATCCACCTAAACTCTCCAAAATATCATGTAAATATATCACCCAACTCTCTAGAATGTTGTGTAATCTCCTAACTCTCCATTATCTCGGTCACATTTATGTTGTATCCTTAATCCGTTATCAATTTCTATTGGCATACTAATTATATCTATTCTCTATTCTTACCAAGTTTACTAAGGCATTTGACATTATAATTTAACATGTTCGCTTCATTGGATCGTAATAGAGAAATATTGTAATAGCTATGTAGTGGAAATGAAATAGAGAAGTAATATGTATTATATAGTTTGGTCAGTTGAATTGAATAAACAGGTAACGATATTACATTGTTTGGTTGGGTAAAATGATTTGTGGAATAGGTAAGGAATAGATTGAAAATGGTGATTTTACTTTTTGATAAAAAAATATTTTTCTTAATACTAATCTTATAAAAATTAAATAAATTATATTCATTAAAAATATATTTTATAATAAATTATATTAATATTTATTAATATATTTTAAAAAATATTTTTATAATTATTGTAGGGGAGAAATTTTGGAGTAATCAAAGTTATCATTTGTCATTACTATTTATCTCTAATTAAATCAAATTTAATTAATAAAGAAATTAAATCCTTTTAGAATTCTTTTATAAAGAAACCATTCTTTAAAGATTATTTTATTTCTTTTATAAAATAAAGAGAGATGGAGAGAATAAATAACAAAGAAAATATGAAAGCAATAGAGGATGTATTTTATTAATTAAAAGGGGTGATTACAATGCTTCATCAAAGTCTCTATTTATAGGCATAAGAAGTATAAAAGAAGTAAAGATCTAATTCTAATAACTATTAGAATTTAAAGTACATTAAAACTTTATCTTGATCATGATGGACATCCACTTAATAAGATATTCATAACACTCCCCATTGAATGTCCATTGGTAGATAATGTGCCTCGTTGAAATCTTATTAGGAAAAATCATGTGGGATAAAAACCTAATGAAAGAAAAAGAGTACACAATCTATAATACGCATAATATGCTGCCTCATTCAAAACCTTACTAGGAAAATCCAATGGGACAAAACCTCAATTAAGGGAAAAAGAATGCAACACGTATTTACTCCCCTTCGTGAAAGCATCACATATTTTCTCATATTCTACGTATTCAATCTTGAATACTAGTTTTTCAAATGACTATTTGAATGTATTTCCTAAGCATTTATATTACCATTCTTTTAAAAGTCATGAGTGAAGGAAATTTAGGGAAATATATTTTGATATCTTTAGGAGATTCAACAATAATTATAACAAACTTTAATCATGATTCTTTTATAAAAACACAAATAGGTATTTTGGATCATTTTAAAATCCTCCTTCAATTACTATTCACTAAGTCAAATTTACCACATATGTTCAAATTATTTCAATTCATATAAATAAACAATTTCTCGAGAATTTCAATATGCTTCTAGCATCCTAAATCCTTTAAGAATTTTAATATAAACTTTACTATATAGTGATTCATAAAAGGTTGTAACAATAACCATTAGATGCAAGTTAAATATTTTATGAGTTGTCAATTTAATAATATATCTAAAGGTTATTGCATCCACCACAAAAGAATATTATATCTTTTTATAACCAATGACAGGACTTAGCAAAAAACTTCATATTTTTATTCTGCTTTTGCAAAACAACTTCAATTGCATCCTCACTGGCTTTATACCTTTAGATATTTGGACTATTGGTCCAAAAACTCCATGAATTTAATTGTACTTGAGTTACGTCTTTCTATTTTGATCAATTTATTCCATATCTATATTTCTCAATAGATTTATTCAAGATCGTCCTTTTATTTCATTATTTCAATAATAATATTGCATGCAAAATCATTGTCGACCACTTTTATCATTCAGTTCCACATTTTCTCGAATTGACATAACTTATCGAGATCTCTTATTTTCATTATTTTAAAATTTAGTTTCAGGAACCTAAATCTCTTTTGAAGTTTTACTTATTAGTTATGTCTTGGGTTTCTTCTAGAGCACTCGCCTCCACTATATGACCATCTAGAAGACTTTTCATCTTTGGAACCGATCAATCTATTATTTATTTTAACTGATTGTCCTATTGGAACTTTGATTCAAATTAAAATATTAGATGGTATATAACACTTGGTTATTCTTATTAAGTTTTTAAATACATCTAACAGTTAACTTGTAATGAGTTATCATTATTGAACTTCTGGTTCAAATTACTCTCCCCCTAACTCATTACAAGTTATTATTTCTCTCCCCCTAATGTTGGGAAAACTATCGAATGAAAATTGTAATCATAAATCATGTCATAATTGAATCTCGAATACATTCAAAACATTTAATATAAAGAAACTTGTAATTAATATATATTCCTAAGTTTCTTTGAGGATTCACTCATCTTTGTGCGTTGTGGTGGAGCAATTGGAACATATACGCACATACAAAAATTCAAAGATGAGAAATATTTAGCTATTGACCAAAAACCGATTGTAATGGGGAGTACTTGTAACTTATTGGCTTGATGCGTACAACACGTAAATCAACATAATCTCATGTTGAAATAGAAAGTTTAGTTCTTATAAGTAATGGTTTATACATTAATCGGAGGTGTTTAATCAATAATTTCTCTAAACCATTATGCGCAAACTTTTACAAAAGTTTTTCAAACCCAATCAATAAAATATTGAGATATAAACTCATCAATATTAGCAAGATGAACTGACTTAATTGCATAATCTAAAATTAATTATTTAAACAAGCAATATTGCAAAAGACAGGTTGTAAATTGATAACACATATGTGATTATTTTGTAGATGTATCTACCAAAATCATATAATATCAAAACCATCCACATGGTGGATGAATGGGCCCATATTCATTTTAGAAATGCAAGATATTAAATCAAACTTTAGCTAGTGAGTTTCTAATAATCAATTTTCATTGAGAACAAGCAACATATGTGAATTCTTTTAAATTAAAGAATCTTCTGGTTCTTTAATGAATGTCCATATGAATTCTTAATTAATTTTCTCATCATATATGATTCAGGATGATCTAACTAGTCACGTCAAGTAGTAAATGGATTTGTATTAGTAAACTTCTCGTTTACTTTAACATGTGTTTCAATTGTACTAAATTGTAACAAATTAATAATTTTACTATCATTCATTTTACTTTGTATCCACATATAAGTGCTATTGTGACATTTACTACTGAAAAAGTCTAAATCAATGTGAATATTATAATGTCACTAAGTCAACAAAATAAATATAATTTCCAAAAAATTATATGCAACATTCGCTTCACGGAATATGCCAGAATATTCAAATATCTAAAAAAAAATTTGCAACTTCAGGTGCATCCAACCATAACGAGCTCTAGATAAAATTATCATATTTTATTGCTCATAAATAGATCTTTCACAGTCAAATATTTTTCTTCCAACCCCTTAATGGGGATGATGACAAAAGAAGATCACAAAGATTATAAAATAAATATAAATTAATAACTCAATCATTTCTTTTTATCCATTCAAAATAGATATTTATAATACTGATTCATATGAAATATAATATTTTTCTCATTCACAATCTTAATATAATATCCATTGTAAATATATTTTAAAACCAATGGATTAATCATCACAAGATATTAATATATTAGCTCTTATAAAGCTTTCGACTAATTTTGTACTATCAAATATTGGAATAATGTTTGTTTGTTTTAGTACCAAATAAGATAAATATTTTCTATCTATAATGATAGAATTTATTACTACATTCTCAAATCCTTCCTTAAAGAATATTAACAAAAAAAATATTTAGGAATATGCAACATATGTGGCCAATCATCTTTCATATCATATTGATAACATAAGTTATCTTTACTCTTTGAAGAGTTATCTTGAGAACTCCCATTATTCTCTTATTTATTGCTATGTTCCCATTTTTAGTGGTCCATGATTTTATCTTTTCTTTATTTTTGTATTCACTTTAGGGAATGCAATAAATCTAGTAGGATAGACTTCTAAACACCTCCATTGATTCTTTATTTCATAATCACCATCGCAAAACATGCATGGATTTCAAATCAAAATTTATCTATTCCTATTGTCATGATTAGTCTCCAATCAAATCCTCAATTACAACAACAATCATGATCTCTATATTTTCATCTTTCATAATTGTTATGTACTGCTACATTCACTTCAACGAATGAAACAAAACTAGTGGGAAGAATTTCATAGTTTTTCATTAGTAACTTATTATTTTGCTTAGCCACTAGAAGGTATGAGATTGTTCGAAAATACTATTAAAGTCATTTTCACAATATTGCTACTGTAGGAGCACATTAGATATTTCAATCATATAGTGTAATGTATTCATTCGGGGAATATATATAATACAAATACATGAGTATATCATGTTATTTATATATATGATTTTAATATAAAACATATGAAGGTTTTATTCAACATATATTTTCTTGATTTGAAAAATAATATTATATTTTATAAAATTTTGCATCACAATGAGCTAAAATATAAGCTCTTAAAGAGCTTTTTACACTTTGATTCAATATTAGCTTTTCAGGAGTATATAACCATTTTATTGTATAACCTTAATGAATGCTTAATCTATTTTAAATATAATTTTATTTATTCATATAAAAATAAAATGGCAGGTATAAATAAAACATATATTAAACGTAACAAACAATAAATTCATGTCACTAATAAATCATTATGGTTAGATAATAAATATTTTATATATCATACCACAACAAAATACAAAATATTATAATGTCAAATTAAAATAACTTTATAGCTATAAAAGTTTAAACATAAACATTTTCTAACCTCCACCTCTTATGACATAATTTCATCTCAAATTTTACAATGATATGAAATTATCACAGACAGGGTCAATATCCCAAAGTTCATGACAAGTAAGTATTTTTACTCACATTCCTCAATAATCATATATCTTAATCAACATCAAAATTAAACCAATCAATTCTATTGAAAATGAAAAAATATTTATCTCCACATAAAAATCCTAATAACTAAATGCGTGAAGAGTTTTATAAATTCATAGAGATACGGATAGTGAATTATATAAATTGAACTTTTTAATAAAAATCATATCAAATTTCAAAATAAGTTGATTAGATTAGATTGACTTACGTTACTATGGATGAGAACTAGTGATTATAAACATCCTTTGTAATGAAGAAAAAGATATCATCCCCAAACAAATATCAAAAAGCAAACTTTGAGAGTGAATCTTACTTCTCGATTTCATATAGATAACGGTATCAAATCTTTCACCATCCTTAAGAACAAAAAGTAAAATAAGTTAATTAAAACAATGATAACGTATAATGAAAGAAGAATGAAAAATAATAATCAGATATGAAACATTAAATAAAAGAAACTTCCTATAAAAACTTGCATCTTGCCATAAAAGATATTGAAAATCATGAAGGATAAATTTGATCGTCGATAAATGGAACTATCACTTTAAACAAGATTGTGTTGATAACATGTTATAAAATAAAGAGAGATGGAAAGAATGAAGAAGAAAGAAAATATGAAAGCATTAGAGGATGTATTTTATTGATCAAAAGGGGTAATTATAATACTTCATCAGAGTCTCTATTTATAGGCATAAAAAGTATAAAAGAAGTAGAGATCTAATTCTAATAATTATTAGAATTTAAAGTACATTAAAACTTTATCTTGATCATGATGGACATCCACTTAATAATATATTCATAACAATCTCTAATTAATTAAATTAATAAGAGATAAATATTAAATAAAAGAGTTCAAAATTCCTTTTTAATACCCAAATGAAGAAGTTAGGTTCTATAAAAACTCTCTTTTATTCAAGTGATTGACACTATAAAAGGGTTCATTTCTAGCCATTCTAGACATTCATAAGTTCAAGAAGTCTAGATATTTTCTGCAAAAACTTCTAAAGAAACTGAAGTACTTGAAGAAATTCTAGAGAATGCCATAGCCGTCCTGAAGAAAAGTCACCTTTCAATCCAGTTCAATCGAGGAGAGGAAGTTAAAAACCGTTTATGAAGAAAGCCACTATTTGATCCAATTCAACTAAAGAAAAGAGCTCTAAACTCGTTTCCAAGATCAAGTCTCGACAACCCTTGAAACGAACATCATTAATTTAAGATCAAGTCTCAATGACCTTTGAATTCAAATCAAATCAAATTCTCAAGTAAATATCTTACCTTCAATGTAATGACCTGAAAGTCAAAGGTGTCGAGAAACGTACTTTCAGGACCCCATTTTAGTGAATCGAGTTTATAAATATTTTTTCATTAAATATTTTTAGAGTTACCTAAGGAGGGAACTGAATAATAGTTAGATAATTTTAAGTATTAAGTGTTTAATTTAAGTACAATGACTAAATCAAGTAACTGATAAAAGTAGGAATTAATATCAAATTACAAGATGGAACTAGATTAAAGGACTTATTAAATAAATGAGCCATTATATATATGTTTTTGTTGGTGGATAGTTTTGGTTAGTATTATACGTACTATATAGATATAGTATATTATAATACTTGAATTAACAAATTATGTTATAATAAAAATAAATAAATAAATACAAATTATTATGGAATTATAATATAGGAATTGTCTTAGGGACTTGTATAATAAATAGACCAATATATATAAGTGGGTTGTAAGTGACCAATAGAGGTGATCATGGGCCGGGCGGCCCGCCCAAATATGGGAGGGTTCGGGTACAATATAAGCCCGAAATATAAGTTTGGGCAAAAAATGAGGCCCGTTTCAAAAATTTTTTTAGCCCGAAACATAATAAAGATATATTTTTTATTTCTAAAATATATTTCCCAAATACCAAATATCCCAATCCCATTAACCCATTTCCCCCATTTCCCATTTCCCCTCTTTCATGTTTCTCCCTAACCCTAAGCCCGTGCCCTCCTCCTTTTTTTTCTCAATTCGAGTTCACCTCCAGCAGCAATCCACCTCCGGTCCTCCACCGATCCAAGACCAGACCTCCACGGCTCCACCCATTTCCAGAATCAGAGGTTAGAGTGAAGCTACAAACGTTGTTGCCTTACAGTTCCTTTTTTGTTTGATGTCTTTTCTGCTTAGTAGTTCGAAACCTTGTTTATAATATGTCGTTGTTGCCTTACAGTTCCATTTGTTTAGTCGTTCAAAAACCTTGTTGCTTCTTCCATCCACTGACTGTTGTACCAAGTGCCTGGTTTATAATCTGTCTTCTGCTTTCTCTTAATTTCTCTTACTTTCTCTTATCCTGAACTTAACCAAGTACCTGAAAAATATTGTAGAAGACAATCTGGTTTGCAGGCATTTTTATTATTAACCTTGTTGTTTGTTGATCTTTCAGCACACACTTCTTATATTTTGTTTTTTTTTCTTTCTTTGATCTTTACTGTAAATATAAGTAATCTTTCATGGATTTTAGATTCACTCCCCCCTTTTGAAGATCGGGTAATTTATAATTTTTGTTAGAAGACAAAATTTTGTCAAGATCCTTGAGTTTGGTTTAAGAATCTTTTTTATATCTGAAATTGTAAGCTCATTATAGTAGCAATTTTTTTTGGGAACGGTGGAAGCTTTGGATCTGTCGTTGCTTCAAAGTATTCTTTTGTTTTACTTGTCCCCAAACGAGATTTTAGTAATGGATGTTTACAGTTGGACAGCATGCAGATGCAGGCAAAGGGGCTATGCCTTAGCCACTATTTGCAGCAATTGCAATTTTTTTTATTTTCCTATAATTTTTTAATAATGAAAGTAAAAATAAAAAGAGTAAGGTTAAATTAACAAAAGTTGTAAAACTTGAAGGGCTAAATTTGTGATTATACTTAATTTTTTTAACAGAGTTAATGAAATAAGTTGTAAAAGTACACTAGTACAGGGACCAATTTAAAGCAAATATAAATATAATATTTATTTTTATCCAATTCATTCGGCAAGAAATGGAAAAAAATAAGTAATCTTATTTTATTTTTTTTGTTCATTATATACAAAAAATATATAATTTGATATAATTTTAATAACAACTAATTTTAATAACAATTAGTTTTAAGAAAAAAAAGGCCGAGATGGGCTCGGGCTTCGTATTTTTTCCCTGGGCCGGGCCTAGACAAAATGTCAGGCCCATATTTCGAGTCGGGCCGGGCCTAGGCCTAGGAAGTGGGCTGAAAATTTTTTGGGCCCGGCCCGGCCCATGAGCACCTTTAGTGACCGATCATGATTTATGTTTAAGTTTAATATATATATTAAACAAATTTAAGTTAATAGATTTTGTTAAATTAAAAATAAGAATGAAAAAAAAAAGAGTATAGTGGAGAGAAATAGAAAGGAGATCATTCTTCTTTTCCTTTAACCTTTGCATGCCGTATTGGAGAAAGAAATGGGAGGAGCTTTGGGACATTTAGTTACATGCTTTGAAGCTAAATTTCGTTCTCTTTACATAAATTTTGTGTTTTTGGAACTGCAAGATCATGAGTTAAATTACCTATGTTGAAAATTTTAGAATTTTTGAAATTAATAGAAGTTACTATGGTAGAAAAATTTAAGTTTTTGATATGATTTTGGTAAATTTTTAAAGTTGGAAGTGAAGTGAGATGATTTGTAAAGTCAATTCATGAAATTGTACATTGAGGATAATTATGGAAAATGTTAAAAATATGGGGTTAAATTGTTTATTTATGTGAAATTATCGAAATATAAAAATAATATGTCATTGAGATATTTTGAAGTCTTTTATTTGAAAGAGTTTTGTTTGGGTGCTTGATGTTGAAACTCTGTTATTTTATAGAGTAAAATATTTACGACATTTAAAAATTAGGGATTTAATTGAGTAAATTGTAAATGAGAAGGATTTTTATTATAAATTAAATATATATATATATATATAGGCTGTATATTAAGGGTTAAGTATTCGGCAATATTGGGTTATGTGTTAATTGTGGAATTAACTTGTTTGATATGATGGATTAAATTGTATAGGATGTAAATGTTTTGGGGCAAATGTGTAAATGTGTAAATAAGTAGCTAAATGTATTGAATTGAATGGTATATGAAATTGAGATTAATAATTTAAATAAATTATATTATAGATCAAGAACAAATTAATAATCAAGGAAAAAGGAAGGTAGCCGAATAGTCCCTAGACTTTTGTCATTTCTACAATTTAGCCGATAAGTTCGTAGTCTTTGAACTCAAACTATATTTATTTAATTTAAATACTTAATTATTACTTTGATATCTTAATTATATTTATATATATGCAAATGATTAAATTATGAAATGAGAAATTGTGAATATATATGCAAATGATTAAATTATTAAATGAGAAATTGTGAATTATATACATGAAATGTGATATTATGAATGAATCAATAAATGATTAGAATTTAAATTGATAGTATGAAAATGTTATATATAGAGATGTATTGCCGAATATGAGATTGAAGTTGAATAATGTTGATTAATGTACGGAGTAAAATAAAATCTCGTGTTTACATGCTAGGTAAGTTCGTAGTCCTCGAACTCGAACTTTAAAAATTATTTTAATTAACTTAGTTACTACTTGATGTCTTATTATATCCTTAAAGTATTTGTTAATCCAATTGAATGGAGGTTTATGGAATGTAGCATTATGGAATAAATTAATGTATGATTAGTAGATAATTGGAGTGGAAGTGTTATTAAATTATGAAATGTGATATTGAGTTCTGAAAAGGAAAATTATGGACTTGCAAATGAGTAATTAACATCGTCAATTCGTTCGACTAGCGCTGGGAGCAAATATCGTTGGTTTGTCCAACTAGAGCTGGGCTCACTAATTATTCCATCAGTTTATCCGACTAGCGTTAGGTGCAACTTCCGTCAGTTTATCTGACTAGTGCTGGGCACAAATTTATGGTTTATCTGACTAGCGCTGGGCGCAAAGTTTTTCGCGGATTATCCGCTATGGCACCAGGTGTCGTGTATCAACTGGATTATACAACAAGGTTTTATGAATCATCTAAGAAGGATGGTTATAGGTATTACTAAAGAAGATTATATTTACTTATGTATATACATTTATTCATTAGAAGATATGATGTATTCTTGAGTTAGATTATTAAAGTTGTGAAATAAATTCAAATGCTTTAGATATACTTATGGTTATTTGAATAAGTGAAGTTGCTTATTATGGATTGGTTTGTGCCATAATATAAGTAAATTGTTGGTTGATCTATGCAAAACTATTTATATAGCAAGTGATGTGAATTGAGATATATGTTCAAACCAACTAAATGTGAATACTTGTGAAAGTTGAGTATAGCATGAAATAATGTGATGAAGTGCATGAAATTTAAATGGTGATATCTTGTAATTGTATGTTTAGATAGTAGTATGATGATATAATTCAATTTGAGCATTTATGTATCATATCATGTCTTAAAATGTTCGAGTTATAGAAATATCACTGAGTTTTACTCAGCGTGCCGTTTTGTTTTCCGTGCGAAGGTTAGGTACTCTGTTTTTGATCGCCGACTCAGCATCCAACAAAAATCCCGATCTCAAGTGTGGGGTTGTTTAATTTTGTAATGACATGTACCTAGGATGTCTTTGATTGTTAGTTGTTTTGTGAATGTGATGTAATTTGAGTTATAAGTATATATTTGTGTTTGAAGCTAAATGTTAGTATGTGTTTTGACCAAATACTTTATGTGTATGAAACTTAAAGCTTAGATATCTTAAGTAGCTTTATGTTAGGCTAAATGAGTGATTTTGGCATACTTTAAAATTTGATTTGGATGATGCATTGTTGATGTGTTTTAATGATATAAAATGTGGTACCAATGAACATTGGTTAGGCACTTAGGATAATTGTTTTGGCATGTTTTGAGTATGTTTAATCGTATTTTGAGTAGGTTAAATGATTGGTATTTGAATTGCTTAAGGCCCAAGTAAGCTTGAAATGGTAAGCTTGTTGTTTAAGGTACATTTTAGGTCCACACAGCAAAAGACACGGGCGTGTGACTCGATTGTGTGAGGTACATGGGCGTGTCACTAGGCAGTGTGAGGCACACAGCCATGTGACCCCTTTCTTCAATTTTTGTGAATTTTTCCTAAGCTTTCCAAATGATTTCAAATTGGTCCCGATTTGTTTTTAAAGTATTTTTAGGGCCTCAAGGGCTCGATTTAGGGACAATATGTGTGTAGAAATGATTTAAGTTATGTTTATGATTTTTGAATGAAATTAATTATAAATGTTCCAATTGTACGATAATGCTCGTAACCCTAATCTGTGATGGAGAGGGGTGTTACATTCAAGATCAAGTCTCAAAGACCCTTAAAACTAATCACATCCTTCCAAGATCAAGTTGAGACGAGCCTTGGGTTGAAGCCCAATAAAAAAGAAGAATCAAATGCATTTTCTTTGTAGAAATTCTAGAGATCATAATCTCTTTTCAAGTTAACAATCAAAATTTGACTCCAAATTTTCAAGTTAACATATGACTCGAAATTTGTGTGTACGATCATATTAAAATAAGACTACCAAGATAATAATTATAGTGATTTAAAATTATTATTTAATATTCAGATTTTAATTTTTTAAATATAATGAAATGTTTAATATTTAATAATATATTAAAAGTAATACTATTGCATTTTCATGAAAAATAAATTTTATAATATATATGTTGGAACATTTTCAAATATTTATAGTATCCCAATAACTATAAATGAATGGGTGTAATTAATCAAAAGATAAAAATTTTGGTCATTGGTCAAAAGTTATATCATTTGATTTTTTTAAAAAGAATTATAACTATTCAAAAAATATTATTTGAATAGTTACAAAATTAAATGAATAATAATTATTATTTATTTATTCATAAAGACACCTATTGAAAGATGTCTCTATGAAGAGACATGAAAATTCCTATAAATAGGAATGGGATTTCATTTGGAAATTATATCAACAAATTCTAATATTCTTTCTTTCCTTCCTTCATTTTCTAATATTATTAGATTATTCTATAAAGTATTACTGCAGAAATCCTTTGTAGAAATTGAGTTTTTGTTATACATTGCTTAGCGCATAGTGGACTATTCTCGTCAGTGCAAAACGCAAATAGTCATTGGCTTCATTGTATCCTCGAGGTTAATTTGCTTGGAACTCATTTGCACACCGAAGGTAGGTGGGGGCGAATATAACCTTAAAGATAGTGGCTTGATACACGCCTTGGAGTCTGTCCTATTTCTTGATCGGTTTGAGGGTGGTAATTTTCAACGATGGCAGAAAAAGATGCAGTTCTTATTATCAACTTTGAAGATTGCTTATGTTTTGGATACTCCAAGACCTGAAGAGAATGAAAACGAATCTATTGCTGCAACCCGAGAAAGACAAAAATGGGACAATGCTGACTACATGTGCATGGACCACATATTGAATGGTTTATCTGATGGTTTGTTCGACACCTACCAAAACGAGGTCACCGCTAAAGAATTATGGGACAAATTGGAGGCAAGGTACATGACTGAAGATGTTACAAGTAAGAAATTTCTTGTCAGTCGTTTCAATAATTATCAAATGGTTGATGGTCGTTCTGTTATGGAACAATTTCGTGATATTGAAAAGATGTTGAATCAATTTAAGCAATATGATATGAAAATGGATGAAATGATTGTGGTATCCTCCATAATAGACAAACTTCCTCCATCTTGGAAATACTTTAAAAGAAGTCTAAAATATAAAAAAGAGGAAATATCTCTTGAGGCTTTGGCAAATCATCTTCGTATTGAAGAAGAGTATCAAAAATAAGATCAGAACCTAAATTCTGAAAATGCCAAAGTACATGTTATGGAGGAAGTACAGACTACTAAACCATTCAAGAGAAAGTTCAATTAGACTGATAGAGCACCTAAGTTCAAAAAGAAACGAAGGCTCATGCTATCATTGTGGAAAGCTGGGACGTTTCAAGAATGAATGTCAATTTTTAAAGAAGAAATCATCTTCTAAGGCTAATAATAACGAAAAGTTCGTTGCAATGATATCTGAAATTAATATGGCACAAGATGATAATACATGTTGGATTGATACCGGAGCAACCAAACATGTGTGCAAAGACAAAAGCATGTTCACAAAGTTCACACAATGTGAAAATGACAATATCTTGTACATGGGAAATTCTTCCACCGCAATAATTAAAGGCAAAGGGTCTGTTGAACTACAATTCACTTCTGGAAAGGTTTTAACCTTAAATGATGTATATTATGTACCAGAAGTTAGGAATAATTTAGTATCTGGAAGTCTGTTGAATAAGTTTGGTTTCAAACTTGTTTTTGAGGCAGATAAGTTTATTTTGTTTAAGGGAGGAATTTTTGTGGGGAAAGGGTATATGTATGAAAGCATGTTCAAACTTAATATTATTAATAAGAATAAAAATACTATTTCTGCTTATATGGTTGAATCTTTTTGTTTGTGGCATTATAGATTAGGTCATTTGAATTATAGAAAATTGAATGACATGTATAAATTAGATTTAATTCATGTTTTTAATAATAATATTGAAAAATACAATACATGTATGTTGACTAAAATTACAAGAAACCCTTTCCCTAAGGTTAAAAGGAAAACAAAATTGCTTGATTTGATACATAGTGATTTATGTGACTTGCATAATACTCCTACATTAGGTGGAAAGAAATATTTTGTTACTTTTATTGATGATTGTTCTAGATATTGTTACGTATATTTATTGCATTCAAAAGATGAAGCGCTTGATAAATTTAAAGTTTATAAATCTGAAGTTGAACTTCAGTGTGAATCATTTATCAAGTGCTTAAGATCGGATAGAGGTGGAGAATACTATAATCCAAGTTATTTTAAACTCATTGGAATTGTCCATCAAGTTTTAGCCCCTTACACACCACAACAAAATGGTATAGCTGAAAGAAAAAATAGAGTCTTGACTGAAATGGTAAATTCAATGTTATCATATTCAGGTCTTGGACAAGGTTTTTAGGGAGAAGTTGTTCTAACAGCTTGTCATATATTGAATAGAGTTCCTAATACGGAAACTAAAATAACTCCCTATGAACAATGGAAGAAAAGGAAACCAAACCTTAATTATTTAAAGGTTTGGGGTTGTAGAGCTATTGTAAAAGTTCCAACACCTAAACGTAAAAAGTTAGGTGAAAGAGGAATTGAATGCATATTTATAGGTTATGCACATAATAGCAAGGCATATAGGTTCATGATAATTGAACTAAATGATTCAATTTTAATTAATATTGTTATTGAATCAAGAGATGTTATTTTTGATGAAAATAGATTTAATTATATATCAAGACAATTACAACCACAACAATTGATTCATTCTTCAAATAAGAATGAGATTCCATTGAAACAAATTGATAATAATGATGAATCTTGTCAAGAATTAATAAGAAGTAAGAGGATTAAAAAGGTCAAAGATTTTGGACCAGATTTCATTATGTTTCTTGTAAAAGGAAAAGGTGAAAGTATATGCAATAAGGTACCTTATTGTTATAATACTGAATTTGATTCTATTACATTTGAAGAGGCAGTGAAATCTCAAGACTCTGCTTTTTGGAAGGAAGCAATAAATGATGAGATAGATTCAATAATGGGAAATCAAACTTGGATCTTAATTGATCTTCCACTAGGTTCCAAACCAATAGGTTGTAAATGGATCTTCAAAAAGAAAATGAAGGTCGATGGAACCATTGATAAATTTAAAGCAAGGTTGGTAGCAAAAGGTTTTACACAAAGACAAGGTATTGATTACTTTGATACCTATGCTCCAATAGCAAGAATTGCTACAATTAGACTCCTAATATCACTTACCTCTATATATAATTTGGTTGTTCACCAAATGGATGTTAAAACTGCATTTTTAAATGGTGAATTGGAAGAGGAAGTGTACATGGAGCAACCGAAAGGATTTGTTGTTCCAGGACAAGAGCATAAGGTATGTAAGCTTGTTGAATCTTTATATGGGCTTAAACAAGCTCCAAAACAATGGCACCAAAAGTTTGACAAGGTTGTTTTAGCTAATGGCTATAAAATAAATGAATCCGATAAGTGCATATATAGCAAATTTGAAAATGAAAAAGGTGTCATAATTTGCTTATGTGTAGATGACATGCTCATTTTTGGCATGAATTTGGAACAAATAGAAAACACAAAGAAATTCTTGTCAAACAACTTTGCTATGAAGGATATGGGTGAAGCAGATGTTATTCTTGGGATTAAAATAACCCGAGATGAAAGCACTATAGCTTTATCATAATCACATTACATTGAAAATGTGTTTAAAAAGTTTGATCTTTTCAACTGTATACCAGCACCTATACCCATGGATCCTCAATTAAAATTAGTATCTAATGCTGGTAGGAAAATTGATCAATTGAAATATGCAAGTCTAATTGGTTGTCTTATGTATATAATGACTTGTACAAGACCAGATATTGCATATGCTGTTGGAAAATTAAGTAGGTACACAAGTAAACCAAGTAGTTTGCATTGGCAAGCTTTGAATAGAGTACTTAGGTACTTAAATAAAACTATTAACTATGGATTGTGTTATAATGGATATCCTCCAGTTTTAGAAGGATATTCGAATGCTAGTTGGATTACAAGTTTGGAAGATCATGCATCTACTAGTGGATGGATCTTCATTCTTGATGGAGGAGTCATTTCTTGGGGTTCCAAGAAACAAACATGTATTACTGATTCCACCATTGCAGCAGAATTTATTGCATTAGCAGTTGCATCTAAAGAAGCAGAATGGTTAAGAAATTTGCTTTATGATGTACCTTTATGGCCTAAGCCAATTTCACCTATTTCTATCCATTGTGATAGTGAGGCTACTCTAGCAAAGGCATATAGCCAAGTATATAATGGAAAGTCTAGACACATTGGATTAAGACATAGTTATGTCCGACAATTAATCTCTGATGGAGTGATCACTATTAATTATGTGAGGTCAAGTGAAAATTTGGCAAATCCTTTGACAAAAAGTCTTGCTAGAGATGCAGTAAAAAGGACCTCAAAAGGGATAGGACTCAAGCCTATTAATTAGAGTCACCTATGATGGAAACTCGACTCAACGCTTGGTATAACGTCAAGTCTTGAGTTCAATGAGACAAAGTACATCATTAGTATGTGACTGTTAGCACTATAAATAAATTCATCCTAAGATTAAAGTGCTAAGTACCCGTAATGATAAGGGGAGGATGAGTAATGTATTCTTAATGGACCCATAACATAAATATGTTAGAGTGTTATAATTACGGGAACACTTTTGATGGGATCCACCTATGTGAGTGGAAGTGTGGCCGCTTCTAGGAGCTCAAGGGCTTGGCTCTGACAGCACTCATGAAAAGAGGACATAGACACATGGCCATAATAGTGTCTCTAGATACTATGCATTGACCGATGTTGAAATCATTGTGTGAGATATGTTCAGTTAATCAAATGGAATAGTTGGTTCAAAGCTTAGTCTACCATGCATTTTCGATTAACTGTAACATGTTTTCACTAAGTGAAGGTTCAATCGTAAGACACCTTTATTTATGCAAATTGATTTCCAAGAATATCAAAATCTAAATATTTAGAAAATGGGGGGAGATTGTTGGAACATTTTCAAATATTTATAGTATCCCAATAACTATAAATGAACGATCGTAATTAATCAAAAGATAAAACTTTTGGTCATTGGTCAAAAGTTATATCATTTGATTTTTTTAAAAAAGAATTATAACTATTCAAAAAATATTATTTGAATAGTTACAAAATTAAATGAATTATTATTATTTATTTATTCATAAAGACACCTATTGAAAGATGTCTCTATGAAGAGACATGAAAATTCCTATAAATAGGAATGAGATTTCATTTGGAAATTATATCAACAAATTCTAATATTCTTTCTTTCCTTCCTTCATTTTCTAATATTATTAGATTATTCTATAAAGTATTATTGCAGAAATCCTTTGTAGAAATTGAGTTTTTGTTATACATTGCTCAGCGCATAGTGGACTATTCTCGTTAGTGCAAAACGCAAATAGTCATTGGCTTCATTATATCCTCGAGGTTAATTTGCTTGGAACTCATTTGCACACCGAAGGTAGGTGGGGGCGAATATAACCTTAAAGATAGTGGCTTGATACACGCCTTGGAGTCTGTCCTATTTCTTCTTTTTCTGTTCGAGTTTCGATCGTGTGTTCGAGATTTTCCTTACCGGAGTTTTGAACTAACAATATATAAGTAGACATTTCCATGGGCCAGATCACTTATTTTAGTATGCTCGACTAGATTTAGGTCAAGTTTGGACAAAGATTTTCAAGTCCCAGGTTGGCTCAACCCAACTCGAGTTCAGTTTAAATAATAAAAAATAATTTTAAATTTAAATTTAATTATAAATATTTAATAATTAATATAAAAGTATATTTTTATTAATAGTAAAACAGGATGACAGGTTAGGTTGAGCCGACCCAAAAATAAACATTGATTTAAATAATTTTTGAAACCTGGTTGTCACCTTGTTCAACCTTTATATATAAATGATAAAAAAATATTATTAAAATTATGAAATTATATTTTATTCTTTACATAATTATTTTTAATATTATATAACATGTTATTTGTTTATTTCATCATATAAATACTTTCATGGACAAATTTAGACATCTTTTTTTTTGCTATTACAAGAGGAAAGCTAATATAGAAAGAATATCCATTCCATAAAATGAACTATTCTTCCAACCAAATTGTTGAATTACTATTTACCACTAAATATGGGAAATGGTTGCCGGTTGAGTATTAACTCGATTGACATTGACATTGTTACTAATGCAGGAGGATATAGGTTCGAGTGTGTTGAAGCACATTATCCTCCTATTTATGGGTTGGGGAAGGGCTATGAGTAGGTTGAGTAGGTTTAGGCATTATGTAAAGAAAAGAAGATACAATTAGAACATATAATAAAATTGTTTAAAAAAAAGAAGAAATTTCTACTCCATTCCCCCAACCAAACATGCAATTATCATTTACTCAAGTATACATAATTTTAGAACAATTTAACAATTTTAATTTAAAACAAGTAACATATTGTTTTGAAATATTTGTCCATGTCACAATCTAACCATCACAACGTAACAATGTTGCCCATCTTTTGCTCGATGTTGTGACGTGTCCATGCCAACGCTGAGACATTCCTTATTGTCTTTATTTGAATTGTACATAAATATGAATACCAACCTCGCAACATTACATCTTCAACGTTGTGACACTCTTTACAGTCTTAAAAAAAATACTTCTATGTAATATTTCAAATATCATATCTTTCTTTTACACCAAATCACATACATAAAAATCTATGACATCTTAATACCATATATTTTTAAAGATCATCTCTGAAGTAACTATTTTCTAATTGCTTTTATATATACACATGTATCTATGTACATGATGTTACGGCAAGGAATTATATTGCAGCCCCAAGTGATGGACAAATTCATTGCACGAAACTGTGAGAATAGCCCAAGGATTAAGTGGCCCATAAAGGATAATAAGTAACAGAAAGCAAAAGTTACATAATTAAATAAATTAATACATGAGCGGCAGGATTCGAACCTGCGCGGGCAGAGCCCACATGATTTCTAGTCATGCCCGATAACCACTCTGGCACACCCACTGTATGATAGCAATATTCCATTTTTATATAACTCAACGATATACTTTATTATGTTTTACGAAATTAAATATATATTATAGTTAGGTTTTGAGACATTTTTGGAAAATTTCAGCTCTAAATAAGTGCACCTTATGCCAAGTGTCACCAATAAATGAGTGACACGTCATCATTTTAGAAAAAGAAAATTCATTTGTACATTTTAAACATTATTTTAGTGCTAATTTTGTGCGTTTTAAACCATTGTCCCCTTTTTTTCTCTCTCTCTTTTTTGTACGTTTTAAACATTGCGGTTGTATGTTTTAACTTTTTACCATTTAAATTAATTATAATTACAAAATTTATATTTGCTGAGAAATTTTGAAGGTATAGTTTAAAAAAGAAAAAATCGTAACATGTATTCTATCGCCTGGAAATCTAATCAAGAATGTACGTTGCTTGGATTTGGTAATTACATTATTAAAATCATTAACCCCTGCATTTTGATTTTTTCTTTGTAAATTTAGTAATCATACCAATTTTATTATATGAAAATTCTATTAAGTTAAAATAAAAAAAATCTAATATCGAAAAATTGGTAAAAAAATTCACAATACTGTTGAAAATTAAGTGACAAAAAATTAAACTATAAAAAATAATTTATAATCGGTAACTTAAAAAACTAAACATTATCAACAATTAGTGAATTACAAAAACGTTACCACAATTAGCTCCAAATACTGATATATTTTAAAAAGAAAGTTACCAACAATTAGCGTTAAAATTTAGGCAATATAATTTTAAAATAAATTTACCGTAATTACCAACAATTATTGGTAATTTGTCAATTACAAAAAATAAAACTTGATCGCAAATTGGCCCTAAAAAAGGCAATATTTTAAAGTTATCACCAATAGCTTTAAAAAATTTGGCAACCGGTAATTAGTTAAAACTGTATAAAATAATAAAATAAAATAATTTAAATTTAGAAAAATAATAAATTTTATTTTTTATTATGCTAAATGATTAATAATTACATTCATTGTTATGTTTATTTAATATATTATAAATATATAAACTCGGAATATCGTATACTACTTTCACTTTGCTATCAATTCATTTGTGAATGTTTTATTTTTTTTATTATAGTTTTTCAGTACAAAGGAATAACATAAAGCGAAAATATCAATCGGTTAAAACTTAACTCGGCATTGACTGAACTAGATCAACTAACAATAAGCCCTTCGTCGTATCCGATGGATCTTCATACACCTGCAAACTTGAACTTCCGGAAGCAATACACTTAGCTATATGGTTGGCAACCCCATTATGAATTCTTGGAATATGGTGAATCCTTACTTTCCAACTCCTTCTCAAGATTTGATGCAACAAACTAACTCTACCAAATTGCTATTATCTCCTGCACCAGTAGTGCATTATCACATTCAACCTCTATCTGTCTAAAGCTCTTCTCCCAAGCCATAATAAGACCTTTCAAGATCGCTATTGCCTCAACTTTGAAAACAAAATCTTTACTAAAAACCATCAAGAATTCACACAACCAATTTGCATCTGAGTCTCTAAATACACCTCTAATGGATGTAGGACTAGTAGCTAAAAATGCACCATCCATATTAAGTTTTATCCAATCCTTCTCCAGACAAAACCAATGCAATAACGTGCTTATAGGACTAGGCTGAAATAGTCTCAAAACAGGCTCTGCATAACTCTTCGCCCAAGAATAACCTGTATCCACAATAGCTTGAACATAACTATGGTAGTTAGAAAAAAAATAGATTTCGGTCTTTCCAAAGCACCCAGCAAATTATTGAAAACAAAGATTGCCAAACCATTTTTCTTGTTACCACAATTCCCCATATTTTGAATATTCCAAAAAAAACACTCTTTAAATGGAAGAGAGAAAAAAACACTCTGAACTCGCTTTGGAATTATTGATAGCCACACTGATGTAGAAAACGAACAATCTTAGATCACATGGAAACCTATTTCCAACACATTACTACATCTAGGGCAACTAACGTCATTAGTTATGTGTCTTGTCACACGTTCTCCATTTGTCAATAATTTGTTTTTCCACAAAAGCAATAGAAAAATTCGAACCCTTTAAGGTGTCTTTACTTTCCAAATCATCTTCCAAACAGCAGAAGAGCCCACATAATCAAAATAATGCATATTCTTATAAGTTTCAGCTGTGGAAAATCATCCATTTCCATGATAAATAATCCTGACCTGCATTAGGAGAAGGAGGCAAGACAACTGCAATTTGCATGGTGATGTGATATGGTATAAAATAACTTAGACGAGACCAATACTAACTTTCACTTTTCGTAACCAAATCACAATCTCGTAGGGTATTATCTAGCTATCCAACACCTTTATAGAACATATAAGGAGGCGCCTGTTTGCCGAATCCACACATCATTCCAAAAATTCGTAAGTCGGCCATCCTTAATAGACTAATAAACTTTAGCAATTACTTCAAGCCAGACCTTCACTAGGGATCTCCAAAGGAACGAATAGTTGCTTCTAGTAATAGACCTTGGTAGTAGTCATTGTACATTAGATTTATTCCAAAACACGTTAACCCACAGAGCATCTATTTTTTATAGGAGCTGAAACCTAAAATTCAAAAGGAAAATTTTGTTTTGATAAACTAAACTCCTCAATCCGAATCCTTCAACATAAAGGTGATGACAACAATCATCCAAAGATACTAATACAGGTTTTCTAGAGACTGAACTAGTACCCCAAAGAAAATTCTGAGCAATCTGCTCGATTTTCTTACAAATAGATACAGGGATACAAACCATATTCATGAAGTGGTTAGGAATAGCCAAAAGAACTGCCCTTACCAATGTTAAACGACCTACTAATAACAGCATCCTTGCCTCCCATATTGACAATTTCTTCCTTACTTTATCCATCACTAAAGTAAAAATACTTGTCATAACTCTATTATGAAACAGTAGCATTCCAAGATAGGTGCCCAAATCTTCCACACAGGTAAACCCCACATCAGCATAAGTAGCCTCAGCCAAAACTCTAGGAATATTAGGAGAGAAAAAGACTTGCGATTTGCTTCTGTTCACATTTTGACCCGAGTAGTAACAAAATATGTCCAAAATATTATTAACAACTCTCACCTAAACCCTACTAGCCTCACAAAAAAGAATAAGATCATCTGCAAAAAAGATATGAGATATAGCCAAGCCCCTCATTGACAAAAATAGTGGTTTCCAAGTTTCCTGTTCAACTAAATCTCCATTAGATGCCTCGACCTTTCCATACAAAGAAAAAATAAGGGGATAGTGGGTCCCCCTACTTTATTCAATGCATAAGTTGAAATGAATTCGTCATTGCACCATTCCGACGAATCTGAAAACCCAACGAAGAAAACACAATTTCAAATTATAGTGACTAGCAACAAAGGAAATCCGACTTCTAAAAGGGAATCCTTTAGAAAGTCCTATCCAATTCTATCATATGCCTTCTTTAGGTCAATTTTCAACATCATCCTATACTTATTACCTGTAAAACCTTCCATCGAATGCATTGCTTCTTGTGTAACCACAATATTATCAGTTATATATCTCTCCAAAATAAAACTTCCTTGATTTTGACAAATAAGTTTCACCATCAAAGGTTTCATCTTGTTAACTAACATTTTCGTAATGATCTTATAAAACACTGTACACAAGCTAATCGGTCTTAATTAACAAATCCTCTTAGGATATTGAGTCATAGACAACAGAACTAATAAAGTCTTGTTCAGTCTAGGATCCAGACATTGCCCTCCCAAAACCTGTTGTAACAATTTATTTTTCAATGGCATCGAAAATAGTGGCTTTAGGACCACAAATTCAACGAGTGAGTCCGTAAATATTATTATTTAATATTTATAAATTAATTATAATATTATATTGAATGTTGATTTAATAATTTTTGTAAATTGAACGAATAGTTAAGTACAAGTGGTTGTCCTTAGAGTCAAGTGGTTTTGGAAAATAAGGTATCGAGACATCATTTCTGTAAACTGATATAAAATATTTACGGAGAAATTATATAGGTATATAGAAATTTGGTCCAAAAATTTTAAAGTTCAAATTGTTAATTAAAGAAAAAGGACTAAATCATAAAAGATGTAAAAGTTGATCTTTATTGATTTCTATTAACTAAAAAGAATAATTAAGTCATGTATAGGGATTTTGTAACACCCCAAACCCGGCCTAGACGTTATGGTCGAATCTGACGTGCCACATCAAAGTGTCTTTCGAAAATATAACTTGTTGGTAAAAATTTACTTCTAGGTTTAAAAACCCATTTATTATTATTTAACAAATCATCTAGTCAAAAAGTTTGCCTTGTTAACTGCTATTGATATAAAAGGTTGATCTAAAATCGCGAAAGCTTTTGAAAACTCTAATGTTTAAATTTCTTGCCTTTGAAAACAATAATTATTTTGAAAATTCGTCTTCTCCTAAACTAGCAGTTTAAAATAAGTAAGCAAAAGCCCAATTAAAAATTTAAACAAACATAAATGGCCTTATTACATAAATAAAACCCAACACAAAATTTAAATTTAAATATAAACAAATATAAAACAACAGCAGTTGTGTGGCCACTTCCGAGTCCCTCGCAACATCAAATCGCCTATGGCTGAGGATTACCTACACAGTAAAAAGGAGAGGGTGAGTTTACGAAAACTCAATGTGTAATCCCTTATCAGTCGATCAGTATACAACAAGCAGTAACAGTCTGGGCCTGAGCCCTATTCAGTAACAATACAGTGTAAGCCCTGGCCTAATACAGTAACAGTGTGGGCCTTAGCCCAATACAGTAACAGTGTGGGCCTCAGCCCATTACAATATCAGTACAGTGCAATAATGCAACCCATCCCAATCCAGCCAACACACCACTCCGTCTCGCCAAACACACCATGTGGGGATAAAATCGACCCACCCAGTCAGACGTACCAAGATTAGCACCTGTTGTGGCACTAAACAGTATTGCAGCAAAGCTACCAGTAAGATAAATAACATATAGCTATCAGTAGGTCCACAGTCGTCTTGGGTGACCCATGCAACCTTATCAGTACGGTACACTTCCTCCAAATATAACAACCCATCCCATGCAATATGTCGTGACATAATCTCATACGTGTATACAAAATGTCATGCTCAATCATAGTCATGCATATTATAGAGTAAATCAGTCATACATAACATAAGGCCATAACAGTCGTTTCATCTCTTAGGGGTATAACAGTCATTTTACCATATGGAGGTATTTCGATCATTTTACCCTATAAGGGTATTTCAGTCATTTTACCCTATGGGGGTATTTTAGTCATTTTACCCTATAAAGGTATTTCGGTCATTTTACTCTATGAGGGTATTTCAGTTATTTTATCCTATGGGGGTATTTCGGTTATTTTATCCTATTGGGGTATTTCAGGGCTCGATCCATATATCGGCCTTTCGAAAGGTTCGCAGTCGCCTCAAACGACTCAGGTATCCTAAATGGTCATAACAGTGTAAATGGCCCCAAGGCCCATTACTCTACCCAAATGGGCCCACACGCTCGTACGCCTCGTTTAGCCCAGATTTTGCCACGGTTATGAGATCTACATAGCCCAGTCCAATATTTGCCACAAATCGTGGATTTCATCTGTGTGGGGCCCATGAGCCCATTGAGCCCACACGGCCTATTTTGGCCCAACATGGCCCATTATGGCCTAAGCCCATGAAAATGCTCATGAAGGCCTCTACCATTAAACGCTCATGGTTCACGGGTTGGGCTTGCCACACGAGCGATTGCATGCTTGTGTGGTCTCAAATTTCGTATTTTCGGCTTTTCAGCTTTTTGTCGTTCTACAGTTGAATGGGGTGTTTACATACCTGTTTACGAGAAGAGCGCAAATCTCCACATACACCAACCTAGATTCAATCATGACACAAAGTTAGTCCTTTAATCATTAAGGTAAAACACCCTCTTATTGACACTTAATCCAAAACAACATCCTTACCTTTCTTGAAAGAGGGCAACTTTACTCCTCCAATACCGCCAATCAAAAGTGGCCACACACTTATCAATTATCTGCACCACAAAAAATGATCTCAATAACTAAGTTAGGCCATATGAGTGGCCTCAGACCGCGAATGACATCCTAAAGGAACATAGTCAGTATACGACCTAAACCCCAAAAGTGAGGTAGCATATTACGTTGTTTGAACGTTGAGAACAAGGGTTGCAACTACTACAAACCACTTACAATCCACCACTCCTCGAAAGAAACCCTAAAACTGCAACGAGTAACACCTTAAGGGGAGCGAATCAATAGGCGGTAATCAAAGAATAAAAAGAAAAGTATTCGGTTTTAAGAAAAAGAATAGAAGAGAACAAGTTTAATCAAAAGTGAAGAGTATAAACACTTTACCGATAGTCAGAAACACTTGCAGTACTGGAACACCAAGAAGCAGCGGAGAAAAGATCGGTACAGTGAATGATACAACGAAAGGGTGATATTCGGCTAAGAGGTAAAAGGAGAAATAGCCTGGCAAGGGTAAACTGATTGAAAGACAAGTGGATATTCGATCAAGAGAGCACAAATTGAGGAAGAGAAAAGAAAGAGAAAAAGAAAAGAATGGAGAATCAAAAGCCGATAAATGAAAGAAAACAAGGAGAATTCAACAGAGAGGAAACCCAAAATACTATTCGGCCAAAACAAAGAAAAATATAAAAGATAAAAGGAAAGGGCAACAAAAGAAAACCCGAGAGGCACTCAAAATCTTAGCAAAAATTTGGCACCAAAAAGCAAAAAGAGGAAACACTACACAGAACCGAAAATGAAAAGTATACCAAACTGTACAGTATACCCCTCTGGCCAAATTTTTTTAGTACCAACGTACGGTCCATTTTCGGCACACTTCTCCTTTCCCCTCACTTCTCTTAGTTTTCTCCTAAAATCTCTCCCCTTATCCTCCTTGAATTATTCCACCAATTTCTCCTCAACTCCCCCAACAACTCCATTCAAATTCTACTCAAACTCCCCTTAGCTGTGTTTCAGTCCAACTCCACTACCTACACAGCTCAAGCAGCAAAATAAATACTCCATTACACAACCCAGGACTTGAACCTCAGACCTCACAGTTACACAACACGCCACCTTGCCACTAGACCATAAGCTCTTTTTATGTCATAAAACAAGCACTATTATTTATAAGGCCTATATGCCAGTGTCCAGATTCATTTAAGAGTAAAAATAAAAATTTTGCATAAGCCAAGGCTTGAACCCCTAACTTCTCAGACACTTCCAACCACTCGTAAATCACTTAACCACTAAAGCAGACATTCATTTATGTCACTTCCTTGCACAACTAAATATTTATGTGCAGTCTTCTAATTGTTCCCTTATTCAAAACCTATTTCTTCTAGGCCCAAAATTCGAGGTGTTACAGATTTAAACGGTAATTATACCACTCTTAATGGTAAAGGACGATGAGGGAAGATTTATTAGTTAAAATATGATTTATTTTATTTTATAAATATTATATTATATGTTTAATAAAACTTTGAAAAAAGAAAGAAAGGGGAATTTCTTTCAGCTTCTTCATTTGAGAACCAAAGACAAAAGGGGGAAAGGGTTCTAGCTCACGACAAGTTTATTTTTGCTAATTGGTAAGTCATTTTTAGTCCATTTCTTATCATTTTTATGTTTTTGGAATACCAAGAACTTGATATAGCTAACCCAGGGATTATTTTGTAAAATTGTTAAACATTTTCGATTATTTCATTGACAAGTTTGAAGTGTTTTTGAATTCTAATGATAGACTATTAAGCTTAGTTATTAAATAGGACTATTTTGAAAAATTATTTTTAGTAATTTTATTATTAAAGGATTAAATTGTTAAAATAGTAAAAATTTTTAGAACTATGTGAAATTGTGATAAATGTGGGTTGAGTAAGGACTATATAGAATTCAGTTAGCATGGGTTTTGATTAAATGTGGTTAATTTGTAAATTTCGTGTTTAAGGACTAAATTACAAAAGTTTAAAGTTTAGGGGTAATTTTAAAATTTATATTAAAAGGGCTTATAGGTTTAAGTTTAATTATTTGAGATGTTTGAATGAATTAATTGAATGAAAATTATTATTTAGATCAAGAAACGAAACAATTAGACTCGAATCATGGAAAAACTAAATTAACGGAGTAGTCGTCGACCTTGTTTTCAACAATTTTTGTCTAGGTAAGTTCATACTATCTTCTGTAATTACTATTTATTATTAAATGTTGTTAATTAATTGTATATACATTGTTGAAATTGGAAATCAGACTATGTGGTAATAAATCATATTCTAAGATAATTCCGATGGACTGAGTAAAAGTCTCATACATGAGGTTTCTGTATGATTCCTGTTCTGGACCGAGCTCCAGTATTTGTTGCAAACTCAGATATACATGTGACACAAATTTAGCTTGGACTAGTAATCTGTTGTCGTTTGAAAGGTTTAGCCTAGACTAGTAACCTTACATGTTTCTATAGCCCTTGCTATTTAATTGATTTATGTAAGGAACATTTATGAAATGGCTATATGTTATCAAGTTTTAAATAGAATGTACCACATTTTATAGATTGGGAGGGATGATTGAATTGCAATTGTTATTTATGAACATTATATGATATTATATGTTTTAAGTTTTTATATATGTAAAATGAAAAGAATATATGCATTAGCTACATAGAATCAATCACTGAAAGGAGAAATTGGATATGGTATAATAAAATGGAATGTGATTTACCATTTGAATATGAGTTGGATGAATTGATTGGTTAATATGCTATTTGAATGTTTTTGCTATATAGTATACTCAAGTTTCATATATATATGTGAACTCACTAACTTGTAAGATTTGTTGTGTGTATAGAAAATGAATGAATTCGTAAGCTTGTTAATGAAATTAGGCATGAAATGTACAAAATGATTCAAATTTGGTAAGTTTAAGTTTCTGCTATATACGAGCTTACTAAGCATTGATTTGCTCACGTCCATTGTTTCTTTTTTTATAGATCATCGAAAATCTCGATCGGTTGGAAGTTCAAGTTGGAGCATACACACTATCTATTCCCAAATCGATAGAAGTTTTGATTATTTTGAAGTTGGGTTACAAATGGCATGTACTAGAAGTTTTAAATTTAATGGTTTATAATGATGTTGTTTTAAGATTTAGTTAAGTAAGGCTTGATGATGTGTATATATTTGGTATTTTGGCTCATGTATATTCATATGAGTGCTTTGGTTGTTTGGTTCATGCCTTATGAAAGTGTTAATGATATGGTAAAATGGATATGTTGAAATGAATGAATTGGTATATTGGTATATCTTTAAAGTAGTACCTTGAGATGATTGAATGTGTGTTTAGTTTGGTGTATGAAATGTGGTGCCAATGAAGGCATATTGGTTGAATGTTTTGGCATGTTTTAAGCTTGTTTGAATGTATTTTGAAGGTATGAGAATGGTTGATTTTGGTTTGGCTTGTCACCTAAGGAATGAGAAATGTTTTGGCTTGTTTCAGAAGTGATTTTAGGTGCACACAGGTTGTAACATGGCCGTGTGTCACACTCGGCCACTCCATATGGCCATGTGGCCTATTTAATTTTGGTTTAGGTTTTTCCCACACGGTTTTAGGTTGTTATACGGCCTAGGACACGATCGTGTGACCCTATTTCAAATTGCACACAGTTTGGCGACATGACGGCGTGACCCTATTTTCGATATATACACAGTTTGGCCACACGACTTGGGCTCTATCACACGGCCGTGTGACCCCTAATTTCAAATTTTCTACATTTTTTTGCTTTATTTTAAATTAGTCCCTAATTGTTCCCAAATTGATTTTTAGGTTCCAGAAGCTCGATATAAGTCCCGTAATTGTATATATGCTATGAATGATGATGGATTTTGAATATTTGTTATTTAAATTAATAGATGAATGATTTTATGTTATCATTTATTTCGATATGTTTCGTAATACTACGTTACCATTATCCGGCGATGGAGACGGGTTAGGGGTGTTACACCTGGTTTACAAGAGAACATACTAACGGCCCAAAAACATCCCATTGAGACTGAAAGAATTTTGGCTAAAACCCATCTACCTTAGGCACTTTCAGCAGAGCCATACCAAAATTCGCTTTGCGACCTCATCGTTAAAAACCGCCAATAACAAACATCCCAGCTCATCAGAAGAAATAGAGGGAAATTTACCACGACATGGAAAAACACCAATAACCAAATAATCCACAGTGTAAAGGTCCTTAAAAATTCCACAACATGATTCTTCAACACCTCATCCTCAAAACACCACTCATTTCTAATCACAAGACCCTCGATTATGTTTTTCTTTCACCTAGCCAATATACGACTATGGAAGTAGCTTATATTGCTGTCACCATTCTTAAGCCACATTGGCCGAGATTTTTGAAACCACAATAACTCCCCATGCTTTAAGATTTCTTCTATCTCCCGCTAAAGAGCCAATTCATGAAACCAGAGTCTAAAATAACTTCTCCATTCCATAACTCTTTGAATCTGACTCAATTTAGAAATCAATTCCCGCTTACAAGCAAAAATGTTGCCATAAACTCATTTATTCCACTCCCGAAACACTTCCTAAAGATGTTCTAGATTCGTTCCAATTTCCCCTCATTAATCCAACTATCCCTAACAAAGTGTCTAAAACCAATATGTAACATCCAACTTGCAAGCCAACGGAAAGGCCTATGACCTCTACTAAACATTAGATTTTAGTCTATGTAAATTCTAAACCGAACACTTCGGCGCAAAAAAAAACCCCAAACTTCATTGCAAATAGCTCTATCCAACCTTTGAGACAAGTTCCTTTTACACTAAATAAATTGAGCTTTGTTGACTCCCAAATTCTGCAAACCATTATTAAACAAAAATTCACAGAATCTCCTACACCCAACCTTTGATATAGTAATACCACCGCTCTTTCAGAACTACCGATGATCGAATTAAAATCCTCAGTAGAAATCCAAGGTCTTACCAATAATGCTGCCAAAGAATCCAAAAACTATCGAAGTTTTCATTTTACTGGTTGTGGGCTAGCGTATATAGCTCAACAAAAGAAACTATCTGAACCTTGCTTTCTACAAACTTTCAAATAGACAACCGACAAATGAACATCCAATACATCTACAGGAAAATCCTCATTCCAGCAAATCCAAATTCCACAAGCAAACCAATTAGCTTCAACCTGAAATGAAGTAAGATACCAAATTTTAGAAATAATATCATCTACTCTAGCTTCACTAACCTGGGTTTCAAACAACCAAACTAAATCATGAGAAAACTCTTTCATATACTCCTTCACAATATTATGGAATCAGAGATGCCTAGCTCCTTGACAATTCCAACAATTTTTTTTGTATCCATAAAACAAATAAAATAGTAATAAAACAAACCCCAAAATTAAGCAAACATCTCAACGTCTAACCTTATCATTACAAGTGCCTTTTGATCTATCATTATTAGATGTGTCAAATTAGACTCCTCGTTACACTTAACGGGCTTGTTTCTGAGCAATTTATATGTTTTTATTATGTTTTTACACTACTTTTGATACCCAAAATTGCCAAATGTACCATTGGGAAATTAATGGTTGATTAAATGTTGTAGGGAGTCATCGGATACCTGAATATGAGCGAAAATACTGCCTAGAATGGGGTATCATGACATCGAAGCATGAAAGTCGCAACACCTCTAACAAACCCGAAATGAAGTAGAAAAAGAGTCATCTACAGTGGTATCGTGATACCTACTCTTGGGTATTGCGATATCCACCTCAAAGGACACCCCTTGGGTATTGCAATATCAACTTCGTTTTAGGCCGTCGAGAATTTCGACAACCATGGTCAGACCGATAAGTAATGGCCATAGATTACCCACGGTCCCCCAACTAAAGCCCTATTGAAATCATCTTCATCCTAGAACCTAACAAAAAAATCATTTTCTAGGTCCATCATTTGAATCGGGTGGTCTAGGTTTCTACAGCAAAAAAACCTATTCAATAACACGTTAAATCCTATTCTTCTGCCTAGTAATTTCACAACGATTGTCCTTGTCATTCTACGTCTAATGTAGTCTTTTACCAGATTTGAAAAATTTATCGACGGAACACAATCACCACCTCCATTACCACATCCCTATCCCTGCGTGCAAAATCTTCCTATATGGATACTATCTACATAGGAGTCAATGAGTCCCCTATCAACATTGATTTATACAACGCCTTAGAAGAGCGCGAAATCTGTATCTGCTATCTATTTTTGTCCACTGTCGGATCATCCTTGTCTGTCATTAAATCTGACCTTTTACGAGCTTTCTTGGTTGCTCAACCAATATCGCTATTCGATCCCGAAGGATTCGCACCCACTGCAACTTCCACCGTAGGTAGAGCATCACTCATAATTTTTATCCTTTTTTAAATAACAAATCATTTTTTATTATAGTTTGATTCTTCATTGATTTTTTTTGAAATACATTGTTTTATGTAAATATTTCATATAATACATAATTGATTGATCTTATTCCTTTTTAAAAATGATTTATTTTTCAATGGCCAAATTGATTTGATAGAGCCTTTTTTGTGAATAAATGGTAATTAAAATAGTTATGGAAGCTCGTAGAGCTCAACGACATACTTCTTTGTCCACTTGCCTCAAGGCCTGTAAGATCAATGACTATATTAGCATTTAGGTGACATTGTTCACAAAGGTATGCCTCATAAGTTATACAATGGCTACACCAGTTATGTTTGGAATGTCATCAAGTACGTGATTAGAGTTGAGGTCAACAAACAAATGGGTTAATAGATTATTAAGAAAAGGCTTTATGTAAGAGTGGAGCATGTTTATCCCTCGAGGTGCCTCAAGGCAGAAGCTAAAGCAAGGATAAGTCATTAGCACGGAGGGAGCCCATAGGGCCCTAAACCCAATTTCATGGTCAAAGGTGTGACAATTGAAACCATTACTCTCATCTCATAGGATGTTGTTAATGATCTCAAGGGTGATTGGCTACTAGATCTACTTTATTTTTGTCGCCGTGTTGTTTTTGATTTATTCTTAACAAAACTTAAGTTTTGTTATTTATTTGGATGTATTGTTGTTGTTTTATAGTATTTTGAAGAGTGATTACTTCCACCAAGGTTTCGACCATATCAATTATTTAAAGATAAATGGATATGCTATATTTATTTATATATAAGAAAAGGGTCATGAAGGAGTTTCTTCGGACTAAATGGAAGGATAATTTACTTTTAATTGTACAATTAAATGTTGCAATTTTTATTGAATGATGTGCTAAAAAAATAATGTTCTATACAATTTGTATGAGATATTTATGTTAGACAATACACATGTTAGTGAAACAAAATAGATAAATATAAATAAATAAATATTTATATAAATAAAATATAAATGGAACAATTTATAATTAAATTGTGAAAAATTGTGAAATATGAAAATCAAACAAAACCGTAATACAAAGTTGAAATAAAGAAGAAAGAATATGGATTTTACAAAACGTTGAGGCCTGTGAAACACAGTTTCCTTAAGACAGATTCGACTGCTCCTACGGTACTTGGAGTAACGTTGGTCGAATGTCTCCCAGGATACAACAACTGTGATCAAAGTAGTAGAACCTCTACAACGATCAACAAATGAACAATGTCTTTTTCTATCACCGAAATATTTGAAAATACGAAGAGGAAAAGGAAGAGTTTTGAGAGCAATAGAGTTTCGGTAAGAGAAAGATATCAGAGTATTTTCTTATGAAAAACTTTCAGAAATCATGGCCTTTTATAGGCATAGAGAATATTGGAATTTTGAAAAAAAATATCCACAAAATCTGCCATTAAATCAATTTGATTTTATTGGAATCAAATCAATAAGATAAATATCTTTATATAAGTACATTATGTCTACTAAGGAAAATAAATTTGTGTTGGGCTAAAATATTTGCAAACCCATTTGGGCCTGACCGATTCCAAACATTTCTCATCACCCACATCGTGAGGGTGGAGGTCCAAACCCGACAACACCCAGGCTCACCCTGTAAGGTTTGGACCTGCACCTCCTCTTACGTGCGAGGTAAAGTTACAAACTTAGTCATTCAATTACTCTTCAAGGGGGTTCACATATATAAATACATCTCACACTTTGGTATTTAACCAATGTGGGATCTAAGCCTTTATTTTTCCTTAACAATATTTCCAAAAAGCTTACTTTGAGTATCAATTTCTCATTAATCACTCAACCATTTTGAGCATATGATATATCGTTGTAAATGTCTCATGGAGTAGAATATGAAACCATAATTTTATGATTCAACTCTTCACCTTTACCTATTGAGAATATGCCTCAAAGTTCCCATAAAAGCAATTTTTCCAACAATTTAGATAGATTTATTCATGGTGGAAGTAGATAACAAATATCATATTACAATGTATTTTGTGGGAGGGTAAATACTTTGGTGAAACGAGTTAGGCAGGGGATTTGTTTTTTGGTTAACATTGTTTAGCTTCTTGAGAAAATTTGCTATGATGCTTTATATTAAATTGACTAATTGTTTTGTATTTCGATTTAACTTCATGTGCAGTGTTTTCTATTATTAAAATGACCATTTCCAAATAAAATAAAAGTTTTCTGATGAATTAAATTTTAGTTTCTAATGTTTATCTATAAATGTGGATATTTTGTATAGTTAATATTTGCTATAATAATAATAATAATAATGCAATTAAAACCACGTGTCACCATTTTTGGTTAAAGTATATAGTTTTACATGATTTCATTTAAGTTCTGTTTAATATTATTTTTAAGAAACACTTTTAAGATAAAATTATTCCTAAACAAGTTATTTTTTTAGAGAAAAAATGTTTCTCCCAAGCTAAAAATTGGCCCCAAAAAACTATTTTTCAAAGGTTGAAAATTTTAACATCTCCCCAAAAGTGTTTTTTTTAAAAGCACTTTTGAGAAACATTTCTAAACTAGGCTTTAGTTTTTTAACGGCATCACATTATGCATTTTTCCTCATTTCATTTTTTTTAAAATTCAATTTCATCTAATACAATTAAAAACTTAAATATTAAGTTATTTAAAACTTAAATTAAAAACACATTTCTAAATTTTTTGTATATACATATTAAAAACAAAAATTTATTTTAATTTCTTAATTTATTAATTGTCCAAAAGTTTTGGGTGAAATCTACAATCCAGTTTATATTATAGAACAATACAAGTTATCATTTTCATTCAAAAGAATAAATTATAATTTACAAAATACATTTAATGTTACACAATATTTTTATTAAAAAAATACATAAATATTACTTCTTTTAATCTTAATGAATACAAAGTTTAGGAAATGCTTAAATTAGAATCACAATAATGCTATCTATTGTGATATCTGTTGAGAAAGATTTGCTCGTGTTAATGAGGTGTGAATTATACTCAAAGAAATATAAGATATGTTATATTTTGTAATATTTACTATAAAACTTAAATATTAAACTTTATATATAAAATTTCCAAATCTTAAAATATTAAACCTTATATTAACATCGCCTAGGACACAGGATCGTCATCAGATAGAGCAGTCTGAGACCGTGTCTCAGTAATAGGAGTACCAACGGTCTCAGTAGTAGGAGTACCAACGGTCTCGCTGGTCTCCAAAATGGGTATCTACCTATGGAGGATGACTCAACTCAAGCTCCCCCATGATGCCCACGATGCCCATGTGACCCTTGTCCACGACTTCCTTGTGAACTCATACTTTTTAGTGTCTACAATGTTAGAAGTGCACAAATCAATTCAATATTTCCATCAAAAATCCCATAACAGTTTATCTCAGGTTGCAGAATTAACCAACAAAAACCAGTTATCACAGTATAGTATACACAAAACATATCCGAAGAGATACTTACAGGCGCGGTGTAGGAGACTCGATCCTTTACTAAACCTATTATTTAGCTCATGATATAAAAATACTCTATTTAAAACACCTTTTTATCAAAACAGAGGCCCAATTACACAGTCTAAGTGTTGTTAAACCTGGCTCTGATACCACTAAATATAACACCTTAAACTCGACCTAGACGGAAAGACCATGTTTAGGATGAAAATTGAACTTACCATAAAACAGATGCACTTAAAGTTGGTTTAATCGATACATAGACAACTCTTAAAACCATTAATCGTTCAACATAATTCAATCTTAAAAATTAAATTCGAAAAACAAATAACAAGTTTAAACACACACACACACGCATATATTTGAAATAGGACTATTAGATGACCGAGTCCTGCGTCTGCCGACCGCTTAGTTCTGGGCGGTTCTTGAAATTAATTTAGTCTAGTTAGTACGTTGCAACCTAATGTAAAATGTAAATACTTAACATACATAAAATAACTTAGATATCATTGAGTAGTTCAATCATATTAATAATTCACAATAGTTTCAGATATTGAATAGTTTAGATACACAGCAGATCAGATACAAAAATAGATTCTGGTGTAAATACAGGTATAGATGCAGTTATCCTACCCCCATTCGCTACACAAAATCTCCGACAAACCCAACACACCAATAGGTATATAATACCCATCTAGACCTACACACCTCATAGTGTCGGTACGACACGTTGTAGTGTTTACAGTTTCGCTGCCAGATCAGATATAATTATGGGTGGTTTGACCACTAAATCAGTATAGAACACTTCCTTCAATTCTTAATTCTGTCCCTATGCAGAGAACAGATAACCAATATATATATTCTTATGTAGATACAATCATACAATTCCAATATAACAGAGGCTTAAAATTCTTACAAATTGTCTCATACGGTATGTAGAACCAATTTATAATCATGATAAAACAGATCATACATTTTAGTTTAGTTCATGCATATCCTACAGATGGCTTACAGTCGCCTTGAACAACAATTATTGCGTTAACAGAAATTTTACGTTTCAGGCTCACATGCCCATGTGACTCCACACGGTCTGGCACATAGCCATGTGGTTGCCCATGTGTCTCTTTTCACCAAGCCAGCGAGTTACACGGTCTGACCACACACTCATGTGCTACCCGTATACCTCACACAGTCTGACACATGCCCTTGTCCCCTATCCGTGTGTCCCTAATACATAAATAATGAGTCACACGGTCTAGACACACGCTTATGTACCAGCCCGTGTGACCACTGCACCTTAATATCTCACACACAGCCTACCACATGCCTGTGTACCTCGTCCGTGTGTCTCAAATCTGAAGTCAGTCAATTACACGGTTTACTACTTGGACAACATACACGCCCATATGCCGTTGACTGTCTCGTTTCTGACGATAAAATAAAAAGTAGAAGAAGAGTTTTAATACTATACCTGAAACAACAACGACCTAGAAGTAATCTCGAGACTTCCAAAGCCTAGAAACTAAATCCAATTACTCAATTAATAGAGATTTAAAGGGATACGCTAAATCATAACAATAATCAACGTCGCAACCTTTAACGCACAAATCCCAAATAAACAAAACTTGCTTAACGAAAGTTCAACAGTGCATACTCGAGTTCTAGATGACGAGAGAAGCGTTAGGTGTCTCTTGACCTTCCCTTAACCTTCTGTAACCACGAGCAAACAAACCAAAACAAAATCGATCAACACCCTCACTTTGGGATTTCAAAGAAGTTCCCAATTCATACATAACAACCAGAATTACTACGGTTTAATCTTACCTTTAAGCACCGAAACAACCAATAGTACAATATGATTCAACAATTAACCCAACAAAACGCTATACGAAAAGGAATTCAAGAATGATACCAAAAGAAAGAATAAAACAAAAATAAAAATAAAAAATGAGGGAAAATAAGATAAACGTATAAGGAAATTCATTTAAAATTCTAAGATCGATATTTACGGAGAAGTGCAAAAATGATATTCCTTAATGCACACACAGAGATTCGAACATAAGACAAAAGGGTATACAAAAGTTTAACCAGTGAACCAATTAAGCTCATTCTTGAGACATCAACGTACATAATTTAACTTATGTGACACATGCAAGTCTAAAAATTCAATTAAAGAATACGTAAAACTTCAAAAGATGCGTCTCGAACCTTAGAGTGAGCAACCAAAGCACATTACCATAAAAACACCCACATTTTCATTGACACAACCCTAATAAAAAAACTTGCATTTTTAGGGCATTACAACTCTCTCCCTATAAAAGAAAATTTTGGCCTCAAAATTTTACCTGATTCAAACAGTTGTGGATATTGATGGCATATTAAATCTTTAGGTTCGTAGGTGGCTTCTTCGATACCATGATTCTGCCACAAGACCTTAACTAAAGGTATAGTCTTTCTTCATAAGACTTTAACATCCCGTTCCAAAATCTGAACAGGTTCCTTCTCAAAGGTCAAATCAGGTGTCACCTCAATCTCCTCTACAAGAACTAAGTGAAAAGGGTCAGATCGATATCTTTGTAACATCGAGACATGGAACATGTCGTGGATCCAATCAAGTTCAGATGGCAACTCAAGCTGATAAGCAATCGGTCCAACCCATTTCAGAACACGGTAAGGTCCGATGAATCTCAGACTTAACTTGCCATTTCATCTGAATTGGATGACCTTTTTTCATGACGATACTTTCAGGAACACATGATTGCCCACTGAGTATTCAATATATTTTCTTTTTAAGTCAGTATTTTACTTCTGTCGGTCAGAAGTAGCTTTCAAACGATCTCAGATCAGTTTAACTGTGTTCTTAGTTTCAAATACTAACTCAGGAACCAAAACCCGTCGTTCACCTAACTTAGTCCAACATAAAGGGGTATAGCACTTACGACCATACAGAGGCTCGTAAGGTGTCATCTGAATGCTAGAGTGGAAACTGTTGTTATACACAAATTCAGTTAACAACAGATGATCCTCCCAACTACCCTAAAGTTAATCACACAAACCTAATTAAAATTTCTTTCCCTATTTGTTTCTAATTCTTTTTTCATCCTTTCTTTTGCAAAAATTTTCTCTACATTGTTGGAAATTTTTAGTTTGATCTTGAGCTTTAGATCAATCCCATTCAATTCATTTTTGTGTCAGTTTAGCGTCAAATCTATTCTACCCTACCAAGATCGATAAGCAATCTCGTTCATAATTTTGTAGAACCCTAGGAATCAGTCCAAACATCATTCTTGATAATTTTTCTAAAATCAATTTCAAATCTTTAATGGGTTTTCCCAAAATCTTATTAAAACTCGTTAAATCTTGAACATCAATAGTAATTCTTGCATTTTTTTGATTGAAATACCCATTGTAGGTTATCCAAATCAGATTTGGACATAAGGATCACCGTACGAAACCTCAAAAGTCAGGTGTATGTTCTTTTACGAGAAAATTAAGGCAAATCGGACCCAGCCCAAACCACACGGCCTGGAGCCTCTTACACGACCATGTGACCCACAATACCTAAGCCATTCCACATGGTCTGAACACACGACCATGTGCCCCAATTTATTAAATTTTATAGTTTTACCCAAAATTTTATGTTTTGTGCAAATTAGTCCTTGAATGGTTCCCAAACTAATTCTAGTGCTTAATTTATGCAATTAAGGTACTGTTAGTTTGAATAATGCTTAAACCCATGATTTAATTAATTGAATTATTGCTAAATATATACCCAATGGCATGAATTATGATATATCATGTTAATTGTTTTCCATACTTGTGATTTTTGTATAACATGCCTTATGACACCGTTATATTGAACCTTTGAAAAATATATGATTTTGCTACTGAATTCATTATTTGAAAGCTTGATTATTGCTATGATATTTGATTATTTGTAATCATTATATCTGTTCTATTTTGTTTAAGCATGCCTTATTTGGTTGCATGGATTGGGACGCTTTGTAAAGAGGAAGTTCTGAAAAACTATATATCTGCAAATCTGGTGGTACATCCACATATTATTTGGTAGATATTTTCAAAAATATTGTGTATTCACAACCATCTGGCAGTGTATTAACTTACAACCTTTGGTGGTTCACCCACCTATTATCTGGCAGATTTTATTTGCAATTATGTTATGTATTCACAATCGTCTGACAACGTATTAACCTGCATCTTTTGGTGATTTATCCATAAACTGATGTGTAGGGATGGATGAGTTTTGGGGGACTCTTATGGTGTGTAGCAGTGGGGTAGGATCTTATCTATTAAATCGAATTTGTTTGCATTTGTAAAGCATGTGCTTGAAATTCTAAAATTTCTGATATGATATGGTATATTTGTTTTTGCTTATACATGGTGAAAATTGTTATGTTAATATGATATACAGAATTTGATAAATTTGATTTAAGACATGTAATCTGAAATATTGATATGTGTGAAATTACCATGAAGAATTGTTCGATGAATAGTATTTCTGTATGATTAATTGTTACACCGATTATTCTTGTACTGAGTTAATCTGGAAAAAAAAAAGATTTTCTGAGTTGTTATTCAAGTATGATTATTCTGAATTATGAGAAATTTATAATGAAGTGTTTTATGTGAAAAATCGTTAGTCTGAAGTGTTTTCTGATTACGTTTATTCTCAGAATTGCTAATGTGCTTTGTTTTTCTATTTTGTTTCAGTTTTCTTGTGATTGACTTCATATTGAGCTTTCATAGCTCACCCCCTTATTTTTCCTTCTTTTCAGATAACTCACAAAGTTAGGACATGGGTGCAACATTCGAAGGGCTCAGCTTGGAACAATGATTTCTATATAAAAGTATCTTAGACTTCATATTTACAATTTCTGTTATTTGAAACTTTATTGTTTTATTTAAATTGTGGCATGAAACTTAATTTATGATTTTTATTGAGGTATGCATGACATTTAAATCATTTAGGCTATTAGAATATGAATTTTTATTTAATTATGTATGAAACATGATTTTTATTAAAATGTATTTTGTTAAGAAAGTAATTCAGATTTTCAAATAAGTTTTTAATAGTAAACACCGATATAATGAAGATGTTAAACTTAATAGTTTTTTTTTAACTCTTGTGTTTTTTTGAAAAGAGACTAAAGTTCCTTCTAAAATAAACAAATGATTTAATTAACTGTTTTTAAGACTCCGATAATTCTGCTAGGCCATTTCAGTGGCCAATGTAAGCTCCCAAATTCGGGTCTAACGTATAGGCTTGATTGGGGAGGTTACATATAATGTACTACTATTATATATAACTATTATTATATTATAGATTATAATAAAAGATAAAGTATGACATGATATTATAATGTTTAATCATTGATGCATATATATAAACTATTAATATATTATATACTATATGATATGATAAAGTAGGAGGATTAACTTTCAAATATACAAAACGTATAAGGACTTAGAGCATATTTTAACCAGTATAATAATAAAAAATAATTATGATAATAATTAATATCCAATGACTACTATTATATTATAGAATATACAAAATTTATAGTATTACATGATATTATAATGTTTAATCATTTATGCATATATATGAACTATTAATATATTATATACTATATCATTATGTAATATAATAGGAAGGTTAACTTTCAAATGTAGGAATATATGATAATGATTAATATATTATGTACTACTCTATTATTATAGTATGTGATATAGTATTATATAATGAAATAGTATATTTATAAGTACTAATATAATAACTATTATTATATTATATATTATAATAAAAGATTTAACATCAATAGTTATATGTAATTTAGTCTATTGAAATACATGTTTATAACTATAACTATCGTTGCATAAAATATTATTAAAAATTTAATATCCTAATCAAATATTATTTTTAAATCAGATTTTGAATTGAACTTTAACTTTTACAAAATGTATTTGGGTATTGAGTTTAATTTCTTTTTATTTTGGGCTATAATTAGTTTATTTTGAGTTTGGGTAATAATGAGTATATTATTTGTGTTTAGACTTACTATAATATTTTTGAGTTTTGGAATAAATATTTTAGAATATGAGTATTAGATTTATAAATTTAATAAGAAAGATAAAAAGTTATTCAGTTGTTAATATAATAAAATAATAAACAATAAAATATATTTTCATTAATTCATATAATATTAAAATAATAAATTTTACATATAATAAGCACTTTAATTATTTTATATAAAATAAATTTATTAAATATATATAATTTAAGTTTTTTATAAGGTAAATTCTGATTGTATTGTCATTACATTCAAAATTAAAACATTTATGATTTATAAAATTCAAAATTATCTAAATTCGTTAGAGCTCACCCAGCTTGATTCGAGCTCGAATCCAAAAAAATTAGCTAGAAAAATTTAAGTATTAATGGGCCCGAGTCAGAGAAAATCCAAGCCCATAACACATTCAAATCTGAGAAAGTCCGAACCCTAGTTAATTCGAATCTGAAAAAATTTGAGTTCGAAGTAAGCCTGATCTAAACCCACCCGTTTACTAGCTCTAATTACACAGTATTTTTTATAATTCAATTAGATGATCCAGTCGCAATAATAATTTGAATTATGGAACTCGATTATTATAAAATTAAAAAAGGTTATGATAATCTCATCCCAATTTGATAATGTTAATTTTATTCGTTCTGCTTTGATCGTATTTCATTCAATTTATTTTACTTTTTAATGAATGATACTCATTTTATATTAAAATGTATTTACATTATAAAATTTTACTTTTCTAGAAAAAAAGTGAAATTAATATTTTGACATTAAAATAAAAATTAGTATTTAATTTGATAATTTTAATACATTAAAAATCATAATATTGAATTAAAATTTATATTTACCTTGAATTATAATTTAAACTATTCAAATATATTAATATATCTTATTATTTTAAATAATTTCTTACATAATTATAAGAAAGTATTTATTATTATATCTAAATTAAACTTTGGAATAGGCGAATTCTGATAAATAGTGAATTGTACTTTATATTTATGTTAAATTACATTTTTAATGTGAATAAAATATTATTTATATTATTACAATAAAATTTTTAAATAGGTAAAGTCGGATAATAGTACATTACGCTCTATATTCATTTTAAATTTCATTTTCATTATAATTTAAACTATTCAAATTTATTTATAGATAAAAATAATTTATTTTTAATTATTCCGTACTTAAACGTAAGAAAAAAATATTATTATATTAAAACTAAATAAAAAAATGAATAGATAAAATTTGGATAAATATTGAATTACACTTTAATTATAATTTAAACTATTAAATTTATATATAAACAATATCTTACTAATTTTTCCCCTTAATTGAAATAAGTAGAGACTGCTCAACTAGAACAATCTAAATTAGATGCCTACTTGTTTTTATCTAATTGGGAAATTCTAATAAAATTAATGCTTTAGAAGGATGGATGTGAATATTTTAAAGTAGAACGTTTTTGTCCAAAGTGGCTCGTGATATACTCATTATTCTTATCAATGTAGTGACTTTAGAGGCTAGTTTTAGTGCGAGAACTATCGTGCTTATTAGCACGTGAGATTGGTGTTGGCTTCTTCCTGGAATGTAGAAGAAGAATAATGTTGGTTTATATATATGTTCTCATTATTTTTTTCTGTTTTTGCAACCTTTGCTTTATTTAATTTAAAATATTTTCCTTTTGCTTTATCTATATGGAAAGAGGAGAATTTAATTGAAACTGAGCTTAAATCTTTGGGAAAATTATAAAAATAACATTTTAATATTTTTTACCAAAATAATATGGGTTGATATTTATTTATCTATTTCAAACAATAAAAAAAATTAATTTTACCGAGGCCTAAATCAGAAACCCTGTAGGGACCTATCTTGTCCCTGCAGGGCATTTACCCGTCCACTTTCTGCAAAATGCCACCCTCCCAAAAATCACTGTACAATCTCTCCCCCACCCTAAACCCCACATACAAAAAAATACCAACCATTCACTCCAAAAGAAACTCTCCCCACAATTCCGAAAATTCCCCAAAAAATTCCTCCTAAAATCTGAAAAATCTCCAAAAACAAAAAATCACATTTATGTGAGCTCCATCAATTTAATTTAAATTAATTAGGTTGTTCTATTATTATAAGCAATATAATATTAAATTAATTATTATTTGTTTGAATTGCAGGGTTTAGGATTATTATAAAAAATTGTAAGCATATATGAACTCTAAATTTGTTATATAATATGTAAATTCTAGTTATTAATATGTTGATTGTGTAATTGATTGAATTATTGTGTAAAAAATTGCATGCATGTTAGAAATATAGTTTATTTATTAGTTCTTTTTTTTCATAAAGTAAGCAATTTTGTGAAATATGTTAAATATATTGTGAAATATTTGAAATTTAAGTATAAATAAATTTGCTGTGAAAAATGTTGGATATTTTGTGAAATATGATGAATATTCATGTTGGAGTTGGGTATATTTTAATATATATTTGTAATTATTATAATAAATTAGATTAATATTTTTATTAGTATAATTTGATTGTTTACTTGTAATTTGTTTATTTACTTAATTGTAAATTATTTATTCTATTAGTAATATATTCGTAATTATTATAATAAATTAGATATTGATAATTTTATTAGTAAAAATTATATTGTTTACTTGTAATTTGTTTGTTTACTTAAATGTAAATTTTTTATTTTATTAATAATATATTTAATTTAAATATAAATATATTTGTTGTGAAATTTTTTTAATACTTTGTGAAATATGTAGAGTAGGAATAACTGTGTGAAAATATTTTATATTTTTTGTTTTTGCAGGTTTGAGGAAAATGGTATTACTACAACTTACGAAAGTATTAGATTAAATATTGGAAATGGTAAAAATTACAAACTTGCCTTTAAACAACTTTATGATGTGTTCACTAACACCTATAATATAAATTGTGTGTAGGAAATGGATCGATCACTGGACAACAAGTTGCATCATGGTCATTTTGATGGCATTGACTTGAGGATTCAGGTATATATATACTTAGACGTAGTCAATTTCGGGTACACAGTGTTGATTCCAGGCATCCAAATCTATTTGGATTTGATAAATGCATTGGTGGAGTAGTGGAGAAGGATTTAGGTGTACTTGTCGTAAAGCCAAGTCTCGTTTATTCAGACAAATGGCTTGCAATGCGAAAATGCTATCACACAAAGAGGGAATGTCCAAAACAAAGGAATGATTTAATCGTCCTGGTCATAAGTGTTGAGGGTCTGTAGGTTGAGAATTGTACTCAAAACATACTCCTGTGTAGCAGTAAACCAAAACTACAACTCATTGTAAGAATCGTCCCAGCCACCATATAGCTCTATCATTACTAGTTGTTTACTATCCCATGCTTTATGATACGACATATTGTACCTATATCTTGGCTACAACTTGAAAACTAAGACAACAACAGGGATGATTGGCTTAGCTTCAACCAACAATTTGATGCATCTGCATATTAATTTTACATTGAGCTTCTGATGGTCCTAAGTCATTTCGCAATAGTACAAGTGTGGGGCTCTTCATACTTTCTAATCTCCTAAAGTTTTGATCGCATTATAAAGACATCACACACCCTTCACTTGTAACCATCATCAACACGCAAGCACTCACTAATGTATAATGTCAGATTCGATATAGTGATTTTGTAAACAATTAATACCTTTAGGCTATAATGCTTAATGGTAGAAACGCATGCTTCTTTATTTGGAATCTTTAAACCTATACATAGCTCCTCTAATCCTTCATATGGTTGTAAGATATGACTAGGAACGATGTCAGGGTATTTAGGGAACTCATGAGCAGGGACTACATCTAGGTGGACGCTTGATCTGCCATAATTTATTATGGAAAATTAAGTTTTTTTCACTACTTAAAGAGCTTGTATTCAAGTGATTTTATGTCTTTTATGATTATTTTAAAAATGTTTTAGTTTTAAGTTTAGATTGAATTAATTGAGCTTTTATGTTGTTTTATGACCTTTTAGGCTGATTTAGGCCTGAGGAGGAACTAACAAGTTAACTAAGTGTGCAGGATAACAACCTAAGCAAATGAGTCTGTGGACTGCCATGAATGTCGCAACATTCAAAGGGAAAGTTGTGATATTGAAGCAAGTCTTAACACTTAGCCAATTTTCCAACCCAAATCTATGAGGTAAGCTACTGGAGACAAAGTTGCGACACCAAATTGGCAAAGTATCGATACGATATCAATACCTTTTTGCTAAGTATCGATAAATTTTCAAATGGCATCGATTTTGACACTTTTTCTTGATACAATTTTTAGTATCGATACGAAATTAACATTATGCTATTTTGAGGTATTCATTAAGTACCGATCCAATATTGATACCTTTTACTTGGTTCGATAATTTTATCCTGGTATCAATTTTATCAATTTTAACAGTCATTGAATCAATGCATTAAATGCTAAAATTATCGATACTTTTCCAAATGCACTGGTATTTTCATCCCAACAACTTTATTAACTTTCACAACAACCCAAACTGTTGTAAATGAATTAGAGGATATAAATACTAGCTTCCAAAGGTCCTACAACAACAAGAAAGTATATTCGAGCAAAAAGATCAATCAAACAACCTTTGTGCCAAATATTTCAATAATTTTCTTTCATACACTTGTGAGCTTCATTGCTATTCTATCAGTTCAAGTGTTTTTCTTTGTAATTGAGCTTAATTTGCAAGCACTTTGATCTTGTAAGGATTATTTCATTGTTTTCTTATTTGTATCTCTTTGAGAAGGGTTTGTGTCTTAAGGTTTGAGTAGAAACCTTAAGGGAGTTTGTAAGGTTAAACCTTGTCCTCAAAGATTATCAAATTAGTGAATTTGGAAAAATCCTTTGTGGTGGAAAGCTAAGGTAGTGGAGTAGGCAATTGGGGCTGAACCACTCTAAATTCTTGTGTCAAAATTTTCTATCCTTATTCTCTAGCTTCCACAAAATTTTAAAAGTCAATTCACCCCCTCTTGGCAATTTTGGTTTGATTATTTGAGCTAAAAAATAACAAGAATAATAAATATGCAATTTTATCTACTTGTTCTAGTGTTTCATATTTGTTAGGTTATTCCCTATTTAATATTTAACATAAACTCATTTTCATCATATGTTGGTCTTTGATTGAGTTCATATTCATCTTCATCTTTATCTAGATCCGTATAATTAATATTCTCAACATCTCTTTCTATGTACTCTTCGAAGTATAGATCATCTCAAACTCACCTATGAATGAAGTTTTGCAGTATGCAACATACTAGTACGATCCAACCTTTTTTTATGCTACATTAAGATGATGTTATTAATATGAGAAATATTTTTCTAGAACAACAAATGTCTTTTCAACCATATTTTGCCTTGAATGTCTCAAATTAAGGAGTTCGCAAGCCATCTCTAGTCTTGTGTTTAGCTCCATTCTCTCAAATGATATTATTCCCCCACAATATGATGTAGGTCTCTAGTGCTTGTGTTTAACTCCATTATCTCAAATGTTATTATACCCCCGCGATATGATGTAGATAAACCTTTTGCATTTGAATAATTAGTATTTACCATATAATATTTGGGTGCATGGTGCAAATAGTCTATAGCTTTAATGTAATAACCCGTTTTTAGTGGTGTTGGAAACGGTGATTTCGGGATCTCGATTTCGGTTAGTGAGTTAGTAGTTACTATTTATTTATTATTTACAGAATTAGTACGGGATCGTATAAAAATTTGGTATGTTAATTTTACTGTTTAGTTAATTAATTAAGTAAAAAAGACAAAATTATAAAAGTTACGAAAGTTAAGAGTCATTAGTTAGAAGGGTTAAATGATAATTAATTTTTGAGTTAGTGGGTTTAGTTGATAATTAAACCACCTATATAACTAATGGACGATAATGACCATTGGTTGTTTAATTTCTAAGGTTTAAACTTAAGGATAAAATAGTAAATAAATTAATAAAATAACATAAACAAAGATAATGAGTGATCATCTTCTTCCTTCAAACACTTTCAATTGAAACCACCATAGAAAGAAGCTTGGGAGAGTTGGTTCATGTTCTTGTTTTGCATGTAAGTGATTTTGGTTTTTGATTTTGTTAATTTTTGTATTTTCATGATCGTTGAAGCTTAATTCATTCAACCCATATGTCATTTTGTAAAATTTTGAAGAGTTTGTGAGTTTATCATGTATGAATTTAGATGTGTTGTTGTTTGTGAATGAATTTATAAGTTTGAGGATGATTCTAGATGGCTTTGTGACGTAGTTGTTGGTTTTGAAGTTAAGGGCTTAATTGTTATAATTTTGAAATTTCAAGGGTTTCTAGCTAATATCTAGTTATTTAGGGGCTATTAAAGATTTTGTAAAAGTTCTTCTAATCCAATTCGTTTAAATTTAGAAGTTAAAGATTAAAAACTAATTTTCATAGAATGTAAAAGCTTGGGGATAATTGCATAAAATGCCCTTAATTAGTGAATTGTAGAATTTTATGTTATAAGATGTTTTAAAGTGTTTAATTGAATTAATTGAGTTAAATTATTATAATTAGATCAAGAAACGAGTATATCAGTAGATAAATGCGGAAAGGAAAAATCAGTTGAGTAATTATTGTCGAATACTAGTCGCCACTGCACAAGTAAGTTCGTATTATAATTATTCCTATGTTTTTAATGATTTCAACTTGTTACACATTTTATTATAATTAGATTTAATTTTATTATTATCTATTGATTGATTAGAAAATAAATAGTAAATGAATAAACTAGGTACGGGATGTACTTTATTTAGCAGGCCTTGAGTCAGTGATTATTTAGTAGGCCTTGAGCCGTCGTTTATTTAGCAGGTCTTGAGCCGGTGATTATTTAGCAGGCCTTGAGTTGATTTTTATTTAGCAGGGCCTTGAGTCGGTTTTTATTTACCAGGCCTTGAGCTAGTGTTTATTTAGCAGCCTTTGAACCGGTGATTATTTAGTAGGCTTTGAGCTAGTGATTAGTTAGCAGGTACTATGTACTTGTGATATAGATTGTATCGATGGCTTGAGATCTTGCATGTGTTGCGGATACTTTGAAGTTTGTGTGAGCAGCATCGTGAATCGATTAAAGTTCTAAAGTTAACTCGAATAAGTATTATTATTTTGACTATCTGGAATGAGATGTTATTATAACGATAATTTGGTTTATAATCGTTTATCATGTGGTATCTTAATGATATAAAGTATCTCGGTTTAAATGTTTTGAAAAGCTGAAACGACGGTATATGAGTAAGAATTTTTAGTTACATACTTTGTATGTTTTATAATTAAGTAAAATGTATGTGATCTTTGCTTACGAACTTACTGAGCTATATGAAAACTTACTTTGTTTTGGTTGTATTTCCTTGTAGGTTGTCAGGCTTTTGCTGTTGATTGGAAGGTTTGGAGATCACACTATCTGGAATTTTCGTTAGTTGTTTGTTAATTTTGGTCTGGTTATAAATGTCATGTATATAGGATGATGTTTTGTTAAGGTTGTGAATGTCTTGGTATTTTGATTGTAAATGTCTTAAGGTGTAAGGTTAATATATTTTTTGATAAAGATGACCTTTTGGTAATGTATGTTAAAGTCATTTTTGTAATGGTACTTAGGTTGGCATATGATGTCAAGCTTTATTGATAATGTTGTTGGTTCATGAAACCTAGATAGATGAAATGAATGGATTTGAGAACTTTGTATGCAAACTAATTTGGTTTAAAGTGTGATTTTTGGATTGGTAATTGAATTGTGGTGTCATTGAGGGCACATTAGTTTGGCTGTTAGGTTGTATGCTTTATTGTGTTTTGGACTTATTTGAATGCATTTGAAGGTAAAAAAATGAGTGGTTTTAGGTTCGGTTTGTTACCCAAGTAATATGTGAAAGTTTCCTTGATTTTAAAGTCATTTTTAGGTACACAGGGCCTGGGACATGGGATGTCACATAGCCATGTGTCACACACGATCTACTCACACGGTCGCGTGTCTTGTTATCTTTCATTGTAGGTTGGTTAACACGGGCACAGTGAGATACACAGCCTGGGGACATGGCTGTGTGGCCCTGACAAATACGGGCACAGAGAATTATACAGCCTGAGGACATACCCATGTGACCCTGAAGAACACAGGCATAGTGAGTTACACGGTTTGAGCACATGGACGTGTAGGGTAGCCACATGGCCATGTTTAGGGTGACACGAGCTGGCCTTTTTCATATAACTTGGCCACACGGCCGTGTGACCCCTGTTTTCACTTTTCACTTCAAAATTTTGTTAAAGTTTCAATTTAACCCAGATTTGATCCTGGTTTGTTTTAAATGTTTTGCAAGCTCGATTTAGGTTTCAAATTGTTTGAAAAGCATGAAAAATGATTGATGATAGGTTATTTTGATTATGTTTGTTTTAAATTATAAACTATGTTAAAGTTTGATAGTTGTAATATCTTATAACTCGAGACAGTGACTAAACTGGGTATAGGGTGTTACATTTAATCATAAAAACTTATATAAACTTAATTTAGAAAAAGGCTTATGCTAAGTTATAACCCTTTTTATAATATGTAAATTAAGTAAAAAATAATATAAAATTTATAATATATAACCTTTATAAAAAAAATTATAAAGTGTCAAATAACTCTTATAACACTTCTTATAAATAATAATTTTCTTTGTTATAACTTTAAAAAATTACTTTTTTTTAAAAAATAAGTTGTGATAAAAAATTGTAACACTTCTTTTTTACGAATAAGTATATTATTTTTATAATATATAACATGAATGCATAAATAAGTTATGTCCATACTTTTTATAAGTAAATATAGGGTAAAGTACACCAACAATCACTCAACTTTCAACTCAGTCACTCAACTTTCAAAAAATAATAAATCAATCACTAACGTTATCGAAAAGTGACAAATTAGTCATCCACTAACATTTTCCATTATAAGTCTAACAGGACAGGTGACATGGCCAATTAACTAGCTGATGTGGCTTAACCCGGTGACAAGAAACAAAAAAAACCATCAGAGATCTGAACTTTTCCTTCCTCACTGTTTATTCACCCCTCACAACTTCCCGCCTCTTAACTTGGTGAAGAAGACTTCCAATCGATCTATAAATTTCCTTAATGATTTTATAGATTTCCTTAACGATGTTTCGTCTGTGAATCAACCTCAATTTTATAGGTTTTCTTAATTATTTCTAGATCTAGGGTTAGGTTCTATTAGGAATTAGGAATTGAGAATTGGGGCTTTTATAGATTTCCTCTCTCTGTTTTTGGGTTGAGTCGTTACAATTAGTTGAAAAATGGTGGAGATGAAGAGGCAGGGACCCTGGCTATTACAAGAGAAGAAGGCCTAAACTTTTTTATTTCCTTTTACTTTTTCTTCTTTCTTTTGCCTTCATATTGGCTCATCATTTCTTTAGCTTTTCTTTTGCTTTATCTAATCTCTCTAAGCTCTTTTTCTTCCTTTCGTAGGTTTCAATTAATTTCCTCTACTTTTTTTTTTTGCTCACTGTTTATGCATCTTGACTTCTTTTACATGTTTTTTAGTAGATCCTTTTGTTGTACAAAATGACAACCTTGCTAGTGATGGGATGTAAATGCTCCTCTTTGTTCTTCAATCTCAAATGGTTAGTAGTTAGTACTATTTTTTTTCTTTCTTTTGCACCTTCTTGGTATAACCGAACAACCTTTCATATCAAGAAATTGGCTTCTTTTCTTCTTCTTCTTCTACTACCCAACTAGGGTTCTTAAATGGGTCTGCTTAAATGACAACAAGCCCTCCAACGTGGTCGGTTAAATGACAGGTCACTTTTCCATTACGTTTGTAACATAAAATGGTTAGTAGGACTGATTTGTTATTTTTTGAAAGTTGAGTGACTAAGTTGAAAGTTGAGTGGCTATTGGTGTACTTTACTCATAAATGTATTATAATACTTTTATAACATGTAATTATTTTTTATAATAAACTTTTTGGCCATAACTTTAAAAAAATAGGTTTTAAATAATATAAAATTTAGTTATAACTTTATAAAATACACATAAATTATTTTTATAATATAGTTTATAATATAATAAATCTTTGGCCATAACAATCTCAAACAATCATATGTGTCCATGCTTATAATATAAAGAAATTATAACTTAAACTTGTATACCAAATATTTTTTAAAAATTGAATTTGGCTGTAATTGCCTGCCTAGTTACTGTAATTCTCACCCTCCCCCCTAAAAATTGGAAAGTGTAATTGGAGTGTTCTACTTGCACCTAATTCAATGAGATCCGCTAATTACAATGGTTATCTAAACATGCCACAATTATGTAATTACAAATAATTACACCCAAATTCAATTATCAAATCACTTTCTAAACACTCTCCTAATTTATAAGATAAAATGGTAGAATTGGATAAGCTAATTTTGGAGTTATTATGCTATTCAGGGTCACATAACATATTCCCTTCTATTGTTGTCTTTTAAGGCATATGAGCATTACATCATTCTTGAACTATTGGAGTAACATTGTGATGTTTTTGTGTTTTAATTTTAAATCATTTAATAAACAAATGTTGTATTCGATTAAACTTTCTATGGACTAATGTTATATTTAATTAGACTTTTTTGGGTTGAGTTATTAAAAAGTGATTTTATTGATATTATTTTGTTATTATAAAAATTAATAATTCATTTTTAATTGAGCTCCAACCTAAATAAGAATAAGTTTAATTTAGTTTCGATTTAAAATTAAGTACGAAAATTGGTAAACGAGTTTAATCGAGTTTGAGCTAAAATTCGAGTAATTCAATTATATCTTGAACCAAACTTGAGCTTAAAATAAATGTTCGTTCGATTCAATAAACTTTTGAGTAATTTTAAGTGATTCAAGATTATATCTTGAACCAAACTCGAGTTTAATCAAATTTAAGCTTTAAATTTTGAGTCAAATTTGAACTTGAGCTTGCCAATATTCAAATTTCATTCAGTTCAATTATATACCCCTAATGCAACCAGAAAAATTTTAGCATAATGAGTTTTTGGCCATTCAAACTTTACTAAAAAAAATCATTTTAGTTCTTCATTTAATTTTTTTGCCTCTTTTAACCCTTAAGCTTGTATTATTTGTTAAATTACCTCAAAATGAAAGGAAAACTTAACGATATGGCATCTACATATATGCTACGTTAGCAATTAATTAATTTTTAAAAATTAAAAATATTTTTATAATTTTAATATTTTTATATTTAAAAAGTAATTAATTATTAACATAGTATTTACATGACAATCCATATCAACACAATTAACAAATGTTAACTTTTCATATATTTTGAAAGTAATGTGATAAATAATATATGTTTAAGAGTTAAAAAAAATTAAAATAATAACTAAAATAACTTTTTATAAAGTTAAATGACGAAATAAATTATTATCTCAAAATTTTATTGGAAAAACCCACCTGTCCCTACTTTAAAACCCTATATTCAAACTAAAAAAGAAAATTACCCGTTTCTACAAAGACGAACAACTGGAGACCATTCCTTAAGAAAAAGAGAGGTGAGCAGAGAAATTGGAAAATTTTGGGCTAGTGGTGGGACCGTATTTAAGGTATCTAGAAAGCAGGTTTGGAAGGGGCAAGAAGTAAATGAAGACCTAGTAAAAGATTCTGTTTAGCTTTGAATGGCGTGAACATAACATTGTCCTAAAGTCACATAGGGAGTTGAACGAATTGAATCTCCTAGTTTACCACTCAGTCCAACGTAGTTGCAGCATCACCAATTTCCGCCATTAATTTATTACGTTTTTCCATAGCCGCCATATAACACTCTAAATCCGGTCTAAACGTTATGACCGAATTTGGTGATGTTATATTGTAACATCTTTTACCTGTATTCGACGCCGAAATAGGATACGAGACATTATTAGAAAACATACATTTGCATACGTATTAAACTGAGTTACAAAATTTCATCCGAATTAAAACTTTTAAATTAGTAATATGCTTTTATAATTCTTTACAAAATATCCTCGAAATATTATATTCATAACAAATAGAGCCTACGAGACCCGATATTTACTCATATAATTCAAAGCTTCATTTCCATTTCATTCAATTCACAATTTCTCATTTTCACAATTCAAATCAGTTTCTCAATCCAATATATATATTTCAATCATCTAAGAATATAATTCAAGTTACACAAACTTACCAGGCTAAATTGCAGAAATACTAAAATTCAGGGATATTTTGGTAATTTTCTATTTTCCTCGAATTTCCACCAAATATTGATATAAATTAATATTTCATTCAATTTATTAATTTAAATAATAAAACAATTCATTTCATGTAATTTGGTCACTTTTTGACATTTTTACCAATTTACCCTTAAAATATTACTTCTATTCAATTTAGTCCTTGAACCTAAAACATGCAAATTGGTCATTTTTAATGAGAACTCATCTAGTTGAATAATCATTTATTTTCCTCCTCCTCCTCTCCATTCCACATCCTTAATGTATAATATGCTTATAAATATCATTATCTATAATTCCACCATTTATTTATATATTAATTCAAAGCTGTCCACTTGCATCATAGCTACTAAATTATTTATATCTTGAGCTATGGAACTCCAAATTAAGATCAAATAAATTCTTATGAAACTAGGCTCACATATCTTCTTACCATAAGATTTTCAGAATTTTTGGTTTAGCCAATAAGTACAGTTTATTTTTTAAAGTTTCCCCTGTTTCACTGTTTGACAGTTCCAACCCCTCTTCATTAAAAATTAATTATCTCTTTGTAAAGAATTTGGATGATGTTTCCATTTATTTATATTGAAAATAGACTCATTAAGGATTTTAAAAATATAAATTTAAGTTTCTAATTATTTTTATTCAATTTTTGATGATTTTCCAAAGTTAGAATAGGGGAACCCAAATTTATTCTGACATTGTCTTACAAAATTTATTATATCTGATGATTTACAATTCCATTACTTACACCGTTTCTTCTATGAGAAACTAGACTTAATAAGATTTAATTTCATATTTTTTTCATCCTCTAATTCGATTTTCACAATTTATGGTAAGTTTTCAAAGTTAACCTACTGCTACTGTTCAAAACTATTTAGTGCAAGATGTTGATTACTAAGTTTATAACTCCCTAATTCCCTTTCTCTATAATATTTCCCCTCATTTTCACTTATTTCCCTTCACTAATATATCAAGAACATAAGACTTTATTTAAGAAAACTCTACTATAACATCATTTCCATACTTTTTCAACAATAACAAACTTAAAATTATATTGAAATCTTGATGTTCTTACCTTGTGCTATTGATTTCAATCTTTAACTTGATTTTCTCTCTCATCCAGCTTCTATTTCTTAAATCTAACTTGACATTCTAGCTCCCCATTGTCTCCTTATTATTTTTTTCTCTTGGAAGCTATGGAAATTCTTTTGATTTCTAGGTGAAAATAGTGAATTTTTGGTGAAAGGACCAAATTATAAAGAAAGCAAAATTTTCTTTCTTCTCTTCTCTTCTAACGTTGGTTGCATGGAAAGATGATAATTTTTTTCATAATTTTTCCTCCCTTTTATATTAATCATTTAATAATAAAATAATACTAAAAATCTTAATAAAATATTAATTAAATAATAATTAATTAATTAATTAATTAAAAATATCACAAACATCATTATTACCTTTTAGAATTCTCTCTCTCTATTTGACCATTTTGCCCTTTATAATCTTTTGAAATTCCATCCTTGAGTCATCACTTAATTTGGTAAAATTACAATTTAGTCCCTCAAAATTCTTCACCTTTTCAATTTGGTCCTAATTCATCTATTTTCCTTAGTTTCTAGATTATTCCACCCTTAAATATTTACACTATTGGTCCTTCAAATTTTTCATATTTACACTTTAATGCCTCAAATTTTGAGTATTTACTTTTGGGCAACAAAATTTTTCTCACTTTTGCAATTTAATCCTTCTTGAATTAATATGTCATAATATACTTCCCAATGTTGACATAACTCAATATTACCCTTTTTATCACTTTATTTCCTTATTTTACTATATTAAGGATATTATCTTACTTTCTTACTGTAGTAATTTTCGGAGTTTTACACGCCTGCTTGAAAGGGATGAAAGTTTAATAAATGTCACTTACATATGTTTTCCTTCTACGACTATTTTACCCATTTGACCCCAAATTAATATTTATAAAAATGACATTGGTTAAAAAATATTCACCAAAATGACTTGAAATGAACAGTAAAATTGGGTTATGGGAAATAGATGGTCGGCATCACTTTTTTTCTATTAAAAAAAATAATTTTTGGGGTTTTGAACATTAGGTGGCCGGCACCATGTATTTTTTTTCAAATTTTTTGAGGTGCTTGCACATTGATGGCCGCACCCCTTTATCTGATTAAAAATATATTTTAATCAGCCGACCATCTAATTCAAAACCCCAAAAATTATTTTTTAATAGAAAAAAAAGTGGTGCCGGCCATCTATTTCCTATAACTCAATTTTACTGTTCATTTTAGGTCATTTTAGTGAATGTTTTTGAACCAATGTCATTTTTATAATTTTTTTTTAAGTCAAATGGGTAAAATAGCCTCCTTCTACATCTTCAACTACTCTTACCCAGCAACTCAAATTTGCTCATATACATTTCCTCAATTTATTATAATTTTTTTAATATATCATTTTAAAATTAATTGTAGAATATAATTAAATTATTTTAATTTTTTAAAAAGAATTATTTTGCATGTATATCCTTATTTTTAAAAAAAATATTTCAGTCAAAATTTAAGTATAAGTTTTAAAGGACAATATGATGTTAAAAAAAAACTATAAAAAGATAACTTAAGTAGCTCTTAATTACTTATAATTTTCCACACTTTTTTTATAAAAAAAATTATCCTTTGCTATTTTTTTAATTATGGATTATTAAATAAGTTTAAAAAAATTAAATCACAGGAAATATTAATTTCAATTAATTCAATTTGGTTTAAAATTTGAGTGTTTAGCATTACTATCAAAAAGTGCTTTTGAGAAATAAAATGTCCATTTTATACATGTTATTATCAAGTAACAAATATATATTTAAATAATATTTAAATTAGTTAATATTATTATATTTTAGTAAAAATATAAAAAAATTATTATAACTTGTTAATATTTTAATATATGAATTATAAATTTTAAATATTTTTAAGCAATAAATATTAATTATTTATAAAATTTAATTAGAATATATAAACTATATTTTAAATATTGAAATATAACCATTAAATATTTATAATTAGTATTTTAAAAAATATTTTTTTTATTTTTAATTAATAATTTTAACACATTTGTAATTAAGCATTAAAAAGAAAAAAAGAAAAGTACTATGTTATTGGAAGGGTAAAAAAGTAATTAAGCACTAAAAGTAAAAAATCTAAAAATTTTAGCTTCTACTTTTCAAGAGTGCTTTTAAAAATTACTTCTAAAAAGCTAAAAATTTCAGCTAAAAAAACAGCTTGTTTAACATAATTTTTCTTTCAAAAATGTTTTTGAAATCAAAAATATTTTTTTTAAGCTCTGCAGAACTTATTAAGTCAATTTTAACCTACTTTTGTTTACGCTGTATTATTCATGGGGTCAAAAGGGGAGTCATGTAGCGAGCCCTAAAGTCTTCCGTATGGTGCATCAATCAATAATCAACTGTCACGTGTCTACCTCACCCAAAAGTTAAACTCATTTCTGGCCATCTGACCAACATCATCATCTATCAGCAATAAACATGTAATGTATTGTTGCCTCATACTGACAAAGTGCCAAATCTTGGTTCTTCTTATTCTAGCTAATATATATATTTAATCTTCAAGAGAACAAACTGTTGAGAATCTCTTCAAAAGAAAAAAAGAAAGAAAAAATTTTATGCATAGTAAACTCCTACGGAGGGGGGGAAGTATTTAAGATGACCAACAAAAACCAAGCAGGGAAGTGAGCAGTTGCTTCAATTTGGCACCCATGGAAGTGACAAAAACAACTATGTACAGCAACCTTGGATGAGCATATTATTTCAAATTCCCATTTTCTTCTCGTCACTGGTCGTCCAACAGGATTTAATCTATGTCACATTCATATTTTTTGTTCATTCACATGATGGGGGAAAGGAAACTAATCATCAGCTTCATCGACATTGAGCGAGAAGATATCAACAGGGGCACTAGTGCAGTCGATAAAATCGTCCTCCTTGAATCTACCATTTGAAGAACTCAACGGATGATCCAAGTATATGACTATAACGGTGATATCATCGTGGAAATGGCGTCTTACTCCTTTTTCAATCCTTTTAATATCGTCGTATCTCATTTCTCTTTTCTTTGCTGCCTCCTGAACCGCAGCTCGTACCAGTCGCCTTGCTATTCCCTATTGATATGAGACCGTATTTATTAAACATCGAAAGTGACAAATAATGTAAGAAGTCATAAAACGAGAAGGACATGAAACTATTTTATTAGGATGGGGAGCCTTACAACTCTAGGACTTTTCAGAACAATCTCACAAGCTACTTGATCACTTAATTGCTCCCAAAGCCCATCAGATGCAAAAATCAAGAACAGATCCTGAGGTTTCAACTTCCGACTTAATATAGATGGTTCTGCAGTCATTACAGGCCTTTTCAAAGGAATCGGTAAACCGAACTGCTGAATGAACTCAGGTTTCTTCAGATACATATCTCCGATGGATCTTGAGACCTGAAAGAGACGTAAAAGTTTTAGACAAAAGCCTTCTTATAAATCACATGCTGCAAATTTCCAGAAATGAAGTAATCACATTTACAGATCATAAAGTTGTAGTGAAGTAAGAGATACCAAGTGACTCATTTAAGTCTACGAGAATGGTCCCGAAACTGAAATCTTTTTGGTATTCAGTTTATTTGTGACACATGGCGTATACCAAAATCTCAGCAAGGTTGAGGCATTGCAGTCACAAGCAACACATACTGGATATAAATGTTCATCCACCACTTATCATATGCATTCCGGGTTCTGATTCATATATCACTTTATCCACTTTTGTATTCATTACATCTACTAATATATTCCGTTTTGGGCACAAAGGGGGTCGCAATCCGGGACAGACGGATGAGTTGTAACGCTCGGATTTGAACCCAACCAACTAGATAGTTAGATGAACCAACTTAGTTAAACCATGAAATCTCACTCAATCATCTTTTTACTTTCTTGGAACAACTATAGTAAAAAATACTCACATTATTTGGAAAGAAATACTCACATTTGACATATCATAATATTCAAAGAAACAGTTAAAACTACATGATATGAACAATAGGCTAAGAAAGCATAAACAGTTGGTAATATAAGAGAGGCCATTGGAACCTCACAAAGGATCAAGGTCTTCATATCTGCAAAACATGCCTAAATAATGCTAGCTCAAAAGGTTTATTTCTTCTGTTTAAGAAAGGGTGTTCACCCCAATCTTAATTGGTATTTGGAGACATAACCTAAAGAGTTAGAAGCCAAGGAACTGGCCATTTGGATTGCAATTTACTGAAGAGAACCTAAAATTTCACCTGGCTAACATTAAGCAGATCAAAAGCTCATCAAGCTGCGGGTCAAACACTAATAAAAAATAGTCCAACATTGCAATTGCTATTGTTACTTTACGGTATTAACTATCAAAACACTGAGGCCGTTGACTAGAGAAACAGAGGGGAATTCGAGAATTTGGTACCTGAATTATGCCCTTTATCCGCCAAACTCCATGGTTATACACCACAACATGAGAATCATCGGGGTGGAGCGCCACAACCTCCTTCCTCACCTCTTCAACGGCGACATTATGATCGGTTGATAACCGTTCGGCCACCACTTGATTATTAGGTCCATTTGGAGACACTCTCCGGCCAAGAACCGCCCTTGAGTCACCAAGATTAGCCACATATAAAACATCGTTTGCAATTGCCCCAACAAGACAACAGGAACCAACAGAAGCGATTTGTGGCCTGGCTGGCCACGATCGTTTCACTAAGTGCAGAAACTCCTCCTCAGTAGCATCAAAGGCTTTCTTTATTACTTCTGCCGATAACCCCCCATGCTCTGATGCAAACTCTGCCACAATTGAACCAACCAAAAGCAAAAAACAAAATGAATCTCTATTTCTGCTGTATATAAATTGATCAAAGGCCAAGGTTCGTTTACTTGTATGATTGTACCTTCAAGGTTGAAAAAGAAACCCAAGAAAGAAGAACTTACTATGAAGAAAAGGGAACAAATGTTGAGTGATGAAACGGGAAGCCTCAGGTCCACCATGGCCGTCGTAGACGCCGACGTAAGTGGCGGAAGGGGAAGTAAACACCTGACCTTGATCTTCCAAAGAGGAATTGGCTTGAACAACTGCTATGGAATAGTCCCCAGAAACGTAGGGCTTCAAATCCATATGCCATAAGAGCTCATCGCCTCCACCTCCACCTCCTCCAAAGCACATCTCTAACGGCCTTGTGCACATCTCCAACATCCTCTCTGACTCAACTTGGACCTTCTTTGAGAAACAAGAAAAGTTGTACAAGGAATCTCTAAATAAAAACAATGGGATTTCTTTGGGGAAAGAAAACAGCAGTGGATATTTCCAGGAAGTGGAGTTGTGAAATGTATGATAAAAATGAGATTATAGTATTTTGTGTTTCTTTTTCCTTTATGTTATAAGTGTAATGGGAGTTCGAAACAGGACAGAAGGACGGTTGAAATTTGGAAGGGTTCAAAGTAAACGGTTAATCAAATAAGAGAAAAAGAAAAGTGGGGATTGACGTATTTGTTGGGAGAACTTATCCAGTGGATGTCAGCTACACAGAATCCAATTCCTTTACAAACTAACGCGTTGCCTCCAGATCTATCTTCTGCTTTCTTTCTTTAGTTTCACACTCCCATGAATCCCATGTTTTTTTATGCTTTTCTTTTGCCCTACCTATTCCTCTCCATACTATATTTATTTTCTATGAATTTGTTGATCTTCCAATACTGTTTTTCCCGTTGTTTTATTTGGACATTATATGAATATACCTTCACCCGTAACTTAATTACAGCTAATCTTACAAGTCCATCAAATAACAATTTAGTTAAAATATATCACTAAATATTTTTTTAAAAATTTCATTCAGACAAAATCTAATTTTCTAATCACTGTAATATTTATTTGTTTGTTTTTTTAAAAAAAGTTAATCTGTTTCCTTTGTCGTTTCTTTTCTTGTTAAAAGAAAAAAAGAAAGAGAAACATGGAAATGGAAACGCCGAGTATGAAGGAAAGAAAGAGAGAGTAGTTTCACCCCTCTTTTTATTTCCATAATTGAAGGCTTGCTTGACTTTAAGGTCTTGATTTTTGACTAATTTATGTGAATTTTGATGACAAAAAGAGAATTTCATTGCCGTGTTTAACACTTACATATGCTGATGTCTAAAACATATCACCAACTCACGAAGTCAAACAGTTGTAATGAAACATAGCACATGTCACATTTACATGGAACGAGGATATCTTGTATGGAAAAAAATAGAGTTCCTTGCCCAAGTGGGAGGGGTTAAAACAATAAACAATTTTGACTTGGGCCCCATTTTTGTTGAAATTGCCCTACTTTAAGTTTTTCGTAAAGCAGGGTAGGAATTTTGCCATTCATCTAACTTAAAAATCTAATCTTTAATTAGGAGATCATTTTCATATCAACAAAAGATATCTTTATCATTATACTATGAGCTTTGGTTAAATTTTTCGAAAAATACTAATGGAATGTGACACGGCACCTTACCTTTGTATATTTTTATTATTTTCACTATTCCTTCTGATGAACAAGCAAATGTGGGGAGGAAAGAAATGACTGCATTAAACTTTGGAGGCAAGGACATGTAAGTTTGATTTGATTGCTTATTTCTATGTTCTTCAATATGTTTGGCTTGATTCAATTAAAATACAACTAATTTAGCAAAACACTCTTCAAATTTTTTTACACACAATTTCCAATTTAAATTACTATGAAGGCCTAGCCCGCTGATAATTCTTTAAGATTTCATTTAAAAACAAATGGGATAATTATAAGATTTACCCCAAAGCTTTAACAAAATTGTCAATGTGGTACATGTACTTTTTAATTTGTATTGATATGTTATCTGTACTTTTGTTCCATCCAGCCTTTTCATCCTCCAATCTAAGGCGTTAAATTTTGACACATATTGACATGTGGACCACTGAAAGAGTGCCACGCATCACGGTGGGCCAAAGGAGAAAAGCTGAAGAATTAAGGAGGAGGGACTTCCATAAATATTTCCCTTTTCTTTTTTCTTTTTTAATATAAAAATATTAAATAAAACTTTTCTATTGTAATAAACTTTTTTCCTTATCTTTTTATTCTAAATTAGAAAATCCAGATTTTCAACTCTAATGGCTTATCTGAAATTTTACTGTTCTGCTTTCATTATCTAATTTAGACTTGAATAATTTTGTGATGAACTAAGAAGGTAAGAGGAAAAGCAATGAAAAGGGCTCAATTTCTTACTGCTACTCAAATTTGCAGCATTGTTTCATTTCTTCAGTTCAAAACATTAGAGAGAATAGATACCTGTCATCATCCAAAGAAGAAGTAAAAAAAAGATAGAAAATTATTAATCCTTTACAACTTGGTTTCTAATTATACATAATATGCATACCTTTCGACCTATAGAAAGTCAGAGTTGAGAATTATCTATTCGTCAAACGGGATGAAAACAAAAACATAAGGAATAATAAATCATGCCTATAGTACTGATACAGTGCTATTTTACCTAGAGAAATTATTTTCCCTGTAGGTTCTCTTAAGCAATTGAATAGCAGCTTCAATAATAGATGTGCATCTTCCTCCATTTCTTTCTAGTAAAACATATTTCAATATTTCCTTGCCAAGCAGCTCCAAAAGCTTCAGCTTTAGGAGGTTCAGGTTGACCTCTTAAAGATCCAAGCAGTGGGGATGTAGAGGAGGTTGAGGGTAGTAAAATATTTTATGTACACGATGATCTAACGATGGACAACAACAAATTAAATTTTTTTGTTTTTGAAACTTTGTTTGTGTAACTCTCTAAAATTTGAGCTTTCGTTTGTTAAAAATTTTTAATGATTAATTATTTGCTTTCAGTTATTAAGTGTCTTGTTTGTATGTTTGAGGTCGTAGGTTTAAGTCTTACTGTTGGAAAAGAATGAGTTTGTTGGTTCAATGGTTAAGCTTCTATATATATACCCTTTGATTTTGTGTTTGAATCCTATGTATGTGATAAAGAAATGTTTTGCTATTTTGTGAAATCAATCTTATTTTTGAATTATTAATATTGATTTTCTTTTCCAAAATCCCTCTTTTTATTGTTTTTACGTTTCAAAGTTCTTCTTTCCTTTTCTTCCATTACCATCGTTGTTCTTTTTTCTTTTTTTTTGTTCTTTCCTTTCCTTTCTTTATTAATCTGGCTGCTGGATTTGTCGAGGATTTGGGTTGTTCTTTATTCGATTGACAGGATAATAGTGCAAGTTCTGTTGTTGTTTTATTCTATTATTGCTTGATTTTTGTTTGTTTCTTGTTAGGGTTTTTTTCCGTTCCGTTTTGAACTTCTTGTTAAGTTTTTGGCTTGTTTCTCTTTAGGCATAGAAGTTGTGAATCAAGGTTATTCCACAATTTAAGTTCTCTTATCGTCATTTCACGTAAGGGTAAGTGTTTATCTTTGCGATTTGAGGTTTTGCGTCGAAGTTCTTCGACGTAATTCTGGTTCGGTGTTAATTCAACATTTTGGTTCGATTTAATCGATTAATTGGACAATTGATTGTCGTTTTTAGGTTTCGGAGTTGTCTGTGTTGCTTCTGTATTGAAACCGTATCAGGTGTGTAACAAAAACTCGAGATTTTGCGAACGATGAAAGCTGAAAATCATGGTTGTCGACTCCACACGGTCGTGTGTCAGGCTGTGTGGTAGACCGTGTGAGCCACACAGTCGTGTGCCAAGCCGTGTGGTAGGCTGTGTAAGACATTGACTTGGGTCACACGGATATGTGACATGGGTGTGTGTCCAAGCCGTGTGAGAGACTGTTTTGATTGTGAGTCAGACGAGCTAATGACACAAGCGTGTGTCTAGACCATGTAACTCTCTGACTTGAGCCTCACGGGCATGTGTTAAGCCGTGTGTCTGACCATGTACCTCTCTGACTTGAATCACACAGTTGTGTGCCTGGCCGTGTGATAGACCGTGTGAGGCACTGAGATGAGCCACACGACCATGTGTTAGGCCTTAAATGTCGTAAATGTTGTTTGAATCGAACATAGGCCTTCCGTAGGGTCCGTATGATCAAAATTAGGTTATATAACTTGGTATCTGATGACCTCAAAATGAAAAGTCTATCATCTGTATATATACTTGATGTGATATATGCTATATGAGTATAATTTGCATTATCTGAATATGCTTTGAATTTGTATCACAATATACGCATTTATGATATCTGATAGCTCTGTATCTGCATTGGGTTGGGAATTTTGTAAAGGAGGAAGTGTGACAGTTTAATAATCTGCTGATTTTGGTGGCTAAGCCACATATATATCTGATTTTGGCGATTCATCGCACTTAAATTTTGTAGGTAGACTGCAATTATTTTGAAACATGACATTAATCACTATGCGATGTGTAGGATTGGATGGGTACTTGATACCTTAAATGGTGTGTAAGAATCAGCGGAGATAATGTGTAGCGGATAGGGGTAGGATTATGCATCTGTATCTGATAAGCTCTGTATATGTACTTGTATTTGCCTCTAACATACTCTGTTTCTGAATCAAGAAATTGGTTGGATAATAATACTTGAAGCATGTCTACTATTATTCTGTTTAATTGATTAGATAAGTTTCACACTAAGTTTGAAAACTCATTTCATTTGTTTGTTTGAATTTCAGGTAACCCATAGACTTAGGTAGGTCGATGTAGTAGGAGCTTAGTCATCTCCATTTGGTTATTTTACTATTTTATCTGCACTGATACTATTGCATACTTTTCGGGTTGTTTTTAATTTGGATAGTCATGTTTTTGTTTAACTATTTAAAGGGTTTATACAGTTAAATTTTTTAAGTAAGTTAAGTTGAACTTTTCGAAAATGGTTATTGTAACTTTATAGATTTGACCATAACATCTAGGCCGGGTATGGGGTGTTATAGTTTGGACTTTTTGTTGTTTTTTTTGAGAAATTCGAATTGAGAAAGAGAAAAGGGAATGACGGGCTTAATTTTAGAGTGAGAAGTAAGGCCACTAGATGGCGCAAATGTGGTAGTAATAGGAGCAGAGACAGCTAGGTTTCATCATGGAAGAAAGAAGAGAAGAAAAAGAAACAAGAAGAGAGAAAAAGATAAAGAAATAAAATAAAATAAATCTGGTATTATATTTTTTTTGAGAGTTCAAAGGCATTCATTTAATATAAGTTCTCTAGTTTTTTATGATAAGATGCGAGTTTATGATGACCACATATACTAGTGTTAAACAAGACCAAGATCATGCACCAAATAAGTCATATAGAAAGCTTAACATACAAGTTCAACCATAGCCACAATTACCACATAACTATCCAGTCAAAAATGACCATTTGCAAGACAATGTGCCCTTATATACATGCCACAATACTTGAAATCAAATTGAACATAACTCTACCTATTCAACAATAGTGTGATGTTTGCAAAGATCCAGCTTTGAGAGTTTCGCAAGTCGATAATCTACAAGTAGGAGAAACAATTAGAGTAAGTATACAAATGCTTAGTAAATTCAAATGGAAAATATTATGCTTACCTTGATCATGCCTAAGCATGTTAGCTACCATAGTTTGGGCTAGAACATGGCACTTAAAATAGCAAGGTAAGCATAAGTGTTCATACACATTAAATATCAAAAGCAAAAATCGAACATAACCAATTATACCACTTCTACATAACTCACATTAATGTCATATTCTATCATCAATCTATAAGATTATACAAATTTCACCTATTTCATTTTGATGAAACATTCTATTATCAATTTATAAGTTCACACAGATACACACTATTCATTTCAATGCCATATCAAATTGATTCATAGAATCCATTTCATTACATTTTCAAGTTTCCAATTTCAATTATAATGTTTAGCTCGGTGGAGCCCTAGTAAAATGCACTCAGATACACGGGTTAACTACACCATACCAGGTAGCACGTAAGAGCTTAAACTATACCACACCAAGGAATCAAAGTGCAAAGCCCGTAAGCATCAAGTGCATATTCATATGCAAATACATCCCTCCACCACACCAAGGTCTCCATAGAGACTTATAATACTCAATAATTCGCAACAAATGCTAGATCTCGATATAACCTATAATAATCTCCGTACAATCAAATATCCCGTACAAGCGTGCATAAGACCCTATTGACATGCCACCCGTATCCTAACCTTTTACTAAGTTCATATGGGCATCAATTATACATATTTTCATTATCATCCCATAACCAATCATTTTCACATGTTTATAGCTTGTGATGATCCACATCTACATATCATACCCTGTAATAGATTACTTTGCATTTTCATATCCTGCAATCATTCAGATTCATACCCTGTACCAATTCATATAAATCAACAATTCTTAATTCATTTCAATTCCATTCAAGTCCAATTCATTATCTAGCCACATATGCCCATTTAATTAACATCCAAAGTCATGTTCAAACATAATAGTAATGAAACAAAACGCAAAAACACATATAACACAAATATCAATATTAAGTTCCATACGAACTTACCTTTTGAAAATACAAAAGGAGTGGATTCTTTAGGGACTAATCTGTAATTTTAGCTTTTCCCCTATTAGCTCCACTTTGATCAAATTCTTAATCTATATAAATATTTTGTTTAACAAAATCGATACCAAATAGTATTTCACAAATTTAAGAGATACATGATCCAAAAAAATCCATTTTTTTATTTTTTCACATATTTTATATTTTATTCAATTTAGTCCCTAAACTCGAGATAACATAATTTTCAATTCCTAGCTTCGGATCAAAATCTGATTTGACATATTCTCATTAGAGACCTTATACTTTATAACTCTAACATGATTTCATGATAAGTTTTATATTTATTCAATTTGGTCCCTAATGTAATAAAGTTAAAAATAAGCTAAATTAACTTTACAATCTAGTCCTTTTCATAACCTAAGCTTAAAATCTATCAATTTCAAGCCTAGTTCATCAATTAATCAACAATGAAAACTCCAAAAAACTTTATAATATATCAAAATTGGTACATGGCACTACAATAAAATAGTCCTAAGACGACACTTTTGGGCTGACACTTTCCGAAGTGTTGGGATAGACTTGTCGACATACACTTTGGCCAACTCTTTGTATTAAGGTTGGGATAGGTATGCCTAAGGCAACACTTAAATAAGAGTTGGTTTTGTCCAGTACTATGCCGACATTTTCCTAAGTGTTAGGATAGACTTGCTGACATATGATTTGGCCAACTATTTGTATATGGGTTGGGATATGCATGCCTAAGGCAACACTTAAATAAGAGTCGGTTTTGTCCAACACTATACTGACACTTTTGGGCTGACACTTTCCTAAGTGTTGGGATAGACTTTCCAACATATGCTATGGCAAACTCTTTGTATAAGGGTCGGTATATGCATGACCAAGGTAACACTTAAAAAAGAGTCAACTTCATCTAACATTATGTCGACTTTTGTTATACCTTTCCAAACTATATAAAAGTGTTTCCATATGAAAACGGGTATGGTTTAGAGGGTAATTTTTGAATTAAGACAAAAGAAAACAAAAGAACCCTAGAGACGGTCATTTATATTTTCACTAAAAAAGCATGGAGCCACTCACTACCAGCCTCACTCAATATTCCATTTCCACTCTTCCACCTATCCGCTTCTCTGTCTAAGCTCCCCATCTGCTCCCTCTGCAGCTTTCTATCTCCACCACTCGCCACCTCCATTCCCGTACGAATTCTCCTAAACCCTGGCCCTTTTTTTCTAATTCAATGACTTTTTTTACTATATTTTTAGTCAAAGTCTTTGTAAGTAATAACACTTCATATTATAAGAGTTGAATAAGCTTTTTTGTTTGTTTGTAGGGGTTTTGTGTTTTAGTAATATGTTGCTTAAAATGACAACTTTGGAAGAAGCCTCATTCACTGGTTCGAACTGATATTTCAGTGAGGATTGTGATCGCGTGGTGACAGTGGAAGAAGTTTTGGCGGTTGAGAATAATAATGTTTTCAATGAAAAGCTGCCACTTAAAAAACCTAAAGTAGAGTCAGCTACTGATGAGGACTTACAGATGTTTGAGTTTTTGGAGAAACTTAATATCAAGGTTCACCCTCTACTTAATGTTGGGAAATGTGCCCATATTGTAGTAAACATGTATCCGTGTTCTATTTATTTGAACGGTGAATAAATAAATAAAGTTAATTCCACATTTAACTATTATATCTTTTGTATTTATGTCTTTTATATTTTGCATGCATAGAAAAATCATGATCAGCAAATATTAATTCATTGATTGTCTAAAGTTTAAACTAAAGATAAGTGTCATTGTAAAGAACGTTTACATTGCCAGAAAGACAGCTTACTTCAGTAGACAGTCTAAAGGAGTCCATAATTACGTAAAAGAATCAAAGTGAGCATTTGATTCAAATGCTGAGAATGATTATTATGTTGTCTACAATTCCAATTTGGAAGATGGCTAGCCTTGGCTATCGGAGCAGTTGACTCCACGAGTAGAGGCATAGATGTATTCATTGGTAGAATGATACACTAGACTGGACCTAAGATGAATTAATTTTGAATTCGTTTGTGACATTCATGGTGTGCCTTACCTAAATCCTGAGTTAGTCACTGACAATTCGTATGCAACTCATGTGCTTTGATATAAGTGGAGGTTTATGTTCTAAAGATGATCGAGCCCATAGCCGATATGTTGGGTACATGACTTGTGTATGGTATGGCTTTAGTAACAACAGTGGAATTCATAGCTCAATTAAAGAGTTAATGATATCCTCTTATTGGCATTGTGTGGATTGATAAATGTGGAATGTGACCACGAGTTGCTCATTCTCGAACGAGCAATTTATCATAGTCATTTTTTGATAGTGATCATATTAATTATTAAGAAGACACAATGGTGATAATGAGATAAAATAGGATTGTATTGAATGAATAGATTTAACTCAAAAGAATTAAGGATATCATATGAGCGTAACACACACATGACGAGATCATTGGATAAATTGGATGAATTACTTTCGTAAAGAGTATACAATAAGGAGTTTTCAATCATGGAACTTCTTGTGGACTGACTTCATGATTAAGTAATTACGAATTATCGAAACGATGCTTCTGGACATAATTGCAATCACTTGAGCCTAATTGTATATGTCCAATTGGTCCCTCCATTCGCTCAACAAAAGCTCGATTAGACTGCATTTGAATCAGAAGAAACTTCTACGACTTTAGGTATAATTTAATTGAGTCGATTTATTCAGTGTGGAATTAAATTAAGTGGTCGTGAGGATTGTTCAACTAGAGAATTAGATGAAAGAATTTGTTTGAAAAATTAGTTTGGAAAATCTAAGTGATTTTTAGAAAAATTAATTTTGATCAAGTAAAATTAAATTAATCAAATCAATTAAAATTAATATGATATTTTTGGAAGTTAAATTTCAAGTCAAACAATTGGCCCAATGGGTACTTGAAAATTGGACCTGAGATCACAAATTGGGTACGGGAGCCCAAAATCGAGACCAATACCCAAAAACTAGACAAACCGAGCCTGATATGTGAAATTAAGTCGACGGTCCAACCAGTGGCTAGACTAGACCGGTTGGATCGTCATTAACCCGAACTGAATTGGCAACAGCCGAACCAGCTTGGAGTATTGTAACTGTGTCACACCTGCATCGCCGGACACAGGAGGAATAATAGGGACAGGTTAAGGTACGGGAGGGGGTAGAGGTCGTTGAGCCATCAGGTTCATTCTCACTACCTCAGAGAACCACTCAAACATCATTTGGAAGAAGACTTCTTTAGCCTCACTTCCCCAGCCCTTAGCTACGGGCCTACTACCACTACTACTTGCTCAGTGTATAGAGGCTTGCGTGTTACTCTCAACCTCACCAGAATTGGCTCGGTTGGGTGACATCTTTTATCTATACGAAAACATAATTCATTTAAAGTTAGGAGATATCACACTATCACAGGTTATAAAATGGTATGTATTTCTAGACTCTATACACGCTACGTTGAGTCCGAGAACTGACTAAATTGTAGCTCTGATACCATTAAATGTAATACCATTAAATGTAACACCTCTAACCCAACTTTGTCGCTGAATTAGGGTTACAGAGCATTACCGTTCAACCAAAAATCGTTTAACATCACAACATAAAATAGATTAAATTTATTGTAAATTAATCATTCACATGCATTTTGTCCCAAAATTGAGCCTTCGAGAACCTAAAAATAGCTTTGAAGCAATTCGAGATTAATTTGAAACAAAACAGAAGTTTTAAGAAAATGTTGCAAAATTTAGAAAATAGGGGTCACACGACCGTGTGACATCACCCTAGGTCGTGTAACATTCAAACAAGGGACACACGACCGCGTCCAAGATCATGTCCTCACCCGTGTAACTCACTAACTTTCCCCACACGCCTGTATGCCAGGTCATGTACTAGGTCGTGTAACTCTTTGACTTGAAACACTAAGAAACTTTCAAATGACACACGGCCGTGTGACAGCCCGTGTCTCAGGCCGTGTGAACCCAAAAATTTACCTCAAATCAAGCTATTTCAAGCCCAATTCGTGCATAACTAACCATTCCATTTACATACACAATCAAGGCGTTTAAACATAGTTCAAACACACATAAACATGCCATTTCCAAACATCCTAAATCACCTAACCAATATGGCATTCAAAGGCATCACAATTGCATCAACCATTATGAATCAAACCAAAGCAATTTGACCATATCTCAAAACACAAAACCTAGTTCACCTAACTACCATACATGACCATATGCAAGCCATAAAACATGCCAAAATAACCTTATTTACAAGTACTTAAAAGTGACCAATTTGACATAACTTGGTAAGGCATTAAATTGCACCAAACCAACCATAAACTTCATAGCATAAGCATACCAAATCACCATTAACACATTCTCAAAATACCATTACAAAATATCCTATACATATCATTATTAACATTGGCCAAAATACACAAAAACTACCAAATTGACTGGTGAATAGTGTGATAGGTCTCCGACGAGCTTCCAACCGATCAAGATTCCGAAAATCTATAAAACAAATGAAAATATGTAACACCCCTAACCCGTATCTGTTGTCGAATTAGGGTTACAAATCATTACCGTTCAAACAAAACATTTAAACAAATTTTCATTCACTATCATAAACATATCATAAGTCAATTATAAATACACATTTTGTCCCTATATCGAGCCCTCGAGGCCTTAGAAATACCTTAGAAACAATTTGAGACTAAATTGAAAACATTTGAAAAATCTAAAAAAAAGTTATAAAAATTTGTGTACAAGGGTCACATGACCACCAACTAAACATTCATCACAATGACATTACAATTTAAACTATACATGCCATTATAACCTTGGCCAAAATATTCAAAAACTATCGATGTTTATGTTGGATAGTATGATAGATCTCCGATGAGCTTCCAAACCAATCGAGCTTCCGATAATCTATAAAATATAGGAAAGAAACTACGTAAGCAGTTAATGCTTAATAAATTCGTAGAAAATAAAACATAACTTACCATTTCATTCATATAACAATAAGTATGAGCATAATATGAGTTATCCAAATGATAAGTCATTTTCATATGAAAATACATCATTTGATACATACATATTTTTCATGAAAATATGCACAGCTTCACTTGAAAACTTACAATTTCAATCCCTTTTCTTGCCCGTTGAACCATCTAGAATATCATCAGATACTCGGGAAATCTCATACGAAGTGTGCTTAAATATATAATTGTAACATTTTCTTTACATCATTGCTCACACGAGCTGCGAAGTAGGTCTGCTCACATGAGTTGTAGGTCAGAATGTAAGCTACACGATGCTGCTCACACGAGCTGTAGAGTATCCGTAAAAAATGCAGGACCTTAACCATCAGTAGGACAGTCAATACAGCACCCGAAACATGAAATCCCTAATGACTGGTCATTTGTATCCTACAAATTCCTAAGGTTGAACCAGGACTCGATAACCGTTATTGCATTGATTTATTTATACATCGATACATTCACATGAAAAATAACATATTAACAAACTATTTGAAATAGCATTAAAACGATAACTATTCACACGGACTTACCTCGACAACTAGGGGCATGAAGGTTAAATTGAGCTATTTCGAAGCATTAGCTTTACCTCGACTTAATTCTGTACGTGGTCTATCTTGATCTAAATAGAGAATTTCAATCCATTTAATACTTCTAGTATTCAATTCAGTCCACATTTCATGTTTATACAAAATTACTATTTTGCCTCTAACATTTTCACTTTTCACAATTTTGTCCTTTAACTCATAAATTGAAATCTAAACGTTTGAATCTCCCATACAAGCTAACCGAATTTATTATAAACTTATATCAGTCCAACTCAACCATCATTTCATAAATTTAACATGAATTTTTATCATTTTTACGAATAAAAAATCATAATTTTCCAACAAGGATTCATAATTTATTTATCAACAGGGATTAATAATTTACCATTGAACATAAAAAATAATTCAAAAGCATTCATGGCATAACCATCAATCTTTAACAGTTTCACAAATTGACCCCCAGGCTAGTTAGATTAAGCTGAAATGATATTAAAAACTTAAAAATTATTAAAAATAGGGCTTAAAAACTCACTATGCAAGCAAAGGAACTTGACCGAATGCCTCACACTGCACCAAAATAGGCTTTTAGCGGCGTTTTTAGCGACGTTTGAATTAAAAATGCCACTAAAAATCAAGCATTAGCGGCGCTTTTACAAAAACGCCGCTAAAGATCGAGCATTAGTGGCAAATTTTGGAAAACACCGCCAAAAATAAGCATTAGCGGCGTTTTCCAAAAAGCACCACTAATACTCGTGCCTTTAGTGGGGTTTCTGAAAAAAGCGCCGCTAATGCTGACCTTTAGCCGCGTTTTCAAAAAAGCGCCGCTAATAATAAAATCTATAACCATTTCAATTGTCTCATTCTTTGATATATTCTCAGGTAATGTTTCAATTATATTTTTTATTATAAGTGGAAAAATTAATATTTCGTTGTATTTATTATATATTGGTCAAATTTACATTTAAATGATAACAAATAATATTGTTTAATACAAAATGTTTTTATTAAAGAGAAGTCCTAACTCCTAACTATTTATTATTATTTTTCAATCATAGTTTATTTAAACTACTTTACTAGAAATATATATTAAATTAAGAGTAAAATAAAATATCATAAAAGTTAAATTGTTGTGTTGTAAATAATAAAAAATAGAATAATTTTTTATAAGAATAATAAATTTTGATAGTTCGACTAAATAAATCAAAGAAAGTAATATAAAACACTAAATATCGTGATAAATAATATTATATATTGATAATTTTATTACCAAAAATAATTTTATATTTAGTTAATCAAACATGAACACAACAATGACCTAATAGTACCTACTCAAGAGTAAGAACTGAAAATGAATGAAAAGGGATAAATGAGGTTGTTACTTGGTCTAATACCCACTAGAAATTAATACTAGGTTTTTTAGGCTGAGAAAGGGTTATAGGAAAATATTATAAATATTGAAATTCGAATAAAATTTATTAAATATTGAATTTTAGAAAATAAGTGAAGTTGGGATTCAATTTAGCTAGTAGAGTCGGTGGGGTTAGTTGGACGATTTGCTCCCGAAAAGAAAAAGTTGTTTGTTTTTTCTTGATAACAAAAAGTGTTAGCTGGGTCTCGAGTCTAAAGCCGAGTGCTGCTTCAGGCGGTATAGTGGTAGTGGTGGACATGTAGGTTTAATTTATCTGAATAGCCCAATTGCAAAAGAAAGCAAATATCTTATATTTGCAATCATTAATCGAGTTACGTTGGGTACTTCGTTAGGGTGGGTGAGTGGCGAGTGCTGAGGTCCAGGGTTGGGAAAACAAAATGAGCAGAGCAGGGTTTACATTTGGATTTGGGTCGGGTTAGTGGATAATGATGAATAAATATCATCATAATGTTTATTATTTTAAGATTACAGTTTTGAGTTCAGGGTTTAGGTTTAGGGATTGGGGATTGTGATTTAAGGTTTAGAGTTTACATTTTAGTGTTAATATGAGGTTAGTGTTTACGGCTTATAAGATAATGATCAAATTTACTGTTTTAGGGCTTGATGTTTAATCTAAACCATTTTATATTTAAAAATGCTTTTATATTTAAAAATATTTAATCTAAACTATTTGATATATTTAAATATTATATTTAAAAAAATTGATAAAAAATAAAAAAATAACATATTGATATGAATAGGCAACTAAAATAGTTCTTCAAATTAATGCTTTTATATTTAAAAATATTTAATCTAAACCATTTGATATATTTAAATATTAGATTTAAAAAAAACATTGATAAATAAAAAAAGTAACATATTGATATGAATAGGCAACTATCTATTTTAGATAAGACCAAATTATAACAAATAAAAATAAAATACAAAAACTAAAATCATTCCACGTCGAACATCTAGCAAAATAATAGTTATATTTTAGTTAGAAAAAAAATCTCTAATAAAATGGAGATTAGATAAAAAAAAGAATAATTTAAAATATTGATTAACGTCTCAATCTTTAATAGAAATTTGATATGTGAGAGATTGATTGTTTATATTGGATAATTCTAAGTTAATAATTAATTACAATCATTTAATCATTTATTTTCTTATTAAAATATATGATATTTATTTTGAGAATGCTTAGCTTTTTTAATAAAAATCCAATTTATAAAAAATAGTAATAATAAAATTTTTATAAAATTACTTAACTAATAAATTTTAGCAACAAAAAAAAATTAGCAGATCAAAATAGCATCATTTTATTTAAAATAAAATAATTTTTTGTGACATTTTTGTGAAAAACGCCGCAAAAGATAAGAAATAGCGGCGTTTTTATAAAAAACGCTAGAAAATTATTTTATTTTAAATAAAATCAGGCGTTTTATCCCAAATTTCCCCCCTCAAAACCCCTAAAATTTCCCCCTAAAATCTATATCCTCAAAACACCTAATTCTTACTGAGCAACCCCTAAAATCACGCCTTCTTTGGGTTGTTTTTTTCTTTGGTTTTTCCTCAGATTTCTCTCCCATTTCTTAAATTTCATCGCCTCATCCTCCTCCTTCTTCTTCTTCTTTTTATATCTTTCTTTCCTTTTTGTTTATATATAGAGAGTTGAAGCCAGTTCTGGGTTTGCCTTAAACCACAATAAAAATGGCTTCTTCACTCTCTTTTCCATGCCCTAATATCTTTTTTTTTGAAACAAACCAGCAAACCCAAACTCACAAGGGTTTTTTTTCTCTTCCTCCAACTTCAAATTTCAACTCCAAATATTGCAGGCGTTTGAAGAGTTATCGCAGTGTGGAACCAAGGATGAAGGGCTTCTGTTGGATAAATTCTGTGATGCTTGTTCTTTGGTTTCTGTTCTTTTTAACTCCCTTGGTCTCGCCTTCAAATTCGCGGAGATGGAGTACGTCGCCAAGGTTTATTTGATTTCCCCCCTCTCTATTTCGAATCAATCACTGATAATCTATAACTAAAATGAAACCCATCCTTTACTAACCTATATATATATGATCTCAAGATTGAAAAATACATTTTAACTTATCATAGATGCTATGGTTCGATTTAGCATTCTTGTTTATCATGTAAAGAAATTGTCTGAAATTGTAATAGCAAAAATTAGATTTTTTTTTATTGTTGTCTACGTTTTACTTGTGAATTGTGATTGCAATGGTTTACCTTCCTTTGGTGTTAAATCTACTTGGCCAATTGGAATGTTCAATGATTTATTTAGCCCTTGTACTCAGCAATATTACTTCTTAATAAAGCACAGTAAAGAGAAGTTTGAAGACTTGAAATTTTATAGGAATTTATTATATAAGTTTTATTTAATTTCTAGGTTTTCTTAGGGTTACATGTGTTTTCTGTTTATCTCACGTTTTATGGTGTAGCTTATAAGTACTTCTATTATTTCTGATTTTTGGTAGCTTTGGATCAAGAAATTATTGAAATTTGGAGTTTTGAACTTGAAATTTCCTAACCCTTGTATCCTTTATAGTTGTTTGACTTCTTGTATCCTTTTAGAGGCGGAATAGATGTGCATGCGAGTGAAAAAGGTATAGCCTTTGTTCTTTTTGAGTTTACTAGATTAGACTGATATTTTCGAAAATGGGTACTGCTGGACAATCTCTTTAATTGGACCCCCACTTTTTAACTTACCCTCTTATTTATTTTTTTTTATCTTTTTAATTGTTAACATGTAAAAGGAGTCTAAATTACTTGGGAACACTTTATGAAAATGGCTGTATATTGGTTATTTTAATCATGTAATATTTCAATACTTGTTTATTGATAATTGTACTGTATGATTGTATGACTGCTAATTGATGCCACCTTAGGCAGTGGAAACTTAAGGGAAGCAGTTAGACTACCTCCTGGGGAGGATTTAAATGAATGGCTCGCAGTCAATAGTATATCTGGCTTCTCTTTTTCTTTCTTACATCTGTTGCGCAAGCACATATGCTCACAGTTTGAATAAATCCTTATTTTTGCAAAAAAAAAACTGTGGATATAATTTATACATGTATTTTCTACTTTAGCATGGCCTTGCTGTCATTACTTTCATAACAACTAATTTACTTGTATTCCATTCATTAGTTTATTTTTCATAGAATGTTTTAGAACTTTCTTCCCTAGTTCTAGGTTACTATCGATTATTCTTTGAAGCTCATTGCTAAAGCATAATTGTTGGATCTTTTTCAGCTGTGGATTTCTTCAATCAGGTGAATCTGCTCTATGGTACCCTCACTAAGTTTTGTACTCCTGAGAATTGCCCTACAATGACTGCAGGACTTAAGTAAGAGATATAAACTAGATTCCTTTTGCCCTTTTCAATAAATCGAAACTCCCTCAACTTGAATTTAGGCTCTTTATCTCTTCGAGCTAGATGATACTGTATTAATTTATTTTTGTTAAAGTTATATATATTTGCCTTATTTTTTTTTTGAATTTTGATGTCAAAATATATCATATAATCTTGGCTGATTAGTGGGATAAGAGTTTGACTTTATATCATGTTTTCTTTGATTTGATAGTCCTAGGTTATGATGAGATGATGTTTATTATTATTATTATTGTTGTTGTTATTTGCCTTTGTCTTTTGTAATAATTTGATTTTTTCCATATTTTAAATGTCAGTAGAAAGACATCAAATATGTTAAAGCTAAAACTATTATATTATTTATATTTAAATATCTTTTGCTTTAATTATGAAATTTTCAAACTTACTAAATATGAGATTCGTATTTATAGCTTAGAATATTTATCTTGTAAAGAAGAGTTTATGTATTTGTATTGATATTTAAATATTTTTCTTGTAAAGTAGTGCTTCGTGTGACAACAAACATCGCTCGAGAAGGTCTCGTTATTGGTTCCTAATGGTGAGTTTTATATCGACCATATATCAGTTTGTAGCTTTCCGTGTTTAAGAAATAAATTCAGTTAGTTACAGATTATATGTTGTTCTTTGAATCTTATCAATGAAGTTAATATAAACCATGCTAAGCAGTGGAATAAATTCAGCTAGCCTTGTGCAGACCCTTTAACCTTCTTTTTCTTTTTTACTTTGTTGTTTAATACAGTTTATAGGACTAATGCTTTTGGGTTTGATGCAGTTTTTGCACTTGCAAAGCTTATGAATGTCAGTGAAGATGAGAGTCAACTTTCTGCTATAGCTAGGTATGGCCTTTTTTACTTATAGAGATGCAAGAATTTTAGTTGTAATCCAATTGATGATTTATTGATTTTTAAAAAATATTTTGTAGGCAAGGTTCAGGTAGTGCTTGTCGGAGTTTGTTTGGTGGATTCGTTAAGTGGATTATGGGAAAAGTAAGTTCTTTCTGTATGTGTTGAACGGTTCATTTCTGCATGTATTTAATAGTTCATCTTTCATCAGGAAGGGTAGTACCTTTGAGTAACCAATTCTTATATTTTCTTCTTTTTTAATACCTCTAGGAGGATGATGGAAGTGATAGTCTTGCAGTTCAACTAGTAGATGAAAATCACTGTGAAGATCTCTTCATCATTATTATTTTGGTGAGTATTTTCTCCAATCCTCATGTTTTACATTTTTCCAACTATAGGTTTATAGTTGCTACTCTGCAGGGAGATAATTTTTTCCCCACAAGAACATGAAATATACTTACGATTAGATTTTGCAAGATTCTATATCAATTAACCTGCATCCTTTCTCGTGGTTTGGTATTATTGATTGCTAAGAGAATGACTTGCAGGAGAGGTGCAGAGGGATAGAGCTGTAGAGCTTTAGGGTTTGCGTGCATGCAATTTTCGGCCACGACACTCAAGCAAACTTGGAAATGAGTTTCGGGTGTTCACAAACTATGACCCTGGGGAGAGATTAGGAGGATGGGAGCAAGAACAATAGCTGCCTTTTTCTTGCTATCGTTTGCTAGGAATATTTTCTCATGGATGAGCTTCATGCAACCTAATTTTTATCCATTATCAAGGCATTTCGAACACTTACCCTTGGAAAAATTAACCAGCCTTTCTGCTAATTTTCCCAGAGAAAATATGAAAACATGTAGATGAGAAAACTTCCAAGCAAGTTCATCCTCATATTATGCATTTTGGTCTACTTTTTTAAACTAGTGCAATTTTCCTCACTTGTATAGATTTCTTAGTACATAAAACTATTTAAGGTTGTCTAAAGTTGTACTGACTCATGCCTACTCATTGACATTTTGAAATGTAATTAGGAAGTTGTTCCAAAACGCACAATACACATTGAAGAAGCCATACAAGTTTCTCATATGTATTATTTATTTTAGTTTTGATTCTAAATTTTCATTTTTACTTTAATATTTACGACAACTTGAGTTTTAACTTTTGGATTTTAATTGTTTTATTAATTTATTATTTTAAATTCTAAAACTAAATTTATTAATTTTTATATTTAGTTTTAAAGTTAAAATTTTCAAAGAAAATTTAATTTAAATAATATTTTTTATTTATCCTTAAAAGTATATTTAAAGTTCAAATTTAGAAAACAAAAACATAATATAATATTTATCATAAAAATAAATATAATTTGATTAAAATAATTTTTTTTAAAGTTATGTTTTTAGCGGTGTTTCTGTGAGAAGCGCCGCTAAAGGTTTGATCTATAGCGGCGTTTTTGACGAGAAGCACCGCTAAAGTTCATGGTCTTTAGCGGCGTTTGTATAAAAAAGCGCCGCAAAAGGTCTTGTTCTTTAGCGGCGTTTGTTTCTAAAAACGCCGCTAAAGTTAGCGACGCTGTCATTAGCGGCGTTTTTTGCGGCGCTTTTGAAAACGCCGCAAATACTTTTAGCGGTGCTAAAAAGCGCCGCTAAAGGCCTAAAAAAGTGCCGCTAAAAGCCTATTTTGGTGTAGTGTCAGTTTCGTTTAATGAAGTATTTTCAGTGCTAGTAGGAAGAAATGAAGAAGATGAACATGGTTTTCTTTGTTTAATTTAATTTTAATTACTCATTTACCTTTTTACCCTTTAAAAATTATCAAAACTTCAATAAAACTAAAACCATAATAATCCACTAACTGGTTCATTTACCAATTAAGTCCCTTAGTTTAAGATTTTGTAGCTATTTGACTCATTTAACTAATAGAACTCCACTTTTAACTTTTTACGATTTAGTCTTTTTCACTTATTTAATCATGCAAACATCAAAATTTTTTAAAGAAATTTTAATACGACCTTACTAATATCCCATAAACATTAAAATAATAAAATAATAATTTAATCATCAGATTTGTGGTCTCAAAACCACTATTCCAATTTCATTAAAGGAATTTTCGTCCCCGAAAATCTGACTAGAAAATAAGTTGCGTATTGCACTTTCATAAATTTTTTCAGTTCCTAGGTAAGCTCTTCTATCCCGTGTCATTGCCATAGAACTTTAACTAAAGCTATACATTTATTTCTTAATTATTTAACCTCTCGAGCTAGAATTCTAATCGTGTATTCACTATACATCATATCTGGCCATATATCAACATCAACTGCTGAAATGACATGTGAAGGATCTAATCAATACCGTCGTAACATCGATACATGAAATACATAATGAATCTTTTCTAACTCTAACGACACAGCCAATCAATAAGCTACTGGCCTAATCCTCTAAATGATCTCATACGGCCCGATAAATCGTGGACTAAGCTTTCCTTTCCAGCCAAATCGAAGAAATTTCTTCCAAGGTGAGACTTTCAAAAATACCTTATCGCCGAATTGAAATTCTATATCTTTTCTTTTAAGATCTACGTAAAATTTCTGACGATCAGAAGCTGTTTTCAAACTATCACATATAACTTTGACATCTTCGGTTTCTCGAATTAAATCAACACCGAATAACTTTTTATCAGTCAGTCTAGTATAATGGATTTCGACACTTACGAAAATACAAAGCTTTGTACAGTTCCATTTTAATGCTCGCATGATAATTGTTATTATATGAAAATTCAACCAATGGCAGAAATCTCTCCCAGTTACCTTCGAACTCTAAAACACAACATCGAAGCATATCTTCAAGTATCGAAATTAGTCGCTCAGACTGACCATCGATCTTTGATGAAACCCTGTACTAAAATGTATTCAAGTACCCAGAGCTTCATGTAACTTGCTCTAGAATCGAGACGCAAATCGTGGATCCCTATCAGAGATAATAGAAACTGGCACACCGTGAAATCTAACAATCTCAGAAACATACGATTCTGTCAATCTCTCATGTGAAAAATCCACACACACTGGAATGAAATGTATGGATTTCGTCAAACGATCTACAATGACCCACACTGCATCTTTCTTTCTCGAAGATAGAGGCAATCCCGAAACAAAATTTATTGTAACATATTCTCATTTTCACTCTGGAATCATCACAGGTTGTAATAATCCAAAAGGTACCTGGTGTTCGACTTTAACTTGCTGATAGATTAAGAATTTTGATGCGAGATCTGAAACCTTTCATTTCATTCTTGGCCACCAATACATCTATTTCAAGTCACTGTACATTTTATTACTACCAGGATGTATTCATAAACCATTACTGTGAGCTTCCTGCAAAATATTCTAAATGAGATCAGAGTGTCTTGGAATACAAATTCTGCATTTGAAATACAGATTGTTGTCTAAACTAACATGAAAATCTGAATCAGATGTTGATTCAATCTGTTTCTGTTTAGCAATCAAATCAGCATCACTTTTCTGAGCTTCAAAAATCTGTTGCAAAAACGTCGGTCTAGCTTTTCATTCAACCAAAATTAAACCGTCACTAATCAACGTCAATCATGTGTTCAAAGCTCACAAAGAAAACAAAGACTTTCTACTCAGTGCATCAGCAACAACATTGGCCTTTCCTAGATAATAGTTGATAATCAAATCGTAATCTTTCATCAACTCGAGCCATCTACGCTGTCTCAAATTCAAATCTTTCTATGACATCAAATACTTTAGGCCTTTGTGATCCGTGAAGATATGAAATTTTCCCCGTATAAATGGTGTTGCCAAATCTTTAAAGCAAATACAATTGTTGCAAGCTCCAAATTGTGAGTCGGGTAATTCTTTTCATGTGTTTTCAACTATCAAGAAGTATACACTATCACTTTGACCTCTTGCATCGAAACATAGCCCAAACCATTCAATGAAGCATCACTATAAATAACAAATTCCTTACCAGACTCTGGTTGAATCAACATAGGTGCCTCAGTTGACAACACTTTCAACTGATTGAAACTTTGTTGACACTTCTCAGGCCATTCGACCTTAACAACTTTTTGCAATAGTTTCGTCAACGGTGTAGAAATCATCGAAAATCCCTTGACAAATCTTCCTTAATATTCGGCTAAACCCAAAAAACTTCTGACTTCGAACACATTTCTCGGAGGGTTCCAGTCCACTACAGTTGAGTTTTTACTAGGATTAACTATAATACCGTCTGGCGATACCACTTGTCCTAAAAATCTAACTTTTCGGAGCTAGAACTCACATTTGCTAAACTTAGTGAATAACTATTTTTCACGTAAATTTTGCAAAAATATTCTCAAATGTTGGGCATGCTCTATCTCATCTTGTGAATAGATCAGAATATCGTCAATAAATACAACAACAAATCTATCTAAATACAGTCTGAATATTTTATTCATCAAGTCCATAAACACAGCAGGTGAATTAGTCAAACCAAATAGCATAACAAAAAACTCATAATGTCCATACTTAGTTTTGAAAGTAATTTTTGGCACATCCGAGTCTGTAACCCATAACTGATAATATCTAGAATGAAGATCGATCCTTGAGAATACTGTCGCACCTCTCACTTGGTCAAAAAAATCATCGATACGTGGCAAGGGATACTTGTTCTTGATCGTGACTTTGTTGAGATGACGTTAATCTATACATAATTGCACTAACCCATCTTTTTTCTTGACAAACAACACAGGAGCACCCTAAGGAGAAAAGATGGGGCGAGCAAAGCCCCTATCTATCAACTCTTGCAATTATGCTTTCAACTCTTTTAAATTTGTAGGTGTCGTTCTATACGGAGCTATCAATACCGGAGATGTTCCTTGTATTAACTCAATAGCAAACTCAACCTCTCTGATTGGCAGTAACCCTGGTAATTCCTCTAGAACTCTAGAATCAAATATATAAGCGAGATACGCTTCATAGCCTTTTTTTAACATATTTCAGTTTTGTCATAGCTAAAATAACATTAGATGTTCCATCTAGTCTATCTAATTCAATTCGGACCTTTTTACCATTTTGACATTTTAACATGATATGTTTTCGTCTACAGTTCACAACAGCATCATGTAGAGTGAATCAGTCCATACCCAGAATTACATCAAACCCATCAAATGGTAATAACATCGAATTAGTAAGAAAATTTTAATCAGGAATCATCAAATGACAGTTTTTATAGACTTTATCGACAAATACATACATGCCTTAAGGGTTCATTTTTTAACCATAAATTTAGTATGCTCAAAATGTATTTTTTATTTGACACTAAAGTTGTGCATACATATCAAAGCGTTAACATTAGTATCAAAAATAGAAAATGTATCGGTGATCACATCAAGTGTCGAAGCTTCCTCTTGAGCTTGTATCGTATAAGCCCTAGCTAGTGCCCGTCCCTCAGATCTCACAGTAGAATCTTTTGTCCCACTACGACTGTTACCTACATTTCTAGTGTTCTAGGGTAGTCTCCCTCTCGTAGCCATGTTACTCGAACGAGTGTTTTGAGTTTTTTCTTTGTCGAACCTTTTAGGTTAGCCTCTGAGATAATGATCATAGGAACCACATTTAAAACAAGACCAGTCTTTCAGTTTGCATTCACCAAAGTGTCGTCTATTACACTTTTGACATTCAGACTTGTTGTTTCTGACACTGTCTACACTCGTTACAGATGTAGCCTAAGGTTTCGAATTCAAATGATGCTTTCCTCTATCTCTTCCAGAATAACCCACCAAAGCTGATGAATGACTATGTCGATTTCTTCAATGGAAACGAGAATAATTTTTAAATGTCTTTTTCCCGAATCACGTGCCTCAAAATCGACCTTTGTCTTCGCATTGCTAAGTTTCTCAGCTTTGTATGCTCTATCAACTAAAACCATAAATTCTTTTAACTTAAGAATCCCGACTAATAGCTTGATATCCTCATTTAGGCCCTCTTCAAACTAAGTGCACATAGCAACCTCTGTTGGTACATATTCCCGGGCATACTTAATGAGTGGCACAAATTCCCTGTCGTACTCAGCTACTAACATACGACCTTGCTTCAATTCAAGAAACTCTTTATGTTTCTTATTTAGGAACCTTTGACTCACATATTTCTTTTTGAACTTTGTTTGGAAGAATTTCCAATTTACACGTTCCCACGGTACCATCGCGATCAACGTGTTCTATCACTAGTAACATGAATCTTTCAAAAGAGAAACAACATATTTCAAGCATTCTATCGGTGTACAAGACAATTTACCAAAAACCCTAATTGTATTTTGTAACCAGAACTCGGCTCTCTCTAGATCGTCTTCGGCTATACCACGAAACTCTTCAGCCCCATACTTTTAAATTTTATCAACTGGAGGTTTACTCACTCGCATTGGTTCCAAACCCCGGTTGGGGTATGGGTGGGAGTGGAGGTTATTGAACCATAGTGTTCGTTCTCACAAACTCAGTAAACCATTCAAACATTATCTAGAAGAAGGCTTCTTTAGCCTCTCATCCCCAGCTCTCACACACGGACCTACTACCACTAGACACTACTCTGTAAATGGAGGCTTGCACGTTACTTTCAACTTCATCAGAATCAACTCGATTGAATGACATTTTATCTATATGAAAATATAGTTCAATTTGAGTCAAGAGTTATCACACTATCCAAGGTTATATAATGGCATGTATTTTTAGACTCCATACATGCTACGTTCAGCCTAAGAATTGACTAAATTATAGCTCTAATACCACTAAATATAACACCTTAACCTGTATCTATTGCTAGATTAGGGTTACAAAACATTATTGTACATATAGCACGATTAAACATAATTTCATTCACTATCATAAATATATCATAAGTCAATTGTTCAAACACATTTCGTCCCTAAATCGTGCCCTCAAGTGTTTAGAAATACCTTAGAAATAATTCGGAACTAAATTGAAAACATTTTAAAAGTCTAAGAAAAAGTTACAAAAATTTAGATACAGGGGCCACACGGCCGTGTGCCCAAGCTGTGTGCCTCACACGGCTGAGACACACGCCCGTGTCTCAAGCCATGTAACCTTCAAACTACAGACACACTACCGTGTCCTAGCCCGTGTCCTCACCCATGTAACTCTCAGAGTAGGGTCACATAGCAGTGTCACACGCCAGTGTGTCAAACTGTGTAACTCTCAAAATAGCCCAACCGCCCGTGTGCCAGGCCGTGTAACTCACCAGCTTACATACAAAGGAACCTTCAGGAGACACATAGCTGAGTCACACGCTCGTGTCTCAAGCCGTGTGGAACTAAAATTCACCTAAAATAAGCCATTCCCAACACCATTTCATGCATATTCAATTGAACCTATTGTGCACACCTACGAGGCATAAAACCATACCTAAACATACATATATTTGTCATTCCAAACTAACCAATATGCCATTCAAAAGCTATCATCAAACCATACCTCACACGACCGTGTATCACACACGGTCCCCTCACACGGCCATGTGTGATTTATTATTTTAGGTGCAGGTTTCACACGATGTGAGACACAGTTTGAAACACGGTTGTGAGTCTCATGTTAGTGGGTTACATGGGCTAGCACACGACCTTGTATCCTTGTTTCGAATGCTCACACAGTCTGAGCTATGCCACACGGTCGTGTGACCCCTACTTTTTAAATTTTTTTGAAATTTTCCATTTTGATTCGATTTAATCCTGAATTGTTCCAAAACTATTTTTTAGGCTCCGTAAGCCTAATTCAAGGCCCATATTTGTATTCATACCATGAATAAATATTGTTGTTGTATGTTTATAAATTAATTGTTTAATTATTCTAAAATAAAGTGAAATGTTCTGTTTTGATCGGTAGCACTCTATAACCTTAATCTGACAAGGGAGATGGGATACGGGTGTTACATTTAGTGGTATCAGAGCTATAATTTTTTAGATTCTAGGACTAACGTGCCACATATACCCTATGATAGTGTGATGCTTTTGATCCACTCTAACATTGTATTTACTTATAGATTCAAGATGTCGATCAAGTCAAATCGGGCGGTAGCTAACGAAGCTTAAAGTAACGTGCAAGCTTTGAATCTAAAAGTAAGTAAGAATGTGTCGATTCTACAGTCTTTTGCTGATGAAATGAAAAATGTATTTTTTGGTATGATGAAGTGGTTCAATGAATTTAAACAAATAAATCCTGTAACTTCACAACCTCCACCTCCTATTGTGCCTTCCCCGGCACCTCCATGTCTTCAAAATCCTATTACTGCAACTGCTCTTCGTCTTTTACTGGATAAGATTCGTAAATGTGGAATTGAGGAACTTAGTGGAAAAGTTTATAATGATCTTACAAAAGCTGAGTACTGGTTAGTAAATACTAAGAGTTTTTGTTGAATTAATGTGTACCCCTAAGGATTATTTAAGACGTGTAGTTTTATTGCTAAAAGACGAGGCATACTCGTGGTGGGATACTTTAATCACAATTACATCCAATGATCATATTAATTGGGACTTCCTTCAAAAAAATTCAAGAAGAAATATGTTAGTCAATTGTATCTTGACAAGAAAAAGAAAGAGTTCCCTGAACTAAAACAAGAAAATCGGCCAATAGTCGAGTATGAACGAGAGTTTGTGCAATTAAGTAAATATGCTCGCAATATAGTGTAAAATGAAGAAGAAATGTCCATTAGATTCGAAGATGGTTTGAATGATGAAATTTGGATGTCTGTTGGAACATTAAAGTTACGTGAATTTGTGGAACTTTCGGAATGAACTCAAAAAGTGGAAGAAATTTGTAAGAGTAAACGGTAGTCTAATTTCAAATCTCGATATTTCAACAAATTAGGGTCATCCAAGTCAGCTCAAAGTTATCCATTAAAGAAGTTAAGAAATGATGCAAATGATCGACTGCACCTTTAAAATTTACTAGCAAAGATAAATCGAGGTAAAGTAATTGGAGGTTTGTTAATTCTCCAGCGGCTAGTGTTGGAAATGTGAGGAATGTTGATAAAACTGTCCCCACTTATGGCGACTGCCGCAAGAGACATTTTTGGGAATGTTGATCTACGTTAGGAACTTGTTTCTGTTGTGGATCTACTTATCATTATCTTCATAATTATCCAAAATGGAAAAAAAAAATTCGGCAATTAGTCTAGCAAGCCTGAAGCAACATCACAGAGGGTTAGACGACCTGGAAATGGTAAAAATGTTACTTCTGGTTGGGGAAAAATTGGTGATACGAATGAACGATTTGAAGCGAAAGAACCAACCAGAGCATATGCAATCAAAGCTCGTGAAAAAACTACTGCCCCATATGTTATTTTTGGTAATTTTTCTCTTTTTGATATTAATGTAAATGCATTGATTGATCCTAGATTAACTCACTATTTTACATGCACTACATTAGTAGACAAAAAAATTTTCCTATTATGTTCACTAATTTCATTATTAAAGTAAAAACTCCACTGGGTCAGTGTGTTTTAGTTAACCAGATCTATAAATCGTGTCCACTGAAAGGTCAGGGTTACGACTTTCTTGCTAACTTGATGTTATTACCATTTGATGGTTTTGATCTCATATTGGGAATGAACTGGTTGTTTTAATATGATGCAATTGTGAGTTTTCGAAGGAAGCAAGTGAGTTTTGAAATGCTCGAATGGCAAATATATTTGTGTTAAGGCAGATGGAATCGATTATACAACAAATGTGATTTCAGCAATGTTAGCTCATAAGTTGATCAGAAAAGGGTTCGAAGCTTGTTTGACTTATGTTTTTGATTTGAGAGTGGCAGAATCTAGAATTGATCAAGTATCGATTGTTAAAGAATATGTTAATGTTTTTCCTGAAGAATTTCCTAAGTTACCACCGACCCGAAAAGTTGAATTTGTAATTGAACTTCTACCAAGAATAAATCCAATTTGAATAGCCCATACAAAATGGCTCCTACTGAGTTGAAAGAATTAAAAACACAGTTGCAATAATTGTTAGATCCGGGATTTATTTGACCGAGTGTGTCACCTTGGGGTGCTCCGGTTCTATTTGTGAAAAAGAAGGTTGGGTCAATAGGATTATGTATAGATTATCGGTAGTTGAATCGGGTTATTATCAAGAATAAATATACCATTACCTCGTATTGATGATTTATTCGATCAGTTGAAGAGAGCTACCGTATTTTAAAAGATTGACATGAGATCTGGGTATTATCAATTGCGAATTAAGGAGCCAGAGCTACCAAAAACTGCATTCAGAACTAGATATGGTCACTATGAATTTCTGGTGATGCCTTTTGGTTTGAGTAATGCTCTTGCGACATTCATGGATTTGATGAATCGAATATTTTAGCCGTATTTAGTTCGATTTATTATGGTATTCATTGATGATATTCTGATTTATTCACTAAACGAGTCGGATCATGCCGAACATTTAAGAGTTGTGTTGCAAACTTTGGATGAAAAACAAATTTATGAAAAAATCAATAAATATGAATTTTGGTTGAGAAATTGGTTTTCTGGGACATGTTATCTTTGCTGATGGAATCAGGGTCGATCCAAATAAAATATCTGCAATCGTTGATTGGAGAATTTTGAAGAATGTTTCTGAAGTTCGAAGTTTCTTGAGCTTAGTAGGATATTATCGATGCTTTATTAAAAAATTCTCCATTATTGCATCTCAGATGACTAAGCTATTGCAAAAAGATGTTGATTATGTTTGGACTGAGGAATGCCAGAAAAGTTTTGAGCAGTTCAAGAATATGTTAATTGAAGCTCCGATTTTCACTAAACCTAAATCTAACAAAGAATTTATTGTATATAGTGATGTGTCTCTTTGTGATGCATGATGTGTTTTGATTCAATGTGGAAAAGTAATTGCCTACGCCTCTAGGTAGTTGAAGCCTCATGAGCGAAATTACCCGACACACGATCTGGTGTTAGCTGCAGTTGTTTTCGCTTTGAAAATCTGGTGACATTATTTGTACAGGGAGAAATGTCATTTTTACCGATCATAAAAGTTTGAAATACTTAATGACTTAGAAAGAATTGAATTTGCGTCAGCATAGGTGGCTCGAATTATTAAAAGATTATGATTTGGTAATTGACTATCATTCTAGGAAAACTAATATTGCTGCAAATGCTTTAAGTAAAAAGTCTTTATTTGCTTTGAGGGCCATGAATATAAATTTAACATTAGAAGATGATGGTTCTATTTTGGCTCAATTGATAGTTAAGCTGGTATTTTTATCAAAGATTCGAGAATTACAGAAATTTGATTCAGAGTTGTTATCCAAGTTCAATGTAGTTGAAAGTGAACTGGAATATGATTTTTGTATTGGAAGTGGTGATTGTTTATATTTTCGAGGTCGATTGTTTATACCAAATGATGTAGAGTTAAAACGGGAACTGTTAAATGAAGCTCACGATAGTGTTTACTCATTTATCCTGGGAGTACGAAAATGTATAAGGACTTGAAATGAAGTTACTGTTGGCCTAGTATGAAGCGATAAATAGTAGAACATGTATTTTGATGCTTAGTTTGCCAGCAGGTGAAAGCTGAACATCAAGTATTGCCAGGTTTGTTGCAACCAATAATGATTCCTGAATGGAAGTGAGAACGAGTCATTATTGATTTTGTTTCAAGACTACCTGTAACTCCTAAAAGAAAAGATTTTATTTGGGTCATAGTGGATAGATTGACAAAATCGGCTCACTTCATACCTGTTAAGTTTGATTATTCACTAGAGAAGTTAGCAGAGTTGTATGTTGTTGAAATAGTGAAACTACACAGAGTACCATTTTCGATCATATCATGTTGTTATCTGAGATTTACCTCCAGATTTTGGGGTAAGTTGCATAAGGCTTTAGGCTAGAAATTGAATTTTAGTATTGCTTTTCATCCGCAAATGGATTGTCAGTTTGAGCGAATTATTTAGATTGTGGAAGATATGTTGCAGTGTTGCATTATTAAATTCGAGGACAGTTGGGAAAAATATTTACTGTTAGCCGAATACACATATAATAATTATCAATCGAGCATTAAGATGGCTTCGTACAAGGCTTTGTACGGACGCAAATGTAGAAGTCTGTTGTATTGGTCTGAATTAAATGAAAGAAAGTGAGATGGGGTTGATCTAGTACGAGAAACTGAAGAAAAGGTACGAGTTATTTGAGATAAATTAAAGGCTGTGTCTGATCGATAAAAATCTTATGTTGATTTGAAACATAAAGATATAGAGTTTTTAGTTGGTAAAAAAGTGTTCTTGAAAGTTTCACCATAAAGAAAGTGATGCATTTTGGTAGAAATGGGAAGCTCAATCCTAGATTTATCGGACCATATGAGGTTTTGGAAAGAAGTGGACCAGTAGCTTATCGTTTGGCACTACCTCCAGAACTTGACAGAATACTAACGTTTTTCACATTTCAATGCTTTGTCGATATTGATTCAATCTGTCGCATATATTGTATACTAAAGATATTGAATTACAGTCTGATTTAACCTACGATGAATAACCTATAAAAGTCTTAGCTCAGGAAACAAAAGAGTTGAGAAATAAATCTGTATCATTAGTTAAAGTATTATGGCGATGTCATGGGATTAAAGAAAGTGACGTAGGAAATGGAATAACATATGAAATCTCAATATCCCAACCTTTTCTCTAGTAAGATTTTTTAGGACGAAAATTTATTTAGGGGGAGAGTTGTAATATCAAGTTTTTCAGTGGTGTCAGAACAGTGGTTTCAGGACCTCAAATTATGGTATGTTGGTTCGTAAATATTATTTATATAATATTACGAGGTAATTAAGGTCGTATTAAAATTTTGGTAAAGAAATTTTAATATTTACTTAGTCAATTGTATAAAATGGACTAAATTGTAAAAGATGCAAACTTAGTAATTAGTGAATTCTATTGACTTGATAGCTTAATTATTAAATGAAAGGGGACTTAGGAAATAATTAACTCATAAGTTTTATTGATGGACGGTTTTAGGCCTTTAAAATTGTTGAATTTTATGGTTATAGCAAAGGGTAAAGTTCTAATTAAATAAATTAACTAAAGAATAAGAAAACATAAAAATTTGGCTATCATCTTTTAAATGTTCTTCCACCGAAAATCAAAAGGGAAAAGTTACCATTTTTGGAGCTTGAAGTTCGGCCATTAAAGTTCTAATTTTTATGTTTTTGTTATCATTGCAACTAGGTCCAACTAACCCGAACCTTCATTTTTGAAACCGTTAAGAATCTTGAATGTTTCCATTGTTGAACATTGATTGTTTTTTTATGTTAATGATGAATTTGAAGTATTTGTTGTTATTTTGGATTTATTTTGTAAAGTGATTTTTGTTAGTTTTAGTAAAAGGATTAAATTGTTAAAATGTTAGAAATCTCATAGTCTAATTGTGAAATAGTGATATTTTAGGGACTATTTCCTAGCCTTAAATATTGGGCAAAATGTATTTATTTTCAAAGTGGTTAATTTGATGATTTTTGGGATAAGGGACTAAATCGCATAAAGTGTAAAAGTTAGGAGCAATTGTGTAATTTTTGTAAATAGAATTGTAAAAATTTTAGAATTTATTAATATATGAAATTTAAGCTAATAAATTAAATAAATTATATTTTATATCAAAATTCTGTTGATATATGGGGAAAGGAAAAGTAACGAAGTACTCCCTGAAATTCTACAATTGCAGCAATTTAGCCCAAGTTCATAGTATTTCAATATGTAAATGTAATTTGCTAGTGAATTATATTAATTTTCTTTAATTAATTGATGAATATATGTAAATAGGTAAATTTAGTTTGGATAATTATATATAACTATGAAAGTTTCAAATATTTTGTATCATTGAAAGTGATAGAGAATGTTGTAATGTTTTTCTTGGATCAATGTTAAATTTATAAAAAAATTAAATGAATTTAAGTATGTATTCAAAAATGAAGAAAATGTCCCTAAATGCACATGCGTGCCCCTGATTGTACTTCGGTACCCCTGAATGCACATATGGGCCCTTTTTGTACTTCGGTACCTCTGAATGTACATATGTGCCCCTGTTTGTACTTTGATACCCCTGAATGCACATACGTGCCCCTTTTTGTACTTGGGTACCCCTGAATGCACATACATGCCCCTATTTGTACTTCAGTTCCCTTGAAGGCACATTTGTGCTCTAAATGCACTTTAATACCTCGGTATTGCATCATTGATGCCCTTGAAAATGGGGTATTGACTTATTGTATAAACCAAGTTTAATCAAATTAAAATAAATGTTATACTATGACATTACTAGGCTATGTAAGCTTATGGTCTTACTTATGTTGTTTTGTAGTTAATCGTTGCTGACCATTTGGAAAGATCAACTACAAAGCTCACACTATCTAGTTATTTTTGGTAGCTTTTGTATCTCTTTTTGGGTGGTGGCATGTGTATATAGGTTTTGGTTGTAAGTTATTTATGTTAATTGTAATGGATAGTTAAGGAGATTTGTTAGCATCTTTTGAGTATGTTTTGTAATGTTAGAATATGAAATCTTATGTATAAATGGAAATCCTAATGTTTATCTGGTAAACTTTGTAGAATGTTAAAAAGGTAAAATAATATAGTTAGTTTTGGTAGCTTAAATTGGAAATTGGTATTAAACAAAGTCTTGTTAGGTTATTGAATGTTTAGTTATGAATTAAGGTGCCTATGAGTGGTACATTGGTTAGACACTTTAGGTTGATTGTTTTGACATGTTTAATGATGTATTAATGGTGTTTTGATCATAGGTATGCATGTGTTATTGGTGTACCTTATTTGGCAAGATTTGGTATTGAATTGACTTGAATTAAGGGTTAAATGGTGAGCAGATGTCCTGGGACACTGTCTATCACATGACCATGTGTCACATACGGTCACTCCACACGGCTGTGTGTGCCAAGTCAGTAAGTTACACGGTTAGACACATGAGCTGTGACACAACCGTATGTCCTTGTTTCGAATGCTTACACGGTTTGAGCTATGCCACACGGCTGTGTGACCCTTGTTTTTCAAATTTTTCTGAAATTTTCTATTTTGACTCAATTTAATCCTGAATTGTTCCTAAACTATTTTTGAGGCTCTGTAAGCCTAATTCAAGGCCCATGTTTGTATTCAAACTATGAATAAATATTGTTGTTGTATGTTTATAAATTAATTATTTAATTTTTCTAAAATAAAGTGAAATGTTCTGTTTTGATTGGTAACACTCTATAACCTTAATCCAACAATGGAGATGGGATACGAGTGTTACACCTTTGGGACATATGATTTTTTGAGTTTGTTAAATACACCCCAAGATTTATCGATAGATGTTGTGAATGAAGGTTCGAGTGAGGAGAATAATAATAATCGTGAACACCCCCAACAACCTCTACCTGGTTGTGGTCATATGACCATATCGCGATCTGTCATCGAAAATTTGAGTCCACTGCCACGGTTCTATGGTTCTCAACCACTCTCGAAAAGGACTATTCATTTCTCCATGCATATCAGCCTCAAGCCTGGGCGACCTTTGCTTGAAATGGTGTTGCTCTAGCTCGTATTATGCATATGTATTCTGAAAAGACATGTTACCTTTATGAGTTAATTTGTGGAAGTATTAAGAATATTTAAAAAAACTGTTGAAATAGAAATTTACCCATGTTCACCACTTGTTTTGCGCCAGTCTGTATTCTTATAGTCTTAGTGAAATTGGTGATAATATGGCGAATGCAGTAAATGGATCTCCAAAGAACACCAGAACGCCTAATCGTGGCAATTAGTCCCTTCGATATATCGGATATGATGCAAATATTGTCTTCTTTAACAACATACGTTCGCAAGTTCGTCAGGAAGAATTCTCATGATTTTATGTTCTCCAACTCCACAATGGCAAACGCTAATGGTAACAAGTTTAAGTTCCCATATTTTGCAACCGTAATAAGGAAGATCTACGTATATTTTCTATATAACTAGGTGTCATCAACCTGCACAAGCGACTTGCAGTGGGGAAAGGCCTTCACGCATGGATCGAATGTCCAGAACATCTGGTGGAAAATTCTTATTTTCGGTTGTAGTTGGTCGTTTGGACTATAATAAGGTCGTCTCTGCTACTCAATGACAACCCCTGGCATGTACTCTTGCATAACGACTATCTACCCCTAAAGTTCATTGTACGACGCATTCCAATCTCCATGCAACTAGAATTGTTTTTGCATTTCAACAACCAATACCGATACAGGAATAGTCGACATGTCTTTCACCATTGGCATGATACAGTTGCAGATAGTTTTTGTAACACCCCTAATCCAAATCTGTTGCAAGAACAAGGTTACAGAGCATTACCGAAGTTTACAAAACAAATAGATAGAAATTTCACATCATATAGTATTGTCCCTTATATCAGCCCTCGAGGCCCAAAATACATATTAAAATCAAGTCGGGACTAAATCAGGTACTCAAAGAATTTTTTGAAAAACATTAAAATTTTTTCAAAGTTGCAGGGGACACACGGCCGTGTGGCCAGGTCGTGTGACTCATATGGTCAGGAGACACGCCCGTGTCTCTGGCCATGTTGGCATTCAATATAGGGACACACGGCCATGTCCCAGCCCCTGTCTATGCCTGTGTGGGTATACTGACTTGGGACACACGATCAAACCACACGCCCGTGTGCTAGGCCATGTGAGTATACTGACTTAGGTCACACAGCCAAACTACACATCCGTATGCTAGGCCGTGTGAGCTATTTGAGCATACTGACTTGTGAAAATTAAAATATACAGGAGACACACGGCTGAGACACACGCCCGTGTCTCTGCCCTTATGGACAAAAATAAGTTCCAAGCCACATTTCTCACCCAATTTGGTACCAACCTAAACACAACAATTTGCGTATCAACAAGCCATAACAAGGCATTCAAATCAAGCCAAAATCAAATCTTAAACATGTATTGTCACAACATATAACCAATATGCCCTTAGGCACCTCAAATGACAACTTAATAACATGTCAACCAAATATCCAAAATTTACCTAGATATTCAAATGCATATATGCATAATTGTACCAAGTATACTATTTCAACTAATCATCAATATACCTATAAGTTTCCATCATTCAACCATATTAAATACACATTAAATATGATAAGACTATATATATAAACAAGTCAAAATGTACCATACACAAGCCATTCAAATGGCTAGTCTCAACCAAACATTTATATACCATTAATGGCCAAAATAACATATACATGCCATTATAACCGAATTAATTTACTAAAAGTACCAAAATGGCAGATGGATAGTGTGATATAACTCCGACCAGCTTCCAACCCACTCTAGCTTCTGAATTACTATAAGACACGGAAAATAACACAGAGTAAGCATTTAAGCTTAGTAAGTTCGTATAATACAGAATTTAACTTACCATTTAATCACATTTAAAGTAAGCATACAAACATATCCAAACCAATTTGGCCAAAAGCCTAAACACATATCCTCAACATGTTAGCCATTTAAATCATATAAATGATCCAACACACATGGATGAATTCATCAAGTAATCACATTTCATGAATTTCATGTATATATCGGTAATAGTTCATATCGAACTCATATAATTTCATAACAGAATTGTGCCCGTTAAAACATTTAGAATATCGTTGGATACACGGTTAGTACACACGAGGTGTATTGAACTATAATCCGTCAATTTATATTCATATATGCTCATACGAGCTGTAAACGGGAAGCTCCTCCGAGCTGAATAACGGGAAGCTCATAAGAGCTGAATATCGAGAAGCTCATGCGAGCTGTATAACAGACTGCTCGTAAGAGTTGTATAACAGGAAACTCATAAGAGTTGTAAATCGAGAAGCTCATAAGACTTGTGGTGTGTCCGCAACACATGCAGGACATCAACCACAATCAATAACCCTAATGACATTGTCATTTGTATCCTATGAATTTCTTAATGTTCAAATGGGACTCGGTAATTATTGGATATAGAACCGGTAATTATTCATGGCAATAGTACAATTCACAAACAATAATTCAATTTAATACATATGAATGTACAATTTAATTACACGTACTTACCTCGGTAAATGTACGTAGATACGGAGGTAACTAATCCAATATTTTCTCTTTACCTCGATTTAGCTCTGTATGAGGTTTATTCAGATCCAAATGAGAAAAATAAGCTTTCTAAAACTTAAGCTTCCATGGCTAGGGTTTTCATTTTTTTCTTTTGGTATAAGATGATGATAATAGATGATAATAAATTATTTTATTAATTTATCATCACTTTATTATTACTTTTTCCAAAATTAACCTTAAAAATTTATTAAATTTCCAATGATGAATAATCATACTTATCCACTAAGCATTTTAATGGTCTAATTACTATATAAGGACCTCTAATTTACAATTTCATAGCTATTTAATACCTTTAGCTATTAGAATTCAACCTTTGCACTTAATGCAATTTAGTTATTTTCATCAAATTAGGTATGTAAACAGTAAAATTTCTTAACGAAATTTATATACTGTAGACCATAAAATAGTATTAAAATAAATTTTCTTTTGCCTTCGGATTTGTGGCCCCTAAACCATCGAATGGATTTCACTAAAAATGGGCTGTTATAGTTTTCGTATCAAGTTTGAGATGATCTTGTGTCATACATGCAGAAGTACATGTATGAGGCCCAAAATGCAACTTGTACTCGTCAATTGCACCCTTCTACTGACCTCCAACACTCTCCAATATATAATGTTGGTTTAGACACAACAATTTTGTAGTCAAGTGACACGTTCATGCTATACCACTTAATGGAAAATACGTAGTCTTCCTTGTTCGCAAATTTTTGGCCCACGAACAACCTTTATTTTTTGGGATCTGCGGCCAATAGGTGAGTAGGTAGTATATCGGGGTATTCAGAAAACTTGAATGCATGCACTGCATCGGGATCTACGACCGACATATGGGTCCTAGGATCATTGCATATGACAATGCCTTAACTTGGGTTCCCGGCTAAATACACGCAAACATTTCCATCATCATTCACGTATTCGTCGTCAATATCATTCGAGACCTCGTCTAAATCGAGATCACTATAATCTTCAATATCATCATCAGAATGACTATTATTATCATATTCATCTTCACCATTTGCATCAATCTCAATCAACACCGGATGTATTTGTAAATGAGACCCCAATTAAGGTTCTCAAATATAGGTAGAGCATTAAGATCGATGTCAAACTCGCGTACAGACAATCACTTATCGACAAACGCTCCGGGAACCTTCGTACATGAATCTTGAACTCCATATTGTTCACTTAATGGAGTGAAATATTCAATTGGGTCCACATCAGCTAACTTAGCAAACAACTAAATCGATTCAGTGTTCACACTCTCAATCGGGCAATAAAGTGTGACCATTGTCTCCACGTTTTCATCTTCTACAAGTTCTATCTTGGTAAATTTGATGGGATTTTATGAAACTAGGAATTTGTAGAATAGTTTTGACATCCTCCTCCCACAACATCTAACAATTTTTGCACTATCCTTTCTTTCATATCATCAACAGACATATTTCTATTAAATCTCATTGTTATTTGTTGGCAATATTCAAATATATAACTAATTATTGTTCTTAAAATTACTCTATCAAAATAATGTATACATAGAGCTGATTATCCATCTTCAATACCAAATTTGTAAAAATAATTAAAATAATTAAATTTGTCAATAATTATTTGAAAAATAAGATTTGGCTATAAATAATATAATATAATATAATATAATTAATTATTGTACTAGCCTTACAAATCTTTTTTTCTTTTCTCTTCTACAATTTTTTTTCCTTTCTTCTTATCAGTTAGATGCTACAACCCTTTAAGAAAACACATAAAATTCCTACAACCCTTTAAGAAAACACAAAAATTTTATATATATAAGGGTCCGGTGCCGCCTGCAAGCGCCCCTTCAAACTTGGTGCCGCCTAACAATGCCTTTCCAACCATGATATAGCCTGAAATTCCCCTTCCAACACTAACCCCTAAACCGTATTGTTAAGGATCGACCCGATTAAGTAACAAGTAAAAAAATAGCGGAATAAATTGAAAAATTGAACACACAAATTTAACGTGGAAAAACCCCTCCAAAGAGGATAAAAAATCACGGGTAAAGATAATTTTACTATAATGCCAAAAGAACGAATAGTACAAAAGATGGAGATAAAAACTAAACCCCAAAAATAAAAAACTTTCAAAACGTGAACAAAAAATTCTCTAAATGTGTTATGAGTTATAATATCTAATGGGTGTATTTTCTAAGGTTGTAAAAAAGCCTATTTATACGACAAATTAATAGGTTAAATAATAAGAAAATCTAGACTAATCAGAGTTTGATTGAAACAAATAAACAGAGTTTAACTAGAAGGTTATTTCTCAAATTTGAATGAAATAGGAGTCATACTTAACAAATCTCCACCTTGACTCATATTTCCACAACGCCATCTTTGCTAAAGCCTGCCACAGGCCTATCTTGAACTATGCAGGGAATTAACTAACTCAAATTTGTACTTAGAAACTGGAAGACTTGTAGCCTTCAACTTGTACACTGTCATATCAAAACTAACCCGGGTATGATTTTCACAAACACAGTGCCCTAACTTTTCAAAACCTGTATCCAAAAGAGAACCTCTGTTCAACGAAACGGTCATATCTTTTTCCCTCCTATGACCAAGTTGCCTCTACTCCAAACGAGTTGACTTCGACTCCGTAATGAATGAGGGACGTCTAATTTCACCGGTCACTGTAGAACCTTCCAGAATATAAAGACTGCCAATTTTTTTTACCTTTTAACAAAACGAGAGCTCCACGAGATACTTTAATGCCACTCGACTCGATGTTGATTCTACATCCTTTCGAGTCTAAAATACTCAATGAGATGAGATTCTTTCGTAAATCAGGTACATACCTGACATCTGAGAGTGTCCTAATCGTCCCATCGTGTATCATAATTTTAACAGTACCAATACCAATTACCTTACTAGATGAATCGTTTCCCATGCGCACAACTCCACCTTCAACCGATCTGTATGTGGAAAACCATTCTCTATTGGGACACACGTAGAAAGAACAACCCGAATCTAGGATCCACTCGGATGTAAGCTTAGAGTTATCGCTCGTTGACACTAAAAAGAAATCATCACCGCTTTCATTGGTCAAATTAGCACCAGCCGTTACTCTCAGCAGCTCTTTTATTTCGTAGTTTATATCAATCTACTTTGATGTGACCTAACTTTTTACAATAGCGACACCTTTTGTCTCATTTCTTTTATGCTACCAAAACGGAAGCTTGTCTATCTGCCTTGCTATCCACACCAAACTCATTATAGAGTTTGTCTCTACTCAACAAATAACCCTTCACGTATTCGAACGAGAATTTGTCTCTACCATAAATCAATGTCCTCCTTGAAAAACTTGTATGAAAGGGGTAAAGAGCACAATAATAGCATAGCTTGATCTTCATCGTCAATCTGAACCTCAACGTTCTTTAAATCATTTAAAAGAGTAATGATTTGACTGATGTGATCTCTAAGAAAGTCACATTCATTCATGCAAAATGTAAATAGATGTTGTTTCAACACTAAACGATTAGCCAGAGACTTAGTCGCATAAAGAGTTTCTAACCTTTTCCACAAAGCGGATAAGGTCTTCTCCATCAATACCTCATTCAATACTATATTTGCGAGGCACAATTGGATTGTAGATAAGGCCTTTTCATCAAGCTCTTCCCTTTCTGTTTGATTTAGATTCTCAGGCTTTTTCCCGGTAACAATTTTTTTCAAGCCGGTTTGAACTAAAATTGTCATCATCCGAACTTACCACAAATTAAACTTTGTCTCACCATCGAACTTCTCAATTTCAAACCTTGTTGCTGCCATCTCTGAACGAGCTAATCTATGAAAATTAAACTAGCTCTGATACCACTTGTTGGAGATCGACCCGATTAAGTAACAAGTAAAAAAATAGCAGAATAAATTAAGAAATTAAACACACACATTTAACGTGGAAAAACCCCTTCAAATAGGATAAAAAACCATAGGCAAAGATAATTTTACTATAATGGCAAAAGAACGAAGAGTACAAAAGATGGAGATAAAAACTAAACCTCGAAAACAAAGAACCCAAAAATAAAGAACCCTCAAAACGTAAACACAAAATTCTCTAAATGTGTTATGAGTTCTAATCTCTAATGGGTGTATTTTCTAAGGTTGTAAAAGAGCCTATTTATAGGCTAAATTCATAGGTCAAATAAAAAAATCTAGACTAATTAGAGTTTGATTGAAACAAATAAACAAAGTTTATCTAGAAGATTCTTTCTTAAATTTGACTGAAATAAGAGTCATACTTAACACATATAAATCCCTATATTTACCTGGTATAAGTGTGATATATCGGTGCCGCCATATAGAGTGGCACCACCAATAAAATATTAGTTTTTTATCAAAGTTATTATGGCCTAATGGTAGTAGCCTTATGATAAGGACAAAAAAATGGGTGGTGTTGCCACCTTATCAGGTACCACCCGGTATTACTGTTTATGGCATATCATTTTTGTAAATAATGTGATAGCCCTACTATTTAAGTTATTAAATTAATTTTTTTTATATTATTGAGATAAAAAGTCCCTTTAAATTAATATTTTAACAGAAGTGATTAATGTTATTAACTATTTCTATGAAGAGAAGTTACAATAGATTGATTAAATCCAAAATTTTATCATGGTAGAAAAGATCAGCCATAATTAAACTATTTTTGGAAGAATGCGTCAAAGCATATTTGTTCTGCCAATAGGATAGGAGGGATGAAACTCAAGCGTCGTCTGAACAAGTTTGACAAAAGATTGGTTCACATATTCCGTGGCTGAATCCATTAACCTACTGACATACGCAAAGATTTCAAACAGAAAATATATTGATGTAAACATTTTTTTTATAACCACGTATATATTTATTCTTTTAATTTGACTATAATAGATATAATTTTAGGATTGGATCCAACAACCCATCAATAAAGATTAAAACTTTATGTTTAACTTGAAAGAGGAAAAATGTACTATCAATATATTAAGATTTTTAAGGCACAGTAGAAGAAAAGAATTATTGGATTCTCATATAATTAATCAGATATTATGATCATCTAATGAAAGCAATACAAGAGACAGACAAAAAACCGTTAACCTTACTTTCGGTAATCATGAAATCATCAAAAGGACAAATGAGGCTGTAAATCGAAAGAATTCTTTTTTTTTTGTTTGTTTTTGGTCTTTCTGTGTCTGTCTCTCTGTTTCATGTGTCGTTTGTGTACTTTAGTGACAGTCACGAATCGCCGTTTCATGCTCTGTTAAAGTTTATAACTTTAATCATTATAACCACCACTATCCCTACCTTTGTTTGATTTTCATCTTTTTCTTTCATTTCTTTCCACCCATTTTTCTCAATCATTAAATACATCAGAAACGTGGATTCAGCAATTTGAAGTTAAAACACAGAGGTTTTTTATTTGGAACAAGAGCTGCACTTTGAAGTATTTCAGTATATAATCCATATAATAAACAAAAACTAAAACCCCAATAAAAACGAAAAATAGAAGTAGATACTTATGAAAGAAATGAAAAAGGGAAGCATGCGAGGGATTGTTCATGAGTGTTTCTTTAAGGCTCCATCAACATAGCTTGCATGTGAAAGCTCTGTTAACCATTCAAACGTTCTATTACGTGACAAAGCTTGCTTTCCTTTCCTTTTCTTCTTTGTCTTCAATTCTTGCAGCAGCTTTTTCTTGTCTTCCATGGCGGCATTGTCCTTGCTACTTTTAGTCATAATTACGTTGTTCAATGGAACTGTTCCAATTGCATCTACTGAACATTTGCATCCACTGAATGAGCCTATTCTCTTTCCCAAGGACCCTTTGTTCGAATCCTGCGGATTTTTCACCACTTCACCACTTTTGTTAACAATCTTGCTGCTGCTGCTGTTCTTGGTGCTTGAACTGCTGTTACTGCTATTACAACTGCTGTTTCTACTCACAGAATTTTTATTGCCATTGTTGTTGTTGTTGTTGCTACGGGCTTTCAAGTCTTTTAATTCGAGCTCTGGTGCTCGAACTAAGCCTAACCTGAAAAAATCCCACATCGATGATGATTTCTGGGTTCGGCTGCTGACATTGATGGGACGAGTTCTGGACGATCTTATTTGGGGTTTGGGACTTGGATGAGTGTTGAAGTTGTTTCTGATTTTCATTGGCTTTGAACTGGAACTGAATGTTCTTGGTGTAACTGTGATGGAATTATAGCTGCTGCTTCTGCTGCTGCTACTACTGGCACTTGTGAACCTACTCAATGAACCATGGTCCATGGATTCTGACCTCGACAAGCACCGGCTAGTGTTGAGGCTATCTTGGCGGCACCACCCTGTGAGCCCACTATCTGAACTAACTGAGAGGCGCAGGGGTAGAATTTGGCCTTGAAAGAACACTTCATCAGCAGCACACATTTCTAGTTCGGTTGAAAGAGAGCCACACAATGAACCAAAGTTGAAATCTTCATCTGTTTTAAGTGCTTGGGGTTCCTCGCCATCTTCCTCGTTCTTTGTCTGGGTTCGCTCCTCTTTAGTCAAATTGACCGGCAGATCACACAAAGACAATGCTTCATCTTCCTCAGCTTCCCATTTCGCATCATCCTCACAGATAATCTCAGAACATCCCATGGCTTCAAAGTTCAAACAAACTGAAACTTTTTGTAATTCAGAAACACTGTTAGGGAAGCAACAAGGGGTGCAGAAAAAGTGGGTTTTTTATACAGCAAAAACTAGACAAATTTGAATTTTATAGAGAGAGAGAGAGAAAGGGAAATAGGGAGACAAGTGGAATATAAAGCAAAAGCTACGGCAAAAGCAAGAATAAAGAAACAATAGAAAATGCAGAAGTCAGTGCAGGCGAAGCAAACCGGGGGGGGGGGTGTCTTCTTTCTTGTTTGAGAAAGAAGCATAGGGGGACCCAATCAGGCCGGTCATTACCCAATAGCTATCAGTCAAGCTACTAATATTTATGGACTCTCACTTTCACCAATACAATTGTGGTGGAGGCCAAAGGAGGTTCAATTTTTTTTTATGCCCTTGTGGGGCTAAAACCTAAAGAATAATAGCTACAAGACAACACAATCTAGGACTAGGCATGCAAGATTTATACAATTCTACACAAACATCTACTTTGGAGCATGAAAATTGGAAAGAAAATCTATAAAAAAAGAAAAAAAAAAAAAGGAATGCTAATCCACTGTGTTAACCAATGATAGAAATTCTCTTTTGTTTGCAGCAAAAAAGAAAAAGGGAGGGGGGGTATAGGATACCATCTATGGCATTTACATTCTTTTGGGTATATTCAATAAAAGAAAATATACAACTGTTGATGATGGCATTTACATTCTTGAGATGGAGACTAATGGAGACTAGAGACAGATGGGTTGGTGCTATTTTTATTATACATAAAAAAGAAAAGAAAAAAAATATGGGCGTTTAAAACTTTTAATGTATAGACTATAGAGTAGGTGAGCATGGTTTTTGGTTAAGGGACAGGTTGTGACTTATGTGGTGCAAATTAGAGCTTTAAAGATTTGAATCTTTATGGCCATGGGGAGACCTATTGGGGTTTTCTTTATTTTTATTTTTTAAATCTTTGTTCTAGAAAGGTATTTTAGCCTTTTGCTGATGAAAGCAGGAAAGGAGTGAGTTGGTTGTATAGATAAAGTTATATTGTAACAGCCTAGAGTAAAAAAAAAATTCAAATTAAAAAAATCCTTATTTTCATTTCTTAGCTATTAACTCTTTTTATAAGAAAAATCTGAAGATTAAGTTCATGGACCACTTAAAATATAGTATTTTAGATTGAAAAAGTAATGCCCAAAGTTACCTGAGTGGCATTCACCATAGCCACCAAGAACAGGGCCAAGTAACATGTTCTGTTTAAATTTCCAGTGAGTTTGAAAATTGAAATTGGAAGAGCTTTTCAATTTCGTTTATTTCAATCTAGAAATAAGTAAATAACCCTTAAATCTCCAATTCTTTATTAAATCATTTTTTTTATTTGTTGCAGATACACTTAGGTATGACTTATATATATATTATCAATTAATTATAATTAGACGTATAACCTTAGATAAGATATCTTAAATGTGATACAACCAGTAAAAAAATTGGATTTAAAAATTTTGAGATAATAATTTTGAGTTTCAGACCTTTAATTTAGATTTTTTTTTCTTTTGACACTCAACAGTATTGGTATCTCTTATTTTATGAAAAACAAATTAGCATGTCTCATATTATTATTTTAAATAAAACAAACTTTTAGAAAAAAAAAACTAGTTGAGTCTTAACTCAATTGGCACGAGCATATTTGCCAATACAGGAAGACGTGAGTTTGAGTGTTCTGACTATGAGCTCAACAACTTAACGTTGATAATATTGAGATTGAAGTTGATGCTACTTTTGTAATTCATTTTATGAAAATTACTCTAATCATAATTTGTTTTTGTCTAATTTGATTGATCAGTGCAGGACGTTGTTCTATGAGTTTTAACTCTATGGTGTATGTCATTCGCAAAGGGAACAAATGCCCAATGTTCAAGTCTACCTAGTTGCTTAACCTTGGTGTGTTCTATAATTCATCATAAACTTGGTGTGTTGGGAAGTAATCTTCAGCCAATGGCGGAGCGTAGTGGAGATCAAGGGGGACATGGTCCCCAAAAATGGTAAAATTTTAATTTAGGTCATTTATAATTTATAAAAATATAAATTAGTAATAGAAAATTTGCACATTAGCCTCTTTAGAATAATAAAATTTTGATATAACCTTTTAAAAATTATAAAGATATAGGCTATTAAAATGATGAAATTGCATTTTTACTATCATTGCCTTTAGCCTCGCTTTTTCTCAGATGTTTGTTCTTTTAATGATTTACTTTGAGTGTGTTCATGTCCACCTAATTGTTTAATTCGTTTACTGTTGGACGATGCTCATGGGCATGTTATGTATCGGACTTTAATCTAGTAGGTCAATAACGTTTGTTCCCTTTTTAACCAAAAAAAAATTGGAAGTTAAAATATGATCTAAGTCGTTATGTATTTTGGGCATTTGAGTTTAGTCTTTCTATTTTTATTTTTGAGAAATTTAGCCTCTCTACTTTTCAAAATTGAAAAATTCAAATCCAGTTGTTAGAACCATTAAAGTTCACTGGTGTAACATTTTTAAATAAAAAAAATCACTTGGTAGTGATGTAATAAAAAATAATATTGAAAATGCTTTGTGAATTTTTTTTCCCTTTAAAACACCCAATTGAAGTCGTCATGATCAAATAAACTTTTTTTTGTTAGAATAATGATCTAAAAAAAATTGAGGTCAACGTTATAATTGAAATAGTTAACAACATCAAATATTTAGATTAACTAATTACATTATAAAAGTCAAAGGACCAAATTAAGTAAAAAATTAAAGTATATAGATTCAATCCAATTTTCAATATAGTATTATATGTCAAAAAAGACAAACGGAAAAATTTGCCAATCTCTCATACTCTTAGGGCATTCAAATTATTATAACTACATAGCATTTTAATAAAAAAGTTAACAATATTAATTGTTTGATCTAATTAATTAGATTATAGAAATATAAAAACTAAATTATATTAGAAATTAAAATATAAAAATTAAATCTCAAATTTAATAATAACAAAGTAACTAAAACTAAAATTTTAACATTTTCAAAAAAAATTACACATGTCAACAAAAGTAACCACCTCCTTTTAGGTGAATGTATTTGAGAGGTCCATCTATTATAGGGACCTTATCAAATTAGTTCATTTATATTAAATTGATCATTTTAGTTCTTGTGCTATTAAAAAGAATCAAATAAAGTCAAATTGGAATATAGTCTTTATTGTTTAAAAAAATCGTTTACTTTAAAATAGAGTAATATTTTTTAAGTTTTTATGATTCTGTAAATAAAATATTTTATTTGAAATTGAACTGTAAATGAAAAAAAATATTTTTTGTACAGTAAATGTTAACTTTATTACAATTTGAACGTATTTAATTTTTTAATAATATAAAGACTAAATCGATCTATTCAATAAAAAATAATTTGATCCCGTCCCTATAATATACGTAGATAATTTAACCCTCCTTTTATATATACTTAAAATAGATTCGAAGCCAAAAAAAAAAAAAATCACCTTCCTACCCGTATTACTTGCACCGTCCACGAACTTGACCAACATCATTAATTTTAACTTGGAATAATTGTACATTAAAAAAAAAAACTTAGATGAAAAAGGTGTAGAAATTACTTGAAATTTTGATATTACTATTATTCTTTAATGTTATTTGAAAAGAATAAAGAAAAATAGTCCTACAATACAACTATTAATTAATGCTATTTTTTTCATTTAGCCACAATATTTTTATTTAGAAAAATTAATAAAAGATATTTTTTTGAAACTTAATTCTCTATTTGATTTGGTCTTCATATTATGAGAAGCAAAAGGTAGGGTTGAATGAGATTGGGATTTCTTTAATCAGGACGTGTGTGCATATTATTGGAGAAAAGAATTCTCTGAAATTTTATTACGAAGAAAAGGCAAAAATGGGCTTAACGATGTACAGAGATGAAGTGTATAAACTCTAGCAACCTGTTAACTGTAATATTAATTGTACAATTAGTTAATTAGGTACACGTAAAAGTTCCCCTCAAGATGGAGTCGCATGAATGTTGAAAGAGGCCCCATCTAGCCAATAAACTTGTAAAAACCAGATGCATACAATGACATTTGGCAACTAGAGAGAAGATTGCACAAAACCACCCCTTACTTTGTCTTAAACAAAATGTCAACAGACTTCAATATATTTTCTTCGTTTATGGAAAACAAAATTGCTTGCAATATGCAATGTTGCTTAGTTACCACATTAAAGAATAGCATGGGGAATTGAACACTGAAAAGATGAAAGAAGTGCTGCGACCCAAGTTAACTCACTCGCATGTAACTAAGGTCATGGCTCGATACTCTGCTTCAACTGAAGATCTACTGATAGTCGCTCCAAGAAATCATTCAATCCTCAAGATAGACACAAAAGCCAAAAACAGACTTACTGCTGTTCAAATATGATGCATAATTAGAATCTACAAATGCATTTAGCCTAAACTAGTATTTTTAGAGAGAAAAAAAACAACGCCACAAATTCTGCTTCCACTCATTTCGTGGAGTAATCGCATGCGACTATTAGAAATTTGCGCTACCTAGTTGCCAATAAAAATGGGCCCAACACATCAATTCCCCAAGTCATGAAGGGCCAAGGGCTAGAGATGGTCTAAAGTATTTCGGCCGCTTATTTTGATATTTTGGAGAACCTTTGACATCGGTCACATTTTTCAACTAAGCTATGTGTCGACTTTCATTGTGAGCCAAAAAGTATCCTTGCGGGAAGCCTCAGTGGGTCAAAGCTCTGCCCATTAATTGCTTTCTATAAAAACTCGAAAGAAGTTTTAAATTTTAAGTAAATTGAATTGAGTTTTTTTTTAACAAGTTAATTTGAATAAGTGAATTGATTTTTTGAGTTTGAGTTGATTTAAATTTTACAATTTAAATAATTAAAATAATTCAAATAATAGATTGATATAATTACTCCTTTGGTCCCTATCAATTTTGAAAATAAAAAAATTGTTCCCTCTCAACAAAACTAGAAAATAATTCAAAATAATTTTAAAAAATTCAAAATATTTATAAAAATTCCAAAAATTCATAATTTTAAAAAAATAAAAATTCTAAGAAAATTTAAAAAATATATAGGAAAAAGTTAAAAATATTTTTAAAAAAATTCAAAATAATAATTTTGAGGACTTAAACAAGTAAATTACCTATTCAAGTTTATCATACTAAAGTATCCAATTTTTTTTCTCTTATTTTGCTTTAAAAGAGTTTTCAAATATATATAGTTTCAAATTTATGTGTTCTAACATAAAATTAATTATATTGTAACAAGTAATTTGACATATTTTATTTTTTTAATTAACTCTAACAATTTCACTAGATTCGATTAGTCTCGACTCGAATTTCATTTCACTAGACTTGATTTGAAAAAAAATTCAAATCAAGTTAGGGTGATAAAATGAGATTCGTCAACTCAACTAACTTGATAGCTTGTTCATTTTGCATAATTTACATGTTCAACTCGATTTATTCTCGAATTAATCCCTACTAATTGATGCATTTTGTGTTTAAATATAATCAGGAACAAAATTCGGGCACTTTAAATCAAAGACAAGCAAACAATGGGCTAAATTGAAGCATGAGAAAGAGAAGAGGGACCAAATTGTAAATTCGGGACATTTGAGGGACTAGTCAGATTTTGACCTTGTGAAAGTCAAAATTAGTAAATTAAATCTGAAATTATTTTGTGTAGTTAGTGGTAGGTGGAAAAAGCCTAAAATTAGCATGTGGATTTTGTATAAATAGGTAGGGTGGTGCACTTGAAAACACACACCTGATTTGCTTAAGCAATTGAATAGAAAAAGCAATTTCTTTCTTTTTTACTTTGTGTGAAAGTGTGCAAGCATTCTGCCAACTTTTGTTTCCAATTCAACTTTTGGCATAATTCTTCCTCTCGTAGTTGACCCTGGTATGACTTGCGAACCAACCTTTGCCGATCATCTAACCGCGATACACGCGTTCGCGATTCAAGATTCTGACAGACTTGCGTTCTGAAGAACCCAACTCAAATTGATGGCCTCAACCGCGCGGGATGTTTAAACCCGACCACTATCTCCCTTGATTTGTTCTTGGAGATTTGAATACAGCACGGTGAACTCGTTTCCTCAACTGTCTGCAAACACGACTCCAACTCAACGCACTTTTTGATTTGAAATCAAGTTAACTTTAAGGGATGAATTTGTCAATCCTGATATTTTGAAAAAAATAGTGATTACCGATTGGAAAGATTTTTAGTACGAATACGTATCTCACAATTTCTGACTGAAAAGAATATCAGCCTAAAGTTAAGTTAGAATTTAAGGAAACGTGAAATTAATCATGCTTTATGGATTACGAAAATGGATTTTATGATAATGGAGAAAGATGGAAGGGGAAGGGCTTGGGAAACGATTATGCCAAAAGTTGGCAGAATGCCTGCACACTTTCACGCAAAATAAGAAAGAAAGAAATTACTTTTTCTATTCAATTGCTTAAGCAAATCAGGTATGTTTTTTCAAGTGAACCACTCTACTTATTTAAACAAAATCCACATGCTAATTTTAGACTTTTTCCACCTACCACTAACTACACAAAATAATTTCAGATTTAATTTACTAATTTTGACTTTTACAATGTCAAAATCTGATTAGCCCCTCAAATGTCCCAAACTTACAATTCGGTCCCTCTTCTCTTTCCTATGCTTCAATTTAGCCCTTTGTTTACTTGTCTTTGATTTAAAGTGCCCGAATTCCGTTACCAACAATATAGGCAAAAAAGGAATAAGTGCTCAAAAAACCTATTTTGATCAACAAGTGTCCATAAAATTGAAACATGTAAATTAAATCATTTCACTAAATTGAGTTTGAACCAAAATTTGCAAAGTATTATTCTCAATTAACCATGTAGTAAATTTTTGGGACGTAGTCAAGCCTTTTTACACGAACTGGGATGACAACCCAAGCACCCTACCCTAGTTACTCAGTTCGACACATTTCCAAATGGTCCCTTTTTTTAACAGCTCAATTAGCGGAATGTTTGCAAGTTTTCGGTTCGTCACTCAAACCTTTTTACACGAGATGAGATGACAACCTAAGCCACTTATCCTGGTTACTAAATTCGGTCACTTTTTCGAAACCTTTACCCATAACTTGAGCCTTATTTATTTATTCATTTCATTTTATTTCATTTCATTTATTTATTTACAAGAAAATATAATATTTTTACCAAACAATCAATTTTCATGAAAAATCTAATTACATATATTAACTTTAAAACACATATGTCGATTAATCTAGATATTTGAACACTTTAATTCAAAAATTACCCAATTGTCCAATTGACTAAGTAATGAAATTAGAGGATCAATGTCAAAAAAATTATCAGATAAATCCAACATAAGATTGAACATATGCAAAAGAGAAACATGCAGCAAAAGACAATCAACCATGCATACTTACCATTTCTATCCCCCCTCACTTAATCTATGCTTGTCCTCAAGCATGTTTTATATGCAATAAAGTATAATAACTCAAACAACAAGCAAAGAGAATGTTAAGAATGCTCCTCACGTGTTTCTAACGATGTTGTCAGCATTGGGAGTTAGAAACACAAAAATATACACACTTTTTATGCCCTTTTAAACTCAAATTCATGCAATTTCATAGTAATTTTTTTCGAAAAATATATAATAATTATAAAATAATTAAATTGTACCTAAATTATTAACATGTTGAATTTTAATTAATTTTATAATAAATTTTTATTAATTTTTATTTATTTTTGACAGATTCGTACAAAGGGCGAAAAATGGCTCGGCAGACACTACTAGAAACACAAAATCGAGAAACGATTTTTGAAGTATCATGGCAAATTAATTTTTCAGCCTAAGACGGTCCAATTTATTAATATTAATTCATAATATAATTAATTTTAATTTTAATCCAAGTTATTTTGGGTTAAATAATTATTATTAATGATACGAACTTTCCTCGGTGATGATTTGAGTCGTTTAGATTACCCGATCATAAAATGAAGAAGTATCGTTCTTACTTAAAATAGTTGGTAATTTGGTTAAGTGACGGGAAAACAAAGGTAACAAAAAGATGGTTCGGTTAAGTAGAATGATGATGGGAAAATGGGTAAATGAATGAGGATTATGGGAAATCGGCTATCAAATAAACAAGATAAATAAATTGATGGATGTGGATGGAAAGACGATCTTAAGGACAAGAAAGAACCAACACTATATCAAAGTGCTGACCCGAGACTTATACGTCACTTAAGGTGGACCTGGACCCGCTAATTAGGAAATTAGGAACCAAAGGTATATTTTGGAGAACGCCACACTCGGAATGAATGATAAGTTCGAAAGAAACAGAATGACGCCACTAGCAAGCTAGATAAGTTACGCTGAGTCTAAAACGAAATAAGATAGTTGAATAAACTCACAAATGAATTAAAATTCTTAAAATGTCAAAGTGTATTGTCTAACCAAAATAATGTCTTCTTACAATCTATTTATAGGCATTATTATGACTGTTCAAATACCTATTTGTGACCTTTCACCTTCAGCATTTAACTAAAGTTATTAAAATATTTAAATTCGGTTATAACTCTTAATAGACTGCCAAAGAGTCATGTCTTTTCACTTGATTCATGCATAGCAGAAAAGTCATGCCTTTTCACTTGATGAAGGCTTAGTTGTCCTTTAAATGTGCTGCTTGATGTCCCTTCATTTTTTCGTTAACCAAATGCCTTAATGCTTGTGTATTCATCTATTTAATTAACACCATAACTAGCTTTGAGTGCATGAAACCGATCAGACTTGAAGAGTCACTCTTGGTACATTTGAAAAGTCACCATAATGAGCTTTGAATGCTTCAATATCCCCAAAAAACGTTCCAAATATGCACCAAAGATTAAGTGACCAAATGCACACTCTTTTATGCCAAAACTGGACAGTCAATTGAATGTGACAGCATTTGATTTTTCTTGGCAAACGAATAGCTCTATTGTAGCTTTAAATATGTGACCAGCCTTTTGGACTTTCCTACAACAATCACACATTCAATTCATTTAAGAAAAATTGAACACACTATAACTTATGCATTAAAAAAATAACAGCCAAATTAAATATAAACAAATTCAAACATATTTAACAACTAATATGCTTAAATCCTTGGTTTGATCAAGATGTAAACTAAATGAAAAATGAATTACTTAATGCATGACTTCATTAAAAAAATGCAAACTTTAACTAACATGGGAGTTACATAATGCATGATATAATTTATGATGCAATCTTAACAAACATGAGAGTAACATATTGCATGACTTTATTAAATGCAGAACACATAATACATGTCATAATTAAAAGATGTAGATCAATAATGCAAGACATTAATTAAATATGAATTTAATAAACAAGACATAATTAAAGACTCATATTATAATAATTAAAGTAACTAAAATAAATAAATTAAAGTCCTTATTCCAGCAACCAAATTAACAAACTAAAATTAAAAGCTTCATTTTGCACTTGAGCCCCTCGAGTTTGGGCCAATCTCGATGGCATCGAGTTGTGTCGTAACATGATGCGGCGGGGATCGCATCAATTAATTAAATTATGAAAGGAGGCCCAATTGTGCTAAACCTAGAAGACTGATCCAACCGAGCAATAGGCTTCCCAAAATCGTCCAACATGCTGACCCAATCAGCTTATTTAGCTGATTATTTGGCTTGCAACACAGCCCCTGAAGCTTCCTTGAAATTGCTTTCAAACCCCTTACTTATAAAGCTTTTATAGATTCCCCCTAGCTAAATTTAGCAAGTTTGAAAGCTTCAAACTTGCCACATGTGTGGCCGGCCATGGGGGAGTCTATGGCTGCTGATTTTTGCTATTTTTAGCAGTCTATCCAACTTATAAATACCGCGCTTGGCTGCTCATTTCAAACACACCTCTCATCTTTTCATTCTGCACTTCTCTCTCATTTTCTCTCTTCAAAATCCTTTTTTTGTTCTCTATTTTTCCCTTCCATTCCCTTGCCGATTTCCCCTCTTGGAAAAGAGCCCTTCAAAAACCATTGGTAGCAGCGTTCAAGTGCTCGTAGAAGCCTTGATTCAATAAGAACAAGCAAAGAATAAAGAGCGGAGCAAACTAGTTAAGCTTCAGAGAAACACCGAATTTGATTCTAGTTCCCTATCCTTTAATTTTTTATTGTTGTTGTTATGAATCTGTCTATGAATACTTGTTATGTTGATATGTTTAATTTAATTAATATGGATTAAATTTAATTCGTGTTACTTGGAATATCTAACAAAGCAGTATGATAGGAATTAGTTTGAATGTTGTCAAGGTCAACGAAACCCACGGCAATGTTAAAATCAGAAATCGACATCCTAAAGTCTTTACCAAGTAACCAAAAATAGAAAACGTCTTGCGTTTCGATAGTTCGTAATGCATCAATATTGAAGATAAATGTTGTGTGGAATTCATAAATTAATTCTTAATATGCACTACATGAAATATTTGCAAATGAACTCCAACCAATAGCATCAAAATAGCTAATCACAACATCATGAATATTTAACATATCAAGGGTGTAAAGATTAATTTGCTTACAGACCGGGAGTAGCCATTTTTGAATGTTGTCGTATCCTGCGCGATGTTCCAAGGTTAAAACCCTCGTAATCGTCCTTTGGTGGGAACAGTATAGGTACGATCTCGCCTATTACGTTGATCATCTTATGACTAAAATTTTTGTCAGACGAGCCGGGTGGTGGACTTGAATTTCCAACATCATCAGTACTACTGTGTAGAGGCCTTGATGTCTCATTTATCGGTGGTGGACAGGACCGAGTACCAGGAGTGGACATTTTTGAATGTTGTCATATCTTGCGTGATGCTCTAGGGTTGAAACCCTCGTAATCGTCCTTTGGTAGGAACAGTATAGGTATGACCTCGCCTATTACGTTGATCGTCTTACGACTAAAATTTTTATCAGATGAGTCGGGTGGTGGGCTTGAATTTCCAACATCGTCAGTACTACTGTGTGGAGGCGTCGATGTCTCATTTATCGGTGGTTGACAGGACCGAGTGGTGGACGACTGTGTTCGACGTTGAGAAATATACTTGTTTCTAGTCGAATGACCTTCGCCATAGTCTTTAAGGGTTTCAACCTCATTCGAACAACCTGTATAGTACGTTAGTAAACGTAAAACAAGTTGCAAGTTAGGAATCGACCTTTCGGAAATAACAGGACTGCTTTGAGAGCTTCCTACCTCGATAGGAGTTGGGCTTCATCGGCGAGACCATGGTGTTTTGTTGTTAGGTAAATGCAGTTGTTGATGGTGGTGAAAAGGGGTTGTCGAATGGTAATTGATGGTGGACAAGAAGTGAACGGTAGTGAGAATGGAAGAAAATAATAACGATGAAAATCGTCGCCATTTGTCGTAAATAGGTGTAGGGGTGTGAAGAGGAAAAAGATCAGCGATCAGTCAGTGTGGCAACTGCGTACGACGGCGGCATGAAGGGTGCAATAAAGCTAGGGTTTTTGTTGGGGAAAATGAAGAAGAAGAAATAAAAATGGTGGGGGTTTTGGGTTTTTTTCTTTTTTTCCCCTTTTTTGGTCGATTTTGGTCTTCTTCTTTTTTTCTTTTTTCTTCTTCTATTTTTTTCTTTTGACCGGTTTAGGTCACTTTTAAACTAATTTTTGTCATTCGGCCTCTTTCTTTTTCTTTTTGTCAGGCTTGTTTGGCCGTTTGGCCCAATGATTACCTTTCTTTTTCTTTTTGAGTTTCATTGGGCTTGTTTGGGTTTTAGAGAATTGGGTTTTTTTAGGTATAGGATAAGTAGGTTAAGTGATTTGGGTTTGGGGGTTTTAGGTGCTAGTTTGTGAAGAAAATAAATAGTAACACTTAGCACGGTGTGCCCACACCACGATCGGTATCCGATTTTCAAAAAATTGACAGCATCCGCATGTTCCTGGAAAATAACACTTTAAACGAATTAAATAATAATCTTGTTATTAGTTATTTTATTATCATTCTAAATTAAGCTAAAATTCAAAGTTAAAATAAATTTGGGTCGCCTCCTAATTAGCGTTTTTGTTTAACGTCGTTAGCTCGACGACCTGGGAATTTATTCAACCGGCTCTTCGATGACTAATTCCTCGATCATGTGGACTTGAAAATTTTCGTAGAAGGGCTTCAATCACTATCCATTGACCTTGAAGATTTTTCTAGATTCATCACTTTTGACTTCGACTGCACCATGCAAAAATACGTGAGTAATAACAAAAGGCCCTAACCACTTGGTTCGAAGCTTACCTGCAAAGATTCTTAGTGTAGGATCATAAAGTAATACTTTCTGTCCTACCACAAATTCTTTACGGGTTACCTTTTGATCATGGTATGCTTTGATCTTATTCTTATAAATTTAGGCATTTTCATACGCTTCTCGTCGACTTTCCTCAAGTTCCTAAATATGTAACTTACAATACTTATTTGCAGCTTCTAGCTCCATGTTGCATTGCTTAACTACCGAAAATGCTTTGTGTTCTAATTCTACAGAAAGATGACACGGTTTACCAAAAATTAGTCGATAAGGAGACATACTTATGGTCATTTAGTCACAAACTCCAATCTTTCCTATCTAGCTTAACGGTCTCCTCCAAAATCATCTTGATTTCTCGATTTGGCACTTTCGTTTGACCATTTGATTGAGGGTGATAAGTAGTAGTGACTCATTGCACTACCCTATTTTTTTCAAAAGTGTGTCGATTACCTTATTACAAAAATGCGTTCCCCAATTGTTGATCAATGCTCGTGGAATGCCAAATCTGGAAAAAAATATAACTTTTAAGAAAATCCATTACAGTTTTAGCATCAGCTCGACGAGTGGCTTTAGCTTCCACCCACTTTGACACATAGCCAACTGCAAGTAAAATATAAATGTTACCACATAATGAGACAAAAGGTCCCTTAAAATCAATGCCCCATATATAAAAAAATTCACATACATGTATAGGTATTAGAGGCATTTCATTTTTCTGACTCAAGTTTCCTACCCTTTAACACTTTTTGCATGTTTTACAAAATAAATATGCATCACAAAAAATATATGGCCAATATAATCCACATTTAAGTACTTTATGCGCAGTTCGTTTAGGGCTAAAATGTTCACAACATGTGTAAGAATGACAAAAAGATAGAATCGATTTCACCTCAGTTTCTGCAACGCAGCATCAAATTACCTAATAGGAATAGTATTTCCAAAGGTAGGGGTCATCCCAAACATGGTACCGTGATTCAAGTTTAATCTTATCTTTTTCAGACAGTGATAAATTAGAAAAGACTATACTTGTAGCAAGGTAATTCACCATGTCTACATACCAAGGAAAAATTGCCTGAGTAGAAGCAGACTTTCATTCGGAAAATCGTCTTTAAGAGGTGTGACATCTTTCGATGGAGGTATTCGGCTCAGATGGTTAGCTACTAAATTTACGTATCCTTTCTTATCCTTTATTTCGAGATTGAACTCTTGCAACAGTAATATCCATCTAATAAGCCTCAGTTTTGCTTTCTTTTTCTCGATTAGATATTTAAGAGTTGCATGGTTAGAGAAAACAACAATCTTAGTCCCTAATATATACGAATGAAACTTTTCCAAAGTAAAGACTATAGCTAGAAATTCTTTTTTAGTGGTCGAGTAATTGCTTTGGGCGACATCCAAGGTCTTAGATGCATAGGAGATAACATGTGGTTCTTTTTCAATTCTTTGCCCAAGGATTACTCCTACGCTATGGTCACTTGCGTGCACATTATTTCGAAAGGATAGTTCTAATTTGGTGGCTGAACAATGGGTACTGAAATAAGTTTATGTTTTAACGTGTCAAACGCATCCCTACATGATTGGTCAAACTCTAACTCTTTATCCTTCTGTAAGAGATTACAAAGTGGTTGTGTAATTTTTGAAAAGTCTTTAATGAACCGTCCGTAGAAACCTGCATGACCAAGAAAAGAACGAATCTCCCTCATAGTCATGGGGTATGGAAGTGAGTTAATAATGACAAAGAAAAGTGCGTTGGGTTGGAGTCATGTTTGCAGACAGTTGGGGAAATGAGTCAGTCGTGCTATATTCGAATCTCTAAGAACAAATCAATGCAGATAGTGGTTGAGCTTAAACGTCCCATGCGGTTGAGGCTATTAATCCGACTTGGGTTTTTCAAAACATAAGGTTGTTAGAATGTTGAATCGCGAACGTGTGTATCACGATTAGATAATCGGCAAGGGTTACTATTATAACTCGAAAATTTTTTACTCGATTCAATTGAAGGTTCACCCCTAGCTCCTTGTGGATTTTTAAAAAAATATAAATTGCTTCCTCAACGAATAAGCATCACAACAAGGGCTAACTGAATGACTTCTTGTAAAGGGCCATAATGTATCTTGTCACCATTCGTTCCATTACTTAGAGTTCCACTTTATCTACTTCCTTATGTACACTTTTTAGGAATGTCATGGTTAGAGTCATCCAATACTTGGTGTAATCTAATTTGTTGACAACGGGTAATCATTTGAAACTTGATTCTCAAACTTGTTCTACTAATAATTTCCCTCACTATTCAACATTCATATTATTAGTTATACTCAAGAGCATATCGACTTCCACATTTTCTTTTCACAATATTTTTTTTACAGTAATATGAGGAAAACATTGTAGCTAACTTTGCAAAATCTTGTGATATTCTTCTAGCATTGGGCCTCAAACTTCATATTTTCCATCAATTTGATCTGCCACAAGTTGCGAATGAACATGTTCATCTATTGAGCCATTATGGCATAAGCTAATCCTGATCAAGTTAAAAGAGCCTCGTACTCCTTAACATTATTTGTGTTGAAAAAATTTAGATATTTCAAAAAAAAAACCATGTTCCACGTTCTTTAAGAAAAATTTTGAGACCTTTATTTTTAAACAATTATACTTTATTGAGTAATAAGAACCAAATTGAGAGGGTGGAGTCATGCACATGTAAATTGGGCCTAAATAGCCAATGTGGTGTAGATTGGTGGATATCCTTGCGTGTGATATGTCACGGTGTCCAATTCGTTTTATTTTTGGACTTCTTTTTACTGGATTGTTTTTTAAGTCCAAGAAAAGTAAATTACTTAACTAGTAAAATCTATATTTAGCTAAGCTAAAAAATAGCTTAACCAATTGAAACTATTTTTAGCCAAGTCTAGATTCATTAACCTTTTTTAAATTATTTTTAGTTAAGTCAAATTCATTTAACTTTTCTATTTTTAGCTAGTAAAAGTTTTATGAATATCATGGCTCACTTTCACTCTAAACGCACCTTAAAAACTCTATCATTTTCCTCTCTCTTTTTATCCTTTTGAGTTTGCTGAGTATTTTTTGTTGTGATCTATTGTTGATTTATGTTCCTGTTTTATAATGGAAGAGTTTGTTGAATCCTGGGGATACGTTATACAGTAAAATATCCTTAAAACAGTGTCCAACATGCCTTAAGCTATTCAACTCGTATTCCTAGTTTGTTATCTTGGTGCAATATTTGCCAACAATCTTAAGGATATTTTCGTACTTTGAAGTTTTCCACACTGTTGACGCCCATGGTCATTGTTGTCATTATTCTCGTGGTGCTACTTGTGCCATGTTTCCCATGAATGCACATGTGTTTGCTGCTATTGTTATCTTGCTTCCTGTATCCCAACGCTATCAATATTTTTATTTTTTGAGATTCTCACACATCAATTACAAGTATAAAAAAAGAGCGAGATTTAAATATTTCTTAAAGGCTTGAAATAATTTAATTTTGACAAAATATGATCGCATGTAAAGTATCTTATTTCTATGATGAATTGTTATAATGAAGCATGAATCAATTATTTTATGTCACATGAAATTATTTATTATTATTGAAAATTTAGTGAGCCTTAAGTTATAGTCTAATAAAGTGAAATTCATAATACAGTAATAATATGAATTTACCTAGTCACGGTTAATATTACTTTTACCTTTAATATGGGTTGGGCCAAACCCAAGTTCAGAGACTAAGGTTTTAATAATAAGATATTCAATTAAAATTAGGTTCAACTTGAGTTTTATTTAATTGTTAAAGTTGTCTTAAATTTTTAATTTTGATGATAGCTTTTTATTTGTCACATTATCATATTTGAATGATTATGCGACTTTTATTTTTTTTATTTTTAAACTTACTTTGAATTGTATGTTTATATAAACATGTGTTGAATTCTTTTTTTTAAATGACTAATGATGAATATATATTTTGTATTGATTATAAGCCCAAAATAAAATTTTGAGAAAAGAATGGAGCACATAGTTGGTTGCTGGAAATAAGCGTGATAATGTAAAAGTGCCTGCTTAGGAACAATTCTGGCTAGAAAATATTTGGTACTTAAAAGTGTCATGTACACCACCTTTCTTTCCTAGAAACCTACCTGGTGTTTTATTCATTAATTGTGCCCACTATTCCAGTATCTAATTGTAGACAAACTGGGATACTATATAACTCTGTGCAGAAATCAAGAATGGAGAAATGATAATCCTATTAAGTAAAATATCAATTTGGTTGAAAGAAATGATATAATGTTTGTGGTCATTTATCAAGTTAATATTATGGCAATATGAACTAGTAGATGATAGAAAGTAGTGCCATTAAAGATTTTGTGGAAATTAAAATACATTTGTGTCCTACTCCCAAATGGAAGAAAGAAAAGAGGTTGTCTATCTTAGGAACTCTTAAAAGTACACATATGCTTGGAAAAAGCAAGGCTCTATTCAAACCTAAATCTAGAAAGGCCTTAGCTTAAGTGAGGTGCTTCATATTCCTAATGTTTAAAGCAATTTCGTTTACGTTGGATTATTAGGAAAAGTTGAAGTGAAAATTTCTTTCGAATGTGACAAGGTCCTAATGATTGAAAATATGCTTTTTTGATAAAGGACTTTTGTAATCATATAGCATTTGTTGTTTGATTTAGAAATGATTAATGACAATGCTAGTCTATCATCTTGCCTAATTGAAATATCATAATTGACGTGGCATGCTAATAATAGAATTTGTGAATGTATGTCATCATGTAATCGAAACAAAATTAAGGCATTCAAATACTTGCTAAAATGTATGATTGTTAATTCAAATATATTTGAAAATTATTTGCATATAATTTGTGTGTGTTATATTCATTATATGAAAATGATAAGACACCTTATGTTTTAAATATTATTATTTCTAACTTAAAATGTATGAAAATGTGGGGGGTGTCCAAAGATTATATTCTTTGATCTTAAGAAAACGGATATGGGTTCTAATTGTATACTCGTTTACTATGCTGAACATAGTGTTGTAGATAGATTTGTTGTTGTGAATAGTGATGTGCTTGACCGTAATACTATACTTGAGACAAAAATGTTGATTTTTTAGCATATTTTTCCTTTAAAAATCAATAATGTTTCTTATGCACCTATTATACAAAATGATTGTAGATATGAGGATGTGAAAAGGTCTAAAAAAGCCAAAATTGAAAAGTTTATTAGAAATTATTTTTACACCTATTTGGTGAAAAATTTTCCATTAACTTATTTTAAAGCAAACTCTTCTTCTATGCTCCTTTTTGGAAAAAGGCTATTAAATATTCTTCTTTACAAAAATAAAAAATAAAAAATAGAAATTAGTTTATTTATATGAAACAAACCAAAGATTGTGTCGTTTTAGGTCAAGAATTTAAAGTGTGTAAACTTCCCAAATCCTTATATGGCTTGAAGTAAGCACCTAAACAATGACATGAGATATTGGTCAAATATTAGTAAACAATGGTTTTTCTTCTATTGAAATAGATAAATGTGTATACAAAACTTGTTGATAGTAATTGTGTGGTTATTTGTTTATATGTTGATGATATGTTAATATTTAGTACTAATTATGAGCTAGTAGTGTCATCACAAGAACATTATGTTGAGAAACTTCAGAAGAAGCTTAGACACTTTGATGTCTAACCAGTGAGCACTCATTGTAATTCTAGCTCCCAATTAATAAATAAATAAAGGTGAGATTATTGGTCGGTAAGAGTATACACAAATTATTGGAATTTTGATGCATCTAATAAATTTTACCCGAACAAATATAGCATATGTTGGGCTACTATAGTTAGATTTGTGAAATATTTGGAAACTACCATGAATTATGGTATCTTGCTTAGTGGAAATCCTAGTATATTAGAATGATACGATGATCTTAACTGGATTTCAGATTCAGATGAGATAAAATTCACTAGTGGTTAAATGTAAATATATATTCATCCTTGGTGGTGGTGCAATATTATAGACATAAGCAAAACAAACTAATATTGTCACGTCCCAAAACCTGACCTAGTAGTTTTGGGTTAGTAGAATCGGGTTATTAAACCAAGGGTTTGAGTCAAATACTGAAAATTAAGGTCGTAAGTAAGTAATTAAAGTAACATAATCGGGTTTTTATTTTATTAACCAACTTAAAATAAAATTTAATTTTGAGGTCTAATTTGAAAACATGGATTCTAATTGAATTAGGATCTAATTGAAAAAAGGGAGATATAGAAAGTGACCAAAAGGGCAAATTGCCTAACCTTTTAAAATTGGTCTTTTACTTGGAGCCACTCACGTCTTTTTCTTTTTAAAACCCCAAACCATTCAAAGTTTTTCTAAACCTAAAATCATAAAGTTCTTTTGAAATTAACTCATTAATTTGGATTTATTAACCTCTCAAACACCAAAATAACCCCAATTTCAAACAATAATCGCGTTTTTTCCCCAAATTCGCCATTGTTCTTCTTGAGTTTAAATCTCGAATTAGAGTTTTAGATTTTTGTTTTCATAAAATTAAGGTAATATTTTTACTTTTTAGGATTGAATGACGAGTGTTGTTAATTCAAATTTAGTTTTAAATGATTATATTTAGATTTGATGTTTTTAAAGTAAGCTTGGATTTAAAAATGAAAAATCTCGTAATCTTGAGTAAAATCATGTTTCATTTCATTTTAACCTAATTAGAAGGTATTTCACTTCAATTTGATAATCCATAACCGAAATTTTAAGAACCAAACATTTTTCCCTTTTACATGTTCTTGAAAGCTTGAATTTTCTGAAAATTTTAGAATCACAGATTTAGGTAAAATTAATGGTTTAAATATGAACTTAAATGATATTTAGGATGTTTGAAATTGAAATTGAGGATTAAAAACAAGATTAGAATGCAGAAACTTAAATTTCGACAAAACTAGCTAGTTTTCGATAGTGAGAAAGGAGAGGCTTAAATTGTGTTTTTCTTGCTGTTTGGTTGTGTTCAAGGCTGTTTTTAATGAGTTTGGAATGTGTTTGTTGTGTATGCAAAGTGCTAGATCAATCGGGAGCCATTATGAGCAAGTCTAAAGGCAAGGAAAAACTTGTTTGAACTTTCGGCTAATAAGCTGAAGCATGATCGGTGAGTATCAAAGTTGATGTTGGTATATGTGATTCGTAGCTTTAATTGGGAGCTTAGTAATAGCCTAAACCCCTATCCTAAGTTCCGAGTATAAGCCTTTTTTATACTTTTTGTTGTGTTGTGAAATTTTGCCTATTGTATATCGAGTTGTGGAATATGAGGCTATTATGACAGGTAATGATTTTATTGCACACATATGTGGTCCAATATATGATGGCTCAATGAGAATTATTGTGGTATTTAAAGTGCAGCTAAATATAAAACCGATAAGCATGCATTGTGTACAAGTTATCATGTAAATTGATGAATATGAATACAGATGGTGTGCATTAAAAACAATAATTAATAATATATAATTTTGGATATCTTAACCTTGTGATCTCTTGAAACCATTCAAGATAGTTGGCATGTCATAGGATTGTGAGTACTCACCTATGTGTTTTATGATTTGGGCGTTGAGGCCTCAAGACAAGTTGGAGAGATAAGGGAATGTCGAGTTAAACTTCATTCATCTGGACATGTTGGTGTGTTGGAGAGTGTTTAGCTTGATGCTACACTTATGGGACATGTTAGACTCTTTGAGTTATTGGTGCGATAGAGATTCGTTTATCCAATGTGTGGTGATAGAGTCCACTTTTATATTTCATAATCTCAAGCTGCCAAATTATCATTAATGGATTTATATATGAGATATGTTGTGTGTAAATGCATGTGAGTATATAAGCTAGACTTGTGAGATAATGAAGCATGAATATGTTATTTTGACTTTATGAAAATATGGTTGTGAATGTGCCTTAGTATGCTTTTGCTTAACTTAGGATGTTGTGTATGCTTTGTAGTAATTCCGAACATTCACTGAGCTTATTTAAGCTCACACACTCCACATTAAAATTTTGTAGATAAGTAGCACTTTCAGTGTGAGTGGAGTGGCAATGGAAGTGATCTAAAGCAAGGCATAAATTTTGAGTAGGTGGTTTTGCAATTCTTTTGAACACACTGAATAAAGGCAATTTGGGTTATAGTTACAATTATTATTATCATTATTTTGGAATTAGGCTTATGAATTGTTAATATTTGTTTTTGGACTTTGGATGTGGACAATTTTGATACTTAAGATTGATATTAGTAAAACATTCTTTAGTTGCTTGACGAATACGTGTTAATATGACATGTAGAATTGTTAAAAGATGATAGTAGGCTTGGTTAAAATAGACATTATTTTTATGTTAAATAGGAATATGTTATGAGCATGAAAACTATTTCAACTTGTGAATTTTTAGCATTCTGGGTAAACGTATCGATACTCATGCTAGATTTCAAAAATTTTCAAAATGGTTATTACTTCTCGAATAATTTTATTTCTAATATTTATTTAAAAATTTAATTAGTCATAATTACATCTCTAAAGGTTGATAGTGGTAGTTGTTTCTCTTATTTGAAAATATGCAAGCATGTGTATAAGTTCTGATAGTTGTTGTAGCATCTTCTTACTTGAGTCCGACGACCGGACCGGGTTAGGGGTGTTACAATTATAGCAAAATCTACCATGGAGTCAGAGTTTATTGCTTTGGAATTGGATGATAATGAGGTTGAGTTGTTGAAAAACTTCTTAAGAAGTATTTCATTGGGCACAAAGCCAATAACTTATGTGTCCATGCATTGTGATTTCCAATCAACAATAGCCACTGCAAATAATAAAACTTCTAATGGTAAAAATGACACATGTTTCTAACGTGTGATGTGATAAAGCAATTGCAAAAAGGATGGAGTTCTAATCAATGGATTATGTAGTCAGAAGTGAATTTGGTCAATTCCCCGACTAAAACCCCTAAGGGAAGAAACTAGTAAATGAAAGATCAAGGGGAATAGGATTACTACAAAATGATGATAACAACAATGATAGAAACCCAACCTATCTAATTGGAGATCCCATGAACTAGGTTTATATGGGTAATAATGAAGTCATTAGTTGATTTATTAATCACTATAAAAATTATGTCCCTCCTATAGTGTAAATAGTGTTAAAATTGCAATGAAAGTGAGGATGAGTATAAACTCTTAATCAAATCCATATCCTTTATAGGTGTATTAATCTACATAATACACTTAATTGATTGGTCGTAGGGTCGCTTCAATGAGATTTATGGAAAAGTCTCTAGAGCGCTCATGAAAAGTAGCCACGTGTATAGCCTATTAGTGTACAACAACATCAGACAACAATAGTATAGATATAATGTGATTGATGAGAATTTTAATTTACATGAAGAATTATTAATCATAGAAACATTATGTTCCACAAATTATTCTATAAATTATGTCATATTCTTTCAAGTTCTGGTCTATAGTCCAAAAGACACCACGGTCACTGCATTATATCTAAATAAAATGTGCTCAACAAAATTTTGTTCCTAATTCTTTTGAAATATGTAGAGGATTGTTAGAAATATTGAGATATTTCAAAAGAATTACATCTCAATTTTTTAAGAAAAATTTTAAGAAAATTATTTATAAGTCATTATATTTTATTGGGCTAGTAAGAAACAAGTTGAGAGGGTGAACTCACGCGCATGAAAATTGGGTCTGAATGGCCAGTATAGTGTAAATCGATGGATTTTCCTACGTGTGATAAATCGCAGTGTCCAAGCCCTTTTGTTTTTGAACTTCCTTTTACTAAATTTTTTTAGGGTTCAAGAAAAATAAATTACTTAACTAGTAAAACTTATATTTAGCCAAGTTAAAATAGCTTAACCGATTGAAATTTTTTTTAGCCTGCTCTAGATTCATTAAACCTTTTTTAAACTATTTTTAGTTAAATCAAATCCATTAACTTTTTGTTATTTTTAGCTGGTAAAAGTCCTATATATATTATGGTTCACTTTCATTCTAAACACACCTTAAAAACTCTATCATTTTCCTATCACTCCCCTCCTCCTCTTGAGTTTTCAAAGTATTTTTTGTTATTATTTTTTGTTAATTCTTGTTTCCGTTTTATAACAGAAGAGCTTGCTAATCCTGGAAAATACATTATATGGTGAAATATCCTTAAAGGGAAATGTCAAACATGCCTCAAGCTATTCAACTTGTATTCTTGGTTTGTGAACTTGATGCAATATTTACCAACAGTTTGTTACTAGAAAGGAAAAGGTCAAGCAATAGTACCACTCATGTCTTGTAGGTTCAGGTAACATTACTTTAGCCCCTACTCGTTTCTTGATAAATGACCTATTTGTGGAAAGCATCCAAACTTTTGTAGAGTAACCAATGAGGCTATTGGAGACAGATGTACATATAGCAATTTTTGCTAATTGTTGTTGTAGTGGCATGTTTTTTTCTGAGAAGGTACACTATGCAACAAAGTCTGCCAACGCATATGCCTTGATGTCTCATCGTGGTTGATGAGTGAGTCCGAATTCACTAAGTCATTTGTTCGAAACCTATTGGGCATATACAGAGAGGAAAAGGAAGAAAATTTATAGAGAATGGATGAGAGCTTTTATAATGAGAAGAAGAGAACCTATTGAAAAAAAAGGAAAAACCCCAATTCGGATGAGCATAAAAGTGACGATAATACGTAAGGGGAGTTACATGCGTGCGCTAAACGTATGTGAATGAAAAGGGGTGTAATTCAAGACTTGTGAATTTTGTTGTATCACTTTTAATTAGAAACAATTCAAAATAAGAGTGTTGTCAGAGTGTGCCTAAGGAAAATAAGGTTTGAATAGAATGTGAATTCAACCGAAAAATAGAATATGTAAGGAGGTTGATGGAACAAATACTGAAGCTATAGATGTCAACAATAAAAAACACAATTGAGCTTGAAGACGGGATATCTGAGATTAATAGATCATAACAGCAGGTATGCTATGCCAAAAACAAGGCCTTCTCCTCTTGGTCACTTAAACAGGCACTGCCTTTTAGCAGTTAATACCATTAATCCAGACTACTTCTTCAAACTCAACTGTGTTTTTGGTATCAGAGCCAGTAACTCTAAGATTTTCTTTTATACGAAAAAGCCAGATTCAGAAAGGAAGAGATTATTTTTAAAATGAATTCCTTTAAAACCTCTACCTTTAAAGCACTTGTGTCTTTACCTAGTTGAATACTTCATTGATGAAGAAAAGGTTCAAGCCACAGACTTACCCATTGTAAATCCTTATTCCACATATCAAAAACCCTTTTTTTATCCTATTAAAAGTATCAAGTCTCTAATCAGTACCAGTAGGAAAAATGTTTGTGAATATGTACAATCTTCAAAGTTTGACAAGCACCTTATATATGGCGGACAAGAGGAACAATTTGTTACTCTTGAAATTCTTGCAAATTTCCCACAAGAATGGAGTTAACATGGATATTATCATATCAATTTCGAAGCGGTTAGACTGGCCCTTAACAATCATGCAACATTAAGGAACCTGTTGTGTCCAGAATTGCCCTCCTTGACTCCGGGTACAAACTATACCAAGATGCTTGTATTGGAACAATTGAAGCCACTCTTAGCTCAGGAATGGCCATGGTAACCTTGTTCCCAAATTTTACCATGTCATTGCAAGATCTAAATCTAATAGATGCTCTTAAGGTCCAAATCCAAATCATTGGAGCAGAGATGGTAGAATCAGCAGTAACAGCAACTCTCTATTACCAAATAGTTTACAGAGTCCAAGACCATGCATTCAAGTTGTCAAACCAAGGATCTGAAGATCCTCTTCTTATTTCTGTCAATACAAAAGAAGAGCCACACCGTGTTCATGTTCCAAAACAAATACCCAAACAGGAGCTATTAAAGCTTTTGCCAGAAAAGTGGGTGACAAATTATGAATAGATCCACTAGCATGATCAGCCGATCCGTTCAACCAAAAGTCAGATTATCACTAGACCTGATGGAACTAGTGAAATTAAATTTGATCACAGTCACTTGAAGCAACTACCAACTCCACCAATTTTCTCTACTCAGATGATGTTACAACCACTACAGCCTGATGATTCAGAACCAGACCCAGAAGCACCTTTTATACAGAGCTTCCAGTCTAATGGAAAGCCTTTGTATTTCTTTAAAGATCCTAAAGCAGGACATTGTCCTTGGGATCTAAATTGTTTCTGTGATGGATGCCAAAATAAATATTTTTAAGATTTAGATGAAGAGATTCAGAAATCCCACAGGAAGAAAAATCGCAAGAAGTCAAATCAGTCAGAATTTTATGAACGATTGATGAATGGAGACCTAGATATAGGGCCTCTAGGATAAGACAATGGCAAATTTGTCTACCTTGTAGATTATTCTATAGGAAAGCCAAAGCCACAACCTCCTAAAGTCCAAGATCAACCTCCTACACCTCCACCATCACCACCTAAAAAAGACCCAGACAGTCAACAATGGCTAGCTAAGCCTTTGAAGCAACCATGCTATAAAAGAATCAACAAATAGGTCCAAAAGAAAAATCAGTTCCAGTCATGTGCCCAATAAGAAAAGATGATTTCTCCTATACAGAAAATTCTAAAAGTTCACATATATGAGGTAACCTCTTCTTATGAGCAAGAATTCCCGCCGTTGGGAGAATTTTCAAAGAAGAAATATCTTCATTCACCAAATATCCCTTCAAAACTACAAGCAGATGCAGAAGGTAGAGAAGTAAAGATTGCAGCAGCATAAGCCACCTTGAATTGGCAAACGGAAAATGCGCTGGCCCAGAATTCTGCATTAAAAAAGATAGACCAAAAGGTGAACCAGATTCACACCAAGGTCTCAAATATTGAAAATAAAACTGATGAAAATTCTGAGATGATCAAAAACCTTCTGAAGCTTTTCCAGGAAAGGCTTATGGAAGTTGCCACTGAACCAGCTACTCTAGGACAAGATTTTTTCTCTCACATGGCACAAAGAGAAAAAGAAATCCAAAGACTCAAAGAGCATATCAAAGTCCTAGAATCAGCGAAAATACCATCTCCTCAACCTTCAAAGAATGGTATTGAACTATTCCCTTCGGTGAGACAGCTAGACAAGCTTCGATCATTTGGGAGTTTAAAGATAGAATTTCCTCCACTTGAAGAGAAGAAAAAGCCAAGCACATATGATTTGTATTTACAAATCAAAACTCAAAGGAAGCAGAAAAAAGAGAAAAACAAAAAGAAAAAGCTTGGGGGAAAAGACCAGTAGAGAAAGAAGAAAAAAAAAGAATGCCCTCCTCCATCTCCATCAAGGTAGATATCAAAATCTTTGATGATCCGGAAAGAAAACCAGTCTGATGATAATCCCTTGATAAAATTTTTAAGGGATTATAGTCAAAAGACACTCCCAAATATATAAGTTTTACATGAAGCTGGAGAATCCCCAGAATCCCCAATTGGAGTATCAGAATCCTCAGAATCCATATCTGAACATTCAGAGACATCAACCAGCTACTCCGAACCAGAGCCAGAAGCACTGGAAATAATGGTCACAGCATAACCAGAAGTTAAAATTGATGAGATGTCAGAAGAAAAAACCACTAAGGTTGGAGAGCCTTCAAAGGTGAGATCTACGCCTCATGTTTCGGGAGGAAAAATGATTTTCACTTTAGATGACATCCTAACAAATAGATGGCCAAAAAGATTACAGGAATTTCATGCATGGCTTGAAACTAAAAGGATAATAGAATACAACCATTATAACATTCTTGTTGAATTTGTCTCTAGATTCACAGGAATGTTGAAAGATTGGTGGAATTCCATTGACCAGGCAAATCAGATGCAATTCTTAGTGTTAACAGATTTATCTCAAACAATTAGGATTATCCATAATCACTTCATTGGAAATTCTGATGATCTGTTGACGCTGAAGAGATGAGAATTCTTTAAGAGAAAATGTTGTTCTTATAAGAAAAAAGACTTGTCTAAGTATTTTTATGCAATGACAAAGATTTTTTTATGCATTTGGACTGGATCCTAGCCTCAAACAAGCAGTTGTTGCATCCATACCATATCCTCTCCAGGTAGCAATAAATCAAAATCTTTACAGGCAAAACAAAAATATTCTCAACTTAACCATGGGAGAAATTCAGCAAAAGACATATATTACCTTAGAAAATTTGTGCAACAGAAGAAAGGTCTTCGAGGATTATCTCCATGGTGACAGAAGATTAGATAAGGCCTGTAATGACTCACACCTCAAGATCAAATGTGGAAAGGACAAGTCATGTTATTGTCCTACCAAAAGGAACAAACATTCCAGAAGAATGAAGAAATTCTCTCCAAAGATTCCCAAGAGAAGAAGAAGAAGATACAAATGGAGATATCTCAAGAGAAAGAAGAAATCTTCAAGATTTACAAAATCTGCTTGTTGTTACATCTGCAACCAAAAGGGTCACTATGCGAAATCATGCCCAAACAACAAAAAAGGAGCCAAGATGATCCAGCAGATACAACAAAAATCAGGGATCAAAATTACTGAAGAATATGATCTTGAATCACTATTCTCCATTGATGATGAGCCCAATGAACAATCACTGTGTGCAATTCAAAGTGTTGAATACAATGATTCTGAATCTTCATCAGGTGCAATATTCATGGCACATTCTCAAAAATACTCACATTCTCTTCTATCAAACTCTCAAAGTCTTTCAACCTTTGAAGTTTTGGTGCCACATATCCCAGTCTCTATTTATTTGGAAAAATACAGTTAGCCAATTACTCTAATTGCATTCATTGATACTGGAGCAACAGAGACTATCATGAATCCAGATGTTTTACCCCCAGGGTGGTGGGAACCTCATATCAGACATTTTAGCTCAGCAGCAGACAAGATCTTCACCACTTATTTGAGAAGTAAGCTGATCAAAATCCAATTCTTTCTGACATGCTCAGTAACCACTACTGTTTTGGGATCAAAACTTCCTGGAAAAGATCTCATTGTTGGTTTTAATCTTTATACCAAAGCCAAACATTTGAGAATTTCGCCAGATGGATTAAGGTACAAGAAAATGTTCAAACCCTTTGTGCCTACTCCAAAGTTATTCTTAGTATATTCTGACAAGATCCAGGAGATCGTAGAAGAACTAAGAGAGAAGTCATGTGCAGAATCTCATTCAGAGTTTCTACATAAATGTAAGAATCCTTTGTGGAAAAACTCTGAGTTCTTTATCAAACTCCCCTTCAAGAAAAATGAAGACATTAATCTGGAAAAAGCTATTCATATGGGAATGAACCCAGACCATCTGAAATTAGCTGAAGAAGAATGTCAACAACTACAGAATGAAGGATTGATTGAAGCATCAGATTCACAATGGGCCTGTGAAGTATTCTATGTCAACAAGAGATCAGAACAAGCCAGAGGAGAATTAAGACTGGTAATCAACTACCAGCCTCTTAATTATTTTTTACAAGATGACAAATTCCCTTTGCCCAACAGAAATTCAATTTTCTCAAGTCTTGCAAAAGCCCGTGTATTAGACTGCCCCATCACTGTTTTAGAGGGCCATGGTAAATATTTTTCAACCTATAATGGACCAGGCCTTGATCTAAATAGACGATATCCTCTTATACAGCCTAGACCAAGAAAATCATGCACAACTTCTTAAAAAGTTCAAACAAATTATCCTTCAGTATGGGATAATGTTGTCTGAAAGAAAAATGAAGATCAACAAAGAAGAAGTAGAATTCCTTGGTATGATTATCAGTGATGGCAGATATCAACCTCATCCCAATATAACGGAAAAATTGAAGAAATTTCCAGATGTCAATCTTTCCAAGAAACAGACTCAACAGTTTTTAGGAATTGTAAATTACCTTAGAGATTTTGTTCCAAAAATCTCAAAAATTACAAATCCTTTAAGAAAAATGTTGAAGAAAGATTCTACTCCATGGGGAATTAAACAATCCTTAGCAGTCTAGAAACTAAAAAGCCAGCTACAACACCTGCCACCTTTGTAAATCCCTTCAGAGGGAAAAAGAATCCTGCAGACAGACGCAAGTGACAGATACTGGGAAGCTATTTTATTTGAAGAAGATGACAGCAAAAGACACTTATGCGGATACAAGAGTGGAAGATTCACAAATGCTGAAATTCATTACCATTCTACTTTCAAAGAAATTCTTGCTGTCAAGAAAGGTATTTCAAAATTTAAATTTCATCTGGTAGGATATTATTTCCTTGTTGAGATGGACATGTCATATTTTCCTAAAATGTTACAATTTAAACAGAAAGAAGTACCTCATCCTCAACTTCTTAGATGGGTTGAATGGTTCTCAAAGTTTTCCTTTAATGTCAAGCACATAAAAGGAAAAAATAATGTTCTTGCTGACATCCTTACTAGACCACCTGAAATCTTCATGTTCCAACCTTCATCCTTCTCCAAAGGAAAAGGTAAAAAGAAAATCCTTCAAAATTTACCCTCACCATTTTCTATTCCTTGCCAACCAAATTCTCACCCTGGTCATCCTCCAGAAGTTCTAAGTCTGATCTTAGAAAAACGATTTCACAAAGAAGCCATGAATATGATGCTTTCATATCAGTTAAGCATTTTTAGAGATTTTGGAGGATTATTTCTTAAACCTTTAGGTCTTCACCCTGAATATCCATTTATTCATCCACTAAAGTTCCAGTTTGGTGAATTCCCTGAAGAATTGAAATGGATGCTTTGGTACTTAACTCATTTATTCCACATAGGAATTGAGTTTTTTATCCCAGATCTTCAACACTTCTTGTCGATGGCAATACAAGATGAAATTAGTCCTGAAATGAAAAATCTGGCAAACTTTTTCAACTGGTTCTATCCTTTAGAACAATCGGCTGACATGATCATGTTTGAATTTCTCAAGAATACGAGAGTCCAATGGATCTTGATCATTTTTTATAAGCCCCAATACTTTATGCAAAATGGTCCGGCCACACAATTGGGAGCTTTCCCTAGTGCATGGATCCATAAAACTTATTTCTCAAAAGTGAGTCTAAACCCTTATGACTATAAGGATTTGCAGAAGTATTTATGCCAAATTAACAAGATTATCCATTCAGAAATATGGCCCTCAGGAAAGACATTGGCACCGTGGGATGTAGAAAGCGATCCACCGACACCTTATCAAGAACAGTTGAAAGAAGCCTTAAAAGAATATCATTCCAATATACCGGATCCAAAGGAGTGGTCTCAAGAGTATTCATTGTATTGCAGCCAAGCAACTCAAAACACACCAGCATGGAAAGATGTTGTTGAAGACATATCAAAATGGAAAGATGTTTGTGAAATGACACCACTTGATGATTTGGAGCAAAGAATTGAACATCTAAAGCTGAAATGTTACAGAGCACGAGAGGAAAAGAAAAGAAAAGTGCAAGAATAAAACCTCACCTCTGACGTCAACACAGATTATAATACTGACTAAAGGATGCTGAGTCATTTGTCTTATTATCTGAGTCATGTAAATTATTGTACTTTTACTTTTTAAAAGCTTAATGAGTCATTATACTAAGAAAGAAAAGTAGATTCCTTCTTATTCTCTCTTTTTATCCTTTTATCCTCTCACCCAGATTTCCTCCTCTATGTAAGGAAAGAAAATCTTAGTTGTAAGATATAACGAGTTTCAAAAAATAAAATACTAGTGTGTTCTATTAAATCATGTCTTTCTAAAAGCCTCTCTATTCTCTTCCTATCTGATCATGGTATATCGCTGAAAGAAAATCTCCCGTGAGTTTAGAAGTATGCTCTGTGCTTGTCATATAATGGATCCTACACAACAAAAACTAAGCTTAGATCGAGGATACTAAATTTAGTTGAGTTTGAAGAAGTAGTCTGGATTAATGGTATTAACAGCTAAAAGGCACTGCCTGTTTAAATGGCCAAGAAGAGAAGGCCTTGTTTTTGGCATAGCATACCTGTTGTTATGATCTATTAATCTCAGATATCCCGTCTTCAAGCTCAGTTATATTTTTCAATGCTATGGCCCTACATAACTTAGAAAGGAATATTAGAGAAATTCATCCGAAGGTTTGGAGCCTTCCTACCAAACATTGCCCAAGAGATGAGAGTTTTGTCAGTAAACTTTTCATGAACCTTTCCACACTTGGTGAATCAAAGACAATTACATATATTAAGGTTATGAAGCCTAGTCAAATGAAAAGGTTCAAAAGCTTTCTCTAGATCAAGAGAACTACGCATTTGAAGGCTATAAATGATAATGCCAAGCTGAAAAGGAAGAAAGATTAAGAAATGTTTACGTTTTTAATCTTGAACTGTTAAGGGAAACCTTCTTCAACTGGATTTACCAGCGGAAATCATATTTCACTAGAGGAGATTTAGAAAGGTCCAAGTGAACCTTCCACCATCCAAGAGAATTAGTGTGACCGATAAACCAATGAGTGAGATAATCCTTGGTCAGTTTCGAGGGAGGGTGGATGCGGGTGCCGCTATTTTTTTTTTCTGATGCTGTCATGATTTTGATATTCTATCTTTAGAAATAAGGACTAGTCTTACCTGATAATTGGGGTAGGACTTGATACAATTTCATCTAATTTATAATAGGAAAAATGTTGATGGTTAGGCTTAATACTTGTTTGGGATTTTTTTTTTTAAGATTTGTTGTCGACTATTTTTTGTCTTTCTGATTTTATTTAATAATTTGTTCTTCATAAAAAAAATGTAAGAAAGCATTGAGCTTGAGGGGGGAAAATGTTACTTGGATCTCATGCAAGAATAATATATTGTGAGCAGATGAATTGGGTCAACTCCGATTCATATATCAATGGCCCTTTTCAAGAAAATGGATTAAATTTGGGCCTCAACAAAGCTGATAAACCTCATGAATCCATTATTGAAGAAGAGAATGTCATATTGCAAATCATCATATACATATAAGATATGACTATAATTTTTCATTTTAAAAAAAGAAAAACAAAATTTATAAATTTAAAATTTTTAAAATGAAAAATAATCTTAAAAGTATCTTTAAAACTTCTATCATATTATGACTATCACGATTGATTGAACCGAATATTCAATATATCATATATTTGATTTCTAAGTGAAAATATATAAATATAATAACAAGTACACAACTTATAAAAGTCTATTACTACTAAATTTTATTTGATTCACGAAATACATAATCGACATTTCTAAATTTATTTGATTGAACCCAAAACAAACAAAATTATTTAAATTTACATAGCTTTTTTTCTTAATTGAACCCAACATCTACTGTATCAATTCAGGGTACCCCTTGACGATTAATGGTATCCGTAGCATCAAAAGGTCGCTCAGAGGAGAGAGCGGCACCAGAAAGAGTGGGGGCGTCGGTGGAGCTTGCAGCACCACGTCCCGGGTTCGGTTGTTGGTGGCCTTCAGTTCCATATCCTCGACGCTTGTAATCTTCCAAGTCCCCATACTTCACGTAAGGGCTATCGTCTATTGGCAGCCCTTCCAAGCTTGCCTTCTTCTCGTCCATATTATCATCCGCCTTCTTATCCACATCTTGTTGTTGCTTCTTCTCCATTTTCACTTCTGGCTTTAGATTGTTGCTTTGATGGTTGCCATGTATTTAATATTTTTCAGCTTCGCTGGAAGAGTGCCACATGTTGTGATACGTGTTTATAGGTCATGAAGTGCAAGTCTGCACGTGGCGAAACCCATAACATTGAAGAAGTGATTATCTAATTATTATAATCACCGACTTTGTTTTCTTCCTTCTCCAAGTGTTTGCAGGGTTTTGGCATTGTTTGGATGGTGGGTTTTTGTTCTCTATATTTGCAGTTTGGATGATGTAACTAAAGATCTTTTTTCCATCTTTGCAAACAAAAAGTAAGGGAAAATGTGGGAGTTTCGGTTTCTCCTGCTTGCATAAGTTCCTAGTTGGGAAATGTTTCCAATTGATTGCAGGTAGATACTATCATATATGCATTATACTCGAATATAAGACAATTAATTTAATCGGGATTTAAAGTTACATTTCTTCCAATAATTTAATTTCATCTTTAAAGCTCAACCTGTATTCTCCCACCAACCACATCACTAAACAATTTTTAATAAAATTGTAAATAGGCGATATTGTGTTGTAGAGAGAAAAATTTTAGATTTAAACCCCTTTTTTTTTAACTAGATCAGTCCGACCCAAAAACTTATTTCACTTTTCAATTCTTTTTATGTTTAATATTCATATATTTTTATTATTAAAAATAATTTTTTTTACTATTTAAATTAAAATCGAGCAAGTTGAACATAAAAAAAAAAAAAAAACTATTCAACCAAGCCAACTACCCTAACCTTAAACAGCAAAATCACTATACTTGTGAAATTGAAACCATTATGTATATGAGTTTTGTAATTATACCAAAAAGAAATATGAGTTAACCTATATATCATCTATATATGGTGGAACCACTTTCCTCTTATCTTTGCTTTATATCGCTTTTTCTTCTAAAGCACAAACATTCTATTAACGTAGCATTTGGAACATTGAGACAACATAACAGCTCTCACCTCTTTTCTCTTTTTTGTTGGTCCAACTTCACACATATCCAAACCCCAGAAATCACCTCAATCAATCAGGTTTAACTTATGTAAATCATACCCTATTACTTATATTTCACAATGTACAAATCTTTTATTTAGTTTACTTGTAAATTAAAAGAGACATTGAATTCATGGTTGGCTGGAACCCATAAACTGTGCTTTGCTTACCTGCTGATATAATGTAACTCGAGTGAATTGAATATGATCTATTACCATCTATATGAAGTCATAACGCGAAAGCAAGAAGCCCATGGATTGCTTTAAGCATGAACAATCGACTAAGCAATTAAAAGCATATTAATACACTGTATACTGAGAAAGAAAACCTACCAATGTTCCTAGTTTTCATTGTTCCCTCTCTCAGAGAATAACATCAAACACTTAAGACCCCAGCTTCCATTATTAGCTGGTTTAGCTATCATGAATCTGGCAACTACAAAACACTAAAACAATTGAACCAACCCCCATCTCATCTTGTTGAGTGAGTTTAAGAAGCCATTCAACTTTTTAAAGTTTAAAAACTGTCCATCCCCTTTATTCTCCTATCATGTCCAGCTAATTGCAATAGGACTGCCCACGGTATACTTCATATCAGACCACTCCAAACGAGCGAACACGTTCGTACCGGTTGGCTGTGAACTACCACTGAACGTCACCGTATATGATTTCTTCTCATTTGCTTGGCTAAAACTCAAAGTCTGTGGTTCAACTGATATCTTTACCCCTGGAGTTTCAGGTGATACCGATACCTTGTAAGTTCCTGGCGAGCCCACATTGGTAAGAGTTCGAGTGTGTTTAACAACATTCGACCCACCCATGATCGAATCAAAATTGACAGCAAAGGAAGGGTAGTTGAGATCAGTGACTCTGTATCTCTTGCTAGCATCACATGAGAAGTTTCTTCTCGCCAGGGATCTGATTTGGAACTCTGTGTAGTTCAAGGCACAAAGGAAACCCAGATAATCTTCCGCTGTCAAATCATACACAAGCCCTGGATTAAGCGCTGAAACAGGATCCACATGCCCAGCACCATGGTCGAACGGGGTGGATGGTTTCCCCGTTGCAATATCTTGCATTTTCTGCTTGTTTTTGTATTCCGTATAAGCTGTAGTCATAAGAGCTGATCTGATAGCTGCTGGACTCCAATCTGGGTGAGCCGCCTTCAGCAACCCTGCAAGGCCACTAACATGTGGGCAAGACATTGAAGTTCCTGAAATGATGTTAAAATCCACTCGTCTGGTATCCGTAGCCAACCCCGTTGGACCTACTGCACCGGACCACCCTGCTAAAATGTTAACCCCTGGAGCAATCATGTCTGGTTTCAATATCTCCGAGGTTATAGAATTTGGTCCTCTTGAGCTAAAAGCAGCCACCACCGGTGATGGTTCTATGCCAACTTTGGTTCCTTCAAAAAGAATGGTGACAGTTGGGTTAGGATTTGAAAACAAGTAGTCTCTTATAGCATCACCAGATTTTTGACCCACGGCGGTTGCCGGGAGCAAATGGGCATCCGCTACCAGCTCTTCACCATTTGCGGCAGTGTTAGACAAAACCATGCCTATACCACCGGCTGCTTTAACGACAGCTCCTTTTTGAACCCTGGCGTTCATCCCACGATCACAAAGAACAATCTTGCCGGCAACTTTTTCCGGTATCAAAGTATCCATCATACACAAATTCCCGTTGGTAGCATTGCTAGCATTGCCAGCATAAACAAATGGTAACATCTTTCCAGGCAAGGGGCTGCCTCGGTAAAGCGACACGCCGGAGAAATTTTTGCCGTTTCCAAGGCTAACGAAAGCAGGGAAATCACGATCCAGTGTGCCTGCACCGACAGTTGTAATCCACGGAGCCAGGTTTGATAAACTGTACGGAGCTGGACCAGCATTTCCGGCCGAACAAGAAACTAAAATCCCCTTCTCCATGGCAGCAAAAGATCCGATTGCAACACTATCCCTGTAATAATCAGACATGCCACCGCCGAGGGACATGGATAGTACATTAACGTTATCATCAATGGCCTTCTCCATGGCAGCCAAGATGTCTGAACTGAAACATCCACCCATCCAACAAACCTTGTAAACAGCAACCCTAGCGCGCGTGGCCATACCACGCGCCGTTCCTTGCGCGTAGCCAAACAAGCTAGCTCCTTCCACCACCGACCCTGCAGCGGTGGAGGCCGTGTGAGTACCATGCCCATCATCATCTCGAGGTGATCTTGATTCCTTGGTCTCATCAATTGCACCCAAGGCAGCCTCATACCCCTTAGCAAAGTACTTCGCACCTATCAATTTTTTATTGCAATTTGCGGAGGTAAAATTGGTGCCTGATTCGCACGCGCCTTTCCAGCTGCTTGGTATTGGTCCAAGCCCCGTATCAGCAAAGCTCTTGCTCTCAGGCCAAACACCAGTATCCAACACACCAATAACAACTTCACTCGCCGACTCAGACTCAGGGAACAAAGCAGCAGCTTGACTGAGTCCAAGGAACTCAGGTGTACGAGTCGTGTGTAACTCGTATCTTACCTCGGGTAAAACCGCGAGGATCCCTGGTTGGCTCTCGAGTTGCTCAGCTTCTTTGTCAGTTAACTGAGTAGAGAATCCATGGATAACGTTGTCGTAGGTATAGAGCATTGCAGCCGAGCCGGAAACTGATTTCAAAGAGGAGTCATACCAGTGAGTATGGTGCTGGAAACTCGGAGGCATCTCGGATTTAGCCATGTGCACGATGTAAGTCTTTCTGTGACTCTTCTTCTCCTCCAATGGTGCAACCATGGACACGTGGCAAAGACCCAGAATCAGGACAATCATAAAACACTTAACCATCTCCATTTTTGTTCACTCTCTTCTTCACCAGAAAGAGAGGAAAAGCAATAGAGATGAACGCTTGGATAAAACTCTTGATTTTATACAAAAAGGAAAAGCTAAAATCCTTGGGGTTCTGTTTTCCTTTATTAAATATAAAAGAAGAAAGAGTAAACGTGGTCGTAGGGACGGTGGTGGTTGTCTTGTTGTTTGAATGATTGGTTGCAAACCAAAAATAAATAAGGGAAAAAAAAGAGGTGATGGAGGTTAAGAGCTGAGATAAGATACTAATAAATTTCTTTCACATGATTTCATGCTTTTGTGTTTATCCGTTGTCTTGAAATCTTTTTCTTTTTTTTTTTTCTCGAGGCTGAGGATGATTCTCTCTCTTCCTCCTCCCCTCTCTAGGCGGATGATAACTGTGTATTTCCTTTTTTTTTTTTTATCTTTTTGCAGAGTTAAGGGGAACAACAATAAAGCATAAAAAGCAATAATTGAGAAGGGAAAAAAAGGGCTTAATCCTTTAAATTATTTGTTCATTTAAGAAAAAACAAAGGATGGTTAAGCGATTACCATCTAGTCATTTGAGAAGATGAGTTGAAGAGGAAGACGATAATTCAAGATTAAATTTGCAGAAAGGAAATGTAATAATTAAGATGCCATAAAATAATAGTAAAAATTTAAAAATGATATTTGAAAAGTAAAAATTCCTGAAGCTTAGAAGTAGATAATATAATACAAAAGATGTGAATATGAATTTCATGAGACAGTCCTTATACTGACTATAAAAGTATGGATTTGAAGCAAAATAATGTATCATATAATATCACTAGTTACAAACCAAAAATGTTGAATTGTTTTTTCCACTTCACGGGCATTTGTCTTTGGCTCTTTGCTTCTTTCTTTATTTATTATTTTATGCAAAACGTTTGGAAATTATTGATGGGAGGTATACCCGCCAACCAACCATCCCCTTCTTCTTGCCTCTGCCCCAATAAATATTTAATTTAATAATAATTACTAATATTAAGGTGAATATTTAATTTTATAATTGATTGAAATTTATTTGGCAGAGAAAAAGAAGGGCTAGATTCAGGGGTAAAATATCAAAAAAAAGTCCCTTTTTTTAATTTATTAGAATGGGCCCGATATTTTATTATTTATTGGAATAGACCATTTTTCCCGAAAATGCGTCCCTGTCAAGGCGATGTCAGGGGACGTGTCAGCAAAACGCATCCCTGGGGGCGCGCTTTGCTTACGTGGACACAAAGCGCGCTTATGAGGACAGGCTTTGTTGCCACGTAGGCAAAGCGGTCATTTTTTTACCGTTACCCCCCCAACGGTAAAAAAAAACCTATAAAACCCCCCACCCTTTCATTTTTTTCACAAACTAATACTCTCTCAATTATTTTCTCAATTTCCTCTCAATTTGCTTCCAAATTTCTCTCAAATCTATATTTAATTTTATTTTGCTCTCAATTTCCTCTTAAATTTCTCTTAAATCCCTATTTTTAATTATTTTAAAAAAAATTAATTTTTTTAAATTTTTTTAAATCGTAAAAATTTGTACGAATTTAGCAATGGCCGGAGAATTGATTCGTCTTGATAACTAGCACATATCTGTCGAACAAATGAAAATGGTAATTGTTAAATTTATTTTTTAAATATTATTTAAGATTTTTTTATTTATGCATTTTTAGATAATTATTAATTTATTATTTATTATAAAAGTCTGTAGATCGGATATTGGAATGCTATATCCGGAATATACATGGTCCTCCATCACCGTTGGTAGAGAATTACCTGCAGGAAGCGGGTTTTTGGCACGTGGCAACGGTAAGCCGGGGGTACAAGTTGGACCTGAAACTTATCAGTGCGGTGATCGAGAGGTAGAGACCCGAGACGCACACATTCCATCTTTCATGTGAAGAGTGCACTATCACTTTGGAAGATGTAAATCTGCAATTGGGATTGCCGGTGGACGGGTACCTAATCACTGGGTCTGTTCAATCTGGCGATTGGGGAGCGGTGTGCTACGAGCTTTTGGGCGCTATTCCGGAGAAAATTAATGGAGGTCGGATCGAGATGGGCTGGCTACGAGACACATTCCCGGAGTCGGATGATGATTCAACTGAAGTAGAAAGAATTCGATATGATCGTGCATACATTTTTCATATAATTAGAGGTTATCTGATGCCAGACTTGTCACGGAACCTCGTACATCTAAGATGGCTGCTGAAACTCATTGATTTTAGAGTAGCTAGTGAATTGTGTTGGGGGTCTGTCGTCTTGGCAACATTATATCGGGAGATGTGCGGGGTGACGTGACCAAGTAAAGCGAAAATCAGAGGTTGTCTGTCGCTACTGCAGTCATGGGCACGGTTTTGCTTTCCATTTCTACGTCCTCGAGTGGACCATCCATATACATTCCCACTCATAACGAGGTAAATTTTATATTAGATTTTTTATAATTATTATGTAGATTTTTAAAAATAATAGTATGCTAAAAAAAATTTTAATTAGGTGGAACCATCCGACAAGTTATGCTCGATTACCTACCTCTCTTGAAGATATACGGCTTCTATTAGACCAACAGTCGGAAACACATGTAAGTATTAAATAAAATTTATATTTCTATCATGAGCTAGTCGATTGGTATTTAGTATTTAGTATTTAGTATTTAGTATTTAGTATTTAGTATTTAGTATTTAGTATATAACTAATATTTCTATCATGTTCATATAGTTTCAATGGACACCATACAAGGATCCGGCAATTCGGGCAGTAATTCCGAATGAGTTCTTCCAAAATCGAAACGCTTGGCACGCGAAAGTCGCGTTGATTAGCTATGCGACCGTGGAGATGCACCAGTCAGACAGAGTGTTACGGCAATTTAGATGTAGACAACCGATTCCCGTGGCACCTGAGGTGTTTGATGATCACCATAAAATTGACCTACGGCAATTGTATACGGATTGGCCGAGATTCTGGTCCCACTACATCCAAATGTGGGAAGATCGGTATGATTATATACCTATTCTGGAACCGATCATCGTTCCGGAGTTAGCGTGCGTGCCGGAATACATGCCATGGTTTAGGATCCATGGCAAGTCGTATTTACTGTCGGTAGAGGAGAGGCAGCGGCAATTACGTGTCCAAAGGGAACGACGTGGGCCTTTAAATCCAAGACGAAGGGACGACGACGCAAGCCTATCAACGAGGCCCAGACATTCACCCGGCCCATCATCAGCGGTCGTTCAATCACCAGGCCCAGCGAGAGCACCGACACAGTCACCTGACCTAGTAGTTCAAGGAACAATACCCACGGCATAACCTTTTCCGATGATGCCAGATACGTATCCTAGCCCTTTTATGTATCATAACCCTTATATGTTTCCTTTCTCGAGTCCTATGGCAGGTTGGAGCATATGGCCCGGTTCATCTCCATTTTCTATTATGCCGAGTGGACCACCGATGTATAGGCCAGCGTCGTACGAAGGATCGCAAGAGGGGCCGTCGGGGAGCTCTTCTTTTTACCAATCCCCATCACCGTATGGGTTTCAAACACCGTCGCCGTTGGTGATGCAAACACCTCCACATTCATTATTCTATCAATGTGGCTCATCGCCCAAACACCGACAACCAGATGCCTTACCGGAGGAACCAGAATCCCCGCCGGAGCAATCACAACCCCTGTCGGAAGCTGGACAAAGGAGGAATCCAGCGCGTAACCGTCGACGGCATCTATGTGGCCAGAATCTGGCGAGCACGGAGATTGATTTGTATTTAAATATATTTGTACAAACATTTTGAATATTTTGATATTATTTGATGTAATAAAATAGAAATTTATTTGAGGTATTACTTAACAACCCTAAACTAATTTATTAAAAATTTATAAATTTATAATTTATAATTTAATTGACAAACCCTAACAAAAACCCTAACCCTAACCCTTAACTTAAAAACCCTAAACTAATTTACTAAAAATTTATAAATTTATAAATTATAATTAAATTTATAATTTAATTGACAAACCCTAACAAAAACCCTAACCCTAATCCTTAACTTAAAAACCCTAAACCCTTAACTTAAAAACCCTAAACTAATTTATTAAAAATTTATAAATTTATGATTTATAATTAAATTTATAATTTAATTGACAAACCCTAACCCTAACCCTAACCCTTAACTTAAAAACCCTAAACTAATTTATTAAAAATTTATAAATTTATAATTTATAATTTAATTGACAAACCCTAACAAAACTCTAACCCTAACCCTAACCCTTAACTTAAAAACCCTAAACCCTTAACATAAAAACTCTAAACCCTTAACTTAAAAACCCTAACCCTTATCTTAAAACATCTAACTCTTAACTTAAAAACCCTAAACTAATTTATTAAAAATTTATAAATTTATAATTTATAAATATATTTATAATTTAATTGACAAACCCTAATAAAAACCCTAACCCTAACCCTAACCCTTAACTTAAAAACCCTAACTCTTAACTTAAAAACCCTAACATTTAACTTAAAACCCTAAACTAATTTATTAAAAATTTATAAATTTATAATTTATAATTACATTTATAATTTAATTGACAGACCCTAACAAAAACCCTAACCCTAACCCTAACCCTTAACTTAAAAACCCTAACCCTTAACTTAAAAACCCTAACCCTTAAATTAAAAACCTTAAAACCATACCATAAACCCTAAAACCCTAACCCTAATATGATATAATTTGATAAATTTACTAACAATTAATACAATTAACAATTAATAATTTTACTAACAAAATGTTAGATTTTACAAAATGTTTTGATTGGTACAAAAAAATATAATTTGTTTACAATGACATTCAACTATTGCGATTTGTTTACAATTCTATTGACTGGCTGTTTCTCGGATATCTATATTGTTATGTATTCTAGTCGAGCAAGGTCGACCCTTTGGTTTGCGACGCAATTCTCTATCCAGTAACAAATTAAAAGAAGCAAGAGATACGGGTGGCCACTTACGTTCATCTGGGACCGGTGGGAAAATGTGTCTCCAGACGTTGTACATGTTTTCTAATTTGTACACTTGTCCACATAGCTCATCGGATCCAGACGGAGATTCTGACAAGCTGCAATAACATGAGCGCATGGATAACGAAGTGCATCAAACATCCCACAGTTGCAAGTCCTGTTTCGCAAGTGTACACGATATTGCCCGCCAACAACACCTTGGTGCGATCTGTCAAACTCTGTCACGCGAAACCATAAGTTGTCTCGATCGTGACATACTGTGTGCATGGTGTTCGCTCGCGCCTTGGCCTTGTTAATTTCTTGTACTACCTTACTGCACCATACATGACCTCCATACATCTGGCCTGCATAACTCGCTGCTCGCTTTGGAAATAGCACCGCCAAAAAAATATGTCTCTTACACAACCGATGTTATCGGCAGGTGGCGCGTTCCTATTTTAACAGAATTTATGCATTCAGCCAGGTTTGAGGTCATATGACCATATCGTAGGCCGCCGTCGTATGCTTATGCCTACTATTCGAAACGTATGTTACAAAGGTAGTCCGCCCCTTCTCTGTTAATTGAACGTAAAATTGCCAACATATCGTGAAAACAGTCTTTATTTATTTCATACCATGCCAATATAAATTCATAGCGAATATTACATACCACTTCTTCATTTACAACTAATTCAAATTGACAAACGAAATAACATAGATAAAGACTAAATACCTATGTTGGTCACTTGTCGACGTTCGCTCTTAGATGGATATTGCCTGTAATAGTTGGAAGCAACGTGCCTTAGGTAATATCGATGGTGTGTGTGCTGTCATAAGCTTCCCTGTCGATCAAATGCAGCTAGTATACCTGTACCTCGATCTAAAATAACATATATATCAAGTTGGGGGCACACATGCCTTCTTAACTTAGATAGAAAGAAATCTCAATCATCAGATGACTTTCCCGGTGTTATTGCAAACGCAATTGGAAGAATTCTCCCACCGCCATCCTGTGCCACTGTAAGCAATAGCCGATGAGTATACCTACCAAATATAAAGGTACTGTCAATTTGTACCAATGACTTGCAGTATGGAAATGCGTCTCGGCATTGTTTAAAGGTCCAAAATAGGCATTTGAACACTTGGCATCCACGTAATAATCGGCTGTTGTAGTACGCATGTTCCGTTTCAATGTCTGTGTTGGCACTTGGGACGTATCTCTCTAGCACTTGACACCACTGCCATATTTCATTATATGAGGCGTCCCGCCCACTATGCATCTTCTCCAACGCCTTCTGCTTAGCTATCCAAGCCTTACGGTAAGAGGGTTTGTACCCCATTTGGCTACGAATATTGATAATTAACACAGGCATTGAAGTCTTGGGATCTACTTTCATCGTGGGCAGTATCAAGCTAACTAACATAGCTGAATCCATCTTGGGGTGATCTTGTGAAACACCTATAAACGGAGCACATTAAATAATGCAACATTACATAATAACAGTATTATCCAGAAACCGTCAATACTGTACCTGCAGCACATGTATGTGGACCTTTATACTTTTTTATCTCCCACAACCCTGTCCTTTTCCTCAACGAAGCGTAGATTTTCCATGAACATGTGCCGTCTTGCACGGCACATTTCGCCTCAAACTTATCAGATTTGGATTTAACGATGTGGTAGTTAACGCCATTTTTAATGCTATGTTGTTTCAAAGCACCAATAAAACTATCCTTGTTGGAAAACTGATTACCAACTTCAAATTCACCCAAATTTAACCCCGAACTTGTACAATCACGCAACTGGTGTAGTAGATCTGGAAACTCCAACGCATCATCTGCAGACAGATCGACATTATGCATGTGGGCTGGAGGTGAGTATGCTCTGAATCGTGGATTTTCTTCTTCATCTGAACTCCTTTCAGCATCTTTAGGTTATGTTGGAATAGGCTCCAGGTTAGAAAATAAGCCAACTTCTGCACCATCGGGCCCGGGCTCTCGAGGTGAATCCACATCGGAGTCATCTTCTAACCCACCATCATCTGCAGGGTACGAGGTCCCCTCACCGGTGGATGTCGTAGGGAGCACATCATCCCTTCTTCTAGGCATTTCATAACGTCCCCAATTGGATGTAGATTGCCAACCACTAGAACTTGATGTCGTTCCCCAGTACGTATTTCCAGCATCAAACATCGAGCCACCGACGTACATGTCCCATCCACCGACAGACTGTCTTGCAGGGGATGTGCATTCCACACCGCTACCAAACATGGGTTGTTCTGTGTTTTGTAACCCGCTAACCGAGTGTCGGCCAGGGGTCGTGTATACATCACGAACACCGGTCGCAAGTACTTTATTTGGTGATGTAAATTATACATATAACTCAATATAATGTGCTCCACTAGCAAGATGAGTATGCACCATTGCCTCCAAGCTACGAGCACCTTTTTATGTCGAACGAGTCATATGTCACCGGATCAACAGAAGAACAAAATCGATACGTAATAGACAGGACTTTCATTGGCGCCGTTCCGAAAATTTTACACCTAATTCTTTTACGAAGTTCTGTCAAATCTATGTTCTGGTTAAAAATCAGTCACACCGTATTCTCCGAAAAAAACAACACCGTTCTCAGTGTGGCAAACTTCACCATCATAGTAAATAACAACACTAGTACGTTCACTCATATTTAATTTCTAACATTCTTAACTTTTCTAAATTTTTTTACTCTGTAACTTATGCAATCTGAAATCATTTTTTACCTCATTTATAGCCTCACCCCAAACATGCTACTGTTGCAAAAGTGCGCCCACGAGGGCGCGGTTTCATAAATTCTTCTGATAAAGCATCCTGCTTGAAGCATTTTTTATACTATTCATTCAGAAATGTCAACTCAAAATTATATTTTTAGGACCTATTGTAGCAAAAGCGTGTCCACGTGGGCGCAATTTAAGAAATTCTTCTAATAAAGCATCCTACTTGAAGCGTTTTTTATACTATTCGCTCAGAAACGTCAACTCGAAATTATTTTTTCAGGACCAACTGGAGCAAAAGCACGTCCACGTGGGTGCAATTTTAGAAATTCTTCTGATAAAGCATCCATCTTGAAGCGTTTTTATACTATTTTCTCAGAAGCGTCAACTCGAAATTATTTTTTTAGGACCAACTGTAGCAAAAGCGCGTCCACGTGGGCACGATTTCAGAAATTCTTCTGATAAAGCATCCTAAACCCTAAACCCTAATCCTTTATTTGTTTAATTTTTTTCTTTAAAACCCTAAAAACCTTAAACCCTAACTCTAAAAACTCAAAACCTAACAATGGAGAAACGACAAAAACGCGTCCCTGGGGGCGCGCTTTGCCTACGTGGTAAAAAAGCGCATCCTCATAAGCGCGCATTGTGTCCACATAAGCAAAACGCGCCCCCAGGGACGCATTTTCCTGACACGACCCCTGACATCGCGCTGACGGGGACGCGTTTTAGGGGAAAATGGTCCATTCCGGTAAATAATAAAATACCGGGCCCATTTCAATACATTTTTAAAAAAAAGGTTTTTTTTGGTATTTTTCCCTAGATTTTGTGTAGGACTGATTTTTCTTTTTTAAATTATGTAATTTCTTTTGCCTACTGTCCAAAATTATACTAACCTAGATTGAAATTTTCTTTTTCTTTTTCTTTTTTTTATTAAAATTGAATACTATTAAATTTGTTGGATATTAGTTCTACGTTGTGGGGTCCCGTCATCGCGTGTAGACATTGGACGCCTTGATGCCATACTTCAATAAAAATCATCCGATTTAATTGATTTTAAGGATAAATTACAGCACAGGATCTCTAATATTAATAAATTTCATTTTAATCACTTAATTAACATTATTAATTTATAAATAATTTGTTCCTCAACTGTCATAAGTGTGGCGTATTAACTCAATATGCTACAAGGTTAATGCCTAGCTCTTGAATTAGGCTAAATTATAAGAATATTCTATTTTTTAAAATTCGCTTAATAGGTTGTTTTTCGAAAATAGAACGATTTTGGAGAAAATGTGTGAAAGTGCATTTAGCTGGACGCGTTTTCCTCCAACGATCATTTCCCAACGGTCCGATTTTAAATAAGGCCAACGGTAAAATTTTTTAAGGGGCAACAATTTTTTTTCTATAAATACCAAGCCATTTTTCATTCTTTTTACTCAAATCCAACTCTCTATTCTCTTTAAACTCTCAATTATTTCAACTCTCTCAATTTTCTCAAGTTTTGTTCGAAAATTTCCAAAGCATTTGTTTGAAAATATTATAGTTTTATTTTATTATTTAGTAGATTAATCATTTCAATGAAATTTTCATGAATGACAAGCTCTCTAATTTGTTTCGACGACAAGCACATTCCACTACTCAATCGACAATGGTAAGGAAAAATTTTAAATTTCGTTACTTTCAATTAAGTTAATTTTAAAGTTTTTTTTAATTTTAAAATATTGTATTTTATTGATATAAATAGGTGGATGATCGTTGTAATAGGCCAATTTTGGCCTGGGCCTAATCCAAAATAATCCAAATAAAAACCCAAAAATATAAAAGTCCAAATAACAATTACAAATTAGCCCAAATTAAAACCCTAAACCAATAAATAACTGAAACCCAAAACAGGCCCAATAACCTAAAAAACTAACCCTAGCCCATAAAGTTTTTTTAAAAAAAAAACAGCCACCAATAGCCGTCGCATGCCGCCTTCGCCGCCACGTGTACGTACAAAACGGACTAGGAGAGTCCAAGAACAAAGAAACAGTGTAAAAATAGGAAAAATGGGAAATTTTCGGGCTATAAAAAGGGGCCCCGAATTTATGTATTTTACACACGAATGAATCAAAAGAAATCGAAAAAAAATCAGTTCAAATATCGGTCATTCTCAAAGGTAGTTTTTTATTTATTTTTTTGGCTTATTTATTTATTTATTTATTTATTTATTTTTTTGTTTGTTTTAAAGAAACCAAAAGTAAAAAGGGAAAAAATCGTACCTTTATTGCGGAGGAGGTGCCGATTCCGATGAGAATCGGCATTTCATGGGTCTGAGGATTGAAAAACAAAAAAATGGTGACTTTTCATTTTTCGGCCACCGCGGCGGTGGCGCCATCGCCGGGGAGGGCTGAGAGAGAGTTGAGAGAAAAGAGAGTTTTTTTTAAAAGGAGGCTACAAATGTTTTTTAGGGTTTTTGTTTTACTTATATAGACACCCCAAAACGACTTCGTTTTGGGCGTCGCTTCTGATGCCCAAAACGACGTTGTTTCAGGCCCTTGATCCGCGCGGTGACCCAACCTAAGGGAAGGATCCGCGTTTTTGGAATTTGGGTTACTCGCCCTTTCAGTCTTTCCGTTTTTTGGTTTATTTTAATTTAGTCCTTTATTATTTTTTTTATTTCATTGATTTGGCCACTGAACTTTTGCATGTTACAATTTGGTCCCTGACTCGTTAGAAGGGACATGTGTCCAGGGGATCGGGCTATTTGCCCATTTTGTCCTTGACCTTTGCGTGCCATTTGACTTTAGGCCTTTTTAGCTATTTATTTATGATTTTTACTCTTTAATTTCATTTTTTGTCCTGATTTAGTCCCAAACTTGTTAGACTTCAATTTATTTTTGCCGATTATTTATTTATTTATTTATTTTGAACTTATATTATTTATTTTAAATTTTTCACATATTATGCATTTTAAGCTATATTAAATTATTATCCGTTTAAATCTATGTATTATTTATTTTAAACCATATATATATTATCTATTTGGAATTGTCTTTTACATATCATTTATTTTATTTCATTTTATTTTTTTAAAGAAAATTGTTTTGTATATTATTCAGTCAAAATTTCTTTTTACATATTATTCATTTTGAACTTTTTATATATTATTTTAAAATTGTCTTCTTAGTTATTTATTTTAATTTGCTTTCTATTTTTTTTATTTTTCTTTGCATATTATTTACTTTTAATTGCTTTATATTATTTACCTCAAATTGTTCTATATATTATTTCGTTTTCTTTGATGGTAGATATCGACATTAAAGTGGCATGCATTGTGACTATTGCCATCGCGTATACTATGATTTGTTTATTCGTATTTTCATATTATTGTTACTCGTTAATGTAATATTTTATTCGTGTAGTGTTTCAAATATCGCATATTTGTAAAAATATAAAATTTTAAAAATGAGCAATATTTAGTATTTTAGAATTCGCAAAGTCGTTCCCTAACTTACGGGGTTTTGATCTTCTCGATAAATCCAAATAAATGAACCTTTTTTTAAAACATAAGTTTTTAAATAACCTCGGGAATTAAGAAGAGATCGTGTTCTAACTTACGGGATACGGTTTCTTTCTATAAATAAGATAATCGAATATCTTTTAAAATAAATAAATTTTCTATATTTATTCTAGTTTTGAAGATTTAAGGTATTGCGTCCTAACTTACGTGACGTAATCATTTTTCTCGATTAACGTGAAATATTTTTTTGAAAAAATTCAATTAAGCGAATTGTAACCAAGGATCGTGTTTTAAATCTCTTCAAAGTTTTCAATTTTTGACATCAAGACATTAATTAATCAATTAGGTACCAATTTTGGGCATAACGAGGGTGCTAATCCTTCCTCACACGTAAGCAACTCCCGAACCCATTTTTCTCGAATTTCGTAGACCAAAATCATTGTTTTAGTAAAATCAAAGCATTTTATTAAAACGATTAAATTGCAAGGTGATCCGATCACACCTTGGAAAAAACGTCGATGGCGACTCCCGTTTTTTCGTTTTCAGTTTCAAAATAAAAGTTGATCCGTTTTCCAAAAATGGTTTCGACAGCTTGGCCACTCCGCTGGGGAACGTTAGAGAGTCGAGCCACAAATTGATTAAATTTTGTCTTATGGTCGAAAACTTAAAATTTGTTTTGAAATTCATAATTTCCCATTTGCATTATAGTGTGCTTGCGTGGTTGGTTTAAGTTTGTTAGTGTATTTGCATTACATTACATGATTTGGACAATTTTACCCTCTAAGTGGGTGCGAGAAACTAGTCCTTCGTGAGGTTTTCACATCTGTGCAGGATAGTGGACCGCTTTCAAAATACATCCGTACCTATGTCTTCGTGAGATTTTCATCTCCGTGCAGCCATAGGGAAATGTATTCCCTTGAACTGAACTTGGTCCATATGAGCCTATAATTGGTGAGAATCAAGGAATCTGCTGGTTCGAGTACCTTTGCTCTAGAAACCAACCCTCATGTAGTGAGCTTTAGAAACTTGCCCTAGGTAGAACTACACCAAACCCTAGTAAATTCCCGAATATGTGTTTTATTATTCTCTGTTTGCGTTGAATTCTATTTTTTATACATGATACTAACTTTTGTGTGTTTTGCTTTGATTGCATGCCATTTTGACTGCATAGCATTTCATCCTAAAAGGCGTTGGTTCATATTCAGTTACTAGATACAAAGCTTATCATGGAAAATGGATTTCTTGATAAGGTAGAGGATAATGCGGCTGTCCAGGCCTGATCTTAGACAACACAGCGAGAAAAATGTGATAGTTTGGCCGAAGGATATGTATCAGAGTTGTGGGACTTCACTCGTATTAGTGTAACCTAGAATAGTCTGCAAGAATCGAAGAAAATCTGGGAACAGTGGAATGATGGGGTCAAGCAGCTTTTTTACTCTAGCTATGGAGATCTGCCTTATCTATTTGACATAAAGGTGGATAAACACTTGTTTCGTGCCTTCGCCCAGTTTTGAAATCCTGCTTATAGTTGTTTCACTTTTGGGGGAGGTGATTTGGTACCTACAGTGGAGGAATACATGGCTTTACTTCGTTGCACGAAGATTCAAGCAAATAGAGTTTACTCGAGAGCTGTTAATGTCCCAACCTTTTTGAAAAAATTGATAAATATCACCGGGATGAGCAAGCAATGGGTTGCAGCGCGGATCAAGCAGAAGGGGATAACAAATGTATTCCTTGGAAGAATTTTAGAGATCTAATTCTAGCACACCCAAATACGAAGAAGAAAGTTGATGTCTTTACCTTGAGTGTCTACGACTTAGTTGTATTTCTCAAAGCCTTAGGACATTTTAATGAAGCGGTCACTAATCTCTTTGACCGACTTGATAAGAGGGTTATGCCAGTCCCGGTAATTTTAGCAGAAACCTTCAGATCGCTTAATGAATGCTGGAGAGCGGGTGAGGGTAGATTCATTGGATGTGCGCAGCTCCTTTTGGCATGGTTCTACAGTCACTTTTGGAAAGTTGATAAGGTTTCTTATCGGGTCTTCTCCGAAAATTATTCACCTATGAAGGAGACAGTGGCTATACCGAGGCGGGATGATATCTCAGAGGAAAAATGGATGGCAATTCTTCCGAATCTTCAAGAAGAGGATATCAAATGGAGAGCTCCTTGGATACTTCCATATGAGATCTTATATAGATGTGGTAATTTTGATTTGGTCCCCCTACTTGGGATTTAGGAAGCTATTGGCTATGCACCGTTGCTAGTGCTAAGACAGTATAGGTCAAGACAGTTCGTACCCGTAACTCAAGGGCTAGCTCAGTGTGAATTTTCATATAAAGGCGATGGTTACAAGAAGAAGATTCGAGAGATGTCCAATACTTGGAATCAGACTCAACGGATGAAGAGATTGGCAGTAGGTCCGATAACGACCCCTGAATATATCGAGTGGTGGGGTAAAAGGATTAATGATAACATCTCTGGGCCAAGTCAATGAGACAATCAGCCGACACGAAAACATCCGCAAGTTGTCCCCTCCGAGTCAGAAATTATAAGACATGATTTTAAAAGAAAGAGTTCAGAGATAAAAAATAAGATAGAATAAATGAAAGAAGAGAAGATGAATTTGAGACTAGGCATGGATTGTAACAACCCTATACCTGGTCTAATCGTACAGACCCGGTATAAGACTATTAAATTTGGTGTCAAAACGGTTACGGCTAGATATTGTTTATTTAAAAACATTTGTACACAGTATTTTAACCTTATCAACCATATTTTCAAACGTACGCTTAGTTTCATTAATTCACTTTATATATATATATCAAAATACGTAAAGTACCTCAAAATAGATAGAAATTCAAGAGTTCACATTTTTGCTCCTATTACATGGAAATATAACTGACTGCCTATGTACATTCCATTTTAAGTCAAAATATGGTACCTACTTCCGAAACTCTTGAGGATGTGATGAGATGAGAGATCTTCTATCCTGACTTTACCTCTTCGAGTCAAACTGTACCTACGCGTTAAGCCGGTGAAGGCTTAGTAAGCACTACAAGAATAAATAGATAAATAAATTTTAAATAAAATATTTCAAAGTCATTCTGTTGATACGTATTTCCGTACATATAAACTTTATAAGACTTACCTTAACACATTAATGATTCACTTTTGTCCACAGCTTATAATCTTAGCCCAAAGTAGATTTTACAGAACACCCCGGATATACGGAACAAATACAGAGAGCACAAATGTGCTAAACAGAGAGCACTGACGTGCTAAATATCAGAGAGCACCAACGTGCTAATAATCAGAGAGCACCAACGTGCTAATATCAGAAAGCACCAACGTGCTAATATCAGAGAGCGCACTAAAGTTCCTTAATAAGTTCCTTAATGGCATGCCACTAATATCCTGGTAGTTCTAAATTCCATCTACTTGGGCATTAAAACTGAATCTCATTTATTTAAATACTTTATACAATTATTTCAAAAAGGACTTATCATTTCTTCATCATTACAATTTACTACTTATTCCACAATACACATATATCACACGTTTTCACGCACATATATTTTTCTGTCACAACCTTTACTTAATGTTCAATCAATATACCACCATATACTTTCCATCTATAATTTTCTTTACAAATTTCATGGTTCCATAATATTTTATTTTACTTTATTTTTCTTTTATTTTTAAATAAATCTATACTATAATATAGGCATTTAAATAAAATAGTTAAAAAAATCTTGTAGTACTTGCAACAAAAGGTTGAGATGATGTTTTCTTTCACTCCTTAGCCTTCTCTTTTCCTTTTTCTTCAATTAGATCCTTTCCTTTCTTTTCTTTCTCTTCAATTTCATATAGAACACATAACACATACATATATTAGAAAAACAATCAAATAAATTTCCTATATTATTTAAGAAAATAAACATATATGATATAATAATTTCATAATTTCTTAACTTAGCTAATATTTCAATTTAATTCATAACTAAAATTATTTCTATTTCTATCACAATCTATACCTTATTTTTACTTAAATTCTACTTACAACTTGACTTAACTCTCAAATTTTCACTAATAAACCTTAATTTCAAATTTCTTACAATTTTACATTAAACTTATAACTTATTTCTCAATTTAATCTTTTTCCCAATCCTAGTTTGGATTTCCATCAATTCAATCACTAATTCATCCACTAATTCAATATAAGCTACAAAAAATTCTACTAACTTTCAAAATTTTAACATATACCTACTAGTATTTTGATCTAGAATCATAAAAACTCAAAAATTTAAAGAAAAGGACTTAATTTGACTTACCAATTTGATATTGAACCTTAAAACTCTAATTTTCTTCTTTACTTTTTCTTTCTTTCTTTCTCCCCTGTTTCTCCCCTGTTTCGTTTCAATTTGTATTCTGTTTCTTTCTTTTCATTTCTTTTCTTTTGCTTTATATATATAATAATATAATATAATATTATAATAATATAATATAACAACTCACTTATTAATTGAATAGCATAATATATAATATTTAATAAAATCTCAGATATTTCTTTTGTTATGCCGCCTCAAATTAGAAAAAAAAGCATAATTGCCTATTTAGTCCTTTTAGCTTTCTTTAATTTATAATTAAACTTTTACACTTATTTCAATCTAATCCCTTTTTCCTAATTACTTCTAATTACATCAAATTCTCCTAGTCAAAACCTAATTAGACACACAACTAACTTCGTAAATATTTATAATAAATATTTACGAATCTGATTTACCGGAACAAAGTCCCGGAAATGTATTTTTTTATTTAATCTATTTAAATATTTTTTTACCATATAATCAATAAAATTTTATTATCAAAATTTTCATGCAACCTTCCTATCATAATATAGACCATACCACAATATTAAAATAAATTTTCTTTCTAGCTCGGATTTGTGGTTACGAAACCACTATTCCGATTTACCGAAAATGGGTCATTACAACTCTTCCCCCTTAAGGATTTTCGTCCTCGAAAATCTTACCAGTAAAAAGGTTTGGATATTGTTTCCTCATTGCTTCCTCCGGTTCCCAAGTAGCCTCTTCAATTCCGTGTCGTTGCCAAAGAACTTTCACTAGATGTATCTTTTTGTTTCTTAATTCTTTTGTCTCCCGTGCCAAAATTTTAATCGGTTCTTCACTGTAAGTCATATTGGGCTGAATCTCAATCACTGTCGGAGAAATAACATGTGAAGGGTCTGACTGATACCGCCTTAACATGGATACATGAAAAACATTATGAATTCTATCAAGTTCTGGCGGCAAAGCTAACCGGTATGCAACAGGTCCAATCCGTTCAGTAATTTCATATGGGCCGATGAACCGTGGGCTTAATTTACCTTTACGACCAAACCGAAGGACTTTTTTCCAAGGTGATACTTTCAAGAATACTTTATCGCCAACCTGAAATTCTATCTCCTTCCTTTTAAGATCGGCATATGACTTTTGTCGATCAGAAGCTGCTTTCAAACTATCTCGAATCACCTTTACTTTTTCTTCAGTTTCTCGAACCAAATCAACTCCAAATATCTTTTTCTCACTGAGTTCAGTCCAATATAATGGTGTTTTACATTTCCGACCATACAAAGCCTCATACGGTGCCATTTTAATACTGGACTGATAGCTACTATTGTAGGTAAACTTAATCAAAGGCAAATACCTTTCCCAATTACCTTCAAACTCTAGTACACAACATCGAAGCATGTCCTCTAATATCTGAATTACACGTTCGGATTGGCCATCTGTTTGAGGATGAAATGCAGTACTGAAATGCAATTGAGTACCCAGAGCTTCTTGTAACTTTTCCCAAAAACGAGATGTAAATCGGGGATCTCTATCAGAGATAATAGAGTTTGGCACTCCATGTAACCTAACAATATCAGATACGTACAATTCAGCCAATTTATCTAGAGAATAATCTATACGTACCGGAATGAAGTGCGCTGACTTTGTTAGTCGGTCAACGATCACCCAAATGGCATCTTTCTTCTTCGGTGATAATGGTAATCCTGACACAAAATCCATAGTAACTCTTTCCCATTTCCACTCTGGTATAGTAATTGGCTGGAGTAATCCCGAGGGTACCTGATGTTCTGCTTTCACCTGTTGACATATCAGACATCTTGATACAAAATCAGAAATATCACGTTTCATACCTGGCCACCAGTACATCTTCTTCAAATCATTATACATTTTATTACTTCCCGGATGTACGGACATAATACCATTGTGTGCCTCGTGTAAAATCTTCTGCACAAGCTCTGGATCCTTCGGTACACACACTCTACCTCTGAATAATAAATAACCATCAATCCCAATTTGAAATTCTGAATCATTACCTGACTCACATTGTACCCATTTAGCCTGTAATTCATCATTATTTTTCTGAGCTTCGCAGATTTGCTGTAGGAACATCGATTTAGCTTTCAATTCAGCTATAAGTGTACCATCATCAGACAATGACAGCTGAGTATTCATAGTTCGTAAAGCAAACAGAGGTTTTCGACTTAAAGCATCAGCAACTACATTAGCCTTACCTGGATAATAGTCAATAACCAGATCATAATCTTTTAACAATTCGAGCCACCTGCGTTGCCTCAAGTTCAAATCTTTCTGTGTCATCAGATACTTTAAACTTTTATGATTTGTATAGATATGACATTTTTCACCATACAAGTAGTGTCGCCATATTTTCAATGTAAACACAATAGCTACTAATTCAAGATCATGTACCGGGTAATTCTTTTCATGTGGTTTTAGTTGTCTTGAAGCATAGGCTATTACTTTATCTTCTTGCATCAAAACACAACCTAAACCATTTAATGAGGCATCACTGTAAATAACAAATTCCTTACCCGGTTCAGGCTGTACTAAAACAGGTGCTTTTGTTAGTAGATCTTTCAATCTGTCAAAACTCTGCTGACATTCATCAGTCCACTCAAATTTTACATCTTTCTGCAATAGACGTGTCATCGGAGAAGCTATCATAGAAAATCCCTGTACAAATCTCCGATAATATCCAGCTAATCCAAAAAAACTTCTGATTTCAGATACATTCTTCGGCGGATTCCAATTGACAATAGCTGAAATTTTACTCGGGTCTACTCTGATGCCTTCAGCAGATACAATATGTCCAAGAAACCCAACTTCACGAAGCCAAAACTCACATATGCTAAATTTAGCATACAGCTGCTTTTCACGCAAAGTTTGCAGCACAATTCTCAAATGGTCTGCATGCTCGGTTTCATCTCGAGAATAAACCAGAATATCATCAATAAATACTACCACAAATCTGTCTAAGTACGGTCTGAATATTCTGTTCATCAGGTCCATGAATACAGCAGGTGCATTTGTCAGTCCAAACGGCATCACAAGAAACTCATAGTGTCCATACCTGGTTCTAAAAGCTGTCTTCGGTACATCAGACTCCTTTACTCGTAACTGGTAGTAACCCGATCGAAGATCAATCTTTGAAAATACAGTGGCACCCTTCAGCTGGTCAAACAAGTCATCAATCTGAGGCAATGGGTATTTATTCTTTACTGTAACTTTATTGAGTTGTCGGTAGTCAATACATAATCTTAAAGTTTCATCTTTCTTTTTCACAAACAGAACCGGCGCACCCCAGGGCGAGTGACTAGGACGAGCAAAACCCCTATCAGTAAGCTCTTGCAACTGTGACTTCAGCTCTTTCAACTCAGTAGGAGCCATTCTGTAAGGTGCTATAGAGATCGGAGTTGTTCCCGGAACTAAATCTATAGAAAATTCTACCTCTCTTTCCAGTGGTAACCCAGGTAATTCTTCTGGAAACACATCAGGAAATTCACACACAACCGGCACTGACTAAACTTTTGACTCGAATACTTTTGTGTCCAATACATAAGCAAGATATGAATTACACCCTTTTTTGACATACCTCAATGCTGTCATGACTGAAATCACACTAGGCAACCCATCTAATTTATCAGATTCAACCCGAAGCAATTCACCATTCTGACATTTTATCACAATGTACCTCTATTTACAATTCACTACTGCATCATGTTGAGTTAGCCAATCCATCCCCAAAATCACATCAAATTTATCAAAAGGCAATAGCATCAAGTCAGCTAGAAAACAATGGCCCTTTACCATCAGTGGACAATTTTTGCAAATTTTATCCACTATAACATGCTGGCCTAGGGGGTTTGAAACTTTAACTGCAAATCCAGTAAATTCAACAGGTAAATTTTTGACAGACACTAACTTTGTACATATGTATGAATGTGTAGAACCAGGATCAATCAAAGCAGTAATATCAGTATCAAGTAAAGAAAATGTACCAGTAATAACATCTGGTGCATCAGCATCTTCTCTGGCACGAATGGCATACGTCCTGGCAGGTGCCTGTGCTTCAGATCTAACGGTTTCTCTCACCGATCTTGTACCACTACGAGTGCCATCAGAGATTCCAGGTCTTCTACCTCTTTGTGGAACTGAGCTACCTCTCGTAGACTGTTCGATAATACTTTCTGACATTTTTGGACAATCTTTAATCAAATGATCTCTCGATCCACATCGGAAACAAGCTCGGGAATTTAGTCGACATTCTCCCCAATGATATCTTCCACATTGTTCACATAACGGAAATGTTGGTTTTCTTCTGAAACCCCCAGTACTACCTATAAAAGTCGCCTGCTGAGTTTGTCTTGTCTGACTTCTGGATCTTCGCTCAACAATAGGAGAAGTGTACTTATAACCTCTAGAATCCCTCACTCTTTTTGAAGGCAATGGCGGTGCAGAACTAGTTGCTAATCTCTTCCCAAAACTCTTCTCTTTCGAACGAGCTAACCCTTCCTCCAGTCGTTGTGCTCTATCAACCAAAATAGGAAATTCTTGTTGATGTAATGGTATAATAGGAACATAGATTTCTTCATTCAATCCCCACTCAAATCTTTGGCACATATCAGCTTCATCTGCTATTAATTCCTTATCATATTTACTTAATCTGATAAATTCACGTTCGTATTCAGCAACAGACATGTTATTCTGCTTCAAATCCAGGAATTCCCTTTTCTTCTTCTCCAGATAAAGCTGACTCACATATTTCTTTCTAAATTCAGACACAAAGAAATCCCAATTAATTTTTTCTGCAGGATGAATATTTATGACAGTGGTCCACCATTGATAAGCCTCACCCTTTAATAAAGATACTGCACATTTCAGCTTTTCCTTCCCTGTACACTGCAATTCTTCAAATATTCTTTGACTGTTTTCTAACCATTCTTCAGCCTCAGTTGGATCATCATCTTTCTTTCCTTTAAACTCTTCAGCCCCATATTTTCTTATTCTCTCTAAGGGAGATCGATGACTAGTTATAGATGGTTGTAGATGTGGAACAGCAGCAGAAGAAGATGGTGGTGGAACAGGTGGAACATTATTAGTTCTTACCACTTGCTGCAATAATTGATTCATTGTTTGTAACAAAGCTGCAATTGGAACTTCTTCTCTAGGCGGTATCGGCTCAGTTTCGGTTTGAATTCTTTCTTCCAATCCAGGCTCCCTATCATCCCCTAAGTTTACCGATTCACTTCGAGCTTCAGCTCTCTGTTGATTTCTTTCTCTATCAAAGTTTAGCGCCCTACTCTCAACTTCATTTTCTGACTCTTCACGAGATCTATTTGACATCTTTAAACTTCTACAATATTCACAAATTATACAATTAAATAAATCACAAATTATACAATTAATTGAATAAACCTCATCTCATCACATCAATATATAAAATGGCATGTACAAATAGACTCATTCTCGACCCAAGAATTCAGAAAACCTAGGCTCTGATACCAATAAATGTAACAACCCTATACCTAGTCTAATCGTACAGACCCGGTATAAGACTATTACATTTGGTGTCAAAACGGTTACGACTAGATATTGTTTATTTAAAAACATTTATACACAGTATTTTAACCTTATCAACCATATTTGCAATCGTACGTTTAGTTTCATTAATTCACTTTATAAATATATATATCAAAATACGTAAAGTACCTCAAAATAGATAGAAATTCAAGAGTTCACATTTTTGCTCCTATTACATGGAAATATAACTGACTGCCTATGTACATGCCATTTTAAGTCAAAATATGGTACCTACTTCCGAAACTCTTGAGGATGTGATGAGATGCGAGATCTTCTATCCTGACTTTACCTCTTCGAGTCAAACTGTACCTACGCGTTAAAATTAAACGCGTTAAGCCGGTGAAGGCTTAGTAAGCACTACAAGAATAAATAGATAAATAAATTTTAAATAAAATATTTCAAAGTCATTCTGTTGATACGTATTTCCGTACATATAAACTTTATAAGACTTACCTTAACACATTAATGATTCACTTTTGTCCACAGCTTATAATCTTAGCCCAAAGTAGATTTTACAGAACACCCCGGATATACGGAACAAATACAGAGAGCACAAATGTGCTAAACAGAGAGCACTGACGTGCTAAATATCAGAGAGCACCAACGTGCTAATAATCAGAGAGCACCAACGTGCTAATATCAGAAAGCACCAACGTGCTAATATCAGAGAGCGCGCTAAAGTTCCTTAATAAGTTCCTGAATGGCATGCCACTAATATCCTGGTAGTTCTAAATTCCATCTACTTGGGCATTAAAACTGAATCTCATTCATTTAAATACTTTATACAATTATTTCAAAAAGGACTTATCATTTCTTCATCATTACAATTTACTACTTATTCCACAATACACATATATCACACGTTTCCACGCACATATATTTTTCTGTCACAACCTTTACTTAATGTTCAATCAATATACCACCATATACTTTCCATCTATAATTTTCTTTACAAATTTCATGGTTCCATAATATTTTATTTTACTTTATTTTTCTTTTATTTTTAAATAAATCTATACTATAATATAGGCATTTAAATAAAATAGTTAAAAAAAAAATCTTGTAGTACTTACAACAAAAAGGTTGAGATGATGTTTTCTTTCACTCCTTAGCCTTCTCTTTTCCTTTTTCTTCAATTAGATCCTTTCCTTTCTTTTCTTTCTCTTCAATTTCATATAGAACACATAACACATACATATATTAGAAAAACAATCAAATAAATTTCCTATATTATTTAAGAAAAATAAACATATATGATATAATAATTTCATAATTTCTTAACTTAGCTAATATTTCAATTTAATTCATAACTAAAATTATTTCTATTTCTATCACAATCTATACCTTATTTTTACTTAAATTCTACTTACAACTTGACTTAACTCTCAAATTTTCACTAATAAACCTTAATTTCAAATTTCTTACAATTTTACATTAAACTTATAACTTATTTCTCAATTTAATCTTTTTCCCAATCCTAGTTTGGATTTCCATCAATTCAATCACTAATTCATCCACTAATTCAATATAAGCTACAAAAAAATTCTACTAACTTTCAAAATTTCAACATATACCTACTAGTATTTTGATCTAGAATCATAAAAACTCAAAAATTTAAAGAAAAGGACTTAATTTGACTTACCAATTTGATATTGAACCTTAAAAACTCTAATTTTCTTCTTTACTTTTTCTTTCTTTCTTTCTCCCCTGTTTCTCCCCTGTTTCGTTTCAATTTGTATTCTGTTTCTTTCTTTTCATTTCTTTTCTTTTGCTTTATATATATAATAATATAATATAATATTATAATAATATAATATAACAACTCACTTATTAATTGAATAGCATAATATATAATATATAAAAAAATCTCAGATATTTCTTTTGTTATGCCGCCTCAAATTAGAAAAAAAGCATAATTGCCTATTTAGTCCTTTTAGCTTTCTTTAATTTATAATTAAACTTTCACACTTATTTCAATCTAATCCCTTTTTCCTAATTACTTCTAATTACATCAAATTCTCCTAGTCAAAACCTAATTAGACACACAACTAACTTCGTAAATATTTATAATAAATATTTACGAATCTGATTTATCGGAACAAAGTCCCGGAAATGCATTTTTTTTATTTAATCTATTTAAATATTTTTTTACCATATAATCAATAAAATTTTATTATCAAAATTTTCATGCAACCTTCCTATAATAATATAGACCATACCACAATATTAAAATAAATTTTCTTTCTAGCTCGGATTTGTGGTTACGAAAACCACTATTCTGATTTACCGAAAATGGGTCATTACATGGATGTTCAGAAGTTAGAAACCGAAAAATTAAGAAAAGGGAAGAACAAGACTGAGGGAGATTTAGATAGTTTGAAAACTGACTATAAGAGGTTGCGTTATTTGATGAAAGCTGTCGGGTTAAGGAAACGTCAGAGCAATGGTGTCAGTAAATTCAAGAGGAAAAGATCAATGCCGATAGATGGGAAAGGAAGTTCTAGGAGGCCCAGATGCGAAATAAGACCCTAGAAAAGAGTTTGTTAGAAAGCCGAAATGAAAAGGGTGAGCTAAAAGCTAAAGTGGCTGAACTTGAGAAAACTTTTTATCAGTATCGAAACCGTAATTTTGTAATGGAGCTAAGAGTGAGCTTAGACAAGATTGAGCAAATGAAAAGAAGAGTGGAAGAATTAGAAGTGACATTACAAAGCTGTAAAATACGGATTGAATTCCTTGAAGCCAGTGAAGAGCGTTAAAAAGAACAGCTCTTTTGTTGTCAGAACCAAGTTAAAAATAAAGATCACATTTTGGGAGAGGCTGTGACTCAGATTCGAGAGGTAGCAGATTACTTACAGACTTTGGCAGTACAAGCTGATAAACTGAGTGTAAAGTATGAGCTGGAATCAGACCGGGGGCAGGAGTTAGCTTCGCTGCTTAGGAAAATTAAAGCTTTGAGTGTTAGGGTTGGGCCATATATGTAATTTGTTTTATGTAAAGAAGTTTTGTTTTCTGGTAAAGTTTTGTAAATGGAATTGAATTTAAATTGACGCCTTTTTGCATTCACTTCATACATTTTCATTACATTACATCATATACATTAAAGTCTACCAAAAGGTCCTAATTAGTTAAAATCATTTCAGTTTATTTGGCAACCGGTAAAAAACCTACCAATCAAATATCGTTACGATACCCAAGCTAAGATAAAAGACATGGACCAAAGATTAGAAAAACTTGAATAACTTCAAAGGGAGATGCAAGACCAGCTACAAGCGCAAATGCAAGAGCAACTAGCTAAGATCCAACAAGAAATGACAGACATAATGCTAGAATCCCAAAAAAGCATGATGACCTAGTTGACCTAATTATTGACTAAGGGAATAGATAAAGGGAAAGTCCCCATGACCAACCCCAGTGAGGATAATGATGAGCCACTATATCCTTCAGGTTTTACTCCACCAAAGGTACATGTCCAAGCTGAGATGTACCCGCGGAGACCATCAGTCACAATTGGGCCACATCAATCTCAGGCCGGTGCTTTGATGCCGGTGAACTTTCAATCTGGATCAGGTTCAAATCCAGGAAATAACCCAGCTAATCCAGTGATCCCTGATTTGATAAAGTGGAAGAAAAGGAAAAAGCTAAGGCGGAATTGCCAAAACAGCTAGAGGACAGGTGTAGATGACTGGAGAAAAAATTCAAAGCGAGGAAAAGTGCTGATAGTCATCAGGGAATTGACGCTAAAGATCTGAGCTTGGTTTTAGATTTAGTTCTTCCGTACAAATTCAAAATGCCAGAATTTGAAAAGTACAACGGGACCAGTTGCCCTGAAGCTTACATCACCATGTTTTGTAGATGAATGGCTGGATATGTTAACAATGACCAACTACTAATACACTTCTTCCAGGACAGCTTGGTGGGGGCAGTATCCAAGTGGTACAACCAATTGAGCTGTATCAGGATTAGTTCGCGGAGGGACCTAGCACAAGTATTCATGAAGTAGTATAATCATGTAACAGATATGACTCCTTATAGAATTACTTTACAAAACATGGAGAAGAAGCCTAGTGAGAGTTTTAGGCAATATGCACAAAGATTGAGGGAGGTTGCCATCCAAGTTCAGCCACTGCTCCTTGAAAAGGAAACCACGATGCTCTTTATCAACACGTTAAAAGCCTCATTCATCACACACATGCTCGGGAATACCACAAAGATTTTTTCAGATATAGTCATGAATGGCAAGATGATTGAGAATACCATAAGATGTGGAAAGATAGATGTCGGAGAAAGTAACAAAAGGTCAGCCTTAAGGAAAAAAAATAAGGTGAACAACACGAGTACATACAACAAAGGTTACTCAAAGTCGATCACGATAAATCAACCAGGAAAGGGGGTTGCCAATTAGCAAGGCTCATCAAGGCAGGAATCGAGTACAAGATAAAACAGTGAGAGGCTCCAGTTCACACCAATTCCAATGTCATATAAGGAGCTATATCAAAGTTTGTTCGATGCACACGTCGTTTCTCCTTTCTATTTAAAGCCCTTGCAGTCTCTGTACCCTAAATGGTATGATGCAAACGCGCAGTGCAATTATCATGCGAGAATTAAGGGGCATTCTATAGAAAATTTCACCACTTTTAAAAAACTGGTTGATAGGTTTATTAATATGGGTATTGTCAAATTTGACAATTCATCCAGTATAGAGAATCCGCTTCTCAATCATGTTGTTAATGGAATAAACATGATGAGTGAGGCTATGGGGAAAAGAATCAAGGCAGACATTGCAAAGATAAAAACTCATCTGAGAAGGGTCTGGAAGGAGATGATCAAAAGAGGGTTAATTATTTCAGATGTAGGGAAGAGATGTGAGGAGACAAGGAATTACTGTGAGTTTCACCATAAAGAGGGGCACGAAATCCAGGAGTGCAAAGAGTTTAAAGTCCTAGTTCAAGGCATGATGGATTACAAGGAAGTGGAATTCTATGATGAAATCAAGGAGGATGGAAGTATATGTGCTTCCGAGTCTACAATGAAGGTTTCGAAGGTGAATCATCCAGTGGTTATCATTTCAAGACCAAAAAATAATGACGCTGGGGTACTAGTAGCACTGAAAATCATAATTTAGAAACCCGCAGCCTTTTCTTACAATGATAGCAAGAAGGTCTCGTGGAACTATGAGTGCAATGTAACCATCCCGGGAAGAGAGATTTTAGTCGGTGCTTTAAAAAAATTAAGGTATAGGTTCTCGTACACTTAGTGAGAGATGTTACGACATAATAAGTCCCCAAATAGAACCTATAAAGGGACAAGAAATGACAGAACAAAGGAAAGAGGAGGCAGTCGAGCCCATCAATGATCCAGTAGGGGAGGAGGAAGCCAAAGAATTCCTTAAATTCTTAAAGCACAGTGAGTACAGTGTGGTAGAATAGTTGCATAAACAACCAGCTCGCATATTTGTACTAGCTTTGCTCTTAAATTCTGACGTACATCGAAGCGCGTTAATGAAAGTTTTGAATGAAACATATGTGGCCAATGATATCTCTGTCAACAAATTAGATCGGTTGGTTCACAATATAAGTGCCGATAACTTCATCTTCTTCAATGACGATGAAATACCACCTGGAAGTATGGGGTCTGCTAAAGCTTTGTACATTACTACCCAATGCAAAGAGTACACCTTACCTGGGGTTTTGATTGACAATGGATCAGTAATAAATGTACTACCCTTGTCCACACTTAACAAGTTGTCAATGGATAGCTCGCATATGAAGTCGTGCTAGAATATAGTGAGAGCATTTGATGGCACTGAGAGGAGGGTTATGGAGAGAATTAAAATACCCTTATTAATTGGTCCAACTGTCTATGAGGTAGACTTCCTTGTGATGGACATCAAGCCTTCCTACAATTGTTTGTTAGGAAGGCCGTGGATACATTCGGCAGGGGCTGTACCTTCGCCATTACATCAAAAGCTGAAGTTGATATCAAAGGGTCGATTGGTGACGATAAATGCCGAAGAGGATATTATTGCGGCTGTAACCAGTAATGTGCCATACTTGGAGATGAATGATGAGGTAGACGAATGTTCTTTCCAGTCTTTGAAGTTTGTGAATGCCACATTTATTACCGGGGGAGCAGGATGCCGGTGCCAAAAATGTCCAAGGGTACAAGAGGAGCCCTGTCGGGAAAAGGACTGGGGAGACATCTTCAGGGAAGAGTTGAGGTTCCAATGTTGAAGGACAAGTATGACCGTTTTCGCTTAGGGTACAAGCCAAATACAAGACAAAGAAGGAAGGAGATAGAGAAGAGGAAAAAAAAAAGAATGGCACGCATGAGTGGGGAGAAAATCAAGTGGGAACCAATGATATTCCCTCACATATCTGAAATTTTTGTGCCAGGTGAGATTATTCAACCCGAGCGAAAGATGCTAATGAGAGAAAGTATTGAAGAAATGTTGGGAGGCTTTCATATCAATGCCATAGACACGGCTGAAAGAGGGACCTTGTTAGAAATCCGCCCTTACGAACCTGTGAGCGAGCTAAATAATTGGACTGAGGAAGAAATCCCTGTAGTTTTTAGAACTTATTCAGAGTAATGTTCAGAACATTCTTGTTTTTTTAGCCTAAAAATGATAGGAATTCCTTTGTGAAATAGGCTCATGTCTGAACATTATTATTCTAATAAAATACATATTTGCATTCATTTTAAGCAAGTATTCTTTTATTCTTTCATTTGTTTGAGATTGTCTTCCAAACCATTCTTTCATTACATTTATAATCATATTGTACAAATGATTATTTATAAATTCATATATTCTTTATATATTTTTTGGTACCCACCGTAGGTCCCCGGATATCAATGACATGAGTGACGCTACTACAAACTCAGAATTTTTTTTTGAGCGAGACATGTGTTTAGAAGGATCGTATGACTTTGAAGATGACGTAGATTGTGGTTTATCTCCGAACTTGTTGAGGATGATAGAATAGGAAGAGAAACAAATCCTACCTCACAAGGAGTCAATAGAAATTGTGAGCTTGGAGGAGGGGAAAGAGGCGAATATTGGAACTGACATTACCACAGAGACGAAGCGTGACCTTATTGAGTTACTCCAAGAATTCAAAGATGTCTTCGCATGGTCATACCGGGATATCCCGAGATTAAGCACTGACATCGTAGTGCATCGTCTTCCTATAAGAGAGGATTGCAAGCCAGTTTAGCAGAGACTCTGAAAGATAAGGCCTGAGATTGTGCTAAAAATAAATGAGGAAGTCAAAAAGTAGTGTGATGTTGGGTTCTTACAAGCAGTCAAGTACTCCGAATGGGTAGCCAATATCGTCCCAATCCCTAAAAAGGATCGAAAGGTACGAATGTGTGTAGATTACAGGGACCTGAACAAGGCTTGCCCGAAGGATAATTTCCCATTGCCTCATATTGACACTTTAGTGGATAACACAGCAGGCTACTCTCTGTTTTCCTTTATGGACGGCTTCTCTGGATACAATCAAATAAAGATGCATTCTGAAGATATGGGAAAGACCACATTTATCACCTTGTGGGGAACGTTTTACTATAAAGTGATGCCATTTGGTTTAAAGAATGTAGTAGCAACATATTAAAGAGCCATGGTAGCCTTGTTCCATGACATGATGCACAAGGAAATCGAGGTTTACGTTGACAATATGACTACAAAACCAGAACAGAAGAGGAACATGTGCAGGTCTTGATAAAGTTGTTCTTAAGAGTGAGGAAATTCCAGCTCAAGCTTAACCCAACGAAATGCACTTTCGGAGCTAGGTCAGGAAAGCTATTGGGTTTTATAGTCAGTGAAAAAGGAATTGAAATCGACCCAGAAAAGATCAAGGCGATACGAGATTTACCTCCTCCACGTACTTAGAAGGAAGTTTGAGGTTTCTTAGGAAGATTGAATTACATTGCCCAGTTTATTTCACAACTAATCGAGAAATGTGACCCCATATTCCTTCTCTTGAAGAAACATAATCCAGGAGAGTGGGACGAGGAATGCTAAGAAGCTTTTGATAGGGTAAAATAGTACTTGTCCAATACTCTAGTACTGTCACCACCTAGCCCAGATAGGCCACTGATACTATATTTAGCGGTGTTTGACAATTCCATGGGATGTGTGCTAGGCCAACATGATGAGATAGAAAAGAAAGAAAGGGTGATATACTATCTCAGTAAAAAATTCATTGATTTTGAAATAAGATACTCGCCTGTTGAGAAATTGTGTTGTGCCTTGATCTGGACGACTCGGAGACTGAGGCAGTACATGTTGTACCATACGACTTGGCTAATTTCAAAATTAGATCCTTTAAAGTATATGATAGAGGTGACTGCTTTGAATGGGAGGATCGTCAGATAGCAGATTTTGCTTTCCGAATTTAACATAGTCTATGTGAGCCAGAAGGCCGTGAACGAGAGTGCAATAAATGATTTTCTAGCTAGTAGAGCCTTGGAGGATTATGAGCCTTTGAATTTTAATTTCTCAAACGAGACTTGATGTATGTGGCAACTATTGAAAAAGATTCCCAAGTGGGTCACATTTGGAAGCTAAACTTTGATGGAGCCTCGAACGTTGTGGGCAATGGAATTGGGGCAGTCTTAGTATCCCCAAATAGAGATCATTATCCTTTTACTTGCAAATTGGATTTTGATTGCACATACAACATGGCAGAATATGAAGCGTGCATCATGGGCATTCACGCAGCTATAGAGCGTGAAATAAAAATACTAAAGGTATATGGGGATTCAGCATTGGTGATATACCAACTCAAAGGTGAATGAGAAACGAGAGACCCCAAGTTAAGCAGTTACCAAAAACTGGTTCTCGAATTTATTGAAGAGTTTGATGACATTACTTTCTGCTATCTCCCACGAGATGAAAATCAGATGGCTGACGCGTTGGCTACTCTAGCCAACATGATTAAAATGAACAGACAATAGGACATGAAGCCTATCCAGATGAGCATCTATGAAACCCCAGCTCACTGTTACAATATCAAAGAGGGAGAAAAAGATGATAGCCATTGGTATAAAGATATATTGCGATATGTGAAGAATCGTGAGTATCCTGACCAAGCAGCTGAGAATGATAAGAGGGCTCTGAGAAGACTAGTCATTGATTATGTCTTTATGGGGAGATCTTATATAAAAGGGGAAAGGATCAGGTACAATTAATATGTGTGGACGCTGTGAAGGCTAAGAAAATATTAGAGGAGGTTCATGAGGGTATTTGCGGAACACATGCCAGTGGCTTCACAATGGCTAGATAGATTATGAGGTTCAGGTACTACTGGTTCACCATAGAAGGTGATTGCATCAATTATGCCAAGAAATGCCATAAATGCCAAATTTATGGTGATAAAGTGCATGCACCTCATTTTCCTCTTCATGTTATAACTTCTCCATGGCCTTTCTCTATGTGGGGTATGGATGTTATCGAGCCAATATCACCAAAGGCTTCTAATGGAAATCGTTTCATCTTTCTGGCTATTGATTACTTCACTAAATGGGTAGAAGCTGCTTCGTATGCTAATGTCACAAAGTCAGCAGTCAGTAAGTTTTTGAAAAAGAAGATCATATGTTGATATGAAATGCCCGAAAGAATTATATCTGACAATGGGTTGAATTTGAACAAGAGCTCAATAGCAGATGTTTGCAGTCAATTTAAGATTGCCTAAAAATGAATGGTGCAATGGAAGCAGCCAATAAAAATATCAAGAAAATTGTGTGGAAAATGACTGAGACTTACAAGAACTGGCATGAGAAATAAACAGATAAGACTTACAAGGACTTACAATGACTGGAACGAGATGAAAATCAGATGGCTGATGCGTTGGCTACTCTAGCCTCCATGATTAAAATGAATAGACAAGAGGACATGAAGCCTATCCAGATGAGCATCTATGAAACCCCAGCTCACTGTTACAATATCGAAGAGGGAGAAAAGGATGATAGCCCTTGGTATAAAGATATATTGCTATATGTGAAGAATCGTGAGTATCCTAACCAGGCAACTGAGAATGATAAAAGGGCTCTGAGAAACTAGCCATTGATTATGTCTTAGATTGGGACATCTTATATAAAAATGGAAAGGAACATGTACTATTAAGATGTGTGGACGCTGTGAAGGCTAAGAAAATCTTAGAGGAAGTCCATGAGGGTATTTGCGGAACGCATGCCAGTGGGTTCACAATGGTTAGACAGATTATGAGGTTCGGGTACTACTGGTCCACCATAGAATGAGATTGTATCAATTATGCCAAGAAGTGCCATAAATGCCAAATTTATGGTGATAAAGTGTATGCACCTCCTTTGCCTCTTCATGTTATGACTTCTCCATGGCCTTTCTCTATGTGGGGTATGATGTCATTGGGCCAATATTGTCGAAGGCTTCTAATGGGCATCGTTTCATCTTTCTGGTTATTGATTACTTCACTAAATGGGTAGAAGCTGCTTCGTATGCTAATGTCACAAAGTCAGCAGTCAGCAAGTTCTTGAAAAAGGAGATCATATGTCGATATGGAATGCCCGAAAGAATCATATCTGACAATAGGTTGAATTTGAACAAGAGCTTAATAGTAGATGTCTGCAGTCAATTTAAGATCAGGCACCATGATTCGTCACCGTACTGCCTAAAAATGAATGGTGCAATGGAAGCGGACAATAAAAATATCAAGAAAATTGTGGGAAAAATGACTGAGACTTACAAGGACTGGCATGAGAAATAAATAAACAAGACTTACAAGGACTTACAAGGACTGGCACGATATGAAAATCAGATGGCTGACGCATTGGCTACTCTAGCCTCCATGATTAAAATGAACAGACAAGAGGACATGAAGCCTATCCAGATGAGCATCTATGGAACCCCAGCTCACTGTTACAATATCGAAGAGAGAGAAAATAATGATAGCCCTTGGTATAAAGATATATTGTGATATGTGAAAAATCGTGAGTATCCTAACTAGGCAACTGAGAAGGATAAAAGGGCTCTGAGAAGACTAGCCATTGATTATGTCTTAGATGGTGAGATCTTATATAAAAAGGGAAAGGATCAGGTACTATTAAGATGTGTGGATGCTGTGAAGGCTAAGAAAATATCAGAGGAAGTCCATGAGGGTATTTGCGGAACGCATGCCAATGGGTTCACAATGGCTAGACAGATTATGAGGTTCGGGTACTGCTGGTCCACCATAGAAGGAGATTGCATCAATTATGCCAAGAAGTGCCATAAATGCCTAATTTATGGTGATAAAGTGCATGCACCTCCTTCACCTCTTCATGTTATGACTTCTCCATAGCCTTTCTCTATGTGGGGTATGGATGTCATCGGGCCAATAACGTCGAAGGCTTCTAATAGGCATCGTTTCATCTTTCTGGTTATTGATTACTTCACTAAATGGGTAGAAGCTACTTCGTATGCTAATGTCACAAAGTCAGCAGTCAGCAAGTTCTTGAAAAATGAGATCATATGTCGATATGGAATGCTCGAAAGAATCATATCTGACAATGGGTTGAATTTGAACAAGAGCTCAATAGCGGATGTCTGCAGTCAATTTAAGATCAGACACCATAATTCGTCACCGTACTGCCTAAAAATGAATGGTGCAATAGAAGCGGCCAATAAAAATATCGGGAAAATGACTAAGACTTATAAGGACTGGCATCAGAAATAAACAGACAATACTTACAAGGACTTACAAGGACTGGCACGAGATGAAAATCAGATGGCTGACGCGTTGGTTACTCTAGCCTCCATGATTAAAATGAACAGACAATAGGACATGAAGCCTATCCAGATGAGCATCTATGAAATCCCAGCTCACTGTTACAATATCGAAGAGGGAGAAAAGGATGATAGCCCTTGGTATAAAGATATATTACGATATGTGAAGAATCGTGAGTATCCTGAACAGGTAGGTGAGAATGATAAGAGAGCTCTGAGAAGACTAGCCATTGACTATGTCTTAGATGGGGAGATCTTATATAAAAAGGGAAAGGATCAGGTACTATTAAGATGTGTGGACGCTATGAAGGCTAAGAAAATCTTAGAGGAGGTCCATGAGAGTATTTGCGGAATGCATGCCAGTGGGTTCACAATGGCTAGACAGATTATGAGATTCGGGTACTACTGGTCCACCATAGAAGGAGATTGCATCAATTATGCCAAGAAGTACCATAAATGCCAAATTTATGGTGATAAAGTGCATGCACCTCCTTTGCCTCTTCATGTTATGACTTCTCCATGGCCTTTCTCTATGTGGGGTATGGATGTCATCGGGCCAATATCGCTGAAGGCTTCTAATAGGCATCGTTTCATCTTTCTGGTTATTGATTACTTCACTAAATGGGTAGAAGCTGCTTCGTATGCTAATATCACAAAGTTAGCAGTCAGCAAGTTCTTGAAAAAGGAGATCATATGTCGATATGGAATGCCCGAAAGAATCATATCTGACAATGCGTTGAATTTGAACAACAGTTCAATAGTGGAGGTCTGCAGTCAATTTAAGATCAGACACCATAATTCGTCACCGTACTGTCTAAAAATGAATGGTGAAATGGAAGCGGCTAATAAAAATATCAAGAAAATTGTGAGGAAAATTACTGTGACTTAAAAGGACTGGCATGAGAAATAAACATTTTCCCTCTGTGCTTATCGAACATCAATCACGACTTCCACCGGAGCAATGCCTTTCTCCTTGGTTTATGGTATGGAGGCAGTTTACCCATTAAAGTTGAAATCCCTTCTCTTCGGGTGTTGGTTGAGCTAAAGTTGGATGAAGCAGAATGGGTCCAGTCTCGATACGATCAGTTGAACTTAGTAGAGGGAAAGAAATGAAAAGCTATTCAACATGGTCAGATGTATCAAAAGTGAATAATACGGGCCTACAACAAAAAGGTTCGTCCAAGAGAATTCTACGAGGGGGACCTGGTACTGAAAAACATCCTTCCTATACAAAAAGATTTTAGAGGAAAATGGATGCCAAATTGGGAGGGTCCATATGTTGTAAAGAAGGCTTGTTTTTTAGGAGCTTTAATCTTGAATGAGATGGATGGTAAAAACTTGTCCAACCCTGTAAACTCAGATGCAGTCAAGAGGTACTTTACCTAAAAACAGAAGGGATCAAGGTGAAAACCCGCAAAGGGTGCTTTGAGTCCTTAAAAAAAGAGAAAATAAGAGGCCAATGTGACAACCCGCAAAATGCGCCTTGAGACCAAAGAGGATTTGAGTTGACAACCCGAAAAGGGCGGCTCAAATTTTGATCAGAAGGGGACATGAGGTGATCAGAGTAACTCAAAATTTTGATTGGGGCATGTGGTGATCTTGGTATACCTGAATTAACAGGAAAGGGGTATGCGACGTCTGGGGCATCGACAGAATACTGTAGATCTACTAAACACATGTCAAACTCAAAATGGTCTTCAGAAAGTTTGTAAAAAGTTCAAACTGCGATATCTGGGGCACCTAATCTTCATACTATTTATATTGAATTTGTTGTCATTTGAATACTTTATTCTTTGCCATTCTTGGAATACTTTATTGTTTTCAAGATACTTGTTCTCAATCAATTCCTTTTATATTTTTTATACATTCTTCTTGATAATTTATTCATTTTGAGCTATGTTCCAGATCAATTTTATTTTTATCCAATGTTATGATCTTGTGCAAGCATATTGCATTAGAATAATGATTGATGGACTAATAAAACTTTCACAAGGGAAGTTTTGCATATTATTTTAGAAGTTTCAAAATAATACGAGAACCTGAAATAGGACTATTGTTTAGAATGCAACAAGTTTAAAGGTTGGAAATCTGAGAAGAAAAAGTCTAAATTAAGACTATATCTTTAGATTTTGTTGTCAAAACATTGATTGAACAAAATGATAAGATGTCGTATCGGTGGTAAAGCTTAAATGAACAAATAAGCAATGATCACTAAAGCAATAAGAATGGGTTTCCTCGGAGAAGAGAATCATTCATTTGTGCATATGCATTTGGTTTGATACCTTAGGAATGGTGTAAAGGACCAAAGAGTTTCAAATTCTATATCCTTGAATTGCGATAGGATAAGATTGAGGAAAAACCAGATTTTTCTACCCTTGGGTTACAGCGGGAGAAAGATGGTACAAATTTTGTGTCCCAGTGGATTGAACTTTGAAGTTTATAGTGGGGCAATCTGATTAAGTGCTTTTTTGATATGCTGGTCGAGCAAGAAAACGTTATAGCACGTCAGTGATAAGACCTTAATAAACTTCGAACAGTGACAACCTAAGCGATAAAAAAGGATCATTCTCAAAAAATGACATTCTGCATTCATGCAAACATCATTCATACAAGTCTAGTTATGAGCATTTGATTCATTTTGATCATGGCATCCTAATCATTAAGCATAATTAAGTTTATAAAATGGATTTTACAGGTTATGTTCCCCAGAATAGATCGGTGAAACCACAAACCTTATATCATTAAAGTTGTAGCGGAATGGATTGAAGAAGATGGTGAATCTTATCTTCCCGAGGTAGTAGATAAGCAGATTTAAGCCACCAGTCCTGTCTCCCTGAGCAGCAGTGGAGTAGGTTGAAGATTATGGATCCTGTCTCCCTAAGCAGTAGTGGAGCAGATCCAAGACGGTGAATCTTATCTTCCCAAGGTAGTAGGGAAGCAAATTTAAGCCACCAATCCTATCTTCCTGAGCAGCAGTGGAGTAGGTTGAAGAATGTAGATCCTGTCTCCTTAAGTAGTAGTGGAGCAGATCAAAGATGGTGAATCTTATCTTCCTAAGGTAGTAGGGAAGCAGATTTAAACCACCAGTCCTATCTCCCAAAGTAGCAGTGGAGTAGGTTCAAGATTGTAGATCATGTATCTCTGAGCAGTAGTGGAGCAGATCGAAGACAGCGAATCTTACTTCTTCAACGTTACAGTAAAACAGATTGAAGCTACAACAGTGAATCTTACTTCCCCGACGTTGCAGTGAAGCGGGTTAAAGCTACAACAGCGAATCTTAGTTCTCCGACGTTGCAATAAAATAGATTAAAGCTACAACAGCGAATCTTACTACCCTAGCATTGTAGTGGAGTAGATCGAAGCCACTAGCCTTATCTCCCTAAAGTTACGGCGGAGCAGACTGAAGTGGAGCAAATTGAAGCAACAATACATAGTGGGTTAGAGTAGAACCAATGAGTAAAGAGTCGGCTAGACCAGGCAAAATTGTCTTTTCTGTCTTTACTCTGTTCCCGTTACACAATTATGAGCAAAGAGGGGCAGTTGTAATAGGCCAATTTTGGCCTGGGCCTAATCCAAAATAATCCAAAAAAAACCCAAAAATATAAAAGTCCAAATAACAATTACAAATAAAAAATAAATAGATAAAGAGGACTAAACCCAAAACCAATAAATAACTCAAACCCAAAACAGGCCCAATAACCTAAAAAACTAACCCTAGCCCACAAAGTTTTTTTTTAAAAAAGCAGTCGTCGTACGCTGCCCTTCGCGCCGCCTTCGCGACGCCTTCACCGCATGTGCCGCCACGTGTACCTGCAAAATGGACTAGGAGAGTCTAAGAACAAAGAAACAGTGTAAAAAAAGGAAAAATAGGAAAATTTCGGGCTATAAAAAGGGCCCCGAATTTATGTATTTTACACACGAATGAATCAAAAGAAATAGGTAAAAATCAGTTCAAATATCGGTCATTCTAAAAGGTAGTTTTTTTTTATTTATTTCAGCTTATTTATTTATTTTTATTTCTATTTTGTTTGTTTTAAAGAAACCAAAAGTAAAAAGGGTAAAAATCGTACCTTTATTGCGAAGGAGGTGCCGATTCCGATAAAAATCGGTGTTCCATAGGTGCTGGAATTGAAAAACAAAAAAATGGTGACTTTTCATTTTTTAGCCACCGCGGGCGGTGGCACCGTCGCCGGCGGCCGTCGTAGTGGTCCGATGACCGAACATTGGCCGGAGGGGAGGGCTGAGAGAGAGTTGAGAGAAAAGAGAGTTTGTTTTTTAAAAGGAGGCTACAAATGTTTTTTAGGGTTTTTTTTTACTTATATAGACACCCCAAAACGACGTCGTTTTGGGCTTGGCTTCTGATGCCCAAAACGACGTCGTTTCAGGCCCTTGACCCGCGCGATGACCTGACCCAGGGAAAGGATCCGCGTGTTTTTGGAATTTGGATTATTCACCCTTTCGGTCCTTCCGCTTTTTTGGTTTATTTTAATTTAGTCCTTTATTCTTTTTTTATTTTATTGGTTTTGCCACTGAACTTTTGCGTGTTACAATTTGGTCCCTGGCTCGCTAGAAGGGACATGTGTCTAGGGGATCGGGCTATTTGCCCATTTTGTCCTTAACCTTTGCACGCCATTTGACTTTAGTCCTCTTTATCTATTTATTTTTTATTTTTACCCTTTAATTTCATTTTTTATCCCGATTTAGTCCCAAACTTGTTAGACTTCAATTTATTTTTGCCGATTATTTATCTATTTATTTATTTTGAACTTATATTATTTCTTTTAAATTGTTCTATTATTATTTATTTTAAATTTTCCACATATTATGCATTTTAAGCTATATTAAACTATTATCCGTTTAAATTTATGTATTATTTATTTTAAACCATATATATATTATCTATTTGGAATTGTCTTTTACATATCATTTATTTTATTTTATTTTATTTTTTTAAAGAAAATTGTTTTGTATATTATTCGGTCGAAATTTCTTTTTACATATTATTCATTTTGAACTTTTTATATATTATTTTAAATTGTCTTCTTGGTTATTTATTTTAATTTGCTTTGTATGTTATTTTTATTTTGCTTTGCATATTATTTACTTTGATTTGCTTTATATTATTTACCTCAAATTGTTCTATATATTATTTCGTTTTCTTTGATTGTTGATATCGACATTAAAGTGGCATGCATTGTGACTATTGCCATCGCGTATACTATGATTTGTTTATTCGTATTTTCATATTATTGCTACTTGTTAATGTAACATTTTATTCATAAAACATCACATATTTTTAAAAATATAAAAAGATTTTTTGGAGAGGTTCGTACACAATTTGTCAAAGAGTCCAGGCATTGGAATTCGTGATTATTTGCAAGATGCGAGATTCTTAAATGCATTTCGTATGCTCAGGGGCTGCAAATTGGATCCTACACTTATCAGCGCATTGGTGGAAAGACTGAGATCCAAAACACACACATACCATCTTCCATACAGTGAGTGTACAATCACACTCGAGGACGCAGCTTTACAACTCGATTTACCGGTGGATGGGCCAATCGTTATGGGGGTTAGTGGTCATTCTTGGTAAAGAGGACTTTTGCTAGGCATTTTTGAGGAATGTGCTGAACAAGTTTCAAGGTGGACAGATAGATATGAAATGGTTGGAAAATAATTTTAAAAATCTTCCTCCGAACACGACTGACATTGTAAAAGAATAATATGCCCGAGCATTCATCCTAAGATTAATCGAGGGAATTCTAATGTCCGATAAATCTAAAAATTTGGTACACATAAGGTGGCTGCTAGACCTAGTCGACTTCAAAGAATGTGGACGATTGAGTTGGGGATCGGTTGTGTTGGCCACATTGTACAAGGAGTTGTGTCGGGCGACGGAACCAGATAATATATCAATTCGTGGTTGGTTGCTCCTGCTGCAGTTATAGGCGTGGCGTCGGCTACCATTTTTACATCCCCGAGTGAATGACCCTTATACGTTCCCATTGGTGACAAGGTAAAATTCATTTGATAATAATATATAGTTAATATACTAAATGTTATTTATTATATGTTTGAATTAACATATTATTTGAGTAGGTGGAACCATGGGCCAAGTTATGTGGGATTATCTGAGTAGCTTAAAGATATCTGGCTATTGTTAAATCAACACTCGAAAGCCGATGTTAGTTATTGATTTCTTCGAATCTATAACAATTATACAAAGATTTGAAATTTAAAATTTTGTAGATAACAACATTTACAGTTCAAGCGAAGGTGCCATCCTGCTTGAATTTTTGGCCATTCGGAGTATGTGAGATGCGAAGGTGCCATTGATAGTTCAAGCGACGGTGGAGATGCACGAATAGGATCGAGTGATGAGATAGTTCAAATGGAGGCAAAAAATTTCACTGCCACAGCTGGACATTGAAGCATTACACAAGCTTGATTTGCGAAGAAAAATTGACGAAAATTGGTGAGATTTCCACAAGAAGTATATCGACATTTGGGATCGTAGAATGGAATTCTTACCCATTCTCGAACCTTTTTTCTCATCGGGCACGACAACTTGTTTGGAGTACATGCCTTGGTTTAGAATCGCCATATCTACTGTCGGTGGAGGAGAGGAGTAGGTAACTTCATCCAAAGAGGATGTTGGTTTAGAACTTCGGGCATTGATCTTAGATTCAAATGGAAGTCGGACTAGATGTTCATGGGGATAGTTGCCACCTATTATAAAGCATGAGCATATTCTTCAGGTACACTCCCTAGTGAATTTTTTAAGGATGTTGACAGTGACATACTTGAAGAGAAAAAGGAAGAAAATATGATAAATGATGTTCACAAGTCAAATGGGATGTGAATTTGATGGAAACAATCAAAAAAGAAAAACACCTGAAATAGGAACTTCACATTTTAAAATTGGAAGGAAGAAATCCTCAAAGCAAATTGAAGGGGTTGCAAGATTATCCAGTCAATATGAAAAGCTATGCAGTGCAACTGACATATGAGTCAAGATAGTTTGACTCAAGTTATGGATCCATATAGTATTCCACAAGCAATCAAAGTGCTTGATAGCTTGTCGGAGGAAGTTCCAAAAGCTAGTCCGCTATACTTTTCCTCATTGAAATTATTAATCAATAAGGACAGGTGAATTGTGTTTTTATCAATTAATACCAAGATTAGAGCTTGGTGGCTTAAGACGAAAATAGAGGAGAGTTCAAAATTTTTTAGTCTTTTAGGGTCTTTAGATATTTACTATGTGACTTATAAATATCATCCATGTGTAATATTTGTTTGACTATTTATATATGTTGTATTTATTTATGTGTAATCTGCTTTAGCCATTATTGTTTCATTTCGTGTCTGTTTTAGGATTTTAAGCAACACTTTTGCATTTTTTTTAAATAGAAAGATTTAATTGAGTGGATGATAGTACTTTTTTGAATTCCATCACTGATGATGAATTTTGTACAGATATCCAACACCATCCAATTTTCAGAAAAGCCCCCATCATGGTGACTAATGCATTAAATTCAATTGTTTATTCCTTCAAAAGTTTGGATTCTTTTCATCATATAAATTCAACAAAAAAAAAAAGATGATAGTCGGACCATTAGATTAAACTGTACACTATTTAGATGTCGCAAAAGTTAGACAAAGTAAGTAGATGATAGTCAAGTACTCCAAAGATGACAATAAATGAATCCTAAATATACAATAACGTAGCTTCCAAAATAATTTTAATTTGTATAATTAAAGTGTTTTTTATATTTATTTTACGATTTATAAAACTCTTCTTTTGAATTGGAGATTACCCTTTTCAATGATACTATTCAAAGTGTTTTTTGTCATATTATAAAATTCAACATTTGTTAGTAAAAATTAATCTATTGGTTATTTTCATTTTGATGGGCAAGAGTCCTAACTTTTTGCAAGAAAAAGGCAATCGAATTACTTCCAAGTAAATATATTATTTATAAATAATAGATTTCAAAGCTCAAAGGTTTGGCCCAAAAATGGAGTCCAATGTAGAAGTAAACTTGGGTTGTATTTCTCTGCTTCCTTGACTCTGTAAGTCTCATTTACTTTTGTTTTTTGTTTTTATTATTATTTAGTTTCAATTTATTAGACAGGTGAACAACTCAACTCTTTCTTATAAATTTTGCTTTTTTAAATAGAAAAACAAATATCTAAAAAAACATAGCAGATACATGGACAAACAATAAATGAAATGAGAATATGTCACTTTCTTTTCCAATAAGGTTACAATAAATAACTCTCTCATTCCAGCCATTGGAGATTTGAAAACTCTACAGCTTAGGGCAGTAACGGGCAGGGCAAGAGAAGAACCCGCTACCCGTTTCTTCAGTGATGTCTTTTCACTTATTATTCCCCATTTCTTCATTGATTTTTTCTCTCTCTCTCTCTCATTCTCTTCAGATTTTTGCTCACAATTTTCTTTTAGGTTTGGGTAACTGGAGGCCAAAACACAAAAACACCCCATTTGTTTCTTGATTCTCTCTCTCTATCTCTGTCATTTTTTCTCTCTCATTATTTGTTAGTTTTGGTTTACCAGAGGCCCAAAAAATTGCATCCACAAGCTACAGTAGTTTTAGTTTCAGATCTATGATTTTTTACTCATATTATAGTGGGTTATTTTAGGATTTTTTTCTTCTGCCTTTGATAAGATGTATAAAGTAGCATATTTTAATTTCATTTTTAATGTGTTTTTAGATGATTAATTATGTAAATTAGTGAATTTGATGCTACTAATATTTTAAATTCATGTTTATATACTTAGGAAAGCCTTTGGGAGTGAAAGGAGCGAAAAATGAGCCAAAATCAGAAAATAGAGTTATTTTTAGGATCTACACGGCCTGGGCATTTCCACACGGGCTGGCCACATGCCTATGTGCCAGCCCGTGTCGATTTCACAACCTTCTTCCCAAATACACGGAAAAACCCAATTTTTAGGCTTTCGGAGCATTCTAAAGTCTATAAATACCAATTAGAAGAATACCTAAAGGGGCAATCAAAGAGGATCGAAGAAAACACTCAAAAATCACCATCAGAATCAACTCAAAAGCGAATATTCCTCACGATCGAAGATCTCCATTTAATTTCTATCAAAGTTTTGTTAAGTTTCTTTATGTCTTGTGGTTATCCTAACTTTGAGATGTTTCTATTCAGGATTATGAACTAAATTCCTTAGATACCTAGGGAGGATGAAACTTATAATGAAACTTATTATTTAATTTTTGTTTTTACGTGATAAATATTTGATTCTTGTTCTCAATTATGTATGCTTATTTTGTGTTTTAATATTTTTGGGATATTAATTCATGTTTAATGTGCTTATTTTAGTGGAGCAAAAGTCCCTATTTAAGAGTAGATCTAGCATAATTGAGTGGAGTTATATGCAATCCTAGAAATAGGACGACATAAATCTATCAGATTAGACTCAAATCTAATAGGAAAATCCATAGATCGAGTTAATGCGACGATAAGGGTTTTAATTAGAGATTTCAATTAATCAACCTAGAGTCAGTTATTCTTACTCTCGAAATAGATATTAACATAATTTAGGGATTTCTACGGATCAAAACACAAGTGAATAAATCATTTAATTCAGATTCATAATAATAGGTGAAGTCTAGGTGGATTCTTTCGTAGGTATTGTCTATCTCATTGGTTATCTTCAATTATTTTCCTATTTCATTCTCTGTTACGTTCTTAGTTAGATTAGTTTAGTAATTTTAGATTAAAAACAACCACTCTAATTTGTTGGCTAAATAATAGAAAAATAGTAATTACTAGTACTTTTAGTCCTCGTGGGTACGATATTCCCTACTCACCATAGCTATACTATTGTTCGATAGGTGAGCTTGCCTTAGTCGTATTTATAGTTAGTTTAGTGAGCATCAGCCTTATCCATGTTTCCTAATTAAAGTGCCTACATTTTATGCTCTTGTCAACATGTTTTAGGGGACACAAATAAAAGGTATGACCTTGCATAAAAAAAATTGGAAAACATGCATGTTCCAGGTAAGACACAATCATGTCCGATGATGGTACTAGTTTAGTCATTTTCCAGTCTATATGTAATTAACTCTCCGTCCCTGCTGAGAGGATGGCCACATTTTGTCATTCTTTATAGTGCAACACCCCTCATTACATGCTACTGTCATTTGGGACCTTTTCTTCCTATTAAATCGGTATTTTACTTTAAATTTACTTTTGTTGGCTAGTTTCTGTCTTTGCTCACTTCTGCTTATTTTGATTATAGATTTATAATCATTGGCTGGAAATATCAAGGGTTGGTGCATAAGCAAACAGCTGGGGGGGGACACCGCATACCTATTTGGTACATTGTTGGAAATACTGTGAAAAGGAATACATAGTTGCCAGGAGTGCTGAGGAAGTTCTTATGAAGGCTCGTCATGAATACGAAAAAGGCGTAGAAGTTTATCAGGATCTAGATGTTCTTGACACTTGGTTCTCAAGGTTGATTATTCAATTTTAAACTCCATAACTATAATATCATCTTTTTAGGATGGAAAGTCATTCTTTACTTAGAGTTTCTCTCTCTTTTTTGGTACATGATTAGCTTTCTTCTCTAATTGATTGGATAGGATTATATGATGTTGTAAGCTAGAGTTCACAATAAATCTTTGTCAATTCTATTTTTGTTGTCCCTTTGGTTTTATTTTCTTATTATGTCGTGTTTATGTTAAGGGCATCTAATTAGGACACATATTATTTAAAAAAAAGAAATAAATATTTTCTCATGAAAAAAAGATACAATTTGCAAACTTTAAGACACATATTTTCTCATGAAATGTTGGGATTTTTATTTTGTACGTCTTGGGCACCAATGCAAAAGTTTCCCAATTTCGAGAAATATTTCAAAGGTCTAGAGCAACAATAAGTCAATACTTTGCAATTGTACTCGAGAAAGTTTTAAGGATGATCATTGATATAATTTTACCAAATGATCATTATTTTAGCTCAATACCTGAACAAATACATAATGATCCTAGATATATGTCACATTTTAAGGTAAAAATTTAAAATTATATTATTATATTTTAATATTTTTAACTAAATATATGCATGAGACTAATGATTATTTGTTCAGAATTGCATAGGTGCAATTGATGGTATACATATTGCTGCTATTCTTCCACTAAATGAACAAATTCCCTACATTAGAAGAAAATGTGTCTCGACTCAGAATGTTATGGCAATATGTGATTTTAATTTGTGTTTCACATTTGTTATGTCTTGGATGGGAAGGATCAACACATGACACTAAAATATTTCTTAATGCAATTTGAGATCAAAAATACAAATTTCCGCACCCACCAAATGGTAAGATATTTCATTTATTTCTTTTTTTAAATAATAAAGTATAAGTTTTTAATTGATAATTAAAAAAATAAACAACTTTTGAATTAATGGTTTATCATATTATTGAATTAATGGTTTATCATATTATAACATGTAGGAAAATATTTTTTTTGTTGATTTTGGATATCCTCAAATGAAATGTTATCTTAGACCATATAGAGGATATCAATATCATTTACCTGAATTTCGTAAAGGTAGACCTATATCTGGTAGATAAGAGATATTCAATCATTTACATTTGTCATTACGTAGTGTGATTGAATGAACTTTTGGTGTTTTGAAAAAAAAAATGGGTCATTTTAAATGATATGCCAAGTTATAGTTTTGAAAAACAAACAATGATTGTTGTTGTTACAATGACAATACACAATTTTATCCGAAAACATGTAGGTCGAAATGATGCAGATCTAATGGAATACAAAAATATTGACAGGGCATATGAGAATATTATTGATCTAGAAGATGTGCATAATGGAGAAAGTGATGAAACTGATGGTGAATCAATCAATTAAAGTGGTTATGAAATGGAATTAACAAGAGATGTTATAGCTTGTAGTTTAATGAATTCACTTTAAATTGAAAATGCTAATGTAAAATTTTTAATATTTATATTGGGTATACAATTATTAACCCTTTTTGAAATTCAATTCAAATACATAGAATATTTGAATTTGTTAGGTTTGTGTTTTCTACGTTATGTTAATATCTAATATGATTTATATATTCAAATTACATTTCACAAAAAAATAATACAAGTTAATTTAAATATATTTAACTTTTCTAATTCATGTATTAAATATTAATTATAATTTAAAATAAATTTTATTATATTTTATTACAATCTAATTGAATGTATTTCATAAATAATAACATTAACGAAATTTAAATACATTTTTTTCCTTAACATCGTAATGTCTAAAATAGAATTTTTATCTTTTTAAAAAGCACTTTTTCACAACAATACTAAACACTTAAATCTTAAACCAAACTTTTAATAAGCACTTTTCCACAACACTTTTTAAAAGCACTTCTTAACAACAATGCTAAACTAGCCCTAAATCGACCTCTTATTATTTCCATCCCTAAACCCTAAATTCTTAAAACGCTAACAACACCATAAAATCTAATTATTACCCTAAAAATATCCTAAACCCTAAAAACATTATCCTAAATTCTTAAACTTTAAAAACAAAATTTTGGCCAGAGAGAGAGGAAAACACGTCCAGTTGGATGCATTTTCTTCTCTCTCTTCAAAACCGACCTCTTTCGATAAATATGGTGAAAATCAGCCTAATCACTCAATTAAGTTTTAAAATCAACATTTATGCCTCATTTAGACATGAAACAAGCACTCTAAAAACCGTTTTTTTAAAATTTATCTATCATTTGTTTGGTGCAAATAAAAAATATTTTATAGATCTTTTTTGAAAAGAAAGTCAAATTTTAAGAATTAACTTTTTATTTATTATTGTTAAATGTATTTATTAATTTAGTGTAAATTTATTTTATATTTATGATGAAATATTATTTATTTGCTACATGTTACTTTGAATTTTTTATTCATTCAAATTAGTATTATAATTTAGTTTCTTATATGGTCAAAATTTGTATATTATTTAAAAATTAAAAGAGATTATCATTATTAACGATAGGTGACAATAATTAAAAACACGTTATAAAAATTAATTAAAAATTAAACATGTAAAATTACATGTAACATATGTGACATTAAAAATGATTTAAAAAATAAAATTACAACTAAACATAAAGATGTGAAATTAAAAAGAAAATGATTAAATTCTCTAAAAAATAGTTTTTAAATTATAAAATGTTAAAATTATATAAATTTCTAAAAGAATCCTTAAAACTCTAAAATTATAAAAAAAAATTTAAAATTTTCATAAAATTGTAAAAAGAAAAAAGAAAAACACCAACAATCTTTGCAAAAACCCAAATCAAATTATAAATGAAAATGAATATCAACAAATGCACGTCCAAATTCTGTTATGCTTAAAACTCAAATCAATGCCGAAGTTTCCAATTTGGGTTTTTTTTATCACATTTTCTCCATTTTATCTGTTGTTTTCTTTTTCGAATTTTTCTTTTTTGTTTTCCAGGTCCGACTGCCCCATTAACGGAAAACTTAAGACCAAAACTAGAATAAGTAACGGTGTTTATATTCCCATTTTTTTTCAAAGTTTTTATATTACTTTGTAAGATTATATCTATATAATTTTTTTTTAATAAATCTCATCATTTTACATTAGAATAACTATATTTTTAGGTAGAGTGCAAAGCCTAGAATACAGTAGCTCTCAGAAAAAAAAAACCTACTAAATCAAAAACTAATTCGATATTTAATCCGTTTATAAAATGTAAATTTAAATCGAACCGAATTCTGTTTTATTTAATATATAATTAATTTTAATTTTTTATGATATAAAAATAAATAATTTATGTTTAAAATTGTGAAAAAATTTAAAAATTATTTTAAAAAAATATTTATGAAAAAGACATTAAAATTTTTCAAATAATATTCAAATGCTATAAACTAAACCTCATTTTATCAAAATAAGTCACAAAAAATTAAAACATAAAAGTAACATGAAAAAGTCGAAAATCAAATCGAACCAAAATGAACAAATATAACCTACCTAAAGTAATTTCGTATATAGATAGCAGATCCGTTTGCAAATTTATGCATTTGCTATTTTTTGTTTATGTTGTAAAACATTGACATCAAAATACCAAGTAAATTTTCTTAGAAGTTTCGTGGTCTATTATAAACGTAGTAATTATTTAGAACACAACTCACATACAAGGTTAAACTTTTCGCACGTGTGTTATTATTTATTTAAATATAAATAAAGGATACATAACAAATTTTCCACTATTAGTGTATCAAGTAATTAAAGTGGAACATAAAGTCTAATTTCTAATATATTATTTAAGTTTGTAACTAAGTTTGTGTCTCGAGCCAAATAAGCTCCAATTTAATTAAAAAAATAACAAAAATATCTTTATGTAATTAAAAAAATTTATATTATTTGAGGATATTTCAGTCATTTTATTTTAAAAAATAAATAAAAATATGCAAATAATGAAATTTAAACTTATACCAATTGTATTAGTAAAACTTTTACTTTACCACTAAACTAAAACTTTATTTTGATAATTTTATACATTTTAATTTTATTATACATAATTTATTACCTTTATCAATTGTATATATATTATCTATTTTATTATTAAAGCCCCTAATTGAGTTGGTGTCATAAGTCAATCGACACCAACTCAATTGGAGAAATTACAAAAAAAAAAATCTTTTTGTAATTAAAATAAGTTATACTATTAGGTGGTATTTTAGTCTTTTTTACTTTTATGAAACAATAAAAAAATGAATGTGGTTGGAATTAATCCCATGCTACTAGTATCAATAAAATATTAATTTTACCACTAAATAAAAACTTTATTTTAATATAATATTTACATTTTAATTGTATTAAGCGTACTTTATTGACTCCATTAATTGTATATCTATACTTGATATTATTTAAGCCCCTTGCCCGACCCGATCGCCAAGTCCGAACTACAAAATGCCACATTCGTTGCTGTAGCAACTACAAACATTTAACAATAAAATAAAATCATAATACATGTAAACATAAGTTTGTCAAACATTAGACATGATATAAAACCTTTCTCAAGTCTTATACGAGCCTACATATGCTCTAAAGTTAAATTGAGATCAAATAAGGACCAATTTGTAAAAGTTTCAAAGCTTCGGGTTGACGTCGCGACGTGGGGATGTTCTTCATCACTTCGTGACATACTGACTTGGCGTCGTTGTGACGACGGGGTTCCTCATCACACCGTGGCCTAAGGTCTAGGGCTCGTTCTGACGACCATCACCCGATGTCGCAACGTGACCTCTGTTTTTGGTACATTTTAGGTCATTTGGTACCTATTTCATGGTTACCTTATAATTCAATTATTTTTTGCACAATGCAGAACTTACCTATACAAAATCACTTCAATGTAATACCCAATCATGTCCAAATAACCACATTCATCATCAATTCAATTTATAACATCTACATGGCCTTTGAACACACCATTCTTTTATCAAAGTATACATGTCAATCATTCATCTTTATCATTATCAATTCACACTCGATATTACCATTTCAAATGCCATAATCACAACTTAAACCATTTACCAAAAGCATACCATCTCAACAAGCATTACCTTTAGGCAAAATCATACATAAAATAGATTTTAAGCTATACTATCATTCAAGGTTAATCAAATACAAAACACCTATATACATGTCACAAAATCAAGATTTAAATGATTGAAAGACTACCAAATCAATAACGAAATAGTGTGAGCTTTTCGTTGATCCATTCGACAAGTTCCACAAGTTGGCAATGTTTAATAAGTTCATAGGCATTAAACATCAACTTACCTCAATTTACAATTTAAGACAACAAGCTATTCAACTTGACAAATTTGCCTAAACATGGCAAATCAAATATAAAAAATATGAGTTAACATTTAACCACATCATATAATAATTTAAACATATAACATTCCAATTCACTTATAATCAACATTTCAATGCCATTCACATAATTAATCAACATTTAATTAATTCAATATCAAATTCATATAATTCCATGTATAACACTTTCATTTACATAATGACTAAAATATAACCAATGATTATGCATATAAGTTTACCAAAATATCAACCTTTCATAAGTCATTAGGTTCATTTCATTCACTATCTATAACTACAATCCATTTCATTTCTTATTCATCTCTAGCAAACATGTATATGCATATAAGTCTCACTTTATAATATATTGCATATCATTCCTGAGTCTATTGTCTCATTAATACACAATTTGCCCCAGGGCTCATTTTTGATTCATTTAATATAATAAATTTCATGGCACATGATATTTCACGTATCGATTAAGCATTTTTTTCATTTATAACCCTATTAACCAACACAGACTCAGAACGGATATGTGAATCCGTCACCCCGAGTTGCTCGACTACGATCTGGTAAAACCAACACCTCGGATTACTCGACTACGATGACTCAAGTATACAAATTATCACCCCAAATTGCTCGACAATGATGGTTTCCAAAATAATAACCTAACCCTATGACATGCCAACTATATTTGACTCTGTCCAAACAGTTGATAGGGTAATTAAGTATCAATTCATTAAATATCTCAATTTGTAATTCACCATATTCAAATTTTTAGTCAATTTATCATTTTTTATGATTTAGTCCATATCTCACACTTTGTACCAAATTGCAAACAATTCAAATTATTATTAAACATACACAAATTCATAATTAAAATATATAACAATTTAAATACAATCATACCATATGAACTTGGTTAAACAAACACCTTGAATTGCAAAGACTAATCGATACTTTTACCTTTTTCCTAGTTATCCTTGATTTGTTCAAATTCACGATCTATACAATAATTCAATTCAATTTATCAATTCTAAACAGCTTATAGCATCCTATTTTATGCATGAATCAGTTCAATTTCATTTTCTAAATGCCCCTAAAGTTTTGCATTTTATTCAATTTAGTCCCTAAAACTGAATTTGCAATATATTTCAAATTTGAATTTTGATTTCGAAACTGATCTCAGTTACATCATTTTAAGACTCTCTACCACTCAAAAAATTGAACAATTTGACCAATATATATTGGTAGAAATTTTATATAAATTTCAAAATTTATACACTTTAGTCTTTATGTTCAAAAACTAGCAATTAGACTTTACAAACTAGTCTTTTTTTCACTTCTAAGCTTAAAATCTAACAATTTAGTACCAGTTTCATCAAGGATTCATCAATGGAAACTTTTAAAAACTTTAACATTTTTACAAATTGGTAAATGAGCTAGCTAAATTTAGCTCTCACGACTTCAAAAACATAAAAATTACAAGAAAATGACTAAATTGAATATACCAAATTGAAGGCTGAAAGTTTGAGCTTCCAAACCTTATTTTATTTCTTTTTTTCGTGAATATGAATATGATCGACATAGGAAATTACTTTTGTTTCTTTAATTTTAATATATATATATACCTATATTAAGGCTAATTAATCATCATTAATTAATTAAATTTTTATTAACTAAAAATTTAAACAAATTAAACTAAGATAGTGGATTTTAGCTCATCCACCACCGCATGTCATGATAAAATTGGTCCAATTTTTTAATTGATTTCCTGGTTAATTAAAAATTCATAGCGATAAATTTTTAACAATTTATATAATTTAGTTTTTATATCTTAATTAATTATCAATTCCATAAAATTTAGGGATATAAAATTAATTAACATTTGTACTAACCTTGTAAATATTAAATAATAATATTTACATATCCAAACATCGAAAATAAAATTTCAGAATAATTATTTTTGACACCATTAAAAAACGAATTGTTACAAAATTTATATATGAATTTTAAAAGAGATAATGTTGACATTTATTACGAGTTGTAATGTGAGATGTGGAAATGGTAATCAAAATTAAGATATAAAAATATCGTCCAAAAATTTGGAGTTCGTATAAAAAGTAAAACATTTGAGAGTGGTATATATAAAGTAGATAATGATGTTGAAATTTTGAAATGTAGTAATATTTAGGTGGCACGGGGAGGTGAGCATTATCAAAGCACTCATTGCTAATATGGTGGCTTTCAACTTGTAGTGGAAATCATAAAGTTTGATGGATAAAAATTTATGGCTAACATCCCACAATCTTTGTTAATTTTTTTGTTTATTTTTTATTAGCATTATATTTATTTAGATTTGGTAATATGAAAACTTTTATAAAATTAAATATTTTGGTATATTTAATATTATTTCTGAAATATATGTAATTTATATATATATATTCTTTTTATAAAGAGTTGGTCCTAATGAAGGATATTAGAGACATTGTTATCATAATTAAACATTTGGAAAATTATTTACAAATAGTATAGTCATATATTTTTAGTTTAAGGGTGTAAATTTTTTTCAAAAAAAATAGTTAAGTTTCTCTTTTTTTCAAAATGGTTTAGTTTGAGGGCCTTTATAATTCATTTTGACAGTTCAAGTATCTAATTGAGTACAAAAAAAAACAGAAGCAAGGACTTAAATTTTTTTTAAAAGCTTGAGGGCCTTTTTGATGTATTTTGAAAGTTCAAGTATCCAATTAAGTGAAAAAAAAATTTAATTACTTTTTTTTGAAAAAGTTAGAGAACTTTTTACACGATTAAACTTATATTATTTACCTTAAGAAAACGTTAAGATAATGTGAATTTAACTTTTTATGGTAGGTAAGATATAAATAAGTAAATGTCAGAAAGAAAATGGGATTACGTGTGTCAGCTAAATGAAACGAAAATATGTTATAAAATATAATTTATAATTAAAAATAAAGAGTAGGAAGTCTAATGAGGAAATATATTTTTTATAGCTGAATTAAAATTAAGTGATTTTTAATTAAATATTTGTAAAAGATATGAGCAGATAAGATTAAGAGTGCTCTCATTTTGTCTTTGCAATTAATTAAATAGTTTAGATGTTATTTAATATAAATGGTGTATTTCTACAATTAAATAAATTCTTTAAAATGTAGTTTCAATAATTCGCAAGTGGCTTTTTAATACTTGTATTTACAATTCATCTGTTTCATTTCTAAAGCTATGACGATTGTTTTATCACATTTAATATTATTATAAACGAAAGGGATAATGATTTTTTTTTAAAGAAAGAAAGAAAGAAAGAAAATGATTAAAATGGTAAACTATTAAAATAGTCAATTTTGTTTAGCGCATGTTACGTTTTAGTCACTTTCGTTATCGCGTCGTAACATTTTAGTCACTAAGTCGTTAATTGCCGTTAACGGTGTAAAGGTAAGCTGATGTGACACGTTAAAAAATCATTTCAAACAAAAATTTTAGATTAATTTATATAATTAGCCCCCATGTTTTTTCGTTTTGAGCAATTTCATTTTTTCTTTTATTTTTTTAACTTTCCTTTTTTTCTTTATTTTCCAATCTCTCCTGCTTCTCCCTCTATTTTCCTATCTTTTTTATTTCTTTTAACTTAGATTTTTTCTTTCATTCTGCTTCAAGATCCACTACCACCATAGATAAGTAATTCGAGTTTTTACATGGGAGGAATGGCAGGGTCATATAAATAAGCTAGATTCAAGTGCATTATGGTTTTAGTGTACCCACCAGTAGACTCGGGAGGGCTTGAGAAGTAAGTTACAAATTATGTTGGGTAATGCTAATAGTCTCTGCTTTGCAACATATAATTGGATAGAGCTGTATACATGAGGCCATTCACAAAGGTATGTACCTACCATGTATAACATATATCGTAGTGTTGATAGTTTATGCATGATAGCTGGACCTTAAAATAATCACTGGATTTCTTTTCTTCTGTTAGGGGTTAGAAAGCATGTACAGCTTGGCACAGAAAAGCATTCAATTGAAACCAATGGCTTCTGTAGATAGGTTGGAATTCTTGGGGAAAATGCTATGGTGACATATGGGGATATAATATCAATTTGCATTCTCTGTTAATTCTCTTTTTGATTCCTTAACCTTAAATTAAATTGTGCTTTGGGTATTTCTTAGGTTGTATTAGCAGAATATGCTTGAAAGGATTTGGTCCTTGGTGAGTTGTCATATTTCCCTCTTTATATATTTCTGTTTGTTAGTAGTACAATTTTGGAGCCGTATCATGAAATTAGAGCTTAGATTTTTTTGTACATTCTCTTGAGATATATATATGTGTGTTCTTTTCATTAATATGGTTGCATATGCCATAGAGTTATTGACTGCTGGGAGTGACCATGTAGAAATGCTTTTACATGAAGAGTGTTAGAACTTGGGGAAAAATAGAATGAGAAGTCGAAGCAAATGAAAAAAAAAATTAAATGACTCAAAACGAAAAAATATGAAAACCATTTGTATACAATAACTTAAAATTTTTATTTGAAACGATTATTTGGCGTGCCATGTCAACTTAGATAAAATATACGAAAACATTATTATTGTAGAAACAAGTATGCATAATTAATTAAATGGTGCATCATAAAATTTTTTCAAGTATATATTTTGTTGTAGTTAATGTATATGTAATTGTTTTTGTAAAATTGCAGTTGAAGTGCTAGAATTGCATAGTGAGATAAAAAGTTGGTGTGAGGTTTATTCGATTAGTATATTAAGGAATTACTTACCATTTTAAATAATAAATTACAAAAAGTTGGAATCTTTATTACAATATTTTCCTTTTCCTACAATTTTAGAATATCCTTTTCCTTTTACAATATCATTTATTGTCAGACACTTAACTATGACACTTATACATACATAATTACAATGTTTTAACATTATTTTATAGATTTTTTTTCCAAAAACTTTATTTTGCCTCAAACTTAAAATTTATTTATTTTTATAAATATTTAAATTTGTTTGTTTTAGTGTGAAATTTTATAAAAATATCTTATTATATAGAAAATCTTTTTTAATTTGGTGAATCTGGAATTAGTTTTTCGTTATTTTTATGTTAAATTTTGTAAAGATCCAACAAAATCTCAATTCTATATGCATAATTAAATTGTATTTTTATAATATTTTTATCCTTCAAATGAACTAAATTTATCACCAATAATGATGATATTGAGTAGAAATAAAGCTACAGGGTTTTAGGGGTAAGTATTCGGCTTTGCCAATTGGTTCCGTCTAGACAAGTTTCAATATTAGTTGATTCGAAAGATTGAAGTTGGTTTAACCAACCTAATTAAATCATTTTATCTTGGTCAATTAAGTCGGTTAATTGACTTATTTATATATATATTAAAAAATATATTTAGATTATGTGTTTTATTATAATTATATTTAAAATAAATAATATTGAAAAATATTCAACCGACCTTTAAGTGTTAGGGAAGTGGGTACTTCCCTAATACTAAAGTTGTTACCCACTTCCCTAACACTAAAGTTGTTTAATGACAATTTTCATATTTGTGTGTTGGCAATTTATTGAATGGTTTGAATGGGGGCTGATTATTTGGAGGATATTTAGCCCAACATTGAAGATCATATTAATAGGGAAACTCACACGGAAGATTGAATCAAATTAAAACACTTAAGATAATCTCTTACAACATGGACATTTGGATTGAATTGAAAATCAATGAGATTAGCTGCCAAGAGTCCACGATTGGTTTATTCTCTATTATTATATTGTAAACAAGTTATTGTATTACTGTTTTTATGGGATTCTGATAGTCCTTCTATGTTAGCAAGTCTCAAATGAAAATCTATTTAAGGGAGAGGCTCTGTATAGTTTGTTTGGTACTGAGAGTTTTTCACACTTATTCTGTTCAAAGTAAGCAATGTTTCTTTAAGTGAAATTGTTAATAAAACCATTTGTGTTAAGGTTTTACTTGCAAAGTTCACATGGGTGAACCTAGTGGTGAGTGTATTTGTGTTCAACGTTCAAAAGTGGGGAGAATCATTACAGGGTGTGTGAGAGGTTAGGGTCACTTGTTCTAACTGTTAAAAGAGTGAATATTTCTCACTGAGTTAGGCTCTGCAGATGCAGGGAGACCGAATTACGTAAACAATTCTTGTGTGTTCTTTGTGTTTTTAGTTTCCCATTTTGGTGCTAGAGAAGTGCTCACTTCCCTACCACTCTTTCCAAGCACTTAGATTAATTTGCAAGTAACAATTTATTAATTTCAAATAAAAATAATATATATTAAGTTGATTAATTCAGTTGATTCGATTATGAATTGTAATAACTGATAATCAATTGACTTACCCATTTTAACTGAGATCATAAACAACTGAACTAATAGAACTGATATAACAAACATCTACTTAATCAAATAGAGCAATCATTTGTTAAGTCGATTACAATTGATTATGTTTACCCTTACGTGACCCTCTAAAATTTTCAAGCTATTTTCACCTCGTAATATCACTTCTAAAAATAATATTTATATTTGAACCCCAAGATTTTTTAAATTCTTTATACCATCCCAACTTTTTAAAATAAACGTAAAAATTTTTTGGCCCCTCTAAATTTTGTTTGGATCCTAATAAAATATATAGTTTGCTATGACAGAATTGGTAATAAATTTGGTTTAAACCTCATTAATTAACTTAATTCCATCCTTATCCATTTTTTATAGAAAAAGAAACCTATAACTGGCTATAAGACCTTACAAATCAACATTCCTAGCTTGCATAATTCCTAAACCACTAAACTTCCATGCTCCAATAAGAGAACTCTCAAAATGAACTAATCTAGACTCTCCTTCTACAACTATATTGGCCACTTAGTTAGATGCACAATTAGTCACTCTATAAACGTGGTGCATTCACATAGTCTATTGCCATTTGCAGAGTTTGCTAAAGCTTCTCATTAGCGTTGGACAACTTCTTTAATTCTCCATGTTATGAAACCAACGTACCACATTTAGATTATCATATTCGATTTCCACCTCTTTGTCGCCCCTTTCCCATGCCAAACTAAGACCATTAAGAAATATCGAAAGCTTTGCATGTAATATAGAGCATGTACCAATATTTTGAACAAACACGACCAACCATTTACCATTCTCATCCTATATCAAACCTTTTGAAGAAGCAATTGCTACTACATTGAACTTTTTCGCAACATCATTAGTATTAAGCTTGATCCATCCAGCCTACATAGTGTCTCTTTCTGACCTATAATATGTTCTCCTTGTAGTTTCCATAACATGCCTTACCCATCCTGTAACATCCCTCGTTCGACCTGACTGCCAAGTCTGAGCTGCATGATGCTACATTCGTTGCTTGAGAAACTACAAACAGTTTTGCCCCATTTAACCTTTCACGCATGTTATGTATCATTCATATTCAAAATATGCCATACAAACATTTATGGATCCCACACGAGCTTATGAAAGCTCTTTTGCTAACTTGAGTTTGATTTAGGACCAAGTTGTAAAATTTTAAAGTTCTTGGATCGACGTCACGACTTCATAGTCTCATGTCGCGATGTTGCCAACTCAGTGAGTTACACCTAATGTCAAACACCTCTATGTTATGATGTCACTTATTGTCAAAACATGTCATGGTGTTGGGGGCTTAAAGTCGCGACGTTGTTATTGCTTTGGCAACTTAACACTTTAGTACCTATTCATTTGCTTCAACCAAAGCAATGTCATCACACAACCTCACATATTATCTTCACCTATGCTAAAAACATGTAATTTTCAAGCTAAAGTAGGTTTATAACACTTGTGATAATAATCATTCAAAAGGCCTAAACATTTAGGTTCAAAACTTAAACATAATCAAATCATCAATTAAATAACTTATGATTTCTTTCTATATTCAAATCCTAGCATAGAAATATGTTATATGCAAATTTGAAAAAATAAAAAAAACATCAACTAAATAATATCATTTGATATACACACACGCGCTAAGTTCCACAAGCAACTTAACCTTCAATGCAAATTCAAGCAAACCATTTCATCAAGCATTTGACCATTTCCATAACACCTTATTAGCCGAATTCAAGCAACTTAACCCATTCCCCACTGTTGTTCTTGAGCTCCTGAATTGTGTTCTTTTTTTCTTTTTAGCCGACACAATGCTATGGAAATACGACGTGTTGCTATCTCCAAAACGCAACCAATTTGCTCGTTCATGTTGTTCCGAAAATAACTCCTCATTGTATACTTTTAAGATTAGTGTAAGCTTTATCTCTGTTAGTTCTGCCAAATTTTCTTCATCTGGAGTATTCGCATTTAATTCTTCTAATCTCACATTCCAATAGGCTGCTTGACGCTGCCTTCCCAACTGATTCACCTTAGCCCAATAGTTTAGTTTTGTTCCTATTGCTTCAAATTTAATAGGAACCTCCTTTTCGTCTTTTTCCCACCACTTATATTTCACTTTCAAGGCCTTTTGTCAATTACCAAATTCGCATTGAATTTGAATTTTGGTTGTCGTTGTCCCTTCTACTTTGAACTACTATCCAATATATTTACAAGAATTGGGCAGTGATATGACATAGAATGTGTAAGGTGTCTTACCTGAAAATTTGGAAACATTGCTCACTATTCGGAAGTCTGCCTCTCTCCCATGTAAATCATTGACCCAAAAATCCTATATCTGTGAGATTACAATCGTTTAAGGCTTGGCGGAATGCCAACATTTGATTCTCTTCTCGTTGACGCTCTCCTTTCTTTCAAAAGGAAAAGGAATTTCATCAAAGTCTCCTACCACTAACCAGGGTAGGTTGTTGGTATTATTTAAATGTCGTAGAAGATTATAAGAATCCCTCTTGCAAGGTTCCTCCGGTGATCCATAAAACCTCGTAAATCTCCATACTTTTGCACCTTCCTCTTCTGTTATTTCAACACCAATATGTGATGATGAAAAGCTTCGTCATTGAATGTTATACTCTTGCTTCCAACCCAACGATAGTCCCCTTTTAGTGGCATCTGCATTAATACACTTTTTTTGAATTCGTTCCATCTTTTTTACACTTACTTTGGTTTCCATGAGAAATCAAACCTGGGGTTGTATATGTCTCACTTTGTTTTTGAGATGCCTTACTGCTCATGGGTGCTCCAATCCATGGGCATTCAAACTTAGTAGTTTCATTGTGATCGGTCGGTTTGCTTTTCAGTAGCCGTCGATATAATAGGAGAATTTTTTGAATCCACTATATGAGAAACAATAGAACTCATTGAATACAACCTCTGTCTTTTCTTAGTATCAATCACTCCAATAGGAATTTCCTTCGTGTTTGATCTAAGCTCCATATACCTCACATCCTCTCCTCCATAATTTATCCCTTCTAACCTAGTGGTGTCCTTTCCTCTCCTTCCTTGATGTGGGCTAAGGTTTGGATTAACTCCAGCCAATCTCTCCCCATTGTCTCCTAATTGTCCCCCAACGATCGATTTGGAACTCGATCTATCTTCTCTCAGCCACTTGCTATCTTCCATTTACCTCATTCTTATCGGTATTCTATTGATAGATCCCATCCAAAAGCAACTTATGATTCCAATGTTAATTTAACTGGACAGAAACCTTCTCCATGCTCTAATTGCCACAGATAGCAAAATAATAAAAGCTTTTCGTATTGAAACATAGCATATGTTTTTCGTTTTGATGAATAGCTATCATTTTCTTTCTTTTTAGGGGTTTTCGAACATCCAACTTAACTCTCACCCTCTTAAATTTTTTAATTCCCTTAGTTAGTGAAGCCACATCATACTCCATGAATTTTCCAATAAAATCACCAAGTTGGCGTGCCATTCCTTCGGACATGAAACCTCTCGATAGATAATGTATTTGTACCCAAAACTCTGTGAAATATAATGGTACTTGCAGCGACCGTAACCCCTTCTCCAATCGTTGGAACAAAATTAGGTGTCTATTGAAGAACCACGGTGTACCCTTGATAACCCTTTTAATATTGATCTAATGATAAAACCTAAACAGGGTTCTTTTCTCTCCTAAGTTTTTAATAGAAATTCCGCCCACTGGATGCCATACTTCTGCTAGCGCCTGTCTCATGGATGGAATGTGTACCACACTCTCCGTTAATACCCTCCCAACCGAGCACAACTCATAGTCCTCATCCTCTTCATCATCGGATATATTCGAATTTGCTAGTTCTTCATTCATCGTTTTAACACTTAACGGTTTTTCCTTCAACTTTTGCAGGACTTGAAGCCGCCACAAAACCCTAATATTTTGATACTTTGTGCAATTCAGCAGACAGAGAAAACGTGCTATTCAACAGACTTTACCGAATTTTTATTTCACGTAAATAATATTTTTAATGAAACTATACATGTGATACAAATTAAAATTGTTAATTTATTATGTAAGTTTAAATATTATACTAAAGAAAAAACTTATACTATTATTGAAGTTTTTAATTGAGTTGACATAATAAATTAATTAGACATTTAATTGGAAAATGATAAAAAAAATTATTCATTTTGTAATATAAATTATATTATTAAAAAACGATTGTTACCTTTCATATTTTATACATAAATAAATAATTATTTTTATAATAAAATTTGAACTAAAATTTTAATACTTCAACTAAACTATTTCTTCCACTGTTTTATTTGATTTTAATAAATTTTTTTTCTTGGACGTCAGAAGCTAATTATAATTTTAACAAATTTAAAATCTACATATTATTCGTCAAAAAAAAATCAAATATATTAATCATAAAAGGGGATACATACCGACTTCATAAGACTAGTATTGACGCTTACGTGGATTTTTATTTATTTTAAAATATTTATCTAAAACTTCTAATTTATATTTAAACCTACTTAACCTTCAAATACTTATCCCAATTTTTAAATTTTATACTTTAATAAATTTGAATTATTAACTTAATCTTCTAAAATTCGTTGAAATTATTTTAATTAACTTAATCTTCTACTTTTGAAATCAAACCATTTTGAAGAAACAATTCATAATAAAATTTGAATTTGGATTATTAATTTTCTTGTTATTATTTAGAATATGAAAGATAATTTTAATTTCTTTAATATCTCATCATTATCTTTTTTTTAATTTCTAAAAACAATACATTAAAAATTCAATCCTAAACATGGTGTTACTCTCTGAATTCTATGAGATTTTTATCTTAGAATTTTTATTTGTAAACTTATAATTTGATCCACAATTATTTTATTTCTTGAGTTTTAGATTTCTTTTTGAAGTGTTAACATTTAATACTTTAAATGTTTTTTTATAATAATATTTAATTTTTGTTTAATACAAAATTTGTATACAAAATTATTACATAGGACAACTAGGTAAATAGTTTACTTATCACTCAATGCTAAAAATGTTTGTTAGATTTTATTTTTAAAAACACTTATATTTGAAATAAATTATCTCTATACTTTTGGTAAAAATAAAAATTTCCAATTATTATTTTTAACTTTGGGAAATTATTTGATACATAGTTAATGGGGTTTTTTAACTCCATAAGTAGGGTTAGGGGTTGACAAATGTTTCATAAGGGTATAGTAAAATATTGAAAAACATATATATTTTTTAAAAAGAGTCACGTATCAATTTTTTAATGGTGTTTGTGGAATAAAAAAAGTACACCACCTGTGAATCAAAAACTCACCTTTTATCCAAAACTAATATAAAATACTATATTAATAAGATTAAACTTATTTAAAAATGGATTTCAATGATCAAATTTTTTACTATCAAATAAAAATTATATTTAGTACATTTTTACTAATATGCCAAACAATTTTGTAATATAAATTATGTAATTTTTTAAAATTCAATACTTAATTTTTTTAGCACTTCAAATTCTAACTTATCAAACAATACCTTAATTTTTAAACTTTAAATATTTTAATTGGCTCTTTAAAGTATTAACATTGTATCATTCAAGTGCTTTCATCAGGTTAATCGTTAATCAAGACATTAAATGCTAGATTGAATTTGATGTGGAGCATATCTAAAACATGTGATCAAATTTTAAACATGCTTGTCAAAACCATTTCTTAAAAACAAAATAGCTTGAGAATTTGGGAAACTCAAAAGAATTTTAGTTTTGACAAAACACGAGGTTTTGATTAAGAAAGTAGGAGTCACCATGGATCTTTCTTTTCGGTGTGATCATTATTGATAACTCTTAAAAAGAATTATACTTCAAGCATCTAGATTGAATTAATTGTTTGTAATTAAGTAAACATGTTTGCATTTTTAGATATTTTTAGAACATTACATAACAAAGTTTGGATTGTGCTAGAAATGTTATTATTTGCTTCTTCTATTATTGGGGAACAAAGGTGTTGTTTGTGGTTGGCAGTAGGTCCAAGGAAGAGAAAGAGAAGAGAAGAGAAAAAAGAGTAGGAAAATGAAGTGAAATATTGCCATGACAAAATGTTGGTTAGATTGCCAACACGAATGCCATGGCAATTCCAGGAAGATGACACATCACTCAGTCCGCGTCACTCTCAGCCAACTGTACTTGTACTAGATATACCACCCTAAAAATGAGGAAGGAAAAGGTATCTGCTGAGAGGGACAGACCTACCCTATAAAGAAGGAAAGAGAAAAGAGAAAAGAGAAAAAAATCTAGAGAGAAAAGAATTAGAAAATAATTTTTTTCTCTCTGCATCAGGTTCTTGTGAAATCTCAGAGAAAGAGTGGAGAGTGTAGCAGCTTAGAGAGCAGAAGAATTACAGACGCAAGGAAGGGGAAGAGAAATCTACCATGGGTTTTACATCAAATCTCATTATTAGAGTAAAAGTTAGAGTAGCGAAAGCTTTTTGTAGTTCTGCCTTTATTTTCTAATTTGAACTTTATGATTCGTGAATTTAGACAATGATGTTGAATGGTTTTGTTATACATTTGAATGTTCAATCCATGAGCTAATTCTCATTGGGTTGGAATTATTTGGGTGAATTTTTATTATCTTCAATGCCCATGGTTTGCTTTTGAGTAGGATACTGTTTCATTCTATTAGTGATTATTTTAAATGCATGCATGCAAGCTCTAGACATAGATGATTGTATGGTATGTTATTAAATCTAATTTAATTCTAGAAAGATTAATTAGATTGGATTATAATCGGTTGATACAGGCAAGCATTCGAAAGAATATTTGTAGCACTCTAGTAGAAGTTGCAATCTATACAGGGACAGGGAGAAAAATCTAGATATCATTCTTGAGTTCTGTAAACATACAAAAACTTTGAATGATAGTTCAAGGTCTGGCTTTCGAAAGAAGCAGGCTGCAGTAGTGAGTCTCTGAGTAGTAGAATGGTTAAAATTTTTCCATGGCATTATTATGTTATAAAAATAAGTCCGAGTAATTCCAATATTTATCATTCAACAGTACAAACTCTTTCCCACTTATTCATTGAGAATTGCCACATGATTTTAATTGTCCTAGCAAATTTTCATTCATAATTGGTTTTATTAATTCATTCATTACATTTCTTTATCAATTAGTCACGTGTTTCTTTTGCACATTTTAACTAGTCAATTTCATAGTAATAGCACAACTAATTATTTTAATCAATTCCAATCCATGCGGAGACAATACTCACCTATCACTTTATTACTTGATTCGACGTGTATACTTGAACATTCGCATTACACATTCACACGCAACAATTACCTATAAAATAATCTTTTAGAAAAAAAAACACTGAAGTTATTTAATAAAAAAATTAGAGTATATGGTTAGAAAATCATAAAAAGTGTTGAGGCAAAATGAGTTGAGAGTTGCTAAGTGGCACTTGGCAGTGCCAACTGTATACTGCCACTGAGGTGGTTAAAAAAATTTTATATTTGGTTTGACAATTTAATAAAGAAAATCTTTGGACCTAGTTATGTATTATTATATTGAAGATACTTTGGTCCATTTAAGGAAACTCATCATTAATAATCTGAATATTGTATTGGATTTGAATGAATAAAATCAACCATTAAAACATGAAAAATAGATGAAGATTATGTAGTTGTTTTGGAAATTAGATCTTCGATTGATTGTACTTTGATTATTGTGATTGTAATAGATATTTTCAAGGTGTTACTTTGTATTTACTTAGATTCTATGTTAGCAAGCTAAATGAATAAATGTTGTAAGGCTTGTATAGGTTATATAACAAGAGCTTATTAAGTGCATTCTAATTTTAAATTGAGGAGCTACTTCGTGAGAAAGTACAAACTATTATTGTAAACATTGTTGAGTGTTTACTACCCAAGTGCTTAGGGGAAGGATTTGGAGGTGAGTGTTCTAGTCTTTAGGTACAAAGTGAGATCTCAATACTTGGAGAGTTATATAGTGTGAATAACTTGTTATATTGTTGACTAAGGATAGTGAAATTTCTCACTTATTTAGGCTCTACAGACGTAAGGAAACCGCACTACATCAACAAATCCTTGGTGTTATTTCTTATTTAATTTATATGGTGCCAAGTCGCAGTGGTCATCCTTGGTAAGATTTCTATATTTTTTATTTTGTTTGCATTGTGGGGTAATCTTAATCAACTAGTGAGAACATGAATTTCCATCCAATTAATACATAAACCTAATTTGTTAAGCATTCACACGCACTAATAATTGTTTAACGTTTAACCATCATTCTAACTTAAGTAGAGCTTCATGGAAAGTTACTTAACTAGAAGATCTTAAATGTATAACCCTGAACTCAACACCTATCACATCATGTACCACAAATGAGTCATCATGGGACAATCTCACAGAGTAACATGCTGTGACTAGTTTTCCTTTTTAAAGAAAAAACTTTTTGTTATATCGTATGATAATACCTACAACGTGGCTAGCTAATTATCATACGATTATAAAATAATTCTTTTTTCCTTTAGAAAATCTCCTCAGTGAAATCCACATGACAATCCCACCATGGGGTAGTTAAATTGTCATACCATTACAAGAGACCTTTGATGGAAGTCGTAGGTCTTGTTTAGAGACCTTCTCCCACTTAATCTTTTAAAAACATGCAAGGTTTTTATGTTCAGTTTCAATCATGAATGATTAATAAATGCATGACAAGTACATGTGGCATTCTTTTCCTAAACTATATGACATGATCACCATACATATACATGAACATACTTTAGCAGTCAATTTAAATATCAACATGCCATCACAGAAAAACATAAAATTAAATTACTCTAACCAGTCAATGTTTTCATGATTTCATCCTACAAAAAATAAAAATAAAATTACAATAGTTACCTCAAAGAAAACTTTGGGACTTCTGGTTGAAAGTCAAATATCTTGAATTTTGGGATTTTTCTCAAAATCATAAATGACTTGAAGGACTATTATTACCACCACGGGCTTTCACTGTTGCCACAATTGCGTCGTCGTTTTTGTCAGACCGCTGTCATCACCAGTGTCGATCATTGTCGAGTCGCCACCGGCCACCATTGTTAAGCCACTGGTATCCTCCGTTGTTAGACCACTATCAGTCTTTTGTTGGTTGGCTGGATTGGGTTTGTGTTGTCTCAATCAATTTGGGATACGTCAAAAAAATTGATTACAAAATACTTAAGTCCGTTTCTGGCTCACATGAATTATTCTAAAGAAATAAATAATAATTCCAACGTGGAGTTGATAGTCCACGGTCTAATTACATATCCAAAAAATCAATAATAATTACAACCAAATTTTTAGGAATAACATTTTTTTTGCAAAATCATTTTATCATGTAACTAATAAAATAATTAAAATACATTCATTCATATACATAACCCAAAAATATGCTAATAATTACAAGAATGTCACATCTTATCAAAAAAAATTAATTACATGAATAAGAGAGAAAATTTCGCTATAGGTTTATACTATAAACGTAGCACAACTTGGCTTTGATGCCAAATGTTGGAAATTTTTTATTTGAAAACGAGTTTCTAGCATAATGAAAAAATAAATATTTTGAAAATTAAGTTGGTTTGTGATATTTATAATAATAAACTTTTTCCCGAAATAATAATGTGCTTTGAGTGAAACAGATACTATACTTTCCTGACTTTTAACCAAACGACCTTTTCTGCTATTCTCTTACCACGAACTACTTTGATTGTGAGCTTGAACAATTTCAAATCAAACAAAAAAACCCAAAAAAATAATTTACTTTCAACGGGAAAGAAAATCTCTCTTATAGAAATCGATAGAATTGCTATTCTCAAATAAAATTTATGCTTAGAAATAAATTTTGACTATTTTCGGATGGAAAAACATTATTGAAAACTTATGCATAACATATGTTCTTGTGGTGTGTTTTTTACTCTATCGATGACATCTATTTATAGTAAGAGGAAGTGAAACCCTAGTTGAACTAGTAGAATACAAATAATATTTATTTAAAAGAAAAAAGTCCTCTAACCGAATTAGGAGAGAGGGACGGTTAACCCTAGTTATTTTGGTAACAACCCGTTTTCAGTAATGTTGGAAATAGTGGTGTTGAAACCACAAATCTAACTAATGAGTCCGTAATTCTTATTATTTTATTTATATGGGTTAAATATAGTTTATAATGAATTATAATTTGATTAAATTTTGCTAATTGAACAATAGTTAAGTATAAGTGGTTTGTCTCGAAAGTCAAGTTGTTTCAGAAAATAAGATATCGGGATCATGTTTCTATAAACCGAGTTCATAAATATTTACGAAGTAATTATACTGGTACATGAAGGTTCGACTTGGAAATTTTATTGTTTGATTAGTTAATTAAAAAAAGGACTAAATCGTAAAAGACAAGCATTAATCGCTTTTTAATTTTAATGATTAAATGGCTTAAGTACTAAATGAGGGAGGACTTATACGGCATTTAAACCATAATAAGTTTAGATGGACGGTATTGGGTTTATAATTAGTTATAATGTATGTTTTATTAAAGGGTAAATTTGTAAATAAGTAAATAAAAGTTAAACAAAATAAAAATAACACTATCATCATCTTCCTTGGCTTTGTTTCCACCGAAAATTAGAAAGAAATCCATCATAGCCATGTTCAACATTCGGCCAAGCTTGTTTTTGTGCATGTAAGTGAATTTTCCTGTTGTTTCTTGTAAAATTTCTATTTTTGAGATCGTTATAGCTTAATCTAGCTAACCCAGGAACTATTTCGTAAAAATGTTAAAGATTTTGAAACTTTTCATTGATGAATTTTAGTTGTTCTTGAACTTAGTTGAAAGATTTGTAATCTTCGTTGTTGTTTAGGACTATTTTGTAAATGAATTTTTTTATAGTTTGAAACTTCGAGACTAAGATAAAATTTTTTAAAAATTTAGCATACTAAATTATAAAATTTTTAATGATTAAAGGTTGTATAGAGGTTCTACTAAATTTGGTTTTGGGTATTAGGGGTTAAATGTGAAAATTGTAATAGTTATGATTTTATGGTCTAAATTGAATAAAGTGTAAAACTTCAGGAAAAAATGTAAAATGAAATTTAAAGTTAACATGCATAGAAATGAGTTTGATAATGTTTTTTAATTTGGTCAATTGAATTTAATCATTATATAGATCAAGGATAGAACCGTACGAAGGAAAATTGGGGAAAAGGAAAAATTGTGAATTAATCCCTACGAGTCAACCGATAGGATATCCTAGGTAAGTTCATAGTATAGATGAATATATGTGTATATATTTATAATTTTTGCTATTATAATTTGTTTTAATAGTGATTGGGTTGAATGTTGATATTAAATTGAAAATATAAAATGTTTACAATTAAATACATGTGAGAAAGTGAGTATTTGGTTGTTATTGAATGTTTGGAAAATAGGGTTATGTGATATTGAAATGAATATGATTGATTGATAGAATGTGTATGAAAGTATTTTGAGAAGTGCCTCCGAATTTTAAATGTGATGATACAGTTAAAAGTGCCCGTTTGAACGTAGTAAATGATTAGGATAGACTGGCATCCCTATAGGGTTAGAAATCGCGCTTGTACGGGATTGCACTTCAGTGCCTCTATTAGTATTTCGATGCTCTCTAGTGTGTTTTGGGGAAACCCGTGTATCCAAGTCATGTTGCTATAATTCATAGGGCTATGAAAATTATGGTTAATCTCAAAATGACTTGTTATTTCCAATGAATATCCATTAAAAGGTTTGTATTAAAGTAATATCATGTTTGAACATTCCATTTGATATTGATGAAATGAAATGCCTATGTTATGTATAAGAAGGTTTTGGTTACACCGTTAATGAGCATGAATTATTTGAGGAACTAACTCTGTACTAATTGTGTGAATTCTCGTACATGACTGTCAGGTTAAATTAACCTAAGTTGTATTAGTTTTTACATTATTAATTGAGGTAAGTTGATTTGAATTTCATTTATGAACTTACTAAGCTCTATATAAGCTTACTCTGTTTGTTCTAATTTTTCATTGCACGAGGAATGGAAGTGGTCCGTCCATGTTTTATTGTTGTGTTGTTATGACATATATAATTTTTTTATGATTTATATTATTTAATAATTTGTTTGTATATACAATTTTTGGTTGCACATTGTTTGTCATTATGCTTATGTTTTTTTATTCTTTAAACTATAGATATCTGTAAAGGAGGAATACTACATCAACTTGCATGTTGGGGGTAAATTTGTACGTGGTCCCCATGTTAGGTATTTAGGTTGTGAAGATTAAAAAGAATCCAAATACGATATCGTATTTTGAGTTGTGTAAAATAATTAAAGATAATTTAGGGTTTAATATAGTGCAACTAATTTATTTCCATGTACCTGGTAGTAGGACTTTACTGGATAACCTTAGGGTTGTGTGGAATGATAGTAACACTATTGACATGATAAACTACTGGGTTAAGGTTGGGGAGATAAACTTATATGTAGAACATGTTTGCAATTTGATGGTGATGGTAATGAAAGTGGTGAGGGTGGTGAAGGTGGTGAGGTTGTTGGTAATAAAGGTGGTGAGGGTGAGGGTGAGGGTGGTGAGGTTGCTGGCAGTAAAGGTGGTGAGGGTGTTGAGGATCAGGGTGTTGGGGAAGGTGGTGAGGTTGCTGAAGGTTTAGGTGGGGAGGGTGATGATGTTGCTATCAGTGAAGGTGATGAAAGTGATGGAGGTGGTGAGGAGAGGGATGATGTTACTGTCAGTGAAGGTGGTGAGAGTGATGGAGGTGGTAAGAAGGGGATTAGGGATGAAAGTGATAATGAGCCAGAGGATGAGAGTGCTTATTTGATGAAGGTTATGTACTTACCAGATGGTGATGATGATGAGGAGCTTCAAGAAGCTAGGCAAAAGGTGAGGGAAGTAGAGGGGAAAACCAGTGGGAAAGGTAGGAAATGGTACTTTATGAAACTAAAAGTAAGCTCTGGAAAGCAGTTTGAGGCTAAGGTCCTTGAAGAAGTTGATGGTGAAGGACTAAATGATAGTGTTAGTAGGGAAGAAGATGGAAACGAGACTGAATATTTTGACAGTGATGATCATGGGAGCATACTTGGGTTAGAAGATGATGACAATATTGAAGATTATAGAAGAAGAAGTAGGTTCCCACATACAATCCAAACTTAGCAAGTCCACACTTCTATATTGGGATGTTATTTAAAGATAGTGAACAATTCAAATCTGCAATTCGTAAGTACTCAATGTGTTGTAGAAGGGAACTTAAGATAATCATGAATGAACCAAATAGGGTTAGAGTAAAATGCATTGCATCAAAAAAAGTGTAAATGGGGAATATTTGCAAGTTACAGTAACATGGTCAAATGCACGCAGGTGAAAAGTTTTCATGATAAGCACAACTATTGTGTTAGTTTTAGAAACAAAATGGTCAATGTAAAAGTTATTGTAGAACATTTTGAATCTACTATTGGGGACCATCCAAAAATGAAGCTAAGGGAAATACAAAGAAAGGTAGCTTCAGAAATGCATGTCAATGTTAATATGACAAGGTGTAGAAGGGCCAAGAAAATGGTAAAGGATAAGTTAGCAGGGAACTTTGTAACACCCCTAACCCTTATCCGTCGCTGAAACAGGGTTACGAAACATTACCAAACTTTTCAGATCAAACACATTCAAAACATGTCAGAACAGTAAACCTAGGTATCTAACCAATGTACCCTTATAGGTACCACAATTATATCATCGAAACGCATCAATAAGACATAATATAAATCCAATTTGTAAAGATACCAAATTCATTCTAATTTGCCTATATCATGTTCATTTATGCACTAATTTAAAACATGCCATATTATAACCTTAACATAACATATACTCATATGTATATAATCAATCAATATTAACTTATAATCTTATTTACAATAAACTCACAAAATAGTTAACATTTAGACGCCCTAGGTACATGCCGACACAAAATGAAAAACATCATCACATTTTGAGTTTGGGATCGTTGATGGATGTTGAATTGGCGACCAAACTTAAGTACTTAACCTGTGCACGGAAAATCAAATCGTACGCTGAGTATAAAGTCAGTGGTATTTCTATAATATGAATATTAAAGTCAAGATAATTTAATATATACATTTAATCACACAATAAAATTAAACATTCAATTAATCAATTCATCAATACATCATTTATAACATATTCAATTCTCATCTCTTGCTATTTCAAATCTCATACTTGCTATTCAAATAGCTTTTCACATTCAATGTTTTCCAATACCAATCATAGTATCATTTCATTTAATCACCCCTATTAACACGACTAAGACTATGACGGATACACGGATCCAACTAAAACACACCAGTTTGGTACCCAGTACCTCATCGGATAATTTGAAGTAATAATTTGACGTCCAGTGTCTCATCGGCTAAACCGAAGTAAACTGGCACCCAGTGCCTCATCGAATTAATCCGAAGTAATAGATTGACACCCAGTGTCTCATCAACTCGAAGTCGAAGAAATCCCTGAACTCTTCCAATCCTATGGCATGCCATCTATATCTGACTCAGCCCGATACAGTTAATAGGGTTTAATTTCACTTTGTAAGAATAATATCCAATATCATATTTGCACAATATTACATTTATACATATATATTCATAATATATATTCCAATTCAATTCAATTAATATAAATTCAATAATTTCATCATATACCAAATCAATCTATTTCAATTGCACAACACAAATATTATCACCTCAACACTTACCATATACATTAAATAAAAATTACAATAATTAATAACTAGCTTCGGATTATAGAAATACAAACCAGAAATTCCGAGTTATTCCTCGTCGACTTTATCTTTCCCCTTTTTAGTCGAGAGTTCCGGTATGACGTTAGCTACAGAATTAAAAAAATTAAAATTTATCAATACAATACAATACAATTTAAATTTCATATTGAATATTTCAACTTTTTACTAAACATTTGTCTAAATTCCAATTTAGTCCCTAAACTGAGACTAACTTTTATTCTTCACATTTAATTCTTTATTTTCATGCAAATTCCACTTTAGACTAAATTAAACTCCCTATTTTCACATAAATTCCTAAATTTCAAATTTTCAAAATTTTCACAATTTAGTCCCTATTACTCAAAATTTACAATTTATTCTACAATCCAATCCTTTTTCATTTCTAACTTAAAAATCTATCAATTTAATCCCTAATACTCAAATTATTTAACATAGTCAACATATAAAAACTCAATAATTTCTAAAACTTCAACATAGATCGGGTAGTATTTAATATCAGGATTCTAAAAACATAAAAATTACAAGAAAATGGAATAAATTGACTAACCAATTGAACTTGGAACCTTGAAACCCTAGTTTCATCTTTCTTTCTTTTCTTTCTTTCCTTTCTTTTCTCCCTATTTTGTTCTTTCTATTCTTTTTCTATTCTTTATTTATTTTATTATATTTACTTTATTATTATATTATATATATTTACTTAAATATTAAGTAATACATATTTTATTAATATATACATATGTATATTATTTTTACACATGTAATCACTATTACCATCCACTTGTTGAAATAAGGCTTAATTGCTTATTTAGTCCCTTTACTTTTTCTTTAATCTATAATTCAACTTTCATCTTTTATGCAATTTAGTCCTTATACCTAATTACTTTTAATTCATGCAAATTCACCTAACCAAAACCTAATTAACTACACAACTAGCTACGTAAATATTTTTAATAAATATTTACGAATCTGATTTACGGTAATGAAGTCTTGAAAATGCACTTTCCGACACTTGTGACTATCGGGTCGTTACAAACTTCGTACAGGAATTTGCTATGCTGTGGGATTATGCTGATGAGTTGAGACTAAAGAATCCTGGAAGTACTATAAAGATGGCAGTGAATAGAGTCACACCTGAATCTCCACCACATTTCAAGAGGTTTTATGTCTGTTTTGAAGCACTGAAAATAGGTTGGAAAGAATGGTGCAAACCTATACTAGGTTTGGATGGTTGCTTTTTAAAAGGTTCATTTAATGGTGAGTTGTTGGCTGTTGTTGGGAGAGATGGAAACAATCAGATGTACCCAGTTGCCTGGGCTATTGTTAATGGGGAATGTATTGATTCTTAGGCATGGTTTCTTATTCTATTAACAGCAAACTTAGGAATGGAAAATGGTTTTGGGTATACCATCATTAATGACCAACAAAAGGTAAACTATTTATTTTACATTTATTTATTACTAATACTATTAATTATTACTTATGTTTTGTAAATTAATTTGCAGGGTCTCGATATAGCCATTAATAACATTCTGCCTAGAATAGAACATAGAAATTATGCTAGGCATGTCTTATCAAACTGGTCTAGTAGGAAGAAAGGAAATAATTCGAATTTGTTTTTTGGAAAGTTATAAAGTCTACAACAGAGAAGGAGTGGGAAAAAAAGAATACTTGTATAAGCTTGATGAAAGTGTTGCAAAAGAGCTGTTCTCTAAGAATTCGAAAGCTTAGACCAAGGCCTTCTAAGGGTTACACTCAATGTCAAATATTGTAAACAATAACCTCTGTAAAGCATTTAACTCCAACATCGTGGAGTCTAGATTTAAAAGCATAATAACCATATTGGAGGAAATTAGAGTTAATATAATGACCAAAATAGTGGCTAAGAGAAAGCAATGGAGTTCATGGAAATATAATTATGGTCCACTAATAAAGAAGAAATTTAATGACAGCAAGAAGGAAGGTGTTGATTAGAAGATGATCTGAAATAGGAAAAATGGGTGTGAAGTTAAGAAAGGCAGAAAACAATACGTAGTAAATGTAGAGCATAAAACCTGCAGTTGTCGAAGTTGGTAATTATCTTGGATCTCTTGTCCCCATGCCTGCTGTGCTATATGATATCTTGAACAAGATCCTAATGACTACTTACATAGGTACTACCACAATGACACATATTTGAAAGCATATGAATATGTTTTGCAACCTATAACTAAACCTAGTACTGAGCCGGTACTTACACCAGTGGAGAAAACAATACCTGGTAGGACAAAGAAGAATAGAAGGAAGGCAAAAAATTAATCGAAAAAAGTGAAGCCTGGACCACTCAATAGGGATGGTCTAATTATGAGATGTAGGAAATGTGGTGGTGAGGGTCACAACAAAGGATCATGCATTCAACCTAACACAACAGGAGCACAGGTATATCGTAAACACTTTTTCATTGTCAATTCCAAAATATTAAAATCTAATTTGGGTTCTAATTTTTTTGGTCTTAGTCTGGTACTAGTACGAGAACTAGAAACCCAAAAAATAACAACATAACACCATGCATTAAGCCTAATACAACTGGATCACAGGTATATCGTATACACTATTTTAATGTCAATTTAAAAATATTTTAATCTAATTTGGGGTTTTGATTTTTTTGGTGTTAGTCTGGTATGAGTATACGAACTAGAAGTCAAAAAAAGAACAACAGAACACCATGCATTCAGCCTAACACAACTGGATCGCAGGTATATCGTAAACATTTTTTTAATGTCAATTCCAAATTATTTAAATCTAATTTGGGGTTCTGACTTTTGTTCTCTGTCTGGTACAAGTATGAGAACTACAAGCCAAAAAAGGATGGCATATCAGTAACCTATCAGCACACAAGAATCCACTACAACAAAGAAGATGAAGAAATGAATAAAGATGGTTAACATGTTTTGTTTGTTTTTTAAATGATTTGTTGAAATGGTTGGTTAACATTTTACTACTATAGGATCATTTTGTTAGCATAACATATTTTGTTTGTTTTTTGAAATGATTTATTGAAATGGTTGGTTAACAACTTACTACTATATGATCATTTTGTTAGTATAACATATTTTGTTTGGTTTTTTGAAATGATTTTTTGAAATATGTATACTATTACTGCTATAGTAGCTTTTTTAAACATGAAATTGGTGATGCCCCACATATGAAAAGAGTGAACATGAAATTGGCAAGTGTATTAGATTTTTTTTGTGGGGGAATATTTTTATACTAATGTCAGTCTTGCTTGCTAGTTTTAGTTAAGCTATTCAAATACGTGAAACTGAAATCAAAACAAAGCATAATGGAATGACCAAATCTAATAAAAATTAAATTATAGAGAGCAGTTTTAATCTAATGGTTTTAATCCAATAAAAATCAAAATGGAACTGCCCAAAACCATCTTAGAAGACTTTGTTTCTGGAAGTTTTAATCTAATGGTTATCTTCATGTAACACTATCATCCATATTATGGATAGACTGTTCATCAGACAACTAATGATCTAACAATAATCCACAACATTAAAAAGGTTCCCTTAAGGCTATTAAAGCCTAAAAAAACATTTAAAATGTTTGCAATCCCTAAATATTTATTACATATAAATGGGTCAAATTATAACATTCCTGAATAATGTGACAAATAAGATAAGCAATACACTGCAAATAAAAATTTTCTTATAAAATTGTTTCTCTTTCTTGAGTGATTTACATTTTTACTTCAAGCACTTAATTTTGTGTTTAATTCAATGTTGTCCACAACATCATGATTCACCTCTTTTATTTAGTTGTCCTTGCCCATATTTTGCACACTTCCACTCTCAGAAATCTCAACATTACTACTTCTACTGTCACTCTCAAACATCTCTCCATTTGCACACTTTTTTATTTGCTTCCTAAGTCTCTTATTCTCTTTCGTAAGTTTTCTTTTGCTATCATGTAATTCATGTATTACTTCATTCACCCTGTTACATAGCTTATCATCATACCACTAAAATAATCCGCATCCGCCAACCTACATTTCACACAAAAAATAGACTTTTTATTATATAAACGCTACAATTCCCCAATTTAGTCCAGCCGACACAATAATAATAAAAAATTACCCATATACAATTTTGTATATGTAGAAAAGCTCAATTACTCTTTTACACATATCATAATTCCATGAGAAATTCATCCATCTTTCTAAATACAAAATTGTAAGATGACACAATTTCTACATCCCTGATTCAGATTTACCCAACACTTCCAAAATACAAGAACAATCATTTTGTTAAAAATGGAAAACCTAACACAATTCATGGAGGCCAATGTTTGAGCTTACATCTTCAGCACCTATCCCAAAATGACCAAATACAGTTCCAATGTCATACTTATCAACTCCAATGTCATACTTATCAACTCCGTAATCTAGTAACGCCATTCAAGAAAAATGAAATATCCACAATAAAGTTCATATATAGTGACTACTTTAATATTCACACATGGGAAAGAAATGTTTCATCAATATCCAATTAAAAAATAAAAAAAATCCCCAATTTCTTATGAACCCTAAAAAAAATCAGCTAAATATGCTTACTCGAATACATTTCACACATGGGAAAGAAATGTTTCATCAATATCCAATTTAAAAAATCAAAAAAAATCACACAATTTTTTATGAACCTTAAAACAAATCGGCTAAATATACAGTGCCTACCTCAATCCTAATTCTAATGCTATGATGAATTATAGCTCCAATTTAGTCCAGTTGACACAATAACCAATAAAAAAACTCCAATTTCTTATGAACCCTAAAACAAATTAGCAAAATATATACTTATCCAAAAATCTGAGCAACCATAATACCTTCTGCCTGGGTTTAAATCATTCCACGATGTTTCTCTTAGACCTAACTTGTTACAAAAACATCTTATTTTCTCTTCATCATAAACGAACTCCCCTTGTAATGATGAAACCAGCTTCGAATAAGGCAACTTCTCCATTGATGGATTCTAATCATTTTTTTCAAACAATATTTTCGATTCTTTTACAAACCCACTAAATTTCAAGCTTCAATTTCTAAAGAATTTCAATGGAGAAGGAGAGGATTTGAGATTTAAGGTTCTTCATTTAGGAGCTGCTAATTTCTTTTAATTTTTCCCTTGTGCATTAGTTAGGGATTTTAATTTATTTTAATTTTAATTATTTTTTAAGTTTAAATTCATTTGCTGACGTGACATTATTTTGTCTTATATGCTATGTCAACATCTACATACGTGTGGCACCTAAGTGGAAAAAAATTTCCACGTCAAAGCCTTTAGTCCCTTAACAGCTACGTCAGCAAGACCATTAAAAAATGACCAATTTAACCAAAAAAACAAAGGTTATGTATGAAAGTGCTCCAAAAAGAACCTTAAGGGCCAAAGTGACCCAACACCCAAATGTTAGGGGCTAATTTTGTCATTATGCCTAAAATTATTGATGATTGTTTTAAAAGAAAATTTTTGAATTAAAATATTCTATGTTTGTTCTGTTATTTATTGTAACTTCCCGTAACCCTATTCTGGTAATAGAGATGGGTGAGGGGTGTTACAATTTTACTAGTTTTGTCGTCTCTCATGTTTGTCATGAAAGGTTTGGGGCCTCTCCTGTATCAAGTCCAATTATATTTGCTTCCTTGACTTTTAACCCAACACTGTATAATTTAATCGATCCTAATAAATGTTTTTTTTTATTTTCCAAAATAAATATTATCTATTAAATTAATTTTTATTTAAATCATTTTCTCAATCTAATTTAAATTTCGTTAAAATCATGACAACTCTATCGTAAAAGAATATATGAGAAAATATATTTAACTTGTACATTCAACAAATTCATAATGACCAATTAATTTAATTCTATTTTCAAACTTAAATTATTTAATTAATTAAATTAATAATAGTTCAAAAAATTATACATTAATTCTCAGATAATTTAGTGCAGAGCCAGCAAAACAGGCAAGTGGTGAGGATGTTGAGTAAACAAAACAAGCAGACCATAAAAGCAACAACCACTATAGCGGAGGCAGAAGTGCCCACTTCTACTAGCCCTTCGAGCAATGATGAAGGATTCAATAAAAGGATGATTGATCACCTAACACCCTCTATTGAATATCATAATAGAGTGATAGCCAAGATGATGGCTGAAATAAGGATCATTCAGTAGATTAGGAACATAGAGGTTTCACTGAGAAAGGATCTGCAAAGCAAGTGATCCTTGCACAGTTATTCACTCAATCCGGTGATTTGGTACTCCTGAGTCGGTGGTCTAACTTACTCCTACCTAGTTTTATTATTTTAATCCTCATATTCTACAACATTCGTTTTGCCTTGATCCAGTCAAGAGAGAGAGGATCTTTAGTATTCTAATTGGAAAATTTGTTGAACAAAAATAGGGAGTAAAGTATAGATAATGGGGGAGTAGAAGAAATATAGAAGTTTTTGGGTTTTGAGTGATTTTTGTTGTCATGCTATATGGGAAGTATAAGTCCTCTTGCTAATTGATGTAATTGTTTACATTTACTGAAGATGTTGTTGATTCTGAGATGATGATACTGATGATGTTGTGGCAATACTAAATTGTTTTGGAACTATGATATTATGTTATGGTGTTGTTCAATTTAATGCAATTTACCAAGTTTGTTCCTTACTTAGTTATAATTTAGCATTTTAATTGTTGGTGCGAATTCCAGACATAACTTTGATAATTATAATTACTATATTATGTATTAAATTGAATTAAGTACAGTGAGGTTTGTGTTGAGGAGGACCTATTGGTAACAAGTATGCTTAGCTTCTTATATTGTTTGATTTTGTTCATCAAATTGCTAAATGGAGAGATTGTTGAGGCAAAATGAGCTAAGAGTTACTGAGTGACACTAGATAGTGCCAATTATTGACTACTATTGAAGTGGTTAAAAACTTGCCTTTTTTTGTTTGGAAATTTAATAAAGAAAATCTCTGGACCTAGTTATGTGTTGTTTTATTGAAGATACTTTGGTCCATCTATGGAAACCAATCCTTGGTAATCTGAAGATTGGACTAGATTCAAGTGAATCAAATCAACCCTTGAAACATGGAGAATCGATGATGAGTATGTAGTTGTTTTGGAAATCATATATTCGATTGCTTGTCTTTGATTATTGTGATTGTAATAGTTATTTTCGAGGAGTTATTTTATATTCACTTAGATTTTATGTTAGCAAGCTGAATTGAATATATGTTCTTGTCTAGGTTATGTAATGAGAGCTTATTGAGTGCATTCTAATTTATTCATTGAGGAACTGCTTTATGAAATAGTGCAAACTATTATTGTAAATATTGTTGAGTGTGTCCTGTCCAAGTTCTTAGGGGAAGAATTTGGAGGTGAGTGTTCTAGTTTTTAGGTGCAAAGGTGATATCTCTATACTTGGAAAGTGATAGAGTGTAAAACACTTGTTGTGTTGTTGACTAAGGATAGTGGAATTTCTCATTGAGCTAGACTCCACAGATGTAGGAAAATCAAACTACGTAAACAAATCCTTGGTGTTATTTGTTATTTTGTTTGCACAATTTTACAGTGTCAAGCTATAGTGGCCACTGCAGTCTAGCACTTCCATCACACTTGTTGTGTTTAACAAATAAACAATTTAATCTAGCAACAAACAATTTGGTTCAAAAAATCAATTGCGCATAGGGAAAGTTATGGAATGCCTGCAACGACCCAAAATTGATACATTATAACTACGTGTTGTAACAAACCTCGAAAGGTAAAGATCCAAAGGTTAGTATTTAATTACAATCTGTTAAACTATTTTTTAAAAAAAATTTGAACTTTATTCAAGCGAATTAGTTTCTAAAACTATGAAAAGTAATAATATTAACAATCAAGAAAATTGAACTCAAATTGAGCTTAATCCAAATTTGATTAGGACAAAATATGGTTACGACAATGCTTGTACTTGTCGCATAGATAAATTAGATCACACATGTTAAAAAGAAATAAATAAATATTATAAATTTTAATGTCACCGTATTTTTTTTAACATGTAGTATGTATGCATATGTTTAAAATTCAAACAATGTGCTTTAAATGTGCTTCACATTAGATCCGAGTGGACATATAATGCCTAAGTTGATATGATAAATTAATATGTTTTGAAGTTTAAGAACCAATTTAAACTTTGGATCATAGTTTAGGATGTTTGGTACAATTAAGTCATATATGCTTAACAAAAAAAAAATTTAACTCATCTATTTTACTTGGGATAAATCTCAAAACTATATATAAACTTTAATCTAATGTGCAATTCTATACATGAAATTTTGATTTGATCCAATTCTAAAAAATTATTGACATTATTATTGATATAACATCATTTTATGTTTATATATTTCATACACAAATAACTATATTTATACAATATAAAAATAATTTGATGTATTTATTTCTTTAAATGTGTATAATTGAATTAAGATTAATGTTTCATGTATATATTTGTACTACAATCAAATTTTCATGTGTATAATTACACCAAATCAAAATTCATATATCAACTTATATATTGAATCAATATTCATGTATAAATTTGAGAGTTGACCCATGTTACTGTCATCAACTTTATGATTAAATTTGGTGTGACTAGACTAGAGGCGTAGTCAGGGGGCTGGTAGGGGCCCCGACCCCCCTAAAATGGAATGTTTTTCATTTAGGTCTCTTTAAAATTTATAAAATTTTAAATTAGTAAAGGTAAAATTGTACTTTGGCACCCCAAAATGATAATTTTTTTATTTAATCCTCTAAAAATTATAAAAATATAGGCTATTAAAATGGTAATGCTACATTTTTATTATCATAAAAATATACAATTTAATTTCGATTTTTTAAAAAAATTTTAAGTTCACCCCTAAACTGGAGAAGTTTTTTTTTCCTTCCCCACAAACTAAGGGTCAGTTCTTCATTGCTTAAAAAAAGTACTTCTGACTCCAAAAGCACTTTTGAAAGAAAAGCTGTGAAGAATAAGATGCTTTTGGCTGAAATTGTTAGCTTTTTAGAAGTGCTTTTTAAAAGCACTTCTGAAAAGGAGCTGAAAAGGAGAAGCTAAAAATTTTAGCTTTTCCTCTCCTAAAAGAATTTTTGGTGCTTAATTACTTTTTTACCCCTCCAATAATATGATATTTTTATTTTTTTTTCTTGGTGCTTAATTACAATTGTGTTAAAATCATTAATTAAAAATAATAAAAAATATTTTTTAAATACTAATTACAAATATTTAATGGTTATATTTAAATATTTAAAATATAGTTTATATATTCTAATTAAATTTTATAAATAATTAATATTTATTACTTAAAAATATTTAAAATTTATATTTCATATATTAAAATATTAACAACAAGTTATAATAATTTTTTTATATTCTTACTAAAATATAATAATATTAAATAATTTAAATATTATTTAAATACATATTTGTTACTTGATAATAACATATCTAAAACAGACATTTTATTTCTCAAATGTACTTTTTGACAGCAATGCTAAACACTCAAATTTTAAACCAAATTTTTCAAAAGCACTTCTCAAAAGCACTTTTCTATAGCACTTTTCAAAAACAATGAAGAACTGCCCTAAACCTCAGAAGTTAAATTATCAAAAAGTCGAAATTTAATTATAGTATACACTTATGAAATAAAGATAAAAAAAATAACAATAACCTTAAAAGCTATTTATGTGCATTTATTTTTTTAGAATACAATTATATTAATAAATATAAGTATTTTAAAAAGAAAAGTGATGGATTTAAGCAGGCAGAACAAAAATTATTGGTGGGCTCTAACAACTCGAATATATAATATAATAAAAGCAAATCGGCCCTCAATCCAACGGACCCAAAATTACAAATATTTCAAACGTAATCCATTTCCTCAATAATTTGGCTTTATAACTCAAGTTGAACATTTATTTTATAATTTTTTATTATTTTCCAATTGTCCCCCCCCCCCCAAGTTTGATCGAATTATTGTTATACCCTATGTTTGGTTGGAGTATTATATTTTACGTATGTTTTAGTATATAAATTAATAATAAATTAAATTAATTGATAATAATTTATTATTTTCTTAACTTATTTTTAGTAAAATGAAAGGAAAATTTTTCCTTTATTTTAAAGAAGTCTTAATTTGTATAAGAATTTGTACGTATATTTCTATTTTCAAATTTAAATTTATACTAACTTTTATAATATATAAGTAATAAATAAATTTTTTCTTTATGTTATAAAAGTAATAATTAAATAAAACCCTTTTAACAATGGAAAAAGGATTATATGAAACTGTAATTTCACGTCATCCCTATCCCTTTCTAGTAGAAGAACGACAAATCAAATTTTTCTGCTAATATTTAGTATTTTTAATTGGATTTAAATTTTTTTAAGAAGAAAAAACTAAATATCAAAAATAAAAATTTAATTTATCATTTTTTTATTAGAAAAAGATAAAGGATTGACATGGAATCAAATGTTTTGTATCATCCCTTCTCTTAACAATAAGATTTGAGTTGATGGGAAAATGTATGTTTGGTATTATGGTAACCACCTGTAATTACTGGATAGCTACCAATGAGCTATTTACTTCCGCCGGAAATGATTGTGCGAGGACCATATCTTACTTACTAATCAAACAAACACGTAGCCATTGTATTAAATTGGGTGTTGGAACTATTTCCACTTTCCAGTTTGCAATCAATTATAGGGCAAAGCTTTCCCATCTGAATCACAGACCAACCATTAATGCTGAGGCCTTCCATTAAGAAAAAGCAGGGCCAGGCAGATAGTTGCTGCCCATTGCCGGCACCAGTGTTTGAATTGAATACAGAGAGTTCTTTTCACATTGAAGTCTGTGGAGCTCCATCATGTATAATGTAGCAGACACCCTCTTTTATGATCTTCTTTTATTTGTTTTCGGTGGTGCTATTATGTTGGCGTTGAAAGATAAAAAGAAGAAAAAAGGTGAGAAGATGGTACAAACTGTGATCATTTTTAATTTAATTTTTAACTGTTTAAGCCTTTCAAACTGTCTCTTTTTCAATGGGGGCTCCACTTGTTTTCTTTTCCTTTTTCCAATCATAAATCCTTTTGAAATTTGGTCTTTACTTTCTTGCTTTCTGCAGGATCATTAATACGTTTGTGATAAGGAAAAAAGGAAGTAGACAAACATAGGGGAGTTATTTTATTGTATATTATTTTACGAAGATGTATCCTAATATACTAAAAAAGTCCACCCTAATTAAACAAACTCTTATATTATTTTTTAGTTAAATAAGTCACGAATCTATTATCTTTTACCCACAATTTTTTTATTTTAATATTAAAATCAATAATACATTTTAAAAATTTTAAGCTAATTTGCAATTTCTGCATGTGCAAATTTGATGAGAATGATTTATCAATAATACATTGAAAGTGCTCATATATATAATATATTTAAATATTTTTTTTGAAAATTTTGATTATTATTTTAAATTTTATGTTGATGTTAAAGTGTATATAATTTCAAGAAATTAAAATAAGAATTGGAATTCAAAATTTATTTACTTTAAAATTAAAATGGGTTTTTATGCCAACAAGACCTTGGCTTTTTGGTTAAAGTGGAAGCCTTCAATCTTTAAGACTTAGGTTTGAGTCTTATCATGCACATATTCGATGTGTGAGTCTCCATCCCACATTATGCATGTACCATGTGTAGATTTTTTTTTTTGGTTCCTTGTCTGCTATGTTTTATACTGGGTTGATTCTACATGATGTTGAACCTTTGTGATGTGCCATACGTAGATTTTTTTAAAAAGGGCATGTTTTTGTAGTTTAAGGTTCTTTTTAGCATATTAGCCCTTTTTTCTTACCTTACAACTAAGGTTGTTTGAACCGAACTGGACTGGGAACCAATGGGGGTACCAATTTAAAAAAGGGATTGAATTGGTTGACTTGAGAACCGGTACATGTAACACACCTTACCCAACCTGATAATTGGATCCGAGTATGGTATGCCATAACTTAAAATCATACAAGTTTAATAAAAGTATTTGAATTTTATAAAAACTTAAGATATTGGCGTAATCCTTAATACGACAAGAACAAAACAATTAATTTAATTATACACCAAGATAAATATTTTAGACAGAACATTTGGCGGAAGCCTTATAAAAATCGATAGAGTTTACAAAAGTTTCAAGAGCATCATTAGCAGTTAACTATCATTCAAAACAGTTTGACGTATACACCTAAAATATTATCTCACAAACCATAGCTCATTGAATAAAAAACACACACATATATATACTACTGGAGTTTACAAAAGATTTCATAAAACAAAGTTTAACAAAAAATGCAAATCATTACAATAGGTAATACAAAATATTTCTACACGCCACCCTGCCCACGGTATGCATGATATAGAAATTAATAGAAGGCTCACAATCAACAGTGCTCTGGTGTAGTCCCTTCAAAATTCTTTTCCTTCAATCAACACTCCTGAGAATGAAAAGGTAATAGAGTAAGTTCAAACAAACTTAGTAAGTTCCAAGGACAAAGAAAGCACATATAAATCACATACAATAATACCCGAGATGATATCAAACCTTTCAGGAGGGTTTAAACACAATGGTCATAATACGCCCATTAGCATTCACAGAATACAGATAGACCCGATATATCCACTTAACACGACATAGGGGCAATCACTATTCGCCAGCTTAACCATAACAAATTCTCAACCCATTCTTATGCCAACCTCATACCCAGAATTCGGATTTAGAAGCATATCGACCAGTCATATTCATATGCATACACTCCTTTAACTCTTTATATCATTTCTGATCAGCCAAGTATGTTTTCTCGTGATCTATCAGTCCGATTTGCAGTAGAGTTACCCTATCGGAGGCATCACAAACATAATCCCCATTCATCAACATCTCATCTCACATATCTCACATCACATATCACATATCACATATCGATGGTATGAGCTTGGACAATAAAGAAGGTGTTTACTTTGTAACATAAACAGACCATACTCACTCTGATGGCGTTGGGTAAGCACCAACAACACAGACACCATTTATACGTTATTGAGAAAGATTACTTACCTTACATGTTGGGAATCGACCCGATTAAGCAACGAGTAAAAAAATAGCGAGATAAATTAAGAAATTGAACACATAAATTTAACGTGGGAAAACCCCTCCAAAGAGGATAAAAAAATCATGGGCAAAGATAATTTTACTATAATGGCAAAAAAACGAAGAGTACAAAAGATGAAGATAAAAACTAAACCCCGAAAACAAAGAACCCTTAAAACGTAAACACAAAATTCTCTAAATGTGTTATGAGTTCTAATCTCTAATGGGTGTATTTATAGGCTAAATTCATAGGTCAAATAATAATAAAATAATCTAGACTAATCAAAGTTTTATTAAAATAAATAAACAGAGTTTAACTGAAAGATTATTTCTCAAATTTGACTGAAATCGAAGTCATACTCAACAAATCTCCACCTTGACTCATATTTCCACAATGCCATCTTTGCCAAATCCCGCCACGGGCCTATCTTGAACTATGCAGGGAATTAACTGAGTTGAATCTGTGCTTAGAAACTGGAAGACTTCTAGCCTATGACTTGTACACTACCAAATTAAAACTAACTCAAGTATAATTTTCACGAACACAGTGCCCTAACTTTTCAAAACCTGCATCCAAAAGAGAACCTTTTTTCAATGAAATGGTCATACATTTTTCCCTCCTATGACCAAGTTACTTTCGCTCCAAACGAGTTGACTTCGACTCCGTTACGAACGAGGGACGTCTGGTTTCACCGGTCATTGTAGAACCTTCCAGAATATAAAGACTGCCGATTCTTTTACCTTTTAACAAAATGAGAGCTCCACGAGATACTTTAATGCCACTCGACTCGATGTTGATTCTACATCATTTAAAGTCTAAAATACTCAAAGAGATGAGATTCTTTCGTAAATCAGGTACATACCTGACATCTGATAGTGTCCTAATCATCCCATAGTGTATCCTAATTTTAATAGTACCAATACCAATTACCTTACTAGATGAATCGTTTCCCATGTGCACAACTCCACCTTCAACCGAACTGTATGTGAAGAACCATTCTCTATGGGATACATATAGAAAGAACATCCCGAATCTACGATCCACTCAGGCGTGAGCTTGGAGTTATCGCTCATTGACACTAACAAGAAATCATCACCGCTTTCATCGGCTAAATTAGAACCAGCTACATCTTCCTCGTTACTCTAAACAGCTCTTTTATTTCGTAGTTTATAACAATCTACTTTGACGTGACCTATTTTTTTACAATAGTGACATCTTTTGTCTCATTTCTTTGATGCTACCAAAACGGAAGCTTGCCTATCTGCCTTGCTATCCAAACTAAACTCATCATCGATTTTGTCTCTACTCAACAAATGACCGTTCACATCTTCGAACGAGAGTTTATCTTTACCATAAATCAGGGTCTCCCTGAAAAACTTGTATGAATGGGGTAAAGAGCACAATAATAGCAAAGCCTGATCTTCATCGTTAATCTAAACCTCAACGTTCTTTAAATCATTTAAAAGAGTAATGAATTGACTGATGTGAGTGATCTCTAAGAAGCTCACCTTTATGCATGCGAAACGTAAATAGACGTTGTTTCAACACTAAACAGTTAGCCAGAGACTTAGTCGCATAAAGAGTTTTTAACTTTTTCCACAATGCAGATGAGGTCTTCTCCATCAATACCTCTTGCAATACTGTATTCGCGAGGCACAACTGGATTGCAGACAAAGCCTTTTTATCAACCTCTTCTCATTCAGTTTTATTTAGATTCTCAGGTTTTTTTCCCGGTAACAACCTTTTTCAAGCCGAATTGAACTAGAATTGCCATCATTCGAACTTGTCACAAATTGAAATTTGTCTCACCATCGAACTTTTCAATTTCAAACCTTGTTGCTGCCATTTTTAAACTGGTTGATTTATGAAAATTGAACTTGCTCTAATACCACTTGTTGGGAATCAACTCGATTAAGCAACGAGTAAAAAAATAGTAGAATAAATTGAAAAATTAAACACACAAATTTAACATAGAAAAATTCCTCCAAAGAGGATAAACAAACCACGGTCAAATATAATTTTACTATAATGGCAAAAGAACGAAGAGTACAAAAAATAGAGATAAAAATTAAACCTCGAAAACCCGAAAACAAAGAACCCTTAAAACGTAAACACAAAATTCTCTAAATGGGTTATGAGTTTTAATATTTAATGGGTGTATTTTCTAAAGTTGTAAAAGAGTCTATTTATAGACTAAATTCATAGGTCAAATAATAATAAAATAATCTAGACTAATTAGAGTTTGATTAAAACAAATAAACAAAGTTTAACTAAAAGATTATTTCTCAAATTTGACTAAAATAGGAGTCATACTCAACATTACACAATATATATACAAAAATGGAATTTATAGCACATAGAAGTAAGAAGGAACTCACTAGAAAATCTAGTACAGTGATCTACTTAGCAGGTCTTTTACACTTGTTGTTGGGACTTTCGTTAGCTTCTTGAGCTAAAAGAAAGATAAATATCCCTATTAGATCATTAAACTATCGAAACTTAACATGCATGCAAGAATCGACATCAAACAACCCTGAATCAGGAAGTTTCCTTCCTCACGAACAATTCTGAGGTCTATGCATACAGTATTATAAACACATGAATCTCTTCAATATTAGCCTAAAGGTTTTTTAGAAATTACCAGTAAGCTGGTACAAACATAAGTACTCACTAAACATTGAGAACCCTCTTCACTGCAACTTTCTACAAAAAGGTTTTTCAGAAACTTATAGAGTAATTCTGGGAAGAAGAAGATGTAAAGGTGACTCATGATAGCCAACGATATCCTTATATACCCATGCAACGGAGACAAGGTTTAGTGGAAAAATCAGATAATCCCATTAACACCCTTGATTCCCATGATTAAACGCACATAACAAGTTTTAAGTCTAGTCATCTACAGTATTCTAGTTCAGTTCTAACTAGGTCTCCACTTAACCTCAACATGACTAACTAAGTCATCATAATAAACACTAAATATAAAAATAAATCTATTAAAATTGCGAACTTAACGAGTTCGCCCAAAACATCTAGGGTGGGCAGGTACTTAACAGGAGAGTTCATCAAACCCTAGAGTTCGCCAAACGGCGAATCCCACAGAGTACGCCACTCAGCCAAAACAAAAACTTTACTTACTCAATTCTACTCGACTTAACCAACTTATACGCCAAACAGTAACTTGATATTGAGTCTCCGTCGAGCGGGATGTTACAACAACCTAACTGATTCAATCACCAATTTGATTCTAAAAACTTTAGTTACAACTATAACAATAAATCTAATTAATTAATTATAATTAGAATAAATTTAAAGAATTCCATATATTTACATTGGGTGGGCGGGATTCAAATATGAAATTTCGAAATTGGTAAGCCTTCATCCTTATCATTCAACTAACTTTCTTTTAATTTTGTTTATTAAATGAAATGGTTAGATTTGGAGCGAAAGTTCATTTACTTCATTTTGCTTATTTTTTTTTCTCTTTATCAAACGAGAAATGCTATAAAAAAATACTTTTTTTTCCATACGCCAGAATGTTTTTTTTTCTATTATTTACGAAACAAGTCTTTGTTTACAAATAAAAAAGTTTTCAAATTTGTTGAATATCTATCTTAAATTTAAGTATACAAATCAATGAGGTTGAATTCATTTCAATAGATTTTTCCTTTTAATAATGTAAGCATGATACCACGAGTTTGGTTGACACATTTGTATATGCTTGCTACGTAATTTGACATGTGATATTTGTAATTTTTGTTGTATATTTTGACATTGTGTTAATTTTTCAGTATCCAGGGTTGATCTTCTATCAGACTATATTTAATAAATTAAATAAATTCATAATTAACATTAAATTATTCTACTAAAAATCATGAAAATTTAAACTTAATAATAGTAACAATTAACTTACATCAAATTAATTTCACATCTCAAATTAAATATTAAAAAAAAAGTTAAGATTATCATTTTTGGATATAAAAATATACATCATAGTAAGTATCAAATAATATATTCTAATATAATAATTGAAGGACAAATTTGTTAATTGTAGTTGACTAAAAGCTGGGTTTTTATTTCCATGAAAAATCCGTGATTTCCAAAAACATTAAACAAGCCCATAGACTTGAGGCCCGGAAATGAATGGACCAATTCTCCTGCCATTACAGCACGTGGTAAACAATTACATGAACGTGTCATAACAATGTTGACACTTAATTAAAAATTTCTATAATTATTAAGTACCTAATCAAATTTTATAAAAAATTACAAGGGTTGCGGGAGACAATAGATAATATTACAAATTTACAAAATAAAACTAGCAGTAACGAAAATGTTTTTTACAATGAAAGAGATGATGATGAATGAAAAGTAGATATGAAGAGAGGACGGTGGATGAGAAGTGGATAGAGAAAGGTTTTCTTAACTAACTTCGATGCCTCTCTTAGGCTTCCTTCATCTCTATTTATAGGAGAGTTATTGAATTCTGTTTAATTTTCTTTGAATCTCGCACAGTTTTTTTTATATGGATGATATCTCATCATTGATTTGATGGTTATTGTCGTTATGTAATTGCTTCCACATTGCTTCCTTTTTAGTCTAAACCTTGAGGTTGCTTTCCCAAGTTGCCTCTTTTTTTGTCTGAACTTGGATGTTGCTTTCCCAAGTTGCTTCCTTTTTTGTTTAGACATGGATGTTGCTTTTCCATGTTGCTTCCTTGATATTTTTCTTTTATTGGTTTCTTCCAATTGATTTGTCTTTTTATCCTTCCTGAATATTATCTAGATCTATTTCTTCAATTTCATCTACGATTGATAGTCTTGGTGAGTTCTAATTTTCCCACGTATTTTTTATTTCTTCTATTATGTGTGATGGAAAATCATCAATCTCCATATCAGTTATTTTTTTTAATAGTTGAAAGGATTCTTTATTTCTATCATTTCATCATATAAGTCTTTTTCTTCTCTGATTATATTTCCTAATTTTATATCTTGTTGTTCATTCTTAAGAATTTCTTCTAACTAATTATTAGAACTGCTTCCTATATTAAACAAAAATATATATTATTCTTCATCTGTATCAGAATCCGTTTATGATATTAATTCATATAATATTTTCTCGAGATTTATTTTCTCTTCTGAACATATTTCTAAATCTTGTTCTTCAAGTGTTTTAATCATTTTTCTTTCATTTTTTCTTTATTAGGACAATTTAGTGCTATATGACCTTCTTCATCACATATAAAACACTTACATTTTTGTTTTTTAGGATTTTTAGAAGTTTTTCTTCTAATAAATCTTTTCTTTTTATTATAACCAAAATTTTTCTTATTTCTTGGCTTCCATCTAACTAGCATATTGTATACGGTACATCATTATCTTTACATTTTTAATAAATTTTAATTTTAATTTTTGTGTTTCTTTAATTTAATTTTTTTTAAAATTCAAGTTTAATTATTAATATTTTTAAATTTCTTTTGTTATATTTTTTAGTGTGATATTTTGAAATAATATATATTCACTTGGAAACTATGCACCTAAAAAAATAATGTTGCAGTGAAGTTGAATTCAACAAAATAATTTTAATAATTTTAACAATTGGACATGATTTTTAAATAAATTCCAATTTTATTTAACAAAGTAATATTGGGTTTTTAACTTATGCAAATTGTGTTTGGGTATTATGTTTATTTTATTTATTTTGGGCTTGACATTTGAAATATAACAAGTTAATTTTGGGTTTATGCTATTTGAGTTTAGGCTTGATATAATATATTTGAGTAGGTTTGAGGAAAAATATTTTGTAGTATGGGTATGGATTAATATATTTTATAAAATATTTTTAATATTCAAATTTTAATAATGAAAATAAAATTATTTAAATGTCAATGCAATAAAATGATAAATAATAAAAGATAATTTTATCAAATCAAAAAAATTCAAACTTGTACTTTTATATATATTGTAGGTAATAAATTCAATTTACAAGATTCATATAAATATCATATAAAGAGAGAATAAATTACACTGGTAGTCACCTAACCATTAATATTTTTTTTTTTGGTTACCAACCATTAAATGACTAATGGAAAGTTGACGTGATAGTTTTTAGAATTGTCATAATAACAATTTTAACCCTAAACATTTATACATAATGTGCCAACTTAGTCTTGGTCCTAAAAAATTGAACCCCCAATGTTTACACATTGTGTAATTTAACCTTTTTTCAGTTTTGCTTTTCTTTGTGACCCTTTCTAACATTGCATCCATGTTTTATTTAATGAAAAAAATGAACAACAAAAAAAGGACCGATCCAAAATTTGATAAATAGTCAATTCAATTTCTTGAAAATAAAAAATACCCACTTCATTAATTCAATCCAATTGTAAGTGAAACAACTTTCAAAAAAATTCAATTTTGTTTTTTTTTTTTTAGTTTTGACTTACTCCATCAATGACGATCAGCTCAAGCTAACAAAAAATGAATTAGTTATCATTGAGAGATATCAAGTTCTTAGTCATTTGAAGTATACAGAAAGTTAGTATTTCTAATTTACACATTATGTATTAAAACATATCTTCATGTAAAAAATGATAAATTTAGGTAATGTGTAAACATTAAGTACTAAATTTTAAAAAATTAAGACTAAATTGACACAATATGTAAATGTTGAGAGTTCATTTTTTAGGCCGGGCTGGGCTCGGATTTAGCGTTTTTTATTTGGGCTAGGCATGGACAAAACTTTAAGCCCATTTTTTGGGCTGACCTAGGCTTGAACTTAGAAAACGGGCCTAAAATTTTGCATTGACCCGGCCTATAATTAGGTCTAATATATAAGGATAAAATGGTAGTTTTATATAGTGGAGCGAGTCGGGGTGGGGCAGGCAATTACCATAACAACTTTATACCCACTATCTAAAAGCAAAATTTTTACCCCGCCCCGGATCCACTTTTCAAACAAAAAAATCCACTCCATTTGGAGTGAATCAATTTAGAATCTATCAGGCAGTTTGGGTTTTGCAATCTTTAGGTGTAACGAGTCAATCAGACACAAACTCAATTGAAAAATTACTAAAATACCCTTTTATATATAAAGTAAGTTACATTATTATGGAAACGTTTTTGTTATTTTATAGATCAATAAAAAAATTACCCAAAATAAGATTTGAACCAAGATCATGGTGCATATGAAAATTTTAAATTTACCATTAAAACCAAAACATAATTTGATTTTAATTTAAATTTTTAATAAAAATATTTGTCACATAATATTATTTCAGTCACATTATGGGTGTGCAACCAATCTAGTAATATATAATCTCTATAATTAATTGTACAAAATATTTTCAAACTATGATCCTCATTCTAATTACATCCTCAAACTATTAATGTTATATCAATAACATCCTTCCGTTATTAAAATAATTAATTTAGCTGTTAAATGAGATGTCAAATCTTACATGACATAATTTAGAATGAAAATTTTAAAGAAAAATGGATGTTGTAAAAATATCGATTTTAAGGTTTTTGAAACTTTTACAAAAACTATTGTCCACTCTCTCTTTTCCAGTTCTTAGGGGTGTGCATTCGGTTAACCGACCCGAAATAGCTATAACTGAACTAACCGACCTTCTAAAATTTTTAACCGTTAACCGAACTGAATTTTTTTTAAAAAAATTTAACCGAACCGAAATTTTTTCGGTTAATTAGGTCGGTTAACCGAATTAACCGAAAATTGTATGGTTTTTATTTTTTGTTAAAAATTAACCGAATTAACCGAATTACCCGAATTACCCGAATTGAATCACTACATAATTAAAAATATTACATAAGGCTTTGAATCACTACATAATTAAAAACATTACATAATTCTTGAAATTAACACATAGTTGAAATGTAAGTCTTTAATATTCTCAATTTATATCCATTTCTTCTCTCCAAAAAATTTCCATTTGCATTAAACCTAAAAAAAAACATGTGTAATTGGGTAGATACTTAAGAGTTAGACTTTAGTTTTATTTTTATTGGGTTGGTAATTTGGTAGACTTTAGTTTTAGTTTTATTGGGTTGGGTAATTGGGTAGACTTTAGTTTTAGGGCCAGTTCTTCATTGCTTTTGAGAAGTGTTGTGGAAAAGTGCTTTTGAAGAATAAAATGTCCATTTTAGACATGATATTATAAAGTAACAAATATGTATTTAAATAATGTTCAAATAAGTTAATATTATGATATTTTAGCAAAAATATAAAAAATAATTTATTATAACTTATTGTTAATATTTTAATATATAATATTAATTTTAAATATTTCTAAGTAATTAATATTAATTATTTATTAAATTTAATTAGAATATATAAACTATATTTAAATATTTAAATATAATAATTAAATATTTGTAATTAGATATTGACACAATTGTATTATTATAAAAATTATTTTTTATTTTTAATTAATGCTTTTAACACATTTGTATTATTTTATGTATTTGAATATATAACTCATATTAGATATTAACATAACATAGAAAATAGAAACCTAACAAATTAAAATATTACATATATTTGGATTGAAGTTTTAAAAAGGGGACAATATTTATATATCAGATATAAATACTAAAAATTTTACAATAGCATTTACAATTTAAAGTGAATTCATTAAACTATAAGCTATAGCATCTTTTGTTAATTCCATTTCAAAACCACTAAAATTGTTTGATTCACCGTCATCATCACTATCATCGTCGTCGTCGTCGTCGTCGTTCTCGACCATACGCATTTTCTGAATCAATATTATTCTCATATGCCCAGTTAATATCTTCGTATTCCATAAAATCTGCATCATTTCGACCAACATGTTTTCAGATAAAATTGTGTATCGTCATTGTAGTAACAATGATCATCGTTTGCTTTTCAAAACTATAACTTGGCATATCCCTTAAAATGACCCATTTTTTTTCAAAACACCAAAAGTTCGTTCAATCACACTACGTAATGATGAATGTGAATGATTGAATATCTCTTCTTTACCAGATATCGGTCTACCTCTACGAAAGTCAGGTAAATGATATCGCTAACTTCTATATGGTCCAAGATAACCTTTCATTTGAGGATATCCAGAATCAACAAAATAATATTTTCCTACAAGTCATAATATAACAAACAATTAATTCAAGAATTTTTTTATAAAAATTATCAATTAAAGAAATTATACTTTATTATTTAAAAAATCACATATAAATAAAATATCTAACCATTTGGTGGGTGCGGAAATTTGTATTTTGGATCTCGAATTGCATCAAGAAATATTCTAGTGTCATGTGCCGATCCTTCCCATCCAGCCATGACAAATGTGAAACACATATTAAAATCACATACTGCCATAACATTTTGAGTCGGGATACCTTTTCTTCCAATATAGGGAATTTGTTCATTTGGTGGAAGAATAGCCGCAATGTGAGTACCATCAATTGCACCTATGCAATCCTAAACAAATAATCATATTACTCTCGTGCATATTTTTAGTTGACCAAATATATCAAGCTATAATAATATAAAATTAAATTTTAACCTTAAAATGCGGCATATATCTAGAATCTTTACGTATTTGTTCGGGTATTGAGCTAAAAAAAGGATCTTCAGGTGCAATTCGATCAGTGGTCATCCTTGAAACTTTATCAAGCACAATTGCAAAGTGTCGACTTATTGTTGATCCAGATCTTTGAAATCTTTCTCGACATTGGGAAACTTTTGCTCCGGTGCCCAAGATGTATAAAAAAAATTCCCAACATTTCACTAGAAGATATGTTTCTTGAAGTTTGCAAGTTGTATCTTGTCTCCAAAACTCTCAACAAACTTGTGAATACCATTTTAGACATCCTAAAATTAATCATACAACGTGATTCGTGACCATCAAGGATCTCTCGGATCTATGTCTCACCTGACTGTTTTGAATCCATGCATGGTTGCCTCAATATATACTTCTCGTAATATAATTGCACGGAAGAAGATGCAACAACAAATAATCAGTTAAAACATTCTATGCGTTGTAAAATCTCTTTCTTTTCTCTTTCTTCATCACTTTCATCACCGCTGCAATCGTCAACTATACTCATCACCTGTGAATAAATTTACATTGTAAAATCATATATAAACAACTATTGATAAAACTAATTTAATAAAAATAAGTAGAACATAAATTCAATATCTAAAGACCAAACATAAACAACTATTAATAAAACTAGATTACACATAAATAAGTAGAACATAAATTCAATATCCAAAAACAAAACATAAATAACTATTGATAAAACTAGTTAGCATTGTCAGCTAGTCACATAATAGATATCTTTGAACCTTAGAAGATCAGAAAATTTTCAACTATCCTCCATTTCAGTCTTAAGCCACAAAGCTCTAATCTTGGGATTAATTGATAAAAAAATAATTCGCTTGTCCTTATTGAGCAGTAATTTAAGTGCGAAAAAGTATAGCGGACTAGCTTCTAGAACTTCTTCCGACATGCTATCAAGCATTTTGACTGCTTGTGGAATACCATATGGATATATAACAAGAGTCAAACTAGATGTGGCTTGACTCATATTGTCAGCTGCACTGCATAATTTTTCTATTTGACTAGATAATCTTGCAGCCCCTCCAATTTGCTTTGAGGATTTCTTTATTCCAGTTTTAAAACGTGAACTTGATATCTCAGGGTTTTTTTTCTTTTTTAACCGTTTTCATCAATTTGAACATCATTTGAGATGTGAACATCATTTGAAATGTGAACATCATTTAAAATGTGAACATTATTTCTCATATTTTCTTCTTCATTCTCTTCAGGTATTTCGTTGTTAACATCCTCAAAAAAATCAATACGGAGTGTACCAGAAGAAGGTGCCCATGCTTTATCACCTGTTGCAACTATCCCCATGAACATTTGGTCCAACTTCGCTTCGAATTCAGGATCAATGCCCAATGTTCTAAATTTTTTAGCTTCAGGCACAACCTACATATAAAATGATAGTTTAATAACAGTAATTATCAATAACCTCATAAATAAGGAAAAAAATAAAAATATTCAGAATTATTAATGTACCTGGAGCCTACTCTCCCACCAATCATTTGATGCATCAACAGTTCTTTTTATAGGATTCCACCCTAGACCAGTATCTTCGCCTTTAAGTTTCTTCCAAGCTTTCTATTCTTTTTTAGGGCATCCCACCTATTTTTAAGTTGTCTTTGTGAAAAACCCTTGCTCATTTCTTTCTCAAAGGTGGTCATTATTTTCAACCATCCATCTTTTGTGAAATGAGTACCAGGCCTATTGCCTTTCAATATCTCTTTAATACAAACATCACAAAATATTTCAGTTAATCTCTTATCCCACATTGCTTTCACTTTTTCATCACTAACTTCAACCGCTGAAGTACTCATCTATTGTGTATACGAACAGATTCGTTTCAGCCAATAAAGCAATCAAGAAAATCAAATGTCACATAAGTATATTTGTTTACATATGTATCAAAATTTTAACTATATGCATGAAAAAATAACAGTAAAAGATATGTATGTCCTTATTCTAAGGGAAACATCTATTTTTTGTATCAATTAACTATTTAAAAAATATTATGGGTGACTCCATTTTGATACACTCTCCCACCATTAATTAATAATAATAGTAGAATATACACATTAGTGTTATATATAGGTATAATATTAAAATAACCAACAGAACCGACAATGCTACTCAACAAAGAAAGAGAAAGATAAAAGAAGCAACTTTTGCTTAAGTAAATGGAGTTTTTCATATAAATATTTTGGGTAAAACTTCTTGCTCAAAAACATGGAAAAATTTTCCATTGCATAGTAAATGGAGTTTTTTCGTATAAATATTTTATTAGAGGATTAATATAATTTTTCGTAATAGATTTATTATCATTAATAGAGTTTTAATAAAGATAATATATAATCCTTGTCGATTCATCATATTTTCTTAATTTCCATCAAATAGGCATCAAAGCTTATGTTAGAAATTGTTTTTAAAGCTATGATTGGATGCCCAGTGTTCAAGATGAGGTGCAGACTGAAGAATTGTTGTAGATAATACAAGCTTTGTGACAACAAAATGACGTGGATATTCAAATGGGCACTAATGGAGGTTCCACTTATAACCCTTGTCTTCATAGATTTTGCAAGAGATGAATTGGAAGAGCCCTAGAATTGAGTGGTCGATGAGTGAAGATAAAAAGTGGATAATTTTCATGGGAAGGTACACGTTGAAGAATATTAGGATTGGAAGTCATGGTAGAAGTTTATTTTAAGTGAAAACCTACGGTTGAACCTAGAAAAGTTCTAGTTTTGAAGTTGCAATTCAATGGTGGAACAGAGTTGAGGAGCAACAATCACGTCAATGAAAGCAGAAATTCAGTAGTCTAGAACCAAAGAGTACTCAAACCGAATCAAATTATTAATAAATCAATTTAGAATAATATAAAAATCAATTGGTTTCTCTCTTTTATTCCTTCAATGTCTATATTTTTCTCAATAACCTCATAAATAAGGAAAAAATAAAAAAAATATTCAGAATTTCCCAAGACATCACCAGCAGTAAAAGAAATGTGAAAAAAATAGAGTTACCCAGACGAAAAAAGAAGAAGATAAACTCACCTGTGGTGGGGAGAAGAGGAACAAAGAACCAGAGGCTTTTGAGAAGTGGAGAAGAGGAACAAAGAACCAACAAGTAGAGGAACACCAGCACCAGCAGAGAACCAGCAGAGAACAAAATTTGGAGGAAAAAGGGTAGCCGTCAGGAACACCAGCACCAGCAAAAAAGAACCAGCAGAGAAGAACCAGCAGAGAAGAACAAACGTGTGGTGTGGCTAAAAATGTAAAAGAACAATCCAAAAGTTCTTTTTAGCTGGAAAAGCTAAATATTTCTGCTTTTCATTTGCTGAAAAGCACTTGCAATAAGTTAAAATTTTAGTTCTAAATGAAATGGGTTCTTTACTGCTTTTGATGGAAAAGTGTTTTTTCATATAAAAGCCCATCACTTAAGCATAGGAGAACGGGGCTTAGTTTTATTGAGTTGGATAATTGGATTGAGTTGGTAATTGGGTTGGGTAATTGAGTTTGGTTGGATAATTTTATTTATTAATCTTTTCGGTTAACCGAATAATTGGGTTAGGTTGGTAATTGGGTTGGGTAATTGGGTTTGGTTGGATAATTTTATTTATTAATTTTTTCGGTTAACCGAAAAAATTTAGTTAACCGACCGGTTTCAAATCGAATTAACAGTTAACCAAAAAATCATAAAAAAATTAACCGACCCCCGACCGAAAAAATTCGGTTAACCGACCGATTAACCAAATTCATTCGGTTAACCAAATTTTTTCGGTTTTACCCGAATTATGCACACCCCTACCAGTTCTACTTTATTTTTAGCTTTTAATTTTGAAAGATATGCGACAACATTTTACTTTTATTTAAAATTTTCATTTTAAATTATGTCACATGAGATTTTACATGTCATTTAATGGTTGAATTAGCAGTTCCAATAATGGAAGGACTTGATATAACATCGATAATTCGGGAACATAATTAGAACATTTTGAAATTTAAGGACTAATTTAAAATAATAACCATAGTTTGAAGATGTCTGGTACAATTAACTCAAAATATAAAATTTATGTTTTGATAGGATGAGTTTAAATTGTATTATCCTTAAATTCAAAATAAAATTAATTATTATATTGATAATATAAATATTTTAAAATTAATAATTAATTGTTACTTTAAAATTTGAATTGCCAGTGTAGCATGGGCCATCATGAAAAGTTGATTGAATTTTGACATGTTTTTCTTTCCGCAGCCCATTTGGGTGTTCTGCATGGTTTTATGGTTTCAATCCAACTCCAAATCAGGAGCCATGAATTAAGTCAATGTTTGAGGGATGTAAATTGTAAATAAACAAAATTTTCAAGTACCCGTTGCAATAGAACAGAGAGCGTTGTTGCCTGCTACTTTCTGTGGTTTAATTTGACGGATTTGAAGGGTAAAAAGTCCAATGAGAGTGTGCTGGGTTGGCTGGGAATCTTTGTGCAGCACATAGTATCATAGATATCATTTCTGAGTTGACTTTGAAATAATATTAATTAAATTCAGAAACACTTATTTCAATCCAAAATTAATGTCTTTACTATTCATAATCCTATCCTATTGACCCAAACCAAAATCCCGTTGGCTAAACAAACAGATTACAAACACAAATCTACGTACAGATCGGCTTTAATTTCATTTCCATGCATTCCCATTCATTACTATTTCTGGAAATTCTACTTTCTCAATTTTATAAATGAAAAAACTCCCGCCCTGTTTCCTGCAACCCTACAAACAACAACGTAGCTTTTAGTCTTTCAGAAATGTCAACCTCTGATTATACTCCTAAAGCTAAAGCCAAAGGCAAAGCTTACTGGCACTGGAACACTACCAAAACAAAGCTTGATTTTCCTGCTGTTATTGTTTTCTGTTGCTTCTTCTTCGTTTTTGGCTTCCTTTGTTCAAGCCTTCGCTCTCAGGTGATCTTTTCTTTTCCTCATATAATTCTTTAATGTTGTTTTCATCTTTTTGTTTAATCCGATTGTTTGGAAGTAGGTTTCTGGAGTAAGGCAGAGAGGGAGGCAGCTGCTTAATTCAGTGGAGTATGAGTTGATGGGACATGGAAAAACTGGAGATGATTCTATTTCTGTTATTCCTTTTCAGGTTGGGTTTCGTTGTCGATATTCATCGTAAATCATTCTTATCTTTATGATGTTTCATCATCTGATTCATTGCAGGTTATAAGTTGGAGGCCACGTGCTTTTTATTTTCCGAAATTCGCAACTCTGGAGCAATGCCAACATATAATTAACTTGGCAAAACCATACCTTGCACCTTCCAAATTAGCTTTGCGGAAAGGGGAATCAGAAGGTCCACAGGATGTTAGAACAAGGTATGTTGGGGTTCCAACTTTGTAGGTACGCTAACTGTTTGATGTTGTTTGTTGTAACAATGCTTTTTTTTTTACATAGCTAAGCTAAAACTTCCATGTTAAAACACAGTATGGGCACGTTTCTTAGTGTTTCTGACGATCCTACTGGAGTTTTGGACGCCATTGAAGAGAAAATAGCAAAGGCTACAAAGCTTCCAAGGACTCACTATGAGGTAACTTGAAAACAATATTTACTGCTTCCCTCTTTGTCTCTTTCAGACCAGCTTTGGTTAATTGGTCTTACGTTGTTGGGGGGATCAATGTCATGGTTTTAGCATTTTAATGTTCTGCGCTATGAGTTGGGACAAAAGTACGATTCACATCTTGATGCGTTCCCTGTCGAACAATACGGTCCCCAAAAGAGCCAAAGGGTATGTTATGTCCTTGCTTCTGCTGCTTTTTCTCTCTGTATTTTTAGGGGCATTAATAATTCGGTCGGCCACCGAATGTATTATATGAGTTCGAAATATAAAAATTAAAGAATAGACTTAAACTTAGTTGGATTTATACAAATTATTATAGTGAACTTAAAATCATAATACATCTATATATTTTTAAACTAATAAATAAATAAAAATTAAAAAAAAAAGAAAAGAAAGAAAGAAGCCCTAAATGTTTTTCTTCCCATGTCAAACTCAAATCAGTGTTGGATGGGACACCAGATCATTTTCTATTCCTCTTTTGACTATTTTCTTTTTCCATTTCATCAATCATCACTCAAGTCTCATTTTTTTTTAATATAGTACTTGTTATTATGGTTTTAAATTAGTGTTATTATTTGTAATTTGTTTTTTTAATTAAAAGCAAATAAAAATAATATTGCAATGGTATTTTTTTTCATGTTTCAAATTTATTTGAACAAAATGAAAAAAAAAGGTAAAATTTTCAATTAATTCAATTAACCGTCCGTATTAACTAAAATTATTTCGGTCAATTAAAAGATTTTGAAAATTTTTTTATTCGATTAATTAAAACTTTTATGATTTTAATTAATTCAATTCAGGTATTAATCAAATCAACAATTTAAACACCACCTATGTATATGTATTTTCATTGTTTACATCATAGATTTATGCTGACCTAGTTACGAAAATAGGTTGCTACCTTTTTAGTATATCTGTCAGAGGTTGAAGGAGGAGGGGAAACTGCATTTCCATTCGAAGTAAGATTTTAGAATCAAAACTGATGCTTCTCCCATTGCCCAGTTGTTGTTTCTGACTGCAATATATAAATGCTATGAACAATGTCCAGAATGGGTTGAATATGGATGGAAGTTATGATTTCAAGAAGTGTATAGGTCTGAAAGTGAAGCCACGCATCGGAGATGGGTTTCTGTTCTATTCATTGTTTCCCAATAATACGATCGATACGGTACCCATTTTCTCCACTATTTGTATGGCTGCAGTTTTAATATTTGTTTGTTAATTTCACGTTTCATCATGCTGTCAATGTGCTTTGGCAGGCATCACTTCATACCAGCTGTCCCGTAATCAAAGGTGAAAAATGGGTGGTTACGAAATGGATCAGAGATCAAAAAGATTTTTTTTAGGGATCGATCCCTTCCCATCAGTCAAGTTGTCCCAGAGTTTTTGACTGGTTTCTCCTCATATCGCCATTAACTTTTCCAGTTAGTCTCAATATGAACGCTTGTTTCACATATGGTTATTCCTTTTCTCATGTAATTGCTGAAAAAAATTAGAATCAGTTTATACAGATTTCTCATGTACATAATATCAAAGTAAATAATAATATTCTCAGAAGTATGAATTAAGATCTAAGAATCTATCTGAACTACACTGTTCTTGGAATGACTTCAAATACTGGGTGAAATCTCAAACCTGCTTAACACTGAGAGGCCCTCTGCTACATCAATCCACCTTTCAACTGCACCTTCAGGCAAAATTTCAAATGCAAAACATATTCACTTGTATTAGATATAACACAAAACCTGCAGGGTTTGATGGTCAATTGTTACTGGCTGAATTACGGTGTTGCTTGTATTTTCTTCCAGAGTGATCTTGCGAGGTTATTGCGATAACTTGGCTAATCCTTCAAACTGTTCTGCCCTTTCATCTCTTTTGCATAGGTTAAATGCCTCCTTGCATATGATTCACTAGAAATTTGAAGGTCCACGATAAAGCTGTTTGATCCTTCAAATTGATCGGCCATTAATTATAGATTCCAGTAAACCATCAATGCCAGCAAAAATGGGAAATGGAAAATCATAATTTATGCCAGTTTTGATATGGTTGCTTTCCCAACCGCTTCAAAACATACATGCAACCAGCTGCCGCGAACAATCCAACCGCAGCAAACGCTATCACTTCTGAATTCTCAACAGTCCTATAATAGCCTCTCTGCAACATTACGAAGCTAGACAGTTAGTTCATTAGGAAAAACAGAAAATTTGCATTATTACCATATTCCATATTCTCCCACAAGATTCAGTGAGTGCTCATGTCCAATTTTCCTATCCTCAAGAGCTCAGGTCTAGGGATAAACATTGGTCAGCCCTAATTCACAATTCTTAACCAAATTATTACAACAGCAGATAAAAAGGGGCAGAAGAGGTGTATCAGGTTTCATACTGCCATTTCCCCTCTTTCCAGTAAAACGAATCATCCATGAATATAAAATGTGCACGGATGCATAAATTGGGTCAAGGACACACCTGCATCAGAATAAACAAAATTGCAGCATTTGTGGGAGCTAGGGAAAGGCTTATCATTCCTCCACGCAACTCATTTGGCACATACCTAAAAAATAATGATTAAAAGCACAGTGACTTAAAACTAAAATTTCACAAATAAGAGGCATGGTGTTGAAAAAAACGACTTCAAAAACTTGTAACGTACATGGTCCTCAATCTTGCAAGTGAAGGCAGAATTAGGCCAACGCAGGCATGGAACAAAAAATACTGTGTCACCAGAGCTCCAATTTCCTGCAATCCAAACCACAGAACTCTGAGGCTATGGGTGGACTAAGAACAAGTGGCCCTAATTTATATATATATGATAATTTATATATTTATTGAGATAGATATAGAGGCATAGTACACATACCTGGTAATCAAAAGCTATTATAGACAAAAGAAGACCCTGTATGATAAATGCATATACCAAGCAATCCTCAGTTCGAAGTGGTGCATTAATAAACCATGGGAACAGTGTACTTCCTAACATCCTTGCCCCCAACAGACATGGATACATCAACCCTAGATACACTTCTCGACCATCAGCCTGTAACACATGAAAAAATTATCTTAAATTGATAGGTTTCAAAGACATAAAGCTTCCAAGATGACAAGTTCAAAACTTAACAAAAAGAATTAAAAAAACTGAGAACCAAGCAAACATTCTTCTCAACAAAAGATATGATCTTACCACCAGTGTCGGGGCCCAGAGAATCCAGAAAACTACTATGGAGAAATGAAGGCAAGATTGTGCGCATGCTAGTAACCATATCCTTCTATCTGCAGAACATAAGCAGTTTAGCTAGTCAAAACATTTTTCTTTTCTGGTAAGAGTATTCCATCATACAATTATGTAGCAATCAAACCCGTCATCACCCGTAAAAGAAATTTAAAGGAGAGTGAACTCAGGAGCAACTCCAATCTAAAACAGTTTCGTGTATTTAATCATGGGAAACACATTTAATACTATAATTCATAGTGTTTAGTAACAAATCAAGCTAATTTCAAATGGCTGCTAAAATTGCCATATTAAAATGTTCAATGTTACAAGAATGCTTCCCTGAACAAATTAAAAACAATTAATGGAACTAGAAAATTCTTACCACAAAGGATATATGAGTAAAAGGACACTTTATATTCCTTAAAGGTCACTGTCTGAGGACTCCCACCATAAACTCTGGAAATACAGATAATGCCTACTATTGCCGTAAGAATAGCTGCAGTGGAAGGACATGCAATTTCTTTCTCCAAATTACCACCCACCATCCAATTGCTCATCACCTGACTTCCAATCAAAGCCGCAGACTCGAAAAAAGTCATCAACCAAAATGTTTCATTCAAAAGATCTTGCCTATGACCCTGGAGAAAAAAACCCAAAGAAAGTTGATACCATTATGTTCAAACTTGTCGCTTTTGGATTGCAAACCGAGGAATGTATCAACAGAGAGAACTGAAAGTATCTTTGCACCAACCTTGTCATGTTCAACAACAGCCCATGTCTCGAAACTGAAGGAAAATATTGATGTTGCCAAAGATAAACACACATTTGCTACCCAAAAGCTAGGACTTGATGTAATCCTCTTCCATATCCCAACAACAAGGTGAAAGATATAAAACACCAAACAAGATTTCTTTCGACCTCTACATGAATAACAAAAAATAAAGAAAAAATAATCAAAACTTTCAGAATCTATATCACCCAACGATTCATAAATAAATTGGGTTAATTCACTGAAAAAAAAGGCAATAGAAACATGGAAAGATTAAGTTTTACTCACATTAAATCAGAGAGAAGGCCTAAGAAACTACCGACAAAAAGAGCAGCTCCAAATCCAACAAGCATAAACGTCACTGTATCTTCCTTGGTAATTCCATAGTAAACCAGCTCAAACTCTCCGTACACAGACCATAATCCTTCCAACACTGCGAAAACGATTATGTAGAAATCAGATAAACTTTTTTTCCCTTTCAATTCAGAAAAAAAGAAAAAAAATTTTACCTGAGGCGAGGGAATAGAGAAGGAGAAAGTAACGTTGGAAGCGGAGAGAAGAGGCGAAGGTTGGGTGGTCGTAGAAAGGAGGTGATTTAGTAGGGGCGTGCTTGGAAAGGTAGAAAGGGAAGAGAGAAAGTGAGAAGAAACAAGAAAGGAAAATGAAGATGTAGACGGAAGAACTAGGTACCCAAACGGAGCTTTCGATTACAACGCCCATTTCGATCTCCGACGGACAAACCCTAGATCGGATCGGAGAAAAGTGACAAGTGAGAAAGGAAGCGGAGGTTGGATCTTCTGGAGTTTGAAATACGCGCCGTTTTACCGTTCCAGAGGATGCTATAAAACGGTTCGTTTTGATGTCATAAATAATATTTTCAGCCTCAAATATTAAAGCAGCGAAGATGGGCCGCCTGTTTTCGAAACAAAAAGGTGTTAATGTAAAAAATATTAAATATTAATTTTATTTTGTAAAACATAGGAGATATTCAAATTATTGCTTTTAAATTTTATCTAAATTTATGCAAAATACGGATATATTGGATCCAAAATTCATAAACAAAACTTATCAACTTATTTTGATTATATGCCGTTGAATCACACAATATGCATCTATAAAACAAACCAATTATGTATTTTTTTTTAATGTTATGTGTAACATATTTCGTTTTCTGCATAAATCTAAATTTAATTTTAAATGTATTTACTTCATAATGGAAGTAAATTGGATCGTTATACTCTGCTTGCAAGCAACTCTACTCTACCTCTTTAATTGTTATGCAAGTTAGGGATTCAATCTAATAATAATAATACGAATCAGAACACATATTCTTTATTGTTGACAGAGGAACATCTAACGAATCAAAACATCAGCCCTCTGGGATCTGAAAAGAATTAGTTCTTTAGTGAGAAATAATAACTAAGCAGAAGTTCCAGAAAATCTTGAAGAAACCCCTCTTCATCCATGGTTGTTTGAAGCTGGGAGATGGGTGATGGTTGATGATGAGCCAACCAACACCAGATGTCATCCTGAATTTGTGAACACAAGTTTCATAAGGACTTGATATGACTGCATGTTTGATAGTCATTTGGTTTGGTTTGGTTCGCCTGAATTTCCCAAATTTGGCGTAATATTTTGATAGCATATATTGTTTAGCTTTACAGTGTCGACAAGTTCAAAGCCACCTGTCTACATATTCACAAATTCTCCTCTTTAAATTAAATAACTACATTCCAGTTCCAGTTTGTAGCTTCTGATTGTTTGGGATGATTCGGCTTAATGAATCATCCTAAGCTGTTTCATTTTCAGACATGAGTACAATATATATGAAAAACTTAAAAATTCGACCGACATATACCCCCGAGTCCGGGGAGCAAAGTATGGAATCATATGCTGAAATTTCCTCCATACTGTTTAGCATTGAATTTGATACTAAGAATATATACAACATAAAACATCAACATGCAATACCCTTTCAAGAAGTGTATACAGTAGACATTGTCCCCTCATTAAAAGTCCTGTAGGAGTTGCACACCAATGAAAAAAAAAACGTAAGCCGAGCGAGAAAAGTTGGGTTTAAGAATAATTGGTCTGAGCCAATTATAGATGAAAGTTACCTGTAGGAATCCACAGATATTGCTTGGTTTGCTGGCATTGTTTTAGCATCCAAAGGCAGCTTCCAAGGTGCTTTGACATCTGCAGAATGCTGTTTACTCTCCCCCTGCAACACAAACAAACAAGCAAAGCAACATTTATGGTGAACCCTCCCTCGATGCAAAATCACTGTAGACAGCAAATTGGTGAAAGCGAGCTTACATATCCAGGGATGCTTCTTGAAAGAAGGGTGATATATTGCTCCATGGCTGCTTCTGGACTCATGTTCCCAAGTCTTTTCCAGGCATTCCTGTCACAATGAAAACCGGTTTCTTCAGATTCTTAATGAGCCACAAAAGCACATTCTCCATGCGGATTACACCTTACAATCTGATTCCATTGTCCATAAGATTAGATCTGAAGCGAGGTAATACTCTGAATGTCAATGTACTTGTGGATTTTTAGCTGAGACATTTAAATCAACCTTATATCTAATCCTCATATACAGGACTGCAGTTAAGAATAAAAAGCAAACACTTGAAGGGCTTTTATTCAAATTCAGAGGAGAATTTTTACCATTTTGCACGAGCAGACAACTTGAATGCCATAGGATGAGTCTCATGGCAAGGCCCTTCAGTGGCAACCTTTTGGAGTCCATATAATTGCATCTTTAGATTATCGCCAAGTTTCAAAATTTGATCAGCATTGTTTCTACTTTCCAAAAAACACACTGCAGCACCAAAATCCTTCTCCAATTCAGTTCTTTCAATCCCCTCCCAGTCGTCATCAGATAAACCCTTGTTTAAGCAATCTTCCAACACCTCAATCTCTTCTTCATCCTCTTCAGCTAATCCTATCTCAGTGGTTTTATCACCAAAATTCTCTTCACCAGAACTGATTTCTTCAACAGTTACCTCTGAGATTTTTGTTGGTCCATGATTATCATTCAAACACTCTTCAAGGGTACCCTTTTCTTCCGCAGATTCACCTAAAGCATCAAACTTTACAACTTCTGAAACAAACCCAATTCCCTTTTCACATTCTAGAACGCATTTTTCGGACTTATTTGGGACCTCCATACATCTTGAAACAGCCTCGAGATGTTGATCAATGACAGAAGACAACGAAAGAAGCTTAGCAATAATAAATGAAAGAACAAAGGAAAGAGAAAGAGTAAACAAAAATTCAAGTAAAAGCTCCATGCTACCTTGGTTTATGGTTAAGAATTGGGATGAAAGGAAAAAAATAAAAGAACGAGAGAGATGAAGAATTCTGGCGTCTTTATTGTCGGTTGAAAATGATATATAAGGGAATAAGAAAAGTGGGATTTTGAGGAGCAGAGCAAAGAATATTCTTGTTTATCTTTTTTTGGGGTGTTTTGGAAACTGCAAAGGGCGGGTGTTATGGCCAATGTCAAATGTGTCGGTTCCTGATTCGAAGGAAGAAGAGGGAGAGCTGTATTTTTGAAAAGGACTCTTCCGCTAATTGCCTTTTCTTTTCTTTTTTCTTTTTTTACTTACAACTTTGGGACCTAATTGGACAACAGTGAATATTGTCTATTATAACTTTCGAGATTGCATGCCGACAACCACTTTCAATTTTCTTTAATTTCTTCTTCAGACCATGATTGTATTTTTTATTCAAGTTTGAGTTAGAATTTGATAGGATCGGAATGATAAAATTGGAGAATGGGATGAGTTTTAAGTTGAATTTACTTTTGACATTAAACAACTGATTCAAGCTTATTTACAAGCTCAAAGATTAGAGATGTTCAAGGTCTTGTCTGATCCCCTGACCTTGTCTTGTCCTTTTGATGTTACCATCAACTCTGGCGCTTTTTGTGTCATTAGCATAGAAGATCCTTCGTGGCAAATGGCATGGAATGGCAGCCCCCAGTCCCAGTTTGTCGAAGCTATTAACTCAATAGCCAAAAAGAGAAGTAACTCTCTATAAACAGCTTGGCCTTAAACTTACACAGGAGATGATGGGTAAAAATACCATGGAGGCAATGTATTACTATTCAGATTTTATTTTGTTCTCTTTACTTAAATAAATAAATAAATTAGTCTATTATATCTTACATCAAAGAGTAAATTCATTGCTCTATTAAAAACTTCATACATTTCTATAATTAAAAACTGGCGTGGCAAACTGAATAATCAAACAACCACACCACGTGTACATCATGCCGACTTAGGGGAACCATTTTTAACAGTAAAAATAGATATAAATTTTCACAAAAGGATGAGTTTGTGCTTTAAAATAAGATACAAAAATTAATTTATGCATTTTTTAGCAGAATGTAACTAGTAGTACAAGTACCTCCATGTATTTTTACCGAAACGATGGCTAAGAGACATTGGGTTGGCAGGTGGATTTTCAGTTACTTCGTCTATTTCAGAAAGTTAATGAACAGTGACAATTGCTTCACCATATTAGCAATGATGTGTTTTGAACATTGCTTGTGGTTATGAATTTAGAATTTCGGAGTTATTGTCCTTCGACACCACATTTGCATTTTTTTAAACCTGCCCTTGTATTATTCTCTAGCAAAAAGAAAAAAAAAAACCCTCTTTTAACATTGTTAGGTAGTATGTATATGAACTGGTGGAGAGTATTGTCAATGGACAAAACGTAGCTTCCTAACTCATAAATAAACCCATTAATTAGATAACTCATAAATAGACACAAAAATTTATTTGAGAAATCTAATATATTTTATAATTAAAATTGATAAAAAAATAATTAAATAATACAAAATTTATTGTCCTTACTCATACAGGTTGGACTAATCTAACTGGACCAAGTTCATTAATTAGTAGAATATCCACCCTCAGATTTTTAATTTGAAGAGGTGAAAGGACGAACTTCAAAACATTTTACCTTTGATGCTTCTGTTTATTCATGGATTGATTATTCTGTATGCTATTTAGTGGAGTTTTTATGCTAGTTCTTAATAAAATTCATTTAAATATTTTAGTTTCATATGAATAATTAAATCAAACAATTTTATGTCAAATTACAAAGGTTGTAGAACTAAACTTTACACCTTCATAATATTTTTTTATACAATTAGCATTTTAAAAATTCAATTTTACACTTTGGTAACATTTTGTACTTTTAAAGTTTTAATACCTCATTCAGTGCAAATGAAATGAATTGGATACTGAGCCCACATCCTGCTACTTTTGAAAGAAATATAAGGATGGGCCTGCAGAGGAAAACATCATGGCAAGCAGTATGGGTGTATATGTTAGTACCCACGAGGCAATTAAAGGCTTGCAAAGTTTGTATTTGAATTAATATTACATGATTAAAATTAATTACAGAACAGTGTAAATGTTAGGAGGCATCTCGAATCAGAAATAAGTTCCATTTATATATATATACATGTTTCCAGGCAGCGTATAGGAAAAAATGTTCATTTCCTTTTTAACAAAAAGAAATATGGAGAATGAAGTTGAGTGTTAAAAGCAACTTTTAATCAAACCAAAGGGAAAAAAACAGTTGAACTTTAGTAGCAATGACCTAAGCTCATATTGACCTACCAAGCTTCTTTTGGAAGTTAGCTTGTCTTGATGGTCGCCACAACTGGGATTTTACTGTTCAATTTCCTTTATGTCTACCTAAAGAAGAAAAACTTTTGGAGAAACTAGATGTTGATTATATGCATCGATGAATTTGGACCAAGATTTACGGTTGTGCATAAAAGATAACATATCAATACTTTAAAATCAATACTAAAGGCAAAAGTGTTAGCCAACAATCTCTTCGTCTAGTGACAAGTGTTAAGAAATATGGAAAGGATGATTGAGTGTCTGAACCAGTTCTCACTCCCTAAACCCCACTGCAATAAGTTAAGGTAGACTCTGTTGGATCGCCGGCACCCCCACAGCGCAACGAAAAAATTAAAAATCGGCGACCCTAACCACGGATCCATGTGTGAGGAACGAATCGGGGTGATAAAGGTTACGAAATTACCGAATGTTTATTCTGAGTAGACAGTGACACCTTAACAATGAGTAGTCTGATCTGCTGTCGAACCTAGCCGCAATCTATCTGACCCCGGCCTCTACGTAATCCACCCAGTTGGTTATGAACGGAAGGAATCCCCAAAACAGTTTTGAAAAGAATTTTCTTTGACGGCTGCTAGACCCAGTCAAAGGAAAAACGGGATTCTTATATATTGATTTTTTTAGGGTTTTAAAAATTAAATAAATATAATAATATTTTAAACCGAAAATTATAATTACATTAATTATAATATAATTTCGGTAAATCATATATTTATTTAAATACAGACCAAAAAATTATATTCTCATTATGTGTACAACAACCTTGTACATATAATGTGTTCGATATTTGATTACCCAATTAAATTAATTCTATAATTAATTTAATTCATGTGACAACCAAACATAATACCAATTATGTTTTATTCCGTTCATTTCAACTATAGGGTGTGACCCTGTAGGTTCCTGTAACGTTAGCAGTAATACTAGAACGATTCCAATGTTACAAACAATGAGTGGCATCTAGCAATGCATCATTGCTACCTAAGTCACAAGAAATTATGATTCGACATAACCTTTTATAATTAACCATTTATGTAATAATCCTTAAGTTCTTTATCTCTGGATTGGACACAAATCATGGAATAGTCACACTTGCATAGTCCATTCCATGTTCCTTGATATCTTAAGTAGACTATGATATACAAATAAGTATGACATCTCATATCACCTTATTTGAGCATGGTCATGCATTTCTAGTCTCACTTAATCAAGTGGCCTAAGATATTACTCCCACTATGTAGGAGAGGCTTATCCTATCTCGATCAACCATATCCCTCTACATAGATCGTGGTATATCCAACATCAGCCTTTATAGAACAACCAGTTACAGTGTACGTTTGTCTGTATCAAAATATACAACTCACGATGTTGGGATTATGATGATCTCAAGTCTGAGGATCATATACATATTAATCACTATGAGTAATGTTGTGACAATTACATAATAACCCAAGAAACATACTCATAACGGGTCAGTCCAATATGTTGTTCTCTAACACACATATTCATGCATTGATTTTGACATTCCATATCAATGACAATTCTTTATCATCAATCAATTACATGTTAGTCTTAATGCATTATCGTTGTCCTATCCAACAATAATACTTGACTAAGGAACTTTTAAGAATAATCATATTATTCTCAGGACATTATTATAAAACAGTTTATTTATACACAGAGAAAAGAAACTGAAATAATAATGGTAACGCCTTATATTAATAAACATGATAAATCAAGTATGTTATTACAATCATCTCACGATTGATCTTTGGGCATACTCTAACAGACTCCATATTTGTGTTGTTGACAATTTATTGAACAATGATTATGGGTTGCATTGATTATGTGGTGCCCATAAATGAAGATCATATCACTTAAGGAAACATATTTGAAGATTGGATTTGATCGGATCATCCTATCTAATTGCTTGGATTATGGATATTGGATTGAATTGGAATGTTGTATTATTAGCTGCCAAGAGTACATGTTTACTTTGTTCATTATTATATTGTGATATATGCACGGATGGGGTGAGATTTATTAAATTTCATTCACTGAAACTACTAATTTTCAATTTTGGAAAATCAATCAACTTGCGATGACTTTTTGGATGGGATTCAAGTATTTTTGGGTTGAAATGTCTTCATAGCGTTCAAAGATCTATCTCTTATCTTCACAATGACTTAGAATCACTCAATTTCGATTCCAAGAGCTCAAATTATGACAGTTTTAGTGAAGACTGGGTGAGCGTAATTTCTAGACGGGATTATTACTAAAATTACGAGTTTCGAGCTTTTAATTTGAGTTTAAGTCATATTGGCTTTGATTTTTAGGCTTAGCTTTTATTATATATGAGCCCAATTGTATATATTAGGTTCTATTATTTTATTATTTAATTTCAGATATTATTTAAAAATACTTTAAGTTATTTAGGACTTTTATATTTTTAGTCAATAAGAAAGTTTAGTTTAAAACTACTTGTTTAGATTAATTAGAGTTTCAGTATACTTGAGAGTTTCATTTGGATGTACTTAGCTAACATATATAAAGGTCTCTTCGTTGTTTACTAGATACAAAATTTTTTTCATTAAATAAAATTTTCAACTTTGGGAGCTAGTTTCTTTTGTGCAAGATTGCTTTCTTATGAGTTTTAGAAGTAGTTTTGTTCTCAATTTTATTCAAGGAATTGTGGGAATTCATTTTTCATCTGTTAATTTTTCAAGGATTATTCCTTGGAGAATTGATTAGAGCTATTAATTGAGTTTGTTAGAGTTTATATCTAAAAGGGTTTAATTAGACAGTTATCCATTTGTCCATCATATCAATCAATTTATTCGATCCATCTTATTTTGAATATTTATTCTTTATTCTTAAATTTTTTATTTTAGTTATTTTATTTGTTTTTCGTATTTTTCTAAATCTATTTGGTTTCTTCTTTCCAGGTCATTTCTAAATCTTTCTTTCTCAAGTCAAATAACTTGAATACTATCATCTTCTGATTGCTTCCTCCCACTCCTTATCATTTCAAATGATAAGAGGCAGAAGATTGCATTATGATACAAGGTGATAAGGGTTAGCGGAAGAAGATTGTATTCAAGTTATTCGACTCGAGAAAAAAAGATGCGGATTTTACTTGAAAAGAAGAAACCAAACAGATTTAGGAAAATAATAAAAACAAAGAAAATAACAAAAATAAGAAATTTAAGTATAAAGAATAAATACTCAAGATAATAACCAAATAAAGAAAAGATAGAATAAAAAAAATGAAAAATGGATCAAATAAACTGATGGATATGATTGATATATGAATAAGTGTCCAATTGAACCCTTTGAGGTATAAACCCCAACAAACTTAATTAGTGGCTCTAATCAATCCTCCAAGAAATAATTCTTGGCAAATTGAAACACAAATAATGAATTCCCACGACTTATTAAAGAAAATTGAAAAGAAAACTATTTCTAAAAATCATAAAAAAAGTAATCTTACACAAAAGAAACTAACTTTTAGAGTTGAAAATTTCAACAAATGTGTCTCTAATGAACAATGAAAGGGCTTTCACATAGGGTAGCTAAGTACATCCAAATAAAACTCTCAAGTATACTTAAACTCTAATTAATCTAAATAAGAAGTAGTTTTAAACTAAACTTTCTTATAGACTAAGAAACATAAAACCCTACTAAATAACTTAAAATACTAAAAAATCCAAAACTAGAAATAAATAAATAATAAAATAATAAAACTTAATAAATACAACATTAGACTCAAATATAGTAAATTAAGCCTAAAAATCGAATCCAATATGATTTAAACTCGAATTAAAAGCTTGAAACTCGTAAGTTCCGTAATAATCCCATCCAGAATTTCTGCTCGCGCAGTCTTCATTGAAACAATCATAATTTGAGCTCCTGAACTTGAAATCGAGTGATTCAAAGTGTATTGTGAAGATAAAAGATAGTTATTTGAATGATATGAAGACATCTTAACCTGAAATGCATGGATCCCATCCAAAAAGTCGTTGCAATTCAATTGATTTTCCAAACTTGAAAATTGCCAACTTCGATGAATGGAATTTAATAAATTTCACCCCATCAGTTTATGTATCATTCCCCCTTTCCTTGAAAAGATTCATCCTCAAATCTTGTCTTTGGTTGAATAAGAAAGAATTTTATCATAGGTGGAATGGGTTAATTAAGCTCGTATCAAAGGATCAACAAATTCCTGAAAGAATGAAACAAGTCCACTAGACAAATTCAAGTTAAGGTTAGTGAAAACATAATCATTCCTCTATTTTGGATAGGTTCTCTCATTATTTGCATTGTCTTTTTCAATGTGAATTGAACTCTCTAATTTTATTTCGTAAGAATTTTCACTCACCAAAGTTGGACTATTAAATTGACTTTTATCGCTCAAGGTCTTTCTTCTCTCAGTCTTTTGGTATCATCCTCACTTCCCTTCAACCCCTTATAAAAATTTTAAACATTGTATTCATTAGAATAAAACTTTTTAAGAGGACAATAAAGGTCTAACTTATCCAAATTCATAGACTTTAAGAAACAATTCTAACTATCATCTTTTTCCAGTTCATAAAGTTCACTATCACTATCATCATAGTTCACACTATTACTATCAACTTCTATGACATCATCTTTGAAACAAGGTTCAATGCTAGATTTAGACTCAACAATAGGCACAAAATCAGACTTATTGTCTTCACAAATGGTGTCACTTGAAGTTTCTTGCTTATTCATATCATCATTGTCAATGATAGCAGTGGACGAAGACTCTTCAATAGGCTCTATGTCATACTTACGTTCCTCGGCTTGCAAGGATCATGTGACTACTAGCATCGAATCAAGTTGAAAGAGTAGGATGAGAATTTCAAGGATGTTTTCTTAAATGAATATGTTGGACATTTAGAGTCTTTGTGATCTTTCGCATTATACCATATGCACTTTCTAGCTCGTTCTCTTTGCTCCGATAAGTCATTTAAGCTCGCAAAACTTGTTGTGTGTTCTGTACTAATGTCTTTCTTGACAAGTCCATGAATAATAAAAGGTTGAATGACATTGGAAACAACATTTCTATACAAGTTTTCTTTTACAAATATGACATTTGTCCCTTGCCTAAGGTTCATTATTCTCCTCTTCCATACTATGTGTGTGTACCATTATTAGAGGCTGAAATAAAAAAAATCAAGCAAGAAAAGTTGGTCAAAGAAATTTAAACCTCACCGTTATGTGCTTACAATAAAAAATAAATAACTTTAAAAGGTGTTGACACCATTTTTTGATAAAACGGGGTCAACTTGGATTTTGAAAACGAAAATTAAAATGGGAGTCGCCACCAATATTTTTTAATGAGGTGTGATCGGGTCACCTTGAAAAGTGGTTATTTTTAATAAATAATTTAATTTTAATGAGGTGTGATCGGGTCACCGGCTTCAGGTCCGGCCATCGGTCGCCGCACTGGCCGCCGGCATCGGCGCCGCCGTGGGGGTCAAAATTTTTTTTCCTTTTCTTGACGCAGCTCCTAGGCCCTTCGAACACCCCTCCGACGACGGCGAAAAGAGGTAAAAAACTTCTTTTTTTTGCTATTTTCTATTACGAAATAAATAAATAAATAAATAGAAATAGAAATAGAAATAGAAATAGAAATGCAAAAATATCAGATCGGAGAAAAAACCTTTTATTGCTTTTTTTTAATCTTTCTTTTTTCTTCTTTTTTTTATAGATTTTTTTCAAGAACCCATTCATTTCCTTTACAATATTCGGCTTTATAGTCGAAAGCAAAGAGAAAGAAAAAAAATCCCAAATTGCTACTTTTGCTGTTGTATTTCTTTATTGTTTGCAGGTGAAGCAGGTGGCAATGGGACAATGGCGGTGGTGGCAGTGCGCGGCGGCCAGCAAGTGGACGACCTTAGGTGCGGCGCACCTAGGGTTAGGGTTACTTTTTTTTGTTTTCTGATTTGGGCCATTTGGGTAGTTGGGCTTTAGATTTTGGGCTTGAGATAGTTGGGTCTGTGATTGGGGTATTGGGCTAATGTTTTGGGTTTGGGCCCCGGGTAAATTTGGGCTGTACAGCTCCTCCTCTTTGCTTCATTTTCGTGTAACGGGAATGAAGCAAAGACTAAGAAAGACCAAATTTGCCCGGTCTCGCCGAGTCATGACTTCTCTTGACACTTCTCTTCAAGTAACTTTATTTCAATCCACTATGTCTTGTTGCTACGATCCACTCCACTACACTTTAGCAAATATATGACTTGTAGCTTCAATCTACTCTGCTGTAACTTCAGGGGGACAAGATTTGTGGTTTTAGTTTACTCCACTGTAATGTCAGGGAGATAAGACTTGTCATGGTAAATTTAATTCGACCTAATGTAACTTCAGAGGTATAGGATTCATCATTTTAATCCGTTCTACTGCCACTTCAGAGAGATAAGATTTGCAATCTATAGCTTACATTCGTTCCACTGCAATTTCAAGGAAATAAGACTTGCTATCTTCAGTCTGTTCCACTGCAATTTCAGAAAGATAAGACTCGTAATTTCAACCTGCTCCACTGCAACTTCAAGGAGATAAGGTTTGTATATTCAATCTGCCCCACTGCAACTTCAAGGGGATAAGGTTTGTTACTTCAACCTGCTTTGCTGCGACGTAACTTCAGAGGTAAGATTTGTTATCTTCAGTCTACTCCATTGCAACTTCAAGGAGATAAGACTCGTTATGGTAGATTTAATTCGACCTACTGCAACTTCGGAGGTATAAGAATAGTAGCTTCAATCTGCTCCACTGCAACTTCAGGGAGATAGGATTGGTTATCTTCAACCTACTCCACTGCAACTTCAAGAAGATAAGATTTGTTATCTTCAGTCTGCTCCACTGCAACTTTAAGGAGATAAGACTTGTTACGAAGTGATCTGCTCTACTTCAACTTCAGAGAGATAATATCTGTAGCTCTTCAAGAAAACATTTGATATCTTCAGTCTGCTACACTGCAACCTCAGTGAGATAAGACTTGTAGCTTCAACTTGTTTTACTGCATCTTTAAGAAAATAAAGTCTGATGCGATCTGCTCTATTGCAACTTCAGAGAGATAAGATCCATCATTTTAATCCGCTTCACTGCAACTTCAGGAAGATAGGATTGGTTTCTTCAATCTGCTCCACTGCAACTTTAGGGAGATAAGATTGGATGCGATTTGCTCTACTGTAACTTCAGAGAGATAAGATCTCTGGTTTTAATCCGCTCCACTGCAACTTTAGGGAGATAGGATTGGCTTCTTCTATCTGCTCCACTGCAACTTCAGGGAGATAAGACTAGATGTGATCTGCTCTACTGCAACTTCAGAGAGATAAGATTTGTGGTTTTAATCCGCTCCACTGCAACTTCAGGAAGATAGGATTGGCTTCTTCTGTCTGCTCCACTGCAACTTCAGGGAGATAAGACTGAATGCAATCTGCTCTACTGCAACTTCAGAGAGATAAGATTTGTGGTTTTAATCCGCTCCATTGTAACTTTAGGGAGATAGGATTGGCTTCTTCTGTCTGCTCCACTGCAACTTTAGGGAGATAAGACTAGATGCGATCTGCTCTACTGCAACTTCAGAAAGATAGCATCTGTAGTTTTAATCCGCTCCACTGCAACTTCAGGGAGATAGGACTGGTGTTTTAAATCTGCTTCCCTACTACCTTGGGAAGATAAGATTCACCATCTTCGATATACTCTACTACTGCTTAGGGAGAATGATCTATAATCTTCGACCTACTCCACTACTGCTTAGGGAGATAGGACTGGTGTATTTGATTTGCTTCGCTGCCAATACAGGAAGATAAGATCTACTATCTTCTTTGATCTATTTTCTGGGGACATAACCTGTATAATGAACCTAATTATGCCTAATGATTAGGATGTCATGATAAAAAATGAATCAAATGCTCCTAACTAGACGTGTATGCATGAATACAAAATTTCATGAAAATGATCCCTCAATGTTTGAGTTGTTATTGCCCATTGTTTAATAAGGCTTTATTACCAACAAGTCAGAATGCTATCTTGTTCGGTTGGTAATGCTCATATTTTACTTAACCAGATTGCCCCCACTGTAATCTTCAAGGTCCAATCCACTGTAATTCTATGTTCAATCCACTGTAATTCTTGGACATAAAATTTGAACCATCTTCCTCCTACTGAGTATAAAATTTGGCTCTTTCCCAATCCTCTCCCACTGCAATTCAGGAATATAGGATTTGAATCTCCTTGGTCTTCTACACCATTCCCAGGGTGTCACACCAAATGTTTATGCACAATTGTAAAATTTTCTTCTCCGAGAAAACCTCTTCTTATCACTCAGTGATCCTTACTTGTTTGTTCATTGAAGCTTTGTCACCAACACGACATCTTGTCATTTTGTTCAATCAATGTTTGGACAACAAAATCCGAAAGGATAGTCTTTAACTTAGACTCTTCCTTCTTAGATATTTCACCCTTTAAACTTGGTGTTTTCTAAACAATATTCCTGTTTTAGGTTCCTATATTATTTAGAAACTTCTAGAGTAATATGTAAAACTTCCATTGTGAAAGTATTATTAGTCTATTAATCATTATTCCAATGCAACATGCTTGCAAAAGATCATAACGATGGATAAAATATAATTGATTCGGGAGCATAGCTCGAAATAAATTATCAATGATAATAAGAATAAGAAGAATTAATTGGAACAAGTATCTTGAAAAAGAAAGAAGTATTCCAAGAACAACAAATTCAATATATAAATAGCATGAAGGTTAGGTGTCCTAGATATCGCAGCTTGAACTTCTCTGTACAAACTTTCTGAAGACCTTTCTGAGTTTGACATGTGTTTAGGATTTGACATGTGTTTAGGAGATCTACAATACTTTGTCGATGCCCCAAGATGTCGCCTACCCTTTCTTGTTGATTCAGGTATAGCAAGATCACTATATGCTCCTAATCTGATCAAAATTTGAACTGCTCCGATCACCTCATGTCCTATTCTGATCAAAATTTGAGCCACCCTTTTCAGGTTTTCAACTCAAATCCTCTTTGGTCTCAAGGCGCTCTTTGCGGGTTTTCACATTGGCCTCTCTTTTTTCTTTTTCTTTTCTTCTTCTTTTTTTTTCTTTTTTTTCTCTTTTTTTTTTATTTTTTTAAATATTTTTTATTGAATCTGAACTCATAGGATTAGGCATGTCCTTGTTATCCTTTCCGATCAAGATCGACGCTTTTCCAGATAAGGCCTTTTACATAAGGTCCTTCCCAGCTTGGCATGAAGTTTTTTTTGTATGGAAAGGATTTTCCTCAATACCAGGTCCCTCTTCATGGAATTCTCTAGGGTGAACTTTTTTGTAGGCTCGCATCATTTGCTTTTGGCACACTTGACCATGATGGATAACTTTGAACATTCCTCTTCAATCGAGATTGGATCCAAAAACTTAGAGAGAAAGAATCTTGTCTTTAATAGGGAAAACCGCGATAGGCCCAAGAGAAAGGCATTGCCCCAGTAGAGTTTTTTTTCACTACACTATTCACTTTGGGGCGATATGATGCTAGTCTTGAACAGACAGCAAACTTCTCATGTCGTGCTGTTATTCAATGCATTGTTTGATATGATCCTTTTAGCATTCCATGTTGACATATGATTCTTCAAGAATTTGCTAACTGTCGACTTTGTGACATTGGCATATGAAGTAGCTTCTACCCACGAAGATAAACTGATGACTGCCAGACTCTTTTGGCGAGATCGTCCAAATGACTTTCATGCCCCACAAAGGAGAAGCCATGGATTCCATTGATTCTTTGTAGGGTAAGATCTGTTTTCCATTTTGTTCTACCATCCTCAATAAGTCCGGAGATAGGTTATAATTTATGTCATCTTCAAAGTCGTGAGATCCCTTTAAACACATGTCTCGCTCAAAAGGAGATTCTGAGTCTGTAGCAGCATCACTCATGTCATTGATATCTAGGGACCTATTATAGGTATAAAAGAATGTATAAAAAATATATGAACTTATAAGTAATTATTTGTTCAGTATGATTATGAATGAAAGAATGATTTGGAAGAAAGAATGAAAGAATAAAAATAATTATTCATAAAGAATGAAAGAATATTGGCTCAAAAATGATCGCAAAGATGCATTTCATTAAAATAATGACGTTCAGACATGAGCCTATTCCACAAAAGAGTTATCATATCCCCTAGGCTAAAAACAACAAGTGTGTTCTGAATATTACTCTAAATAAGCTCTAAATACTATAGGAGTTTCTTTTGCAGTCTAATTATTTAGAACACTCCCAGGTTTATAGGGGTGAATATCTAACAAGGTCCCTTTTTCAATTGTTTCTTCGTATGCGACATTGATATGAACATTTCCCAGCATTTCTTCACTCATCGTATTCACCCCATCATCTATATGATTTGGTAGCGGATTTTCTGTACTGAGCGAATCATCAAATTTGACAATGCCCATATTGATAAACCTTTCAACCAACTTTTTAAAGGCAGTGTAGTTTTCTATAGAATGCCCCGGGATTCCCGCATGGTAGTTGCATTGTGCGTTCGCATCATACCATTTGGGATACGGAGGTTGTAAGGGCTTTAAGTAGAAAGGGGAAACAACGTGTGCATCAAATAAATTCTTATACAGCTCTTGGTACGACATTGGGATTGACACAAACTGGAGCTTCTCAATGTTTTGCTTTGTGTCAGATTCTTGCCTTGGGGGAATCTGATGGCTAGTAGTAACCGTCCTTGGCTGGCCTGCGGTAATCAGCTTTGACTAACCCTTGTTATACCTACTCGCATCATTCACCTCATTTTTCTCTCCCTCGAGGCCTTTGAAGTATTGATTTGAGAGTTCCACTCTTGCCATTTCCGTTTGTACCGATTTTTAAATTATTTTAGGAACTCCACTCTCACCTGTTTTGTTTCCACTAGATCATTAAGGACAACAGAATTAGTTAGATTGCTCCTCAGGTTGGAACCTGAGCCTGTCAAAAAATTCACCGGTGTCGAGGTACTAGTCTGGTATTGGGGTCTGATGTTAATAGGCACCTTTTGTGGATACGCGCTTGGTTGTGCCGGGTGATTATTGGTGTAGAGCCTGGAAAATAAGCAGGGTCTTCATTATCATGCCCAAAGTGGACCGCTGAGTTTTTTCCTTTTTCTAACCCTCTATCCAATAACTAGGTTAACTGGCTCATCAGATCTCTTTTTAATCTAGCATATGATCCTTCATCTCTTGTTGAAATTTGGTCAATTGCTCTAGCATCTGTATTTGCATCTGCTCTAATCTCTCCAACATTTGGTCCATCTTTTTAGTTTCTATTCAGGCACCGTAAGGGTGCTGGTTTTCCAGATTAGCTGAAATAATTTTACTCAATTAAGGCCTTTTAATGGTCTTTAATGTATATGATGCCATGTAATGCAAATGCGTGAAATGAATGCAAAAAGACATTGACTCTGATTCAATTCCATTTAGAAAACTTTACTAGAAAACAAATTTCTTTACATAAAGCGGATGCATGTACGGCCTTGCCTTCACACTCCAAGAAATAATATCGATCTTCCCCTTTATCCGGATGTTTAAGATAAATCTCGCAAATTTCTAATGGATGCCACTACTAGCTCTTTCTTGCTTGATCCTGGTCGCGATCCATCATCTGCCCATCCTCGTAATGCTTATCAGCTTCTTTAAGGAAGTCGAAACGTCGACGACTCTCAAATAATTAGCTTGAATCCTCGGGCTGCAAAGTAAAGTCATGTACTCTTCCATAACCCTTCTCTTGTTATGTTTCTTGGAATATATTCTGGTGACTGTATTGTCTCCCACTTTATCAAGAAATTCATTTTCTTATGACAATCTCTCTATTTAGCAACTGAACGTGAATCAACACATTTTTCCTATTTGATGAAAAATGCAATGCAATCATAACCGAAACAAAATGGAACAGGTTAGTACAAAGCAAAAGTAAGCAAAAAAGAAACAAATAGAGCACCTATTCGGGTGACCACTAGCGGTTTGGAGTGGCTCTACCTAGGGTGGGCTCCTAAGGTCTTTTACATGTGGCTTGGTTCTAAAGCAAAGGTACCCGAACCAGCAGATTCCTCGATCCTCACCAATTATAGACTCATACGGATCGAGTTCGGTTTAGGGGAATACATTTCCCTATGGCTGCACGGAGATGAAAATCTCACGAAGACATAGGTACGGATGTATTCCGAAAGCGATCCACTATCCTGCACGGAGGTGAAAACCTCACGAAGGAATAGCTTCTCACTCCCACTTAAAAGGGTGTGACCAATGGTCATGCAATACAATGTGTAGAAAGATACCAAAATTTAAACCAACACAGCAATTATAAACCACAACGATGAAAATTGTAATAAAGACGAATAAAATGCAACGAAAGGATCGTATATTTAAATCAAGTTTTCAATTTTCAACAAAAAGACAAAACGTCATCAACTCGTGGCTCGACTCACTTATTTTGGTTCCCTAGTGGAGTCGCCAAGCTATTGACACCATTTTTTTGATAAAAAATGGGGTCGACTTGGATTTTGAAAACGAAAATTAAAATGGGAGTCGCCACCAATATTTTTTGATGAGTGTGATCGGGTCACCTTGAAAAGTGGTTGTTTTTAATAAACAATTTAATTTTATTAAAACAACGATTTTGGTTCACGAAATTCAGAAAAACGGGTTCGGGAGTCGATTACGTACGAGGAAGGATTAGCACCCTCGTAACGCCCAAAATTGGTACCTAGTTGATTAATTAATGCCTTAATGTCGAAGATTGAAAACTTTAAAGAGATTTAAAGTACGATCCTTAAAAAAACTTGAATGACATGGATTGAGATTTAAGAGGATATTTGGCTATTTGGTCAAACGAGAAGTCGAAACCCAGCACGTTAGGGCACGTTTTCTCGAATTTCCAAACGCAAAATATTGTCTTATTTTGAAATTTTAAAAAGATATTTGACTATTTGGTCGAATGAAAAAATCGAAACCCAGCACATTAGGGCACGTTTCCTCAAATTTCCAAATGCAAAATATTGTCTTTATTATTTTTTTTAGAAATCCTCATATCGAGAAAACAACATGTCATATCCAATACGTTAGGACACAACGTATCAAATTCCCGATATGAGAATACATGCTGAAAAGTTACTTACTTAAAAAGATATTTAACTATCTCAGGTTTAGAAAAGGGATCATGCCCAGTAAGTTAGGACACGATCTTTTCTTAATTCCCGAGATCGTTTAAAAATTTGAGGAAAAAAGGGATAATGCCCAGTAAGTTAGGACACGATCTCTTCTTAATTTCCGAGATCGTTTAAAACTTGAATTTGAAAAGATTCGTGTATTTAGATTTATTCTGAAAATCGAAACCCAGTAAGTTAGGGTACGACCTTCTCGAATCTAAACACGAGGTTTTGCTTATTCAAAAATCATGATTCATCGAATTAATCTAACTCGAAATGGTAGAAATGAAACTCGATGTTAATTTCCGTACAAAACAATATTGGATACGATGGTGTAAAAGAAATACGAGCAATAGAAACAAAAATGAGATAAATAAAAGGACAAAACAATAACATACAAGAATACAAGCATATAAGCAAATAAAATTAAAACATTCTTTTAAAATAATAATGTAAACGTAAATAAATAAATAAATAGAGAAAATGAATAAAATTATAGAAATATAAAAAGATATATATGAATATATATGTATATAAAAATTATAAAATATAAAAAATATATATATAAGTATGTATATATATTCGTGAGAAAAAAATATGTGTATAGATATATATATGTATACAAATTATAAAATATAAAAAAAATATGAGTATGTATGCATATATTAAATAAGTTATAAAAAAAATATGTATACGTGTATACACATATGTGAGGAAAATGTATGTATATATATAGGTATAAATATAAAAAAGAATTTACAATAAATGAAAACTGTATTAAAATGAAGTTAAAATAAAATTGAGAGCCCAAATTAAAAATAAAACGCGAAAGGGACTAGATTGAGAAAAAAATTGAAGATCCGAATTTAAAAATAAAAAACGAATTAGGGCCCCAATGTAACGCGTGTAAAAATGGAGGGACCAAAATGGGAAATATTCCCGCTCTCCAAAACACTGCGTTTCAATATGGACCAGATTGTAACTCAAAATAAATTACAGGGCGAATTTAAAAATAAAAAGAACTTGATTGCAAAATTATTTAAAAGCAGAAGGGCTGAAAGCGCAATTAGCCCTTTCGTTTTAAAAAACACGCGGATCCTGGAGTAGACGGGTCGGGTAATCGGGTTAAGCCAAAACGACGCAGTTTTGGTGCCTAAGAGGCCTGCCCAAAACGACGGCGTTTAGGGGGTCCTATAAAAGTCAAGTTTTTTTAATAAAAAATTCATTTTTCTTCTTTCTCTTCAAAAAAACCAAAAAAAAAACTCTCAAATTTCCTCTCCCCCCATCCGGCCACCGGCCTCAGGTTCGGCCATCGGCTACCGTGCCGGCCGCCGGTCGCCGGCGCCGGCGCCGCCGTGGGGGTCAAAAATTTTTTTTCCTTTTCTTGACGCAGCTCCTCAGCCCTCCGAACACCCCTCCGACGACGGCGAAAAGAGGTAAAAAACTTTTTTTTTGCTATTTGCTATTACGATATAAAATAAAAAAATAGAAATAGAAATGCAAAAATATCATATCGGAGAAAAAAAATCTTTTATTGTTCTTTTTTGAATCTTTGTTTTTTCTTCTTTTTTTTATAGATTTTTTTTCAAGAACCCCCTCATTTCCTTTACAATATTCGGCTTTATAGCCGAAAGCAAAGAGAAAGAAAAAAAATCCCAAATTGCTACTTTTGATTTTGTCTTGCTACTTTTGATTTTGTCTTTCTTTATTGTTTGCAGGTGAAGCAGGTGGCGATGGGACAGTGGCAGTGCGCGGCGGCCAGCAAGTGGACGACGAACCTAGGGTTAGGGTTACTTTTTTTTTGTTGTTTTCTAATTTGGGCCATTTGGGTAGTTGGGCTTTAGATTTTGGGCTTGAGATAGTTGGGTATGTGATTGGGGTATTGGACTAATGTTTTGGGTTTGGGCCCCGGGTAAATTTGGGCTGTACAAAAGGCAAAGAGAAGAAGTTAATATTTTCTCGCTTGTAATTTTAAAAAGTAATCAAACTCAATAATATTTAAAAAGTAATGTGGGATCACTCTCTAAAAAGGTTGGCCTAAGGCTCTAAGAAGTCAAAAGAAAACTCAACTCTAAAAGAAGTAAGTTGCACAGAGAAAGGAGAGACAACTCTTTTAGTCTCTATTGACACAAGTGAAAATGTGTTAGAATGCATAATATAATAAGAAAAGCTAAAAAAACAAAAGGAAACCTAAGGCTAGAATCATAGAAAATAAACTACCAGTAAAAAAAAACTCAAAATAATGGAAAACAACTTGAATTTTCGTTCAAGGTGTTCCTGATGTGCTAAAATCACGAAGATTAAACCGGAGTCTCTTTATATGATAAATAAAAAACTAATCTGGAAATTTTTGGCACAAAATTCACCCACGAAATATTTTTCAATTTTTTGTCTGATTTGGTGACACTTTATTTAACATAAGGAAACAACTCAAAATGCCCAATTTGATACCAAATGATGAGGAATGCAACGAAAGAATAACATATTCAAGTTTTTCGACTCGAGAAAGAAAGATTCGGATCTGACTTAGAAAGAAGAAACCAAACATATTTAGAAAAAAAAGAAAAACAAATAAAATAACAAAAATAAGAAATTTAAGAATAAAGAATAAATATTCAAAAAAATAACTAAATAAAGAAACAATAGAATAAAAATTGGAAGATGGATCAAATAAACTTATGGATATGATGGATAGATGGATAAGTGTCCAATTAAACCCTTTGAGATATAAACCCCAACAAATTCAATTAATGACTAATCAATTCTCCAAGAAACAATACTTGGCAAATTGAAGAATGAAGAATGAATTTCCTTTTAAGCGTTCATATATTTTCATTCTTTCTTGTGGTTTAAACTTGTATAGATTATTTATCACGAAATGAAATTATATTGTTTTTTTTTATAAAGTAGTGAATCTCAAACTCAAACACCCATACACGAACTCATTTAAACCATTAGTATACAAAAATTAAGTGATTCAAAGTGCATTGTGAAGATAAGATATGGATCTTTGAACATTATGAAAACATCTCAACCCAAAATGTCTGGATCTCATCCAAAAAGTCATCGCAAGTTGGTTGATTTTCCAAGCTTGGAAATTAGTAGCTTCGATGAATGAAATTTAATAAATTTACCTAATCCGTGCATGTATCACATTGTATTCAACTTATATAGTGATTGTTTTATAGTTATTCATATAGATCTTCTTATGTAAACAAGTCTCAAAATATGATATATATATATATATATCATATTTCGAGACTTGTTTGGGTTATTGGATTGAGAGATTGAGCCCTTAATATGTTCTAATGAGGAACTTTACTTTGTGATTGTATACTAATAGTAAAACCTTTTGTGTTGTGATTTTACTTGATGAATCTATAGTGTGAATTTAATGGTGAGAATTTCATCCTTCAAGGTACAAAGGTGAGGAAATTGTCAGGGATGAATAATACATTAGAATCAAATGTTGTAAGTGTTGAAGATAGTAAATATTTCTCACTAAGTTAGGCTTTATAGACGTAGAAAAATCAACTTGTATAAATAAACCTTGTGTAACCTGTTTGTTTTCAATTTCACAGTGTTTGAAGGAATGCCTGCTCCTTTAGTCACTTCTTCCAAACGCATAGCTTATTAATTGGGTTTTATTATTATATTAATTGGGTTATTGATAAAATTTTGACCAAATAACATAATTTTTTAGCGCAATTCATAAACTCAAAAATCATGTCCAATGAAAAATGACCCAACATAATAAAAAAATAAAATGTATTAAAAAAGGGTTAGTATTTGGTATAATATCAGTGATTTTTTTTTATTTCACAAGTAACCTTAAGAAATTGTTATGTGTTTTTTTTAAATATATATATTTTTATATTTTACTATGGGAAATATTTTGTTTGTTACCAATAGAGTTTTTAAAATCCACAACCAAAGTTAAGGAGGTTGACAAGTGTTGTATATAGATATAGTAAAATATTAGAAAAATGATTTTTTTTCAAAGAGACACAAGTCAAATTCTCAAAACAGCTTTTGAAAGAGACACAAGTCAAATAGCTTTTAAAAATATGGGTTTTTCATTTTTTCCATTGCACCTTTTTTTGGTAAAATTAAGAGTATATACAGATTTTAGGAAAAAATTTGGGATATAAGGTGGGCAAACATGTGTCCTGATAAAAGTGCTTTCTGACAAAAGTCTCCTACAAAAAGCGATTTTTTAAATATCTTAGCTTCTTTGTTCAAACGGTCAAGTATTATTTCTTTCATCTTCAAGTCCCAAGTTCAATTCATATCACAAGCAAATTTGTTTATTATTATTATTATTATTATTATTATTATTATTTCATGTTGTTTCAAAATTTTTGTTAAATTTTAATATTTAGTTATTTTTTAATTAATAAACTTACTATTTTTTTAAAAAAATATTTTATTTTTAATTTATCTTTTTAATTGATAATTTTTTATTTATATAAATAAAATAATAATATGTAATTATATAATAAAAAGATATTTAATATATTTCATTATGTTTAAAATATTTTTAATTAATAGCTCTTTTATTTATATAAAAATAATAATAAATATCTAATCATGTAATATGTTAAAAATATTTTATTTTTTTGAAGAGTATTAATTAATTTTATGCATTTATTTTTTCTTTTATATAATTTTTATACGTAAAGTATTCTTTTTCCACCTACATTGTGATATTAGTAAATTCTAATATTATAAAATCAAATAATTATTTCAAACACAAATATTATTTTTATATGTAAAATATTTTAAATAACTATTTCAAATATCATTATTTTTATATGTGAAGTATTTCAAATAATTATTTCAAATACACATACAAAATATATAATACTAAAATTTACCACACCAATGGTACGGAATGAAAAATAAATATTTCACATATAAGAATTATATTAACTAAAAATAATGATATTTGAAATAATTGATTGATTTTATAATACTAGAATTTACCATACCCATATTGTAGATGAAAAAATAATGACATTTGAAATATTTTACATTTAAAAATAATAATGATATTTGAAATAATTATTTGATTTTATAATATTAGAAATCCCTATACCCACCATGTGGGTAGAGAAAATAAATATTTGAAATATAAAAATTATATATAAAGAAAATATATCAAAAAATTAGTTGATTTTTTTTAAAAAATAAAATATATTTAACACAATGATAAATATCAAATATATATTCATTATATAATTACATATTTATTAATCTATTTATATAAATAAAAGAAGGGTAAACTATAAAAATAGTTACTTTTGTTTGTCTCAGATTACATTTTAGTCACTTATATTTGAAATGTTACGTTTTAGTCAGTTACGTTATTGTTTTGTTACGAAGCGGTCACTCTATTGTTAAGCTCCGTTACTTCCCTAATGGCGGTCCTACATGGCAGCCCATATGGGTTTTAAATGCCGACTTGGATGTCCTACGTGGCAATCCAAATTAAATTTATTTAATTAAAAATCTATTTTCATCCCAAAAATTGGACATTCAAGTTGGCATTTAAAACTCATTTGGATTGCCACATAGGACTGTCGTTAGGGAGGTAACGGAGTTTAACGATAGAGTGAACATAAATGTGATTAGGAAAGAAATCAAATTTGGGAGGTGATGATGAAACACTAACATTTAACCATGAGTTGATGCGTTAAAAAAAACACATTTTGTTAGGTCCACGATATACAACTATTTTTCTAAATACTCAAAATTTCGGCCTATGTCCTTTTGAATTTTTCTTGAAATTGGCTTGCTAATTTTGCCCACCTTTTTTTCAATTTTGCTAAGTTAAATGCGAATGTTTTTTAGGCATGTACAATACCAATTTTGCTAAGAAAATAATATCTTACTAAGCTATTCATAGTTTTAATCTTAATATAGGTTAATTCATTTGGTCAAACCATTCTATTTTCTATTAATTGTTTTAGTAGATTGATTTACTGGTTCATTAACATCAAACATTTCATTTATTTAGTTTAAAATTTTAGGTTACTTTCAACTATAAAAATTTTCATTTTAAACATCTAAAATAAAATGTTTGCAATTTAAGCACTCATATTATATAGTTCGGTCATTTTAGTCACTCCCATTAAAAGTACAAACAACAAGTTGGTGTGACAGCTAAAAATTAAAATAAAAATAAATTTAGCCCTAAACTTCTACATATTATATCGATTTAGTCAAATTTTTAAAAAATTAGCTCCAAAATTTACAAATATTCTCAACTTGAAAAACGGGTTATACGGGTTGTATTTTTATTTTTGGTGCCACCTACCAGTTACCCTCCTTCCTTTAAAAATTATTATTATTATTTTTTAATAACAAAAACCTTACACTGTCAGAAAAAGAATAGTGGTGCCGCCTATCTACCACCCTCCTCCAGCTTACCATTGCCCTAAATAATTTGGGAAAATCTATTTAGATATTTTTTTTATTTTTTTATATTAAATAGGTAAAAAAAGCCTGTATATGCAGCTTGGCTTCTTTCATTTTTAGGATATTGAATTTGTTTACCTTTAAATTTTGCAGCTGTTAGGCATTTTGTTTGTTTTTTGAAATCCGATGTCTCCGCCACTTTTTGGCGTGGAGGATGTAACTTTCCTGGGACGAAACGGTGGTGGGGGAGGGGAAGAGGAAATTTTAAAATTAAGATCAAATTGAGAGTATTTATAATTTTAAGGGTTAATTTTTTAAAATTATGATATAATATATAAAAATTGAAAGCTAAATTTATTATTATTTAATTACCATAGTAGGTTACCGTTTGTGATTTTAATAAGTGATCAAAATGATTGAATTATATAATATATGTGTTTAAATTATAAAGTTTTTATTTTAATGCCTAAAATGAAAAAAATAATCATTAAGTGACTACCTATATAATTTACCCAAAATTTTATGAAGGTTATATGCTGAAATTATCAAACTGATATTTGGGTGAATCCTTCTTTGCTATGCTTGTGATTTAAATTTTAGTATTTGAAAATATGATTGTTTTTTAAAATGTATTAAATTAAAGAGATGAAATTGGACTTTGTACATATCTTGACTCCGCTCCTAAACTTTGTTAAGTTATTTATCTGAATTATATTATTAATATTTGTTTTGATCGTTAATTATGATTTAGGAATGATAATGTTAATATTTGGGCAAATTACATATAAAAGTCTTATTTTTTAAAAATTTATCGAAATAAGCCCGGTATTTTATTATTTACCGGAATAGGTCATTTTCCCCGAAATCGCGTCCACGTCAGCGCGATTACTTACGTGGCAACAAATCGCGTCCACGTAAGCGCGATTTGCTGACGTGGAAGCAATAATTCATGAACAATTTATGTTTTTTAGCTTGGAAAACTTTGAAAGGCCATAACTTTTGGCTCGGTTGTCCGATTGAAAAGATTTTGTGTTTGATTTCAAATAACTTTTCGAGATCTATGCACTGACAAACGGCTGAAGGCGGTTTGCCGCAGTTTTGGTCGAAAAAGATCCTTTTTTGCCCCTAAATTTCAAATTTTTCAGTTTAAAATTGAATTTTGAAACATTCAAATCATTATTTTCCTTATTTATTTGAAGTAAACAGCGGATTTTTTTTTACAGAATTGTTGTATTATTTTTTCTGATTTGACACGTGTATGGAATAGGTCCGATAAATTGTTAGAACGTAAGATTAAGATAATAACAACATTTTTATAATGTGTCAATTAATTAGTTTAGTTTAGTTGGTTAAAATGCTTGCTCTTTTCCCTTAGTACCTTGGTTCAAATCTTGTTGGTAGTAATTTTGAATCTTTTTTGTACTTGTTGCATTTATTTTTTTAATCAATTAACTCTTCAATATTACATTAATATATATTATTAGTACAATAGTATAGACGGATTGACAATTTGAGCTACAATATTATGAATATTAACTACAATACATAATTTGAGCTACATATTATAGTAATACATTAATATGTATTATTAGGGGCAAAATACCAAAAAAGGGGCAAATTACACATAAAAGCCCTATTTTTTAAAATTTATCGAAATAGGCCCGATATTTTATTATTTACCGGAATGGGTCATTTTCCCCAAAATCGTGTCCACGTCAGCGCGATGTCAGGGGACGTGTCAGCAAATCGCGTGGACGTCAGCGCGTTTTGCTTATATGTCAGAAAATCGCGTCCTCGTAGGCGCGATTTGCTTACACGTCCCTAACATTGCACTGACGTGGACGCGATTTTGGGGAAAACGACCCATTCCGGTAAATAATAAAATACCGGGCCCATTTCGATAAATTTTAAAAAAATGGGGCTTTTTTGGTAATTTACCCTTAATATTTCTTAATTATAAATATTGGCGGATATGATCAAAACTGAAAACACACTACTAACTTGACGTGACTTTCTGCATATAGCTGGTGGGATTTTTAGGGTCTTACAAACCAACCAACAACAAAGATATATAAGAGGCCCTGCTCGCATGAAACCCAATTCTAATCCATGATTTTAGATGGGTCTATTACTTGCTCGACATTCAGTTTTAGAAAACAAGTTGGTCCATAATAACATTGAGTTCTTTTCGCATTATTCATCTTCACCTGCATCCAAAACAACTGCTTTTCTCTTTCGGATTTAGGATAATCAAATAGGGTATTATCTTTACATGTCACCCCCTTTTTTTGTCTGTCCTCATCTTCGCCTATATTTGGATGTCGGATAATCAACTAGGGTATTATCTTAAATTATATATATATTTGGAGGACCCGCATGTCAAATATAAATGTGTAACGTAGCCCCTTAAAATAAAAAAGAATTCGGATAACATAGATTGTCACGGCATGAATGGTGAGTTTCAAATACAGTGAAAACAACCATTTCTATCTTGATGGTGAGCTTTAAGCCTTGGTCATACATGCAGGCATTTAACGCAGATAAAGCTATAGGAGAGGTGGAGAATTAAAGCTGCCAGTGGAGCCTATGAAGCTATTTTTAAAGCACCCAGTTCAAGACTTGCCGGTGCAGTCTTAATTCCAAATTATTTTGCCCAAACCAACCTATTAATTATGTACTGGAACCCCTTCACATGGTTTGGGGGTTCACCATTGTTTTCTATGGCTGAAACTTGAAGGAATCAAAGTGAAAATGGAGACAAACGCTGGCTTGAGGTGACGGGTCCCAAATCAACATGTGCAGGGACGATGGGTGCTTCGCATAGACAAACACTGCTACAAATTTAGAGGTTTCTGAAATCAATGGATACCAACTCAGCAGGAAAGGAATCCCAGTTTTCGACGGTATTCCAAGACTATTGCTTTGATTGTGGGCCTACTATAACATATATCACATTATGTAAAGTACCCTCTGCAGAATTACCCCCCCCCCCCAATGATTTTAGTTTTACATCCCTTTAAACACTACTACAATAATGAAGTAACCTTTTCTTTGGACTTTTCCTTACTGTACCACAAAGAATAAAAAATGCCCATGAAGCACTTTGATGGGGTCTAATCTATAACCCTAGGAATTTTGCTTGAATGATGGAGATTGATATGTTATAATAGCAGCCCTACAACGCCCAAATAGTTTATCTTCTGTTTCTTTGTTCTTTTTTCCCCTCAGGTTTTGTCAAAACTCGCTTGAAAATGTTTACGAGCAGTACCAATGGACATACCCGACAATTTCCTGCAGCTAAAAAACAATACCCCTTCCCTTTTAATATGAACTCATGACCCCATGGATGTGAAATCTTGCAATGGATTGGGGATCACAGAGATTAAATTTTCCTTGCAATCAACCATCAACGTTTAGGAAAGGGCCCCTAAATTGCGTAACAGAGAAGAAGATTGAGATTATTGATGGGTACAAACAAGAGCCAGTTGTTTTCGTTGATTTTAAGGACCTCATTTATTGCACAAGAGAAATGCTGTTGAACCCCAAACATCTTTTCTCTTTGGGTGGATAATTTTGGTATCCATTTACAACCTCAGAACAATTAATAAGCACCTAATCTGCAATCACAACCGACTTTTCATATGGTGAAACAACACAAGTTGTCACTCACATGTGTACAGATGTGTTCCTCAAATTACCAAAGTGCTTAAGACTGGAACCGTTGTCCTGTCCATAATGTTCATATTATTACACCGTAAAGGAGCATGTGAAGGCAGAAAGTTCCAACATAAAATTTCATGATAACTACTTTTCGAGTGATAACATTAAAAACCCACGATTGGTCATAATTATGAATGCCATCCAACTTAGAAATCAAGACCTGGTTAACCAAAATCCCATGAATCCTGAAATTTATAAATGTCCAATGAAAATGGACAGGAAACTGAAGATGGGAACTTTAGTGGATGGGACTATTACCCACGTGGAAACTTTCGACCTTTAGCCGCCAAACAACATGAAAACATCTAATCTTTCCACCAAAAACCCACACCACACAGTATATTTTCTTCATCTATCTTCATCCTTTAATACCCAAAATACCACTTGCTTGAAATGTTGTACTCCTCACAGCTTTCCCCTCTAGTTTTGTTTGGAGGCCTAGTTTTGGGAATCCACCTACTCAAAGTTGGATAATACAGTTATTAAGGACATGATTTTGAGCTTATATTGCTTCTCATTCAAACATTTGAATAAATAAATAACAAAACAGTACAGCAAATTGCTTATTCTGTTGGCTCCACCACAATCTTGTAAATGATAAACACCCTGTTTAACAGGCTCTGGTTATCTATGATTTGATGGAGATGCAGGCATGATCTTAGTAAAACTCCTTCATTTGCTGCCATGGTGGATCTTGATCAGGAGGACACTGCACCCACCACTCTTAACATGTCTGCTAAAAAGAAGGAGCTTATGTCCACAGCCATGAAGAGAACCAGCGAGTGGTATCATTACTATATAAGCATGAAATTCATAAATTGCTTTTCAGATAGGAAAAAAATGGTAAGAGAACTGATGTATATAATTTGATTCTTCTTTGTTTTTTGTCAGGATTTTCTCTCAGGAGATACCCAGTGATGTCACGGTTCAAGTTGCTGGAGTTTCATTTTCACTTCACAAGGTAGAATCCAAGTACTTTAATTCTCATACAAACAGCCATAGCATGTATATCATAATCATTTCTACCTTTTTGTTTGCATGTCCTGCTTCAATTGCAGTTTCCATTAGTCTCTAAGTGTGGATACATAAGGAAAGTGGTATCAGAATCCAATGATGCTGATGTTTCAGTCATAGTAATTCCTGATGTTCCGGGCGGAGCGGAATCCTTCGAACTTGCGGCTAAATTCTGTTACGGGATAAATTTTGAGATAAACACCGAGAATATTGCGGCGCTACGTTGCGTGGCCGAGTACCTTGAGATGACCGAGGACTATGCGGTCGGAAGCCTTGTGGAAAGAACTGAAGCCTTCTTGAATGAAGTGGCACTTCAGAGCCTAGCAGGAGCAATTTCTGTGTTACATGCTTCCGAGAACCTACTCCCCATTGCAGAGGAAGTTAAACTGGTTGGCCGGTGCATCGATGCCATAGCATATTTAGCTTGCAAAGAGAGTGGCAATGATATTGCAATGTCTTCAACAATCTCTAACTCGAAAACGGTGGTTGATTGGTGGGCTGAGGATTTGGCTGTTCTTCGAATTGACATATTCCAACGGGTTCTGATTGCAATGATAGCGAGGGGATTTAAACCATATGCTCTTGGTCCTGTGCTTATGCTCTATGCTCAGAAAGCTCTTAGAGGTTTGGTGAGACCCCCATGCCTACATAATTCAGTTGTTTACCTGATATGCTTCAAAATGTAAAGTTGAAGCTGAAGCTCCTTCTTCGTGCAGGAAATATTTGGAAAGGGGAGGAAGAAAATCGAGCCACGACAAGAACACGAGAAGAGGGTCGTCTTGGAAACCATAGTGAGCCTTCTGCCAAAGGAGAAAAATGCAATGTCTGTAAGCTTCCTAACCGTGCTGCTTCGAGCAGCAATTTATCTCGAAACAACCATTGCTTGTCGACTCGATTTAGAAAAAAGGATGGCCTTGCAATTAGGACAGGCTGTTTTGGATGATCTCTTGATTCCTGCCTATTCTTTTACTGGGGATACATTGTTTGATGTGGACACAGTACAGCGGATCATGATGAATTACCTTGAATATGAAACTGATGGTTCTCATTTTGGCTACAAAGAAGAAGATGGCTATATTTCTCCCCCACTAAGTGACATGGAAAGGGTGGGAAAGCTAATGGAGAGCTACCTAGCCGAAATAGCATCTGATCGTAATCTCCCCGTCTCGAAATTCATCGGTCTCGCTGAACTCATTCCCGAACAATCGAGGATAACAGAGGATGGGATGTACAGAGCCATAGATATCTACCTCAAGGTACAGTCTTTTATGTAATTACCCTCATCTTAACATTCTGCTGCAACTTTTTACTCAATTCAATAATTATATATACTCTAATCCTATATGAGTACAGAAAACAACACCATTTGTTCATTATGAATTAAGTTTGAACACATTGCAATGCAAAGGTGATTTTGAAGCAATCTCATATAAAGTGAATCTGCTTTGTAACAGGACTGTTGGAACTATCATATAGAACCCTTTTAGCTTTCATTGATTTGAGAGAATAGTATCTTAGTCTTATCCACCTTTTCATAATAATTGACACTTGACAGGCTCACCCCACTATAACTGACTTGGAGAGGAAGAAAGTTTGCAGCCTAATGGATTGCCAGAAACTCTCTCGGGAGGCCTGCGCTCACGCTGCGCAAAATGACCGTCTTCCTGTCCAGACCGTGGTTCAAGTTCTTTACTACGAACAACAACGCCTTCGAGACGTCATGAACGGAAGCATGTCAAGTGGAACTTCCCCTTCCATATCTTCCAGAGTGAATTTATACCCTCCAACAGATATCCACCCAGTTTCGAATGAACTTTCGAGCTTGAAACGAGAGAACGAGGACTTGAAACTAGAGCTAGTAAAAATGAAAATGAGATTGAAAGAAATAGAAAGACCATCATCCGCTGTTCCGTCAGCAGCAAGCAGTCCTATGGGAATTATTGTGCCATCATCTGATAAGCCTCCTTTGCCAAGAAAATCATTCATGAATTCAGTTTCTAAGAAACTTGGACGCCTTTATCCTTTCGGAGTTCCGCCTTCCGGTGCCAAAGCTCGAACAAGACCTAGCAAAGATAGGAGGCACTCCATTTCTTGACACATTGTTTGGTTTGCCACTATCTGTACTTTTCCAAAGTGTTCCTATGTCTGGTGTTTTCCCTCTCTTTTTTTTTTTTGTTCTTTTTTCTTCTGGGGTGCTATCTATCATATTCATGTTTGATAAATACATTATTAAAAGCATGGTGGTATGAATCTCAGCATTTGGCTGTTTTTAGTTTCACCAAAACAGGATAATATATCCATTCAGAGTATATTTCAGGACAAATCCTAATGTTTTAATCATAAGGGAACAGCTAAAAGAGAAGACGTGGGGAAATGTGAAATTGTAATTGTAAATCTGAGTTCAGGTTTAAAATTAAGAGTACATCGTATCTGACAAGTCTGTTGGAAAAAAGATAAGAAAAGAAATACTGAATGCAGGGTGTGGGGTCTTTATTTGAATTATTGACAGCTTTAGGATAAATGAACTTGGGGAAAGAAATTGTATAGCTTATGGGGCAGGCTACCAAGTGGTACCACGTTTTGTCCGAGGCAAAACCATCAATGATGTTTAAAAGATGGGCTCCCTAAATATTCAAGTTTCATTGGTCTCAGACTTTTTCAACCAGCATTACACATGCTCTTCAAGGTAACCAAAATGGCTTCATTTGCAGGTTCTTTGTTTGACCCTTGATGGCATGTTGCCACTTGCCAGGGCAAACCATGTACGGAAACTCTGTTTCCAAGCATCATTCAACATATATTCAATTTGAGAAACTTTTGTACATGTGAATATTCCTGTTATAAGCCCTAAAAGGTGCTTTGCAAATACAATAGAGTTGAAACTATAACACCGGCTAATATAGCAAAGGTTGATCAAATTAAAGAGAATTAATAAAAAGGTGTGCTGTGTACTCAAAAGTCTTCCCCAAGTGGAACTCGGAAATGGACTGATTTGAAAGTGGAGCTCAACAAATTAGAGGGTTTTTTTGCAAGTCAAGGAAACAAGTGATCTTTACAAAATACTCCATTGCTAAAAAAGAAACTAAGAAGAAACTTCCACACAAACATCAATCACAGGAAATTAGTCGATAAGAAAAATCTAATCATATCGACTTGGATGATAGTTTCTTTTTCTTTTTTGTTTAAGTCATATTCATGCTTAGAACTTGGAAAAGCCAAGGTGGCTGTTTTAATCTCTCCTGTCTCAACTGTTCTTCAAGATCAGTGTTGTTTTTACTCCCATTTGGGTACCCAAATGTCATATCAGTGACCTTGAAAAGTCCCATCTGCTCCTTTCCAGTGAAATCTTCCCCTGTTGTGCTTGTCTTCTTCACATGACTGGATTCGGTGGAAGAAGAAGAGAAGCTCGGACCGGAATCCGAAGTTCGAGGAGTCCCATGTTTCTTCCTCGGCACGTACCTTGTGGGGCCTAAAGTAAGCTCAATCTCGCTCTCATCTATGGATTCTAATATTGTGTTACGACCATAGTCTGGTTCTGCAACAACATTGTTTGACAGATGATCACCCTCAGCCGCCGGATGTTCCAAGTCAAGTCTGGTTCTTGTATTTTGATGCATATTGATATTTCCATGGTGATAATTATTCTTCAAGCTAAAGTTTCCTTTAGGCCGGCTGCTTTCCATGCTTTTCATCAATGTCTTCTGGATTCGATATAGACGATGCAGTTCGTACACCTGAAAAACAGAACATTGCTTCAAGCTTAGAACAACAAATACAGTTTTTTTAAAAAAACAAAATATATATATACCTGTTCTTTGAAAGTTTCTTCATGTTTTAAGATAGCCATCCTCATATACTCCTTATCGTACGGCCTAAGAAGATTCCCCATTGGAGTTTAATGTTGCTTGAAGAATACCCCGAATATGTAGGATGAATAGATTTGGATTTGGATTTGGGAAATGAATAAAATGATCCCTTCTTTCCCAAGAAATTTGATAAGAAAGTAGATCACATAACAATTCTGATAATCAAATCACCTTTTTACTATTCCCACCTGTTAAAGTGAGCCCCCAAAAAAAAAGCTGAGAATAAGGTTGTTGATTGGTAATGGATTGTTTATTATTGAGAGGAGAGAAGGGGGATGAATGGCATGAATTAATGTTTTTCCAGCACTAAAAATGAAAGTATGATAAACATCAACCACTTTTAGTTCTAGTATAATTTGTCTTCTTCTTCACATGTTCTTTGGGCCACCATTGATAAATCTTCCATACAAAATATCTTCCATTATGCAGCCTTGTCTATAGGTACATTATATATCACATGTGGTTTCAATGCCCTTCTTGGTTTCTTCTTATGTCTATTACTTTTTCTTTCACACATATACTAACCTTTATATAACCGCATTTACAAAATAATAATAATCCACTATAAAACAATCCATCTAAATGGATTTTCGGTACCTAATTATTATGAGTATACGAAATTAATAGGAGTGCAACACAGTTAGATGAGTATGTATGTATGTATGTTTTAAAATATTCATTTCATAGATTTAGATGTATTAAACTACACTAGCATCCATGAAAGAGTTGATGTTTAAATGAAATTACATACATTTTGTATGTGTGTATATATGAATTTCGTTTAATTAAGAGGAAAAAAATCATTACTTTCATGGATCTTCTTAAAGTGATTGTTTAAGAAGGAAAAATATGAAAGCCGGTGATAACAAAGTTTAACAGTAGGATCATCATATTCACCATGTTAAAGAGCAACTCCAAAAAGAAAATAATAAAAACCAAATGGCATATATATCAAACACACAATTGAACATCCAAATTCCTTGCTTCCGAAAGTCAAACTCAACCTAATATTTTATGATTCTTATCTCTTTTATCCTCTTCTTGTTGCAATGAAATCATGCATCAGAAAAGAGAAAAAAAAAGGGGAGGGTTGTAGAGAATTGAAGTGCATATTCTGACCTGATACAAATTCTTGAAGAGGCTACCAAATTATGAAGAATCACAGCAGCTAAACCAGTTGAAGTTGAAGAAGATGAAGTAGAGAGAAATTGAGTTTTGCAAGGAGAAAGAGAAATCTCGAAACCTTAAGTTGAGCCAAATCTAGGTTTTGAGAGAGAAAGAGGATGAGCTTGCTCTCTCACAATATTCCCCATCAGTATATACTGCAAACAAGGTCCAAATAAACTATAATATTTTGATATAAAGAGAGAGAGAGAGAGGAATTTAAGAATCTGGGGTGCATTCTTGGGTTTCAGGCATGCCAAACAAATGAGAGTGTTAATAGCCAATGCAATTCAAGTTTTGTGGAAGATGCCTAAGACAGGTCCAGCAATGCACTTCATTTATAAATTATTTTTATTAACATGTAACAGGATTTGCACATATCTATTATCTATATTTCTATATTAGGGTTTTTGGGGACAATCATCATAAAATAGTTGAGCTGCGTTTGCTATGGTGTGTGATTCACATGCACCCAAGAATTCTATATCCCTTCTAACAGTTGTCTCCTCCATTTTATAATTTTTTAAGAAGAAGAAGAAGAAGAAGAAAAAAAGGTTAGTGGAAACTGATATGATGAGGGAGGTGTTCATGGCCCCTCCAACAATTACATCCCTGCCGTACGATAAGGGTGGTTACCCTTAACAAAACCATCATAAATTATTCATCACACCCATAGCCACAGGATCAAAAAGATCTTGTTTATTTAGTATCAGATACAGATATCACAATTAACAAAAATAGCATGCAACCCAGATGATGATGGATCATTTGGATCTGAGTTGTTGGATTCGATTTTCAACCCCACATTCAAACAATGATTATAGCCGTTAATTAGCCATGTGAGGAAGGTTGTTGCCAAAATCAATCAAACATATCCGACGGTCCACATAACTGGATGAAATATGGTACACATTAAATGTACTTATATATGTATAACCTTTTATTATTATTATTATCATTATTGCATATGCAGCAGGTTTCTGGATATATAGAAGTATTTTATAGATCTCTCTCTCTCTCTCGTCATTCTTTTATTTGGGAAATTGCTTAATAAATAATTTATGTATTTGATTATTTGTCACTGTTGTGCTATAGCTGTACATGGTACAGACTGGAAGATGATCCCTTGAGGGGACCATATAAATGAAAAGATTAAATGGATTTTGTTTCTAGGAATATTTATCAATATAATAAAAATGAAATCTTATCAACAGCAAAGGATTAATGTGTTTATATTAATCATAAATTTAAAAATATTCATTATAATCAACCTGGTTTAATATAAATAATTTGAACAGTCAACTAAATTTGAAATTTGTCAGAATTTAACAAAAGTAAAATCCCATTCTTATCTTGAAAAGGAATCATAATTGGTGAAATTGTGTTTATTTATAGGAAGAAAAAGGGTGAGAATGGGGAAGCACGCGTTGCTGGTAAGGAGAGGTGCAACCGTATGGGGTGGTGGGTCCATTGCTGAAAAGGCTGAAGCAAGGGGCCACCCCAGAGGCTTATGTTCTTCTGTTGTCATTTAGGTCCCACCACCCACCATTTAAATAAAGAAATTAATTACTCTTTATGATAGATAACAACAAAAGAATTGTCAAAAATTTCAGGCTTCAACAGTATTCAGAAGGTGCAGATTTTTTAGTCAGCAAAATAGGGGTACATTTACATTTACAAGATGCTATCTCTCTGTTACCCCCACCCATTTGTGTTTCACCTTCTCACAAAGCAATCATCATTGATCCAAAGAACATCAGCATTTTTGCAGAATAACATATTCTTCAACTTAATCTCTGCTTCTGAGGATTATCAAATGATGGAACCTAAATTTAATTAAAGATTTGAAATATAAATAACTTTTCTGCACTTAATTGGGTGGGCTTTGTGGACAAAATCTTGCACCAAAGTTATAACACATGTGTCTGTTTGCTTTGATTCGGACATTCTATTTGATTTGATCTGATGAGTGTGAAACAACATGACTGATCAGTTTCCCCAATCAACTCTATCTTGTCGGATGAATTTTATCTCCATTTAACATGATGTAAAAATAATTTATATTTTTAATATTTAAATTTAAAACTTTTAACTATTTTTTTGTGTACAAAAAATTAACTGTTGGATATATATATATTAAATATATAGAGTATTTTAAATTGGTATGGTCGGTTTGAAAATTTACATGCATGACAAGACAATTGGATTATTAAAATATTAATTATTTAAATAATTAAGGAAGTGTGTAAAATTACTTTGTATATATATATATATTCTAATTAAAACTATATCTATCTTTACAAAACAAAAGATTAAATTACTCTTTTTTTTTTAAAATCATTTAAAAGATGGTCACAAATATAGTAAGAACTTTTAAAATGAGAACCATGAGAATTATTTTGTTTTTAACCCTTAGATCAAAATAAATTAATCTAAGCCTTAAATTTAATATTTAATCTACATTAAAATAAAGAGCACAACAACCAACCTTTTCCTTTTTTTTTCTTTTGGAAAAAAATTAGAAGTAGCCTTACAATGGGATTGAAAGTAAGAAATTAATGTTATCAAGATTAAGCAATTTGGGTATTCGATATTTACTTTTTTTGATATTTAAGATGTTTTTTTCTTGGTTGATGAAAAACACTCAAAGAATTTCATAAAATACAAATGAATACCGAATACCCAAAATTTTAAAGTGAAATTCTCTATAATTTTTTTAGGAAAGAAAAACAAATACCAAACACCCAAATTGCTTAATATTGGCAACCCTAATCTCTTACTTCCTTTTCATTGTAAATTTGCTTTCAATTTTTTTTCTTCAAAAAAAATTAAATGTGAAAGTAAGAGATTATCGAAATCCTTTTGTTCTTAAAACTTATATTACATGGAGAAAAAAAAAGTAGGGATTGTGCTCTTTATTTTAGTGAGTAGATTAAATCTTAAATCTAAGACTTAAATTTATTCATTTTGATCTAAAAAATTGAAAACAATTTGATTATCATGATTCTCATTTTAAGAATTCCTACACCTTAAAAGATTTTATTCAATAATTAGTACTAATCTCGAATCTTGAATTCAATCTTTGAATGATTTTTTTCCTATTCTTCTTATAAAAATGGTTAAATGATGATCTAAATCTAAAAACTAAGTGTAATACTAAATTAACTTGTATTAAACTTAGCAATATTTTATTTATTAAAAATAAAGAAGATTACATTGGTAATCACTCAACTATAAATAATTTTTTAATTACTCAATTATGAAAAATTATATAATAGTTGCTCAATTATTTAACTTTCTTTTTTCTTTTTTGGTTACCAGCAATTATCTTCTAATTTAACTGTTGTAATTTGGCAGGTTTAAAATTTGACATAGTAGCAATTTTAACTCTCAATATTTACATAATGTGAAATTTGATCTTTTTTATAGTTTTGCTTTTCTTTATGACATTGAGGGTTAATTTTAAAAGAATAAAAAAAATAAAATTGTTATGTTGGATTTTTAGGTGTTTTTATTTTTTATATATATATTTTCAATCAAATTTAGCTCAAAGGTAAGGCCAAAAATTTTCTTTGGACGAGCCGAGATAAAATTATAAAATATTGGAGGAGTCAAGGTTGTGTTAAGATGCTTCCATTACATTATTAAATTTTTGAGAGTGCCAAAAAATGTAAAATTTTCATTTATTCAAAAACTAAAGGATATAATTTGAATGATTTATATAATGGGATGGGCTAAATGGATATTTTCCCATTTAATCAAGGGGCCCTTGCCTACTCCCTTGGCTTTGCCATTGATTTAGTTGATAAATTTATTTAGCTTTTTAGGTGAAAATGTCATAAAGAAAATTAAAATTCTAAAAAAGACCAAATTACACAATATGTAAATGTTGTGTATTAAATTTGTTAGGACTAAATTGACACAATATATAAATGTTAAGGGTTAAAATAGTTATATGCTCGTTTTAAAAGATGTCATGTCACCTTTCCGTTAATGATTTAATAGCTAATGACCAAAAATAAACAAAATCGAATAATTGTGTGATCATTTTGTAACTTTTTTATAATTGACTGACCAAAACAAAAATTTACCCATAATTAAGTGATTGAAAGTGTAATTTACGTGGGAAGAAAGAGTTATAAAACAAATAAATAATGATTTAATGTATAAGAAGACATGGAAACTGCATAAATTGTGATTTATTGGAACATGTTAAACATGAATTATTGGGTAGAAAAGATAAAAACTAAGTATTAATGAATGATTAGGCATTAATTAATATATTAAGATAGATAATGATGAATGATGGTGGAATCTAACCATTATTTTATGGTTGCATATCAGTCGGTGGAACAACACGCCATGTTCCTTTCTTTTCATTAACGCTTAATACTTTACGGATCTACTTCAATTATTGTCTTACACAAACAAATGAAGCACCTATTGTCTTTTGAGACCAACAATTAGGATTAACAACATTTATTTTCAAAATTTTATGCGATATCATTATATATATGTAATATTATATCAACTTTCTGTTTCTACATAATATTAATAAAAAAATTATGTCATTTTAAATAATGCATTTAACGAATATTGTTTAAAATTAAAATTTCAAATTTTGAAAAAAGATATGGACTTAAATATAAATTAAATCACAAGTTATACATAGTATGATACTAACAACGAAAATTAACTCAATACATTTAACTGCTATTATTTGGGTCAGTACTTTAATTTCAAATTTTGAAAATTAGAACGATAAACATTGATAAAATTAGAATACGAAGACTAAATCTGACATTTATTTTAAACGTAGAGCATAATAGTATATTATTGAAATAGTTATTTTAAAGAAATCAATGTAAGTAGTAATAATGATGATGAAAAAGAGAAGCTTTTGTTGTTTTCAGCCTCAACAACCAAAAATTTCAAACAAGTCTTAAAAATATTGCTGAATTCAAGAAAAAGAAATAAAACAAAATAAAATTATGTGTGCAAGAAAAATGGGATACTAAAAAGGGGCATGAAACATTGAAGAACCGAACCAATTAGGGAAACAACATGATGTGGATTAGACAACAGCTTAGGGTTAGGAGTCAGATCTCTCTCTTTTTAATTTTTGTATTTAGATAATGGGGGCTGGCTGATGTTATGATTTTGGATACATTGTCCGATCCAGCCACTACTTGCTGTCATGTTGAGCTTAGCCACACAAACTCATCGTGTCTCTTTGTGCCTTTATTTTAACATTTTGCCTTTTCTTCTTTCTCTATTTTTAGATTCGATTGTATGTAGGTCCCCATCCTTTTAAGCCTATGGAAAATTGATTTCTTAATCTTGTAAGTCAAGGAGAGAAAATTACAAGACACCTACAACAAGAAGAGTTCAACTATTCTTTGCTTTTATAAACAGGCATCAATGCTCAGCTCAGCTCATCAAATCAGAATCTGCATAAGTTTCAATCCATAAAATGATCTTCCCACTCACTGCAAGTGTTGGTTAAGTTTAGCTGTTTATTTAGCTCACTTTTAAGCATCGGAACTGTAACATTAATAGGCAAGATTCGGTTTGGTATTTCTCTCGATCCGATCCTGCATACAATGAGGGAAACATAACAAGTGCATGACAGGAGCAAGTACCATTGGACCACCTCGATTGAGATATCAGCCTTGGGGTTGGTCATCAAGACAATGTTCCACCTCCTTAACCGCTTTTTGTTCCTCCTACAAGAGCAAATGGCTTCTATAAAACCATCTTCTCTATTATTTGCGCTATATGCCCAAACAATATCCAACTAGAAATGCAGAAAACACGAAAGGTTCGAGTTCTGCACTGGCATGCCATAAAAAGGAGAGCAGACTGATCTCATAAAGGTACGAATGACGACTTTTGCAATGATATGATTCAAAAAGTCCACAGGTATAGGCGTAATGAGAAATAAACACAAAAAGTGAAAAACATCCATCTCATGTAAGGATATACAGAGCTTCGCACAACGAATTATTTTCAGCATTCAAATGCACTGCTCTCGATATAAGTTCATTTATGCTGGCAGGGCAATTAACTACCGCATAGATGCATTTATCAATGTAAAACAATGACAAACCACATCAGAGGGAAGGAAATAGTAGATAATGAAAGGTCATATAACAAATTCAACAAGATCAAGCTGAAAGCTAAAATATATGCTTTATTATTACGAAAATATGTCTTCACTTAACTACAGCAACTATAGGTAACAGGTGGAGATAATTGCTAACCTATTTCTAACAGGTAGATTTCTACAAAGTGTCAATATAATTGGATTTCTCCATGTTAAGCTGTCAAACCTCGAGGATAAATCAGAGCCATGACCTGTATACAACCTAATTGGCTTGATCCAAAACCCCCTTTCGCCTTCTTTATACTTATTTACTTCATCCGTTCTAAAAAATGGAATAATCAAGATCAATGTTAGAGCATACTTCGTAACTGAAATAACTCAAAAATTGCTCTAGCACCGGAACCTGGTTCAACTCAGAACCAATGGATAGTGAGTTCCGGCTCACTCTTCTGAAGCATGCAGGCACACCTTCTCAAGTTTTGTTGGCCAGTCCACCCCAAGGAGAGGGGAGTTTATTTCCATTGCAACTCGAAAGTCTAACATTGATGCAGAAATGGACCCATTCTGTTTTTGAGCATATCCCAAAGGCCGCATCCCGTTCAAAGAGACTGTGGACCAATTGTGACCTTGGTCAATAAGTTTCTGTCCGGACCTTGAACCAGCCAATTCCAAACAGGGTTTTATCAATCTCTTCATGGAAACATCAAGGCTACTGTTCAACAAATTGGCACAATCTACTGACATGTTTAATCCCTCCATCTCTAACTTCTTTTCCAACCTTTTTCTCAAAGAACCTGTGTCAGGTAGTTCACCTTTGCAATGACATGTCTCAGAAGCGGATGCTAATCTGTTCCATGGCACTTTTCGCATTCCTTTAGCATTCAAAGATATGCCAAGCGGAGCTCTAACAGGACTCCTACTGTGAATGCTTGGGCTTCCTGCAACTTGATCAACTTCCTCTCCTTCTTCGAAGGACATAGGTGGTCTGCTACCCAGAGAAAGCAACTCGGTAGCACTTTGCTGTTCTTGAACTCTCGGAACTGCATCTTCACAAACAGTACCACGGCTCTTCCCATGAGGCCCTAAAGGACTTGGATGGTTCTGATCACGGAGATTTGTAGTCCTTCCCTTACGAGGGGATTGAGGAAAGTCTTTGCACATTGACTTAAGATTACTTCTTTGATACCCATTCGCCGCTTTAACACTTAAAGCACCTTCCAATTTGTTCCCTGTTGATGGATGATTCTTCGAAAGAGAAGCATTTCTAATAATCGATCTGAGGAGATGATTATGAAGACGAACATTTTCTCTCCCAATTATACCAATGCAGAGCCTATCAAACTCGGGTTTCCCAATCTTAAGACTCAAAAATCTAGTGAGCAGATTAAAGTACTTCTCAGCTTTTATAGGCCCAATCTTCCTTTCAATCTGAGATTTCAGCGCTAAAGTATCTACTAGAGAAAAATGCCGTCGACCCGGCATTTCAGTTTCCAAGTTCATCACTATCATCCAAAATCTAAAATTTCAGCCAAAAAACAAAAAAATCAACTTCCAAATAAAAATCCTACTTAATTATCAATCAAAACCACCACCAAAACCCCCATGTCATCCTCTAAGATAGCAAGACGGGACCAAAAAATACTAAAATTCAAACAAAACAAACAAAACCCAGATGAAAAACTGCATTAAGAATAAGTAACTTCATTTAACTAATAAATCATTCAAAAACCACAAATCAAAGAGAAATCCAGAAAGATAAATCTACAAAATTTGAAACTACCAGTCTCAAACAAAGAAACAGTAAAGCAGTAATGGTAAGCAACGGAAAAAGAAAATGTAAAATAGAAACAAAGCAAAACCCACCTGAATTAAGGAACTATATAACTGAATTCAAAGAAGTTGAACTGAATTTGCAGCAAAAAAAGAAAAGCATTATTAATCAATCAGAAGCTTGTGAAAGTAGAGAGCAAAGAGATTAGGGCAAGAAGCTTTGAAAGCTTCTATTGGAGTGATCATGGTCAAAGAAACATGCGCGTTTTGAAAACGAGTGTAAACTATGCTAAGTGCTAAGCTGGTTAGCTTTGGGTCGAATGTTGGATTGTCCAATCAGCGTCTCAGTTTTTGAGTAATTTAGAATTAAGCCTTCCGAATTTAATGCAGTTTCCGAGAGGAAAAGTAAAATATCTATCAACAAAGGTCAAAGCTCCATCTATTTTCAATAAATCCAATTTTGACGAAAAATATTTTAACTAAAAGAAAAAAAAAAAGTGCAGTATCGAAGCAGCATGAACAACTAACTTTTTATTTTTATTTTAAATTATCTATTTATTAATCAATACAATATCTAATAAGAAACAAGTTATTAAATATAAGGAATTTAAGAAAATTTATTTGATGTAATTTTTAGACAGTTAAGTAAAAAAAAGTGTTATTTTTAATTTTATTTTGGAGTTAAAAAAATTATTTTCATTAATAATACTTTGACTTAATGGTAAGATTTAGGTTTTGGAAATTTGGAGTTTTATTATGGGTAGATTTTTACTTCAAATTTTATTATGTTTTAAATTTCATCACGTATAAATCATGTTTAAATTTATTCTAATCATGATCTAAATATATTTTAATCTAGAGATATTCATAAGTTGATTAACCTGTCCGATTCAATCGACTCAACTAATTTTTGGCCATGCTTAAGTTTAATTTTTTTAACCTCATGTTAACCCTACCCAACTTAATTCACTCTTCCAACATAATCATGAACATGAACAACAAGGGCATAAGTTTCATTGACACCTATCAATAAAGGCTTATAAACATTATTCTCTAAAAAGAATGTTCTATCAACATAATAATTTTTGTTGTGAAGTATTCGAAACCAAAGAATGTTCTTATATTGCACAATAATATAATAATTAAGATACTCGAAAATATATAAACAATTAATGTGAGTTATTAAACAATTAAAAATATGAAAAAAAGACATACAATAGACATTATAAACGATGAAAATAATGTCAATATAAGAACATTTTCAATTATACAATTATACAATTATGAAAATATATAAATAATTAAAAATATGAAAAAAAAATACAATTATGAAAATATCAAAACATTTTCAATTCATAATCATAATCATGTACAATAGATATTTAAAAGGCCCCCAATTACATGTGTCAAATACAGAGTTAAGATTTGAATCCAATTTTGATGGTTACACGACCTAAGATGATCCACACGACCTAGCGACACGGCTGTGTCCAAGGCCGCGTGAACACTGGAATTAATTTTTCAAATTTAATTGCAAGTCAGAGAGTTACACAGGCCATAAACACGGCCGTGTGCGAGACACAACCTGTCACACGGGCGTGTGTGAGATCTGTGCCCCGCATGGCCTCGCACATGGGCATGAAAGAAGCGAAAGAAAATCACACACGACTTGGCACACGAGCATGTCCGAGGCCGTGTGACCACTAGGCTTTGAGTTTTAAATCACACACGGCCTGAAGGAGTGGCACACGAGTGTGTGACACAGCTGTGTGGCCCAACATGAGCCTAAACATGATTGTGCCCATTTAAAACCCTAATTTTTCCTTTTCTTTTTGTTTTGTCTTCTTCTTCCCTCACTTCTTTCCCCTAGCCACCACTCTGCCTTTACCCACTTCGACCCCCCATTCTGGCCACAATCGTCCTTGCCCTTTTTTTCTCTCACTCCCATCCGCACCTCCCACCGTCGCCCAAGTTCTTCCCTTTCTCATCCTAACCGCTCCTTTCTCTTTCCCTCTCCCTCGCAATTCCCCCTTTCCCCATTTCCCCTAATTTTCTTTTTTCCCTTCCCCAGCCACTCCTAACTGAAACCCTCCTCTCTTATCCCTCTCATCGCATCCTTCCCTCTCATCGCATCCTTCCCTCTCCATTATCCGCCACTTGCCTTCCCCTTTCCCATCCCTCTCATCGCATCCTTCCCTACCAACTCAAAACTTTATCATCGCCGTCCCTAACCACCGCGCAAACACCCCGTCGTTGGCCCACCTTCGACCACAACAACGCACTACCCCGTCGACCACCACCAACGTTTGCCACCATCGCCTATCGATTCCCTACTATCTATTCTTTTTCCTTTTGTTATTATTATTATTATTATTTTATTTTCATTTTTATTTATTGTTATTATATTTATTTGTTTTACTATTCCTACATTTTTAGTGTTATTTTCATTATTATTTTCATTGTTCTTATTTTTAGTTTTAGTTTTAGTAGGATCTGTTTAATCAAAATTTTTAATTGTTATTTTTATTCTTGTTTTTTATTATTTATTTTCTTTAGTTTTTCCTGCTATTATGTTTAGTCTTATTTCTTTTATCATTAGTTTTAGCTTTAGTTTCTCCTGATTTATTTTCGTTCCATGCTTGTGTTATTCTTCGTGTGTTGGTATGCCTACTTAGGAAATTTAGTAATTAGTTTTTGCATGGTTAGGTATTAGTACATATTATTTTAGGAGTATATTTTCTATTTAGGTAGCTTGGATTTTGATGTTCGTCACGAGAGGATTGTTAGTAACGTATTTTAATTTGCATGTTGATTCGTCGCCTCTCTGTTTGTTTAATTGGTGATACTTAATTTATTACTTTTCTGATATTAGACTATTTTATTTTTTTCAGGCACACCATAATAAACACACGCGGAAAATCTAAGGTCGTAATCCCCGCTTCAAAAAAGTGGAAGACTCCGGGCGCGACCTCGTCTTTGGGGGCTTCCACCAATGCATGCCATCCATGTTTACGATTTTCACAAGGTCCTCAAGATGACCTTTATCAACATCTTCGACAGTGGCCACTGGGATTAGGCGGTTGTATTGATTGGGCGACTTTGGAGCAGGTTCAGTTAGCTGATAGAGTCCGCGTACTGATAGTTACAGCTCCATGAGACTGATTTTTCTCCATTGTTGAGCCCGCCTACTCGGAGCTTATCCTCGAGTTTTGTTTGACATTCGTCCTTCAGCACGTGATGTCGAGGCACGATGAGCCAGGCACTGTTACTTTTAGACTCGACGGCACGACGTGTCATTTGAGCGTCCATGACTTCGGCGCTACTCTAAGACACTATACTGAGGAGTTCATGAGTGCCAAGGGATTTCTTACTTTATACTGACACATCCATTCACCGTCTCTATGTTGGATAGAGCTTACAGCGAGTACGACGTTGTATGACCTAAGTTAGTCAAAGGTGACTTCCCTTCCTCCGGCCTTGCGTTATATCAATGCCATATTGGCCCACACATTGACCGATCGGAGAGAGAACACCAGAGTCATCGGTACATTTGACGCTTATTTTTTATAAAGCATGGTCACGGGGTGCACCTTTGATCTTGCCTACTTCATTGTCCTAGCTTGCCACCATCAAACAGAACACAGTAGGAAGGGTCCTATTTACTTAGGCCCTTATGTGACTCGCCTCGCACGACACTTCAATATCCTTGACACTCCAGAGTAGTCCTCTTCCTTTACACTAGTTGGATAGATATCCCGACAGGGGTTATCGAGTATGAGTCACATGAGAATGATTGAGCGACTGCATGGAGTGGATCCTCCTCGATACTGATTATCTCATTTCGACCCTTAAGATGAACATGAGGACTTCACTGATGATGTCCTTTTCTACCACGAGGATCTATCTCATCATCCACCTCCGAGTCACCCTTCTTTTACTTCTGTTGCTACCCTCGTGGACCTCTCCGAGCGGTTCACTCATTTTGAGCGGCACTATTTTGAGCGGTTCGACAGTATTGATGTGACTTTGCAGTAGATTTGTCAGCACCTCCACATATCTTCTTCAGCATCAGTGTCTCACGATCCCGATGCCTCTAATGATGAAGATCATTGATTTTATTTCTCTTTTTTTTTTCAATTTTATTTTTATCTTTATTTTATTTTTGTTTTTAGTTGTTTCATTTTTATTTCTTAGACTTCTTCAGTTTATTTTTCTTTCGAACTATGTTTTTATTTTTATGGTTGTTTCTAATTGAGTTTGTAACCTCTTAATCTTCTTCATTATTTGTGTTTATTTTCTTATTACCATGCACTACATTTAGATTTGCCTACAATTTCAGTTTTCACTATTTTGACGATTTCATCCATATTTAAGGAAATTTTAGTTTTCTCCCTCTCTTGTGATATTATGCTTATTCTGTGTTTATATCTGTTTGTACATTGAGGAAAATGTACATCTTAAATATGGGGAGGTTATTTATATAATTATTAGAAAATCCCTAAATTATTTCTTGTGTCTAAGTAATTTTCTCATACTTCCATTAGAATGAATTTTTGTCGATTGGAGATTTTTATTAAATTTTTTTAGATTGATTTGTAGATATTTGTGCATTGGTTAAGTTAAACTTTAAGACATGAGAGAGTCAAGTATGATAAGTTGTTTTTCAGAAATAAAAATTTTAGGTTGTTTCCTTAAATTGAGGCATCATCTTGAAGTTCTGAATTTGTAAGTTTGACATCAAAACCATGATTTTTTGTGAGCTTTTGAGCTTATAGAGCATATATTTTTCATGCTCATTCTATTATTGGTTATGACTATGTCAACTTGATTTGTTATTCTAGAACTTGCTTTGATTATGCATGTTGAGACCACACATTTGATTTGATATACTGAGATGATAAAGGCATTTAGGTTTAACCTACTTATCCTATAAAAAACCTATCTATTAAATTAACCCTTAGTGAACCCTATTGAGCCTAACACACCTTTTCTTGATTAACCCGTGAATGTTAACCCATAACCCATTTTTTTCATTGTGACTCTTTCTTGTTTAATTGACTCCCTTTTTGTCGAGATTTGATTTGGTTAGTTGCCTAACTATGCTCTTTTGTTTGAATTACTAAATTAATTCTTTTTGTTCTGGTAAAAGAAAAAACTCGAAAAAAAATATTGATTAAATTTTTGTTGATTGAGCTTGAACAATTAATTTCCTATTTTGTCGAGAAGCTTGTTCTTTTTCTTGAATAATTATTGATTGATGTGCTTGCTTTCAGTTCAGCATTTGTTTATTTTTTTTATACTTTGGTAATTTATCAACTCGATCTCGATTATAACCAAATTTTCTGGCCTTTTTCCACACCCTTTAACCTAAGCCCCATTACAACCTCTAAAACCTCTTGATTGGTGTGTCATATCATTTTATAGTGGTGGAAATTTGATTTTCAAGCAAGTTTATGGTAATGACATTTCTTGTTAGACCGTTGAGTGCATATTTATTGAACCTTAAACACTTTGAGTGCTTTGAGTGAATCTTTAGTGAAGATGTCAATTCTTATTGATTTTGAATTAAATGTAATTACTTAAATAAGGGGAGATACCTATGTTTTCGTGCTTAAAAATTTTCGACTTGGATTGTTTGAATCTGTAGTACCCTTTTAGTTGAATTGCCAATGCATGATTATGTGTGAATTATTTTGAGACATTATTGATGAGAATTACAAGTTGAGAAAGATTAACTTTAATATGAGTTGAGGATTTTGCTTGAGGACAAGCAAGCGTTTAAGTGTGGAGATATTTGATAAGTGATAAAAGTAACATATTTTAATCCTATTCTTGATGCATTTTTGGATGATTATTTATGCAAAATGGTGAATTTTATACTCCTAATCCCTTGAATTCATGTTTCTATACTTAGGAGAGCATTTGGGAGCAATAAACAAGCGAAAATTGGACAAAAAGAGCAAATTTTAGGAGCTACACATGCTGGACCATCCCACACGGGCTGAACACATGGCCGTGTGAGCCACACGGGTTGGACACACGACCATGTGCTAGATGTCACGGGGCTAGACCTTTTGTCTCGCAATCCGTGCGGCCTTAGGCGATTCGTTCGTCTAAACTCGCCTAAGTCAGCCTTAACTCAAGTGAGGATTCTTTTAGAACTCCTTCAAGGTACCAAATTGAAGAGCGGAAGCGATTTATGCCAAAAGAAGCTAACCAAAGAACAACAGAAAGCCACAGAAAAGAATGCACACAAGGTGTTTGAGTAAATGCTCTCAGAATTCTATTACTCTTAAGAATTCAGAATACAATAGAATGAGTACAAATGACGGGGAGGCTCTCTATTTATAGTTGAGGTCCACCAAAACCGACGGTCAAGATATATTTACATCGACGGACGAGATTAACCATATCCCTTTATTTTAGGGATTTACAAGATAAAGCCATATCAAATCTAATCTAATCTTTACAAGATATGATTCCCTCTATCTTCTAAGATTAGTTATCATATTAGCCTAAGTTGCCATCTCTTCATTATCGGGCGAACCAGACTTCAATCTGACAGGCTTGTCCAATAGCTCTTTGAATCGGGCCAGTTCTTATGGGCCAAATGATCCCCATCTGAGCAATAGACCTCCATTGGATGCATTTCGTGCGATGGTCACGGGCTTTGAACTTTGGCCCGTGACTTTCTCCCCCACTCATTCTCGCAACGCCCTTGTTGCGACTTCTGAATGGCACTGACATGATTCGTCTTTGAAATTTCTCGTTGCCTTGGCTTCTCCCTGACTTGCCTTGCGATCAGGTTGTCTCTTCTTTTGGAACTTTTTCCTCGGCTTCCGTCGCGTCTTCCCTTGAACCGTAGCACTCATTGGTACATCTTGTTGGCAAGAAGTCTCTGCTCCAACTTGCCTAAACTTTGACTTGTTCTCTCTTGAATCATCTTGATTCTTAGATCTTGGCTTCGTATTACCCACATCCCTTGGCCTCCTTGCTCATGAACTTTGAAAGGGCCCCTACGACCTTGCCAAGCCAACAAGTCAGAATTTAAAACACTATCAAAGTGTTCATAATGTACCTTACTCGCAGCATTTACTCGTCTCGACTGTTTTCGCATCGCTCATCATTTCTCTTGATAGCCGAAACTGAAGATACCTTTGGGCAATCCCTCTTCATGTGTGGTCCCTTACAAAAGTAGCATCGTAACTTTCCCCTCTTTTCTTTCGGGCTATTAGGTCTCCACTTCCTATTTCGTGGTTTCCTATCACCATCGCTACTACTACCGTTGCCACCATAGTTTTTTCCCTATTCATCCTCCTCATGGTACTCACCATTGCCCCTCCTGTTGGGTTAGGAAGATTCAAACCTGTCCTTTCTCGGAGCAAGTTCCACTACGGACTCCGCTACCATCATGGCATTGGTAAGTCCCCGAACTCCTCGATGTTGCAATTCTTGCTTCGCCCATGGTTTCAACCCATCTGTAAAGGAGAAAAATGCTTCTTTCTCGCTCAAATCAGAGATCTAGAGCATGAGTTCATTGAAATCCCGCACATACTCCCTAACCGTGCCTCGTTGCGTTAGCCATCGTAACTTTGCTCGAGCTTCATCCTCGACATACTCGGGGTAAAACTGTGCTTTAAATTCACTTTGGAACTCCTCCCAAGTCCCAATTTTAGTCCCACCACATCTCACATCAGTGGACCTACATCGCCACCATAACAAAGCAACATCAATGGAATACATAGCAACAGTATTTACCTTTGTTACATCATCCTCGATGTTCATCGCACGGAAGTATTGCTCCATGGCCCAAAGAAAGTTGTCCACTTCACTTGTGGACCTTGCCCCTTTAAATGCCTTCGGCTTGGGCACATCTATCGCTTGTGGCTTCGGCTTTGAAGCCAACATTCCATTCCCTACGGCAGCCTTGAAAATCTTGAGCTCCCCCTTAAGCTCATTGATCTCCTCCTTCAAAGCTGTCACAATAGCCTAGAGAGCATCGTCCTTTTCAGCCAGCTTATTATCCGAAGAACCGATAGTATCCCACACAAATTCCCTAAGCTGCTCTTGCAGTGTTTGCAACCCATCATTGTGTCTATCATAGACATCGTCGATCCTCTCATTGACGTCTCCCATGGACTCCTCGAGAGTGACGACTCGATCCTTCAAAGCTGACAATAAGTCCCTTGATCGATTCGCTTTTCTGGCCCTTCCTCGGGTCTCCATTGGCTCACTCTGACCAACAACTTCTTTCGACATCCCAACAGTGCCTTCGAACCCAAAGCTCTGACACCAACTGTCACGGGGCTAGACCTTTCGTCTCGCAATCCGTGCGACCTTACGATTTGTTCGTCTAAACTTGCCTAAGTCAACCTTAACTCAAGTGAAGATTCTTTTAGAACTCCTCCAAGGCACCAAATTGAAGAGCGGAAGCAATTTATGCTAAAAGAAGCTAACCAAAGAACAACAGAAAGCCACAGAAAAGAATGCACACAATGTGTTTGACTAAATGCTCTCAGAATTCTATTACTTTTAAGAATTTAGAATACAATGGAATGTGTACAAATGAGGGGGAGGCTCTCTATTTATAGTTGAGCTCCCCCAAAACCGACGGTCAAGATACATTTACATCGACGGACGAGATTAACCATATCCCTTTATTTTAGGGATTTACAAGATAAAGCCATATCAAATCTAATCTAATCTTTACAAGATATGATTCCCTTTATCTTCTAAGATTAGTTATCATATTAGCCTAAGTTGTCATCTCTTCATTATCGGGCGAACTAGGCTTCAATCTGACAAGCTTGTCCAATAGCTCTTTGAATCGGGCCAGTTCTTGTGGGCCAAATGATCCCCATCTGAGCAATAAACCTCCATTGGATGCATTTGGTGCGATGGTCACGGGCTTTAAACTTTAGCCCGTGACACTAGACACACAAAAAATGCAATTATTAGGCTTTCTAGGTATTCTAAAGTTTATAAATACCAAATAGAAGAAGAGAATAGGAAGCCATCAGAGAATATTGAAGAAAACAACTTGAAGAACACCATTGCAGCCATCTCTGAAACAGATTTCCATCAAGATTGAAGACCTCCTTTTAATTTCTTTTGAAGTTTTTATGAGTTTCTTTATTTATTAGGGTTGTTTTGACTTTGAGATGTTTCTATTCATGACTATAAACTAATTCCCTAGATACCTAGGGAAGATGAACCCTATGATGAATTTTATTATTTGATTTTTTTCGATAAATACTTGATTCTTGTTCTCAGTTATGTGTGCTTATCTCTTGTTTTAATATTTTCAGGATATTAATTCATGTTTAATGTGCTTAAATCAAAGGAGGAAAAGTCAATGTTTAAGAGTAGATCGAGCATAATTGAGTGGAGTTGCATGCAATCTTAGAAATAGGATGACATAAATCTACTGAATTAGAGTCAAATCTAAAATGGGAATCCATAGATCAAGTTAATGTAATAATAGGGGTTCTAATTAGAAAGAAATTTCAATTAATCAACCTAGAATCAGTTGCTCTTTCTCTCAAAAGAGATATTAGCATAATATAGGGATTTTTATGGATCAAGGTACCAAGTGAATAAATCGTTTAATTTAGATTCATAATAATAGATGAAGTCTTGGTGGATTCTTTCCTAGGTATTACCTCTCTCATTGGTTATCATTCGGTTATTTTCTTGATTTATTCTCTATTGAGTTCTTTAGTTAGATTAATTTAGTAAATTTAGTTTAAAACCAATCATTCCAACTTGTCGGGTAATTAATAGGAAAATGGTAATTACTAGTACTTTTAGTCCTTATAGATACGATATCTCAACTCACCATAGTTATACTGTTTATCGATAAGTGCACTTGCCATTGTCATATTTTTAGTAAGTTTCGTGACCATAAATAAGAAACATGGTAAGTCCATGAGTAACTTAGTGAGTGCTAAAATAAGTTACTTCAATTTTTAAGATTTGCCAAGATCTTACTTAGCTTAAACTTGTGAGATCATATTCCACAACTTGTATTTGAGCATGAACCACATGGTGGCGTAGTATAACATGTATGAGAATTTCCCTTTGTGAAAGATCATGAGGCATATAGTCTCGTCATACAGACTTGTTGCATAAGATCCTAATATAAGCCCACTGAATGGAGAGGGAGTCATTTTTGATTAACTTGGCGAACAATCCTGCGGACTTTTTAATGCGGATTCTAAGTGTAGAATTTTATATGCGGACTCATACATGCAAACTTAGAAGAAGATTTATGAATACAGTGACTTATACATACGAATTCATAGAAGATTTACGATACGATAGACTCAAACATGCATAGTCATATTAAAAGATTCAGGAATATAATAGTCTATTCATGCGAATTCATAAAAGAAACTTCAAAGATAAAGCAAATTTAAACATAAGGGTTCTTAGAAGAACTTTACAATTATAGCAGATTCATATAAGCGGATTTTATTGCAGACTATATTCGGTGAAACCTCACATGTAATTTTAACATAGAACTTAAAGAATAAATCCGATGAACTTTCATATCTTTCATAACTTTTATAAGCAATGGCCATGGACTTGCTTATACAAATAAGGCTTAAAGCCTTAGACTTCGTAGAGTCTCATACGTACATAGAACCCACATTGGGTTATCATATTCATTTGCGCATATATCTCTATACAATCCAACCGAACCTTCGTAAAGCCGAAAACCATGCATAAACATTCTCCGTACTATCCACTCGAACCTCCGCAAAGCCATATAACATGTGGCAAAGAGTGTTCAATATGACATTTCTTCATCTTTGATCCGCCAAAAAAACCCTTCTTACTCCGTATATCATTCATAAGCATGACAAACATATAAAAAACATTCAACTAACCATTTTATTGATAACATAACATATCATACCAAACATAACATTTAGCAGACCATTACAATGATAACTTCATCAATAAATATTTTCTTAGTAAAAGTTTATCAAACAGTGAACAAGAGAATATCATCAACAAAACATGAAGTCAACCATAACATGATAACACAATACTAATATATATATATATATAAAGCAGCCACAAAGGGTTTGAATTTAGAAGCTTACCAACAAAAATACCTAAGTTGATACAGCTTACACTTGCTTAGTCTTCCCTTTATCATTTGGACCTCCTCTTTCTTGGTTGGAAAAATATAACAATCATATAAAGATCAAAACAAATATATACATATATAAGAAATATTAATCCATATGCATGTAGAAGAGTTATAATGATATCTACGATTTAAACATCACAACTCAAAATAACTATGTTGAAATCCTTTAACTTTCCTTCTTCTTCTTTTTAAATCGAAATATGCGTAAGAGTTAGAAAGATTACCAGATTGCTATGTTCTCAAGCATTTATGCTAACACCATTGATTCTTCCTTTTAGGCAACTTGTTTTTTAGTTTTCCTATCTTACTAAATGAACTAGAGAAGAAGAAGATAGAAAAACTGGTGAAAAATGAATATCAATATAAAGAATCCTTTCTATATGTAGTCTTTCCATCACCGCTTTCCTTAATCCCAAGTCAGTCAGTATTATTAATATCCTTAATCATAATGTTTCCCACTAACAGAAGCTCTTACTTTTAATTTGACAGAACCAAATTTAGAATCTAACTATTTACCCAACGAGCCCGTAAGGTTCACATATTTATACTAAAACTCGCTTAAACAAAAAAAAAAATTCAAATTAAGTACTCAGAATTTCAATTTTACCAAACCTTTAATATTTCCAGGTGTGGCAATATCTTGAGACATACTTCTCTTATTTCAGACCTGTAGCTTCAATATTTCATGTCTTGAGACAAATGGGTCCTTGTCTTGAGACAATAACTTTCATGTCTAGAGACCATGTCTCGAGACATAACTCCCCTATTTTGGACCCTTACATTAGATGTTTGGTGTCTTAAGACCATGAGGTATGTGTCTCGAGACATACTTAATATGTCTCGAGACCATTACCTAGAAATATTTGGAATGATCATTTTTGTTCATAGTGTCACAAGACATGACCATAGTGTCTCGATACCAGCATAGCAAATTGTCCATAATGCAATATTTCAAGCATAGAAATTATGTCCAATGTCACCTAAGTTATACCGATACCATACCATTCCAATTAATACACATTTAACATGTGAAAAACATTCAAATTATTCACAAACATGACATCCAATGCATGATATTATCATATAGTTAAAAAGATAATAAGGTAAGCTAAAACATATATATATAACCATCAAAATTAGATAGATAAATTCAACTTTAGGGCACTCAAATGTGCAACAAGTGCCAAAACATATCAAAAGACCTAAAAATGACAGTTAGCCATGTGACTCAACCTAAGTACATGTACTTAACCATTTACAATAAAAAGAACACAAATTTGGTTTAAGTTGAGCTCCTAAGTCTTGGATGCTTCATGAGTTATTCTAACCATCAAAATACATGTTTGTCACCTATGTACGAAAACAAACACATTTGCACGTTGAGTATAGAGAACTCAGTGATGCTAACATAATTTGAATAATAAAGCAAAACATAATAAATAGTTAAACATGCTAGTAATTAATAATACTAAATCATACAATCGAGATTATAATAGAACCAATATCTCATGACATTATTTCCTTAAGCATTCATGTAAGTATCATAACATGATTCATGTTTCATATATAAGCATATCGATGCACCCTTAGGGCTTTGTATCTCAAGGGTTTTGTACTCAATCAATCATATATCAAATAACTTAACATCTTTCATAACATTACTCATATTTCAACTTCATTCTCATTTGATCCATAAAGTAAATTGGGGTTTGTCTCCTCATTTCCTTATAATAATTTCTATGTTGCACTATGTTCCATTGCTAGATTATTCAATTTAGTCATTATATTCAAGACTAATAAAAACTACATTCCTTTATAATTATTCACTTTCAGAGTACAATTATCAACACCATGGATCGAACAATCGATTGAAATTTCCATACGTGTGGCCTTTATTAATTGATTCTGAACTCACAGGAAGATACATGGATCATTATATCAATATACGCTCATGGATCCATAGGGCTCTAGAGCTAATGTTACGTTCTCATGAACATCCAGTGTTTTGGAGAACTAACTAATACATTGATATACATTCACGGATACCCAGTACTTTAGAGCTAGTAATACGTTTTCATAGTCACCCAATGTTCATGAGAACTTATTAATATACTCTCACGAGAACCTAGTGCGTAGGAGCTAATAACACATTTCTACAGACATCAATGCTCTAGGGAACTATTAATATGTTTTCATAGACACCCAATGTTCTAGAGAACTATCGGGTCATGTATAGATGGTATGCTCATGCTTTCAATCATACTAATATAATTTAGTTTTTAGTTTTCACCTTGTTATCCATATACCATTCCTCGTAGTATCATAAATATATTCATACATATTCAATTATCTAATTGATACTTACCATTTAAGTACAAATTTAACAAGCATATGACATAATCAAGGTTGATATTAACACCATTGCATCTACAAGCTATAATACTTATCATTTTATGAAATAAAGATAATTTATGCTAACACAAATCAAATTCATTTCTTGTTGCTTGTTCTCTTCTTTTCTTTGTATCTCGACATTTTGAGCTTGTTCTTAACCTCATTTAGTAATTTGAGTATAGAAACAATATTTGTTTCTCATATTTAAATTATAAGGCATAAAAAATTAAACATATCATACATATTTTTCAATTAGGTCCCTTATAACTCTAATATTTGAAAGCTTCGTATCTTTCGATTTTCTTGATTTAGTTTCAATTAAACTTCTTAAACATACTACAAGGATCTCCAACTATCAATATTCATCAGTTTTATTCAAAGTTCTTAACTTCTCTATCTAACCTACCATGAATTCAACCAAGAAAACTTAACCGAAACATTATCAATTCTTGAATTTAAAACTTAGGCTAAATTCATCAACTAGTTTTCATTAAAAATCTAACAAAAATTTTAAGAAAAATGGCTTAATAACCTTGTTGGCTAATCGTCGATTATTGTAACAGTCCGTTTTCCAGTGGTGTTGGAAACAGTGGTTTTAGGACCTCAAATCTGACAAGTGAGTCCGTAAATATTATTATTTAATATTTACAAGTCAAATATGGTAATATATATAATTTTGATCTGATTAATTTTAACTTATTGAACAAGTCAAGTGGTTTTAAAAAATGAGGTATCGGGACCTTATTTCTATAAACTGAGCTCGTAAATATAGGTGTATTAAAATTTGGTTAGGTAATTTTGATGTTTATATAGTTAATTAAGTAAAAATGACTAAATTGTAAAAAGTACAAAAGTTAATGAATATTAGTTTAATTGAGTCAAAGGGATGGAAAATCATTATGGTAGGGATTTATATGGCAATTAAGCCATTTTTAAATTAGTGGACGATATGTATATGTATGTTTTAAATTAAAAATATGTTAGTTAATGGCATTTATGTAAATTAGTTAAATCACAAATAAAGCAAAAACAAAAGAAAAACTATCATCTTTATTCTTTTTCATTAGGAGAAACTGAATACACCATAGAAGCACTTCCAAGATTTTGATCATCATAGTTACTCTTGCATGATCAAGAACCAGTAGAAAATTGTAGAGAAGAGAAAAATTACTAATTAGTCCCTGTTTTTGTTATTTATGCAATTTGGTCCTGGTAAGTTCATATGGTAAGTTCAGGTCTGCTATAACCAGTTAAAATTCCCCCATTGGAAGTGGGAACGTGTGACTATGGACTTCATTAGTGGGTTGCCTTTGACACCCTCTAAGAAGGACTCTATTTGGGTTATTGTGGATCGATTGACCAAGTCTGCGTAGTTTCTCCTTATCAAGACAAACTATTCACTTCAGAAGCTGGCTAAGTTGTATGTCTCTGAGATTATAAGATTGCACGGACTTTCAATTTTGATCATCTCTAAAAAAGACCTGCGCTTTACCTTTCGATTCTGGAAGAAGCTTCACGAGGCCTTAAGTACCCGATTGGATTTCAGTACTGTGTATCATCCTTAAATCGATAGACAGTCTGAGTGAGTCATTCAGATTTTGGAAGATATGTTGCAGAGTTGTGTAATCGACTTCCGTGGTAGTTGGAAAGACTATCTGCCACTAGCTGAGTTTGCTTATAATAACAATTTTCAGTTTAGCATTCAGATGGCACCTTACGAAGCTTTGTATGGTTGTAAATTTTGTACCTTTTTGTGTTGGATTGAGTTAGGTGAACGTCGAGTTTTGGGTCCCGAGCTAGTTTCTGAGATTGAGAATACTATTAGATTGATTCGAGAATGTCTGAAGGTAGCTTTCGATCGATAAAAATCGTATGCAGACTTAAAAAGGCATGATATTGAGTACTCTGTGTGTGACTAGGTATTTCTGAAAGTTTTTCTATGGAAAAAGGTTCTTCGATTTGGGTGTAAAGGTAAATTAAGTCTGAGGTTGATTGGACCTTACCATATTCTAAAACGCATCAGACATGTCACCTATCAGCTAGAGCTATCTCTTGAGTTGGATCAAATTTATGCTATATTCCATGTCTCTATCTTGAGATGGTATCGGTCTGACCCGTATCATATTGTTCTTGTCAAGGATATTGAGGTATGACCGGATCTAACTTTCAAGGAAGAGCTTGTTTAGATTCTAGATTGTGATGTTAAGGTATTGAGGAGGAAAACCGTTCCTCTAGTTAAGGTTTTGTGGCGAAATCATGGCACTGTGAAAGCCACTTATGAATTCGAGGATTCAATTCGTCAGCAATATCCTCATCTATTTCAATCAGGTAAATTTTGGGGATGAAATTTCTTTTAGTGGGAAAGAGTTGTAACGTCCCAAAAACTTAAGTGTTGTTAGCTAAATCCTGTTATAATTAAGTTTTGTATTTGTGACTAAGTGCCCTGTTTGCGTGCCAGAGGTCAGGGGTTCAAATCCCACTTTTGGAAATTTTATTATTTTGTTTGATTGGACCCTTATTCCTGATCCTCTGACTTAAGTATAATTCAATGTATTTTGTGTTAAGAATGAGCCTGTTGGTTTAATGATTAAGCTTTTGTATTCTCTCTAATCACGTGTTCAAATCTTTGCGAAAGTAATACAAAAACATTTTTACACTATTTCATGAAGTCAATTTATTTTTCTTTTTTTAATTGATTTAATTTGTTCAAAATTCCCTTATTCTTTAACATTTTAACTTTCTTTTACTTTTTCGTTACTTTCCTATCTTCTTCTTCTCTAAACATTCGTCCTTTTTTCTTTTCTTCTTTCTTTCTGTGATAAATTACCGTTGGATTGTTACGAAATTGGGTTGGTTCTTGTTAGATTAAAAGGTATTGGAGTAAGTTTTTTCGTCATTTTCTGTTATTTTTTACTGACTTTGTCTTTTCTTGTCAAGGTTAAAACGTTGTCGTCTCGTTCGAAACTTTCTGTTAAGGAATCAATTGTTTTCCTTTTTGGGAGAAAACTTCCAAAGTGAAGTTCCTTCATCAAATTCAGACCGTGTTTCGCTATTATGTGCGAGGGTAAGTGCTAAATTTTTGAGTTGGACTTTCATGTTGAAGTTATTTGACGTAATTTTGATTTGGATATGGTTAGCGGTTTGTTTGTGAATAAAATTATTTGATTGGGAAATCGAATGTCATTTTTAAGCTTCAGGATTAATGTGGTTGCTTCTACGACAAAATTGTATCAGGTGTGTAACGAAAACCTTGATTTCTACGTTTTACAAAAGCCAAAAAACATGACTATTGACACCACACGGTCGTGTGGTAGGCTGTGTGGGTCACACGGCTGTGTGACAGGCCGTGTAACTCATTGTTTTGAAATTTGAGTCACACGGGCTAGGGACACGGGCATCTGTCCGGGCTATGTAACTCACTGTCTTGGAATTATAGTCACACGGGCCAGGGACACGGGCGTGTGTCCAAGCTGTGTGAGATATTGTGTTTTGAGTCATATAGGTGTGTGTTTGGTCGTGTGTTAAATCGTGTAACTCATTACTTTGAGCCATATGACCGTGTGTCAGGTAGTGTGTGGCAACGAGGTGAGCCATACGGGCGTATGGGTCAAATTATGAGATTTTTTGTTAAGGTTGTAAACGTCATTTCAGTCGAACATAGGCCTACCATAGATTCTGTATGGTTCGATTTGGGATATAAAACCCTAATTGATAATCCGTTTCTGTACAAACTATTATATACTTCATCGATATGTAGACTGGTGAGTAAGTGTATTCTGTATTAAATAAGTATAATCTGAATCTGTAACATCGTATGCTTATATCTGTATCTGAAAATTTGCATCTGCATTGGGGTGGGATTGAATAAGAAGAAAGTGTGGGTAGTTTAATAATCTGCCAAGATTGGTGGCTAAGCCACATATATGTATATATTTCTGGTGACTTATCGCATTTTGTTCTGCCAGCTAATCTGCAACATTTTGAATGTGACATACAATCATTATATGGTGTGTATGGATGAAAGAGTACTTGATACACTTTTTGGTGTGTAGGGTTGAACGGAGATGGTATGTAGCGGTTATGGGTAGGAAATTTACATCTGTATTTGTTGTAATCTGTATCTAAAACTTATATATTTTGTTTTGCTTCTGAGAACTGTTTGAATTATGAGAAATTGAGGATCTGCTCCATAATTTATGCTTAATAAAAACTATAAGTTACACACGGTGTTTATCAACTCATTTGATTGAATTTCAGATAACCCATCGACTTAGGCGGCTCGATGTGATGGGAGCTCGATCACCTTTGTTTAGTTATTTTACTATTTTAATTAAACTTATACTATAGTGTGTTTTATCTTGGATTTTTGATTATAAGTTTGTATTTCTACGTTGGTTCAACTACTTAAATGATTTGTGAAAGTTAAATTTTGAATAGTTAAAAGTTGGACTTTCTGATATGATTTGATGTAGCTTTCCAAACTTAGCCTTAACGTCTAGACCGGGTATGGGGTGTTACAACTAGTGAATTATGATTTTTTTGAATACATAGATATAGTTAATGAAGTAATCATAAAGATGATTCAAGGTGAGAAAGGTAATTGAATAACAATATATTATGCTGTTTTGTATATTGAGCCCGAATGAACATAGGATAGGATACAATTAGCATGCCAATAGGGTATATTGTAACAGCCCGATTTTGAGGCCTAGTCGGAATAGTGGTTTTTGGACCACAAATCCGACGAGGAAACATGTAATGGCCTGAATTTTTAGAGGTGTCGGAACGATAATTTGAGATCACTAAATTTGACAAATGAGTAGAAAATATTATTAATTTAGTGACTATTAGTTAAATGCGAAGTTAGGAAAATTTTTGAAATAGTGAATAGTGCACTAGAAATAAATATTAAAATAATTAGAATAAAAAACGAGGTATCGAGACCGCAGAGATTTTAAACCGAGCCATAACTATTTTTATAAATATTTATGGAGTGTTAAAAAGTTAGTATTAAAGTTTCGTTAAGAAATTTTAAAATTCCGATAATTAATTGAACAAAAAGGACTAAATTGTAATAAATGCAAAATTATGAGAAATGATTAAATAGCTTAAATGATAAAAGGAAGAGGGCTTAAAAGGAAAATAGACCCAAGGTCTATTTGGGCTGGACGGTAAAGGTACAAAATTAGCAAGAAAATAAGGAGAATTAAGGGCAAAATTGGAATATTACAAAATTTACTTAATAAAGCTAGGATTGAAGTGGAATTATTTAGATTTCTCTTTATTTTTCTGCATTATCATCAGCTAAAACACCATAGAAGGGTTTCCTTAAGCTGGTTCTTCATATTTTTACTGCAAGTAAGTTCAATTCTTGATTATTTCTTGAAATTTTTGTGTTTTTGTGACTTTTACAACTAGGCCCACTAGTTGTATTCATTAGTTTTTGATTCTATGAAAGAAGTTGAAAGTTTCTATGAATACACGCTGGAAGTATATGATGATTTAGCATGGAATTAGAGCTTTAAATTGTTCATATGCTGATTTTATTGAAAGAATTGAATAGAAAGTGAATGTTTGGGACCTAATAGTAAAAGAGTTTGAAGTTAGGGTTATATGTGGAAAGTCTAAATTTCAATAGTTGTGAAATAACTTATAATGTCTAGGTAAAGTACTAATTGAGAAAAATTAGCTTAATTGACGGGTTAATTAATTAAGGACTGAATTGTATGAACTGTGAAATTTGGGGCAAAATAGAAATCAACATTTTACAGTAAAATAGTTTTGGACAGCAGCAGTGGTTTAACTTTGAAAAATTACCAAAAATTGTGGGAATTGGATTAGAAGGTGAATAAAATATGAAATTATAGCTTATTGAGTCTAGTTTCTCATAGAAGAAACGGTGTAAGTAATGGAATTGTAAATTATGAGATATAATAAATTTTGTGAGACAATGTCAGAATGATTTTGGGTTCCCCTGTTCTAACTTTGGAAAATCATAAAAAAATTAAGAAAAATATTTATGAGTTATAATTTATATTCTTAGAATCTTTAATGAGTCTATTTTCAAAGGAAACAAACAGAAACATCATTCGAATTTTTTACAATTAGATAATTCATTTTTAGTGAAGAGTGGTCGGAACTGTTAGACAGCGAAACAGGGGAAACTTTAAAGAATAAACTGTACTATTTGGCTGAACCAAAAATTCTAAAAATTTTATGGTAAGAAGATATGTGAGTCTAGTTTCAGGTAAAATTAGGAGCTCTGTAGCTCCAGATAAAAATAATTTAGTGACTCTGACTCGGATAAACAGCTTTGAATATACATGTGAGTGAATAGTGAAATTATAGTTAATGTTGTTTAAGTGTGTTATACACATTAAGGATGTGGAATGGAGAGGAGGAGGAGGAAAATTGGGAAATATATGAATGATTTGTGTATAATTGGTCATATGCTTAATTATAATTGATAAACGATGAAATAGAAGTGATGCTTATATTTGTGCATTATTGGTCATGGTTTAAGCTCATGTGTGAAAATAAAGTTTCATAGTATGTGTGTATGGTATATTCAGTATATGATTTGGCATGAAATAATGTCATGAATGGTTTATGAATTAACACATGTTGGTAAGCATGATACATGAATAAATGTTGTGCTCATCCATGCTTATAAAGTTTATGCTATATGTGTATTTGGCTAACATATTTGGTGTACATGCTTAGGCTTTGGCCAAATAGTGGCTAGATTATGCCACGTTAAATTTATAAGTTATGCGTTGAAATGGTAAGTGCCTAATTGAAAATAAGCCTGTGATCATGAAAAGGGTGGTAAGGTTTAAATTATGTAATCTCTAGTGAAATGGTTTATCATGTGGTTAGTTCAAAAAAAGAGTTATGTTTAAATACACTAGCTTGCGATTATGGTTGAACGATATGTTTATATCTTGTGTGATGTGCATAGGAAACGAGTGTGGAAAGATAATGAAATAGTAAGTTCATATGGCTGAAATTTAATGATTAAATTTTAATTTCATAAATTATATAGTATATGATGATATATATTTGTTGATGGATTGAGAATAAAATAAAAATACGAAAATCAAATAAATGATCAAATTGAGCGGAACGCTGGATTTGAGTATTTCTGATCAGTGTCAAGTGACAAGTGATAAGTAGTAGCTTTAGCTACACTTATCTGATCAGTGACAAGTGACAAGTGATAAGTGGTAGCTTTAGCTACACTTATCTGATCAGTGACAAGTAACAAGTGATAAGTGGTAGCTTTAGCTACACTTATCTGATCAGGGACAAGTGACAAGTGATAAATGTGATCCGTGTAAGACCATGGCAGTGCTATGGCTTCAGAAAGTGATAAGTGATCATATGCAAGACCATAGTTATACTATGGCAAAGTGGAAGTGAAGTACTCAATTTTCCATAACCGTTCCCTAATTTGATTAAGGATGGTAAGTGACAAATGGGCCCAAAAGAATTAAAGTAAATGGATAAGTGGTAGTGTATTTATACCAGTATGATGTTGTTCTTTAAGCTAAAGTGATATTTTCATTGCAAAATTGAGAATTTCATAAATGTGTTAGTGAATGGTATAATCGATAAACGTTGAGTTAAATGGTAAATACGTATTAGTGTTAAACTTAATGACATTGAATTGTATGTGAATTAAATGGAAATTGCTAGTGATATGATTTAAATTGTGAGCATGAGAAATTTCAAATTGAATGAAATGGAAATGAAGCATTGAATTGCATGAGTATGTATCGGGTCTCGTAGGCCTTATTTATTAAGATTATAATATTTTGAGGATATATTGTGAAGAGTTATAAAAGCATGTTAATAATTTTGAAAGTTTTAATTTAGATGAAATCTTATAACTCGGTTAAATACGTTTACAAATATATGTGTTCTGGTAATGCCTCGTACCCTATTCCAGTGTTGGATACGGGTAAGGGGTGTTACATTATTGTGTGTTGTATGTAACACCCTATACCCGGCCCGATTGCCGAGCCTGAATATCAGATTGTCACACCACTGTCGCACATCATAAGCATTACAAATGGTCTCATTATTAAGTAGACATCTTCCAATTTAGCTATTCAATAATTACAAGTCACACATATTTCAGTAATCATTAAAACATGCTCAAAATTCATCAAACGAACTTAAAATGAGAATTAAACATGCTTTTAGATCATCAAACAAAAATTCAGAATTATTCACGTAGGTATCGATACTGAATCAAATGTATGAATATTTACCTTAAGTGGTATCGATACCAATTGGAAAATCAGTACCAAAACAACATTCTATTTCTCGTCTAAAAATCAAATCCTAGAAAATACCAGTACATTTATTAAAGTATCGATTATTTTACCCCGAGTATCGATACTCATGATAAGGTATCTATACCAACTTACAATATTGACTTCTTGCACAACGAAATATCATAGAGGTGTCATTTTTAAAACCTGAATATTGATACCTTTCTCTAAACCGCAAAAATACAACATTTTAAAGCAATTAACTCAACCTAACTTAAATCTAATCAACATGCAACTTTCACCTCTTCAAACAATCATCAAAACGACTATAATAACAGTTTAAAACATCAAATTATGTTTGAGCAAGAATCGACATATCAAGGTCTAAGTCCTTAAATCCTAAGAGCAAATAAGTTACGAAAATACTCAAGACATCAAGACAAAATTAGCTAAAACATCATGGCAATATCATGCAACATTTCTACCACATTGCCTTATTCCTACAATTCAAAATAATAATTATAAAACACCTACAAAATAAAGCTAACGTCTTACTTAGATCACTCTCTTAGAACCACATTGCTCACACCGGAACACAACTAATCTACAATGGTTTAAAAAAGAGTGGGTGAGCTTGACAAGCTCAGTGAATGTCGGGGTAACCACAATGTATACACAATATCAAAGGTTAAACAAGAGCACACTACAACAAATTCAAAACCATATTCTAATCGAGTCAAAATTACGTGTTCATGCTTCATTAATTCATTTTACAATAATTCATCAAGACTAAACAACGTATACATGCTTCAATAACCCACAAATTTAGCTTATATATTCACATGCATTCATAAGTTAAGTGAGAACGACTCAAACCACAATTACATACGCAATTTACTATGAGAACATACTAACATTTTTATGAAACTTAAATAAACTCATTTAGCATATTATGTTTGTGCATCCATCTCACATCATATTATCACAACAAATAAGATCAAATTTAAATGATAATTTGGCACTTGAGGCTATGAAACATAAAAGTAGGCTTTATCACCACACATCGAATACATAGATCTCCAATACTCCAAATGACTTGTAAAGTCAAACATATCCCAAAAAGTGTAGCGTAAAGCTAACACTCTCCAACACACCGAACATGTCCCGTTGAATGGGAGCTTAGCTCACATTCCCTTATCTCTCCAACATGTCTTAGGGCCTTAATGCCCAAATCACATAAAACATATAGGTGGGTACTCACAATCCTATGACATGCCAACTATATCTAACGGTCTCAAAGTTCATAAGGCCAAAATATCTGTTATTAAACACACATATTTCTTACCAATTTTTCGCTCACTATCACTGTATATTTGCATCATTAGCACAATATCATCACTATCATATAACATGTAAAACATGTCTACATTTACACTTGCATAACCATCATCATGAACACATAACACATATCAAAGCATCAGATCTCAATTCCCAATTAACACATTGAATCGTGTCTACAAATAGTGATTCCAAACACTCACTGATCACATTTTTGCCTAATTACCGAAAGCTTAAACTAGCTTTTCCTTGCCTTTCGCCTTACTTGTAGAAGGCTCCAACGGTTCCAATGCTTCACACATACCAACCACACAACATATACCATCAATTAGCAACCAAAGACTCACTTTACCAACCAAAAACGCAAGCCTAAGCTATATTCTCTTGTAATCGAAACCTTCGACAAAGCAAACTTGAATTTCAGTTATCTCGGCCTATACTTAATATTTTTGACTAAAACTAATTCTATTCATCTATTTATTCACCTACGACTGATTCTCAACATTTAAACTACTCAAAACTACCCAATTCATAGTATCGAAATTTTCGACATGTTTATGGCAATTTTAACAAAAATTCATTAAAACGTTGGAAATATTCAATGAAACTTTAAAGTAAGTTTAGGAACATTCTAATCATGTCAAAACTAATTCAAAAACACTTTGAAACTATATTTTTACCCAAAATCTTGAAATCCACCATTAACAACCCAATTTTCGGCTTTTATTTAAATCATGCGATTTAACGACTAAAAACTCAATTTAAAGGATCAAATAACATAAAAAACTAATCAAGAATCAAATCGTTACCTTAGTTGACAAAAACTAAATGTTTGATCAAAACCCTAAAAACCCAAAAATTCAACAATGGAGAAATCTATGATGTTCTTGGATGTTTTTCTTGAAATATTATAGAGATTTATGGCTTGTGGAATGATAAAAATCTAAAGAAATAAGTTTGGGAATCAAAATTGAATGAGAGGAGATTTAGAATGCAAAGAAGGGCAAACCAAAACATCTTTTTTCTTTTGTTCACGAATGCCTTCTTTGAAGCTTGTGAGCTCTCTTGATGTTACAAAACAATTATTTTTACACTTATTTACATATTCCTTTGAATACCAAAATCAACTTCTTTGGCGTAATCATTGTAGTACTTTATGCCTTTTGCTCAGAACCGAATTCCATCCCCTAGTCTCATTGTTCATCAACTGGAATTGCTTGTATATTCATAAACCTACCAGTAAAAAATAACACTATATTTTAAAAATGAGAAATATCATTATTCTATGTTAGATATTTAAATAGGTAAAAATGCATACAAAATTTGATACAATTGCTTTCATAGAAAAATATTGCAGGAGAATATTTTGGCGTTGAATTGTTGAGAGTGACATAGAGAACTGAGATTGTGGAGAAGGATGTTATGGTGCTTTTAATATGTTAATAATTTACGATTAAGTAAGAGATTTAATTGGATTGGAGGTGGCAACAATAAACAATCATACGAAACACAATAACAAATAATTTTCTTTTTTTATTGAAATTAAAATATGGGTAAACTACCAAAATAGTCACTTTTGTTTGCCTTAGGTTACATTTTAGTCACTTATGTTTGAAATATTACGTTTTAATCACTTACGTTATCGTGTTGTAACATTTTAATCACTGAGTCGTTAACTGCCAACAATGGTGTAACGGTAAGTTGATGTGGCATGTTAAATAATCATTTCAAACAAAAATTTTAAGTTAAATTCTACAATTGGTCCCTATATTTTTTCATTTTAAACAATTTTAAAATTTTCTTTTAAGTTCTTTTAACTTTTTTTTCCATTCTCTTCTGCTTCTCCCTCTATTTTCCTCCCTTCTTCATTTCTTTTAACATAGTTTTTCTATGTTTTCCATTTGTAACTAGTCCAAAAGCTCACCTCACTCGAAAAAATTAAATTGTTCAAAAAAATAAAACATAGCAAAACTACGTTGAAAGAAATGGAGAAAGGAGGAAAACAAAGGGAGAAGCATAAGAGAATGGAAAAGAAAGAAAGTTAAAAAAACATAAAAGAAAAAAATTAAATTGCTCCAAACGAAAAAATATGGGGACCGATTGTATAAATTAACCTAAAATTTTTGTTTGAAATGATGATTTAATGTGCCACAGTTAACAGAAATTAACGGCTCAGTGACTAAAATGTTACATCATGATAACATAAGTGACTAAAACGTAACATTTCAAACATAAGTGACTAAAATATAACCTGAACCAAATAAAAGTGACTATTTTAATAGTTTACCTTTAAAATATCCACCATAACACTTACTGTTTCTCTCGTCACCAATATTCTTCCAAAAAAAGTCCCAATCTGCTACTCATTGGGCCTCTATCACTATAATTCTAAAAACAGTGGAGACCCAACACCTTTATCTCTCTTCTAAAATAATGAGACCCAACCGAAGCATTTGCTATTGCATGTTACCTATTCCCAATTCAAACTAAAATACCCAAAATTGTGCTATTTCATACATCAACCTTCGCCTCCAATCCTCATGCCACATCATCACCCATATACGAAGATATATTATATCACTTTTTTTTACAATTAAATTATTTTTGATTCAATAATACTACAACTTATAGTTCAAGATATATTAAATTATGGGTTTTTTTTTAATTTTTTACTTAAATTATATAATTAATTTGTGACATTAATTCAATCAAGAATTTAATATTTTCTTATTCCGATATATATATTTTAAGTGCAAAATATACATTTATCAAAATAATTTTATAATAACCCTCACCAACCAATCTTAAGCCTTGTTTTTCATTGCTCACAAAGTTTCAAAAGCAATTTTTAACCTCAAAAATAACCAACTGCAAATTACTTTTGGGATCAAAAAAAATATTAACTGTTTTTCTTTCCAAACACAAAATTTGGGTTTCATGCTTTTGTGTTTTTAAGTATATTTATTAAAATATCCTTATTTATATAGATTATGTAAAGGGTATTTAATAATTTACATCAATTTAAATAAAATTTATCATTATATTTATTTCTTAAATATTTTATGTACCATTTATTTTATAAATAATTTATATTAATTATTTAAAATATATATAAAATTCACATTATATATATAATTATATTAAATTATTTAAATATAATTTAAATAAATTTATTATTTTATTTTCTAACATCATGTCTAAAATAGACATTTTAACTTTCTATTGCAAATTTTAACAGCAAAGCAAAATACTTGAACTTAACAAACCATACTTTTCAACATCACTTCTCATTTTTTTTAATTGGGGGAAAGGAATGAAGTTGCTTGGGATCTAATCCGAGCTTTCATGCCTACAACATAACGTTCTTACCATTAGATCAAGAGGTTATTTTAAAAGAACTTTTCAACCATAAAAGCAGCCATTGGGTGATAACACTCTAGAATAACGTATTTTTATGTATTAATTATATATTTATTCTAAGTATGATCCTGCTAATTTGAGCTATTTATGATCTTTTATCTCATAGGGACTAAATTTGAGGCAAAAGCACAATTAAGGGCCAAAAGCGTGAATTTAGAGATAAAATGGGCCAATATGCGACACAATGAAATGTTGGTGCCAAAAGTGCAAGCATGGAGGACATAAGGGTTGAAATGCAAAAATAAGAGATTTTATTCTATCAGACTCTATTTTAATTATATTAGGATAATTAATATTAAGATAATTATTAAGGATTATTTAATTTTAGGATTTAATTTTATTTATCTTTATTTATCTTCAATTAAATGTATTTATCTTTTAGGAATTTAAGTAGGATTAGACTATCTCCCCTGGCACTATAAATAGGGGGTGAAGTGACTCAAAAGAGATACATCTTTTTCTGTAAACACTCTCTCCCCAAAAGTCTAGGCTTTTGTTCTTCTCACATTTCCTTTCAATAAAATCTCCATTTTTAGTTTATTTATTTTCTTTTCTACCACAACCATGAGCCACTAAACTCATCTAGTCGAAGGTTGTCGATATTCCCCAAAAAAGGTTTTTGAGGCTTAGAGTCTGTATTTAGCCTCCTCGCCGAGTATTCATCATTTTTCCGCACTACGGGGCTGACGCTTTCGTCCATGTCCCTTAAGAAGTAAGCTTTTCAACTTATGCAAAGGCGCCCGCTTTGTATGTTTTGGGAAGGTTGCACAGTCGGTTCGTTAGCTTACTGCGTCAGAGGTTGGCGAGCCCAAGAGACAAAATGGCGTGGGATTTGCATTGAGAAGCGTTGATATAGCATAAGACGATCCTACAGAAGCGATTGTTGGCTAGAGTCAAGTTCCACTAAATCGTAAGTCTAAATCCTTGGAGCTGGTGGTCGTAGGCGTCATCTTCCACTATAACTGGCTTATTCGGTTTGGGAAGGATCATCTAAAAGCCGAGGATTAACCCAAGGTGGAACGAAACAACTGGAGGCTAGAACCTCCAATAAGAATTTCTTTTCTCTCAACTCTATTTTTAATTTCTTAAATTTTCGATTCAATAATCTTAATTCTGTTTTTATTTTATTTTTCATTTTTAGACCCAAACGAACACAGGTTTTCTTGGGCAAGATTCTGCCTGAGATTTCACGGAATAAGATATTGTGTAAATCCAGTCCCTAAGGATTTGACCCTACTTCTCTTTTACTATTCTTTTTTATTATTCATTAGGGATAGGATATTTTTGGTGCTTTCAACGATCGCATCAAATTTTGGCACCATTGTCGGGGACTGGAAACGTACTAATCTTGTTTTTTGTTTCTTATGACTAGATCTACTCCAGGTACTCTTGTGTTCGATTCAGAAATTGAGAAGAATGCTAGAGCTAATCGCAAGGAGACAAAGTTACAGAAAAAGCAGTCAGTAGTGGTTGGAACTCAAAGTAACCCACCGCTAGAAATCGAAGTCGACGACGAAGTTGAGTCTAGGGTTAACGAAAACCCTACTCGAACAGTTGAAAGTGAAAAAGTAGAATTTGACTCACCAGAAGAAGTGCTTAACGCTAGGGTTAACGAAAACCCGAATCTAACACACCGACCAATGGCTCAAACGATTTGGCTACTAACCGAAGCTCCGACAGAACAACTGCCATTATGCATCGCGTATCCTACTGTGGATACCGATTTTGAGTTGAAGTCAGGTTTAATCCAGTTACTACCAACTTTTCATGGGTTACAAAATGAAAATCCCCACAAGCATCTGAAAGAGTTTCATATGGTTTGTCTTATCATGAAGCCTCAGGGGGTAACTGAGGATCAGATTAAATTACGTGCTTTCCATTTCTCCCTAGTAGATTCCGCTGATGAATGGTTATTTTATTTACCCCCTAGATCTATTACAACTTGGGCTGATTTATCTCGTTTGTTTCTGAACAGATTTTTTCCAGTGTCTTGAGCAGCCGAGCTAAGAAAAGAGATCGTTGGAATATGGCAAAAAGAAGCTGAGTCCCTTTACGATTATTGGGAGCGGTTTAAGAAGTTGTGTGCAAGCTGGCCATAACATGGTATGACGGAGCAATCTCTCCTCCAATACTTTTACGAAGGTTTGAATCCCATGGAGATGAATATGGTAGACGCTGCTAGTGGAGAAGCATTGGTCAACATGATTCCCCAGCAAGCGAGAGACTTGATCTCCACGATGGCTGTAAATTCTCAGCAGTTCTGAGTCAATACTGAACCCTCTAGAAGGGTTCACCAGCTAAGTAATTCAACCTTAGAGGATAAAGTTGATAGACTTACTAATATGATGAACTCTCTTATTACAAAAAAAACGAAGACAGCCCGATTATGCGAAATATGTGCTACACCTGATCATGCAACTAATGCATGTCCCAGTATGTATGATGATACCATGGCCCATCTGGATACTATGGGAAATTTTCCTAGGCCACCACAAAGGTGATACGACCCCTACGCTAATACCTACAACCCAGGATAGAAGGACCATCCTAACTTAAGTTATGGGGCCAATCCATGAAATAACCAGCCATACCAAAATCGATTTTCGCAACAGCCACAAGGTTCAGGTAATTTTCTAGAAACCATGGTCAATAAGTTAGCAGTTAATGCTCTTGATTTTCAACAGCAAACTCTTAATTTCCAAAAAGAGACAAAGGATTTCCAACAGAAAATTGAGGTGTCCATCAGAGAGTTGACCACATCGATTAAGAAATTGATCTCTCAAGGGAAGCTGCCGTCACAAATAGAACCAAACTCTAGACAAAATGCAAATGTAGTGACGTTGTGAAGCGGAAAAGTACTGGAACTGATTCCTGACAAGAATCTTGGCCAAGAAATCACCCAGAAAAAACCTGAAAAAAAAGAACAGGTCCGACCGAAGCCTCCATTGCCTAAAATTCAACCTCCATTTCTAGAACGATTCAACCAGTGTCGAAGAGGTAAAGAGGACAAGGAAATTCTCGAAACATTTAGGAATGTCGAGATCAACATTCCGCTATTGGACACCATCAAGCAAATACCTCGGTATGCTAAATTTCTTAAAGAGTTTTGCACCAACAAGAAAAAAATTGACAGGTAATGAAAATGTGAATGTTGGTGAGAATGTATCCGCAGTGTTACAGCGGAAAATGCCAGCAAAATGCAAGGATAGGGGCATGTTTGCAATACCATGCAAAATAGGCCATCTGGGAATTAAAAAAGCTATATGTGATCTAGGGGCTTCTATAAATGTAATGCCATATTCTATTTATGAATCACTTAATGCGAGTTTTTTTTACAAAAACATGTGTTATCATTCAATTGGTGGACAGGTCTATTGTGCATCCAGAAAGAGTCATTGAGGATGTTCTGGTAAAAGTTAACGAGCTTATTTTCTCTGCAGATTTTTATGTGATCAAAATGGAGGAGGATAGCACTCCTGGATCTTCAGATCTCCTACTGGGTCGACCGTTCCTTAGTACGGCTAATACTAAAATAGAAGTTTGAAGTGGAACTCTCACGATGGAGTTTGATGGAGAGATCGTAAAGTTGAATGTCTACAACGTCATTAGCCATCCAAGCAAAATCTTGAGCGTAAATCGCATTGACATAATTGACTCTTTAGTGGAAGAGAATTTTGAGTCAATTTATGGAGATAATTATGAACTTAATAAATTTGAATTTGTTAATGAGTTATTACCTCCAAACACTAAACTGTTACCTTCTGTTATACAGGCGCCAGAGTTGGAGTTAGAACCCGCAGGAAAGGCAAGGAAATTAGACATCCAAGAGTTAGAAGAAATTCGCAATGATGCCTACGAGAATGCTCACATTTATAAAGACAAGAAAAAGTTGTTTCACGATAAGAGAATAGCTCAGAAGCTTTTTTCGGTAGGACAAAAAAGTTTTACTTTATAACTCCGTGTTAAAGTTATTTCCAGGTAAACTTCAATCACGATGGCAATGACCTTTTATTGTTATTGCAGTCTTCACATATGGAGCGATTGAAATAGAGAGTGAATAATCTAGAAAGCAGTTTGTAGTCAATGGCTAGCGGTTGAAGCCGTTTTATGAGAATTTTCAAGCCCGCACGATTAAGAAAATTCATTTGGAACCACCATAGAACCAATAACGGCGTCGAGCTAACGACGTTAACCAAGCGCTTGTTGGGAGGCAACCCAATTTTTATTTTTTTCTTTACTTTATTTATTACTTTATTTTATTTTATTATTTATTTGGATATTAATAAATTTCTCTTCTTTTGCTTAGATAAAACAGAGCGAAAATGTGAAGAAAACCGTTGAGCAACGCTTAGAACACATTGAGGCCCGTCTTGAATCCTTTGCCCAGCAACTGACCAAGCTCATTGCCATCATATGCGATCGACAGTAACAACACAGAGAGTTTTTCTAAACTTTTCTACCTATTTATTTCTTTTCATCCATATTGAGGACAATGTGCTTTCAATAGGGGTAGATACTCTTCGTTATTACTGTCATTTTCTGCTGTGATTTTGGTTGTTGTTGCTGTTGCTGTGATTATTTTTGGCTGGTATTACTGCTTGAGGCTCCATTTTGTCCATATTTATCTGCCTCTTTTCATGCTCAAGAGTTTTACCAAAAATTGCCTACTACTTGACATACAAGCATGATTCTTATTTTCTGAGAAAATTACAAAATTTCCATAATTGATGTCATCTCCACTGTTTTATTTTTATTAGGCTAAAAATAATTGTGATTCATAGAGTTAACTTTATCTTACTTTTCGTAAAATTGATCAAGTTTAATACAAAGTGGCACTTAATATGTTTGCATGCTAAAATATGTTCATGACTATTATGGTAATTACTGAAACTTATTTTTGACACTTGATTATTATTTTTCTCTAAAGTCCTCATAAAAAAGTTATTATTAAAATGTCGTTTAATGTTTCCGTAGTTATGAGTGTAGCTTAAAAACGTGACTGACTGAGTAACCGGGGTAGGGTGCTTGGGTTGTCATCCTATTTCGCGTCAAAAGTTTGTGTGACGTGTTAGGTAAAACTCCGTTAACTGGAATTAATTTTTAAGAACATGTTAGGCTGAGTAACCGGGGTGGGGTGCTTGGCTGTCATCTCTCTTCCCGTCAAAAGGTTCGATGTGTTCTTAAGAAAAAATTATAATAAACTAGGAGTCTGCTAGGCTGAGTAACCGGGGTGGGGTGCTTGGCTATCATCTCTCTTCGCGTCAAAAGGTTCAGTATATTCCTAAAGTATAAAAAAATATAAATAATAAATAAATCAAAATCAAAATAAAAAATATATAATTTAAGGACTAAAGGATGAAACAAATAGGGTGTCTTGGTAGGTTTCGTAATTTACCTAATTTTCATTAAATAATTCAAGTTGATTCTAATTTTTATGTGTATTAATTGGAAAACTTTTTCTGTTTTACTTAAAGCAAGCTTAGGGTCTCTTTAACTTTCATATGCATTTTGACTGATTTTTATAAAATTTTGGAGTGCTATTTCTTTTATGGTAGAATCTAACTTTCACAGTAGATAGGAACCATACTTGAGGGCAAGCATGGGCTAAGTAGGGGGAATTTGATAACACTCTAGAATAACGTATTTTTATGTATTAATTATGTAATTATTCTGAGTATGATCCTGCTAATTTGAGCTATTTATGATCTTTTATCTCATAGGGACTAAATTTGAGGCAAAAGCAAAATTAAGGGCCAAAAGTGTGAATTTAGAGATAAAATGAGCCAATACGCAACACAAGGAAAAGTTGGTGCCAAAAGTGCAAGCATAGAGGACACAAGGGTTGAAATGCAAAAATAAGATATTTTATTCTATCAGACTATTTTAATTATATTAGGATAATTAATATTAAGATAATTATTAAGGATTATTTAATTTTAGGATTTAATTTTATTTATCTTTATTCATCTTCAATTAAATGTATTTACCTTTTGGGAATTTAAGTAGGATTAGACTATCTCCCCTGGCACTATAAATAGGGGGTGAAGTGACTCAAAAGAGAGGCATTTTTTTCTATAAACACTCTCTCTCAAAAAGTCTAGGCTTTTGTTCTTCTCATATTTCCTTTCAATAAGATCTCCATTTTTATTTTATTTATTTTCTTTTCCACCACAACCATGAGCCACTAAACCCATCTAGCCGAAGGTTGTCGATATTCCCCAAAAAGGGTTCTTGAGGCTTAGAGTCTTACTTAGCCTCCTCGCCGAGATTCATCATTTTTCCACACTACGGGGCTGACGCTTCCATCCATGTCCCTTAAGAAGTAAACTTTTCAATGTATGCAAAGGCGGCCGCTTTGTATGTTTTGGGAAGGTTGCATAGTCGGTTCGTTAGCTTACTGCGTCAGAGGTTGGTGAGCCCAAGAGACAAAATGGCGTGTGATTCGCCATTGAGAAGCGTTGATCTAACATAAAACGATCCCACAGAAGCGATTGTTGGCTAGAGTCAGGTTCCACTAAATCGTAAGTCTAAATCCTTGGAGCTGGTGGTCGTAGGCGTTCTCTTCCACTATAACTGGCTTATTCGGTTCAGGAAGGATCATCTAAAAGCCAAGGATTGAACCCAAGGCGGAACGCGACAACTGGAGGCTGGAACCTCCCATAAGAATTTCCTTTCTCTCAACTCTATTTTTAATTTCTCGAATTTTCGATTCAATATTCTTAATTCTGTTTTTATTTTATTTTTCGTTTTCAGATCCAAACATTTAATTCTGTTATTTTCTTTTTTTTTTCAGGAACGTAGGTTTTCTTGGGCAAGATTCTGCCTGGGATTTTACGGAATAAGATATTGTGCAAATCCAGTCCCTAAGGATTTGACCCTACTTCCCTTTTACTATTCTTTTTCATTATTTATTAGGGATAAGATATTTTTGGTGCTTTCAACGACTGCATCATCGGGTTAATGTCCAATATAAGCACGTACCAAATATGTTAACTTTTATATTAGGCCTGATTAAGAAAAATTAAAAATTGACTTGAATCGAGATATTTGGATGGTTTATAGAATGCAAATCGAAAAACTATGGTTACTAGAATCGAGCTGAGTTCTATTTTTAATTAATTCATAATTAGTTTAAATTTTTATAATATACAAATAAATATTTTATATTTAAAATAGTGAAAATAACTTAAATTTTGTATATAATTTTTTCCAGAACATACTAAATAAGAGTTTTCAATTTTTTTATTTACTCGACTTTTTTCTAGAAATATATATGAAAAAAACTTTGAAATTATATCATAAATATGTTTAAAAGAAATAAAACAAAATTTATTTATTAAAATAAATCTAAAAACCCAAAATTCAAAATTACTATAAAAAAACTAAAAACCAAATCACTATTAAAAAAAATCTAAAATAAAAAATTAACAAACCCAACCCAACCTATCATATCATATAAAATATCAAACTCTAGTATAAGAAAAAAAAACGGAGTAATTATCATCACAAATATTAGCAGCTTTGAAAACGAAAACACATACAGAGATATTAGCTCCCACACACATGACATTCTTATAGGAGTATGACTACAAGCTAGTAGTCAAAGGCTAGCAAAACTAGAATAAAATTAGGTAGTAATTAAGACAAGAAAAATTCAATTATAATTTGTTGGAAAAAGAAAGCAATAAAAAGGTTCAAGCAGGCAGCCAAGCAGTGGCAAATACAACATTATGTCCTTTCCAAGTAAGTACAAGATCATCTTCTTCTTTCTTTAATCCCCATCCAGCTGCATGTTCATCAAGCATTGTTTTCACTTCCGAGATGGCCTCTTCACCGAAGCTAACCCCACGAAAACCCGCGTTTCTCATCCGCTGCACCCACCGGCTCTTTGGTTCTAGCCTCTCCACCCTTTGCAGCCCTTCATGAGCTATCACGTTCTCTATCTTCCAACATATGTCTGCCTCGTACCACTGTCTTTGCTTGCTCCCTTGTGGCAGAAACGTGTCCACCGTATCGTATGGTATCCATAGGTAATTGAAAGCAGCCCTTAGTCTACAAACCAAATTATTTGATGTAAAATCCGCATCCTCGTCTACTAGGACAACCACTGTTGGGTCCAGTCCCCGAAGCGCCTTCAGGAACATGGTTCGAAGAGATTGAGTGGACGATGGTTCGAACGAGTAAGGGTTTGAATTTACATTTGAAAGAGGAGACAATGTTTCTTCTGGTAAGTAGTGAAGCATCATGTGACAGTTTATGACTAGAGCCTCACCGCTTTCTGCATATACTAAATGTTGAACTCGAAGCTGGTCGATCAAAGAGGAGAATCCATCAGCGTAAGTTGAAGGAATCGCTCTGAATTCCAATACTACGTTGCGGGACCTAGCGAAGTTAATCAATTTGGAGCCTAGCTCTTCGTAGGAAAGGTCGAGCATTGGTGGAACATCTTCAGTTGCACCACCAGCAACCGTGAGTTTCACAAGTGGGGGTCCTTCCAGCCTACTAGCTATGGCATCAATTAATGTAGGGATTTGCATGCAATGCGTCAAGCTTAAATCAACTATGTGAATGACCGAATACCCTTCCACAGCTTCTAGTATCGCTGCATTTGCTGCGGTGAAACCGAAGCGATGCCACGGGGTTAAGTCCACGAAGCTAGCCAACTCGATGACGGAGAAAGTGTGGATATCTATAGAGAGGTTGCAGTGAGCGTTGGCCATTGCTGCAAGCATTTTGCAAGTGCCGCTTTTGGCTGCTCGGACAATGAGAGCTCGAAGGAAAGCACATGTTAAGCGCTGGTTGGAATCACCATCTGGTGGTGCAATGTTGTTGAGAACCCAAAGAATTTGCTGCGCTAGAGTAGCATCGTTGCTCTCAATAGCGTTTGCACAGTGCACTAGAAGTTGTTCCATGCAATTGGCATCACCAAAGCTGCCTAAGCCCTTTGAGGTAGGGAACCCAGGCCACGGACGAGCCCGATGGATTTGGTTTTTGTTCATTGTGGGGATTGAAAATGGAGGGATTTGGTGCAAGGGTGGGATTTCAGAGAATTGCATCATGGAGAGAGCAAGAGTGAGAGAGAGAGAGAGAGAATACAAAAAATTAAGAGAAGAGCAAATATGTATCAGACATCAGAAGCGAGCAGAAAGATAGAAAAAGACCAGACTAACAGTGGGTACCTTGTCATTGGGAAACGATCCACACAGCAAGGATGAAAAAGTGAATAGAAAACCCACCAATTTTATAGTACAGTTTGGGAGAATTCTGCAAATGAATCACTGAAAATTGACGGTTCAGCTTTTGTGAGAATCTTATTTTCTTCTAATAGAGGAAAACCTAAAGGGACCGCTCAAAGAGGAGTATACAAATAACTCCCATCCCCAAAAGGAACAACTTGGTTAAAGTCAAATCCGGCAAAAGAGACCATTCTTTCAACAAAGGATATCAGCCTTTTCCAGTTGCTAAACATAGGGGCTGCAATACTCCATACAGAGATTTACTGATTCAAAACCAACCTTTTTTCATGGCTACAAAAAGGGTCTAATTCTAACCCCCCTCAATATAATCAAAAGAAAGAAGAGAGATGGACGACAGAGAAAAAAAGAAAAAAGAGAGAGACTGTGTGAGAGGTAATTATAAAGAAAAGGAAGAGGGAAAGGGAAAGGGAAAGGGTGTGCTGGTGCTACTTCTGTTGGATTTTGGTAGCATGTGAGGATAGCCGGCCATGGGATTGTCTGTATGTGGGAGTTGGGATTTTGTCATGTAATGTGGAGTGGGGATTATAAGCCATTTAATCTTTGGCTCACTCTCTCATGCCCCGTATGACATTTAACTTTCTCATATCATGATGAAATCATTTTTATGCAGGTCTTCATGTTCTCTTTTTTTTTTTTTTGCCTCACATATATTTCTCTCAGATGTTTTCAACTGTTACCTAAAATCCGTTGATATTGTTTCATTTCTCCATCCAGGGGAAAATCCTACCCGTATAGTAAATTTTCTAACTTTGATAACCCTAGCACAACCCCTAGCATCTGGGTGGGATTCAATTGTAAGACAGGACAAAGTATGTATATACGTATATTACTCTGATTAGTGATTGAAGGATTCTATTGATATTTTGAATGTTTTTGTTGTGTGGGAGAATGTGGTAGGGTAGCAGTAAGGCGCCCCTCAAAAGACTCATGGCAGTCAAAATCATTGCATGTTCCTGATGAGACAAATTCAATAAAGGAATGGTCACTGTCTAACCCTAATGGCAATTGCTCCTCTGTTTCTCCTTTCTCTTGCTCATTTGCAGTGACAATCCAAGTTGTAGCTTGAAAAACTATGTAAATATGCACATAATGCCAAAAAAATTAGCAGAAAACAAATAAACTATGTAAATATACACATAATAAAACTCGGTTCTGTCAAACTAACAACTCAACTAGGCAAACTGATTAAACTAATAAGAACCATTACAACAGCAATGTAGAAAAGAAATTACAGTATCCCATGGATACACCATATATGCATGTATGTATGTACGTACAAGTTATGCAAGCGTAAGCACTAGTTTTTATTAAGTTTTTAGCAGGCCCACATATTTGAATACTGTCTAGGGTAATGCAAAAATATGCTTCCTAACATTCTCCAACCCCATTACTCTCTCTCTCTAACTGCACTCACAAACTTTGGAATAAAAATTTGTAAGAGATCTTATCCAGGACCAGTTTTGGATATCCACAAGAATTCTCGAATTTTGTAAATATTTTTAAGAGGATTTAACTTATTATTATATGTTTATCATCTTCATATGCATGCAATGCATATATGAAAATTGACCCTTCTGCAACTCACACGTGATAGACTTCCTTTTGTTCCCTTATTGAAGGATTGGTTTTGGTTGCAGCATTCCTCAACCCCACCCTAAATAGACTACTCGACCATGCCACCGTAGAAAAATGGCCGTCTCCCATTAGCAAATTGACTGCCCTCTTTCACTAATCGCATGCCTTTATGTTCTTCAACCCTTTTTTGGACCCTCACCTGCATTTATTACATGTTTGAAACCTAGGAAACTTGCCTATTGTTAACCATGAAAAACATCCAACATTAGTGACCTAGACTAGTCTGCATTAATTACATGTTTGAATTCTAGGAAACTTGCCTCTTCTTAACCATAAAATAATAAAAATTGTTTTCTTAAATAGTATTTAAATATTGAAATTATAGTTGATTGAGTCTTAGCTCAGTTGATATCGATATCGTTACCAATGCAAGAGAGCGTGGGTTCGAATACGCTAAAGCACAATATTCTCTTATTTTAAGGGTTGAAGAGATATATAGGTAATTTTAGACATTGTATCAAAAAAAATTTAAAATTATAAAGTAACTTTAAAATATTTTTAATTTTAGAATCAATATTTTTCTTAATCAACAAGTGGTTAGAAGAAGGGGTAGTGAACTTCTTTCCCAAGCATTTGAACCAAGTTTGAGTCTTGAACTTGACATTACTGAAAGGGCTTTACCCGAATACTATCCTTGGCCCAAATAGGATTAAGCTTAGACCGTAAATGAAATAATAAGTTAATATTTAAAATATTTAAATACTATCTAAATAAGTTTTTTCTTATGAAATACTTACTTAAAAAAAATATTTTTTTGGTATAAATCACATGTGTCATCATTTGTATTTGTTTTACCATTTGTCCTGTAAGAGCTACGGGTAATATTTAGGTAAAGCTCTCCCACCAATGTAACTCCAAGATTTGAACTTGGTTAAAATGCTTGGGAAAAAAATGCACTTCCACTTTTTCCAACTACTTGTTCGTACTTTTAAAAATGCTTTAAACTCCATTTAAAAGTTAAAAAAAAAATTAAAATAAATCTTGTTGAGTAAATAATTTATCATCTACAAAAAATAATTTAACAAAAATTTAAAGTAAACTATCCAGTTGGTCATCCAACTTTTAGGACGCTTTCATTTTGTTTACCAAAAAAAAAATCCTTGTAATTTATGACCCTACTTTTAGGGTGTTTTCATTTTAGTCACCCAAGAGTTAAATCCTTAATGACAACTGACTATACACGCCAAATCATGTCCACAACATGTTTACACTTTCATTTTGGTTACCCAACTTCTAAGTTGCTTTATTTTTTGTCACCAAAATAATTTTTTTTTAAGTCGTGATCTGAGTAAAAAAAATTAAAGATTAAAGTGGAAAACACTAAAAACTCAAATAATGCATTAAAAATTGTCATATTATATTTGTTTATCATATTTCTAGGAATTCTAAATTTCTATTTTTTTTAATATTAAAATTTGAAATTTTAAAACATCAAAAACAATTAAATAAATTGTTGAATTTTTTTATCCCTTGATAATTTCAACTGATTTATTACTATAATATTGGAATTAATTAAATTAATTTCATATCACTATAAAATTTAAAGTTTTATTTTATGTTTCCAAATTGTCATTAATGAAATCAGCTTAAATAACTTAAATTTAATAATTGTCTATGAAACTTAAATTTATTTTGGTTATATAATCTTGAATTTTTCATGCTAAGCTAAAAGAAAATAAAAATCCTTGCAATAAATTAAATTAATTTCTTGTTCTTCGTTTGGGTAAAAAACTGATGAACATAATTCTGAGTTTTTTTTTTTGGCATGGAAGATAAATTAATTACAAGTATTTTTCTTTAATTTTAGCTTAGCATGAGATTCAAGATAATATAATCAAAAGAAATTTGGGTTTCATAGACAATTATTAAAGATGAATTATTTGATTTGATTTTAATTTGGAAACATTTTTAAATTTTAGAAGGAGATTAAATTAATTACTTTCAATATTATAGTAACAAATCAATTGACACTATCAAGGGATAAAAAATTTTCAACAATTTATTTAATTGATTTTAGATGTTTTGAAATTTAAAATTTTAATATTGAAAAAAATAGTAGAACTTTTGACAAGGGGTAAACAAGTACAATATGAAAATTTTTAATGCATTATTTTCGTTACTACCATATTTTCACTTTAATCCTTAATTTTTTTTACCCCAATTAATACTTAAAAACTTTTTTTGGGTGACCAAAATGAAAGTGACCTAGAAGTTGGGTGGCCAAAATGAAAGTGTAAATATGATATGACGTGTACACTTAACCTCAATTAGAAATTTAACGCTTGGGTGACTAAAATGAAAGTGTCCTAAAAGTTGGGTGACAAATTTGCAAGAATTTCTTTTTGGATGACCAAAATAAAGATGCCCTAAAAATTGGATGATCAACTAGGTAATTTACCTAAAATTCTAAGTATGTTTTGTAAGTATTTTTTAACCCAATCTTTAATAAAAATTGAAATATGTTACTTTGAAAGTTTTTAAACATTCTTTTATACTACTATATAATGTATTTCAAATAATAACAATAATAATCTAAACAATTAAATTCCATTTTTTATATATAATTTTAATTTTGGAACTAATTAATTTAATAACAAGTTTCTTTAAATATTAAATTTTATTAATAAATATCAATGTCTAATCCAATAACCATTCTACTCAACTTCAATTTATCATCTACCTAAATATTATAATACAAATTTAGATATGCTTTTGTAATAATTTTTTTAAAACGTATTTGTTGTTAAATTTGTAGATGGTAAAATATGAAAATGTAAGAATGAAATTGAACTTATTTGCAATAATTAAATTTAGGTATAAAGCAATATCTCTAGCAATAGGAATGGAATGTTAGAGGAATCAACTAATATGATTTATTTCCTATAAGGTGATGCTACACAGGAGCAATTCATCATGTGATGTATATAATATGAAAGTTTAATTGGCAAACGTGAAAGAGTGCAGTGGATGAAACCCAATTAGGTATTAATGTGAAAATCAAAGAAAGCTGACAAGCTTTTAAAATTGATCCCATTTGTAAAAATAGTTATAAAGTTATGGAAATGCATGCAGTTAAAGAAAGAGTATAAGAAGAATCTAAGGGAAGCATATAAGGAGAATCACATAAGTTAAGGAATTGAGGTTTAAATATATAAATCTGATGAAGATTCTTAACACTTCGAGTTACAAGAACTAAAAGACATGAGTTAAAGAAAATAATTTGAGGGCATGTTTTTTCTTCTCTCGGGCATCCCATGCCTTGTATATATTTAATCTCTTTGTTCTTGTATTCGTTAAGACAACATATAAAACAAATTAGCAAGCATGAAAGTAAGGAATGAGACCATGTGCTTAAGATACCCAAATCCATAAAACACTCTCTTCTTTTTCTAATAATAAGCACACCTGTCAAAGTAATACATCATCTTGACTTGTAATAAGGTTGGGTTTCATCCATTTCCTTATTTGCAAGTTCAATGTAATTAGCTAAACAAAGTTTCAATTTAGTGTCGTCATTACAAAATAGTTGCAATATTATCCAAATCCCATTTCAAGATAAGTTTCTTCTTAAATTATAAAATAATAATAATACAAACAACATAATAATAATAATATATGAGAATAAAGAGGGATATTTTCTATTGCCTTTCCATTCTTATTACAGGTAGTATACTCTCTTTATATATATAGGGAGATTAGACTTATTTTCTAATACATAAATAGGAAAGGGATTACAAGGAGATGAAAGGTGAAAGGTTTATTATAATGAGCACCCACTTAATAGTATTCATAACACTCCCCTTTGGATCTTCATTATATAAAATATATGCCTCATTAAAAACCTTACTAGGAAAAACCATGTGGGACAAAAACCTACTGAAGGAAAAAAGAGTACATAATCTTTTAATACACAGTATGTCACAATCTTAAAAGAAAAATGTAGTACGAATTTACTCCCCCTCATTTAAGCATCACTTAAGATCTTTAAAACGACGCAATCTAATGTTGAAAATTAACTTTTCAAATGTAGCGGTAGGGAGTGCATTGGTAAAAAGATCTGCCAAGTTCTCACTTTAACGAATCTGTTGAACATTTATGTCTCCATTCTTTTATAAATCATATTGTATCATTCACTATTACCAACACAATGAGTGCATTGGACACATAAAATGGTACTCCAGGACCATCGTTTTATAACATTATTGTTTGACCACTTGTATTCCTTTTTAATATCTCCAATCTATATGAAAAATTAGCTTGATTAATTTTGATTATATAAATACTATTGGATACTCAATAGTAATGCTTTATAATATCATTGTGTAACAATTTGTCCTTATTGAACACTCGATCTTTACATCGAGATAAATTCTCATTTTAAGATATACTTTTATTATAAAGTTTATCTACCGAATAATTATTTTTCTTAAAAATTCTTTAGGAACTCCAATGATATTTGATACATTAATATCACCAATGATGATAATAACCTATATGTATAGATCCATTAATTAATAAAAACTCCTAAACAAAATCATATTCATATTTAATGATTTTCTCATGAAACTCGAGTTTTATACTTCAGGCATCAAAATTATCAAATAATTTATATCAGCTGAATACAAATTCACTAGACCTAAATAAATAATTTTATTTAGTGCCAGACTATTGCATCCACATCAAATTAATCATTTTTCTTAACCAAAGCCAAGTGTCTTGTGAAAGTTTGTGTTACAAGCCAATTCTATATATTATAACTTGTATTTTTTTCGTTATTATGCTAACATGTACTCCACTTGTCTTCACACCTTCTAGGTGTTTGGACTTCATGTCTGAGATACATTTCATAAGTTATAATAGAAACATTTATTTATTTTGATGACTTGTTCTCATCTTAATGCTTTCAAGTATATTTTTATTCAAAACCCTCACTTTTCCGTAATATTTCCTTTTGTCAGCTCCATCATATTTGGTTATGACATAATTAATTGAGATATCTCATTATATTCATAACTTCAGGCATTTGAACCTCTTTTAGGGTTTTATCAAAAGTTATGTCTTTGGTCTCTTCATGAGTACCTGCCTTCTTTAGTATATGACCATCTTCATTTGTTTCAAGAATTTTTCATTTTATGGAATCAACTAGTTTGTCATGTTTCTAACATGCCTAAGACTTATTTTTATTACATTATCTTTCCTGGATTATCTTTCCTGGACATATAATTATTTGGAGCATTTTAGTTGGTATATGTATAAACTAATATATACAATCTCTAAATGTCATCACTAAGCATGTCTGGCAAATAATTCATCCTTCAAACTTTGTGCATAAAATGTTAGTGAGGATCACAAAAAATGATGACATAATTATTTAACCAACTTGTCTCCCCCTTAATACTAATAAAATTTGCAACATGACAATACCTTTTCAAAATTATAAATATATCTTCTTTCAACTTTTAACATCTAATGGAAATTTTCCCAACTTCATGCTTGATGATTCATATTTGTGCATTATGGTGGAATATAAAATATATATTTCACATCCAAATATTCTTAGAGAAAATCTATTGGCTTATAAATGAAAGTCAATTCTCACGAGACAAATATTTCTTACATGTTGGCTTGATGCAAATAAAATTGCATGCTTATTGTAAAACTATTCTTATATTAATGGTTAAGCAATTAAATGGAGGCATAGTTTTGCTAACCATTAAATATAGTATATATAAGCATAGACAACTTAATATTATCCCAGCTAAAATTACGAAAATAAAGCTTGGGATATAATGCACCAGCATTGTTAGCATAAATTGCATACTATAGAGATTGTGCATAATCAAATTATTTCAAGAAATAATATCGCAAACTTCAGGCTGCACACATGTAATACATGAGCTCATATATTATTTGTTTATCATTTAAAAATGCAATTGACCTCTAACTTTAGCTGGTGTTAGTTCAATATGTTGTCCAAATAACTAGTATTGTTGACAATTATTAAAATGTAACTTCTAATTCTTCAATAAAATCATATAAATTTTCATCAAATTATTTTTCATCATCATTGACTCGGGAAGGTCTAACTAGTCATACCAACACTATGAACTTCTTTTCACTATCTCATATGTCAATCATATACGTGTAATGTATTCCTTTGGAGAATATTTATAATTCAAAAACACGAGTATCTCATGTCATTTCTATCCATGATTTTAATGTAAAACACATAAAGATTTCCTTCAACATGTATCTTCTTGATTTAAAAAATTATATTATATGTTTTACAAAATTTTGCATCATAGGAAGGTAAAATATTAACTCTTAAAGAGCTTTTTATGGTTTGATGTAATATTATCTCTTCAGGAGCACAAAATCATTTTATTATATAACCTTAATGAATACTTAATTTATTTTAAATAATAAACACTTTTGCACTTCTTTTCAACATAAATGATAAAAACTTCTGGTGTATTCAAAAACTTTATTTATTCATATAAAAATAAAATAAATAAGTATAAATAAAACATATATTAAACATAACAAATAATAAATTCATGTTACTAATAAATCACTATGGTTATAGATAATTTTTTTATATATACCATAACACAACAAAATGCAAAATATTATAAGGTCAGATTAAAGTAGCTTTACAACTATAAAGGTTCAAACATAAACATTTTCTAACCTCCACCTCTTATGACATAATTTCACTTTAAATTTTATAATAATCATGAGACTATCCACACAGGGTGAATATCCCAAAGTTTATGACAAGTAAGTACTTTTACACCCATTCTGCATCCTTTGTAATGAAGAAAAATATATCATCCCCAAGCAAATATCAAGTAGCTATTGATTCTAATGATTTTTAAACCAAGCAATTAAATTTAATGCTTGGATTCCAACAAAATTTTGACACAAACTAAGAACATATAAATCATCATTGTATGCATGGTCAGCTTTAGCATCATAGTAAATATTTTTATTTTTTATCGAAAAATTATCCTCCATTTCATCATTTTGGGATAATAAAATTTATCTCAATATTGTGTCCCTTTTTTTTAATGGATGCTTTGATAAAATTTTACTAGATGCTTAAAAATACGACATGCATGTGACCAATGCATTTTCATACCATATTGGTAGCATGAATTTTCAATAACCTTCGAATATTTTAACCATCATTTTCTTGTTTTTCGTTATTATTCTTTTTCTAGTTGTTAGAAGTATCACCATTATAACCACCATGATAACAATTATTAGTACGTCTCTAACCACATCCTCAATTACAACAACAATCACGATCTCTATATTTTGATTTTTCATAATTGTTATGTATCATCACATTCACTTCAGGGAATGAAGCCTTTTTCACTATAAGCAATGAGATCATTTTAAAATGCATTTTAAAGCCTTTTCACAATATTGTTGTTGTAAGAGCACATAAGATATTTCAATCACAACAAGCTTTAGAGAGTATTATCGTTTTAATCTTTCAAGAGGATCTTTTACCATTAGATATTCCACTTTTAATCCTTCATGTAGATGATGTTGGACAAAAACAATAGTTTTTGCTTTGTTTATATAAAAAAGTCAAATTCGTTTATACTTACAAATCATGTGTGGCTCTATTAGAAATAATCTAATAGGTTACTTAGTACATTTGGTAAAGGTCACCAAATAATATATAGTTTAAAATGACTACTATTTTTTAATCATATCAATGACATATGTTATGAAAGTGTAAAAACTGAACGTCGATAATGGCAATATAGAACGATCGCAAAGAAATAAGAAAGAAGAAAAGTAAAACACACAAATTTTATGTGGAAACCCTTTCGGAAAAAAAAGCCATAGGCAAAGGAGAAAAAATTCACTACTGTTAAAATCGAATGATGTAAGAGGAGTTCCGACTACATCTATTTAAAGGCTGAAAAACCTTATTCTAATCAAAGTCAAATAGAGGAAGTGTAGTTCTATACGGGTTCTACTTGTGCAACATAGTCCGTTTTTCACTGTATTATTTCTTTAATAGAAATTTGGATCACACAACTCTAACAGAAAGATATACATATTTAAGTAAAAATATTGAAGTTGTTGATGCTTCAATTTTATTCAAAGTCTTAGATCATAAAGAAGCATACCATGAAATACATAAAACATAAATTCATACTTTAATATGAAAAAAAATGAGCATCATTTTTAACTTTTTTTTCCATTAAAATATTAAAATCTCAAAATCTTTCAAGCACGCATAGAAATCACATACCTTATAAGTGTTGCTTCAACAAGGACATTGCATGTCTAAATTACTTGTTCTCCAACAAAATATTGAATATTATTGAGCAAGCTCATACTGATAACGTATTATAAAATGTATTATAAAATGATAATAATAATAATGCAAAAAACACAAGAATGTTATAAAATAATAATAATGCAAAGAACATAAGAATAATATATCAGAATAAAAAGGGATTTCTATTGTCTTTCTATTCTTTTCCATTTTTATTACAAGTAGTATACTCTCTCTCTGTATGTATAGGGAGATTAGACTCATTTTCTAATACATAAATAGGAAAGGAATTACAAGGAGAGATGAAAGGTGAAGAGTTAAGTAAAATGAAAGGTGAAAGGTTGGTTATAACAACATTCACTTAATAGCATTTATAACATTTACTTACATATTATAAAAATTAATAACTTTAGAAATTATTAACTCAATATAATATGGTAAAAGAACCATGGAGGCCCAAGTACTAAGAGTTTGATTGCATTTGGTCTCCTCTACTAAAAAAAACAAATTAGTCCTTGTATGTTAAATCAATAGCAAACTGGTCCCTTTATTAGAAATTTTATTCATTTCTTTTGTTAAAAATTAGTCTGTGTACGTTAGTATAAGGTACACATAGCACACCACGTGCCATTATTTGATTATTTGTCAGTTATGTCAATTTTTAATAGAAATGACTAATTTACTCATTGGTATAATGAACATAGATTAATTTACTTATTTTTAGTGTAGCAAAAATGACAATCGATTTTTTATTTTTATTTTTTGGTGTGTTTTTTCCGACCCTCTTTCTCTTACCTAAATTATTGATAGGAACTAACCCAAAACATATGGAAGTCAAATATGTACAAACAACAGCTTTGAATGTTAAGCTATATAAAGAAAAATGAATAAATAAGTTGGGAGTTGGAGAAGTTTGATTGAGCAACTTGTTGAGCATTAAGCCAAAACAATCCGTCCAATCATAACTTAAACGGAGCTTGGATTTTTCAGTTTTATATGGATAAAAATAAATAAATCATACATTATAAATGCAATGGTTTTGATATTAATCAATGATTCCTAATAAACGTGACATGCTATTCTTTTATTATAAACAAAAACAGACAAATTTAATGAGTAGAAAATCAACCTCCAGAATGAAAGGTAGGTAGACAGTTTATACACACATGTATAATTATATTAATTTTGTGATTCATATTTATTTAATCAACTGTTCACGTTCGAAATAGCAATTCCACACTTTAGGATGTAATTGATTGGATTAAAAAGTAGAAAGAAAAAAAAGGAGAGAGTCGAAAAGTGAAAATAAAAATAAATTTTGAGTGTGCTTAATAGGGAAGAAAAGTGAAAGAAAAGAAAATAAGATAAATGACCATTTTTCATCCTGATACATAAAAGTCAATCCTTCCAAATTAAAATGATGAGAAGAGAGAAAATGAGAGAGATGTGTATGCTAGTTCAAAATTATGCATTTTTCGAAATATTTTATTTTATTTCCTTTCATTTTTCTAAGTTATACATCTTTTCTGTCAAGCACACATATAGGAAGGAAATTTATATTTTTCATCTTTTCATTTTTCTACCCTTTTAGTTTTTTTATCTTTTCAAGTTTCTTTCTTTTCTGTCAAGTAAAGCCTAAAGTTTATTGTTGAAGCTTTAACAATGATATCACCTCCCAATTTGTAATGTACAAAAAATAAAATTTGTTATGTTTTTTTTGTTAAATTCATGTAAATTACATAATTTGAGTTTCTAGCAAATTAATTTTTACTAATTATTTAATATAAAATAATTTCAATTGGTATCTTTTATTGAAAAAATATTGATAAAGATATCATATTAATTATTAATTTATAATTTTAATTTATATGTAATGTAATGCCCCAATATTCTAGTGTTTGGAAGTGTTATAGTATGTTAAGTAATTTGATTTAATTTGATGGTTAAATGCCTTAGATGTTTATTTTAGGCCTTGAGTTCGATCCCTTGATTTTAGGTTTTATTTATTAATTTTTGGCATTATGTTAAACTTGAACTCTTAGGGCTTATCTTTTATTTTTGATGGGTTGTAACAATAATGAGTTTATTGGTTTAGTGGTAAGGCTTCAATTTATTTAAAGGTTTTATGTTCGAATCTCGTTTTGTGTGAGAATGGAATATTTTGCTCATTGATTTTGTTGGTTGTTGGTAAGTGTGCAAGTGGTTTGAAGTTGGGTTAAGTCAATCATAGTTTTTGTTGGAAATCCTTCAAATTTAATCTCTATATTGATTGTTCTTATGTTATTAGGAGATAATCGTTCTGTGCTTGACAATTCCTCGGCTAGTTAGGAACGACTCTGGTGGTTATCAATCTTCTAGTAAGTGTTCGTAATTGATTTTAGGGATTTTTTTTAGAAAAGGGGTGTTATAAAATGAAATATTTGGTTAAATCTTGTTTGTTAATCGATGCAATTTGATGTCGTATGTAGGATTCAGGAGTTTTCAGTGGTGTGGTTAATCAGAATAGCATTAGGTGTGTGAAACTAACCCAAAAATCTCGATTGAAACTCGAAAAAACCCGAAAACAAAGCCTGCTTTCGAAACTGCTCTGCGTCACACGACCGTGTAGTAGGCTGTGTGGGTCACATGACCATGTGGTAGGTTGTGTGGTAAACCGTGTGGGCCTTTTTCCGCCAATTTAAAGGCCCGATTAGGGTCAATTAAGGGATTTTAAAATAAGATTCGTAAGCATTTTGTAGGCTTATAAAAAGGTAAAATCTGGTATGCTACACATGATTATGCTTAGAAAGCATGTTAAGTAAGTTTCGTTTTGTATAAGTTATGTGATATGTTATGCTCTGTAAAATATATATGTTTAGGTATGCATGCCATACAACTTATGAGAAATGTATATATGTTATCATGATTATGCATATGCACTGGGGTGGGTTTTGATATGTTGGAAGAAGTGTAATCTGACAATTTTACTACAATTTTGGCGGTTAAACCGCAATTTCTGTTTGTCAACTCAGCTGTAAATTTAAGTGTGGTATACTGCCACGTACTGGTGTGATTGGATGGATGGACTCCTGTAGTCCTAATTGATGTGATTGGTTGGACGGAGATGGTGTGTAGTGGATGGGTGTAGGATTTGTTTCGATATGCTATATGTTCTGAAATTCCGATTTGACATTTGTATATGTGTACGTTATGAGTAAGGAAATTTTGTATGTGGGTCATGTCACACACTGGGCTTCTAGCTCACTCGTTGTTTTCTTATATTTCAGGTGACCCTCAAGCTTAGGATTGGATGGCAATTCTGGAGCTTGGTTTGCACATTTTGGTTTAAGTATGTTTTGGACTAAATTATAAACTTTACGGGCTTTTGGACTTTTAATTTTGTTTGGGACTTTAATATTGATTTTGGTATTTATTCTACAAACATTCTATTTATAATCGGAGTTTTAATCAAGACGACGTAACTAACAATATATGTAACGCCCTGAATTTTGAACTATTATTGTTAGTTTCTGTCAATAATTAAGTATATGCTTTAGTGGTTAAATGTTTTGTTGTGCGATTGAGGTCAGGGGTTCAAGTCTCACTTTTAGAAAGTTTTAGTATTCTTTTGGTTCAACTCCTATACTTGAACGTTTGATTTTAGTCTAATTTTTTGTTAATCTATATCAAGAATGAGCCTACTGTTCGATGGTTAAGTTCTGTGTTCGAGTCTTTGTGTTAGCAATAAGGAAATATTTTTTGGCTACTCGAGAAAATTTTAGTTATAACTTTCTTTAATTATATAGTTTCTTTTAAAAAGAAAAAAAACGTTTCTTTTAAAAAGAAAAAAAAAATTTGTCTTCGCCTTTCTTACTGTTCTTCTTCTCCCTTCTCTTTCTTTTTTCTTTCTTTCCTTGCTTTTGTTGATTGTAGTTCTAAATCAACTAAAAATTTAAAAAAGACAAGTGCACCTATCAATTAATAGTATAGCTACAGTGAACACAGATATCGTTCCCAGGAAGACTAAAAGTACTAGTAATTACCATCTTTCTATTATTTAACCAACTAATTGGAGTGATTGATTAAAACTAAAATTAACTAAATTAATTAACAAAAGAACAAGACAAAGAACAAATCAGGAAAACAAACGATTAACAACCAAGAAGCGAAACAATACCCAGAAAAGAATCCACCTATATTTCATTTGTTATTATCAATCTGAATTAAACAATTTCTTCACTTAGTATCTTGATCCGTAGAAATCCCTAAATTATGCTAATATCTCTTTCGAGAGTAAGAGCAACTGACTCTAAGTTGATTAATTTAAATTTATTTCTAATTAAAACCCTTATTGTCGCATTAACTCGATCTATGGATCCCCCTATTAGATTTTATTCTAATATGGTAGATTTATGTTGTCCTATTTCTAATATTACATGCAACTCCACTCAATTATGCTAGATCTACTCTTAAATAGGGTATATTCCTCCTTTAAATTAAGCATAAAAATATGGATTAATAATATAGAAATATTGAGAATAAGATCCAAGTATTTATTGCGTAAAATAGGAATCAAAAGACAGAATTCATCATAGGGTTCATCTCCCCTAGGTATTTAGAAAGTTAGTTCATAATCGCAAATAAAGACATCCCAAAGACAGTATAACTGCAAGAAATAAAGAAACTTATAATAATCTTCAAAGAAATCAAAAAGAGATATTCAATCTTGCTGGAAATCTACTTCAGAGTCGGCTTTAATGGTGTTTCTTGAGTTATTTTCTTCACTATTCTATGATGGCTTATCCCCCTCTTCTTATACTTGGTATATATAGGTCTTAGAATGCCCAAAAAAACCTAAAAAATTTGTTTTTCTGCATTTTCGGAGTGCAATTCGCAAAATCCACATGGTCTAGCACATGGCTGTGTAGCAGCTTGTATGGCTCACACGACCGTGTGCCCAGTTCATGTGGAATGCCCCAGCCCGTGTGGCTCTTAAAACTTGCTCCGATTTTCGCTCGTTTTGCTCCCGAATGCTTTCCTAGGTATAGAAACATGAATTTAAATGACTAGGAGCATAAATTTCACCATTTTAAATAAAATAATCATCCAAAAAATGCATTAAAAATGAGATTAAAACATTTTACTTTTATCACTTATCAAATGTTCTCATAATTAAGCGTTTACTTATCCTTAAGCAAAATCCTCAACCCATATTCAAGTTAACTTTCTCAATTTTTCATTTTCATCAATAATGTTTCAAAATAATTCACAAATAATCATGCATTGCAAATTCAACCAAAAGGACACTAAAGATTCAAGCAGTCCAAGCTAAAATCTTTTAAAGCACAAAAACATAGGTGTCTCCATTATCTAAATAATTACCTTAAATTCAAAATTAACAAGAATTGACATCCTCACTAAAGATTCACTTAAAGCACTCAAAGTGTTTAAGGCTTAAGTAATATGCACTCAATAATCGAATAAGAGATGTCATTACCATAGGCTTGCTTGAAAATCAAATCTCCACCACTATAAAATGAGATGACACACCAATCAAGATAACTCTAAAAGGTTGTAATGGGGCTTAGGTTAAGGGTATGGAAAAGGTTAGAAAAGTTTGTTACAATCGAGATCGAGTTGATAAATTATCAAACTAGAAAAAATCAAATGCTAAATTAAAAGAATTCACATCAACAAGAATAATCACAAATGGAACTGAGCTTTTCAATAGAATATGAAACTAATTATTCAAGCTCAATCAAATTTTTTCTTTGATATATTTTTTCTTTTTTCCTTTTTTTAACAAAATAAAATTCAACAATTCAAATAATGAAACATAGTTAGGCAACTAACCAAATTAAATCTCGACAAAAAGGGAGTCAATAACAAAGATAATTTTACAACATACATATGGGTTATGGGTTAACATTAACGGGTTAAAAAATGTATTAGGATCAAAGGGGTTTACTAGGGGTTCATTCAATAGGTAAGCTTTTTACAGGTTAAATGGGTTAAATCCTAAGTGTCTTTATCATCTTAGTATATCAAATAAAAAATGTAGCCTCAACATGCATAATCGAAGCAAGTTCTAGAATAACAAATCAAGTTAACATACTCACAACCAAAAATTAAATAAGTACGAAATAAAGTATATGCTCTATAGGCTCAAAAGCTCACAAAAAAGTATAGTTTTGATTAAGGGTGAACGTCTGATCGAATCGAATTGAATGAAAAAAAAATTGAGTTAATCGAGTTGACAAATCCTATTTTATCATCCTAACTCGAATTGAATCGAGTGAGATGAAATTCAAATCGAATCGAATTGAATATATTTGTTCGAGTTAAATTAAAAAAAATGATTTTGGGTCATTGTAATCACTATCACCTACCGTAATCAAATTTGTTATTAACTTTCATCTCTTCATAATTTATTTATTAATATTTTATATACGAGTTAGCTTATTTGTTTGCTTAGTTGCTTCAATTATCTTCTGATTCTTATCATTATGTATTTTGAAATTAAAAAATATATTAAATGTAAAAAAATGTGATTTTTTAATAAAAATTATCTTAAAGATAAAATGTAAAATTGATACTAACATAAAATTTTAACACGAATATTTTATGGTATCATCAATAATTTAATTTTAACAAAAATTTATAAAGATTCAATATGATTAAACAATTCATTAATATAAATAGTACATAATGTGAAATTTAATTTAATAATATAAATAATAGATATAAATAAAATTATTTTTTTATAAAAAAAATGGGGCCCAAAGGCTGCTTCCTCAAATTAACAAGCATCGGCAAGTATAAGCCCATAAATATAAATAAAATTATAATTATTTATATTTAAGTATTATTTTTGGATGATTTTAATTTTTAATTTGGGAGTAAAAGGTGAGAAGCAAAAGTTTAGGGGGAAATAAAAAGTTTTGGGGGTTGATGGAGTAAAATTTAGGGGGGGAAATATTCAAAAAATGAGGGGAAATGGGTTTGGGGTAGAAGGGGGTGAGATGAGAGTAAAAGTTTTTGGGGGAAAGTAAAGAGGTTTGGGAGTTTGGGGTAAAAATATAAAATATTATATTTTCGTATTCGGTTTATTTGAATTATTCGAGTTATTCGAATTCAAATACCAAACTTGATTCGAACTCGAAATTCGAAAAAAAATCGAGTTGACTCAAAAAATTCAATTAATTTGAATAACTCGATTCGTTTAACTGAAAATTCGAATTTTTTAGAGTCGAATCGGGTTTTACTCACGCCTAATTTTGATGTCAAACTTACAAATTCAAATTTTCAAGATAATAATTCAATTTAGTGAGACAACCTAGAATATTTGTTTCTGAAAAATAACTTATCATACTTGACTCTCTTGTGTCTTAAAGTATAAATCAACCAATACCTAAAACTCCACAAATTAATCCAGAACAACATCAATAAAAATTCCAAATAGAAAAAAAATTCACCTCTAATGGAGGGTATGAGAAAATTACTTACACACAATAAATAATTCAGGGATTTTATCACAAATATACAAACAACCTCCCCACACTTAAGATGTACATTGTCCTTAATGTATAAATAGATATAATAACAGAATCACTACAATATCAAAAAAGGAGAGAACTGAAACTACCCTGAATTTGGATGAAATCGCCAGAATAGTGAAAATCGACATTATGGGCAAATCTAAATGTAGTGAATGTTTCCAAGCAAACTAATAAAAGGATAAACACAAATAAATAAGAAGATAGAGAGATTACACACTCGAATAAAAACAACCATCAAAATAAGAAAAATAAAAACATAGTTTAAAATAAAATAAAAGAAAGAAGTCTTACAAATAAAAAATAAAGTACAACTGAAAATAATAATAAATAAAGAAAATAAAACGAAAACAAATCAGTGATCGTTGTTGTGAGAGGCGTCGGGGTCGCGAGGCACATGCTCAGGATGAGAGATATAGAGGTACGGGCAAATCTGATGCAAATACGTCTCAATGCGATTGTTTCGTGCTGTTTGCTGTTGCTGATTAGGATAAATATCCTCAAGTGTAATTGTATGCACAATCGTAGTAGTAGAGTGATTAGCTAGAGGACTGGTAACGGATCGCAGTAATGGTGGACGACCATCAATGACGAGCGATTGCAATTGGAGAGAATGAAGATGAGGTCCTAGTGTTTTTTTGTTTCTTGAAATGAGCGGGTACCTTACTTTTTCCTCATGTGTTCAACATTATATACCTAGTGACGACCAATTGTCAAGATAGCACAAAATCGTCAATAGAGTATGCAATTGCTTGTAACCAAAGGGTATGTAGAACCTTCCCACAGAAATGAAAAACTAATTCAATACTGACAGGAATCTAAAACATGGCTACCAGCAATAGTAAAAGCTCCACAAATCGCACATGAAAAAATCACAACCAACACATTAAACAAAATAAATTAAATAACAATACTAAAACTATTAACTACAAATAAAATACTAAACATGTTGTAGCAAAACAAAACTAAAATAAAGTAAATAAATAAATAAAATTCAAAATAATAAAAATTAATATAATAATAAAAATAATATATAATAAATATATATAATAAATAAAAGGAACAAAAGAAAAATGGGTTTTCAATGTGGTAGGTACCGATGGTGGCACAAACAGTGGTGGTGGGAGGGACAGCTGGCGAGGGAGGACAAGACTTCAATGAGGTCTAGTCGACGGGGTAACGGTGGAGGTTGACACTAGGAGGCTGTTGGTTGGGTGTTAAAAGAAGGGGAAGAAGAAGGATAGGTCGAGGAAGAGGGATGCAGAATGGAGGTGCGGGCTTTGCGCCAGAGCTGGTGTTCGGACCGATGACGGAACAAAGGTGGCTGATGGCGAGGGGAAGGAGAAGGGAAAAGATCGAAAAAAATGGAAGAAGGAAAGGGGGGAGGAAGACGGTGGTTGTGGAGGGGTTGCGCAAAGAAATGAAGGGGAGAGATGGGTGTTTGGTGGTTGGTGGTCAAACTAGCAAAAGGAGGATTTGACCGGCGGTGAGGTGGGCAAATCGACGGTGACTGGATTTTAGGGGGGCTGGTGAATGACTAATGTTTGAGGAAGAAGGAGAAGGAAGGAAAATAATAAAATAAAAGAAAAAAAATAAAAAATAAAAAGAAAGAAACCCTAGCTTTGAAACAGGGTACACAGCCCTGTGGGCCACACAGCCGTTTGGCCAGGCCATGTACCCACACCCAGCCTATATGCCATATGAAACATAAAAAAAATAAGCTCTAGTATCCACACGGTCTGACACACGTCTGTGAGTCCAGGCCGTGTGTCACACATGGCAGTGTACCCAAGCCGTGTGCGAGACCATGTGAGCTACACGGTCTACCACACACCCTTGTGACAAGCCGCGTAACTCTTTGTGCCCATGTGGGTCAAATTAAGAATAAAAAATTAGCTCAAGTATGTACACGGCTTGAGACATGCCCGTTTGCCTAGGCCGTGTGGATCATCCCAGACCATGTGGACCAATTTTATTTAATTCTTTTTTGGATCACCCCAGACTATGTAGACCATTTTTAAAAAAAAATTATTTTCTAAAGTGATAAAAATGAAAAAAATAATAATTGTAGTATATATATTTTGAATTTTTTTTGAAAAAAATGAAAGTAAACTAAAAAGAATAAGGTTTGAGACGAGTGCTGTTTACCTTAAACGTGCCAAATTTAGGTTGTGTTACCTCAATTGTACCGTATGAAAAAACGGTTTTTACCACAACTAGGTTGGACCCTTGTGAGTTAAATTCTAAAAGAAAAATTTGTGGATCCAATTTGTCTAACAACAGTTTGTCCCCAACTTCGAATTGGTTCATCATCTTCACATGCACATCATGGCGATGTTTTGTTTCTTCCTAGTGTTTTCTTGGTTTCTTATCAACCTTTGGTCGCCATTCATCTAGTTCATCGAGCTACACCATTCGTTCTTCACTTGTTCCTCGAGTTCTATCACTTTGAATAAAATTTGGCTCCAACACATTTTCATGAGGGATTTCCTGCAAAGAACGTTGAGCCACATGGTTACTAACATTAATAGAACAATTAGTATCATCTCGCTCACTAGGGACTCTTACAAAATCATGTGCTTGAAGAGTAATCATGTGTTAGGACCGAAAGGTAAACATTATGGATTGATCATACGCTCTACATTTGCATCATATTACACTATCAGATTCAACTGCTTAGAAAATTTCAAACTATCAATTTTCTTGTAAAGAGCTTCAACCTGATTTGCTAACATAGAAACTACATCAACATTAAAAACATAGGCTGCTTTAATCAGTTTCATTCTCATGACATGCCACTGACAGTTATTCAGTGTCATCTCCTCAATAAACTCATGAGCTGCCTTGGGTGTTTTATTATTCAGTGTTCCACCAGCTACTGCATCAATTAGTTGCCTAGTCGAGGGATCAAACCATTGTAGAAGGTTACCCATGATGAGGTCACCTTCTCAATAGATCCTTAAATATCTCCTATGCATCATATAATGTCTCCAAATCAATTTGAGCAAAAAAGAGATGTTCCTCAACTTAGCTATTTTAGGCGGTGGGAAGTACTTCAACAGAAACTTCTCGGTTATCTGATTGAACCTCGTGGAAATGAATTCAACCATTGTTTTGCCTTAATCCTCAATGAGAATGGGAACAACTGTAAGCGTATGACATCATCAGTAATGCCATTGATCTTGAAACTGTCGCAAATCTTTAGAAAGTTGGCCAAATGAGCATTTGGATCTTCATCTTGCAAACTATCAAACTGAACATATTGTTGCATCATCTGAATATTGTTTGGCTTGATCTCAAAATTATTTGCATTAACAGTTGGCCTGACAATACTCGATTCAGCCCCAACCAGAGTGGGCTTAGCATAAGCATATATAGTCCAAGGGGCAGGACATGCAAGAGGTAGCTGATTATTTTGATTACCACTCATCTCCACAGTAATATCCTTTTCCTTTTAATTTTCTACTATATTCTGTTGACTTTGTCTTGCTTCACTAACCTCTCCACGATTTCTTTGAGCAGCTTTTCAATCCCATTACCAAAAAGTAATGGATCCAACAAGTTTCCTCTAGTCATAAACCAAAAGAACCTGCCAGAAACAAACAAACGAAAAAAATTAGAATGTAAAAATTAAATAAAAATAAAAATAAAAATAAAAATAAAAATATTAAAATAAAAAATGGATAAATTAATAGAAATAAAGTTTTCCTAATATTTTAGTCCTCGGCAACGACGCCAAAAACTTGATTTTCACAAAACCAACTAAAAATTCGACAAAGGCAAGTGCATCTATAAATTAATAGTATAGCTACAATGAGCACATATATCGTTCCCATGAAGACTAAAAATACTAGTAATTACCGTCTTTCTATTATTTAACCAACAAATTGGAGTGATTGATTAAAACTAAAATTAACTAAAATAATTAACTAAAGAACACAACAAAAAAATAAATCAAGAAAACAAACGATTAACAACCAACTAAAAATGGGTTTTTTGATCATTTTGCTTGTATTCTCTGTTTAAGTGTGCAATTGACTTCCTTTTTAGGTGATGATCTTACTGGAGACACTCCTCCAATACACTATTTTTGTTTTTCACTTTTATGTGCAAGGTGGGTGTACGAATTTTGGGTTGGCGTTGTGTTGAAGTTGTTCGACAAAACTTTGGTTTGATTGTTAGTTTTAGGGATTTGTTTGAGAATAATTGTGTAATTGGTCATTGGATTGTCGTTTTGAGGCCCTAGATTCATCGCGGTTGCTTATACTTTGAAAACGTTCCAAGTGTGTAACGAAAACTTGAGATTCTATTAGTTTCGAATGCCAGAAAATATGGCTCCCGACACCACATATGAGCCACTTGGCCGAGTGGCAGGCCGTGTAACTTATTGTTTTCAAATTAGAGGCATACGGGTTAGGGAAACAGACGTGTGTCTAAGCCATGTAACTCACTATTTTAGATTTAGTGTCACACAGGCCAGGGGCACAGGTATGTGTCTAGGCCGTGTGAAGGGTTGTGAGTCACATGGATGTGTGTTTGACCATATAAATCATTGTTTTGAGCCATATGGCCGTGTGCCAGGCCGTGTGGACCACATGGGCTAGACACCCAGGCCATGTGAATCCACACGGACGTGTGGACCAAAATACTAAAATTTTTCTTAGAACCGTAAGCATTGTTCGAATCAAATGTAGGCCTTCTGTAGGGTTCATATGATCTGAATTAAACTGTATAACTTGATATCCAATATTTTAAGGCTGAATAATCGATTACCTATACGTATAATTAATGCGATAACTGTTAAATGATAATGATTTGTATTATCTGATCTTGAATTGTATTGGATAACTATATGTACACCTTTGATATCTGATATCTGTAACATGCATTTGCATTGGGTGGGAACGGTATAAAGAAAGAAGTGCTAACAGTTTAATGATCTGTCGAACTAAGTGGCTAAGCCACAAATTTATATCTGATTCTGGTAATTTATCGCAAACTGATCTGACAGCTAGTCTGTAATGTATCATACCGACACTAATTGGTGTGTAGGGCTAGATGGGTATTTAATGCCCTATATGGTGTGTTGGGATGGTCAGAGATAGTGTGTAGCGGATAGGGGTAGGAAAATGTATCTAATTCTCATTTGTTCTATATCTGTATCTGATATGTTCTGCACCGTATTTGAACTGTTACAACATTACTAAGTATCACCTATTTTTGATTCTGTATCGGAATTTAGGAAAATATTATTATATTAATTTCTTTTTCTGGACTATTTATTAATTACACACATTGAGTTATATACTCATTCCATTTGTTGATTGAATTGCAGGTAATCCACTGACTTAGGAGGCTCAGCTTTTCAAGAGCTCGGTCATATATTTTTATTTAGATATTATATTGTTTATTTAAATCTGAATTAACTTATGTTTTATTATAGACTAAGGTTTGTAATCCTTGATTTTTATGTTGGTTTAGTTAACTAAAGGTTTTTTACAAGACAAATATTAAAGTACTTAGATGTTGGTTTTACCCTTAAACATTTTGATATAACTTCTAATCTTGGTCTTAACGTCTAGGTCGAGTTTGTGGTGTTACAATTAGTGATATCAAAACTAGGTTTAAGAAATTCAAGCTGTATGTTTGGGCTCCTATTTTTGATAAAATGTGTTTTTAAAAGAAAATTTTATTTGAGTAACTCTGAAAACTAATTTTATAAGAGACTGAGTCTCCAGCGCCAAACCTGTAAGTATCTCTACTTTAGCTAGACTGCTTATCTAGGAAACAACTATAATGACTGAACTTTTGCTTTTATTTAGAGGCTGTGATATGAAGTGTGATATAAGATATCTGATGAGAATTCTTAACTGATCTATGAATTTCTGGCATTGTAGATAAGTGAATATAATGAGTTCATGTGGTAGTCATGGACGTGGTTCTCGTGGGCATCGTGAGCGCTGAGGAGGGGCTCGAGTAGAGTCATCCTCTATGAGTAGTATGACCAACTTGGAGACTAGCGAGACCATTGGTACTTCTGCAACTAAAATTGGGTCTTAGGTGCCGATTGTCGAGGATGATGTATTATCTCAGGCTATGCTGCGTGTGTTGGAGAAGGTTGCTGAGACCCATTTTAGATCTAGAGGCCGAGGGTTGGTTACTGAATGACTCTAGTCAAATGGTGCTGATTTGTTTAAGGGTGTCATTGTAGTCTCCCCTATTATGGCCTAGTACTGGTTAGAGGCCACGAGCGTATTATGAATGACATTGATTGCATTCCTAAACAAAAAATGAGGGGTGTTGTATGTGTCCTCCGAGATGAGGCCTACTAGTGGTGGTTAACAGTTGAGCAAGGTGTTTAGCACGGACAGGTTTTGTGGGATTTCTTCAAGAGCGCCTTCCAGAGTAAGTATGTGGGGGCGAGTTATGTGGAGGCTCGTAGATTCGAGTTTATAAGCTTAGTTCAGGGTGAGAGCTCTGTGGCCGAGTATAAGGTCGTGTTTATAAGATTGAGTAGGTATGCTCGCGGCCTGGTTTTGAATGATGATGAGAGAAGTGTTTGATTTGTGGAGGGACTGAGGTATGACCTGAGAGTTCTGATAGCTCTTTAGAGGGAATGAGTATTTGCAGCCTTAGTTGACAAGGCAAATATAGCGGATGAGGTGACGCGCACTAAGCGCAAGAGGAGAGACCAAGAGAGTGGTCAAAGTAAGGTTAAGAGGGAGTTGAGTTCTTCTAGTTTTGTTCAGCACGGTAAGAAACGAGTGAGGTTTGATGGGGCTCCGACGACCAAGGCACCAGTTGTATCGACTAAGATTTAAGTCAGTAGTGACTGTGGGAGACACTATCCGGGCTATTGCTAGAGGAATTTGGGGGCTTGTCTTCGATGCGGATTGATGGAGCATTGTGTTTGGGATTGCCTCCAGTGATCTAATCAGGTGTAACTTCTACACAGGCTCCAGCTCCAGGTCTTGTTTCATCGTTGAAAGTTGCTCAGTTGCCACCTAGGGGCCTTGGTATAGCCAAGGGTGGTAACAGTTCTAGCAGAGGTTAGAGAGCACCAGGCAGAGGTGTAGTTCAAACTGAGGCATGACAACCTGCTCTAGTGTACGCGACGAGGTGCCTCGAGGATAGAGATGATGTCGACGTTATAACGGGTATGTTCTTTATTCATACTGTTCAATACTTTACTCTAATTGATATTGGGTCTACACATTTTTATGTATCTAGCATTGTATCTGTGAAATTGGGTATATTTGTTGAGTGTACTACTAGATAGATTTTCTAATTAGTCATTTGGTTTAGTCTGTTTGAGTTGATAAGATTCAGGGCATTGTGTTTCTGACTAACTTGATGGAATTTTCGTTTGGTGAGTTCGATCTGATTTTGGGAATAGATTGACTCGTGGAACATTAGGTCAATTTAGACTATGCCTCTAAGCGGGTTACTCTAAGATCAAATAAGGATAGTGAGATCATTATGACCGACGAGCATCGAGATTACCTCTCTAACGTGATCTCCGCTCTCGTAGTTGAAAAGCTAGTTCGAAAAGGTTGCGAGGCATATCTATCATTTGCATCTACTTCTGGTTCTGCAAAGCTTTCTGTTAAGGATATTAGAACTGTGAAAGACTTCCTGGACGTTTTCCCTAATGAATTGTCGGGAGTACCTCCGAACAGGGAAGTTGAATACGGTATTGAACTGTTACGAGGTACTATTTCAGTGTCAATTACTCCTTATCGCATGGCACCAAATGAGCTTATGGAGTTGAAAACCCAGCTTTAGGAGGTTTTCAACTGAGGGTTCATCCGACCGAGTGTGTCCCCGTGGGGAGCACCCATTTTATTTGTCAAGAAAAATGATGACATGATGAGAATGTGTATGGATTATCGTCAGTTGAATAAGTTGATGGTAAAGAACAAGTATACACTTATGAGGATCAACGATCTATTCGATCAGTTCAGTGAGATGTTTGTATTCTCCAAAATTAATGTCTATTATAGTTACCATCAACTTAAGGTTAATGAGACTAAAATGTATAAAACTACTTTTAGGATTCGTTATGCGCACTACAAGTTCCTAGTCATGCCTTTCAGATTAACGAATGCTCCAACTGCATTCATGGATTTGATGAATTGAGTATTTCAGTTGTATCTGGATCAGTTTGTCATAGTTTTCATTGACGACATTCTGATTTATACTAAAACTGAGATTGAGCATGATGAGCATCTTCAGCTAGTTCTGCAGATACTCCATGAGAAATAATTATATGCTGAGTTTAGCAAGTGTGAGTTCTGGTTGCAAGAGGTTACTTTTCTGGGCCATGTTGTGTCTGCTGAGGGGATCCGAGTTGATCTTAAGAAAGTGGAAGTTGTAATCGAGTGGAAACAGCCAAAGAATGTGTTTAAGGTCCAAAGTTTCCTTAGCTTGGCAGGTTAGTACCGGAGGTTTGTTGAGGGGTTCTCGCTTATCGCAGTTCCCCTAACTAAGCTGTTGCATAAGAATGCTCTGTTTGTTTGATTTGATGTGCAACAAGAAAGCTTTAAGAAGCTCAAGTCCGTTCTGATGCAAAAATCCGTTCTAGTACAACCTATATCGGGTAGGGAGTTTATTGTCTACAGCGATGCTTCACATGTCGGTTTAAGATGTGTTCTGATGCAAGACGGTAATGTAGTGGCTTATGTGTGTCGATAGATTAAGTTGCACAAGGGAAACTATCCTACACACGACCTTGAGTTGGCTGCAGTTGTCTTTGCTTTGAAAATCTGGAGGCATTATCTGTATGGTGAGAGTTGTATTATCTACACCAACCATAAGAACCTCAAGCATTTGCTAAATCATAATGAGTTGAATCTTAGACAACGTAGATGGGTCGAATTGCTTAAGGACTATGACTGTACAATAGAGTATCATCCGGGTAAAGCCAATATTGTGGCTGATGCCCTTAGCCATAGGACAATGACTAATCTGAGAGCGATGTTTGCTCGTTTAAGTTTGTTTGACGACGGTAGTATTCTGGTCGAGTTACAGTTTAAGCCGACCTGGGTTGATCAAATTCAAGTTAAATAGTTAAGTGATTTATCTCTGGTTTCTCGCTTTCATCGAACTAATGATAGTAGAACTTCTGATTTTAGACTGAATAGTGACGGGTTCTGTATTTTAGGAGTTGGATCTGTATGCCTAGCAATGTTTTGTTGAGGAAGCTGATTCTACGGGAAGCGCATAGTAGTCATTATGTTGTGCATCCTAGTGAGAATAAGATGTACAAAGATCTTCGTGAGCTTTACGTGTGGCCTAGTTTGAAATGGGAGGTAACTGCTTTTGTTTCTCATTGTCTGACGTGTCAGAAGGTTAAGGCTGAGCATCAGCTACCTTCAGGTCTACTACAACCGGTTAAGATTCCCTTTTGGAAGTGGGACTATGTGACTATGGACTTCGCTAATAGGTTGCCCTTTACACCCATTAAGAAGGATTCTGTTTGGGTTACCGTTGATCGATTGATTAAGCATGCTCACTTTCTTTCGATTAGGATTGATTATTCGTTTCAGAAACTGGCTAAGTTGTATGTCTCTGAGATCACAAAATTACACGGAGTTTCGGTTTCGATCATTTCTGATAGAGACCCACGTTTTACTTCTCGATTTTGGAGGAGTTGTGTGATCAATTTCTAGGGTAGTTGGGAGGATTATCTATTGCTGGTTGAATTCTCCTATAACAACAACTTCTAGTCGAACATTCAGATGGTACCTTACGAGGCTTTTTATGGTCGTAAGTGTCGTATCCTTCTGTGTTGGACTGAGTTGGGTGAGCGTCAAGTTTTGGGTCCCGAACTGGTTTCTGATATTGAGAATACCAATAGATTAATACGAGACTGTCTTAAGGCAACTTTTGATCGAAAAAAATCGTATGCCGATCTTAAGAGAAAATATATTGATTATTCTGTGGGTGATCAGGTATTTCTAAAGGTCTCTCCGTGGAAAAAATATTCTCTAATTCAGACATAAGGGCAAGTTAAGCTCGAGGTTCATTAGACGTTACCGTATTCTGAAATGTATCAGACCTGTCCATATCAATTAGAGTTACCCCTAGTGTTGGATCGAATCTATGATGTGTTCCACGTTTCTATGTTGAGACTGTATCAGTCTGATCCGTCTCACATTGATCCTGTTTAGAAAATTGAGGTACGACCGGATTTGACTTTTGAGGAGGAGCCTATTCAGATTCTGGATCAGGATGTCAAGGTCTTGAGGAGGAAAACCATTCCTTTGGTGAAGGTTCTGTGGCAGAATAATGGCACTAAGGAAGCCACTTAGGAACCTAAGAATTCAATTCATCAGCAATACCCTTACCTGTTTGAGTCAAACAAATTTTGAGGCCGAAATTTCTTTTAGGGGGAGAGAGTTGTAACGCCTTAAATTTTAAACTATTGTTGTTAGTTTATGTTAATAATTAAGTATCTGATTTAGTGGTTAAGTGTTCTATTGTGTGATTGAGGTCAGGGGTTCAAGTCTCGCTTTTAGAAAATTTTAGTATTCTTTTGGTTCAACTCTTATCCTTGAATTTTTGACTTAAGTTTAATTATACGTTAATCTATATCAAGAATGAGCCTGCTGGTTTGATGGTTAAGTTTTGTGTATTACCGGGTTTTATATTTGAGTCTTTGCGTTAGCAATAAGGAAATATTTTTTTCTACACGAGAAAATTTTAATTATAATTTTCTTTAATTATATAGTTTCTTTTAAAAAGAAAAAAATGTTTCTTTCTCCTCCGTTCTTATTGTTCTTCTTCTCCCTTCTATTTCTTTTCTCTTTTTTTCTTTCCTTGCTTTCGTAAATTGTTACTGGGTCAAATTAGAAATTCTATGTTGCTCGTCGTGTCGATTGGAAGGTTATTTTATAAGTTCTGTCAGTATTCTATTCTGTTTTAGTGAGTTTTTCGTTTGTTATCATTCGTTTTGTCGAAATGGGTTTTCTACTCACTTTGCTTGGATTTTTTTTGTTTAAGTGTCCAATTGACTTCATTTTTAGGTGAATATCTTACTAGAGACGCTCCTCCAACACACTAGTTCTGTTTTTCGCTTTTACATGCAAGGTGGGTGTGTCAATTTTGAGTTGGTGTTGTGTCGAAGCTTTTCGAAAAGACTTTGGTTTGATTTTTATTTTTAATGATTCATTTGAGAATAATTGTGTAATTGGTCACTGGATTGTCATTTTTAGGCCTTGTCTTCACCCTGGTTACTTATAATTTGAAATTGTGCCAAGTGTGTAACAAAAACCTGAGATTCTGTAAGTTTCAAGCATCAGAAAACATGGCTCCCGATGCCACACGACCGTTTGGCAGATCGTGTAACTTACTGTTAGATGCACACAGGCTAGGGACACGGGTGTGCGTCTAGGCTGTGTAACTCGCTGTTTGTATTATGGGGTCACAGGGGCTGGAGATACAGGTGTGTGTCCAAGCCGTGTAACTCACTGTTTTGGATTTAGGGTCACACGAGCCAAGGACACAGGCATGTGTCTAGGCCGCGTGAGGGGTTGTGAGTTATGCGAGTGTGTGCTTGGTCGTATGTCAGATCGTGTAACTCACTATTTTGATCCACACATCCGTGTGCCAGACCGTGTGGACTACACGGACTAGACACCCAAGCCATGTGAATCCACACGGGCGTGTGGGCCAAAATACTAAAATTTTTCTTAGGATCGTAAGCATTGTTCGAATCAAATGTAGGCCTTCTGTAGGGTTCGTATATCTAAATTAAATTGTATAACTTGATATCCAATATTCTAAGGCTGAATAATCGATTATCTGTACGTATAGTTGATGCGATAACTGTTAAATGATAATGATTTGTATTATCTGATCTTGAATTGTACTGGATAACTGTATGTACACCTTTGATATCTAATATCTGTAACTTGTATCTACATTGGGTGGGAACGATATAAAGAAAGAAGTGCTGACAGTTTAATGATTTGTCGAACTGAGTGGCTAAGCCACAATTCTGTATCTGATTCTGGCAATTTATCGCACACTGATCTGACAGCTAGACTATAATCACTTTGTAATGTGTCATACAAACACTAATTGGTGTGTAGGGATGGATGGGTATTTAGTATCCTATATGGTGCATTGGAATGGTCGGAGATGGTGTGTAGTGGATAGGGGTAGGAAAATACATCTGATTCTGATCTGTTCTACATCTGTATTTGATATGTTCTTAATCTTATTTGAACTGTTACAACATTACTGAGTATCATCTGTTTCTGATTCTGTATCAGAATTTGGGAAAATTGTAACACCCCTTACCCGAGACCGTTTCCGGAGTCGAGCATGAGGTGTTACTTGACTTAACTTAAAAGTTCGGGGCATAAAAATTTACTTTTAAAAGTTATTTCATTGTTCATAATAAGGTTGTCCACCTGCACAACAGTCACTAAATTAATTATAACTTAAGCTACAAAACTCAAAATTTAGATCCGTAAATTTTTCCTGAAGCTAGACTCATATATATTTTTACCATAAATTTTTTAGAATTTTTTTTAAACAAATTAGTACATTTTATTAGTTAAAATCTCCCCTGTTTCACTGATCGACTATCCTGACCTCTTATCACTAAAATTCAATTATCTCATTGTACAGACTTCATATGGTGCTTACACTTATTTTTAATTAAAATAGACTCATTAAGGAATCTAGAAATATAAATTAGAACTCATAATTCCTTTTGTACAATTTTTAATGAATTTCTAAAGTCAGAATAAGGGACTTCAAAAACCATTCTTACCCTGTCTCACTAAAATTCAAATATCTAACAATAAATAACTCTTTTACTTACTATATTTCCTTCATGTGAAAATAGAATCATTCAGCTTTAATTTCATTTCTTACTCAGCTTCTAATTCAATTTACACTATTTTTGGTGATTTTTCAAAGTTACATCAATGCTGCTGTCCAAAAACTGTTCCATTGCAATTTTATTTTTTATTTTTTAAAAATTCAATATAACCCCTTTATAATTATCTAACCTTCCCTGCAAATTTCAATTCACAACCAATTTCAGTATTTCAACTACTTCATTTAAATACTAATAAAGTTCAACAAATCAACAATTTCAAGCTAAAAACATGTATATTTCAATGTCTAACACAACCATCACATTTAGATTTACCTTGCCTACTTAGTCATTCATTCTATTACTTTTTACTTCAATTCCCTATACATGCCATATAAATCAAAAAGTTGTTTAACAAAATCTAAAGGAGTAAATCTGGATAGTGTGATCGTTGATGTAGATCCGATCCTCCGAACATATATATATCAATCTACAAGAAATAATAAACACACACAAGTAAGCTTGCAGAAAGCTTAGTAAGTTCATAGGCTCATAATAAAATCTTACCAAAATTTCACTAACAACATTAGTAAACAAATAAAAATTCAACATTTCCTGCCAACCACAATCTCAAACAATGAATCTATCCAATCGAGCTCAACATCAGATGTCAACTTCAATTCCGACATTTAGCTTCAATTGCACTTACAAATACCTGTCAAATTAGGGATCGTCTTATGGATTTGAGTACATCGTTTGCCCGGTGCCATGATTTGCTTGAATATTTCAAATTGCTATAACTCAGTATGGTTTTTTTCACGGAAATACCATACCTACTTTTCACAACTCAGTATGGTTTTCTTCACTGAAACACCATACCTACTTTTCACAACTCAGTATGGTTTTATTCACTGAAATACCATACCTACGTTTCACACTTTGCCATGGATCCACCATGGACTTATCCGTCAATTCATCACTGGTTACCGAACGTATGTACTTAATCCTGCGTATCCCTTAATTTGAACTAACAATCTCATCTTATTCTCATTTTTACCATAATCATAATTTAACAATAATATACAAATTGATACATTATATCATTCCCACATTAACAATTAATCATAAAAGTTCAGCCATATGAACTTATCTGGGCCAATTCGTAGAAGTTGTAAAAGTTCAAAAACTAGTTCGATACTTTCTCTTTTCCACATTTATCTTCGAATTCCCGATATGGTATAAAAATATGAGAAACCAGCTTGTTTCAGACCTCCTATGGTGTTTTTGCTAATAAATTATGAAGAGATCTCTAGATTTTTCACTTTTATCTTTGTTTTATATGTTTAATTTGTAAAATTTCCAATTTTGCCCTTGTTTCTCCTTACTTTCTTGCTGATTTTTCTTGCACAACCGTCCAACCCATATAATTTGGGCCTAATTTCCTTTTAAATCCCTCCTTATTAGTTACTTAAGCTATTTAATCACAATTTAACAAATTTTGCACTATTTTCAATTTAGTCCTTTTTAATTAATTGACTATCCAAACGTTAAAATTTTCTAACGTAACTTTTATGCTAACTCAATGACACTTCATAAATATTTATAAAAATATTTATGGCTTGGTTTGTGAACTCGAGGTCTCGATACCTCATTTTAGACCCAATTTACCTATTAAATTCTTTTTAAATCACAAAATTCAATAAATCACAAAATTCACTAATTCAAAAGTTCTTCTAAATTCGCACTTGGCCCATAATTATTAGTTTAGTAAAGTTTAACTCATTGGTCAGATTTAGTGATCTCGAATCACTGTTTCCGACACCATTGAAAATTAGACTGTTACAAAAATATTGTTATATCTATTTTGCTATCTGGACTATATATTGGTTACACACATTGAGTTATAAACTCATTCCATTTGTTGACTGAATTGCAGGTAATCCATCAACTTAGGAGGCTTGGCTTGTCAAGAGCTCGATCATCTCCTTTTATGTAGATATTATACTATTTGTTTAAATCTGAACTAACTTATGTTTTATTACAGACTACAGTTTGCAAGCCTGGATTTTTATGTCAGTTTAGTTGACTAAAGGTTTTCTATAAGACAAATATTAAAGTACTTAAATGTTGGTTTTACCCTTAAACGTTTTTATGTAACTTCAAGACTTGGTCATAATGTTTAGGTCGGGTATGAGGTGTTACAATATATTAGGATTTTATAAGACAAAAATTCTAAAATGTTTTTGTCCGCTACAAAGTTTTTTTTTTTGAAATCCGATACAATGTTTTACTACGCAAGTGATTAAGCAAATTTGGGTTTGTTTTAATAAAGTTGATAAAACGTGGTTTCCGTCAAAGTACCCACGATAATCACCCACGGTAATAACAACCCAGGAAGTTCTGACACAAACACAACTGAAAGTGAAGTACCTCTAACAGATTTAAACCCTCAACCCAAAAAATAAAAGACTTACAAACGAGAGAGCTAATGAAAAGGTGGAAACTTACCTAAGCAAGCAATCTTCCAAAATTTTAACAACCTTTCGTGTAAGAAGAACGAATTTGCAATGAAATTTCTCTCAAATTCAAAGGACTTAGAAGCCTGCACTATGGTTTCAAATATGGGAAGTATTTATAAAGATCACCAAAGCTTCTTCAACAAGCCACTAATGCATATCTCCCAAACGCATTGCAACCTCAATCATTCATCGCATAACACATGGGCCATAATTCATTACAACTTACGTAATGTATGTAGTTTAAGTAATCACTAATGCACGTTTCCTTAAGTCATACTCCAATAAATTTTTCGTTATGGACCATACTCCACGCGTGTTAAACAAATTAAGTAAAATCCTTCTCAAATTCCAACATGACATGCTACGCCACTCCTTTGTATACATAAAAAACCCTTTTTAGTCTCAGCAAAGGTCATTGTATAACCTCCCTTCGATCAAGTGAGGCAATTGTTAGACTTACCTCGCTAGGTTAATGTCACCTCGCCAAGTCAATGGACCTCATCTACCAAGTATCCCTTTATTAAGCAACACATCTCTCAAAGAAAAGCTTTCCACTCAACAGAATTGTTGTCACATGTATTCGCATATCTTGTAGCCATATCTTATCAGGTCACATCGTAGATGTGGAGTGTGCCTCTTATTTATAAGCTGATGTCTCGACGAGGAAGAGCCGATGTCGTGACGAAACGACCACGATGTCTCGATGAGAAGATTGGCCACGTCTCCACGAGGAGCATGCGATGTTGCAACGTTGCGACATGTTCCCAATTTAACTGGGTTTTCTTCTCCTAGTTAAACTCATCTATTGTTTTCTAATTAAACTTTGATTAGTCTAGGTTATTTTAGTCTTATTTAATCCACGAATTTAGCCTATAAAAGGGGTTGTTGTAACCTAAAATAATAATCTTCATCATCTTTGAGATTGAGAGAGTTTTGAAAAATTTTAGGTTTTAGCCAAAGTGCTTTGTTATTTCGAAATTAGAGTTGTTTGTTGAGATTATCTCCTTATCCTACTCTTTCGATTTTTGCTCATTTAGTGGAATCTCCTAATCCCACCAACAAGATTAAAAGACTATATAAAATTGTTTTTGTTTTATATATTAATATAACATATGTTATGTGTATATATAGTATTTGTGCATGTTGAATTGAAGTATTTGTTGACTTGTAATGTCATATTCATAGCTTTTGGCACTTGATTTGGCCTATTCATATTATAAATTAAGCAAGCTATTTTACTTTTATAAACATAATTAAAAAAACATAAAGATTAACACCTACGTAAAATTTATTGATAAATATTTTTATGTAATACTTCAATATCCAATAATTACATTAAATTTTGATTATATTCAAAGTTAATTCAAATTAAAATCTTAAATAAAATTTCTTCATTTACAAAATTGGAATATAAAATGTTACTTAAATTACATGAAAATTCCAATTACTTAATTTAATCAATACATACAATCAAATTATTAATTAGTTTAAGTTAGACTTGCCACATGGAACTGACCTACATGCAGCTCAAGTTTATAGCCTTTTCAACAGTTTTTAAAAGTTTATGTATAGGTGTGCGCAAAGTTTGACAAATGAAAGTACAAAACACACTATATGTGACAAGTTTGACAAATGAAAGTACAGTGAGGAAGGACAAAGATATTATAAATTCCCCTATGATTTGATTTTTCTGCCTACTATTTTACGTGCTACATGTTGATGATATATATTATTTAGCCCCTTAATTTTATAAAAAAATATTTTAATTTTCTATCTTTTTAATATTTAAATTTATATTTTTTATCAAACTATCTTAAATAGATAAAAAAAATTAACGTTTTTTTAATTTTACTGACATGTGGATGACACATCAACGTTTAATTAATTTTTTTTTAAAATTTTAAAATATTATAAAAATTATTTTTAAAAATTTAGAATTATTAAAATTATTAAAAGGTATAAAAATTATAAGAAAATATATTTTTAATAATTTTATATTTTAAAAAATTAATTAAATGCTGACATGTCATTTATATGACAATTCACATGTATGTCACATCATCAAAGTTAATAGACGTTAACTTTTCTATCTAATTCAGGGTGATTTGACAAAAGAATATAAGTTTAATGATTAAAAGAGATGAAAAATTAAATTGAAGGCTAAAATATTTTTTTTTGTAAATTTGGAGAGCTAAAACATTCATTAAGCATATTATTTAATATAATTTGTTGGTACTTATTTAAAAATTATATTAGATAATTCTTTATTTTGATATTAATTTATGATAAAATTAGTAAAAATGTTATCATATTATATCAAAAACACCTGAATTATTATGGATATTATCAAAATTAATTATACCATACTTACCGAATTATATAAAAATTAAGGAAATCATATAAGGTTGCTAAGATCATATAATAATGAAATTATATAAGATTATTCTTAAAATATATTATTATTATTCGATTTAATAATTTTAAAATTATAAATAATTTAGGAATAATATAAAAATCTTATTGAAGGCCTTCAAAAATCTATCAAATGATGTTAATTACACAAAAATACTTACAAACCTGTTACGTACACATCATCATGCTTTGGAATAGAAATCTATATCTTTTCGCTCTATCCTTCCTTTATTTAACTCATTAAAAATTTCATTTTTGGTACATCAGTGATACAGTTTTAAACTTGATGAATCAAGTTAAAGATTTATTTTTTATTATTAGCATTTTTAGTGTGAAAATTTCATATTTAAAATATAAAAAGAAAAAAAATATTTTTATATTAATATAATTTTTTTCAAATATATAAAGGTATTTTTGTAAATTCCTTTAATGAGTTGGTGTCCAGCTGATTAATGACACCAATTCAGTCAAGAGTTTAAATAATTATATAAATATTTAAGTACAAATAACTTAGGTGAAACAATTTGTTTAATAAAATTGAAATGTATAACAATATTAAAAAAAAATTTAATTGAAGTGGTAAAAAAAGTTTTTATAGATAAGGTGGTAAGAATTCACATCTTTAACATTCATAACTTTTTTTATTAATTTTTTTAAAAGGTATATTTGGGCCTCCAACTTTACAAAAAAAAATCATTATAATCCTCCATTTAATTTTTCACTTTTTTAATCCTTAAACTTACGTTGTTTGTCAAATCACTCAAAATGGATGAAAAAGTTAACATTTATTAACTTTGCTGATGTGCCCACGTCGATTGTCATGTGGATGCCACGTCAACAATTAATTAATTTTTTAAAATTTAAAAAAATTAAAATATTGAAAAGTATAAACAATATAAAAAATATTTTTTATTCTTAAAAATTAATTAATTGCTTACGTGGTATACATGTTGCAATCTATATATATGTCACATCAATAAAATTAACAAACATGAATTTTTCTATCAATTTTGAGATTATTTGATAAATAATATTAATTTAAGGGTTAAAACATACGAAAATTTTAAATAAAAAGTTAAAATATATAGATTTTTTTTTGTAAAGTTGAAGGTTTTAAATAAAAGAAAAAGCTTGTATAATCTTACCAACCTAACCCGGGGAATCTAAAATTGTCATATCTCATAAAATTTTTAATAAATATATAAAATTAAAAGAAAAAACAATAAAATGTGTGATGAGAGTAGGGCCACAAAATTATTGTTCATGGTTTAGCGCTGCCCATAAGAGTTAAAGCATATGATAGCCCACATTTACAGTAAGCCCGGAAATGTTTTGCGACTACCAGGCCTGTTTTAAACTTTGAATAAGCTCATTTCAGATGCTCATTACTATACTACTCATGAACAGTAAAAAACTGTAATTTCGTTTTATATTTTTCACCGACTATGATTTGTAGCTGTAAACTACTTCATTCATAAATTTACTTGACTTTCAAGTTGATTGACATAAAGTTTAGGGTATGATGTTTGTGTTTATAAATTTTTCTAATGGGATTTTTGGTAGAATTAATTTATTTTTAAATTTATTTAAAATTTGTCATTTAATTTTGGAATAATTCTATTGAGTATATTTTGTTATCGTGTTGTGTTTTAATTATTTTGTTATGTTGTATGCATAATTTTATTATGCCAAAAAATGTTAAATTCTAATTGACAATATTCCATAACTCCTCAATTATCTCGTGTGCCATTGCCGTCAAAACTGTTTTCAAGGTAATACATATTATATAAATTTTAATAATTTGCTTTAATTTTGACACATATATTTATAGGTAAACTATAAAAATAATTTATTTCTTATTTTTATCTAAATTTATATTTTGGCCACTAATATTTTAATTATGACAATTTGGACACTAATATTATCAATTTATAACAAATTGGTCATTGTGCCATTATTCACCTTTAAAGGTGTGATGAAAATCACACGCGACATAAATTGTATCATTAGATGTTGATATGTCATTCATGTTAATGTCACATAATTAAATTGCACCACAGGTTTCAAAGTAACCCAAAATAATTTTTTTAAAAGGCACAATTAAAAATCGAAAACCTTAACCTTTGATTAATTTTTTAAGCACTTAAACAAGCGGCCATAAAAAAAATTATAATAAAATTCAAAACTAAATTTTATAAAACCAAACTTAAAATTAAAATTTTTAAACATATATCATGATCCACATAAATTTATATCAAAACATCCAAAAAAATTAAATATATATAGCAATAAACTAAAATTAATTGGACAAAAAAAATATAATTGTAACGATAAAACAAATCTGATTGAGTCTATTGACAAATTTAGAGCTATTCTCAGAGTATGATTCACAAATAATATACTCCATAGCAAAATTATATAATGTGGCACATATAATCCTGTATGAGCACTATAAAGAGAACAATGTCCCTATATAATATCTCAAAAATGTCAATGACCGACTTGCCTTTGGCATGGACAATATATATATATATATAGCCATAAGCTTTTATGATAAATTGATGCACTAACCTGAATCTAAGTCAACCCCCATGATCTTCGACTTAAATAACTAAAGCAAGAAGTCGCGGTGCATATCTCAAAAATCATTTGTTCATTTATAATAAGAACAAACACGAAAGAAATCAAACAAATGTTCATTCCAATTATATTGATTTAAATCCTTAAAAATTGAATCCATAAATAATCAAAATTTATATATTTTATCATGAATCTAAAAGATTTATCATATTTATAATGGAAATATTAAATCATAACATAAAACTCATAAAATCTAAGAACAAATCATGCATTCCAAAAGATAATATATATATTCTTAATAGCTCGATATGACGAGGCTTGGATGTTACTTGTTGGTATCGTGAAGTTTTGATCTAAAATTTAATAAATCAGGATCTATCATGTCACATCATCATAAATAAAAATTAGATGAAAAAACATACATGAATCCATTGATATTTTGAAATATTCAAGTCTTATGGTTTTAATCTTTCAAATTAACATATAAATATTTTAGAGAAGGCGACTCTCTATTTTCTCAAAATGAAATGTAAGAAAATTTACATATGTGCAATTTATGATCATATCTCTAATATATAACTTTTGTACTTTAACCTTAATTTCTAACCAATCCATAAACATTTCACTTTCCTAAATAAGCATAAACTCTAAACCTTTCAAATGATCTGTAACAACCCGTTTTCAGTGAAATTAGAATAGTGGTTTCGAGATCACAAATCCAAGACCGGAAGCCATTTAGTGGAGTTAGTAGATAAGGATGACTATTCATCATTGGTAAATTAAGAAAAGAAAAGGATTAAACTGGAAAGATGAAAAATAAAGATGATAAATGAATTAAAAATAAAAATATTATCATTTTATCATCTTTCCTAAATAAATAATAATAATGGAAACCCTAGTTTGAAGCTTGAAGATAGACAAGCTTATTTAGATTAATTAGGTATGTATTCATGTCCCATTTTAATGATTTTTATGTTTCTGAGATCGTAATAGCTTAATCTAGCTATCTCGAGGATTAATTTGTAAAACTATTGAAGTACTAGAGTTTTTTCATGGATGAGTATGTATGAATTATGAAGTTTTATGGTGGAAAATGAAAGGTTTTTGATAGATAAACAACTTTTGTAAAGTGAATTTTTACGAAATTGTGATTTAGGGACTAAATTGAAAAGATGAAAAATTCATGGAAAAATTTTGAATTTTATGAAATAAATGGACTGCTATTGTTATATATAAAAATTTTATAGGCTTGGAATAAGGATTAAATTGTATGAATTTCATTTTCCGAGTCTAGGGATTAAATCGTAATTAATCAAAAGTATAGGGGCAATAATAAATTTTCCAAAGATGTGTATTGGATTGAATTGAATGTGAATTGTATTAAATTGAGTTAAATTTGCTCATTGGTAAATTAAGATGATAAATGAATTAAAAATAAAAATATTATCATTTTATCATCTTTCCTAAATAAATAATAATAATGGAAACCCTAGTTTGAAGCTTGAAGATAGACAAGCTTATTTAGATTAATTAGGTATGTATTCATGTCCCATTTTAATGATTTTTATGTTTCTGAGATCGTAATAGCTTAATCTAGCTATCTCGAGGATTAATTTGTAAAACTATTGAAGTACTAGAGTTTTTTCATGGATGAGTATGTATGAATTATGAAGTTTTATGGTGGAAAATGAAAGGTTTTTGATAGATAAACAACTTTTGTAAAGTGAATTTTTACGAAATTGTGATTTAGGGACTAAATTGAAAAGATGAAAAATTCATGGAAAAATTTTGAATTTTATGAAATAAATGGACTGCTATTGTTATATATAAAAATTTTATAGGCTTGGAATAAGGATTAAATTGTATGAATTTCATTTTCCGAGTCTAGGGATTAAATCGTAATTAATCAAAAGTATAGGGGCAATAATAAATTTTCCAAAGATGTGTATTGGATTGAATTGAATGTGAATTGTATTAAATTGAGTTAAATTTGCTCATATAGATCTGGATAGACCAAATACGGAGTTAGATCGAGGAAAAGAGAAATTGTTGGATTAGTAGTTTTTGTGTACACGAACACTTGTCAAGGTAAGTTTGTGTAACTAAATTGAATATTTATATGCTTTAAATTGAATATTCTTATGTATGTGAAATGTGTAATTTCCATGTAAAGTACTGATCATATATCTGGGAAATGTCTGATAAGAACTAAGTCCCATTTGAACTTTGGAAATTCGATGGATACAAATGACAATCATGTCATTAAGGGTTCCCGATTGGTTGTGATCCTGCATGTGTTGCAGGCACACCACAGCTCTTATGAGCATCCCGTTATATGGATCTCACGAGCTTCCCAATTAATGGCTCTCTTAAGCTTCCCGTTTATGGCTTGTATGAGCTTCCCGATAAAAGACTCTCTCATAAGCTTCCCGATTAATGGCTCTCTGGAGCTACGCGATATTAGCTCACATGAGCTTCCCGTTACATGGCTCACATGAGCTTCCTGTTATATGGCTCGAAAGAGCTATTCGTTTATATGCTCACATGAGCATTCCTGAATATGAGTTGACGGATATGATATGATTTGATGGATTATAGATTTGTACACTTTGTGTGTACTACTTGTGCATCCATCGATAATTTGAATGATTCAACAGGCAAAGTTCTGACATGAGGTAATATTAATTTGAGACGAATTACTATGGAGATATATATTTGAAACACATGGATATGATTAGTACATGATATATGGACACATGATGTGGACAGTATATGTACATGGAAATTTGATTATTGCTAAGCTCATACAAATTTCTTAATATTCATATGAAATATATGACTAATATGGTTGATGAGGATATGTGTTTAGGTTATTGGGAAAATTGATTTGGATATATTTTGTATGCTTACCTTAAATGCAATTGAATGGTAAATTAATTTTCGTGTTATATGAACTTACTAAGCATTAAATGCTTACTCTATCTTATTTATTCTATTTTATAGTAAATCGGAAGCTCGTTAAGGTTGGAAGTTGGTCGGAGCCACATCTCACTATCCATCGGCCTTTTTCGGTATATTTACTAAATCAACTTTGGTTATAATGGCATGTATAAATTAATTTGGCCATTGATGACATGTAAATGTTTTGTTGTGATTAGGCACTTGAATGTCTTATGTTTGATACATTTTGATATATAAGCATATAGCTTTGTCATGGTTGATATGTGTTTTGATATAATTGATTGATGGTTAATTAATAGACATATTGAGGTAAGGCTTGAGTTGGTGTATTTGGTACAAATATGTTTATATATATAATTGATCAATTTGTTAAGCTTGGATACTTGGTTATATATGATGATATGTCATGCATAAGACTTGGTTTTGGCTTGATTTAAATGTATTGTATTGTTTTGTAAACATGTTAAAGTGTTAATGTAGGTGGAAGGCAAATTTGGGTGAGAAATGTGGCTTGGAAATGGCCTATTTTTGTCCATACGGGCAGAGACACGGGCGTTTGTCTCAGCTGTGTGTGACACACAACCTAGCACATGGACGTGTGTTTTGGCCGTGTGTCTTCTGCATGTTTAAAATTTCAGAATAGAATGCTCAAATTATTCACACGGCCTGGCACACGGGTGTGTGACTTGGCTTTGTGACCCCTGTACCCATGTAATACAAGTCAGTATGCTTACACGGCCTAGCACACGGGTGTGTGGCTTGGCCGAGTGACCCAATTCAGTATGCTCCCAAATTTGGACATAGGCTGGGACACGGTCGTGTGTCCCCTGTACTTAAGAAAAAAATTGATGTTTTCTGAAAATTTTTTTGAGTACCCGGTTTAGTCCTGACTTGTTTCTAATGTATGTTTTGGGCCTCGAGGGATCACCTAAGGGACAATATGATTGATTTTACTTAGTTTCTAATATGAATGCTAGATGAAATGAAATGTCAGTTAATTGATCTGTAAATTTTGGTAATGCTCTGTAACCCTGTTTCAGCGACGGGTATGGGTTAGGGGTGTTATATTTATTGGTATCAAACCTACGGTTTAGTCGATTCTCAGACTAACGTAGCGTATACGAGTCTAGCTATACATGCCATTATATAACCTGTGATAGTGTGATATCTCTTGACCATTTTAAAACATGTTTTTCATATAGCAATTTCATCCAACCGAGATAAATCTGAATAAGCTGAAAGTAATGCTCAAGCTTCTGTACAAAGAGCAGCCTCGAGTAGTAGAAGGCCTGTATCTGAGGGCCGAGGAGGAGAGGATAAAGAAAACTTCTTCCGAATGATGAATGAATGGTTTACTGAATATGTAAGAACAACTCCGGCTATGCAACAACCTCCACCTCTCCTGTTTCTCGACCAGTTCCCGAAATGCCTCAAAGTACAGAAATTATTAGAACTGGTAAGCCTCATGTTGATAAAATCTGTAAATTTGGGGTAGAAGGATTCAAAGGTACAACTGAAGATGATCCTGAAAGAGGTGAGTTATGGTTAGAAAATACCATCAGATTTCTTGATGAACTATCTTGTACACCGAGTGAATGTCTCAAATGTGTGGTGTCTCTGTTAAAAGATTCAACGTATTAGTGGTGGAACAAATTGATTTCTGTCGTGCCAAAAGAAAGGGTCACCTGAGAATTCTTTCAAACCGAGTTCCGAAAGAAATACATCAGTCAGAGGTTTCTTGATCAGAAAGGTAAAGAATTTTTTAGAGCTTAAATAGAGGCATATGACAGTATCTGAATATGAAAGGGAATTTGTTTGATTAAGCAAATATGCTAGAGAATGTATCTCAACTGAGACTGCAATGTGTAAGCGGTTTAAAGACGGCTTAAATGAAGAAATAAAATTATTGGTTGGGATTCTTGAATTAAAAGAATTTGTTGTACTTGTGGATCGAGCATATAAAGCTGAAGAACTAAGTAAAGAGAAAAGTCAAGCTGAGATTGAAGCCAGAACTTCAAGTAAAAGATTTATGGGAAAATCATACCAGTTAGCCTCGAAGAAATAAAAGAAGTATCATGATCGTTCTACTACTTCTGCGGGATATTCCAGTAGAGACAGAGGTAGCCGACGCTCTAGTCCAAGATCTTAGGCTAGATTTGTAGCGTGTGTAGGTAGTGTTAGAAATACGAAACCAGATGTAAGCATTGTAATAAACTGCATTTTAGAGAGTGTCTCATGAAAAGTGGAGTGTGTTTCAGATGTGGTTCCTTTGACCACTACCTTAGAGACTGCCCGGAGAAACCTGAAAAAGATATTGTTCAAACCTCAAGGTCGAGCAATCTCGCTACAAGAGGTAAACCACCTCGTAATCCTGGTAATATGAGTGGTAGCCGGGGTACGACAAAAGATTCAACTGTAAGATCTGAAGCACAAGCACCAGCCAGAACATATGCTGTTCGTGCACGTGAAGATGCCTCTGCGCCAGATGTTATTACTGGCACTTTCTCTCTTATTGATACTGATATAACTACTTTAATTGATCATGTTTCAACTCATTCATATATTTGCATGAATTTATTGTTTAATAAAAAAATTACTTATTGAGTCCACTGAATTCGTGGTTAAAGTATCAAACCCACTAGGCCAGTATGTGATGGTTGATAAAGTTTGCAAGCATTGTCCGTTAATGATTCGGGGTTACTGTTTTCCTGCAGATTTAATGTTACTACTGTTTGATGAATTTGATGTGATACTGGGTATGGATTGGTTAACCTTGCATGATGCTATGGTAAATTGTAAACAAAAGCATATTGTGTTGAGATGTCAGAATGGTGAAATGCTATGTATTGAATTAGATAACTTGGAAGGGTTTTCTAATGTTATATCAACTATATTAGCACAGAAATATGTGAGAAAAGGTTATGATGCTTATCTTGCTTATGCTTTGGATACTAGAGTATCTAAGTCGAAGATTAAATCAATGCCAGTGGTTTGTGAGTATCCTGATGTGTTTTCAGAGGAATTACCTGGTTTACCGGCGGTCAGAGAGGTCAAATTTGCTATAGATCTTATACCGGGTACAACACCAATATCTATAACACCATATAGAATGGCTCCTATAGAGTTAAAATAGTTGAAAACACAGTTGCAAGAACTGACTGATAGGGGTTTTGCTCAACCTAGTTTTTCACCTTGGGGAGCATCAGTTTTGTTTGTTAAAAAAAGACGGATCATTGAGATTATGTATTGATTATCGACAAATCAACAAAGTCACAATCAAGAATAAGTATCCACTACCCCGCATTGATGATTTGTTTGATCAGTTGAAAGGTGCCACAGTGTTTTCAAAGATTGATCTCTGTTCTGGTTATTATCAATTAAGAGTAAAAGACTCGGATGTGATAAAAACAACATTCAGAACTAGGTACAGATATTATGAATTCTTTGTGATGTTGTTTGGTTTAAAAAATGCACCTACGGTATTTATGGGTTTGATGAATAGAATTTTCAGACTGTATTTGGATAGATTTGTTGTGGTATTCATTGATGATATTTTGGTAAATTCTCGAGATGAGACTGAGCATGCCGAGCATCTGAGAATTGTTCTGCAAACCCTGAGAGATAAACAATTGTTTGCTAAATTAGCTGGTTACCATCGGAGATTTGTAAAAGGGTTTTCGATGATAACTAATCTGATGACACGACTGTTACAGAAAGATGTGAAATTTGAATGGACTGATAAATGTCAGCAAAGTTTTTATTAGTTGAAAGCCCTGTTGACCGAAGCACCAGTTCTGGTTCAGCCTGAATCGAGTAAGGAATTTGTAATTTACAATGATGCATCATTGAATGGTTTAGGCTGTGTTTTGATGCAGGAAGGTAAAGTAATAACCTATGCTTCTAGACAGCTAAAACCACATAAAAGAATTATCTGATACATGATTTAGAGTTAGCAGCTATTGTTTTTGCGCTGAAAATTTGGCGACACTATTTGTTCGGTGAAAAATGCCATATATTTACTGATCATAAAAATGTGTAAATGGCTTGAATTGTAGAAAGATTATGACTTGGTAATTGATTATCATCTAGGAAAAGCAAATGTAGTTGCGGATTCTTTAAGTAGAAAGTCTCTGTTTTCCTTGTGAGTAATGAATACCCGATTGTCATTGTCTGATGATGGCTCAATTTTAGTTGAGTTAAAATCGAAGCTGTCGTTTTTACAGCAGATCTGTGAAGCTCAGAAAAGTGATAATTTGATGCAAGTTAAACGGTACAATGTGAGTCGACTTCTGATTCATAATTTCAAATAGGACCCGATGGCTGTCTGTTATTTAGAGGCAGAGTTTGTGTACCGAAGAATTCAGAGCTTGTATAGAAAATTTTGCACGAAGCTCATAATGGTACTATGTCTGTTCATCCGGGTAGTAATAAAATGTACAATGATTTGAAACAAATGTATTGATGACTAGGAATGAAACGTGACATTTTCGAATTCATATCTAGATGTTTGATATGTCTGCAAGTTAAAGCTGAACATCAGGTACCTTTAGGATTGTTATAGCTTGTGACGATACTGGAATGGAAATAGGATAGAGTTAGAATGGATTTTGTATCGAGATTACCCCTATCTTTGAAAAAGAAAGATGTCATTTGGGTAATCGTCGATCGTTTGACAAAATCTACACATTTTATTCCAGTACGTATGGATTTCTCACTCAAAAGATTGGTTTAGTTATATGTTTCTGAGATTATCAGGTTACATGGAGTGTTAATCTTCATTATTTTTAATAGAGATTCTCAGTTTACATCCCAATTTTAGAACAAATTACAAGAAGCTCTTGGTACGCAATTGCATTATAGTACCACATTTCATCCTCAGACGAATGGTCAATCGAGTGTGTGATTCAAATTCTTGAAGATATACTTCGGTGCTGTGTTTTAGAATTCGAAGGCAATTGGGAAAATATCTTCCATTAGTCGAATTCGCATATAATAATAACTATAGTCAAGCATTAAAATGGCACCGTATGAGGCTCTGTATGGTCATAAGTGTAGAACTCCGTTGTATTGGACTGAGCTTAGTGAGAAAAAGATACATGGAGTTGATTTGATCCATAAAACTGAAGAAAAAGTGAAAGTGATCCGAGATAGCCTAAAGTCAGCTTTTGATCGCTAGAAATCCTATACAGATCTTAAAGGAAAAGAGATAGAATTTCAAGTTGGTGACAAAGTATTTTTGAAATTTTTACCTCGGAAGAAAGTTCTTCGATTTGGCCGTAAAGGCAAATTGAGTCCACGATTTATCGGGCCGTATGAAATTACTGAAAGAATCGGACCTGTTGCGTATCGATTAGCTCTACCGCCAAAACTTGACAGAATTCACAATGTTTTTTATGTGTCTATGTTATGACGGTATTGGTCGGATCCTTCACATGTTATCTCTCCAACGAATGTTGAGATTCAGCCTGACATGACATACAGTGAGGAACTGATCAGAATTTTGGCACGTTAAAGTGAAAGAACTAAGAAATAAAAAGGTAGCATTAGTAAAAGTCCTCTAGCAACGACATGGAATAGAATAAGCTACCTGAGAACCCGAGGAAACAATAAGAAAACAATATCCGAACCTCTTTACTGGTAAGATTTTTTAGGACGAAAATTCTTTTAGGGGGAGAGTTGTAACAGCCCGTTTTCAGTGAAATCAGAATAGTAGTTTCGGGATCACAAATCCAAGACTGGAAGAAAATTTATTTTAAAATTATTTTACGGTTTGCATTATGATCAAAATATCGTATGAAAATTTCATAAAGAATTTTACTAATTACATGTTTAATTTGATAAAAAAGACCAAATTGCATAAAAAGTGGAAGCTGAATTCTAGTAGCTAAATGGATCAAATAGTTATGAAATTCAAAATTTGAAGTCCTTATATGGAAAATAGACCATTTAGTGGAGTTAGTAGATAAGGATGATTATTCATCATTGAAAAATTAAGAAAAGAAAATGATTAAATTGAAAAGATAAAAAATAAAGATGATAAATTAATTAAATAATAAAAATATCATCATTTTATCATCTTTCCTAAATAAAAAAAAAATGGAAACCCCAGTTTGAAGCTTGAAGATAGACAAGCTTATTTTCATTAATTAGGTATGTACTAATGTCCCGTTTTTAATGATTTTTATGTTTTCGAGATCATAATAGCTTAATCTAGCTATCTCGGGGATTAATTTATAAAACTATTGAAGCACTAGGATTTTTCCATGGATGAGTATGTATGAATTATGAAGTTTTATTATAGAAAATGAAAGCTTGTTGATAGATAAACAACTTTTGTAAAGTGAATTTTGATGAAATTGTGATTTAGGGACTAAATTGAAAAGATGGATAATTTATGGAAAAATTCAAAATTTTATGAAATACATGGGCTGCTATTATTATATATGAAAATTGGCTAGGCTTGGAATAAGGATTAAATTGTATGAATTTCATTTTCCAAGCCTACGGATAAAATCATAATTAATCAAAAGTATAGGGGCAAAATAGTAATTTTTCTAAGGATGTGTATTGGATTGAATTGAAAGTGAATTTTATTAAATTGAGTTAAATTCATTCATATAGATCCGGATAGACCAAATACGAAGTTAGATCAAGGAAAAGAGAAAGCGTCGGATTAGTAGCTTTTGTGTACACGAACACTTGTCAAGGTAAGTTCGTGTAACTAAATTGAATATTTATATGCTTTGAATTGAATATTGTTATGTATGTGACATGTGTAATTGCCATGTAACGTACTGATCACATATCTGGGAAATAGCTGATAAGAACTAAGTCCCGTTTGAACTTTAGAAATTCGATGGATACAAATGAAAATCATGTCATTAAGGGTTCACGATTAGTTGTGATCCTGCTTGTGTTGCGGGCACATCATAGCTCTCACGAGGTTTCTGATTAATGGCTCTCTTAAGCTTCTTGTTTATGGCTCGTATGAGCTTCCCGATAATTAGCTCTCTGAAACTTCCCGATAAAAGGCTCTCTGATGAGTTTCCCGAATATGGCTCTTATGAGCTTCCCATTCCATGGCTCACATGAGCTTCCTGTTATATGGCTCGAAAGAGCTACCTGTTTATACGCTCACATGAGCATTCTGGAATATGAATTGATGGATATTATATGAATTGACGAATTCTAGATTTGTACACTTCGTGTGTATTACCCATGTATCCATCGATAATTTGAATGATTCAATGGGCAAAGTTCAGACATGAGATAATATGAATTTGAGACAAATTACTATGGATATAGATATTTGAAACACATGGATATGATTTGTACATGATATATGGACACATGATGTGGAAAGTATATGTACTTGGAAATTTGATTATTGTTAAGCTCATACAAGTTTCTTGATATTCATATGAAATATATGACTAACATGGTTGATGAGGATATGTGTTTAGGCTATTGGGCAAATTGATTTGGATATATTTTGTATGCTTACCATAAATGCAATTGAATGTTAAGTTAATTTCCGTGTTATACGAACTTACTAAGCATTAAATGCTTACTCTATCTTATTTATTCTGTTTTATAGTAACTCGGAAGCTCGTTAAGGATAGAAGTTGGTCGGAGCCACATCACACTATCCATCGGCCTTTTTCGGTATATTTATTAAATCAACTTTGGTTATAATGGCATGTATGAGTTAATTTGGCTATTGATGGCATGTAAATGTTTTGTTGTTATCAACTACTTGAATGGCTTATGTTTGATACATTTTGATATATAAGTATATAAATTTATATTGGTTGAGATGTGTTTTGATTTAATTTATTAGTGGTTAATTAATATGCATATTGAAGTATGGCTTGAGTTGGTATATTTGGTACAAATATGCTTATATATAATTTATCTATTTGTTAAGTATGGATACTTGGTTATATATGATGATATGTCATGAATAAGACTTGGTTTTTCCTTGATTTAAATGTCTTGTATTGGCTTGTAAATGTGTTAAAGTGTTAATGTAGGTGGAAGGAAAATTTGGGTGAGAAATGTGGCTTGGAAATGACCTATTTTCGTCCACATAGGGAGAGACATGGGCGTGTGTCTCTGTCGTGTATGACACACGGCCTTGCACATGAACGTGTGTTTTGGTCATGTGACCCCTCCACCTATGTAATACAAGTCAATATGCTCACACGGCCTAGCACACGGGCGTGTGGCTTGGCCATGTGACCCAAGTCAGTATGCTCCCAAATTTGGACACGGGCTAGGACACGACCGTGTGTCCCTATTTCAAATGTCCACACGTCCTGAGACACGGACATGCCTCTTAATTGTGTGAGCCACACGAGTGTGTGTCCGCTGTACCTATGAAAAATTTTGATGTTTTTTGAAAAAAATTTTGAGTACCCGTTTCAGTCCCGACTTGTTCCTAATGTATGTTTTAGGCATCACGGGCTCACCTAAGGGACAATATGATCGATTTTACTTGGTTCTTATATGAATGCTAGATGAAATAAAATGTCTGTTAATTGTTTTGTAAATTTTGGTAATGCTCTGTAACCCTGTTTCGGAGACGGATATGGGTTAAGGGTGTTACATGATCACTATATGTACAAACTTGACCATTTGAAACATTTAGCTAAGTGTCCCTAGGTACATTCCACAATAACAAAATGAAATGAACAATACAAACTTTGTTGATTCGAAAACGGCGGTCTGACTACTAACTTTACTTCAGGAGGCTTTGAGAAATACCTACACCTGTGCACCTACGCACGGAACAAACAAATCATACGTTGAGTGATAAAACTCAATGGTACTTTTATGATTAAAGATAATTAACATAAGGCAACTGTAATAGCCAGATTTTTAATGGTATCGAAATTAGTAGTTTCGGAATTTCATTTTCTGATGATCGAGTTAGTAAATATTATTTATTTATATTTACAAGGTTATTAAAATATTATACTAAAGTCAGGTCTAATAATTTTAGTTATATTGAAAGTTAGTTAAGGTACAATTGTATTGGTTTAAAAGTTAGTGGTTTTTGACATTTAGGTATCGAGTTGTAACATCCCAAATTTTTTGTTTAAAGATTGTAAAATTGTTTAAAGGATGAGTAATTGGCTCAGTGGTTAAAAGAAAACAAGGAGATAGAGCAATTTTCTTATGAACCCGAGTTTGATTCCCTTCCCTTGCAAAATGACTTAATTTTTGCTAAATTTTCTCCCTCTCCTATTTTTGTACTGCCCAAGCCTAGTTAACCTAGGTGTAACTGCCACTTTTTCATTTAATTTTCAGCCTTTTGACATCTTTTCCTTGTTTTATCCATCCAACCCCTCTTCTCCTCCTAAATTCACACGTTTTCTTTTTCTTTTCTCCTTCATTGTGTCACCCCAACAACCATTTATTGTGCTGCCCCTCTCTTCTCAGTGTAACTGCCATTTTTCCTCTCATTCTTCTTATTTCTTTTGTGCTGAGGTTTAACTTGTTATTTTTATTGGATCTTATGTTTTATTTATTGTTAAAATCAACCCTTAAAGACCTCTTTCAAGCCACCCAAAATAATTCCTAGATCCACCACCGTTGGTGGTGTTTGCCACCCCTAGAATCCTTTTTTGTTGGCTGTCGATTTAAGCCCTTATTTGCTGATTTATGCTATTGTTTCAGCCCCTTTTCCTTTATTTTTTTTCTAGCCTAAGAATCTCCCTAATCAGCCCCTAAACTTCCCTTTTTGGTTTCGTACAAAAATAGCCTTTTGTTGTGTCGATTGTGCTGGTGTGTTATCCCTTGAACCACCATTAGAGGCTACTATTTTTTTATTCTTTTTCGCCTCTCTCTAGAGAGGTTTAGATCTAAAAATTTTCTCTCTAATCAGCCTTTGATGTGCTATGTTTTAGGAATATTCGACCCCAATCATTCGACAATGCAGATTTGAAAAATTGGGAAGCATAAGTGCGGTTAATTGTGAGTAGTCATGTAGTTTTGGTTTCGTTCAAAAGTGATGTATTGGATGGTTGATTTGAGGCTTTTAATTAACTTTAAGTTACTGGTTTTCAGTATTATTTTGAATGTTAGGTGTTGACTCAAACATCCCGGACCAACAGTGAATTTGTTTACAGTTCGCGCCCTCGTTTCGCATCAATTCAGTGTAAGTAGTCTAACTGATTTGGATATGAAAGTTAGTAGTTGTAACAATGACTTGGTCAAACCCTTAAGGGTGTTTTAAATCTGGTTTAACAATATGTTAATTCTTTAAATGTTGTGTTTTTGGTTTAGGCACGTTTAGAGTTTAAGGAAGGAAACGCAGACTTCACGGTGTAGTGTTGCGGACTTGCAATTTTAAGGTGTGGGTCCTAAACTTATATAAATAGTTATTAATTCATAATTTAAATTGTAAAATGGATATTAATTCTTGCTGGAAAAGCATGATTTATTTGCAAAATAAGTTAGTTAAGGGTGGTTGAATAAGGTACGTAACTTACAAATTATTGACTAAACCATTAAGCCATTTTGGGATTTTCTGATTGTGTAATTGCTGCATTTGACTATCTAATTGGGTGCCAAAAGCAGGTGAATGATGTTTTCTGGTTGTAATATGTTTAAGATGACGTCATATCATTTTATTTGGTAATGAGGTGCATGTAAAATGCCTTACTCTTGATAACATTGTTCATGTTGCATACTAGGTATGCCAAAAATTGTATTATATGTTACATGCCAGTTAAACTGATGGATTAGATGATTGATTGCTTCAAAATTAAAACTAAATATGTGCTAAAAGCATGATTGAATGCCAACATTATTGATAAATGAAAAGTATGCATGAAATACATTGGCTTTGATTAAAGATGAGCTTGTTAAGCATGACATGGATTGGATTGTGATATCTAAAGCATGTAAAGCATGCCATTGTATTGAAACTAAATTGGAAGCATGGAATTTCTCAATATTGTATGAAATTAAGCATATTAATGGGGTGGGTTATTATAGTTGACGGAGGAGTTCCATGGAGTACTGGCGGCATATTAAGTCAAAATTATTGTTGTCAGTCATTGCACCGGGAGTACCGAGGAGATTGGTGATTTATCACATTACTGGCAGTTTTTATTTGTGACCATGTTGTGTATTCACAACTTATTGGCAACATATTATCCTACAAATTGTTATTCGTGGCTTGTCCACAAATTAATGGTAGCATGTCTGCATATTGTTTTTATTGGCAGTATATCTACACTCTATACTGATGGTTTATGTAACGCCCCAGAATTTTTATTTTTGTTCTTGCAAAGGTGTGACACAACTGCGTATCTGCTTTAGTGGTTAAGTGTTCTGGGTATGTGAGAGGTCCCAAGTTCAAGCCAGGACTTGGACAAATTTTGGTATTTTTATGAATAAGCCCTATCTTTGATCAGTAGGCTTTTAAGTAAAAGTTAGAAAATAATTAACAGAATGAGTCTGCTAGTCTGGTGGATAAGTGGAGTGTTAGTGTGAATGAGGTCCTGTATTCAATTCTCTGTGATGGTGTGGAGACAATATTTTTGCTCCAATTTTGGCTAAGAGTTGTGTTGGGGAAAAATGATAAGTAGTTGTGTTTTAGTAGGTTAATAGGGAGTGATTTTAGGAGATACTGGGGGAGAGGTTATCAAAAAATAATCTAATTATCTTTTTGGTTGCAGAAAAAAGAGAGTAGAGTTTCAATTTTCTCTCCCTTTTACCCAAACTTTTTCTAACATTTTTTTCTTCTTCTTTTTTCCCTCCTCTGCCGATTCTTTCCCCTAGTTGCTGCCGAAATTTCCATTATTTTTCTCCTTCCATTTCTTTCTTTATTTTCCAATTGATTTGGTTGTTCATTGTTGGTTTCGTGTGTTCGGAGTTAATCAAGGGGCTGGTGGTTTTGAATCGACGCTGTGATTGTGCGAAGTCGAGGTTACTCAAGCGAGGTTTTGGAGGTTAGGAGTGCTTATGCATCAAAAATGATACCAGGTAATCCCCAAACTTAGACAGATCGGTGCGACAGAGGATTCAACGGTGACCACATAAATTTTTGGACTTCATGGTTTTCAATTTACGTTTTATGATATAATTATTATTGATTATTTGGGTTGTAATTTAAGGACCCTTTTGGACTTTGGTTTTAAATTTTGGGTTTTTATTTATTTATTTTTCTTTATGGAGTTATACTTGCTGGTTTTAGGAAATTCAGTTTTCAAAAAGTTAAAGTAGTTTCTAAACGCATGATCACTTAGACTGTTCTATTAAAGCTTCTGCAACGAGGGATGTTTCAAAACAAATGTTTTAAATGAATAAAGACGACTTCCTAAGTTCTAACAAAGGTTTACTAAAGATAATAACATGGAATGTTTTCAACGTAACAACGATGTTTCAAAAACACTATCGTGTGACATTGCCAGATACGACCATAGCATTTAGGCTGGGTTTGGGGTGTTACAGTTTATCCACATCGAGCTTAGCCTGCATTGTTCGATGTTGGCAGACGAGTTCTAGGGGACTCATGGTGTGTAACGGGTATTAAATCGTAAAATTGTGTTTTAAAAGTTAGCATTGTTTTTTTTATGCCTTTTGGATGATTAATGGTTGAGTGAATTTTGTCAATTTTGTGTATAAGGATTAAAATGTGAATATGTCAAAATTGATATGAAATTTCTATAATTATTGTATTTAGAGAGCTTTACATGGATGGAATTCGAAATTGATTGAAAAACAAAGCTTAAAATTTAAAGATATAACTATTTCAATTTTAGGGGCTAAATTGAATAAAATGTGAAACTTTAGGAAAATTGTATAAAATGAAATTAAGTTGTTATATGCGTATACTAAGATGTTATAAGGTTCTTGGAATTGAAAAATTGTAATGAATTATTATATATTTAGGATTAAATCAATTGAAAATTAATCGAGAAATAAGAAAAATTACAGATTAGTCCCTAATACTTTGTAGTTGTCATTTTCTAGGTAAGTTCATATGGAACTTACTGTATTTTCTTATTATGCTTGAATTGTGTGGTTGTATTTATTAATTATATATATACAAATGTAATTATAATAACTTGTGATATAAAAAGGACTACATCGAAAAAGGTGAGATTTGTGGTAGATACTAATAGATATGTATTAATGAGTGAATGAATGTAAAATTTATTGTACGAGTGGATTATATATATACATGGTAATGTTATGTTGTTAAAAGGTATATAAATCATTGTTTTGATGTTCTGATATCTATTGGATTAATTTGGTAATATGTGATTACATTTTGAATTATGGTTGGAACGATACAAAATGCGAGGAATGGAATGAATTGTAATAAAGGATATTGATGCATAAATCATGCCCTGATAAACATGAGATAGGATGCAGTTGACATGTCAATACAGTTATTTGCGTGTTGTACGAGTTTTATATGTGATGAGATGTTGACGTATGATAAATATTCTCACTGAATGTGCTAAAATCCAACATTTGTTGTGGATTACCGGGTTATATCCACAGTGATTCAGGTGTGTTTCTGGGGGAGGATTTGTAGCCTACGGGCTTGGCACTTAGTGCTTAGGAGTGTTTTCGGAGGGATGTTTAGCCTACGGGCTTGACACTTAGTATCTAGGCCTGTTCTTGGATGGTAAAGCTCGTTTGAGCAATCAAGCATGTTTTGGGTGGATAACTGTGTATCTGTGCCTGTTTATTATGGTTCATCGGGCTAAATGGTTAAGTTTAAAAGGAATTGGCTGATTGATATTGTACACTGTGATTGGTAATGCGTAAATGAAATAGAAATATGTAAATGTTGTTTCTGTTCAATGGTTTCAATGGAATGGTATTGACTTGAATTGAATTGTATAAATTGGAAATGTTATATGATTAAAATGATGATATGTGTTCCAAAATTGCTATGTTATATGATGATTGAATGATGTAACTAAATTATATAAATATTTAATGATACTGATTAAATGACATTGAATTGAGTTAGATGGTTTTATAATAAAAATGATGATTGAATGATGATATACATATAAGTAATTAAGAATGGATGTAGTGATGAATTGGTATTGAATTTTATAGTATAAAATGAAATGAGCTATTTGTGAAATGTGGTGATAGGAAAGTTGTATAGTTAGCTAGTTTGTTATATTAATTGTGATTTAAGGTGAGTTTATTGTTTTAGTTCTTATGGATTTACAAAGAATTTAAAATGCTTACCCGGTTACGTTTCTATTTTGTAGTTGTCTTTTGCGGAACATGGTGATCAGATCATGACAGAGCTTACACTATTAAGCCTTCTATTTGGTAATTTTAATCGTTCTAAACCCAGTTATGTGGCATATTTCTAGGTTTAAATGTGGTAAAATGTTTATTGTGGATGTTAAAGAAATGATTTTTGTCTATAAAGTTTGTTTTGTGGTGTGTATATGCTATGTATATAGGTTTTGAATAGTATAAGTGTTTGGTGGAGTAATGAAGATTAAGGTCCATATATCATGCTTGATATTGAGTGCTTATATAATACATATATAAGCTTTGAAATGAATATATGCATATGTTCATGATGATGATGGAATGCTTAAGTATAATAATGGTAGTGAAAATTGATCAATGTGTGAATATTGGTATTGAGATAAGTTATATTTGTGATAGAGGGATGGTAAAATATAGGAATGTTACTAAAGTTGGAATGTCAAATGGTTTGACTTAGAATGTGAAATGGTAATATTGGTATATGGCATGAATGGTACTAAACTAGTTGAATGATTTGAAATGTTTTGTAACCTTGTTTTGTGATGGTGCCATTGAGGCATATTGGTTAAGCATTAGTAGGATTCTATATGATATGTCTTGGTTTGGATTTAAGATGATTTGAACAAGTTTAAAGTTGTCAAGATGTATTTTGAAAGTTACCTTAATGGTTGGTTTTGATACAAGCACTTATATGAAACATTTTGATGCCACACAGTCGTGTGTCACATACGGGCTTGTGACATGGCCATGTGCCACTGAAAAATAAGCTGCAATTAGATCACACAATCTCAGTTAGTTATATGGCCTAGCCACATGGCCGTGTGACTCCAATTTCACACAGTCTCCATTTGTAGCACGGCTTAGGCACACGACCATGTGATCCTATTTTGAAATTTTTTTGACTTTTTGAAAATTTTTTAATTTAGTCCTTATTTGTACTCAGGTCAACTTAAGAGCTTTTGTAAGCTCAAATAAGACTCAAATTTAATTGTATACCATGATATTTGAATGTTAATGACATGATTGATTATTTGAACAATTTATTTATGCTTTAATTGATCTGGAACTTTGGAAATGTTGCAAATTAGTATTATTTAAATTCTAGGTAGATATTAGGGCATACACCAGCTTGTATAAGGCCTGAGAAAAACTATATTTGATTATTATAAATTGAATTGATTATTATAGTGTGACTCGTGTTTTATTTGAATGTTAATTGTGTATTTATAAAATAATTTCATGTTTAATCGAAATAAGGATTATGAATTGTTTTGATTGCTTAATTGAATGTTTAAAGCTAGAATGTATGTGATTGCTCCGTTAATTATTGAAACATCCTATAAATTGGGTCCGACGACCGGACCAGGTGAGGGGTGATACAGTAACATTAACAATATGTCATGATGCTTATAATCTCAATACCTACCAATACATATTCTATATTGTAACACAAATATGTAATCAATTACATAGAAAGGTGTGCAAGTATTAAGGACAAACTAATTCAACTATCATGGCAAAAGAATGATCAAATCCAATTACATATATCAAAACCTATTTTAAGGCTTTTAGCTATCAATACCAATTCAGAATTTAAAACATTCATAATCTATTCATTCTGGCATTCAATATCAAGTTCATTTCATATAAAAAATTTGTATAACATATTGTCCGAATCTTTTTTCCAGAGTCTATCGACTCATTCATATTCATTTGGGTACTATAATTTATTGTTAATATATTTCATTACCTTTTAAAGTTTTCCAATTCCATTTATAATGTTACGCCTGATGGAACCCTAGTAAAACAAACTCAAATACAGAAGTAAACTACATCACACCAGATAGCTCGTAAGAGCTTAAACTACATTAGACCAGAGCATTGAAGTGGAAAGCCTATAGGCATCAAATGCATCCTCATATGTATATACATCCCTCCACTACACCAAGGTCTCCGCAAAAACATATAATACTCGATGATCCGCAACAAATGCTAGATCTTGATATAATTTGTAATGATCTCCGTATAATCACATATCCCATACAAGTGTACATATAACCCTATTGACATATCTATTGTATCCTAACCTTTTAGTAAGTTCACATGGGCATCATTTATACATATAAGCATTTCCATACTTGTAATCATCTTACTTGCATATTCATACCATGTATTTGGTCACATATGCATTTTTGTACCCTTTACATTGTTCTTTCGCATAACAATCATTTATCATATTTAGCTTTGCAATTTAGTACATATATCATTACTCGATCATAATCACAACTATAATGCAATCCATCATCAAATCACATGTATTACTTACCATACACCATATTTTTATCCATTTACCATTTCACATAACATAATTCAAGTATTTCATCTATTTTTCATTTTAGTCCTATATTTCGATATCTCACATCAAGCTCAACCAAAACAATTCATATTATCACAATATACTTACCTCAATGATCAATCAAGCAATTAACATATATATACAAGAAATTAAATCTATCTCGAATCATAAAAGTACAAACTGAAGTTTCTCACGTCACTTGTCAATGATTTTCACTTTTCCTTTCCCCCTCGACGGTCCGATATTGTCGTTAGCTACGAATAATCACAAAACATATCAGACAATCAAATTCTAGCAATTTAAGAATCAAATACCAAATTACACAAATTTTCTATTTTATTCAATTTAATCCCTAAAATCGGGACAAGCATAACTTTCAATTTAAAGCCTTGGATTAGAATTCGATTTCACCAAAATTCATTAAGGACTTTCTAGTTTCTATTCATATTAACATTTCATAAAACTTTTTCATTTTATTTATTTTGGTCTCCAATGTATGAAACTACTAATTAAGCTTTACAATTTAGTACTTTTATATACTAAGCTTAATTTCTAATAATTTTACTCCAATTTCATGTAATTCTCAACAATGGAAACTTTCTAAAACTTTAACAGTTTCACAAATTGGTACGTGGACTAACTAAATCAAGCTCCCGTGACCTCAAATATATAAAAATTACAAGAAAATGATATAAATTCGATGCCTAAGTGTTGATCAAATGTCAAACTAAGCTTTTCATTTCTTTTTCTCCTATGAAAGATGGCAAGAAAGGAAGAAGATGATGATGCTTATCATTTTTTTCCACCAGCATTTAGCTTATATAGTTAAATTAGTGTATAATTAAGCTTAATTAATTAATGTAATCATGTTTAATTTATTTTAATCAACCATTAATTAAACTTAATGATTTCTATTATCATCATCCACTATCCACTATTTAAAAATGATTTATTTACCATTTTGATTTTTTTATAAGTTCTATTTAAGTCCCTGAGCCTAATTAATCACAATGTCGACTAAATTACTTATCCAAATTTCAATTCATCTATACACTAACTCTGTAAATGTCCCTATTTAATATTTACAGACTCAGTTTACAGAAATAAGCTCCCGAATTCGTATTTTTCGATATCACTAAAAACTGGATCGTTACACTTTTAATGGAGAGAAGAAACTTAAGATAAATTTAGAGATGACAATAGGCGAGGTGGTTTTTTTGCTAGGCCGACCATGATCCAATATAACTTGACCTTGACTTGACTTGAAAATAAATATCAATTTATTTGTGCCAAGCTTGACATGTAAAATCAAAGCTATACTTGACTTTGACTCCAACTTAGCTTGATTCAATATGTCACAAATTTTTTTATATTTTTTGATCAAAATAGAATAATAATTTTTAATTTTTTATTGTTTTAAAGATACTATTAATTGTTTTATAGGTATAATTATGTTAGAGCAAGTATTAAAATAAATTTTATTACCATATATTTTAAACTAATATTACATATAAAGTATTTTGGTAATCATCCCAAGGATGAGTAGATTTTTCATAAACTCGACCCAATTAATTAAAAGTTAATGTAACACCCCTTACCTGTCCCGATCGCCGGACCCAAGTAATAAGATGGTACGACATAAATCAACAATTCAATAAATACCTTACTTGATGAAAATTCAATTATTTATCAGTAAATTATGAATATAATCAATAATTAGAATTCTACAAGGACCTAATTACAAAATACAAGCATATAGTAAGATTGGATTGTAAAATTATGAAGTTAAAAGTCAATATTAGAAATTCACAAATGCTATCGATACCAATCCGGTACCATTTGAAAATCGATACCAAAATTCAATTCTATTTACCTGAAAATCAATGGTATCAATATTTTATAAAAAAGTATCGATACTTACATAAAAATCGATATCATTTTGGCATTCTATTTGTTTTAAAACTGTTCATATGGTCAAGTATCGATACCAATGCCAAAATATCGACACCTAACATCAAAATGATAAAATTTCATCTTTTAAGAGTTTATACCATGCCAAATTTACCTAGCAATCAAAAGACAATAATATCATCTATTCAAACACTTAAAATATAACCAATGCGCCCTCATTGACACCACAATTCAATATTTGAAACAATATCACATGAAACCATTACTCAATTTATGCACCTAACATAGTTATTAAATTCATACTAACTTATATAAACACATTAATTATATATTTTCAACCAAAACAAAAAAAAAATATCCATTAACATACAAAATAGGTTTATAACCTAAAAGACTACTTAGGTACATGCCAATAAACAAAATAGGAACATCACCAAATGTTGAGTCCGGGGATTATCTTTGGTTGCTAAGTCAACATATGAACCAAAAAGTACCTAACCTGCGCACATAGTTAAAATGTATGCTGAGTATAACTCAGTTACAATTCTATATCCAAACATTATTAGCAAAATACAAATGCATTTACATGCTCAACTAAAACTAAATAATGTTATGTTAGTATCAAGTCAAATGTGAACTATCATACAAACATTATTTCATCTTAAACATTTTACTAATACCATTACATGGCAAACTCAATTCCTACATTTCCATTTCTCTTTAGACTTCTAATACATATTTCATTTCATGTCATTTGCTATTTCAATAGCATTTCATCTTCAATTTCATTTGCCATTTCAATTTCAATAATACAAGTTTACCATTTAATTTCTCAATTAACACAAATCGGACTTGGACGGATACACAGATCCAACCAACACAACAGTTTGGCACCCAATGCCTCATCGCATAAATTCGAAGCAAATAATTGTGCTCATCGATAAAATAAGTTGACACCGAGTGTCTCATCAATTAAATCGAAGCAAATTGGCACCCAGTGCCTCATCGACTCATAGTCGAAGTAACCTTGAACACTTCCTATCCTATGACATGCCATGTATATCTGACTCGACCCAAACAGTTAATAGGGTTTTCATTTCTTATTTCAATACAACCAGTGTCTCAATTTCATATACTTTATCATCATGTGTGCATTTATTCCATTTAATCACAACCAAAATTTTTTCATAATATATAATCAATTCATACATTCACAAAGATGCAAATATTTATCAAATATACATAATTCAATCATTCTTATTATCAAAAGATTCAAATCCACCAAATTGAACAAGAATTCTCACCTAAATTACTTACCACTCGCAAACATATCAAAATGCAGTAATTTATAAATTAGTTCAGATTATAGAAACACAAACCGTATATTCCAAGCTATTCGACGTCGACCTTGTCTTTCTCCTTCTTACTCGAGGGTTTAGGGGTTACATTAGCTATGAAATAAAATAATTAAAATAAATTAATAACACACAACTCAACTCACGCTAAATTTCAAAATTTATACTACATTTGCATGAACTTCAATTTAGTCCTTAAAACCGAGACTAACTTAACTTCCACAATTAACATCAAAACTTTATTCTAATTTCACTCTAAGACAAATTTAACTTCTAAATTTTTCATTCTACCCTATAAATTTTCATTTTTTTACAATTTAGTCCCTATTTCTCAAAATTAACAATTAACTTCACTATTTAGTCCTTTTTCACTTCTAACTCAAAATCTATCAAAATAACCCCTAAAGCTTTAACTAATCAATAATGATAACATCTAAAATCTCAAAAAATTCTAAAAATTATAACATGGGTTGACCAGTTTATAGTACCGAGATTTCGAAAACATAAAAATTACGAGAAAAGGACTAAATTGTACTAACCAATTTTGGATTTGAAACTAAAGCCCCTAAGTCGTTGGTCTTTTCTTCTCCCCTAAATATTTTTTGTGGTAGTTGCATGATGAAAGAATGAAATTTGTTTTCATTCGCTATCCATTATCTATATTTTGTTATTAATTTATATATATTAATGTTAACTTAAAATAAATATAACATATATATAATATATATCATTAATGACAGTCCACTACAACTAAAATAAAAGTATATTTACTCTTTATGTCCCTTAATTAAGTTTTACCTTAAGATTTAATTATAATTCAACTTTTAACTTTAACACGATTTAGTCCCTGTACCTTAATAACTCCTAATTCATGAAAATTACTTATCAAAAATTTAATTCGCCTCTAATATAAACCTCTAAATCAAGCTTTGAAATGGATTAGGTAACCAATCTCAAATAAAAAATATTTGGTACAGAAACTTTGTAATGCAAATATTTTCACAAAATTTGACATGAAATCGAGATTTTGACAAGTCCAAATAAAATAAGAAGAAATATACAAAAAGACATTTATTGTACCATTTAGACAATATGAATGGAATGTGATGCCTTTTGGATTAAAAAAAATACTCCATCCGAATTTGAAAGAATAATGAAAGATATTTTTTTTACCAATATTCTCAATTCATAATAGTATACTTTGATGATGTATTAGTCTTTTTCAAAAATTTAGAAAAACACTTCAAAGATTTATCCATCTTTGTAAAAGTCATAAAAAATAATGGATTAGTAGTTTCTAAATCCAAGATAAGTTTGTTCCAAACCAAAGTAAGATTTCTAGGCCATTACATTACCCAAGGAACCATTACCCTAATAGAAAGGTCCATAGAATTTGCCAGCAAATTCCCAAACCAAATCATTGACAAATTCCAATTACAAAGATTCTTAGGAAGCCTCAATTGTGTCATAGAATTTTATCCAGGTCTTAGCAAATCATGTAAACAATTATATGATAGGCTCAAAAAGAATCCACAACCTTAGACAAATGACCACACCAATATTATTGCCCAGATTAAAAAACAAATTACTAAGCTTCCTTATTTATATTTAGTTGATCCAAATGCCCCTAAGATAGTAGAAATAGATGCTTCTGAAATAAGGTATGGTGGGATCCTAAAACAAGTTAAGGGGGAAAAGAGCAAATAGTCCAGTTTATTTCCAGACACTAGAATCTAACTCAGCAAAATAATAGTACTATTAAAAAAGAAAATTTATCAATTGTTTTATGCATTACAAAATTTCAAAGTGATTTATTAAATAAAAAATTTCTTTTACGAATTTGTTGCAAATCAGCAAAAAAGTTTTACAAAAAGATGTTCAAAATATTGTCTCGAAACAGACTTTTGTAAGATGGCAGACAATTTTGAGCATATTTAATTTTGATACTGAATATATCAAAGGAGAAACTAATTATCTGCCTAATTTTCTCACCAAAGAGTTTCTTCAAAAATGTCACCCAACTCCGAGACAAAGGAAAAGGAAAAATAAGAGAATCATCCAAAAATTAGATTTCCTCAAAATTAGTTAAGTTATGGTATGAAATTTGCCATGAAGAAGAAATGAGAGATCATTGTCCTCATCAAAATCCCCCAAAAATAAATCCGTTTAAGATGCACAAGATCCAAATGGAATTGCTTCTCAAATCAAAAACTGGATTAAGTCCCTTTCTCAATCTTCAGAAGTGGCACTAGCCTTTTCTCAAATGAAAGATGAAACTCCTCTCAAGCAAATTGTTGGTGAAGCAGGAAAGATTTCAAAAAGGAAAGAGATTACTTTACATGAACCAAAATCTCTCAAAAATATTTTAAAAGAGACATCTCTCCAAGATGTTTTTCCAAAAGAAGTAGCAATCTTTTCACACACTATTACACAGAAATCCTCACAATATTTTCTAAACAAATTTTTGAAAACATTCTTATTATGGAGGAAGAATTTTTAGAAAAACCTCTACATATAATTGCCAAAGAACTTTTCAATGGATGACATTTCTGTAACAGTTTGTTTTCAATGGTGTGGAAAATAATGGTTTCGGGACCACAATTCTGACGAGTGAATTATTATTTTCATGTTTATTTAGTTTCTACGAGATTTTGTTAAGGTTGTATTAAAATTTCATTAAGTAATTTTGAAGTTTAATTGATTAATTAGGTGAAAAGGACTAAATCGTAAAAGGTGAAAAAGTTAAATTCTATTTTTTAAAGGGGTCAAATGGCTATGGAAAGGAAAGTTATTGGACTTGAGTGGTAAATATACCATATTGAAAATTAGTGGATGTGCATGGATAGGTTTTATTGAAGTTTTTGATTAATAATAAGGTTAAAGTAGTAAATTGGTAGATAAAAGAAAAACTAAGTTAATAAAACACAAAATAAAGATGATATCTTCTTCATTTTTGTTTCAAACCCTAAAATAGCCATTGGAGAAGAAGAAATTTTCCTCAAGCTTATTTTGATGCATGTAAGTGAATTCAAGCCCCGTTTTTAATGATGTTATGTTTTTTAGTTCGTTTTAGCTTAATCTAGTTAGCCCGGGGATTAATTTGCAAAATTGTTAAAGACTGAGAAACTTTTCATGGATTTTTTTGAATGTGTTTTGATGTTAGTTGATAGATTATTAACTTTGATTGTTAAATAAATATGTTTTGTGAAGGTTATTTTTGGTGAAATTGCAATTAGGGATTAAATTGTAAATCTATGGGCTTTTTTGTGAAATGTTGGTAATAAAGGGTTGTTTCAAAGTCCCTTGTAACATTGGTTAATTTGGATTTAGGATAAAATGACCATAATGGTTAACTCAAATTAATTAAGAAACATCACGAATTACAGCATCATGGATTTCCGACGGATAATCCATTTCAAACAAATAGTTGTTGGCCTCACTATACATTTTTTACAAATTAAATGGGCTACCTTATTACAAGACCGTTTGATCCAAATTAAACTGGCAGATTTAAAAAAATTGAAAGCTGCAGCACATTCCTTAATCTGTATGCCTACTTTGGTGACGTCATTGACTAAATTGTTTAGTCTGTTGACTAGCCCAACATGATCGATCTCAAAAAGAACATGTTCTTTTAAATTTAGTCTGCGCGCCACGTTAATGCTCTCTTCAAAGGCCACACACTCAGCCTCTTCCACTGACAGCCTACCCTCTTCAAAACCCTCACCGCCTCCTAAAACAAAGCCTTATTTATCTCTTACGACCGTCCCACACCCGATTCTATTTTCGCCAACTATAGCATCAAAATTTATTTTAATAAAGCCCTTTGGAGGTTTGTTTTCCACTTTTTATCCATGATGTTATGTGAAAGTAATGGTTCATCCAGCATGTTGCATATTTGAAATTCCTTGTTCAGGTTGCTAGCTCTTTCCTATATCTGCTGAGCCTCCTTTTCTTTTCCCCTAAAGATGTAGTCGTTCTTATTGTTCCAGTAGTTCCATAATGTTGTCATCAGGTCCCCCATAGCTCTCTTCTCAAGGACCCACATCCAATCTTCCAGCCAATCAATGCAATGGTCGTAATTCTTAGAAATAATGCTCCTAGACCATTCTCCTATCGACAGAACTACTCTCGAAGTTGGGGAGTCTTTTAATGCGTGTAACAACATTTCGGTCTCTACTCCACATCTTGGACATCCCTTGTCAAAATCCTGTCTGATAGAGGCGATCTTACTATTCGTAGGGAGGATTTTATGCCCCACCCTCCACGTAAAAATGCAGACCTTTGGTAAAGTATCGAGCTTCCATAGGGCTTTCCAAAAGAACTTGTAAGGGCCATATCCCATTTCTTTCAGCAACAGCCATGAGTAGGTAGATTTTGAAGTAAAACACCCGTGAGGGTTATGAAACCATATCATTTTATCTTCCTGGCCCTCATCTCTAATGGGAATATTACAAATCTTGTCACCCTAATCTTGTCCATACACTTGCTTGACTTTGTTTACATTCCAACTCCTCCTATCCGCATGCCAAAGATCTTTCACACTCTTTTCCTCTCGGTTTAGAGTGTTAATTGTAATAACGTCCCCATTGAGTCCTTCCATTCCCTAATTATCAGCCCAATTGTTTATCTTCACGCCATTTCCAATCTGCCACCCAAAGCCATCTTTAAAAACTTCCATCACGCCGCAATGCTTGACCAAGTGAAAGAAGCTTTGTCCACCTTTTTTACATTAAATTTGTTGTCATTAGGAAAATATTTTGAAGAAGAACTTTAAAGCATAGAGAGTCTGTGTTGTTTATTAGTCTCCACGCTTGTCGCACTAAGAGAGCCAGGTTGAAGAGTCGAACATTTCTGACTCCAAGGCCTCCCATAGCCTTCGGTTTGCACAAATTCTTCCATGGAATCATTGTCCAGAATCTTCCTTTATCTTTTCCTGCCCATCAAGTTCTGCTGAGCTTAGCCTGAATGTCATCAATTACACCTTTAGGAGCCAAAAAATTTGACCTAGCATACGTAAGAATAGATTGGAGAACTGCTTTAATGAAGACTTCTTTACCCCTAAAAGCGAGCAATCTCTCTGTCCAACTATTTATCCTGCAAGACAGTCTATTAGTAATCTCATGGAAAGCTGTTGTTTTCTTCTTACCAATTGGAATAGGAAGGCCTAGATAGTTATATCAATTTTCCACCACCGTCATACCTAGGAGACCACTAAGATTTGTTCTTTGATCTCGTGAGGTGTTTGGACTAAAGAGGACCATTGACTTTTCAAAGTTAATATCTTGACCTGAAATATTAGAGAAGGTGTTAAGCATATTAACAAGACTCTCCACATCACTCTTTTTATTCCAATCAACAACAGCATATCATCTGCAAAAAACATATGATTTATTCTGGGACCGTCCCTGCTGGCCCTGATACCTCTTAAAATATTGTTCTCCTAAGCATGGACAAGCATTCTTGAAAGAGCTTCCATGCAAAATAAGAACAAATATGGAGAGAGGGGATCCCCTTGTCGGTGACCCCTCTTAGGGATGAAAATATCAGATAGAATATTGTTGCATTTAACCATATATTTAACCGAGCGAACGCATTCAATAATTCTTGCAATCCACTTTCCATCAAACCCCATTTTTTTATAATTGTTTAAATGAAGTTCCACTCGACACGGTCGTAAGCTTTGCTCATGTCGAGCTTGATCACGAGCCCCTTATTTGGACCATTTTTTGAACTTTGAAGGTAATGGAGAATCTCATGCGCAATTAAGATATTGTCGTGTATCATCCTCCCCGACATGAATGCGCTTTGATTTTGGCTAATGCAACTGGGTAGGACAACTTTTAACTGATTAGCATACACCTTTGAGATTATCTTGTAGACAAACCTACACAAACTAATAGGGCAGAAGTTAGTAAGCTCACAAGGATCTCTAATTTTTGGAATTAAAATGATCATAGTATCATTAAGACTAGAGATATTTTTGTTCCCATTAAGAACATCCATGCAGAAACTAATAGTATCCTTTCCCACGATCTCCCAATGATGCTTGAAGAAATTTCCAGGTTGACCATCGATACCAGGGGCTTTATTTGGGTATTAGCATTTTGACCGTATAGACTATATTAAGTCGTTCATTTGTTTCCCTCGTCACGCACTCCTTCAGATACCCCATCTCTTGGATATTATCATTTTGACCGTTTGACCGAAATAATCTCACAAAATAATCTTTAGCCACCTTACTTATGCCCTTACTATCCGTCACCCAGTTTCCTTTCGCATCTTTAAGCTTTTCAATATTATTCTTCTTTAGGCGACCAGTGGCTTTAGCATGGAAATACCTAGTATTTAGATCTTCCTCCCTGAGCCATCTTGACCGAGAGCTTTGTGCCCAGTAGCTTTCTTCCCTAGCATAGAGAAAGTCAAGCCTTCCGTGAGTTTCCTTTAGCCTCTTCCCACTTTCCTTTCTGCTGGAAGAGTCAATGACCACCTCAATCTGTTTTTCCAATTTTCGCATTTCACTATTTATTTTTCCATATTTCTTACACTGCTAAGGACTAAGGGTTGACCTAACCCTTTCAATCTTATCGTCGTAATCAGTACCCTCTCAGTTCCAAGCTCTTTCAATAACATTTCTTGCTTCCTTATCATCGACCTAACATACATCAAACTTGAAACACAATCTGTTGTCTTTTGGGTAGTCTTTCAGTTTTCGGCCCCATAAATCTAAGATCGGACTAGGTTTGTCTCACCACTCTGGTAGCTATAAACGGGAAATTTTCAACCACTGAAATCGAGGTGAAGAATCTATCAAGTTTTTCCTTTATCAAACTCCCCTCATCCCTATTGTTAACCCAAGTAAACTATCCGCTATCAGGTTTAATATCCACCAGAGCCATATCGTTCATAACATCTTTGAACTCATTCATCCAGGCCCTCACTCTTCTGCGTCCACCTTCTTTCTCAGCGTCATTCAGTATTGCATTAAAATCTCCCCTACCACCCACTCTTTCCTAACCGATTCCCCAACCCTCCATAATATATCCCATGAGCTACTTTTAAGATTCAAATTCGCATGCCCGTAGAATCCTGTAACGCGTATGGTTTTATTGTTCTCCAGTTTGACCATGGAATCTATATGATGCTTGGAATAGTTGTGGATAACTACATTCATTTTGTCTTCCACATCAGCACAAGACCCCCACTCCGACCCTCTGAATTAATAGCTAATCCATTCTGCAACCTACATTTGTTTTGAACCTTACGAAAGTCATTTGCAGACATTTTAGTTTCGCTAAGAAAGATAAGATCAGGTTTGTTGTCAACAAAAATTTGCTTTAAATCTCTTATTTTTGCAGGGCTCCCCAGACCACGACAATTCTAGCACATGAACTTCATTGATTAAACTGCGCCCCACCAGGTTTCTTGTAACACCTCGAATTTTAGGCCTAAAAGAAATAGGTTTTGAACAAGGGAACAGTTAGGACACTGCACATAAATATTTAGTTGTGCAAGGAAGTAACATAAATGAATGTCTGCTTCAGTGGTTAAGTGATTTGGGTGTATGTGAGAGTGTTTGAGAAGCTTGGGTTCAAGTCTTTGCTTTTGCAGAATTTTTAGTTTTGCTCTTAAATGAATTTGGACACTAGCGTATAGGCCTTATAAATATTAGTGTCTGTTTTATGACACAAAAAGAGTTTGTGGTCTAGTGGCAAGGTGGCGTATGGTGTAACTGTGAGGTTTGAGGTTCAAGTCATGAGTTGCGCATTGGAGTATTTATTTTGCTGCTGGAGTTGTGTAGGAAGTGGAGTTGGACTGAAGCACAGCTAAGAGGTGTTTGAATGGAATTTGAGTGGAGTTGTTGGGGGAGTTGAGGAGAAAGTAGTGGAGTGATTCAATGAGGGATAAGGGGAGAGATTTTAGGAGAAAATCAAGGGGAGAAGGGAGTGGTACTGAAAATTGGACTTGTTACTCAGGAAAATTTGGCTAGTGGGCATTCTGCTGATTTTTGGTTATACGTTTCCTGCCGATTTTTTATGGTTTTCCCTCTCCCTACTTGTAGGTGACGATTTCTACTAAGTTTTATGGTACCTTTCAGGTTCGTTTTCTTTTGACTGCTCTTCTCCTTTTCACCTATTTTCTTTTTGGCCTAATATACTCTCATTCCTCATCTTTTTCTTTTTCTTCTTTCTTTTCAGTTTCTCTCCTCTTTGATTGCCAAATACACCTTTCTCCCCTTTTGTCCTTTTAAATCTATCTTTTCTACCGTTCCTTGTCCTGCTTCACTGTTGTCATTTTGCTTTTCTGGCTTCCCCCTTCTTTCATCTTTTCCTTTTATTTTCTAGTTGTTGAATCTCTCCTTTCTTTTGGGGGGCCAACCGTGTGTCTCGCATTTCGTAGTTTGATTCCCTTCTCATGTTATTGGTAAGGTTAATAGTTTAATGTTACCTTATTACCTGTTGATTAAGTGCTTACCCAGTTTCGGTTGGTGCCTAGGAACTTTTCAAAGGGTTGAAAGGTTGTGATTACTTTTGGATTGGCTAACTTCCCTCTTCAAAAGTTGTGGTAAGTAACGATTGTGATAACTTGTGTCTATTCGATTGTTTAACTGTGTAAGTGATTAATTGGAGATTTTTGGTTAAGTGTAGGTTTCATAGGCATGGGAGGTTTTCTCAGCAAATAGAAACTAGGTGTGTAATCACACCCCCCTTTACTACAAATCGACAAAAGCCGAAAAGCCAGAAATAACGACATTTGAGGCCATATAAGCGTACGAATGCTCTTGTGGTAATCCGAGCCTACGAAACATAATGTTGAACTGTAGAGGCCTCCATGAGCATTTTCATGGGCTTAGGCCGTAATGGGCCACGTTGGGCTAAAATGGGCCGTTTGGGCTCAATAGGCTCGTCGGCCCACACAGATGAAATCCACAATTTGTGGCACATGCTAGACTGGGTTATGTAAATCTCATAGTCGTGGTGAAATCTGGGTTGAACGGATCGTACGAGTGAGTGGGCCCACTTGGGCCGAGTAATGAGCCTTAGGCCCATTTACACTATTATGACCGAATTACCCCCATAGGATAAAATGACCGAATTACCCCCATAGGGTAAAATAACCGAATTACCCCCATAAGGTAAAATGACCGAATTAACCTTATAGGGTAAAATGATTGAATTACCTCATAGGGTAAAATGACCGAATTACCCCATATAGGGTAAGACGACTGAATTACCCCCATAGGGTAAAATGACCAAATTACCCCCATAGGGTAAAATGATCGAAATACCCCCATATTGTAAAATAACTGCTATACCCCTAGGAGATGAAATGACTGTTATGGCCTTATATTATGACTGATTTGCTCTATGATATGTATGACTGTGATTGAGCATGACATTTTGCATACACGTATGATATTATGTCACGATATATTGCATGGGGATGGGTTGTTATATTTGGAGGAAGTGTACCGTACTGATAAGGTTGCACGGGTCACCCAAGACGACTTTGGACCTACTGATGGCTATATGCCGTTTATTTTACTGACAGCTTTTCTACGATATTGGTGTGTTGGCTGGGTGGGTCAATTTTATCCCCACATGGTGTGTTGGTGGTACGGAGTGGTGTGTTGGTTGGATTGGGATGGGTTGCATTATTGCACTGTACCGTTATTGTATTGGGCTAAGGCCCACATTGTTACTGTATTGGGCTAAGGCCCACACTGTACTGTTACTAAATAGGGCTCAGGCCCAGACTGTCACTGCTTGTTGTATATTGATTGATTGATAGGGGATTACACACTGAGTTTCGTAAACTCACTCTTACCTTTTAACCGTACAGGTAATCCTCAGTCATAGGCTATTTGGTGCTGCGAGGGACTCGGAGGTGGCCACACAATTGCAGCAGTTCTACATTTGCTTTCATTTAAATTTAATGTTTATGTTGGGTTTTGTTTATGTAATAAGGCCTTTAAGTTTGTTTAAATTTTTAATTGGGATCTTGCTTACTTATTTTAAACTGCTAGTTTAGGAGATTATGAAATTTCAAAATAATTACTGTTTTCAAAGACACGAAATTTAAATATTAGAGTTTTCAAAAGCTTCCGCGATTTTAGATCAACCTTTTATATCAAAAGCAGACAACAAGGCAAATGTTTTGGCTATATGATTTGTTAAATAATAATTACGGGGTTTTTAAGCCTAGAAATAAACTTTTACCAACGAGTCTAATCTTTCGAAAGACACTTTAATGTGACATGCCAGATCCGACCGTAACGTCTAGGCCGGGTTTGGGGTGTTACATTTCTTCCTTAAAAAATAAGAAAACTCCAAGAGACTGCTAGGGCACTATTGCCATTTTCTTCTCAAACGACTGCCTCAAGATCCGCGATAGAATTTGAAGGAGTAACTCGATCCCCTCCAATGGAAAGAAAGCAAACAGACAAGCCAAATAACCTATGGGAAAATATACAGCAAGAAAAGAAAACAAAACCCAGTAGCAATTCACAACAATCGAAAACTCCCCCAAACAATCATCACACAACATCCGCCATCAAAACCCCCACCCTGTACTTCAAGAAAGAGAACAAATAATAAAAAATCAAGAAACACAACCAAGTACTACAGCCCTACTAGATCCAGATTGCTAAAAACTAATCGAACATAGACAGGGTAACTAAACCACGTTGAATATGAAGAAGATGAACCAACCAAACTTACTTATCTAAACAGGGTCAGGAACATACAAAAAAACCCATGCATGCAGTAAAACATGCATAAACGAAAGGTTTTGTAAAAACCCCTAATTCATGCAGAAATGTTGAAGGTGGTATGTAGAAAAGTCAAAAATAGGCATAATTCTTTGGCCACCGTGGGACCTATAAGATTTTTGGCGAGAATACTCGAATAAACATACAGTCTATACATTGCCCTTAAAAAATTTTACACGCAATTCACCAAGAAACTAAAGAAAAGTGGAAATCAAACAAAAATCACCGTAAAAGACTGAGCTAATAGCCTTGCAAGAGACACCTTATTCGACGAAAACAACGACAGATCCTATCACATCATGGCAGTTTCACCATACAGCACTGAAAACCAATAAAGGCAGGCAAAACATCATCAAAACATCTCAAGAATCATCTGTCCATCGACTAAAAAAAGCAAAACTCTTCGCAAACAATCACGAACACCTTCCACCAACGAGAAAGAAACAAATCAACCAAAAAACACCGTTGCTGCCATTGAAAAAACCAAGGCAGACACACTCGAGCACAAAAACAAGAAACAAAATCACCAAAATCTTGGAGAAAAAGATTGCAACTGATAAACGCAAACTAAAATGAGTTATATTTAAGTTATGAGCTTAAGAGCTAAATTATGAAAAGTGAAAGTATTAGGGGTAATTTTGTAATTTTGTATAAATATGAACTATGGATTAAATTGAATATCAGAAGTACTTAATTGATTGAAATTATCTATTTAGATCAAGATAAACCATAATCGAACTTAATCGAGAAAAATCTAAAGCTTCGGATTAGTTCGAATTCCACTTCTATGACCCTAGTTATTGAGGTAAGTTCATATGAATTATGATTGTTTTAATGTTAGCTAGATTGACTATTTGCTATGTTGTTATAATATAAATGAATTTGAATATAAACTTATCAATGATATGAATAATTGATGGATAATGAATGCCGTTTGAATGTTAAGAATTCTTAGGATATGAATGACATGTCATTAGGGATTTCATGTTTTGGCTGCTGGTCTTGAATGTCCTCCCGATGGCTGAGGTCCTGCATTTGCTGCGGATTCTCCATAGCTCGTGTGAGCATTGATCTAAAGGAAAGGTTATGGTTATATGGAAAGGCACATTATGTGTGTATGTATTCCCGAGTATCCGATGCAATTCTTGATGGTTCAACGGGTAAAAAAAGGAAATTATATGGTAAGATGCAAATGGAATGAATCATGAACTTATGAAAGGTTGATGAGTTAAATGATGTATATATATATGGAAATCTACTTATCTTATGGTTGAATTCATTTATATCATGAACAAGTATACTAACTTGTGAGTTGATGATGCTTGTATAGGCTTATGCTAAGCTTATGGTTTTGGTTGATATTATGCTTATGCTATAAATTGTGCAAATGAAATGGTAAGTTATGTTTAAGTTTTTACGAGCTTACTAAGCACTTGTTGCTTATGGGTTTAATTTTTTTTATAGATTGTCGGAAGCTCGATTGGTTGGAAGCTTGTGGGAGACCTATCACACCATTTGGCAACCATTTCGATAGTTTTTTAGTGTTTTTCCCAAGGTTAATGATGACATGTATAGGATCTTTGTAATGGATATTTTGGTATGTTTAAGCTTTTGAAGTTATGTTTGGTTTGGTGCACTTTAATGCCTTAACAAGTTATGTCATATTGGTCACTTTTAGGTACTTGTAAATAAGGTTTTTTGGTATGTTTGTGATGGCTTGGAAATGGTCAAATTGCTTTGGTTTGATTCATAATGTTTGATACAATTGTGGTGTCTTTGAATGACATATTGGTTAGGTGAATTTGGATGTTTGAAATGGCATGTTTATATGTGTTTGAATGGTGTTTAAATCCCCTGCATATGAGCCCAAATGGAATGGTTAATTGAGTATGGTTTGGCAGGGAAATGGCTTGATTTTAGGTAAATTTTGGGATCACACGGCCTAGGACAAGGGATGTCACATAGGCTATGTGACACACACGATCGTACAAAACGACCGTGTGTCATTTTAAATTTCTTAGTGTTTCAAGTTAGTGAGTTACACGGCCTGGCACACGACTGTGTGTGGCAACTTAGAGAGTTACACGGCCTGCGACACGACCATGTGACCTAACTCAGTGAGTTACACGAGTGAGGACACGGGCTGGGACATGGCCATGTGTCCATTTGTTTGATTGTTACATGACTTGGGATATATCACACGGCCGTGTCACCCCTATTTTCTAATTTTTGCAACTTTTTCTTAAAACTTTTGTTTTATTTCAAATTAGTCTTGAACTGCTTCTAAGCTATTTTTAGGGCCTCAAAAGCTCAATTTAGGGGCATAATGCATATGTTTTTTATGTTTTAATGAGATTGATTTATTTAATATTATGATGATAAATGTTTTCTATTTTATCGATAATGCTCCGTAACCTTAATCCGACGACGGAGACAGGTTAATGGTGTTACAATTTCAAGCCATTGGATTCTCAAAAACCCTAATAGTATTATGAAAGCATACTAGTTCAAACTGGGTCAGTACTGTTCACACACTACACGGACCTAAAAGATAAAAAATTTATCACCCATTCAATAGCTCAAATACTAAAAATTCTTCGACCGAGGGATTGGTGTCAAAACCCAAATTCTCCAAAGTAATTTCTAGCCAAATTTACCACCAAAATTGATCACCGCCCATATTTCACATATTGGAATTACCAAATGACCTGGTACAACACCTTCTTAATAAACAATCAACATATGAGATATTCTTGTCTTATATATTTCAAATATGGCACCCAATTCAAATTCTCAAATTGGTTCCAAGAATGGTGGAATTGGTATGGACCATCATCTTTCAAGATCCTACAAGAAAAAATTCTTTGAAAAATTTTGTAACACCTCCAACCCAACCTAGACGTTATGGCCATATCTGAAAATGTTCCACGATAGTGTTTTTGAAACCTTGTTGTTACGTTGAAAACATTTCATGTTATTATATTTAGTAAACTTTTATTAGAACTTAGGAAGACGTCTTTATTCATTTAAAACATTTATTTTGAAATATCCCTCGTTGTAGAAGCTTTAGTAAAACAGTCTATGTGATCATGAGTTTAGAAAATAAATAAAAACCCAAAATTTAAAACCAAAGTCCCAGAGGGTCCTTAAATTACAACCCAAATAATCAATAATAACTAAATCATAAAACGTAAATTGAAAACCATGAAGTCCAAAAATTTCTGTTGTCACCGCTGAGTCCTCCGTCGCACCAATCCGTCTAGGTTTGGGGATTACCTGTGCACATTAAACAAAAAAGGGTGAGTTCACGTAAAATCAGTGTGTAATCCTGTAGAAACAAAAAAACAATTAGTATTCACAGTGCACAGTTGAACAGTCATGGGCCTAAGCCTTTATCAGTATTAGTGACAGTTTGGGCCTTAGCCCATCGCAATACAGTTTCAAAAATGCAATAGGGCCTTAGCCCATCACAATATCAGTAGCAGTAACAGTTATGCAGTAGCAAAATCCTACCCATCCAGCCTCTACACACCATCTCTGTCCTACCCTACACTCCATATGGGGATATAATCAACCAACCCATCCCTACACTCCAAGTAGTACCGAATGCGGCACAAAACAGTAGTTTGCAGCTGAGCTGCTAGTAAATTAGGCTTACAGCCTTTCAGTACACTTCCTTCGAATAACAACCCCTACCATGGATGATATGCTATTATGAAATTTTAGTATATATATTCAGTTCAGATATTAACATGCTCAGTAAAAATATCATTCAGTTAATTTTACACATTTAGGGGTCTAAGTAGCGCTTACTCACCTTACAGTAGGTTCACAGTAGACTTGGGCGACCCGTGCAACCTTAGAATCATTTCAGTAATAATGCACCCACACACCCATGTGTTCCCGCGTGGCCCACTCGGCCCAAATTGGCCTTGACCTTGTGATCCATTTTTAATGTAACCCATGCTAGCTAAATATTCGTATATATTTTCACTATTTACTTATATACTCATTCAAAGCTGTCTACTTGAGTAATTGTCAATAAATTATTTATATCTTGAGCTGCAGAATTCCAAATTAAGATTCGCTTGATGTTTTCGAAACTAGATGCAAATAAATTTCTACCATAAAATTTTTACATTTTATAGTTTATCAAATAAGTACAGTAAAATCTTCAAATCTATCTCGATTCTACTGTTTGACAGCTTTAACCTTTCTTTACTAAAAATTATTTATCTCTTAGTACAGAATTAGGATGATGTTTTCATTTGTTTCTCTTGAAAATAGATTTGTTAAAGATTTAAAAATATAAATTTAAGCCCCTAATTATTTTTTTTTACAATTTTTGATGATTTTTCCAAAGTCAGAATAGGGGAACTCGAATCCATTCTGACTGTGTCTCACAAAATTCATTATATCTTATAACTTAAAATTTCATTGCTTACAATGTTTCTTCCATGAAAAACTAGACTCAATGAAATTTCATTTCATATTTTATTCAACCACTAACTCAATTTCTACTATTTTTGATGATTTTTCAAATTTAGACTACTGCTGCTGCCCAAAACTATTTTAGGGCTGAATGTTGATTTCCAAGTTTATAACACCCTTATTTCCTTTCTCTACAATTTTTCGCATCATTTTCTCTTATTTCTCGACAGCAAGAAATTTTTATTTTTGCCAAATCCCATTTTCTGTGTTTTGGGTACACACCTGTATCATTTTCGCTGCTTAAGCAATCCCGAGATCACCAAAAACCTTCTAACTTTGCACAATTCCACCACTACTCAACACGAGGAAGATAGCAACCGAAATGATTTACTGCTATAAAAATAACCATTCCTCATTAACGAAGAGTTCAACAAATTTAAGAAGGAATCCAAAGCCAAAACCACTCGCCCAAACAACACAAGAAAACGCATACCCTATACGCTTACCAAACGATCACCACTTCGAGTCAAATCGACGAATGTTAATTCAAGCCTCACGATCGACTCCTAAACAGTCAATAAAACACACCTTAATCCCTTACCCAGATTAATATTCTATTTTAATAAAATGCAAACTTACCATACAACACAATTGCACACTTGCACAAAAGGAAAAAGATGAAGAAAGACAACGAAAACAGAAGGGGAATTCAAAGGAAATTCAGCAGAAAATATTTATTATTTAGAAAAAAGAGGAAAATCAAAAATTGGGAGTGGGGGAAAAGAGAGAAAACGTCAGAAAGGTGGAAAAGAGTCTAAAATTTGAAAAAAAAACTAAACAAAAGATAATGCCTAACAATCTGGAAAATCATATCCTTATTCTCTCCCTAACCTCCTACAACAACTCCACTACTCGAAATTTCAATTTGACTAGGACTCCACCAAGCCACACGGCCAAGTAACAAAAAATAATTCCCTTGCTTGTGCAGGGACTTGAACTCCAAACCTCCCACCTGGCAACACACACTTTAGCCATTAGACCAGCAGACCCATTCTAATATATTTTTACCAACTTTTAACTATAAGCCTATTGACTAGAAATAAGGTTTTATTCATAAAAATACCAAAATTTGCCCAAGTCAAAGCTTGAACTTGGGTCCTCATACACACACCCAGAACACTTAACCACTGAAGCAGACAGATATTTGTATCATATTTTCACAATAACGAAATTAGAAATTTTGGGGCGTTACAAATTTCAACCCGAACCAGACCAAAAGCACATTCACAGAACAATCCATTTTTTCTCAAAACTGTGCATTTCTTAGAATTACTCCTATGAACAATATCCATATTTTGGAATTCCATTATTAGTTTGAAACTTCAGAACTAAATGGTGAGACAAATTTAATGATGAAAAATATGATTCAAAATATTTGGATAATTTTTTCAACAAGAATCCAAGATTATGTAAGTCCACAGCCCTAGATCAAACCACAGCAAAATTCTTTTAAGCAAAATCGACAACTAGTGCAATGTTAGCTCAAGCCAAGACCAAGACGGAGAATAAAGAAAACTCGTGGCCGAAATGCTCAGCTCAATAGATTCTGGATCAGAAGACGAGAAATCTTCAACGTCTTCAATCAAAACGGTGGATCTTGCATACGATACCACCTCAGTAACCATTACCAGGACCAAGAAAAAATGATGCAAAAGTAAGAAATGAATAAAGATGAATAGGAAATATTCTTTGGCATGAATAGGAAATATTCTCTGGCATGAACAGTAGAAATCTCTAATAGAAACAATAAGATTCTCTTGCATGAACTGTAAATATTCTTAGGCATAAATAATGAATATTCTCTGTAGTTTGTATTTTTGTAATTAGAGAATATATTCTTTGAAAAGTAGCAATTATGTAATGATGTAAGGGATTGAATTTCCCATTTCAAATGATGTAAAGAGACAGTAGCCCTCTATAAAAGGCTATCTGATTTAGAATGAAATGCACGACTTGAAATACTCAGTACAGAGATCAAAAACTCTTTTCTAAAAATTTTTTAACTTTTCAAAATTTAAGCTTTCAAATTATTTTCCTTTCCAAAAATTTAATTAAACACTCTTTCATTACAACTTCCATCCTTAGATGAAAATATTTACGAGTCAGGTTTACAGAAACGGAGCCCCGAAACTACACTTTTCGTCACCACTAACTATCAGGTCGTTATAGTTAAGCTCTTCCGAAAATTCGATTTAAAAAAATAACCCTAACAAATCTAGTTAGGTAAAACCTATCATTTCTTTTTACCATCCCATCCCTAGATAGATCTCATATTAAAATTATTCTCAAAGTCTTTTGTGAAAGTTAAACGTCAATAATGGCAATAAGAAAGAAAAACAAAACACACAAATTTTACGTGGAAACCTTTTCGGGAAAACTATGGGCAGAGGAGAAAAAAATTCACTAATGTTGAAAATCGAATGATACAAAAGGAGTTTCGGCTGCATCTATTTAAAGGTTGAAAAACCTTATTTTAATCAAAGTCAAATAATGGAAGTATAGTTCTATATAGATTTTACAATAATATCATCATAAGCAATAATATCACGCATAAAATGATACCAAACATGAATGTGCTTTGTTCTCTCATGAATCATTTGATCCTTCGTAAAGAAGATGGCATTCTGACTATCACAAAATACTATACTGATTTGAAGGTTTTTACTGAGTTCACCAAAGAGTCCCTTTAACCAAATAACTTCTTTAGAAGCCTTAGTAATCGCCATGTACTCGGCTTCAATAGTAAACAAAGCAACTGTAGTCTGTAAAGTGTCTTTCCAACTAACTACGCAACCCTCAATAGTAAAAATATATCCTGTGAGAGATCTTTTATCAAGGTCTTCGAAAAAAATCAGAATCAACATATGCAATGACTCCATCTCTAGTTTTTCCAAACTGTAAGCAACCATCCGTAATACCTCGTAAGTATATGAAAATCTATTGAACCACTTTCCAGTATTTTTTATCGGGATTCGCCATGTATCTACTAATTGCACTAACTACATATAATAAATATTGACATGAGCAAACCATAGTGATACGACCCATCCCCGGGAACGGCTATTGTTTCAGCCTACAAGCGAGGCTCGTCGTGTTTGCAAGCTGGACGTAGCTCAATTTTATTTTGTGGAGCTTTATTTAGCTCGTTTCCAGCTCTTTACAAGCTCAATGAGCTCGAACTAGCTACATAAACTCATTTTAGTTTTCTTTAGTTTTGCATTTTATTTTGCTGGAATAAATTTTAGTTAATTTAGTTTAAGCTAATTAACTAATTTAACTAGGTGTTAATTGTGTCTTTAAGTCATTTAATGTGTCTTATTATTTTCAGCATTAATAAGTTGAGTTAATTAATTTGTCTTGATCTAGTTAAATTAAAGATGTCTTGATTTTATTTAGTTTGTCTAAATTTATACATGCATTAAATCTGTCCAGCCGAATTTATGTGTCATGTTTATTAATATTCAAGTTGTCACAATGTTAATTAGGATGTTCACATTATGTTTTTAATTAAGTTCATTTGTGTTATGTAGGTGCACCCGAATTTGAAGATACATTGGGCAGATTCATGCATGCAGATTCAATGAGTGTGAAGGTGCATGTGCAGCTGGTTTAAGGCATTAAAGTTGATTAATTTTAGTGTTTTTCAAGGCAACTATTCGACCAAAAGTGTCCAAGTTGTTCATCCCTCTAAGCTTGGCCGATTCTCTTCTCAAGGGAGCATAAAGGCTGTTCACACCATGGCTGTTTGGTTCAGCCATGTTCACACCATGGGGACTCTTCAAAACCGTCCATTCACACCCCAAAAAGGCTGCTCAAGTTCTCTTTTAATGCTGGTCGTTTTTCATCAAGAGTTGCCTAATGAATGAGTCAATTAGACTCATTAGGTGAACTTGGCTGCTACATGAATCTCCAAAATTCATTTGATCAATTTGGAAGCTTTAGTTTTGGTCACCATTCAGCCGAATCTCCATTGGCCAATATACATGGATTTAAGCTGAATTTATTTCAATGTTTGCTTAGATATTAAGTCTTGAACTTGTCTATTCGGCTACTAGTCACTCAAGCTATAAATAGTTGCTGAATTTCTTGTAAAGGGACTTTTGCCATTTTGATTATTGAATTAAGTATTTTGTGAGGAATTCTTCTCTCAATTTTGTCCAAAGACTTAGTTGGCTTATCTACTAGTTAGTGGCGTCAACCTTTGTTCTTTGCATCCCGAACTTATCACTTTCACCCAAAGTGTGGCGTTCATTTGATACCGAGGTTCCTATCTTTGATAGATAGTGGGTCGAGGTCCTTTTACATCCGTTTTCATCCACCTTAAAGACATATAAGATTCGGGTCAACATTTTCCTTAGTGTTGGTTCATTCTTGTTTTTAAGCTTTTCTTTCCATTTCACCTTAAACTGAAAATTCCATACCTTTAATATTTGTTTTCTATCTTTCTTAGCCAAAATACCTTACCAACCATTTTCTTTTAACCTTAAAAGAACCATAAACACCTCCATTGAACAAATATAACTCTTTGAATCAAGACGAACGAAACTTCATCGTTAGGACGATCGGGCAACGAAAATGACTCGGATTCATCAACGAGGCCGAGGTCGTATCATTTGGTATCAGAGCTACTAAAACGAGGAGTTCAGACGTTCAGAACAAGTTCAGAGTGAGTTTGTAAAAAAAATCGTAAAAAAAAAGTATTATTTGTTTTTCATTTGTATTCCGCATATTGTACTTGAAAAAAAAGTAAAAAAAATTGAAAAAAAATTGCATAAAGTCTAGGTGCGGACGAAAAGACGTGAAAGATCTGTAAAAAAAAAAGAGTCTGGAGACACTTCAACAAATTTTTTTCTAAAATCACATTCTACACTCCTTTATACCCATTTTAGTGAATTTTCATGCTATTAAAAAAAATTTCTCCAATTAGTGAAACCATTTTATACCCCACATCTTTAAACCTTTCTTTCTTTAGAGCCTACCCAATATCCCTTACAATATTTCCCTTGTTAACCCCTTGAAGCCGACCCTCTAAACTAAAGATCAAGCCCCACCGAGTCTTATACGAAATTATAAGAGAAGAAATGAGAGGAAAAAGGCACGAGTGTGGGAGCATATTCGAGAGGAGGTAAAAGCCAAAAGAGTGCAAACACGAGCATGAGTGTCATTCTTTCTTTCTTTTCTGAGTGAACGTGAAGTCTTTGTGGTGAGGAATCTTTATTATGTCTCAAAATCCCGAGCAAAACATGGCGGAAATGATCGAAAGACAACCGATAAGAAATGTTGGAGGAGGAGTTCCCGATTTAGGCCAACAAGCCCTCTTAAGGGAATTTCAACGAATGCTTCGAACTGAACTTGAATCTATTAATGAGAGACTCGATCGAGTGGAAGGAGGACCAACACGAGAAGGAACCCCTCAAGGACCGAGATGGGGGCAAGGGCGAGCAAGACCTTTCGTGGATGATCCCTACGAGCCAAGCGAGGTGGAAAGCGACCAAGCGTCGAATCAAAGTGAGAGACGACGAGGTCAAAGGAATAGGGGTCCTAGGGAACGAGATAGAGTTGATGATGACTTAAAGAATATCAAGCTTTCTATTCCCCCATTCCAAGGGAAATCCGATCCAGAAGCCTATCTAAAATGGGAGAGAAAAATCGAGATGGTCTTCGAGTGTCACAACTACTCGGAGAGCAAAAAGGTGAAATTGGCGGCAATCGAGTTCTCCGATTACGCAATGATATGGTGGGATCAACTCACAACGAGTCGAAGAAGGAACGGAGAGCGGCCAATCTCATCTTGGGCCAAAATGAAAGCCGTAATGCGTAGGAGATTTATACCTTCTTACTATTATCGTGAACTTTATCAAAAGTTGCAGAATCTTACGCAAGGAAATCGAAGTGTGGAGGACTACTTCAAAGAAATGGAGATTGCCATGATACGTGCAAACGTGGAAGAAGATCGCGAAGCAACCATGGCTCGATTCTTAGCCGGACTTAATCGTGACATAGCCAATGTGGTGGAGCTTCAACACTACGTTGACATTGTTGATGTGGTGCATGTTGCTATCAAAGTTGAAAAGCAATTGAAAAGAAAAAGTTCTAGCCGAACCTTTCCTAGCACTAACAATTCTCAAAAATGGAACCAATGCACGGGCAAAGAAGATCTATCCAATCGCGCGAAGGACCAAGTGGTGCTAGCAAAGTCTACCTAGCCCTTTGGCGAAACTAGTAAAGGCAAAGAAGTAGCTTTCCCAAACCGATCAAGGGATATCAAATGTTTCAAATGTTTAGGGAGGGGGCACATTGCTAGCCAATGCCCTAATCGGAGCAATATGTTTGTGAGATCCAATGGTGACATTGAATCAGAAGGAGAAGAAGAAAAAATGACAACGAGGCAAATGTTCTTATCAATGAAGATGAAGAGATAGAATACGCGGTGGAAGGAGAGATGCTCGTTGTTAAAAAGGAGCTTAAGTGCACAAAGCACCGGGAGTGAACCGTAACGTGAAAACTTGTTTCATTCTCGTTGTCACATTCAAGGTAAAGTTTGTAGTTTGGTGATTGATGGAGGTAGTTGTACAAATGTGGAAGCACATTCATGGTAGAAAAACTTGTTTTACCGACCACCAAACACCATAGGCTATACAAGCTGCAATGGCTTAATGAAGGTGTCGAGTTAAAGGTGAATAGACAAGCCCTAGTTGCATTTTTAATCGGGAAGTATCATGATGAAATTTTATGTGACGTGGTACCCATGCATGTGAGGCACTTATTACTTGGAAGACCATGGCAATTTGATCGAAAGGTCAAGCATGACGGGTTTACGAACCAATACTCCTTCAAGTACCAAGGCCGAAACATTATTTTGGCACCTTTATCACCAAAGCAAGTGATGGAAGATCAACAAAGATTGAAAAAGTCTGTGGAAAAATTGAGAGAAACGAACAATGAAAAAGAAATTGAAAGAAATGAAAAAGAAAAAGAAAGTGAAAGTAAAAAAACAAAGAGTGAGAAAAATGTTTTGATTAATCATTGTCTTCATGTTTCTTCATCATTTCAGGTTAATTCCACCAAGCAGCTTCGATTACATTATATTCCTGAGGAGAGAAGGTTCATCGTGCGAGAAAACGGTAACACCAATTTCCAAATCCATAATTTCAAGGATAAACAAGGTTTGATTTCTGAAAAACTAAAAACATCTCTGTTTTGTTCAAGAAGTGATGACATTCGTGACTATGATGAGTTTGATGAAGAAGTGAAAGGATGTTGGCCATTGTTAAATTTAAATGTGCAAAACTTGATTCGAATTAGTGATCTTGTTTGTTTGGGCCGACTAATACTTGTCCCACTTATTGGCTCAAATGATTTATTGTCGACTTGTGGTTACTCTTTAAAATCACTTTCTTCATTGGATGAGACTTTGTATGGTGAATGTGTGATAAATCCATTTAATTGTTTGAATCACGAGTGTTTGAATCCTTTTGATCAAGTGTGGTGTGGGATATGTGTTTATTTGAATGAACTGTTCATATTTGAAGAATTATTTCCCATGTCTAGGTCATTGATGAAATTGGAAATTCCATTTGGAAAGGTAAGGCTTATCTATATTCTTGAATTCGACAATAGCTTATTTGCTCCAATTGTGATTGAAAATTTGGTAAGAGTTTGCAAGTTTTTAGTTCATCGTGTCATTCATAATTTTCTTTATTGTGTAGGTGACACCTTGAAGTGACTTTGCCCTAAAGAGGGAGGGCAAGTAACTAATCGGTGTTATTTTCAATCTATTCATGAATTTCAGGTTGTTGGGCATAAGTTTGTTAAATTTAACAACCAAGGGGGCTTTGTTAAGGAAGGATACTTCGCGAGCAAATGGCCCGATTTGGGGACAAATCGCTTTAAAGAATGAGGGGATGATACGACCCGCCCCCGGGAACGACTATTGTTTCAGCCTACAAGCAAGGCTCGTCGTGTTTGCAAGCAGGACGTAGCTCAATTTTATTTTGTGGAGCTTCATTTAGCTCGTTTCCAGCTCTTTACAAGCTCAATGAGCTCGAACTAGCTACATAAACTCATTTTAGTTTTCTTTAGTTTTGCATTTTATTTTGCTGGAATAAATTTTAGTTAATTTAGTTTAAGCTAATTAACTAATTTAACTAGGTGTTAATTGTGTCTTTAAGTCATTTAATGTGTCTTATTATTTTCAGCATTAATAAGCTGAGTTAATTAATTTGTCTTGATCTAGTTAAATTAAAGATGTCTTGATTTTATTTAGTTTGTCTAAATTTATACATGCATTAAATCTGTCCAGCCGAATTTATGTGTCATGTTTATTAATATTCAAGTTGTCACAATGTTAATTAGGATGTTCACATTATGTTTTTAATTAAGTTCATTTGTGTTATGTAGGTGCACCCGAATTTGAAGATACATTGGGCAGATTCATGCATGTAGATTCAATGAATGTGAAGGTGCATGTGCAGCTGGTTTAATGCATTAAAGTTGATTAATTTTAGTGTTTTTCAAGGCAACTATTCGGCCAAAAGTGTCCAAGTTGTTCATCCCTCTAAGCTTGGCCGATTCTCTTCTCAATGGAGCATAAAGGCTGTTCACACCATGGCTGTTTGGTTCAGCCATGTTCACACCATGGGGACTCTTCAAAACCGTCCATTCACACCCCAAAAAAGCTGCTCAAGTTCTCTTTTAATGCTGGTCGTTTTTCATCAAGAGTTGCCTAATGAATGAGTCAATTAAACTCATTAGGTGAACTTGGCTGCTACATGAATCTCTGAAATTCATTTGATCAATTTGGAAGCTTTAATTTTGGTCACCATTCAGCCGAATCTACATTGGCCAATATACATGGATTTAAGCTGAATTTATTTCAATGTTTGCTTAGATATTAAGTCTTGAACTTGTCTATTCGGCTACTAGTCACTCAAGCTATAAATAGTTGCTGAATTTCTTGTAAAGGGACTTTTGCCATTTTGATTATTGAATTAAGTATTTTGTGAGGAATTCTTCTCTCAATTTCGTCCAAAGACTTAGTTGGCTTATCTACTAGTTAGTGGCGTCAACCTTTGTTCTTTGCATCCCGAACTTATCACTTTCACCCAAAGTGTGGCGTTCATTTGATACCGAGGTTCCTATCTTTGATAGATAGTGGGTCGAGGTCCTTTTACATCCGTTTTCATCCACCTTAAAGACATATAAGATTCGGGTCAATATTTTCCTTAGCGTTGGTTCATTCTTGTTTTTAAGCTTTTCTTTCCATTTCACCTTAAACCGAAAATTCCATACCTTTAATATTTGTTTTCTTTCTTTCTTAGCCGAAATACCTTACCAACCATTTTCTTTTAACCTTAAAAGAACCATAAACACCTTCGTTGAACAAATATAACTCTTTGAATCAAGACGAACGAAACTTCATCGTTAGGACGATCGGGCAACGAAAATGACTCGGATTCATCAACGAGGTCGGGGTCATATCACATAGCATACATGAGAGATCCCACTGCACTAAAATATGGAATTCATGACATGTAGTCAATCTCATCATCTGATTGTGGAGATAAAGCCGATGAAAGTCTAAAGTGGGTTACTAACGGAGTACTAACAGGCTTGGCAATTTGCATATTGAATCTGCAAAGAACTTTCTCAATGTACCTTTTCTAACTTGGTGCAATTTATATGCTTTTCTATCTCTGAGAATCTTCATCCCAAGTATCTTCTTTGTTACTCCCAAATCTTTCATCTCAAATTCTTTACTAAGCTGGGTTTTGACCTTTCTTATCTCTCTTTTACCTTTTGCTGTTATCAACATGTCATCAACATAATAGAGTAGATATACAAAAGAACCATAACTGTTTTTCTTAAAAGTAACACAATTCTCAAAGTTACTTCTTTTGAAATCATGAATAGTCATAAAAGAATAAACCTCTTGTACCACTGTCTTGATGACTATATCAAGCCATAAAGGGACTTTTTCAGCAAACAAACGTAGTCCTCATTTTTTGAAACTATAAAACCCTCTGGTTGTTACATATAAATATCTTCCTCAAGTTCTCCATGCAAGAACGTTGTTTTTACATCTAACTGCTCAAGGTCCAAATCATATATGACCACAATACCAAGCAAGGCTCGAATCAAATTATGCTTCACAACTAGAGAAAACACATCTGTGAAATCTACACCTAGAATCTGGTTGTAACCTTTTGCAACCATCCGTACTTTATATCTGGGTTCTTCAACTCTTGTAGTCCCTTCTTTCTTTTTGAACACCTATTTACAAGGAACCACCTTTTTACCCTTAGGAAGCTTCACTAGGTCTCATCTTCTATTCTCGTGTAGTGATTCTATCTCTTCTTGTATGACAAACATCCACTTTCTTGAATCTTCACAGCTAATTGCCTCGAAATAAGTAGATAACTCTTGATTTGCATTTATATCTTCAGCCACGTTTAAAGCATAAGCAATTAGATCAACCTCGGCGTACCTCTTTGGAGGTTTAATTTCTCTTTTAGGTCTATTCTTGGAAATAGAATATTGTGGTGAAGAAGCAACTCTACTCTAAGTTAGAATATTGTGGTGAAGAAGCAACTCTACTCTAAGTTTCTGTACTAATTTGAGGAGTGGACTCTGTTGTAGATCTTGGATCAATCTGAAGGGCCACCTGCTTCACATGTGTGTTTGAACTTTATTAGTCTTTAGAAGAGCCTTTAAGAGATAAGTTAGGTAGCATGACAGTTTCATCAAAAATAACATCTCTACTAATCATAACTTTTCTATTTTCAGGACACCATAACTTATACCTTTTAACACCAGCCTTATAACCAATAAAAAAATTAATGGATCTGGGTTCCAATTTCCCATTATCAACATGAGCATACGCATGGCACCAAAAAACCTTCAAGTCAGAATAGTCAGCAGGATTACCAAACCATACCTCTTGTGGAGTCTTTTTCTCAATGGTAATGGACGGAGACTGGTTAAAAAAAACATGCAGTAGAGGCCGCTTTAACCCAAAACGAGTTCGATAAACAAGCATACGACAACATACATCTACCCTTTTCCATGGTTATTCTATTCATCCGTTATGTAACGTCATTTTACTGTGGAGTATGACGAACTATAATGTAATAATCCAATTTTCGTTGATGTCAGAAACAATGGTTTGAGGCTACTAAATTCGGCAAGTAATCTCGTAAATTTTATTATTTAATATTCATGAACTAAATGTGATTTTAAAAAAATATTTTTGAATTAGTAATTTGTGTTTTATAAGGATCTATTAGGTTAAGTGGTTTAGAAAATGAGGTGTCGAGACCTCGATTTTATAAACCGAGCCATAAATATTTTTATAAATATTTACAGGGTGTCATTAAGGTAGTATTAAAGTTTTATTAGAAAATTTTGACATTTTGATAGTTAATTAATTAAAAAGGCCTAAATAAAAAAAAGGTGCAAAGCTACTAATTAAGAGAAATAGTGATTAAATGGCTTAAATGGTAAATAGGGAGGACATAAGGAGTAAATATGCATAAAACAAAAGGTTGAGGCGGCATAAGCATGAAAAAAAATCAAGAAATTGATGTGAAATAATGGCAAAATTGTAAATAAGGTGAAATTAAACATACAAATTAGAAAACTTAAAGGTTTCTAGGTAATTCTTCATCCTTGTTATTCACATGAAATACATGATTAACATGTTTGTTGAGGTTATATGTGTTAGGCTAATTGCCAAATTGCTTTGGATGTATTATGCATGTTTATTGTATGAGTAAATGAATGGTAAGATAATTTCCCTTTATACGAACTTACTAAGCATTAAGTGCTTACTCAGTTGTATTTCCTCTGTTTTATAGTCCTCAAAAGCTCGTTGGTTTGGAAGCTTGGCGGAGATCACTCACACTATCCACCGGTCCATTTCGGTACAATTATGAAACTAATTTTGGTTATAATGGCATGAATAGGTTAACTTGGCCATTGTTGGCATTTTAAATATTTTGGTTGTAACTAGCCATTGGTATGGCTTGTATTTGGTATATTTTGAAATGTGTATATATATGGCCTTAACATGTTTGATGTGTGAAATTGAAATGGTTTAATAATGGTAAGCATATGGATGAACGGATGGTTTTGGCTTGTGTTTGGTATATTTTGAAATGTGTATATAAGACTTGGTTTTGGCTTGGTTTAAATGTCTTGAATTGGTTGGTAAATGTGTTTAAGTATTTATGTTGGTGGAAGGTGAAATTGGGTAAGGAATAAGGCTTGGAAATGACCTTATTATGTCCACAGGGGCAGAGACACGGGCGTGTGTCTCAGCCGTGTGTGACACATGGCCTAGCACATAGCCGCGTGTGTTGTAGCCGTATGTCCCTTACTTCTTAAAAATTCAAAACAGAATGCTCAGGAATTTTTACACGGCCTGGCACACAGGCGTGGCTTGGCCGTGTGACCCCTACACTTAAATTTATTGCAAGTCAGAGAGTTACACAGGCTGAGGATATGGCTGTGTGACCTACTTCAAATACCACAAGGCCTAAGACATGGGTGTGTCACTTGGCCGTGTGAGCCACACAACCTAACCACACGGGCGTGTGTCCCCTGCATTTAGGAAAATTTTTAAAGTTCCACAAAAAATTCTCTGAGTTACTTATTTAGTCTCGACTTGTTTGTAATGTATGTTTTCAGCCTCGAGGGCTCATTTAAGGGACAATATAATTAATTTATAATTAATTTCTAATAAGAATGTTAAGTAATATAAAATATCTTAGTTTGATCTAAAAACTCTGGTAATGCTCCTAAACCCTGTTCTGGTGACGGATACGGGATAACGGTGTTACATGTCAAGTGTTTCATGATGCCTTCTGATTTGCACAATTCATTAAACTCATCAAAATAGAATTTCAAGCCATTATCTATGTAGAGGTGCTTTATCTATTTTCCTGTCTGCTTCTCGATCATAATTTTCCAAGCTTTAAACCTATAAAACACATAACTTTTCTACTTCAGGAAAAATGCCTAAAATTTTCTGGAAAAATCATCAATGATTGTCAGCATATAATTAGTGCCACCCCTTGAAGGCATTCTAGATGGTCCCCAAAGATCAAAATGAATATAATCCAACGTTCCTTTCATGTTATGTATTCCTCTGGTAAATCAAACTCTCTTTTGCTTCTTAAAATCCCAGTGCTCACAAAATTTCAGTTTGCTAATGCCTTGTTCATCAAGAAGTCCTATTTTGCTCAATTCTGTCATATCGTTCTCACTCACATGCCCTAGGTGCATATGTCAAAATCTAGTAACATTATCATTTGACAAGGAAGAGGAAATGACGACTACATCACCAGTAACAGTTTGTAACACCCCTAACCCATCTCTGTCGCCAGATTAGGGTTATAAAGTGTTACGATACAAAATAGAACATTTAACTTCAATATAGCATAATAATTCAACTTACAAATTAATTTCTAATTACTCAATTTAAGCATGGCAATAATACACATTTGGGCCTTAAATTGAGCATTCGGGGACCTTAAAATAATTTGGAAACAATCAGGGATCAATTTAAAACAAATCAAAAAATTATGGGAAAACATGAAAGATTTGAAAATATGGGTCACACGGCCATGTCTCAGCTTATGTGTCCACTTGTGTGTGTATTTGAAATAGGGTCACATGGCCATGTCGCAGGCCATGTGCCAGACCGTGTAACTCACTGACTTGGTACACACGATCGTGTCTCAGATCATGTGTTAGACCGTGTGAAACCTGTACCTAAAATAAAAAGTGACACAAGGTCGTGTGGCTAGGCCATGTGGCAGCCCGTGTCCCAAGCTGTGTGCTGCATAATTAGCCCCTAAAATAAGCTATTTCAAGGCCAAACCTTGCCTAACAAGCTGCTTCATTTATGCATACATTCAATAGACCTAAACACATTTCAAACACTCATAAACATACCAATTCAAACAACTTAATTCTCCTAGCCAATATGCCATTTAAAGGCACCTCATTTATACCAAAACAACATCAATCAAAACAAAGATATAATGCCACATCTCAATCATAAAACAAAGATAATATAGCTACCTAGTATCAACCATTATCAGGCCATTTCATCATTCAAAATATTCACATCAAAATGACCATTTGAATATAGCCTTTAACATAAACAAGCCAACTATACTATATAGGCATACAACCATTTACAAAAGTAACCAAACACACAAAAAAAGTATAAATGACATTCAACTCTATACATGTCATTTATAACCATAGTTCAGAATAATAAAAAACTACCAAAAGTGACCATGGGATAGTGTGATAGATCTTCAACAATGTTCCAACCGGTTGATCCTCCGATGATCTATGAAACAAAGAAAACAACTACGTAGGCAACGAGTGCTTAGTAAGTTCGTATAAACATAAAGAAAAACATACCTTTTCAAACTCAAGCTTAATAACATCATTACATTGCTCACAAGCTTAATGAACTCCTATTTATAATGTCAAACTCACAAGTTAGTAAGTTCATACATAACTCATATAATTTCAATCATACCATGGAACATATCATGAATGAATTTCCATATGCGCACCATTCATCACATTTTTTGTTACTTCCATTTTCAATCTATTTGCATTCATCAAATTTACTTTTCCATAAGATTATGAACAATTATCAATTTGCAAACATGTCTTTCCATTATTCATTTATTACCCGTTGAACCATCTAGAATTTCATCAGATACTCGGAATGCTCACACATAGTGTTCCTTTTCATGCAATCGTAACCTTTTCTTTTCAATAGTGCTCACATGAGCTGTAAAGTGGGTCTGCTTAACATGAGCTGTGGGTAGGAATGTTAGCTACACAATGCTGCTCACACGAGCTGTGGAGAATTCATAACAAATGCAGGACCTCAACCATCGGTAGGACATTCAAGACTAGCACCTGAAACCGTATAACGCTAATGACATGTCATTTGTATTCTAAGAATTCTTAAATTTTGAATGGGATTATTTAACTGTCACTTTCTGAAATATTATCATACCATCGAGTCGAATTGAATATAATATATTACCATAAATAAAATCAAATCAATTAATCATTAATATAATTATAACTCATATGAACTTACCTCGAACACCTTAGTTGTTTAACCAAGATCGAAACTATCCGAGATTTTTGTTTTTCCTCGACTTAAGTCCGCTTGATTCTTTTCTTGATCTAAATAATAATTTAATTCAATTAAGTACTTCAAATAATCTCAATTATTCATTTCAAGACTATAATCCATATTAACAAGAAATTACAAAATTACCCTACTATTTTAACTTTTTCACAACTTAGTCCTTAAGCCCACAACTTGAAAATTCTCCATTTTCTACCCAAAATATGCTAGCCGATTTTTCCCTATATTCATATTAATCCACATTTTTCCTCATTTTACAAAATATACATGAATTTACCATTTAAATAAATTAACCCCTAAACTTTAAATTCTCTAAAAAAAATCACCTAACAAAACATGTTCATCTAACAATCAAAATTAATAATTTATCAACCAACATCAAAACACAATCAAACTCAACTATGGCAAGTCCCTCAACCTTTAATAATTTTGCAAATTCACCCCCCGGGGCTAAGTAAATTAAGCTAAAATGAGCTCAAAAACATAAAAATAATTATAAACGGGATTTAAAAACTCCCCATGCACACAAGCAATACTTGGCCGAATGCTTTTCTCCTTAACAATGGAGGAATCGGTTTTGGCTACGGTCTTTAGAGAAGATGATACAAATTAATCTTTTCAAGAAAAAACCACGAGCAGAAGAGAAAAAAATTCACTAGTGTTGAAAATCGAATGATACAAGAGGAGTTTCGACTACATCTATTTAAAGGTTGAAAAACCTTATTCTAATCAAAGTTAAATAAAGGAAGTATAGTTCTATACAGATTCTTTAACAAGAATTTAGGTCACACAACCCTAACATCTTTAAAGATACAAAAATGATTTTCAAATTAAAAATTAGCAATATCAAAAATTAAATTAAAAGATTTCACTTATACATCTAAAGGATAAAAACCATGATTATTGAAAATAGATAGAATTGATCGAATCGAGAATCGTTCAGGAGTTAGGGAATGATCAATTAGTTTAGGAACCGATGTGAACCACAGTTAAACCACAAACTATCAACCAGATGAACCAGCTAAAAAACTAATTAAACCAATTTTTTATGTTTTGGACCAAAAATCCTTGACCAAAACCCAAAATAAAATCCTTTTTGCCAAATCCTTTGAAGCTCTTTTTTGAAGACACTTATGGCTCATTTGGTTACTAATGTAATAACATGAAGAAAAAAAATATTTAGTATTTGTGTATTACAGTAGTTAGTATAAAATAAAAAATATTAGTATAAATTTAAACTTAAAATTAAAAATATAAATAATAACTCTTGTAAAAAGAATGAGACTTCTATTTTTCCTTCTCTATATTAAAAATAAATCATAAAAATAATTAAATATTACTAATTGAATTAATTTATTACTAACCCCATAAACAAAAATATGCGTTAAGGATAGTGAATAGCTACTCTTCTTACCCCCACTCTGTCAAATAAAATGTACAGCACTGAAATTCAAACGAAAAAGACTAGTGAAAGTTTGAGATGAACGGTGAATTTCTCATAGTTTAAGTGAAAAAAGAGAGAGAGAGTACAAGACAAATAGAGGAATATTGGGAAGCGAAAAAAGGTTGAAAGTGAGGGATAATGATAAATTTTTAGGCGTTTTTGTTTTATCTTATTTTCTGGTATGGGTTTAAAATAGATGGGCTTGTGATATATAAAGTGAAAATTTGATCTGATTTTTTAAGGGTTTTTTTAATTTTACAAGCTGAGTTAGAAATTTATCACATGTTTTACTTTTAAATTTTTTATTATTCCTTACATATGTTTGATATCACCTTAAACCTTGTTTATAATTTTTTTAAAAATTTTAGCGACAATATATAAAATATTTTTCTTCTTTTAAAACTGTTTTTTAATTATTGGTTTTGATATTATTAAAAAGATTACACCAATAAATAAAAAATGAAACAAATTAGACCCCAAAACATTTATATTCACACGATTTTCTTTATTCGATAAACCGATAAATGTGGGTGAAGGAGGGAAACTGATTGGGAGCTGACACGATTCACGTGCAGGAAAACATTCTTCAACGTCAGCAGAAACCGATGTTCCTGACCGGTCTATTATAAACTAATAAAAAAGCAGGTCATATTTATTGATTAATAAAATATCATATCCTTATAAATCCAGCTGGTTCAGACTAAACCGAACAGATGATATGACCATTAGAAAGGCCTGATGCATCCCCCAAGGTTTTTGGGGACAAACTTTCTGAGTCAACTATCTCAAGCAAGCTATTCCCCACCTGGCCCCAAATCCAACCTATTTTAATTTCTTTTTAAAGAATTTAGTATTTAGGCAATAAGCGGTATGAAAACTAAAACAAATTATTAAAATAATTATAAAGTATACTCTTAATAAAAAAAAGAACAAATTTCACAAGATATTTTTTATATTTTTAAATATAATTGAAGTTAATCATTATGTTGTATCTTTTAAAAATGTATTACAGTTGAAGTTGTGAAACTTTGATAAGTGATGTTGGAATTTCGTGTAAGTGTGAATTTTTTTAAATTTATGCATATCTTTAAATATATACAAATGTGATGTGATTCTCTATAATAGTTGGTAGGGCAAAGGTGTCACGTGAAGTCCAGGTGTGATCAACATTATTGGCCCCTCCTATTTGACACCTCTTATCAGAAGAAGACGATGGTCCAATGATCCATAAACGCAGAGCGCTACCCTTCCCTTATCACCTATACTATCACCCCTTTCTATTCTTTTTATCATTTACATGAAAACCAAAGTTCTAAGTTTACCCTGTGAATCAGAGTTGCCCTTTCCAACCAACAAAAAATGTGACACTTAATTATAGGATTAAACCAACATCAATGGATACAAATATTTTGCATAATTTGAAAATCTTACAAGCATGAAGTAGAAAAACCAAATATTGAAATTAATATGAGTCAATTTCAGAAATTATAAAATAGCAACGTCACCTCCATCCACTTTCAGGTACGACACAGAGCTGAGCTGCCCCAACTTGGCTGCCAACTTGCAAACCTCTTTTCTATCTTTAACAATTATGTGCTGCATTTTTCTTTCTTTCTTTTTTGTTGATGGGAGTTTTTTTATTCAACACATTAAAAGGCCATTGCCATTGATTTTCTTTCTTTATTTCTTTTTTAATTGCATGTTGAATTTTTATATATATCGTCTTTTTAAAGTTTTTATATTTAAATAAAATAATTAAAATAAAATTTACTCTTCCTATTTCAAATTACCATGCAATTATCAACAAAATAAAAGAACGATGATTGTTAACATCCAATTGATAAGGTTCAAACCCTTTTAATGTAATTTTTCCTTGCTCAAATTTCAACTTAACTTTGTAGCAAGAAGTAATTAAAAACATATATATAGTTTATTTTTTATTTAATGATTTGATATGGTGCTAACTCATTTTATTAGTTTAACAATTTTTTTTAAAATTCTAAATATATATAACTAATGAAAATTTTCATTTAAGTCACTGAACTATTTAAAATTTTTTATTTAAGTCACTGTGCTATTATTTTTTTTAAAAGTCCAGCTAGCGAGGTCTAAGCGATAATTCGAAGATTGGTACGATGTATCAACATCCATTGATGAGCAAATGAATATACCTTAGATCTAAGTCAATCTGGAGGTCAGTGCCGAAAATTGAAAAATAAATTGTTTGGAATTTGGTTTGTAAATTTATGACATTCAAAGCCATTTTGATTGGTGTAAGCGATGTAAATAAAAAATGTCATATAATAACAATTTTAACAACCCAATGATATAAATGAAAACTCTCGAATAATTTAATAATTATTTTATAAAATTTAAAAATTAAATAATTAAAATATAAATGGGTAAACTACAAAAATAGTCACTTTTGTTTACCTCAAATTACATTTTAGTCACTTATGTTTAAAATGTTACATTTTAGTCACTTATGTTATCGTTTTATTACGAAGCGGTCACACTACTGTTAAAATTTGTTACCTCCCTAACGGAAGTCATATGTGGCAGTCCAAATGAGTTTTAAATGCCAACTTGAATGTCTAGTTGTTGGGATGAAAATAGGCTTTTAATTAAATAAAATTTAATTTGGACTGTTACGTAGGACATCCAAGTTGACAATTAAAACTCATTTGGACTGCCACGTAGGACCGACGTTAGGGAGGTAACAGAGCTTAACGATAGAGTGATCACTTCGTAACAAAACGATAACGTAAGTGACTAAAATGTAATCTGAGACAAACAAAATTGACTATTTTTGTAGTTTATCCAATATAAATTTATTAATAATTTAATTATCATTAGTTTACCTTAAAAAAAAAAACAGGGAGAAGTGCTTGGACCCGCGATAAAAGCTGTGGGTTTTCTAATTGAGTAATATCCATTAATTTAAAATCAATGTATCTGTATTGGGTCTGCATCAGCACCAAGAAGCTTGGAGTTTGCGGTGGTTAGCTAAATTCAATAAAGGGTAGGGGGGCGGTGGTGAAATCCGCGTCACACCTTTGCATTCCATTGTCTTGTTTGATTCTAGACAGTGGTACTTTATTTACATTATTATACAAAACATTTTATTTAAATATAACTTTTATTCTAATATTTTACTATATAATAAGATTAGAATATGCTCCTGATGTAAGTATTTTTCGTTTATTAAAATCTAGTCATTTTATTTTTATTTTAAAGTATTTTTAATCTTTTAGATTTAATTATTAATATCAATATATTTTTTAATTTTATTAGTGTAATATCTTGAAATAAAAAGTATTTATTATTTAATAATCATATAACAAAATTAAACATATTATAACAATAAGACAAAATTTAATGGTATTAATAATTGTACTTATATTTTTAAATTAGACAAAAAAAATTAAAATATAGTATAAAACTAAATATCAAACATATAAAGATTAAATGGACTTGTAGCCAATTTTAACTTGTGGGATAAATATATGATTTTTATATCCATTGATGTTTAATTATTTATTAAGACAATGATTTCTTCTTTAATTAACAAAAGATTCATCGATTGCACTCGCAATATAATATTATTATTTGCTTTCTTCTTTTAAAAGAAAAAGGAAACAAAGAAGAAAAACATAATTAACGCACATCCTTGATATGGATTTTTTTTTTATGTAAAACTATATTTATAAAAACTTATGAATTGAATAAATAGGACTTTGATTGAAATGGAAATTTTGAACCACTGATGTTTTAGGTTGAAGTTTAATTATTTATGAATTTAATTTAAGTGTAAATTATTTTTCTATAAATTTTATATAAAAATAAAATACTATTATGATATATATATATTTTACATTTTAAGTAGAAAATCTTTATAGTGAACTGGTACCCAATTAGTAAAGATATTAAACCCACTTTCAACTTCACAATCATTTCGTTTGATGAGATCATTGATCCATTTACAGCAATACACTATTCAGTTTTACTATGTTCATAATTTTATTTTTTACAGGTAAATTTTATTTAACTCATCTTCATATTTAGTGGTTTTCTTGATATGATAAAATGTGATTGGGGATCTCACCTAGGTTTTATAATTATGAGGGGGTGTGGTCGTTGCTTACCTCATTCACTAAATAATGAGGTTGGAGTTTCGATTCCCGCTCATAAGAATAGAGCATATTTCATGATCAGTCGTTTACTTTTTTGAAAAACACTCCCATCGAAGGGATTAGTCACTTCTTTCGATGATGGATATCTGTAACAATCTGTTTTCAGTGGTGTCAGGATCACAATTCTGACGTGTGCATTCGTAAATATTATTTATTTACTTTTTACGAGGTTATTTGAGTGTCGTAATAAAATTTGGTCAGGTAATTTTGATGTTTAAGTAGTTAGTTAAGAAAAAAAAGATTAAATTGTAAAACCTGCAAAAGTTAATCGTTATTAGTTTATATGTGCTAAATGATTATAAAATCATGATTGGAGGGTTTTATATGGAGGCTTTTATAAGGCAATTAGCCCATATTAATTATGGTGGTCGGAGGAATGAATGATTTATTATCAAATTATATGTTAATTTAATATTAAAATTAAATTAAATTAAGTTAAAACATAAAAAATAAAGATGACCACTTTCACCTCATCTTTTTCACCCTCACCACCATTTAACTATTGAAGAAATAAGCCAAGCTTTCAGTCAAGCTTCGTACTTCTTGCATGGTAGGTTTTTCAAGCTCGTATTTAGGAATTTTTATATTTGTGAGATTGTTGTAACTTGATTTAGCTAATCCAGGAATTATTTTGAAATACAGTTAAAGTTTTTAAAAGTTACCATTGATGCTTTTGAAGCTTTTTAGATGTTAATGATTGAGTTTGAAGCTTGATGTTGAAATAGGACTGTTTTGTAAGTGATTTTTGACTAGTTTTGAGTTTGGAGACTAAAATGTTAATATATTGAAATTGACTTGAATTTCCTATAAAATTTTGTTACTTAAGGGCTATATGGGGATGATAATGAATTCGAAAAATATGGTTTTGCACTTAATTATAAAAAAATAAGCTTGTTTCGGTTTTAGGGACTAAATTGAATAAAATGCAAAATTTTAGGAAAATTATGAACAATATTAATAGAAAGTCATATGCACCAAATTGAATGTTATAATGTAATTGGGACTGATAAATTGAAATAAATCATTGTATAGATCAAGAACCGATAGATAATCGAGAAAAAGAGAAAATTACAAACTAGTCTCTGATTCTCCTATCTTTGTTGTTTGCCCCTGGTAATTTCATACAATAAAGTCTTGACTATTTTGTAATGTTTATGTTTATTTGTGGATTTTGGGTATGTTTGAATGCATATATAAATGTTGCAAATTAGTACAAAGTGAGAAAAAATGGATGAATTGAAAAGTTTTATACCATTATATGTACTGAGCCCGGATGAACATAGAATATGATACAATTTGAATGCCAATAGGTTATTTTGCGCACTGTACGAGATTGATTTGAGTTGAGCTGATGATGAGAGATGATATATTATATTATACACTGAATGTATCAGAATCTAGCATTTGTTACAAATTACCGAGATATATTTATAGTGATTCAGATGTGTTTCTAGGGAAGGATGTGAAGCCTACAGGCTTTGCACTTGGTGCCCAGGCGTGTTTTTGGAAGGATGTTAGCCTTCGGGTTAGGCACTCAGTGCCCAGGCATCTTCTTGGTTAGATTAGCTCAGTTGAGCATTCTAATGTGTTTTAGGTGGATAATCGTGTATCTGTATCTGTTCATATTAGTTTATTAGGCTGAATCAGTATTGTTAAATGACGCGATGACTTGTATTGATGTATCGTAATAATGTCTCAATGAATGACTTGAAAATGTTCTCATGCTTATAAATAGTATATCGTGACTTGGTATTGAATGAACTTGTATAACTAGAATGGTTATATGACTTGTATATGATGAACTCACCTATTGAAATGGTTGTGATGACAAGATTAGGTGTTAGTTAATTGTATTGTTAATTTTAAACTATAACATTAAGGTATATTATAACGTTTTTCTACCTATGAACTTACTAAGCTTAATTGAAGCTTACTTTGTGTCATTTTCCTATTTCCTATAGATATCATTTTGCGAAACCCAACAATTGGATCAACTTGAAGATCACACTACCATCCACCTTTTGGTAGACTTTGAAAACATTATATTTCGATTTTGTGGCATGTAATAGGGGTAATTTGTATATATATGTATTTGTAAATGTATATATGTTTTGGTTCTTGCACAAATGATGTGTGTTTGATAGCTAAATGATATGGTTGCTCATGGTTAATGTGGTAAATTTGAATGTGGGATTGAGCTTAGTATATGATGAAATGAGATAAGTAATTGGTAAGTTACAATATGTTTTTGGAATGAATTGCTAGATGAGATTGTGGTTGAAGCTTATGGCAACATGGTTTTTATCTTTGATTTATATGTTATAAAGGTGTTATATACAACAATTTTTTTATCACCAATGTATTGGTGAATATACCTTGGTATATGGTTGATGTTTGGCGATTCATATGGTGTTTTCTTAGCTATGTACAAACTTGTGTATAATAAGAATCACTTTGGTATTAAATGTTGTTTGTGACGGTGCCTTATGTCATATTGGTTAGGCACAAAGGATGGTGTTTTGAGTTGTGTTGTGGTATGTTTTTAGTGTGTCTTGAATTGGTTGAATGAATGGTTAATGGCAAGCTTTTGGATTAAGTAGACAAATGAAAGTATTACTTGTATTTTAAGGTACACTTTGCCACATACAATTTCACATACGACCGTGTGCCACACATGGGCATGTGGCACAGCCATGTGGTCATTAGGTTTTGGAAGGAGATTGTTGTATATGTGTCACGCCTTAAAAGCGGTGGATCTAAAAAGGTGAGTAAGGTATATATGTAAACTATGTTGGCACTATAGTAGTATAACTTGCCACCTTGTTGACTTACTAGTGAGTTAGAGTATTGTCGCATAGTAGCGTTAAAGTATTTGCACATTGGTGGTATTTAAGGATGTAATTACAAAGTATATTTAAGTGAAGAAAGAATACGCACAAGAACGAGTACGCCTTGAAGTTTTGGCTAGGACAAAAAGCCTACCAAATGTATGATAATGTTGTAAAAGACTTAATTATCTTTAAAGCCACACCATATGCGAATCATTGTCAAAGTATAATATACTCGGTTTGTTTGAGCACTATCCAAGTGTAACACCCCTAACCTGTATCCATTGTCGGAATAGGATTACGAAGCATTACCGGAATATAGAGGTCTAGTAAATAGATATTTCATTTTATACAATATTCATGTCAGAAATCAAACATAAAGTCCCTTATATGAACCCTCGAGGTCCAAAACATGCATTAGAAATGAGTTAGGACTAAACCAGGTACTTAGAGAATTTTTTGCAAAATCTCAAAACTTTTCCTAGGTGTAGGGGTCACACTCCCGTATGGTTCACACGGGTCTCAGGCCATGTAACTCTCTGACTTGGGTCACACAGCCAAGCCACATGCCCCTGTGCTAGGCTATGTGTAAATACCTAGGCATTTTATTTTAAAATTTTAATAATGCAGGGGACACACGGCCAGATCACACGCCCATATGTTAGGCCCTGTGTCACACACGGCTGAGACACACGTTCGTGTCTCTACCCATCTGGACGAAAATAGGCTATTTTCCAAGCCATATTTCTCACCCCATTTTGTCATCCTTCTACACCAACACTTTAATACATTCACAATCTATTATAGGTCATTTAACTTAACTCAAAATCAAGTCCTATACATGATATAATACCTCATATAATCAAGTATACACACCTACTTAAATTACCAAGTTCACATATATGCATATCTTATGAAATATGCTAACTTAAATCAATCATCAATATGCCAATATAATTTCTATCAATCAACCAATTTCAAACATATACCAAACATATCCATCACAAGCCATTCCAATGGCTAGTTACAATTAAAGCATTTATATGCCGATATTGGCCAATTAACCTATACATGCCATTATAACCATAATTAATTTACCATATTTATATCGAAATGGGCAGATGGATAGTGTGAGTGATCTCTGCCAAGCTTCCAATCCAACGATCCTCCGAATTACTATAGAATAGGGGAAAATAAAATAGAGTAAGCATGAAATTCTTAGTAAGTTCGTATAACATGGTAATTCACTTACCACTCATTTAAATTCAATATAAACATACAAGACACATTCAATCAACTTGATCACGAGCCCTAACACATATCCTCATCACCCTTGTTAATCATCTATTTCATATAAATATCAAGAAACATGCATGGGCTCAACGATAATTAGATTTCCATGTACATATACTTTCCACATCATGTATTCATATAACATATACAAATCATATTCCTATATTTCAAGTACATTTTCATAATAATTCGTCTCGACTTCAGATTATTTCATGTCAGAACTTTGCCCATTAAATAATTTGAAATGTCAGTGTCACATGGGTAATACACTCAAAGTGTACAAATTTATAATCATGGATGATATTCATCAAACAAATTCCATGTTCATATATTATCATCTTGTATCTCCATATATCACGTATCATCATTTTCATGTATTTTAGGCAGATATGTGTATTAATTCATTTCATGTTCATATTTTATCATGTTAGGATTTTACCTGTTGAATCATTGAAAACATTGATGGATACGCAGGTAATACACTCGAAGTGTACAGATCAGAAATCATCAATTCATATTCATGAGTGCTCTTTAAAGTACATAATTGGGAAATCCTCTCTCAAGCCATATAATAGGAGGCTCACAAAGAGCCATTAATCGGGAAGCTCACAAAGAGCCTATCAAGAAGGTTATCTGGGCTATATAACAGGAAGCTCATAAGAGCCATAATAAGGAAGTTCACAAAGAACTTTCAATCAGGAAGCTCACGAAGAGCCTTTAACCAGGAGCTCCGGATAGCCATATATCGGGAAGTTCAAGTGAGCCATATCAGGACGCTTATAAAGAGTTGCGTTTGTGTCCACAATATATGCAGGATCACTACCGATCATATAACAGAAAGCTCACAAAGAGCTGCGGTAGTCTGCAACACATGCAAGATCACTACCAATCAGGATGCTCGCAGGAACCACATAACATGAAGCTCGAGAAGGCTTATAATGGGATGCTTGTAGGAGTTGTGGTATGCTCGAAACACATGCAGGACCACAAACAATCGAGAAATCCTGTATCCATCGAATTCCATTATTCAAATGATATTTAATATTTATCGGGTTGTGTCGGATATGTAAAAAATTTCATATATTTGGCATTTATACAATTCACATACACAACATTTAATTCAAGCATATAAATATACACAATTTAGTTACACGAACTTACCTCAACAAATGTTCGTGTATGTAAAATCTACTAATCCAACATTTTCTTTTTTCTTTGTTCTAACATTGAATATGGTCTATCATAATCTATATGAATGAATTTAAAATTAATTCATGTTAATTTCAATTCAATTCACATCTTAGACAAAATTACCATTTTGCCTCAAAACTTTTAATTAATGATGATTTCATCTCTAGGCTCGAAAAATGAAATTCATGCAATTTAATCCCTATTCCAAGCCTAGCTGATTTTTACATGTAAAATTTATAGCCTATGTATTTCATAAAATTTAGAATTTTTTCATAAATTTTACATATTTTCAATATAATCCCTAAATCATAATTTCATCAAAATTCCCTATACAAAAGTTGTTTATCTATTAACAACCTTTCATTTTCTATCATAAAACTTCATAATAACTTTGCAAATTAATCCACGAGATAGCTAGATTAAGCTATTACGATCTAGAAAATATAAAAATCATTAAAACGAGCAAGAATACTTACCTAACCAAGAAAAATAAGTTGGCTTGAGGTTAGGTTTCCATGGTTAGGGTTTCCATGCTTTTAATTTGAGAAAGATGATATAAATGATGATATTTTTATTTTCTTTCTCATTTATCATCTTTTATTATTTCACTTTCCAATTTCATCCTTTTCTTTATTTTATTTTCCATGGATGAATCATCATCCTTAACCACTAAGCATTTTCAATGGTCCATTTGCCATATAAGGACCTCAGATTTTTAATTTCATAACTATTTAATCATTTTAGCTATTAGAAGTCAACTTTTGCACTTTGTGTAATTTGGTCATTTATCAAATTAAACATGTAATCGGTAAAATTTATTTACGAAATTTTTATACGACATTACTATCAGACTATAGACAATAAAATAATATAAAAATAATTTTTCTTCTGAAATCAGATTTGTAGTCTCAAAACCACTATTTCGATTTTATCAAAAACGGGTTGTTACAACTCTCCCCCTTAAGAATTTTCGTCCTTGAAAATCTTACCAGTAAAGAGATTCAAATATTGCTTTCTCATAGTTTCCTCCGATTCACAGGTAGCTTATTCTACATCGTGTCGTTGCCAGAAAATTTTGACTAAAACTACCTTTTTATTTTTCAGTTCTTTCACTTCAAGTGCCAGAATTTTGATCGATTCTTCATTATTAGTCATTTCAGATTGAATTTTAATATATATTGAAGAAATAACATGTGACGAATCTGATCGATGCCGTCCTAACATAACATATTAAAAACATTATAAATTCTGTCAAATTCTGGCGGTAATGCTAATCAAAACGCAACAAGTCTGATACTTTCAATAATTTCATATTGCCCAATATATCGATGACTCAATTTGCCTTTACAACCAAACTAGAAAACTTTCTTCCAAGGCAAAACTTTCAAGAATACCTTGTTGTTAATTTGAAACTCTATTTCTTTTCGTTTTAAATCCACATAGAATTTTTTACGATCAGATATTTCTTTTAAACTGTCTTAGATCACTTTCACCTTTCTTTAGTTTTACGAATCAAATCAACGCCATGTATCTTTTCTCACTGAGTTTAGTCTAATACAATGGAGTTCTACATTTACGACCATACAAAGCCTCGTACGGTGCCATTTTATACTTAACTGATAATTGTTATTGTATGCGAATTTGACTAACGGCTATTATTTCTTTTCCAATTGCCTTCGAATTCTAAAACATAGCACCAAAGTAAATCTTAAAAAATTTGAGTCACACGTTTAGATTGACCATCCGTCTAAGGATGAAATGTGATACTAAAATGTAACTGTGTACCCAGAGCTTCTTGTAATTTGTTCCAAAATCTAGATATGAACCGTGGACCTCTATTAGAAATAATAGAAACTGGCACACCATGTAATCTGATAATCTCAGAAACATATAATTCAGACAATCTATTAAGTGAGAGATCCATTAATACTAAGAATAAATATGCAGACTTCGTCAAACGATCGACGATTACCCAATAGCATCTTTCTTTTTAGAGAAAAAGGTAATCCCGATACAAAATCCATAATAACTTTATCCCATTTCCATTTCAGTATCGTCACTGACTGTAACAGTCCCGAAGGTATCAGTACCTGATATTTAGCTTTAACTTACTGACATATCAAACATTTAAATATAATTTTAGAAATACCAAATTTCATTCCAGACTACCAGTACATCTGTTTTAAATCGTTATGCATTTTATTATTCCCTGGATGAACAGACATAGTACTACTGTGAGCATTCGTGTAAAATTTTCCATACAAGCTCTGAATCCTTCGGTACACAGGCTATACCTCAGAATAACAGAAGTCATCGAGTCCTATTTGAAATTCTGAATCAGAAGTTAATTCATACTGTACTTGATTAACTTGCAATACATTATCACTTTTCTGAGCTACACAGATCTGTTATAGAAACATCAGTTTAGCTTTAAGCTCAATTAAAATTGAGCCATTATCAAACAATTACAATCAGGTATCCATAGCTTGCAAGGCAAACAGAGACTTTCTACTCAGAGTATCTGCAACCACATTCGCTTTTCCCGAGTGATATTCAATTTTCAAATCATAATCTTTCAACAGTTCAAGTCATCTACGCTGTCTCAAATTGAAATCTTTTTGCAACATCAGATAATTTAAACTTTTATGATCAATAAATATATGGTATTTTTCACCAAAAAGATAATGTCGGCAAATTTTTAGTGCAAATACAATAGTTTTCAAATCTAAATCATGTATCGGATAATTCTTTTCATACGATTTTTAATTGTCTGGAAGTATAAGCTATTACTTTGCCTTACTGCATCAAAACACAGTCTAACCCATTCAATAATGTATCACTGTAAATAACAAATTCCTTACCTGATTCAAGCTGAACTAGAACTGGTGTTTCGGTTAATAGAGCTTTCATTTGGTCAAAACTTTACTAACATTTATCAGACCATTCAAATCTTACATCTTTCTGTAATAACTGTATCATTGATGTGGCTATCATAGAAAACCTTCTTACGAAAATTGAAAAGAAATTATATAATAAAGCTATTTCAATTATTAACACCGAAGCTTTGAATTATTCTGAAACCACAATCATCAGATAGCTTAAAAACCATAGTTCCATAATAGGATCGACATTTCAATAGTATAGATGGAACATTACCTCAACATCAATAGTACTCTCCAAATAGAAGAGGATAATCGAAAGTAGTCCCAATAACAACCAGTGCAGTAATACAACTTCTATAATCTAATATCCATATTACTGAACTCCCATGATCGAGACAGGATTTATAACAGTAATAAATATAATTACCTTCAGCCAACGAATATCTTTCATAGATAAACCATGTTTGCTAGATAAGATTAGACCATCAGAATGACAAGAAAATCGAGATAATGAAATCCAAAATGTGAATTTATACTGAATTTTCAAGAATAAAAACTACATTGAATAATAAAAAGATCGATGATATCCCAGAAAAAATCTAGAAGAGTAATATTGCACATACGCACTAGAAACGGCTGTGATAGAGACAATATAAATTGCATATTTGCAATTTAGAGCTTCAACCAGTAGAAGTAGAAAATAATATCATATGAATCTTATCATTAAGTCTTCTCTCAAACATAATTGATATGAAAACTAAAGAAAAATAGAGCGATACCACTCATGAATCAACCAGACTTACAATAATTCTGTCTACTGTTATAATTAACCAGCCTTTTTATATGATAAGTATCGCATCTGAACATGAACAATTACATGTCTCTGAGAATAACAGAACATATAGAATACCCAGAGGAGATCGCTGTAAAATACTCAACTATAACAGCTGGTTTCTGATATCTTTGTAATTTCAACACTATCCCACTGACTACTACAGTCATCAATGACCTCACATTATTTTAAGCACTAAAGAAATCAATTCAGAAGAAATTTCGGTTAACCCGTTCTTTAAATATCATACCATACCTAATTAAATCGATTACTCGTGAATAACTTCTTCCTTAATAACAACATTGTATATCCCGAATAATCTTCAGAATAATTTGATATCTCTTCTAAAACCGTCTTTACTTGCTAACTCATTCTCAGTTCTAACCACATTATTAATTATTTAACCACTGAACTCTTCAATTTCATACTTGTGAACTTAATCAATACAAATCTTGTGAATTTCATTGATAAGGTTGTAAAGCCTCAAAATTTGACTTTCATATATACACACATGTATAACATGACATTTATCGTTAACATGTTCATTACAAACATTTATTCATACCTTTATGAGTCTCTACTCATCATAAGCAACTTTTTTAATCAGATACTTGAGTATCGTTTTCAACATTACCGAAATTAACTCGGTTCGAAAGTATCTTTGTCTATTAGTAAAACAATTATCATCAGAGTCGGGAGATATTACACTATCACAAGTTATATAATGGCATGTATTTCCAAACTTCACATATGCTACATTCACTCCGAAAACTGACAAAACCTGGCTTTGATACCAATAAATGTAACACACCTAACTCATATCTATTGTGGGAATAAGGTTACGAAACATTACCAAAATATACAGATCAAGTAAACAAATATTTCATTGTATACAGTATTCATGTCAAAAATCAAACATAAAGTCCCGTTTATAAACCCTCGAGGCCCAAAACATGCATTAGAAATGAGTCGGGACTAAACCCGGTACTTAGAGAATTTTTCACAGAATCTCAAATTCTTTCTTAAATGAAGGGGTCACACACCCGTGTAGTCAGGCCGTGTGGTTCACACAGCCAAGGGACACGCCTGTATCTCAGACCGTGTAACCATCTAACTTGGGTCACACGACCAAGCCAAACGCCCGTGTGCAAGCCCGTGTCTAAATACTTGAGCATTCTTTTTTGAAATTTTAAAGATACAGAGGATACACAGACATATCACACGCTTGTGTGCTAGGCCCTATGTCACACATGGTTGAGACACACGCCTGTGTCTCTGTCCGTGTGGACGAAAATAGGCTATTTTCCAAGCCATATTTCTCACCCCATTTTGTCATCCTCCTACACCAACACTTTAACACATTCACAATCTATTGTAGGCCAGTTAACCCAATTCAAAATCAAGTCCTATACATGATATAATACCTCATATAATCAAGTATACACACCTACTTAAATTACCTAGTTCACATATATGCATATCTTATCAAATATGCTAACTTAACTCAATCATCAATATGCCAATATAATTTCTATCAATCAACCAATTTCAAACACATACCAAACATATCCATCACAAGCCATTCCAATGGCTAGTTACAATTAAAGCATTTATATGCCGATATTGGTCAATTAACCTATATATGCTATTATAACCATAATTCATTTACCATATATATTCTAAAAAAGGTAGATGGATAGTGTGAGTGATCTCTGCCAAGCTTCCAATCCAACGAGCCTCCAAATTACTATAGAATAGGAAAAAATAAAACAAAGTAAGAATGAAATTCTTAGTGAGTTCGTATAACATGGTAATTAAATTACCACTCATTTAAATTCAATATAAACATACAAGGCACATTCAATCAACTTGATCACGAGCCCTAACACATATCCTCATCACCTTTGTTAATCATATATTTCATATAAATATCAAGAAACATGTATGAGCTCAACAATAATTAGATTTCCATGTACATATACTTTCCAAATCATGTATTCATATAACATATACAAATTATATCCTTGTATTTCAAGTACATTTTCATAATAATTCGTCTCAAGTTCAAATTATTTCATGTCGGAACTTTGCCCATTAAATAATTTGAAATGTCAGTGTCACACGGGTAATACACTCAAAGTGTACAAATCTATAATCATGGATGAACATATTCATCAAACAAATTCCATATTAATATATTATCATCTCGTATCTCCATATATCACGTATCATCATTTTCATGTATTTTAGGCAGATACGTGTATTAATTCATTTCATGTTCATATTTTATCATGTCAGCATTTTACCCATTGAATCATTGAAAACATCAATAGATACACAGGTAGTACACTCGAAGTGTACAAATCAGAAATCCTTCAATTCAAATTCAAGAGTGCTCTTTAAAGCATATAATCGAGAAATCCTCTCTCAAGCTATATAACAGAAAGCTCACAAAGAGTCATTAATCGGGAAGCTCACAAAAAGCCTATCAGGAAGGTTATCCAGGCTATATAACAGGAAACTCATAAGAGCCATAATTAGGAAGTTCACAAAGAGCTCTTAATCAAGAAGCTCACAAAGAGCCTTTAATTAGGAGCTCCAGATAGCCATATATTAGGAAGTTCAAGCGAGTCATATCAGGACGCTAACAAAGAGCTGGGTTTGTGTCTGCAATATATGCAGGATCACAACCGATCATATAATAGGATGCTCAGAAAGAGCTTTGCCAGATATGTAACCAATTTCATATATTTTCAATTTATACAATTCACATACACAACATTTAATTCAAGCATATAAATATACACAATTTAGTTGCACGAACTTACCTCGACAAATGTTCATGTACGTAAAATCTACTAATCCGACATTTTCTCTAGTCCTCGTTCTAACTCTGAATTTGGTCTATCCGAATCTATAGGAATAAATTTAACATTAATTCATGTTCATTTCAATTCAATTCACATCTTAGACAAAATTACCATTTTTCCCCTAAACTTTTAATTAATGACAATTTCGTCTCTAGGCTCGAAAAAAGAAATTCATGCAATTTAATCCCTATTCCAAGCCTAACTAATTTTTACATGTAAAATTTATAGCCTATGTATTTCATAAAATTTAGAATTTTTCCATAAATTTTACATATTTTCAATTTAGTCTCTAAATCATAATTTCATAAAAATTCCCTTTACAAAAGTTGTTTATCTATCAACAACCTTTCATTTTCTATCATAAAACTTCATAATTCATCTATATTCATCCATGGAAAAACCCTAGTACCTTGATAACTTTTCAAATTAATCCCCGAGATAGCTAGATTAAGCTATTACGATCTCGAAAATAAAAAATCATTAAAAACGAGCAAGAATACTTACCTAACCAAGAAAAATAAGTTGGCTTGAGGTTAGGTTTTCATGGTTAGGGTTTCCATGCTTTTAATTTGGGAAAAATGATATAAATGATGATATTTTTATTTTTGTTCATTTATCATCTTTTATTATTTCAATTTCCAATTTCATCATTTTCTTTATTTTATTTTCCATGGATGAATCATCATCCTTAATCACTAAGCATTTTTAATGGTCTGTGTGCCATATAAGGTCATCAAATTTTGAATCCATAGCTGTTTATTCCTTTTAGCTATTAGAACTGAACTTTTGCATTTTAAGTAATTTGGTCATTTATCAAATTAAACATGTAATCCGTAAAATTTATTTGTGAAATTTTTATACGACATTACTATCATACTATAGACTATAAAATAATATAAAAATAATTTTTCTTCTGAAATTAGATTTGTGTTCTCGAAACCACTATTCTGATTTTACCGAACATGGGCTATTACACCAAGTTGGTTTGCATGACGAGATTAGTTGCGAGTCAGTTGAATTAATTTGGACCTCCCATTGACTGGTCAAACAGTAACGAAAATCTTCGCTAGATTCTCTTTACCTTTCCCTAAATATTTGTGTGAAAATCAAAAGATTTGGGTTAGATAAGCATCGTCACTTGTCAAAGTTCACAGTAGGGGGACAAGGAGTTTATATCTAGTAAGGGAGAATATATTTCAAATGACTTTACTTTCTACTTTATATTCTGATTCTTCTTTCTAACTCAAATGTTCTTTTCTTCTTCGTTAAGCTAGAGCTAAGATTCCATTTAATTAGTAGACGAATGAACCTTCTAATAAGTCTTATAGTTCTGTATGTTACAATTGTTAAGGAGTAAGGATGTAAGAATAGTAGGGTGTGAATGGAAGATCCTGTTTGGGGGTCATATGTAGTTGAAATATTAGTAAACTATTTGTAAATAGGGATTTTAATAGCAATTTTGTGGTATTTTAAGCAGATGTTGTTGGATTGGGAAGGACAATAGAAACAGAAACCCTAGGTCAAGTTAAAGGTAAGTCTCTGGTGAGTCTCTAAACCTGACTTCTGCACGATATATTATGATGATTCCTTGTAAGATCGATGTTTATATAGATGCATATCTTTTTGAGAAGTTGTATGTATGTATGTATGTATGTATGTATGTATGTATGTATGTATGTATGTATGTATGTATGTATGTATGTATGTGCTCTCTGTGAAGCATTTGTGTCTATGTATTGAAGTGTACAATGCACTGCATGAATATGAAGATGTAAGATAAGCATGCATGGGAAATCATGTGTTATAAAGTATGATTCTATTAAGATTATGAGTGAAATTTGTGTAAATGTGTCCATTATGTTATTTAAGTGATGCATGATAAAGTATGGTTAGCGATAAAGGGGTTCGTGTAGAGTGTTGGGAAAGTATATGATACGATAACAGACCTTGCGATGGAGCTTTGATGATGTTCGTCGAGACAAAAAACACGAAGACCAGTTTGGTGAAATGTAGTCTGTCGAGAATGTAAACATGAGGCCCACCGGGACAGTAAAAAGGAGAGAAAGTTAGTGTGGAAAATATGTGAAAAGACCATGGTGATGGCACATTTTGGGAATGGTGGATGAGTCACATTTGTTTACTGAGGTTTTGCGTGTCCCAAGACGATGATGGGCAAACCATAGGTGATGTTGAGTTCAGGCAAATCCATATCGTTAAACACGACAGTTTATGTGGTGCGTTGGTGGTAAACCAAACTAAGCCTTTGTAGTAAATTGTTTGGGAAGCCTTTGTGACGAGTCATCTGGGAAGCCCTTATGGCAAATTGTTTGGGAAATCTTTATGGTGAGTCATTTGTAAAGCCCTTGTGGCAAATTATTTAGGAAACATTTGTGCGATTCATCTGTAAAGCCTTTGTGGTGAATTGTTTGGGAAATCTTTGTGGCAAGTCATCTGGAAAGCCTTTGTGGGGAGTCATTTGGGAAGTTTGTAAGGTGAATTCTGTAACACTAAATTGCGAGTTGTTAGTTCACCTTTGTAGCAAGATCTGGGTATGCTTTTGAGTCATTTTTGAAAGAGATCTCGGTGGTGTACTCAACTGATGAATCCACTCTAGTGAACTGTTAGGATAGAGACCTTGGCATATCCAAGATTTTGGATGGTATACGTGTCCGCCCATCCTAGAAATTCTCACATTATGTATTAGAGTCATCTGGATTTCGATTGTGTAGTAAAAAATATGGTATTTATCGAACCAAGTTCATTTGGCTAGGTCAAATCAGAGGTATGGTGTGACTGATGACCTTATAATATGCTAAAGCCAATATAAGAATCCGTCGAGAGTAGTGTCCATGGGTATATCATTCAGAGAAATGTATCCAATTTCTATCTTTAAACGATTGTGAAATGGGATTCGTTGTAAGGTAGGAAGTTTGTAATCTGCCAATCAAGTGGAACGTGTACAAGGTGGTCAAGTTAAAGGTTGCCGTATAGTTATCCGCTAGAAATCAGAAAAGTTGTAACACCTTATACCCGGCCTAGTCGCCAAGCCCGAATATCAGAATGCCACACCACCATCTCATTTGATTTTTACAATAAATTGTTACGTTATTAAGAAATCATCTTTTTTATCAGTGATCTTATAAATTTTTAGTCAAACATATATCAATCATCATTAAAACATGCCAAACATACTTTAATTAAACTTATAATAAAAATTGAACAAGCATTAGGATCACTTAGCAAAATTTCCAAGACAATCACGTAGGTATCGGTATTTTCCTGGCATGGTATCGATACCGTTTGCAAAATCGGTACCAAATCAGTATTCTGTTTCTCATCTAAAATCAATGTCTCAGAAAATATCGTTACCTTTGCAAAAGTATCGTTAAAATTACCTCGAGTAACGATACTTGAGATAGGGTATCGATACCAATTTACGATTCTAATTCTTGCACATTTCAAAAATCATGGAGATATCGATATTAAACCCAAATATCGATGCCTCTGCTCCAGTTATAAAAAAATACAATAATTTCAAACATATAACTTATACCAATTAGTGTCTAATCATCATGCTATCATACCATCATCAAAAAACGTCAAAACGACTATAATCACATTTTTAAACATCGAGAATAAGTCCGAGCAATAATCAACATATCACAATTCAAACCTTTAAATCTTGAGAACAAAACACTATGGAAACATCCAATATATCATGGAAAAATTCATGCAACAATTGTACCACATTGCCTTTATTTCCCCAAAACATAAATGGATTAATAACACGTACGAAATAAAGCTAACGTCTTGCTTGGATCACCCCTCAGAAACCACACCGCCCACACTGATACTTAACTACTTTTCAAGGGTTTTAAGAAAGGAGTGGGTGAGCTTAACAAGCTCAGTGAATGCTTAGAATAGCCACAATGCAAAAAATTCATCAAGGATCAACGAAATAACCATATAGCATAACTTCAACAATTCCAACTCTAGTGTCATATTATACTTGCGTACTATTACTAGTTCTTTTACATGGTAAACATATTCACTTTTAAGCATATATCATATTACACATATAATCACATAAAATTTAAGCATATATCACAATACTCATATAATTACATAACTTCCAAGCACATATCGCAATAATGACATAATAACATAGCATTCAAGCATATATCGCAATACTCATATAATCACATAACATCCAAGCATATGTTGCAATACTCAAAAACATGTTTATAGATAAATTGCATAATGGTCACATGTTATATAAACACAAATCACAATACACACATATCCATAATTTAAGATAATTTGACACTTGAGCTATTAAACATAAAAGTGAGCTCTACCATCACTCATCGGATACACGGATCTCCAACACACCATATAGACTCATAAAGTCAAACATGTCCCAAAAGTGAAGCATAAAGCTAACACTCTCCTTATTTCCCCTCACATGTTCCATTGAATGAAGCTTAGCTTACATTCCCTTATCCCTCCAACATGTCCTAGGGCCTCAACGCCCAAAATCACTGTACGTATAAGTGAGTACTCACAATCCTATGAAATGCCAACTATATCCAACGGTCTCATAAGGTCACAAGGCCAAAATATCCACAATTACACATTGTAATTACCGATTTAATGTACAAAATCTTTGTTCATATTCATCAATTTACATCACAACCTGTACACAATGCATGCTTGTCGAAATCATGTTTAATTGCACTTTTAGTGCCACAATAATGCTCATTGAGCCATCACATATCTGACTACATATATGTGCATTAAAATCAGTACATCATATATCATATACAAGCATTATCACATATTACCTGTCATAATAATATCACATTTCACAATTCAAAACATATATTCTTACCAAAATTCTGCTCGCTTTCGCTATATATTTTCATCATTAGCATATCATTATCATTATCATTTGACATGTATATCATGCCCACAACACAATTCACAATAATCATCACACATGTCTCATAACACAATATCTCATCATAATAATCAATCCACAATTATTCATATAATCACATAATTTGCCAAAATAAGACAAGAGAAATAGAAAGCTTACACTCAAAACTTAGGATAGGGTTTAGGCTATTCCTAAGCTCCCAATTAACACAATGGATCATGTCTACTAGCAGTGATTCCAAACCATCACCGATTACGCTTTCGCCGAAAACCCAAAAGCTTAAACTAGCTTTTTCTTGCCTTTTGGCTTGATCGAAGAAGGTTCCAACGGTTCTGACACTTTACACATAATAACCACACAATATACACAATCAATATTTAGCCAAATACTCACTTAAACCAACCAAAAAAGTAAGTCTAAGGTATATTCCTCATGAAATTGAAAATTTGACCAAAAAATTGAAACTCAAATATCTTCCTCTATACTTAATATTTTTACCTAAAACAGATTCTGTTCATCTAATTATTCACCTACGACTAATTCCCAACCTTTAAACTACACAAAACTACTCAATTCATAGTATCAACTTTTTTTCAACATGTTTTATGGCTATTTTTCAAAAATTCATAGAACTCTTTAGCGAAAATTCAAAACAAGTTTAGAAATCCTTAATCATGTCAAAACTAATTGAAAAACACATTGAAACCATGTTTTTACTCAAAAACCCAAAATCCACCATTAATGACTCAATTTTTGGATTTGATTTAAAACATGCGATTTAATGGCTAAAATTCCATTTAAAAGTCTAGGTATCATTTAAAACTAATTAGGAATTGAACTGTTACCTTAGATGATGAAAAATTGAGCGTTTGATCGAAAACCTGAAAAACTTACAAGCTTGACAATGGAGAAAACTATGGTGTTTTGGGGTGTTTTTCTTGGTATTTAATGGAGGTTTAATGTTGGGAAAGTGAAAGAAATCAAGAGTATGGAGTTTGGAAATCAAAATCGATTGTAATGTGCTTAGAAAATAAAGGGACGACAACAAATAAAAAAAGGAAGAAGACTAACGTGAAACTTATAGGTGGGGGATGATATTAGGGTGATTTTAAAATTTGGTTTAATTGCTTATTAAAAACTCACAATTTTGGCTCTTTTAGAAATTAGTCCAATTTTCAAAACTAAAGGTTTTTAAAACTATTTTTCAAAAATTGATTTAAGTTTCTAATAACCATAGTAAAAAAACATTATTGATAAACCATGTCAAAGAATTTCGAACAACCTAAGGCTAAAATCCCTACAATACCCCTAAAACTCTTAGGCCCTATTTTTGGGTGCTACAAAAGTATCCTCTAAATTTCGAAAAAAAGTCCAAAATTTTTCACGTACAGGCTTTTATTTGTAATGCAGGTTCTTGGAATGGACCCAATGCGTCAAGAGGGACCAAGTTAGGAATGCACCACGGTGGCAATTTGAAAAGCGATATTATGCATACAGAGAGGCATTCTTGGGAACGTGAAAAATAGTATTCTACACCATGAATGTGCCTGTGTCATCAAAGATTTAAGTTGTAATGTTTATTACTAGTTTTAAAAGTTTGATATAATTAATAAACGTTTATTCAAATCTTTTGACTTAAAAAATATTTTAAATAAATAAGTACATCCAGTATAGTTTTTTCTAGTTATAAAATTTTGTTAAGTATGTAAGTATTGTGACATCTTATATTCGAATCTAGTAAATCGGGTAGGGTATAAGGAATTACAAGTTAACTAGTATAAGAGGTCTCGGTTTAGCTAATCCTTTGAAAGTTGAGATAGAGTCAGCCTTATATGCTTAATAAGCCAAACCTGGCTTCATCCCTCGGGTAAGTTAAAGAATTCTGTTATATGAATACCCTAGCACATTGTTAGTGTTGTGGTAAGTGAGACAGTTGGAAAGAAAGATGATTGTATCAATCCTAAAAGAAGGAAAATAATACAAACTATACAAAGAAATTAAATAAAAGGAAAGAAAAAGGTCTTCAATTTCCCTCCTGTACAGGCTGAGCGATTGGGTTAATAGGGACTTCTTCAAGATCAATTGAATCTTCCAAATTCTTATATTCTATTTATGGCTCACTGGGAATGAATAACTTGGCTTATTGCTACCATTCCATCTGAATTCCATCAGGGATTCAGTGGTGACCTTCTGTAGGCAGTTGAAGTTCACCTGACTCAGGTTGAGAGGACCCGCAATAACTTGGGCGTGAAGGACCAAATTGGATCGTAGAATAGGTAAGGCCTCTACTAGATTCTTCTCAGTGTCCTCTTGGTACTTTTTTAGAGCTTCCTTGTTGGTTTGGCATAGATGCTCCAACTCTGGTAAATGTAGTTGGTCTTGATAATTGAATTTCTCCTTCCAAGAAGAGTCTCTTGCCTTTAGTCGACTGTTTTCCTCCTCCATCTTCTTAAGTTGGATATCTAAATCATCATATTTAGCTTTCCAATATGAGACGTAGGAGTTGAGTTCCTTGATCTAGCTTACAACTTCTTGATGAGTCTGGCGTAGTTGAGCCAATGACTATTCGCCAGAATGCATGGTTTCATCCAAGCCCGCTAGGTTGATGTTTTTCTGGTTGCAAGTATCCTGAAGGGCCCAACTCATAAGCCCATACTCAACAGCTAATACTTGATAAGACCTTACCAGCATCGAGAATGGGGAAGATGAGGATTTGTGGAGAGGGAAGAAAGGAAAACCTCTTTTACCTGTCGAGGCAAGTTATTATTTTACTGATGGATAGCGTTGAGAGAGAAGGGATATTGCCATGGTCTTATTAGATCACACCATGGGAAGAGTCTACTAGCTTCGCTAGATAGAGTGGTTATGGGTAGGGATCCAAGAAAGGCTTCTAGCTGGCCTTAGCATGTTGTATCCAGCGTGAATGTAACCACAAGAGGATTTGAGATGTGGATTGTAGAGTCTATAGAGTTGGTAGACTCTACTGGTGTAACTAGAACAAGAGGAAGGGTATGAGCAGAAGTAGTGATGGCTCTTAAGGGAGCAGGCTCTTTCCTAAGTCTGCGATGAACTAGTTGTGGGCGGTCACTACCTCGGTATCCTGGGTGCTTCCCTCTACCTTTGTCCTTTTGTTAGACCTATCAGTCATTGTTCTTGGTGGGGTGGTAGTAACTCCTTCATTTTTGCGCATTGAGTCTAACAAGGCTAAGGCATCCATATTGGTTGCTGGAGTTGATGGAGAAGTACTAGATGTACGAGAATAAGAAAACCCTACAACAACAATAGGAGAGTCAGCCCAGTTAGCAGAAAGAGTGGAAGACGTTCCATAACTCATAATATTTAATTGGTGTGGATGTAATCGCAATGTCTTTAGAAATATAAGAGAGGTTCATTCATCCTCTCCACTAAAATCTGTGCCAAATCATCATTGGCGTTGTAGGGTTAGACCAGCTCAATAGAAGAGACATTGAGAGAATTCGCCTAAAGAAGGAGGTCATTTGCCCGATAACCGTTTGGACTCAGCCCTTGTAGGCAATATTGGAAAACATTTTGGATAGTAACAATCTCCCCTAATTCCAGGATACGCCTCTTTCTTAACCGCTTAAATTGCTTCTAAGAAATTTCAGAATTGACGTGTTTGCTCTGTAAGTAGATATCTTCCTAGTGTATAGACCATAAAATTGTAAAGCCAAAATCAATTTCGAGCTTGCATGTGACCCTCACGAACTTTTCTTTTCTAAGATAGAGGTTTGAGGTCCAATTCTAGATGATGAGCTTGTAACCCTGACGTGTACTAAAGTAGGCCATCCTAGCTAAGGCACTCTGCCTTTTGATCTTCACTTGATAGATCTTTTGGAAAACGCTAAGAAGAGGCGGCTTGTTGTGCAAATAAAAATTGATGAAATAAGCCACCAATATCTGTTAGGAAAGGGCAGAGAGTTCCCTTGGTGCAATACCATATTCATTGGATTTGTTAAGAGTCATTTGGATTGATTAGACCCTCTCCATGACTGGTTAAATAGCAACAAATATCTTTATCAGATTCTTTTTACCTTCCCTTAGATTTTTGTGGGAAATTAGGAAGATTTGGGTTAGGTAAACATTGTCACTTGTCAAAGTCCATGGTAGGGGGGCAAAGAGTTTATATCTAGTAAGGGAGAAGACATTCCAGATCACTTTACTTTCTACTTTATGTTCTGCTTCTTCTTTTAACCTAAACTTTATCTTATTCTTCAATAAGATAGAGTTAAGACCTCATTTAATCAATGGATGATTCAACCTTCTAGTAAGTCTTATAGCTATGTATGCTATGATAGTTAATGAGTAAGAATGATGGAAGGTGTAAGAACAATAGGGTGTGAGTGAAAGGCACTGCATGGGGATTTCATGTAGTTGAACAGTTAGTAAACTACCTGTAAATGGGGATTCTAATGGAAGTTCAATGATATTGTAAATAGTTGCTGCTAGATAGGGAAGGATAACCAAAATAGAAACTTCAGATCGAGGTAAAGGTGAGTCTATAGACCCGACTCTTGTACAATATATTACGATAATCCCTTAGATGCTCATATAGATGCGTATATCTCCTTGAGAAGTTGTTGTATGTATGTGTAAACTCTAAATTATATAAGGTTTTTCTAGTCATTTTTACCACCGTTCTACTTAATAATAATACTAATCCTGAGTATTTGTTAATTAATTAAGTGGATTTTTTTATATTTCGATGATGGGCATGAATTTATAAATAATGCAAATATAAGCTTTATTGTATTAATTCTATGCAAAATTTAAATTATTTAATGTTAATTATTGATGTGTTATATTTTATTATGCAAGGAACCAATGAGATGATATAATATGGAGCTTAATATAAAGTTGCATGAACATGAGCTATTTATTTCCTATGTTGGACAACAAAAACCATGCTAAATGGGTCATCAATGTGTTACTTTGACCTAGTGAAAAAGATAATACATGATGGACAAGGCTAACAATCTTAGTGGGTCGTGAAACCGTTCAACAAGGGGGAGTCTAGCCTAGATTCGGCACAAGCATATTGGGTAGCCAAGAATAAACTTTTGGGATATTTATTTGGAAATCCCTACATTTAGAGAATTATTGGAAATCACCGCACAAATATTGCCCTTGAAACCGTCCAACCCATGCCTAAATTTAGCATGATTCTATGCTCAAATCAAGCAACCACTATCCACCTACTTCCACTATATATGGCCGACCAAGCAATAGAGAGAATGGAGGGATTTCAATCCTTATTTTTAGTAAACTCTGCCATTTACTTTAAGTATAAATACCCCACTCATTCCCCATAACAAACATTTCCATTTACTTCAAGTATAGATACCCCACTCATTCCCCATAACAAACATCCTTCATCCCTCATTTCATAAGCATTCTATTGCGTGTAAATAACTAATGCAATTGTGCAAGTGTACACGTCATTCAAGTAATAAAATGATAAGTAAGTATCGTCTCCACAAGGATCGAAAATTGGTAAGAGATTGATTAAGTTATTATAATCTTATTAACTATACTAAATAGTAGGAAATACTCTTAAATCGAATAAGATGTTGGTATAATGAATGAATGTAATTTAATGCTAAAAACAGAGAATTGATATGGCAAATAAAATGTAGTGGCAATTATAGAGAAAAACAAGAGTAATTCTGTTGTTGAATGAATAGAGCTTAAATTATTCACGTGAAATGCTCATATCAAAATAATGTCATGGTAAAATATTGTCTAATCAACTGCTCAGATAGTTACTATTGTAACCTGCCTCTTTCGATAGCAAAATTTTAAGCTAAAAATCTAAGTTACTATATGTCTACAGAACTCTAGATTAATAACCACAGTGAACGTTCTTCTCTTCACAACTCGCAACATCTATGTCTAGAGTGTTACGAATATTCTGTCGAATATTCGCTTGTGTCAAACGATTCTAGATCCAGTATATTTAACCTTTTCAGAATTAAAAATATATCTATTAAGGCAACATACAATCAACTATGTTTAGAGCTTGCATGCATGTATTTAAAATAAGCATAAATCGAATGAAACAGTGACAACACAATCTCAAATCACGAGCATTAAAGATGATAAAACAATCACTCAAATAACTCCAACCCAGAAAAGATTTAGTTCATGGGTGGAAAAGTTAATACCAAATTAAAATCATTCATCAACATTAAAACAAGTTTGAATCATAGAAATTAGGAAAACCAAAGGCAGAACTGCAGGATTTCTCGCCACACTCCAACTTTTATTTTTTATTTTAATTGTATGTGAACCCAAGTCAAATGTCTCTTCCCCTTCTTCACATATGTATTCTGCTCTCTGTAGTTAATACCTTTCTTTATTTGGAATTCTCCAATGGAATTTTTTCTATGTGTAGAGAAAGGACTGTAGTCACCAGTCTGTTTCTCACACAACTTCTCCTCCCCTTTTTTTTCCTCTTCTTTCTCCTTCTTTTATTAGGTAGATTCAGCCCACCTCATCACACTTTTTTCATTCCCCTTTTCAGGTTGGATTTTCTGGTACATGCCCAGCTAGCTAAGAATGACATGGATAAAGTGCTGAGTCATCTTCCCAAAATTGTCTTGGCAATTCTGTTGGCAATCAATTTCACCATTTGCCACAGAATTATTTCACTTCCTTTATTTTCCCTCTTCATCTTCTTGCTCTTCCTACACCTGTGTTCACACAAAACCACACCTTTCTTCCCCAAGTGATAAAAGTAAAAAATAATAACCATTATATCGCAACCCAAGCTTTGTTATGCAATGTTCTAAAAAATATCCTAAAAATGCAAATGTATTCACTTAATTACAACCAATTAATTCTATTTAGAAGCCTTAAATATAACTCTTTTCAAGAGTTATCACATTTTTCCTCTCTTCATTCCCATGCATACCATCCCATTTCCCTTAGCCAGCAAAACCTTAAGAAGATCATCTCTTGGTCGGCCATCTTGAAGAGCCATTAGCAAAAGAGCAACACAAGGATCAGAGGAGAACATTTTTAATCAGAGTTCACGAGACTGGTGATTCGATAGAGTTTATTCTTTCTTTACTTTGTTATTTTGCTTTTAATCATGTCTGCAATGTTCTTTGTTATCTTTTCATAAAAAATGGTAGCTTATATATGTTTAGCTAGGATGATTGCATTGATTCAATGAAGTTTGTTTAAATCATGTTTATAGTGTTTGTGCCTCATTCGATCATGTTTTCAATTAAACTCAAGTATGTATTTCATTCATACATGATTGGATGCATTAGAATTAGCTGAGCGATTCTGACGAGATGACGACTAATGGACATAGTAATTGAAATGTGCATGCTTAATTTAGATCCTAACCCGACTAAATTGAAGGTTAATAATAACTTTGAAGAGCTCTATTATCTTACATAGGTTTTAGGTTTATGTGATTAAATTGTTTCAAACCTGACCCACCCTTGTTACTTCACATGAATTCTAAGAAACCCTTAGTTTAATATGATCAACAAAATGCATGTTTTACTAAGTAAAATATTTCGAGACGACTTAATTTGGTTTCAAAACTCATGAAAGATAGAGTTGCCATGGAATATTTTTCGAACACTGTTAAACATGAGAAAAATGAACCAAGTTGTAAGATGTAATTATCCTAGCCTATTCATGTTATTGATTGTTGAATTTTGTGTCTTTGCTGCTCAATTCATTTCATACATCTCATTTCATACTTGGCATTTAGATTACATTGCATTAGGGATCATTTTGCATTTAGATAGCTTAATCATCATTACTCAAAATATTTTGTTTTTATCGTTAAATAGTTAAATTTAAGCTTGTAAAATATTGATTAACATACATAGTCCCTGTGGGGATGATAACTCTTATACTTACTTATTACTTGATAACGAATGTATACACTTGCACAAACCGAGCATTACAAGTTTTTGGTGTAATTTTTGGGGATTGTTGTCCTAATAATTTTTTGTGAAATTATTCTTTGTAATTTGGTTTTTATTTTATCTTTATTTCTAACTTTACTAATTAATTCTTTAATTTTTTTTATTCTTTATTCTTTATTTATTTTATGATTTTCTTTTTAGGTCTTCATGAGCATAGATCGAATCATCGATTTACTCCTTGTAGACCCTAAAATCAAGTAGGCATTTAGACAAAGAAGATGAGAAAGGTTAGCTTATAGACAAGTCGCAGAAATGGACCCTGAGAATCAAAATGATGTTTAAGGGAATAGAGTCGCTAATGTTTGAAATCCAATCCTTATTGCTGATGTTTAAGATAGTATGTCGTGCCATTTTTAACGAACTAAATCTTGGATTAGGAGACTGGAGATCGAGGCATCGTATTTTGAATTGAATCCTGTGCTGTTTCAAATGCTTTAAAATAATAGGCCAATTTAATGGAATGCCCGCAGAAGATCCACATATTCACCTTCGATTATTTATGGAGGTGAGCGATTCCTTCAAGATAGCCAATTTAACTGAAGACACACTAAGGTTGAAGTTGTTTCCATACTCGTTGCGAGATTGAGCATGAGCTTGGATTAATTAGTTGCCATCCAACTCAATTTCTACTTGGCAAGAATTAGTTGAACACTTTCTGGTAAAGTATTTTCCACATAGCAAAAATGCTAAGTTACAGAACAAGATCACCACTTTTCAGCAGATGGATGATGAGTCCCTATATGATGCATGAGAAAGATTTAATGAGTTACTTCGTAGTTGTCCTCACCACGAGATTCCGCATTGCATTCGGTTAGAAACATTTTACAATGGTCTCAACGCACACAGAAGGTTGGTGGTAGATCCTTCTACAAATGGTACTCTCTTGTCGAATTCTTATAATGAGGCTTATAAGATCATTGAGAGAATAGGCAGTAACAATTTTCAGTGGCCGACAAATTAAACAACTTCAGGAAGACGAGTAGTTGAAGTGCATGAAGAAGACGTCCTTACGTTACTCTCAGGCCAGGTATCATCTATCTCTTCAATGTTGAAAAAATTTAATACTAACGTTTTAAATCATGTTGTAACTCAATCACCAATCCACTACCAAGGAGGTGGACCAAACAACAATTACATGTAACATAGATCAAATCAACCTCTTGGTTTCAATCAACAAGTTCAAAAACTACCACAAGTTGAACCTTCAAATAATTTGGAGAATTTGTTGAAGGCATACATTGCTAAAAATGATGCATTGATAAAAGCCAAGCAACAACATTGGAGAATTTGCAAAATCAAGTGGGACAATTAGGTAATGGGCTTAAAAGCAAACCCAAAGGTGTTGTACTAAGCAACATAGAAAATCCTCTACCAAACGAGTCTTCTAATCTTGAGAACTTATTAAAAGTATACATGGTGAAGAATGATACAACTTTGAGAAATTTGGAGAACCAGATGGGGCAGTTAGCCAACGAACTTTGAAATAAACCACAAGGAGCTTTGCCCAGTGACATGGAAAACCTAAGAAAATCGGGCAAGGAAAATTGAAAAATGGTAACTTTACTAAGCGAAAGGACTTTTGAACCCAAGGAAGTTGAGGATGAAGTGAACCTTCCAAGAAAGAGGAAATTCAACCACCAGTTGAAATTCCTACACTAGAGAAGCTAGATTTTGCAAATTCTAAAGAGGTAAAATCTAAACTTGTGAATTCTGATAAGCTAACCCCTTCGTTAGATGTATATATATTACCTCGGAAGAGCTGTCTAGCCCAAGCAAAAGTTTCACAACCTCCATATCCTCAAAGACTCCAGCAACATAAGCAACAATATGATACTCAATTTAAGAGAATGTTAGATGTGTTGAAACAGCTACGTATCAATAATCCATTGGTGGAAACTTTGGAGAAATGACAAACTATGCAGAAGCTCTGAAGGAATTTCTGTCTAAGAAGAGAAGGCTTGAGGAATTTGAGATTGTAGCCTTGACTACAAAATGCAGCCTATTTTTTCAGGACAAGTTGTCTCCTAAGTTGAAGGATCTAGGAAGTTTCACCATACCTTGTAATATTGGAGAATCCTATTGTTGTAAGGCTTTATACGATTTGGGATCGAGTATCAACATGATGCCTACGTCTGTGTTTAGACGATTAGGTATTGGTAAGGCCAAACCGACTACGGTTACACTCCAACTGGTGGATCGATCTTTGGCATACGCAGAAAGAAAAATTGAAGATGTATTGGTACGTGTCGTTAAATCATATTTCCTATTGACATTATTATATTAGATTTTGAAGTATATAAAAAATTACCAATCATCCTACGAAGGCTTTTCTTAGCAACTGGCAAGATGATAATTGATGTACAAAAAGGTGAACTCACCATGCGAGTTCAAGATGAATAAGTGACCTTTAATGTACTTAAGGCCATAAGATGTCTTGATGAGGTTGAAGATTTTTTTGCTATCTCCAAGAAAGATTCGCTGTTTCTTGAAAAATTAGAATACAATGACCCATTGGAAGGTATTACATCTGATTCTCCACATTAAGATGAGGACGATACATGTTTGACCTTGTTGGAAGATAACTCGAAAGAATTTTGTTTAAAAGTTTAGTTCGAGTCATTAGAGCTATCATCACATGAGTACAAGCAACCTAACCCATGAAGAGAAGAGCCACCCGAGTTAGACTTAACGATTTTGAAAATGTCATTAGATACTGAGAAGGGTTCTATCAAGGGATAGAAGAGATTGATCCAATCTCAAGTATTTGATCCTGAGAAACTCAATTCTCAAAGGGAAAAAGAAAGGATCATGAATTCCATCTATGAGATTCAATGGGTGAGGCTTGTACCAAAGAAAGAAGGTACAATGGGAAATGAGCTAATTTTGTTAAGGATCATCATGGATAGGCAGATTTGTATGAATGATAGAAAGTCGAGCAAAGAAAAATAGAAAGACCATTTCCTACTGCTAGACCATTTCCTACTGCTATTCTTTAATCAAATGTTAAATATAATTGTTGGGAAACAATATCTCTTCTTTTCAGATAGATAAGATTGGTATGATAAATGGTTGTTTGACTTCTCCTTTGTCAGTGATAATCATTAATAGCATTGAGGGAGTTCTTTACACTCTCTCTATCGTTAATTTATTTTCAGTTTTTTTTCTCTATTTTGAATAAATAGCATGCTTAGAAATTATTTTTCTTGAATTAAGACTTCCAATTAATTCTGTCTAAGGAGATTTGAACTTAAGCGAGACCATTTGTGACCCCTCCAACATTTCTTGGGAATTTAATTTGATGTAATGTTTTTAGAAGAAATTTTCTATGTAGCGTAAAACAAATTTAATTTTTTTAATTTTAATTTTAATTTTAATTTTAATTTTAATTTTAATTTCATTTTTATTTTTTCAATAAGGGGGTCAAGTTGCCCAAGGTTTAATTAGTTTATTTCTATCAAATTTTATTTCAGTATGGCTAATAAAAATTTTGCAGTTTTGGGCTTGAAGACCAGAATAGTGTTGAGGAGAAAAATATCCAACACTTGTTGCCCCTTTCCTTCGCCGTAGCATCTCTTCCCCACGCTGCAATAATCTTGAAGAAAAAGGGGAGGAATTTCTTTTATTTCTTTTTCTTAGTATTATGTTTTGGATATTTTTATTTACTTATGAATATTTCTGTTTTGTGCATAAAATAAATTGAACAAATTGCAAACATGAATAAATTAAGCTCAATGTCTCTTCTCTAATAAAAAGTGAAGTTATGTGGTAATGGGAATGAACATGTCTAGGATGGATTGTTGAGAAAGACTTGTTACTTAAGTAGTCTTCATGACTCACCTCTCTTTCTTACAACCCTACCTAGTGTTTAGTTTTAATTCATTACTTTGTTTTCGCAATAAGGACATTGCTTCTTTTTAAATGGGGATAAGGTAATATTCGCAGAAATTTTTAAAATTTTCAAGTATGTTTCAAACTTTTCATATAAGTATGCTAAAATAAAATGATGTTCAAAGAAGATTTTTGTTCATAAGTTAGTTTAAATGTGAGCATGATTTCTAATTTTATCTAAGCTTTTTTTATGTTATCTTGAGTTATGGATGCATGTATGTTCTTAGATCTTATATAGTCGTTGGGCATGAAAATCAAACTCCCTTAGAAATAAGCATGTATGAAGGTTTAAGTTCTTAGAATTGACTTAGTAACTTTCTAGAGGCGAAATCCTAATAGGCATAAGAATCTAAACATGATTTAGGCACATTTTCTTTGGATCGTTTGAGCCTTTCAAGCCTACCATATGAATTTAACCCTTGAAACCTTAGTTTGAGCCTTTAAGCCTATTTTATTTCACCTGCATCATAAGCCATATTACCATATTTTTAAGTTTTCTCCTATTTTTGCACCTATCTTAACTATACTTGTCTTGGTGAGCAAAGATGTAACAGCCTGTTTTCAGTGAAATCAAAACAGTGGTTTTGGGATCACAAATTTGAAGTCAAAAAAGTTATTTTATGATTATTTTATGGTCTACAGCATGATAGTATTACCGTATAAAACTTTTGTTAATAAATTTCACCATTTACATACTTAATTTGATAAAAAGGACTAAATCGTGTAAAGTGAAAAAGTTGAGTTCTAATCGCTAGTGGTATTAAATAGCTATAGGACTTTAAAGTGGAGGTCCTTATATGGTAATTAGCCCATTAAAATTGATAGTGGATGAGCCTGGTTTGACATTATTGAAATTTTGGTTAGTTTTTAAGGTTAATTAAAATAAAACCAAATTATCATCATCTTCCATTATCATTTCACAACCGAAACTTAAAGAGAAGGAAGCCATTTTTGGTATTTAACATTCGACAACCCTAATTCCTTCAATTAGGTATGTATTTTTAATCTATTTTTAATGATTTATATATTTTCGGGATTGTTGTAGCTTAATCTAGCTAGCCCGGGGACTAATTTTTGAAACTGTTAAACTATTAGGGTTTTACCATTGATGAACATGCTTGATTTTTTGAATTTTGATGTTAGAAAATGAAGGGTTTTTGTTAGATAAACAACTTTTGTAAAGGAATTTTTTATGAAATTATCAGTTAGGGGTTAAATTGAAAATTGTGATAAATTCATGGCAAAATTTGTGAATTTGTGAAATATGTAGGAGCATGTACAAAAATCAGCTAGGCATGGGTAGGGAAAAATTGCATGAATTTCATTTTCTAAGCGTAGGGACTAAATTACAAATAAATTAATAGTATAAGGGGTAAAATGGTAATTTTTCCAAAAATAAGTGTTAGACTAAATTGAATATGAAATAGATTAAATTGGGTTAAATTTATCCGTATAGATCCAATTAGACTTCGTACGGAGTTAGATCAAGGCAAAGAGAAAATTCTCGGATTAATCGCCTCCGTATCTACATATACTAGTCGAGGTAAGTTTGTGTAATTGAATTAGATGCATGTGATTTGTATAATTTCCATGTATAAATATCAATCGCATATCCGACAACATACCACGATTACTGAGTCCCGTTTAAACCTTAGGAATTCGTAGGATAGAAATGACATGTCATTAGGGTTACCGATTCTCAACTCGTCTGAGCTTACCGATTCTTAGCTCATATGAGCTTATCGATTTACAATTTTGGAGATCATACCGATTCATAGCTCGTATGGGCATACATGTACAAGAATTGACGAATTACAGTTTAACACACTATGTGTGAGCTATCCCGAGTATTCAACGGTATTCTAAATGGTTCAACGAGCAATGTTCTGTTACAAGATGATATGAGTTCGATACAAACTATTATAGGTATATACGTGAAATATATGGAAATGATATTATATGATATTTTGAAACATGAAATGGATGATACATGCATATGAAACTTGCTTAATTATTATGTTCATCCATGTTCATTGGCTATTATATGTGTTTTAGATGGCTAACATGTTGGTGAATATGTGCTTGGGAATTTGGCCAAATTGAGTTGGAATATGTTAGGTTTACTTACCTAAATTGTGACTAAATGGTAAGTTAAATTCTATGTTATACGAACTGATTGAGCTTAAATGCTTACTCTGTTTATTTTTCGGGTTTTATAGTGAATCGGAAGCTCGTTCGGGTTGAAAGCTTGTCAAAGCAATATCACACTATCCATCGACTCTTTCGATACTTTTGGTTGTTTAATTTTGGTTATAATGGGATGTATAGATTATTTTGGCTAATGTTGGCCTAAATGTGTTGTTGTGATTGTGGCCACATGATTTGGCTTGTATCTTGGTATAATTTAGTATGTATATAGGTAGCTTTATCATGTTGACGTGTGGCTTGATATGGTAGAATGATGGAAGGTAAAATGGTGGTTTGAATATGCATTTTGTATAAGATTTAAAGCTTGATAGAATTGTTCTGAATTGGTACTTGTTTGAATGACTTATTTGGTTCTTTTTTTTTAGTGTACAAGTTATATGTGAATTATATGACCATTTGATGCTAGTGATTAAGTGGTATAATTGGTACGAAATGGTATGTTTTGATAATTGATCTACATAGTAAGTTTTGGTGCAAATATGCATATATGTTAGTTGACCAATATGTTATATTGAACACAAAGTTAGTCATGTTTATAAATTTTCATTTGAGGTGCCTAAGGGCATATTGGTTGTATGTGATCATACCATTTGTATAAGGCTACAAAATGCATGGTTTTGGTACCTTATTATGGCTTGCTTATATGCATAATCTTGGGTGTATGTTTATGCCAAATTGGGTGAGAAATATGACTTGTGAAATGGCCAATTTTCGTCCACATGGGCAGAGACACAGCTTGTGTCTCAGCCGTGTGTGACACACGACCAAGTGACATGGCCATGTATCCCTTGTAGCATTCAAATGGTTGCAAGTCAGGCTGCTACATGTCCTAGCACACGGCCTGATACACAGGCGTGTGAGGTCATTACAAAGGGTACATGGCCTAGCACACGGGCATGTGGCTTGGCCATGTGGCCGAAGTCAGTGAGTTACAAGGGCAGGGACATGGGCTGGGACACGACCGTGTGTCCCCATTTTGAATGTCCACACGGCCTAAGACACGGGCATGTCTCTTGGTTGCGTGAGTCATACGGCCTGGCCACACAGCCATGTGACTCCTGCAACTTTGAAATTTTTCAATGCTTTTTGAAAAATTGTCTGAGTTTCCGATTTAGTCTAGACTTGTTTCTAATGCATATTTTGGGCCTCGAGGGCTCGTATATGGGACAATATGAATGATTTTGATTGGTTTTTGATATTAATATTGATATGTTATGAAATGTCTGAAATTCTGTTTATTTGTACAGTAAACTACGGTAATATTTCGTAACCCCGTTCCAGCGATGGATACAGGTTAGGGGTGTTACAAAAGATCGAGGAAAAATTTGAAAAGATGTACATGTTCTTCGTATGTTTAAATAAAAAAAGCTCTATTCAAATGTCTAGCAAAAAGAGAAAAAATAAATACATAAAGTATTAAGAAGGTTCATGGGCATATGCTTCAAAATTAATTTTGGGGTGGGGGTTTTCACATACTATCACCAACGATAGACCTTATTTCTAAGCAAGTACACAATGCCTTTCAATTTCTGCTCTAGAGTACAGTCAAGATCCTCCAGAATCATTTCTGTCAACTCCATCCAATACTCAGCCACAGTGGGAGTCATACCAGCAACGCCTTTAAACATTTCTACCCCATTCAATCGGAGTCTTTTCGCAACAAATCTGTGAATCCTCAATCCAGTTTGGGCTCCAGCCATTATTTGCAACACTTTCAGCATTACTTGTGTCACGATGTCATCGTCGTTCTCATAGCCTCCACCACCATTGGCGGTGGAATTTTTGACATACTCTTAAAAAATCAGATTCTTGCCTAATACAGTGGGCGGCTCTACAAGTGTAACCTTACGCGGCCTACCCTACTACGTCTACCATAGGTGTTCATTTTATTCACAAAAATTAATATGCTAAAGGATATCTACAATTTAATCCAAAATTTCAAGCATTAGTCATCCTCCTAAATATTCTCAATCTAAAGTTTTATAGTTTATCTAAAGTTCCAATAGTAACTAAAGTAGGACCGGCACCAGAGTCTCAAATTTAATTTCCTATAGAAAATCAAATTTTCAAAATCTCTTGGCATGGTTTTTTCCCAAACTACCCTTTTTTGATGCATGTATGCAAACTGAATCAAATTTTCATAGTCTGAGTTTAAAAACCTGGGCTCTGATACCATCAAATATAACTTCTCCAACCCAGCCTAGATGTTAGACACGAATTTGAAATATTACATTAGTTAATTACTAGTAAGTTATTGGAGTTTTGAAAGCAATCATTTTAAAACAGTTGTTTATTTTTGAAAGAAAACTTAGTTAATTACTATTTTTTTACTAACCAAAATTCTTAACTATAAATTTGAAAGAGGAAAAGTGATACCTATTTTTTTAATATAAATCGGGCTTTATGCATAATTAATTAATAATCATAACTCAATATCCTAAATTTTAAATTAAATGTCAAGCAAGCTATAAAACAAAACAAAAAAAACCAACCCGATATCCTCTACTAAGGTTTGGAATAAAGTAATAGAATCTCTTAATACAATATCGAATAATAAGTATAAATAATTTAAATAAGAAACAAGCCAAGGCCCTCTGGATTTCGCGTCCGCGTCCTAACCTATTCGCTTATCTGTAAGGATGAAAATTTAAGGGGGAGTGAGCTGTGACGATCAATGTAAGTTTTATTCATAAGAAAATTAGTGCACACAGCCGGTAAGACACATTAAACAATATTGCATTAAATAATCACAATCAAACAGTAGTTCAGAGTATCGATTTTTCAATTTAACCATTATTAATATCATAGAACTTACACTAGAAATTTCAAAATAATGAGTTTTCAAATTTCCCACAATATACATATACATATATACATATATGCCATAAAAAAATTCCAGATTTGTATGCACGTGATTTTATAGATGTCATACAATTTCGATTTTAACAAAACAGATCCTACAAACCACAATGAGAGTTATCCTGAACTCCATCCACCAACACACCGAGTTGCGGTTAAACCACTATTGGTTCATAGATAAAACTGCCATTGGCTGTGCGCATACAACAAATCCTCACAGATGGAATCTAGCAATGGTTATGGATACACATCAAGTACCCACAGATGGAATCTGCCCTTGGCTATGGATACACATCAAACATATTCGCAGATAAACTGTCAAATCTTCCTATGCTCACATCATCCCTCCTTATGCAATGCAATGTAGCATATTTAATACAAGTCAATATGGTAGCAATTAATGTTCTTATAACATAGCAACTTAGTAGCAAAAGTTATGTTTTTCATGTGTTCTAATTAATAGTAACATGAGGCAAGTTGTATGTATGATCGCAAATATAGATACAATAGTCATATAAATTGTTCACAATTCATGCAAAAATATACAATTACGATATCAATTCAATCAAATAGGTCATGAATTCTAACAAGATCCATATTACCAGGGACTTAGTTAAACAAAATATTTAAACATTAAAATAGTTCAGGAATCAATTAGGGACTAATTTGAAAAAAACATAAAATTCTGGCAAAAACTGTGAAGCCTGAGAAACAGAGGACACACGATCGTCTGACCGGACCATGTGGAGGGGTTACATGGCTGTATGGCTAGGCAATGTGATAGACTGTGATCATGGAGAAATTACAAAATCAAGTTATAGGAGAGACACGATTGTGTGCCAAGCCGTGTTGAGATGTCTTGGTCATGTGGTTCACAAACTAGCCTAGGGTTTCAGGAGAGACAAGGCCATATGAGGGGTCGTATGGTCCACATGCCTGTGTCGCCGTAGCCTAGGTACGATTTTGCCCTGATTCACTTCTAAAAGAACACACACCTGTCACTGGGGTCACGAGCTACGATCCTCACATTCAAATCCATTTTAAGGTACCTAAATTGGGTCTTTCAAATAAAAATTACACAATAGTTAATGTTTGATTCCAAGATTCGATGATGTTATCAAAAGATTTGATAAGAATCGAGAAAGATAGTCTAATCGAGTTTCAAGATTAACGTGGATCGATGCTATTTCAAAAATTACAAGTTCTACTCGTAGGAACGATTGAATTATTGAACTTGGATGAGAGAAATGAGTGCTATCAATGTCAAGATCGACTATTGATGGAAAATGGTTCACACTTGGGATTGATTTTGATTCGAGAAATGAAAGGAATTTCAGCAATTGGAGAAAAAATATTTGCAAAGAAAAAGATGAAAAAGAAAAGGAAAAGAAGTAGGGAAAAAGAGAGACAAAATTCAATTTAATTTTACAAAGGAAACTATAATTCAATTGCAATTAGGAAAATATATTAAATAACTAGGGTTTCCAAATTTTCAAGTGATGAATGGTAAATTACTCATTCACCTCAAAAAGGTAAGAATGGGGGGAAGGATTAACGTGGCTTAAACCTAAGATGCAAGGGAGGAGAAGAGTGCTTAATCATTAGGCTGCTACCCATACATGGTAAGTTTTTTACTCCATTTAATTTATTTACATCCCTATTTGCTAAAAATAAAAATAAAAAAAATAGGATGGGTGTGCATAGAACCTAAAACCTCTAAGGACTGTGCTTGTAACAGCCCTTTGTCCAGTGGAGTCAAAAATAGTAGTTTCAGGACCAAAAATTTGATTTTATAGTCTTTAAATATTAATTATTTAATTTTTACGATGTTATTAGTGTTGTATTAAAATTTGGTTAGGAAATTTAATTATTTAGATAGTTAATTAAGAAAAAAGGATTAAATCGTAAAAATTGAGAAAGTTGAATGCTATTAATTAATAGTGTCAAATAACTATAGAAAGGTTAAATAAGTGGACTTGAATGCTAATTAAGTCATCATTACTTAAGTTGGACGGTAATAGGCTTAAAAATAGTAAATATTAAATGTATACAAAAAGCGTAAATTTATAAATAACTAAATAACCTTATCATAATAAAAACATGTTAAAATTTCATTCATCTTCTTCATTAAGCCTTTCAAAACCAAAAACCTAGAGGAAATAAGGGAAGACCATTTGGTTAAGTTTTAACCTTTGATAGGTAAGTGTAATTTCTCATGTTTTAAGTAATTTTTATGTTTTTGAACTCGTATTAGCTTAATCTAGCTAACTCGGGGACTAATTTGTAAACCTATTTAACGTTATGGATTATTTCATTGATAAGTTTGAGTTATTCTTGAAGTTTTATGAAAGATTATTGAGTGTGGTTGTTAGATAGGATATTTTGTAAAGTGGTTTTTGATTATTTTAATGTTTAAGGACTAAATTATTAAAAGTGATAAATTACAACGACTAGATATGAAATAACTGTAAATATAGGCTGTAATGAAGTCCTATAATGTTTGGCCAGGCTGGGTTTTAAATAATATTGGTTAAATTGCATGTTTGGGGCCTAGGGACTAAATTACATAAAAGTAAAATATTGGGAGTAAATATGTAAAAATGCCTAAAAGGAATTAATTTAATAGAATTAATTAATTTTTGTTATTGGAATTAGTAGTTGAATGAAATTATAATTCTAGATCAAGAACAAGTGAAAAACTAGGGAAAAGATAAAATTACAGAATAGTCCCTATACCTTGTTGTGCTGCAATATAGTCAAGTAAGTTCGATCGATTTAATTCTAATACATTTTTAAAAAGCATATTAGATTAAATTATATTGTTGAATTTTCATTAATACAAATAATGTCTTGTAAATGAAAACTGATGTAATGAAACCATAGCACCCTTTTCTGTTGATAAATCCTGAGCTGGATGAACATAGGATAGAGTACGACTGGCATGCCAATAGGTTATTTTGCGTACGGTATGGAATTGATATGAGATGTGATGATGATTTGTGTATATCCTATGTTCACTGAGTATATTGAAGTCCTGCAATTGTTGTGGACTTTTGAGTTATACTACAATGTTTTCTAGTGTGTTACGGAGGCGGATGTTAGCCTATGGGCTAGGCACTTAGTGTCGTGGTGGGTTATTGGCTAGATTAGCTCATATGACTATCTGGTGTGTTCTGGATGGCTAACCGTGTACTTTTATTTGCATATCGTTCATCGAGCATTTTCCATTGAATACTGAATGTTATTGAAATGTGGAAAAATTGATTTACATTTATTGTTGAGCATTAGTCACCTATTGAGAGCTGTGATTGACAAGAATTCTGTTAATAACCTTGTTGACAGGAACTATTTTCATTAATCTTGTTATTTGAATCATTATATTTGATTCAGTAAGCTTTATCGTTTAATTGACGAACTTACTAATCTTTATGTAAGTTTACTCGTGTTCTTGTCTTCTTCTTTTGAGATTACATTTTTGTGGAATTCAGGAGATCGAATCAACTCGAAGAATCACACTATCCGAGGACCTCTTTGGTAGATTTTGAATTTAACTTGGCTTACATGGCATGTAATAGGACCTTTTGGTCATGATTGTATGGTTCACAAGTATTTTGTAATATGTTATGTGTTGTGCTTTTAATGTGGTGGAATGACTAACTGTTGTGGTATGCTTGTTAAAATCCTAGTTTAAGCACGAGTGGTCAAGCATGGAATGGTAAGTTTGATATGAATTAAGCAAGGTATGTTGGAATTGAATGCAAGTTATTTGTTAGTGAGTTGAGACATGTGTAATGTAATTCAGGTAGGTGAAAATGTTAAATGTTTGTAATGTGGTGCCATTAGTGACACATTGGTTAGGCTTTAGGATGTTTGGTTTGGCATGTTTTGGGTGTTATTGAAATGCATTTTGAAGTCTTATAATCATGTGTTGAGAATTGGGTTTAGTACATAAGAAATTGGATGTGGAAGTGCCAAGTTTGAGTTATTTTTGGGCACACACGGCCAAGGACACAGGCTGTCACATAACTGTGTGTCACATGGGCAACCCACATGGGCATGTGCCCTGAGAGTGTTAGGTTCAGGGTTCACGCGAACAGGCACATGACATTCGACATGACCGTGTGACCTAACTCAGTAAGTTACACGGATGAGCACATGGGCATGTACAATAACCACTCGACCATGTCTAGAGCCACACAATCTGGGCTCTGTCACACGGCCGTGACCCCTATTTTGAAAATTTTCAGTTTTTTTCCTTAAATGTTTTGATTTGCTTCAAATTGGTTCCTGATTGTTCCTAAACTATTTTTAAGGTCTCGTAAGCTCAATTTAAAGCACGTAAATATATGTTCTAACTCAATCTAAATTATTTACGAAATTTTTAGTTAATTTGGTAAATTTGATGCTATTTGTTATTATTTATTCTGAATTGTACGATAATACTCTGTAACCCTAATTTGGCGATGGGTATAGGTTATGGGTGTTACATTTAGTGGTATCAAAACTACTGTTTAGTCAATTCTTGGAAACAGAAAATAGTTTAAATGAAGTCTAGAATTACATGCCATATAAACTTGTGATAGTGTGATATTGATTGATCCGATCTAACCTATTTTCTTGTAGATTTTAAAATAATCATTTGATTTTGATCATGATGAAACTAATGATGTTAACAGTGATATTTCGACTACTGATTCTAGTGCAAGTCATAGTATGCCAATTCCACAAATGTCTGAAGATGAAGTTAAAAATATGTTCTTTGGTTTAATGGGACAATGGTTTTCTAAGTCTATGATAAACAATCCAGTGGCTTAGCAACCTCCACCCCCTACTATACCCTATGTTACACCTCCTATGATAACTCTACCCCCTCCAACAGCTGAAATGAGTCGACAAGTTCCAGTTGACAAAGTTAGAAAATATGGTACTAAAGAATTCGAGGCAGAACTAAAATGTGTCGTATAATTATTGAAAGATGAAACTCACAGCTGGTGGTCAATGTTAACAGCGGTAGTATCAAGAGATAACATCAACTAGGAATTTTTCAAAACAAAATTTAAAAAGTATATCAACAAAAGATACCTAGATCGGGAAAAGAAAGAATTCTTGGAATTAGAATAAGGAAACAAATCAGTAGCAGAATATGAGAGAGAACTTGTGCAACTTAGTAAGTATGCTAGAGAAATTGTGTCGAACGAGGAGGAAATGTGCATCCGTTTTAAAGACAGGTTAAATGATGAAATCAAGATGATGATTGGCAAGACTGAGATATGACAGTTTGTAGTTCTATTTGATCGAGCACAGAAGATGGAAGAAATCTATAACTACAAGAGGCAAAGAGAGGGAAGGCTCAGGAATTCAGTAAAAGAAACTTTCCTAGGTCCTTTTTGCACCACTACCAAAGAAAGTAAAAGAAGATAATAACCATATCACTACATCATCCGAGTTTTTGAGTAGAAGTAAATCGAGATAGCATGATCCAAGTTCCAAAATAAACCTGCTGACAGTGTGGCCAGTGTCTGAAATGCTCCGAGACTGGTATGTGAACATTGTGGTAAACCACATATTGGTGAGTGTAAGGCCAAAATGAGTGCATGTTTTAGATGCGGGTGAACTGATCTTTTTGTATGTAACTTTCTAAAAATGGTTTGAGAGAATGACGACCGGAGTGAGAAACTCGTGCCTACACCACAGAAGAGAAACGTCCTACTCAAAAGTAATACGGGTGTGAACCGCAGTCGTACTAAAGATACAACTACCAGCTCTGAAGTCAAAGCACCTGTACAGGCTTATGCTATCCAAGCCAAAGAAGAGGCTGCTGCGACTGACGTCGTTATCAGTATATTTTATCTCTTTGATGTTACTTTATATGCATTGATTGACCTTGGGTCGACTCATTCGTATATTTGCACTTCATTGGCTATGGATAAAAATTTACCTATTGAGTCAATCGAATTTGATGTGCAAGTTACAAATCTACTAGGTCAAAGTGTAATAGTTAATTTAATATGTAATAGTTAATTTAATTTGATGTGTACCAGTGTTGTTTGTGAGGAAGAATGGCGGTTTGTTGAGATTGTGTATAGACTACCAGCAGTTGAATAAAGTGACGATTAAGAATAAATATCCTTTACCTTGTATTAATGAGTTGTTTGATCAGTTGAAAGGTGGAACTGTGTTTTCTAAGATAGATCTCAGATCGGGATATTACCAAATGCGAGTAAAAGACTATGATCTACCAAAAACAACTTTCGGAACCCGATTCAATCACTATGAATTTTTTATGATGCCTTTCGGATTAACTAATGCTCCTGCTCCTTTCATGGATCTGATGAACCAAGTTTTTTAGCCTCAGTTGGATCAATTTGTGGTTTTATTTATTGATGATATACTGATCTACTCTAAAATAGAATCTAAGCATGCTCAGCATTTGAGAACTGTATTACAGATTCTGCACGAAAAATAGTTGTATGCAAAATTCAAAAAATATGAGTTCTGGCTTCAAGAGGTTGGATTTCTTGGACACGTGGTTTTTTCTAATGGGATACATGTTGGTCAGAGTAAGATCTCTGCCATTGTTAACTGGAAAGCTTCGAAAAATTTTTCAGAGGTACAAAGTTTTCTAGGATTAGCAGGTTATTATAGTCGTTTTGTTAAAAAAATTCTATATAATAACCTCACCAATGACTAAGTTGCCACAGAAGAATGTTCGATTTGTCTGGTCAGATGAGTGCTAGTAGAGTTTTGATCGGTTAAAAAAATGTTGACAGAAGCTCCCCTACTGACACAGCCAGAATCTAGGAAAAATTTTATGTATACAGTGATGTGTCACTCAGCAGACTGGGTTGTGTATTAAAGTAAGTCGAGAAAGTAATAGCTTATGCTTCTCATTAGTTTAAGCCATGTGAAAGGAACTACCCGACTCATGACATAGAGTTAGATACTATTGTTTTTGCTCTGAATATATGGCGTTACTATCTCAACGGTGAAAAATGTCACATATTTACAGATTATAAAAGTCTAAAGTATTTGATGACTCAAAAGAAGTTGAATTTGAGACAGTGACGGTAGCTAGAGCTATTAAAAGATTACGACCTTGTGATTGACTATCATCACAGGAAAGTTAATGTTGCTGCAGATACATTAAGTCAAAAATTGTTATTCGTATTGAGAGCATTGAATGCTCATTTGTCACTTAAGGGTGATGGTTCTGTTTTAGCAGAATTGAGGACTAGACCGTTATTTGATTAACGGATTCGGGAGTTGCAAGATGACAACCTGAAGTTGTTAGCTAAACCAGAGCAAATCCAAAATGATTCGTCTACCGAATTTACTATAGAAGCTGACAGTATGATGTATTTTCGTAACAGGCTGTGTGTTTCGAATAATCCAGAGCTAAAGCGAGACATTTTATTAAAGGCTCACAATAGTACATACTTCATTCATCCGGGTAGTACTAAGATGTTTAATGACCTGAAGAAAATGTATTGGTGACCAGGTATGAAATGTGAGATTTCTGATTTTGTAAGTAAATGTCTGGTTTGTCAGCAGGTGAAGGCTGAACATCAAGTACCGTCAAGATTACTATAGTTTGTTACCATTCCTGAATTAAAATAAGAGCAAGTTACGATGGATTTTGCTTCAGGATTGCCTGTGACTAGAGGTGCTCATGGGCCAGGCGGCCCGACCCGGCCCGACGGCCCGCTCGAAATATGGGAGGGTTTAGGTAAAAATATAGGCCCAAAATATGGGCTTGGGCAAAAAAACAAGGCCCGATTAAAAAACGGGTCGGGCCTCGGGCACCACTTTTGTGGCCCGGGCCCGGCCCGGCCTGAATATAATAAAATTTTTTATTTTTTTTATTTTTTTACTTTTAAAATACTTTTTTTTAAAATTTTTTAATTTTAAAATATTTTTAAAATATTTTTAAAATACTTTTTTAATTTTTTTAATTTTAAAATATTTTTAAAATACTTTTTTAAATTTTTAAAATAAATTTTTGGTATTTATTTAAAAAACGGGCCGGGCCGGGCCGGGCCGTGCCCGGGCCCGGGCTTATGAATTTTTTCCCGAGCCGGGCCTGGGCAAAATTCTAGGCCCATATTTCGGGCCAAGCCAGGCCCAGGCGTAGGACCCGGGCCAAAATTTTTTTCTGGGCCCGGCCCGGCCCATGAGCACCTCTACCTGTGACACCGAGAAAGAAACACCCAGTCTGGGATATTGTTAACAAATTAACAAAGACAGCTCATTTCATTCCAATCAAAATTGGTTATTCACTCGAGAAGTTAGCAAAGTTATATGTATCAGATATTGTTAAATTGCACAAAGTGCCCTTATCTATTATTTCTGATAGAGATTCGAGATTCACCTCGAGATTTTATGGTAAACTTCACGAGGCTCTAAGTGCTAAACTTAATTTTAGCACAGCTTATCATCCGCAAACAGATGGGCAATTAAAACTGGTAATACAGATTTTGAAGGATATGTTACAATGTTGCATTCTAGAGTTTGAAGGTAGCTGGGAAAAGTATTTACCGTTGGCAGAATTTGTGTATAATAACAGCTATCAATCCAGCATTAAAATGGCCCTGGTTGAGGCTTTATATGGAAGGAAATGTAGAACACCATTATACAGGTCAAAGTTGCGTGAATCTAAGTTAGTTTGTACAGACTTGATTCGTGAGACTGAAGACAAGGTCTGTATAATACAGGACTGCTTAAAAGCAACATCAGATCGTCAGAAATCATATGCAGATTTGAAAAGAAAGGATATAGAATTTTTTGTTGGCGATCGAGTGTTCTTGAAAGTTTCACCTTTGAAGAAAGTATTTTGGTCCTTGGAAGAAAGTACTTTGGTTTGACAGAAAAAGAAAGTTGAGTCCAAGGTTTATTAGGCCGTATGAGATTACAGAAAGAATTGGTCCTATAGCTTACACACTAGCCCTACCTTGGAACTTGAAAAGATTCATAATTTTTTTCATGTTTCGATGCTGAGATAGTACAGGTCAGATCCTTCACATGTAATTACTCCCTATAAGGTTGAGATACAACCAGATTTTTCGTTTTTTGAAGAACTGATCAGAATCCTGGCTCGAGAAGTAAAAAATTTTGAAATAAAAGGGTACCATTAGTAAAAGTTTTATGGAATCGGCATGGGTTCAAGTAAGCTACATGGGAAACTAAAGACTCAATGAAATCACAGTACCCTAACCTATTCACCGATAAGAAATTTTGAGGACGAAATTTCCTAAGGGGGAGAGTTGTAACGGCCCATTTTTTTAGTGGTATCAAAAATAGTAGTTTCGAGACCAGAACTCTGACGTGGTAGTCTGTAAATATTAATTATTTAATTTTTACGAGGTTATTAGTGTTCTATTAAAATTTGGTTAAGAAATTTTATCGTTTAAATAATCAAATAAGTAAAAATGATTAAATCGTAAAAGTTGAGAAAGTTGAATGCTATTAATTAATAGTTTCAAATAAATATAGAAATGTTAAATAAGGGGACTTGAATGGTAATTAAGTCATCATTACTTAAGTTGGACAGTAATGGGCTTAAAAATAGTAAATATTAAATGTATACAAAAAGGGTAAATTTGTAAATAAGTAAATAAGCTTATCATAATAAAAACATGTTAAAATTTCATTCATTTTCTTAATTAAGCATTTCAAAACTGAAACCCTAGAGGATATAAGGAAAAACCATTCGGTCAAGCTTTAACGTTTGATAGAAAGGTGTAATTTCGCCCATTTTTAGTAATTTTTATATTTTTTAGCTCGTATTAGCTTAACCTAGCTAATTCGATGAGTAATTTGTAATTTTTTTTAATTTTATGGATTATGCCATTGATGAGTTTGAGATATTCTTGAAGTTTTATGAAAGATTATTGAGTGTGGTTGTTAGATAGGATTATTTTGTGAAGTGGTTTTTGATGATTTTAATGTTTAAGGACTAAATTGTTAAAAGTGATAGATTATAAGGACTAGATATGAAATAAATGTAAATATAGGTTGTAATGAAGTCCTATAAGATTCTTCTACGATGGGTTTTAATTAAATAATATTGGTTAAATAGCATGTTTGGGGCCTAGGAACTAAATTGCATAAAAGTAAAATATCGGGGGTAAATTGTAAAAATTCCTAAAATGACTTAATTGCATAGAATGAGTTAATTTTTGTTTTTGGAATTAGTAGTTGAATGAAATTATAATTCTAGATCAAGAACGACTAGAAAAATTAAGGAAAAGAGAAAATTATAGAATAGTCCTTGTACCTTGTTGTGTTGTAGTTTAGTCAGGTAAGTTCGATCGGTTTAATTTTAATACATTTTTAAAAATCATATTAGATGAAATTATATTGTTGAATGTTGATTAATACAAATAATGTCTTGTAAATGCAAACTGATGTAATGAAACCATAGCACCCTTTTCTGTTGATAAATCCTGAGCCAGATGAACGTAGGATAGAGTATGATTGACATGCCAATAGGTTATTTTGCGCGCGGTATGGAATTGATATGAGATGTGACGATGATTTGTGTATATCCTATGTTCACTGAGTATATTGAGGTCCTGCAATTGTTGCGAACTTTTGAGTTATACTACAATGTTTTCTAGTGTGTTACGAGGGCGGATGTTAGCCTATGGGCTAGGCACTTAGTTTCGTGGTGTGTTATTGGCTAGATTAGCTCATATGAGCGTCTGGTTTGTTCTGGATGGTTAACCATGTACTTGTATTCGTATATCATTCATTGGTCATTTTCCAATGAATACTAAATGTTATCGGAATGTGGAAAATTTTATTTGTATTTATTATTGAGCATTACTCACCTGTTGAGAGTTATGATTGACAGGAATTCAGTTAATAACCTTGTTGACAGGAACTATGTTTATTAATCTTGTTATTTGAATTATTATATTTGACCTGATAAGCTTTATCGTTTAATCGACGAATTTACTAAGCTTTATGTAAGCTTAATAAGCTTTATCGTTTAATCGACGAATTTACTAAGCTTTATGTAAGCTTACTTGTGTTCTTGTCTTCTTCTTTTGAGATTACATTTTTGTGGAAGTCGGGAGATCAAATCTACTCGAAGAATCAGACTATCCGAGGTCCTCTTTGGTAGATTTTGAATTAACTTGACTTAAATGACATGTAATAGGACCTTTTGGTCATGATTGTATAGTTCACAAGTATTTTGTAATGTGTTATGTGTTGTGCTTTTGATGTGGTGGAATGACTAACTACTGTGGTATGCTTGTTAAGATCCTACTTTAAGTATAAGTGGTCAAGCATGGAATGGTAAGTTTGATATGAATTAAGCAAGTTATGTTAGAATTGGGTGCAACTTATTTGTGAGTGAGTTGAAACTTGTGTAATGTAATTCAGGTAGGTGAATATGTTAAAGTGTTCGTAATGTGGTGTCATTGGTGACACATTGGTTAGGTTTTAGGATGTTTGGTTTGTCATGTTTTGGGAGTCATTGAATTGCATGTTGAAGTCTTATAATCATGTGTTAAGAATTTGATTAGGCACATAAGCAATTGGATGTGGATGGGTAAAGTTTGGGTCATTTTTGGGCACACACGGCCTAGGACACGGGTTTGTCACACGGCCTTGTGTCACACACAGCAGTGTGCCCCGAGCGTGTTAGGTGTAGGGTTCACACGGGCTGGCACATGGTCGTGTGAGCCAAGTTAGTGAGTTACACGGGTGAGCACATGGGCATGTGGAATAACCACACGACCATGTTTGGAGCCACACAGCCTGAACACACGGCCGTGTGACCTCTGTTTTGAAAATTTTTCATTTTTCCTTGAATATTCTGATTTGCTCCGAATTGGTCCCTAATTGTTCCTAAACTATTTTTAAGGCCTCGTAGGCTCGATTTAAGGCTCGTAAATGTATGTTCTACCTCAACTTGAATTATTTATGAAATTGTTAATTAATTTGGTAAACTTGATGATATTCTTTACTATTTGTTTTAAATGGTATGGTAATACTCTATAACCCTAACCCAGCGATGAGTAAAGGTTGTGGGTGTTACAGTGCTAACTGCCTAACCTTCAGACCAAAGTCATTTATTGGTTATTTATTTCATCTAACCCTATATATTTTGGGGTGTTACATTGGCATCTAAAAAATAAGGGTTCAAATCTTCGCATTAATATCACCCTCTTTGTATTGTAATTTTACAAAAGAAAAAAAAATAGATAAATTTACTGCTATATTTTAACTTTATCTTGAACTTTGTCATTTTACATTTGTTTGATTGAATTTTGTTACTAAAGTTTGATTTTTTTATTGAATCTTACTATTCAATTTTAATTTAAAAAATTTGAAGACAAAATTTAATAAAAAAATTTAATATTTTATTTTAATATTTAAAATAAAACTAATTAGTGTATTAGTAATGAATAAAAAAGTGATTTATAAAAGGTAAAAAAGAATCATTTTTCAATTTTCAAATATTTCTTTCATTAAATAAAATTTCTAATTTATTGTTATTTATTAAAATAAAATTTTGAAATTTTTATAAAATAAATGGACAGGGAGTAATGAACAAAGAGAGAGCGTATTTTATCGATCAATGGGATATTTACAAAGCTTCTCCAAAGTTTATTTCTAAGCATAAAAAGTATAAATGAAGTAGAGATCTACTTCTAATAACTATTAGAATTTAAAATACATCAAAACTTATCTTAATCTTGATGGACATCCACTTAATAAGATATTCATAACACTCCCCCTTGGATATCCATTGGTAGATATGTGTCTCGTTAAAACCTTACTAAGATAAAAACCCTGTGGGAAAAAATTTCCAAGTGAAGGAAAAAGAGTATACATATCTATAATATGCATAATATGCTGCCTCATTAAGAATCTTATTAGGAAAACCCAATTGGACAAAACCTCGGTTAAAGGAAAAAGAGTACAGCGCGTATTTACTCCCCCTCATGAAAGCATCACATACTTTCTCATATTCTACGTATTCAATCTTAAATACTAGTCTTTCAAATGACTATTTGAATGTATCTGCTAAGCATTTATATCACCATTCTTTTGAAACTCATGACTGAGGAAAAAATTGGGGGGAAATATATTTTGATCTCTTCAAGAGTTTCAACAATAATCATAGTAAACTTTAATAATGATTCTTCTGTAAAAATACTAATAAGTATTTTGGATCATTTTATAATCCTCCTTCAACTACTATTCACTAAGTCAAATTTGCCACATATGTTCAAATTATTTCAATTCATATAAATGAACAATTTCTCGATAATTTTAATATGCTTCTGGCATTCTAAATCCAAGGATTTTAATATAAACTTTACACTATATAGTAATTCATAAAAGGTTGTAACAACAACCATTAGATGCAAGATAAATCTTTTATGAACTGTCAATTTAATAATATATCTAAAGGTTATTGTATCCACCACAAAAGAATATTATATATATTCATAATCAATATTTGGGCTTAGTGAAAAACTTCATATTTTTATTCTAATTTTACAAAACTATTTCATTTGTACCCTTACTAGCTTTATACCTTTAGATATTTGGACTACTAGTCCAAAAACTTCACGAATTTAATTGTACTTGAGTTGCGTCTTTCTATTTTAAACAATCTATTCCATAGATTTATTCAAGATTCTCTTTTTCTTTCATTATTTCAACAATAATATTGCATGACCACTTTTATTATCGGTTCCATATTTTCTCAAATTGACATAACGTATCAAGTTTATTTTCACTATTTTAATCTTCAGTTTCAGGTACTTAAATCTCTTCTGGAGTTTTACTTACTAGTTATGATTTGGGTCTCTTCTAGAGTTCCCGCCTCTACTATATGACCATCTAGTAGAATTTTCATCTTTGGAACCGATCAATCTATTATTTATTTTAATTGGTTGTCCTACTAGGACTTTGATTCAAATTAAAATATTAGATGGTATATAACACTTTACTATTCTTATTAAGTTTTTAAATACATCTGACAGTTAACTTGTAATGAGTTATCCTTGTTGAACTTCTTGTTCAAATTAATCTCCCCCTAACTCATTACAAGTTATTATTTCTCTCCCCCTAATGTCGGGAAAACTATCAAATCAAAATTGTAATCACAAATCATGTTATAATTGAATCTCCAATACATTCAAAACAGTAAATAATACAAAGAGACTTGTAATTAATATATATTCCCAACCTTCTTTAAGGATTCACTCATCTTTATTCGTTGTGGTGGAGTAACTGAAACATATACGCACATACAAACATGATCTCATGTTGAAATAGGAAGTTTAGTTCTCATAAGTAATGGTTTAGACATTAATCAGAGGCGTTCAATCAATAATTTCTCTAAACCATTATACGCATAAATAACAAATTTTACAAAAGTTTTTCAAACTCAATCAATAAAAGACTGAGATATAAACTTATCAGTATTAGCAAAATGAATTGTCTTAATTGCATTATCTAAAATTAATTATTTAAACAAGTAATCTTTCAAACGACAAATTGCAAATTGATAATACATATGTGGTTATTTGTAGATGCATCTACCAAAATAATATAATATCAAAACCATCCACATAGTGGATGAATGGGCATATATTCATTTCAGAAATGCAAGACACTAAATCCCAACTTTAGCTAGTGAGTTTCTAACAATCAATTTTCATTGAGAACAAGCAACAAATGAGAATTCTTTAAACTAAAGAATCTCCTGGTTCTTTAATGAATGTCCATATGAATTCATAATTAATTTTCGCATCATATATGATCATTAAATAATCTTTTGGTTCTTTAATGAATGTCCATATGAATCCTTAATTAATTTTCGGATCATATATGATCCAAGATGGTCTAACTGGTCACGCTAAGTAGTAAATGTATTTGCATCAGTAAACTTCTGGTGTACTTAACATGCGTTTCAACTGTACTAAATTGTAACAAATTGATAATTTTACTAACAATCCTTTTACTTTGTATCCACATATAAGTACTATTGTGACATCCACTTCATAAGATATTCATAACAGAAATAATATTTTTCATGTGAAATTTTGTTTTCAAATAAACAATATCAATATTAAGTGATAGAATTTAATTAAAAATTAAAATCAATGGAAAACTTCAAAGTTTAGTGGCAATCATATTCAACAATCAATTAAAATATAATGTGAATTTCCAATATTCGTTAAATTTAGATTTTAATTTTTAACCTGTATATATTAATCTATTTTTTTCAAAATATGAAATTTATATAGAATATATTATTTTCCCACATTTGTGAGTTTCACACATTTTAGTTTATCTATTTATATTGACTATCAGACAATTACGTCTTAGCTCAGTTGGTATTAGTATTGTAGAAGAATGTCTCTTATTTTGACCAAAATTTATTTTGGCTTTTCTTCTCCTAGTTAAAAATTTTTTTTAGTTTCTCACTTAAACTCTAATTAACCTAGAGTCGATGTAGTCATATATGCTAAGAATTTCAGCCTATAAATAGAACTTAGTTACTCTAGGTTTTAATATAACAAAATATTTAGATTGACTGAATTTTGTTCTTTGTTTCGAAAGGTTTTTCTTGTAGGTTTTTGGGTTTTCTTTTAATTCTCTCCATCTTTTGTATTCTCCTTTATTATAGTGAAATCTCTTTTTGCTCGTGGTTTTTTATCTTCTATTGAGGAGGTTTTTTCACGAAAAATTTGTGTGCTTTATCTTTTCGCTTCTTATTTTCTTCATTTTTTTGTTGTTTAATCGAGTTTATAGCCAACAAACTAGTATCAGAGCTATTTCTATTTTCATAGTCCACCCGTTCAAAGATGGCATTGTCAAGGTTTGATAATGAGAAGTTCGACAGGATTACAAATTTTAATTTGTGGCAAGTTCGGATGATGATAATACTGATTCAAAACGGTCTAAAAATGATCGTTATAAGGAAAAAAAACCCGTAGATATGGATCAGTCAGAATGGGAAAAGCTCGATGAAAAGGCTATAATCACTATTCAATTATGCCTCACGAATAACGTGTTATAGGAGGTTATTAAGGAGAAAACAGTGTCTGCGTTATGGAAGAAACTAGAAGCCTTATATATGACGAAATCTCTAACCAATAGGTTAGTATTAAAACAACGTCTGTACACGTTCAGAATGTTCGAAGGTGAGTTCATTAGAGTTTTCTACCCTTCTTAATGACTTCAAGAATCTCAAAGCAGAGATTAGTGATAAGGATCAAGCTATGTTATTGTTATGTTCTTTGCCTTCTTCTTATAAAACTTTCAGGGAAACTTTTATTTATGGGAGAGATCAACTCTCACTCGAGGATATGAAGGGGAATCTTCTGAGCAATGATAAACTCGACAACAAGTTAGGCCCAAACACAAAATCAAACGGGCAAGCCTCAGTTTTAGTTGCAAGAGGCAGACAACAAATTAGAAAGATAGATCGAAATAAGTCTAAAGCAAGGTCCAAATCCAGATATCGTGACAAATATTGTACCTATTGTAAAAAGATAGGTCATGTTAAGGTAGAATGTTGGAAACTTCAAAATAAAATCAAAAGGGATGTTAAAAACGACGAGAAAGTTAAGCAGAAAGTCGAAGTTACTGGTACTAGTGTAGCCGAGGATAGAGGTGATAATTTCTTGTTCATGTCAACAAGTAAAAGCTCTCATCTTACTTCCAAATAGATCTTATATTCAAGGTGCTCCTATCACATGTGTCCCAATAAGGACTGGTTTTCCACATACAGTTTAGTTGAGGATGGAGTCGTTATGATAAGGAATAACTCTCTATGTAAAATATCCAAAATCAAAACAATACAAATTAGGATGCACGATGGAATTATTCGGACACTGTTAGATGTTAAGTATGTTCTTGATTTAAAGAAAAATCTTATCTCATTAGGAATTTTGGATTATAACGGTTGCAAGATAGTCATTGAGTCAAATGGCTTAAAAGTTTCTCATGGGGCTCTTGTTGTGATGAAAGGACAGAAAAAGGGCAGCCTATACGTTCTGCAAAGGTCAACGGTTATTGGTGCAACTACAATTACCAAAGAAAAGCTTAAATCGCCACCACGTCGCGACGAGAATCAACCTTACGTCGCGACGACACGACGTGACTCTTTCTCCACCGATTCTGATTCAACCAAACTTTGGAACATGCGACTAGGTCATATAAGTGAGAAATGTATAAGAATCTTGTGCAATAGAGGTCTTCTCAAAGACACTAAAGTTGGTAAGTTAAGTTTCTACGAGCATTGCGTTTTCGATAAACAAATCTGAGTCAGTTTTGATTCAGCAATGCACAGAATAAAAGGGACTTTAGATTAAGTTCATTCTGATTTATGGGGTTCATCTTCAAACATCTCAAATGGAGATAATAAATATTTCCTAAATTTTATTGATGATCACTCCAGAAAAGTTTGGGTTTATTTCTTGAAACTGAAAAGCGAAGTCTTCGAAATCTTCAAACAGTAGAATACACTATTAGAAAAATAAATCAGAAAATCCATGAAATGGTTGAGAACGAATAATGGTTTTGAGTTCTGTTCATCAGATTTTAAATTATTTATGCAAACGAGAAGGAATTAAAAGACATCGAATCGTTGTTGGAACTCTGCAACAGAATAGAGTTGCAGAAAGAATGAACAGAACCTTGCTAGAAAAGGCTCGATGCATGCTTAGGGAAGGAATTTTTGGCTGAAGTCGTAAACCTAGCAAGTTAATTGGTAAATCAATCTCCTCGTCGAGCATTGAATGGTAAAGTTCCAGAAGAGATATGGTCAGATAACCCTTCTAATTATTCTAATCTTAGAATTTTCGTGTCCTGCTTATGCTAAAGTTAGCCAGATAAAGCTCGAACCAAGGGTTATTAAATGCATCTTTCTATGATACTCTGTCAGTACAAAAAATTTTAAGTTGTGGTGCTTGGAATCTGATAAAATAATTTTTAGCGAAGATGTTACATTTGATGAATCTGCCATGTTTCAATCAGAAAAAGGGGACTTTTACTTTTAAAGACACAACAAATCAGAGTTTCTCAAGTAAGATGGAGTCAAAAATTGAAACAGGGTGCGACGTCATGACGAGCAAATGCCTAACATCGCAACAACGTAACGAACAAAGTTCTCATCCCAACGAAGAGTCTCACGATGTCGCGACAACACAAAAAAATTCTTATTCTTGTAAGTTTAAAGTTGTTTCAACTTTGTTTGGGGTTCCATCCAACCCTCAGGTACCCTCACCATCTTAGTTAACTTATTATAAGTTGGCTCATAATAAGAAAAGACGAGAAATACGACCACCGTAAAAATATTGTGAAGGAAACCTAGTGGCTTATGCTCTAAGTGTTATTGAGAGCATTGATTCAACGATCCTTCATGTTATTATGACATAGTTCAAGCCTGTTGTTCTAGAAAATGACTCGTTTCAAGGGAAGAAGAGATGGAATTGCTTAAAAATAACGAGACTTGAAGGCTAGTTAAGCCACCCATCGGTAAAAGAATAATTGGTTGCAAATATATGTACAAGGCAAAACTGGTTACAAAGGGCTACAGTCAAGTGGAGGGAGTTGATTTTCATGATGTTTTCTCTCTCGTTGTGAACATACGTCCATTCGGGCGCTTTTAGCCCTTATTGCATTAAATAATCTTAAGTTAGAGCAGTTAGATGTAAAGACTGCTTTCTTTCACGGTGACCTTGAGGAGGACATCTACATGCAACAACCAGAAGTCTTCAAATTTGAAGGTAAATAAGATCATGTTTGCCTCTTACAAAAAAGTCTTTGTATGGTTTGAAATAGCCTCCTCGACAATTGTATAAAAAGTTTGACTCATTCATGTTGAGTATTAGTTTTTCTCGAAGTAAGTATGATAGTTATGTTTATCTACAATGTTTTGATGATGATTCTTTTATATATTTGTTGTTTTATGTTCATGATATGTTAATTACGGCTAAGAATCTATCTGATATTGATCGTCTTAAAATGATTCTTAACTCTAAGTTCGAGATGAAGGATTTAGGCAAAGCAAAAAAAAATCTGGGGATGGAAATTTTGAGAGATAGACATTTCAGGAAATTATTTTTATCGCAACAAAGGTACATCAAGAAAATCCTTGAGCGATTTGATATGCAAGATGCAAAATCGATAAGTACGCTTTTAGTTGCACACTTTAAACTTTCAATTTCAAATTCCCCACAAAATGAAAAAGATGAAAGGTATAGGTCAAAAGTACCTTATTCAAGTATAGTTCGAAGTTTGATGTATGTAATGGTATGCACCCGTCCCAATATTTCACATGCTATTAGTGTTGTTAGCCGATACATGGCCAATCTTGGTAAGTTACACAGCAAGTAGTTAAGTTGATTTTCATATATTTACAAGGTACTTCTAACATGTGCTTAGAGTTTGAAAGAACTCAAAAGGGTTTAGTCAGATATGATGATTCTGATTATGCATGAGACTTAGATCAAAGGTCTTTCACAAATTACCTATTTGCTTTTGGGAATTGTGCCATTAGTTGGAAAGTGACATTTTAAGCTACAGTGGCTTTGTCGACTACTGAAGTAAAATACATGGCAATTACAGAAGTAATAAAAGAAGCAATTTGGTTAAGGGGTTTGTTCAGTGAACTGGTAAGTGAAAAAGAGGCAACTGTCGTATATTATGATAGTCAAAGTGTCATACATCTTTCCAAAGATCAAATGCATCACGAGAGAATGAAGCACATGGACATTCGTTATCATTTTGTAAAAGAGGTGATCATTCAAGGGGATATTCAGATTCTTAAAATTGGCACAAAACACAATTTGGCCAACATGTTGACAAAGAGCGTTCTAGTTTCAAAGTTTGAGCATTGCTTGGACTTGGTAAGTATTTGACGAAGAATCAATTAAGCCCATAATAGGGATCGACAATAGAGTTGGTCCAAATACGAGTCAAGATGGAGATTTGTGGAAGAATGCCTCTTATTTTGACCAAAATTTATTTTGGCTTTTCTTCTCCTAGTCAAAATTTGTTTTTAATTTCCCACTTGAACTCTAATTAACCTAGAGTTGTTGTGGTCATATAAGCTACGAATTTCAACCTATAAATAGGCCTTAGTTACTTTAGTTTTTATACAACAAAGTATTTAGATTAAGAGAATTTTGTTCTTTGTTTTGAAGGGTTTTTCTTGTAGGGTTTCGAGATTTCTTTTAATTCTCTCCATCTTTTGTACTCTCCTTTATTATAGTGAAATATCCTTTTGCCCGTGGTTTTTTATCCTCTTTTAAAGAGTTTTTCTACGTAAATTTTACGTGTTCTATATTTTCGATTCTTATTTTCTTTACTTTATTCGTTGTTTAATCAGGTTTATCCCCAACAGGCATTGTTGCCAATGTAGGAGGACGTGGATTCCAATGCGCTAAAGTGCATTATCCTCCTATTTAAGGGTTGGGGAGGAGTTACAGGTAGTTCTAGGCATTGTATAAAAAACAAAGACTAGGAATCGTGATGCTGCACTCAAGAAATGAAGTAAATCAAAAAAAATATATATTGTCTACCGATTAAAAAGTTGTCTAATATATTTAATGAAGATAATTATTCAATGTATAGTTCGTGAATTTTTTTAAACTCTACAATTATATTTAAAAAAACGACGAGTCCATTTCTTTATATATTTAATTTTTATTATGAAAATATTTTTGACACTACTAGTGAAGTTTTTAAACTCTACAAGTAAGGTCAATGATTGACAAGTGTTTGTAGAGATATAGTAAAATATTTAAAAAAATAAATATTTCAAAAAAGAGACATGCAGTGGCAAATCTAGAAATACGACTTAGGGGGAAAAAACTTATATTAGCATTGTTTACTACATATTTTTTACTTATATTTTTTTTAAAATTCAAATCAATCAACATGAAAATTGATATAATAAATTTATAATTAAATATTATGTTAAAATTAAAAATTATATAACTAAATAGCTAATTGTAGTGCAATCATTTATAATTAGCTATTTAGCTATTTAACTGTAATATGTAAATTTCTAAAAAATTAGGGGAGTAATAGCCCCCGCTTGCCTCCCTTTTATTCACCAATAGACACGTATCAAAATTTTAAGACTATTTATGAAATAAAAAAAATACATGTATCAAGTACTAATCCTTTTACTATACCATGTAGGACAAATGTAATTCCTTTAGCTTGTATGTGGAATCTAAAAAGTTTTACAACTGTGTTGATAATAATTTTCTGTATATTATATTAAAAATAGAAAAAAATTCTCCTATAATATAATTAGGTACTATTTTGTTTTTTAAATGGTTTGGAAATTTAATTTTGTAGTAGACTATCCAAAATTTTAAAAATCTTTATTCAAATACACTTTCAGCTAAATTTATGATTAATTTAAAAAAATTAAAAAGTAAAATAATATAATTTTTATGGGTAAGTAATGTTCTTTTAATCAATATATGGGAAGAAATCACAACAACTTAAAACTAAAATAGTTTTAAATATTTTTATAATTATGTATGTTAATTTTTAAGTAAAATCAAAATTTTAAACTATGTATTTTATGAAAAAAATTTAAATTTAACTGTATATTAATATAAATAATATTTTAAGTTGATGAAATAAAGATATTAAATCAATTGAAAAATCAAATATAATTATATTAATAAATTTAATAATTAAATTGTAAATATTAATCATAAAAAGTAAATATTATATTAATGTGAGTAGATACGTGAATATATAAAACAAAATAAATTGGATAAAGAAGAAAAATGGAAGATAATAAAAGCAATAGTAAGATTAAGCAGGTGGCGGCACTTGGAAATGGTTGAACAAGGGGTGAAAATATCAAAATGCAGGCAACAAGTTGGAGAATGGGACCCACACATCAAGTTTCAAGGTGGTAAGCGGTGGGAAAGAGAAGGTTCGGTGGTGGCCCACTGCAAATGCGGCGACACGCAGCTTTGCATATACCTTAACCATTTGATATTAAAAATAGTTAAAACCTTAGTTCCCTTATTTAATATTTTTTTTGAATGCTTGTGATAAAACTTAAATTTAATTTTAAATTTAAAAAATTTAATGCTTTTAACTTAATAAACTTTTTTTTTTGAAAAACTTTATGAAAAAACTTTATATGAAATGGGTATCGCGTCCTCCTATATCTCTTTTAATTATTTAATAATATTTTAATAAATTTTTATATCATTGATACATAATTTTGATAATTTTTTAATTTGAAAGTTAAGTTTAGCCTTTTGGTTCAGGATTTAAGGTTCGGGATTCGAGATTCAATATTCGAGTTCGGGTTTAGGTTAAAAAATTACAAAATTATATATAAATAATAAGCTTAATGACAAATTTAGCCACTAACGCTTACATGTTTTGTCAAAATGGTCCTAATTGTATTTTTTAGTCTTTTTCTACTATCACCCTTTGTTGTTTTTTCAAACTGTTTTTTCTAACAGATTTGATGAAAGTAACATTAAAAAAAATTAACATGGATGATGTGGAATATTTTTAATGAGATATGATTAATTACTTAAGTAACCCAATAAAGTAATTACACGTAAAAAGTAATAAAATAAATAAATCATACATGAAATTAAAAAAATAACTCTTAATTTAAAGAAAACTAACATAATTATATAAAAAAATGTTTCAAAATGAATGCATATATTTGTTTACTTAGAGGTTTCAAAAAGATAATTAATAAATCAAATCGAAAATACCGAATGTGTGCATTCATTTTGATATTTTTTTAGATAATTACGTTTATTTTCTTTATATTAAGAGTTATTTTTTTAACTTCATGAATGATTTATTTACTTTATTATTTTCCACATGTAATTATTTTATTGGGTTATATAAGTAATAAATTATATCTCATTAAAAATATTCCACATATGAAATTTCATATCATCCCCTTAACTTTTTTAACGATACTTTCATCAAATTTATTTTAAAAAAATAATTTGAAAAAAAGAATAAAGGTTGATGGCCAAAAAAGTATCAAATTTACAATTAGGATCATTTTGACAAAATATATAAACGTTAGTAATTAAATTTGTCATTAAAACTAAATAATATAAATTATTATTAAATAATTAAAAAGAAATACAAGATAATATGACGCTCATGTTTCATACAATCCTTTCTCTCTTTAGTTTTTTTTTTCAAAAATATTTAAGAAAATATATATTTAAGAAAACCGCTATTTCTCTTCAATTTTTTTTCTTTGCTCTTGGTACCTAGTTTCTCATTTATGAAGGTTTTTACTAATATTAGCTAAAGTTTCTTAGTTTCATGAATAACTATTGGACCCACTCCTCAACATTTATATTTACAATAATTAATGGGATGATGTGATGAAATGGAACCCACCAATGCCCAATATGAAAGGAAATCAAATGAAACAATACCCTCAAGTGGAGGGGAATAGTTAATTAAATTATGATAGAAACTAATACATACAATTAATTACCTTTTTTTTATTAAAAAAGTTGAGTTGACATTTCTTGACTCCTATGATGTCTTCACAAATTTTTAATTCGATTTTGATGATCCAAATCAAAGGTGCTGACTAGTTAATTAAGGTTATTGTATTAAATTGAGTTAATTTTAGATGTTGTTTTATATGTATTTAAAGTAAAGATATTGTATAAAATTATGATTCCATGTTATTTCTATTCTTTTTTAATAGAAGAATAATAAATCAGATTTTTTTCTTCTTATTTTTATCATTTTTAGTTGGATTTGAATCTTTTTCAAGAGAAAAAAAATTGAAAATCAGGAAGAAAATCTGATTTGTTATTTTTCTATTAAAAAAGGATAGAGATAACATATGATCACAGTTCCATACAATCTATTCTCGTGTTTGAAAGGATTAATATAGGATAATACTCTATCACTTAATAATAATTAATACTAGTGTAAAATAAAAAAAATTAAAATTAAGTACTATTAAATTTATTTAAATATAATTAAATATTAATTATGATTTTTTTGCAGGTTTTGAATTTTGAATTTTGAATTTCGAGTTTAAATTTGAGATTTTGGGTTTCGAGTTTCAAATTTCGAGTTTATTTTTTTTATTTATGTTTAATTATTATAATTAATATTTATTTTTTAAATAAAGGTATTACTATTTATTTTTAAACCCTTCAATTTTTTTCTTGTTTTATTCTAATAATGATGTATTATCTTATCATTAACTGATAGTATATAAAATTTAACACTCACAATAAATCAAATATTTTCTCTACCTTAAAATACTCATAAACTTCCTCAAATATTAATTAATTAAATTGGAGAAACATTGGTACGTCAAGCCCACAATTTCTAGCAAAGTACAATTTCAAAAAAAAAAAGTTCAAAATAAAATTACATTTAACCATATCATTATCTTTGTCTCAATTAAATTAAAATGTCACAATTGACATTTATATTGAAGTTTTTAAAATTTAACCTTAATTGTTGTAAATATTTTAACTAATTAAATTTAAAATATTTTATTCAAAGTTTTTAAGATATATTTTTAAATTTTTACTAGTGACAAATTTTAAAGAATAAAAAAATCAGAATTTAAAAATTTTGACTATAAAAGGAATTGAGAACTTGACAAATTTGTTTTTCGAAAAGAGAGAATAATTTGTAAGATCATAATAACAGAAGTATTATATTATGAACTATAAAAATTTGGTTTCAATCTCAAACCATTTTATTTATGTTCCTCAATTATTAAAAAAATAAAATTAAACAGGTGTTTTTATAAAGAAAAAAAACTTGAGGCTAATGAAACCTTAGTTGAATGATAAAGATTAAATTAAGTTTGAGTGGGCATAGATTTGAAGCTACCATATTATTTTTGATATAATGATGATATTATTATTTTTAAAATAAATGAAGACTTGACCAATAATGGATATGAAGGATGATTTTTTATTTATTTACATTGAATAGGAGAGAAGGCAAGTCGAAGGCCAAAAGGAAGGCTGACATGAACCGTACCATTGACATCTGATTGGGTAAATGAGACGTAGAAATTGCAAAGTTTTGTAGGTCCCATTCTACACCGCCCCCTTGTCTCACCCTCCTCAAATAAATAAATAAAATGTAAACCATAATTCCCTGATTCTTTCAAACTATGAGTTTCACCATCTACGTCTCTTTGCACTCTCCAAAAGCCGCCGAAAGGTCCCAAAGGCCCATCCCATCCGTTTTCTCTATTGCCCTTTCCTAAACTCATTCATTTCCCTATCGCCACACTGCGCCTTTTTTCTTTTCCTTTTATGCAAATGTGAATTTGTTGTGGATAACCATCACCATGGATTTATATTTATAATAATAATAGTGAGTTCCCGTAGAGCCAGCCAGTTTTGGAATGCAATGAGTGAGCTTTGAAGAAAATTTTGGATTTATATATTTATATGGAGAGAGGGGGATGAATTCACAGTTTATGTACGCAACAACAGCAGCCAGACCAAAGACCCTAGTTTTGTTGGTTATGCCGAAACATTGTTTGCCTGCTTTAATCTTTTCGTCCAATGAAAATGGAGGCATACACTTCATTGCCACGTATTTTGCCTCACAAGATCAATTTTATCTTCCTACTTTTTAAGAGGAGAGGAGATGGATGGATGGGTCAATGCTTGAAACCAACTCCCTAGATTTGCTTGGAAGTTACATGTGCTGACTTCACTGATGATGAAATATATTTCGACCCTCAACTTGTAATTTGTCGGCCATCAATGGCTGCCTATAACATTAATAAATATATGGACTTGAATGCAATGGTACAAGAATTTAAAACTTCAATCCAAATATATATAACACTTCCCACAGATATTGAATTTAATATGAGCGTCATAGTTAAATATTAAAATTTGTGAATCACATAAATATATGGCCATTAAGAGTGGAAACATATGTTGAAGTCTTGGTTTTAATTAAAGAGTGGATGATGATTTAGATTAGAAATAAATAGTGGGGTATACTTGATAATTTCCTGACCAATCAGAAATTCTTAAAAAACAAAACAACTAAAGCATGATCTCTCATCTAAAATCATAAACTGGGAAAAATATAAGTCTGATTTATTCATGCCATGCATACATTCATGACTTAAACACAAAGATCATGAAAAGAGAAGGGTTACATAGTAGCCAAATAAAATTGATTTTAAAGGATCACCGACAGATTCTCATTTTTCTCTCTAATTTCACAGCTTTTAACACCAAAAAATAATCCCAAAAAAAAGTAAAAAAAAAGAGAGAAATCCCATGTGCCGGTAATACACAAACTCGCCGGAAAATTCATTTCCGGGGAAACCCCTCCCCAGAAGTATCCAAAAATAATCTAAACTGGTGGTAGTGGTAGAAATGAAGAATATTACATCGAAACTAGATCATTCCAAAAAGAAAAAAAACCCTCCTCTTCAAACAAACAACTTAAGTAATTTTTTATCAGTTCCTCTGCTGCCTTGCCCTTGTTGATCTGCAAAAACACTTTCGAAGCACGTCGTCGTCACAGATTCCTCCGAGTTCATAGAAGGAGTCCCTGGTCGACGATTATCGGTAACTCGCTTGCCCGAAAAGCTCGGGGTCAAGCCAAGATCTAGATCAGAGGGCTGTAGTTTCTTGAATTCTTCTTCGACTCTTTTACGCTTGGGTGAAACCCTGGATCTCGAATTTGAGAATCGACAGTTGGAGTTGAGATTCGTGGATGTCTCCCGCAATTTCCACATGTCCGTGCACGTGGCTTCGGACGCTTCGTCGGATGCTGGCGTCGGAGCCATGAATTCAGGCATGGAACGTAGAGATCCTCCTCGCAGGACGGTTTCCACCGCCGCTTGGCAAACGTGCCAGTTTCCGTTCCACAAAAGCCCCACGGCTCCGTTCACAGGGTTCACTGTTCTCCCACAAGCTTCGAACAACAGCGACTGGAATAAAGCTGATCCAAAGATTAAGAAGCAATTGGAGTCAGAATTTGGTATGAGAAACAATAAGAGAAGAAAAAAAGAGAGAAAAGATAGACGGCATGGGCATACCAGGGCGTTGAGATTCAGGAACGGCTGAAATAAAAGACATGAGACCAGCACGGCCGAAAAACTTGGCAACGAAAACAGTGGCGTGGCCTTGAGCTTCAGGGCTCTCAATCCATTGCAAACAAGGACGTAATATACAAGACTCACTGCATCCTTTCCGTAAGACTCGGCAGCCGTTGCAACTCATGATCGGACTCAAGATTCAAGACTTAACTCAACAACTATGTAGTACTACCTTTTTCCTGGCTTGGCATGAAAACCAATGTACTCTCTGAAACTTGGCTTCGCAGACAGGGTGGCTGGCTGGTGTTAACAATGGAGAAATGGAAGAGAGATAGAATAAGGGTGAAAAATGAGAGAGGAAGGAGGGTTTTAAAGGGAGGGGGGGGGGGCAGGGGAGAGTAAACCCAGGGGTTGAGTTGAGTTAGGGGGTTGGGTTAGTGGGGAGTAGTGGGTTTAGTGTGGGAACAGTTCCTTGGTATGGGGGGAAGTGAAGAGGTTATAGATTCCAAAGTCCTGGGCATGAGCGGCCCCGTGTTTCCGCGAATGCTTGTCGCTCCACCATTGGAAAATTTTCTTTTCTCTTTTACATAAGATTCCCCTACTTCCCAGTTTTAAGTTTTCTTATATTTAAATTTTTAAAAATAATTATCTGGTCAAATTTATTACAATTATTAAATTTATATTTTAGTCCAAATTATTAATATTTATAAAAAAATTTAAAGTTAATTACTGTAATTCTTATTTTAAATTGGTTCTTAAACGTTCTTAATCGAATTTCAATTCATCTATATACTTTTAATTAGGAAATGACTTTGGGATCTAGATAGTAATTATCCTATGGACTAAAATGGCTATTAAACCATTGTTTTCATATAGCTAGTGGATGGTAATATAAACGGTTTAAGGTTAAATTATTAATTAAAAATAGTTTAATTAAAGAATAAATTAAGGTTAATTAAGATTAAATAAGGATTAATATTAGTATATAAAGAAAACACTTAGTGGGAAGTTGTCATCTTCCTCCCCTAAGCCATCGAAACCATTAGAAAGAAAAAAAAAACTTTAACGTAGCATGAACATTCGACCACCATCTTCAAGTCACTAGCCATTTTTCTTGAATTTTTACGGAAACTGAATCATGAGAGCTTGATTTAGCTAGCCCATATATCAATTTGTTCAATTGTTGAAGTTTTGATAAGTTTCCATTGTTGAGATTTGGATTAATTAAGTGTGAAATTGATAGAAATTAAGCTTAGTTTATGAAAAGGACTAAATTGTAAAACTTAATTGTTAATTTTGTAGGGACCAAATTAAATAAAATGAATAAAATGTTATGAATTTTTAGTAGGAATAGAAATTAGGAGGTTCCTAATGAGTATATGTGAAACTAGATTCTAATCTGAAGTTTTAGATTGAAGGTTATGCTTATCCCAGGTTTAAAGACTAAATTGAATAAATTGTAAAATATGCTTGATATTCTATTTGATTGTGAATTGAATGAAAATTTATGTGTTATATGTTTTGTGATTATACGTAGCCAACGTCGATGTAAAACCTTCGAGAGGGAAAAGAAAAACGAAAGTTGTCAATGAGTGACTCGAAAATTCGGTTTGTATTTCTATGATTCGGGATCAATTTAGTTATTGCATATTCATGACATTTTACATTATATGGTATTGAAGTGAGTTTTCAGTGATTATTTAAATTGAATTGTTATGGCTGAGATTGAATATCAAGATAATGTCTAACTTGAATAGAATAAAAATTTCATGAATTAATTGATATGTGATAATTGGTGTGAATTTGTGCTGGAATATGCTATATAATATGATGAGTTGATGATAAATCAAGAATGGTTGAAAGTGAATTGATCTATATAATGAAATCAGAAATTTGGTTACCCTATTAGTTCTTTGGGTAGAGTCAGATATAGTCGGCATTAAGGGTGAGCGTTCGATTGAATTGAGTGAAATTTTTTTGAGTTAATCGAGTTGAAAAGTCTTATTTTATCTTCCTAACTCGATTTAAAAAATTTTCAAATCAAGTCGAGTGAAATGAAATTTGAGTCGAGTAGAGTCAAATCGAACCGAGTGAAATTGTTCGAGTTAAATAAAAAAATTAAACATGTTAACTTAAAATCTTGTTACAATATAATTAATTTCATGTTAGAGCACAAAATTTTGAAACCATATATATTTGAGAAATTTTTCAAAGCAAAATAATAAAAAATAAGATACTTTAGTATGATAAACCTGAATGATTAATTAACTTATTTAGGTCCCAAAAATATTATTTTAGAATATTTTTAAAATTTTAACTTTCTTTATATATATTTAAATTTTTTTGAAAATTATTTAGAATTTTTGAAAATCAATTTGAATTATTTTGTATTTTTTGTTGAGAGAGACCAATTCGCTTATTTCTAAAATTGGTAGGGACAAAGAGACTATTTACACTAATCTGTTATTCGAATTATTCAAGTTAATCAAATTATAAAATTTAACTTGACTCAAACTCAAAACTTGAATTACTTATTCGAGTTTACTCAAATAACTCGATTGGATGAACTCAAAATTCGATTTTTTTTCACTTTTTTTTAATCGAATTGAGTTTTTCTCACCCTAGTTGGCATGCCATAGGGTCAAGATATTGATTAGAAATCATCATTTCTCAGGAACTCCGGGTGGTAGATTGTGCATATAAAGTCATCGTTGCTGTAACACCCCATACATGACCCGGTCGCCAATCCGTTATTCAAATTATCGAGTTATTCGAATTACAAATTTTAACTCGACTCGAATTCGAAACTCAAATTACTTATCCGAGTTTACTTAAATAACTTTATTGGATGAACTCAAATTTTGATTTTTTTTCTAATTTTTTCGAATTGAATTGAGTTTTTCTCACCCCTATTTGGCATGCCATATGGTCAAGATATTGATTAGAAACCATCAATTTTGGGCAACCCCAGGTAATAGATTGTACATATAAAGTCATCGTTACTATAACACCCCATACACGACCCGATTGTTGGGTTTGAGTTATAAGGTGTCACATTCGTTGTCAAAGCAACTATGATCAATTTACATTCGAATTAAATTATTAAACAGTTAATTATAAGCAAAAAAAATGCATAAAATGATTTGTATTCATTTTCGGGTCTTATACGAGCTTGTGAAAGCTCTATAGCTAACTCGAAGTTGAATTATGATCAATTCGTAATGTTTTCAAAATTCCAGGTGGACGTCATAATGACGCGGGTTCCTCGTCATGATGCACTATCATGAAGACATAGGACAATCAAATTTCGCTTGCACAATCAAATTTATATGAAGACATAGGACATGTTGAAGAACTAATTTGGGCTGCTAACACTTCTATAAATAAGACCTTAGGGGTTTGATGTAACTAGGTCATCTTAGACACATCTAAAACCCTCGTAGTTTAGGAGTAAGATTTGTTCCTAGAAGCATCCAAAGACCTTAGGGGTTTGATGCAACTAGGTCATGTTTTATTTTCTTAAAACGTTTTGTTCTTTTCTCTTGAAATTGATTTCAATCTAAGATTTCTTTTATTCAATTGAAGTTATTCAATTTATTTTCCTTTGCAAGTTATTAGATTCGTTTTCCCAATTGAGAGATTCACTATTTCCCTCTTAATCAATACAAATTAGGATTATTCTATATCTCTTTTCTTTTTCAGTTTATTCCTGTTATTTACATGTTTATATCAATTGAGTTTGAGATTATGAATACCATGAGTAGTTAATTCCCTTAGAGGAGATTAACAAGTGGATGAGGGAGTGATTAATGGAGGATTAAGGGTTTCCTACAAAATTAGTTGTTATAAATTACGCGTTCTTAAATCCTAGGCTTTATAACCCTAGGAAGTAATCAAATGTTAAACGAGGTTGCTTTAGTTAAAGACCGAGAGGTAATAATTGGTTAGTTAATAGCTAATTCACCCTAAAACTCAAATCTAAAGTTAATTACAATCCTTAAAACGAGTTAACCTTTCCCATTGGTTTAATTGGTTTAGTTATTTGTTTATTTTATTGTTTATTTATTTTAGTTATTTATTTTTTGATATTTATCTCTTTTATGATTTATCGTAATATAGAATTTAATTATTACTATTTAGACTTATTATTGTAAAGATATTTTCAATAGATTTAATTCATCCTCCCTTGGGTACGATCCTCGAAATACTTTCCTGTGTTCTATTGTAACATAATACTATATTACAATTTGACCCGTATACTTGTGGACACCGCTGCTTTATTATTTATATTTTTGGTGTAGTATTTTTCAGTTAAACATTTGTACGTTTGGTAGCGATCATATAATTTGGAATATCACGTGCTAATACCCAAAAAAATGACAGACTATTCGGTGGATACCCCATACTACGAAAGATCCCGCAGAACCTAAAACATGGAACATAATAGAACTGAATTTCATATTTATTATCATACATCACGAAAACTCAAAATAATCACCTTCAAAGTTTAACAATTTTTTTTTACAGATAACAAAGCGACTATGTACATGCCACTTAGACTGACTCAAATAAATTAGGAGTCTACCACAACTTCAAGCGGATAGTGTAAACTTCTTATTGATTCGATCAACGCGTTCAGAACGTTCAAGATCTACAAGGTAAAAACAATCTAGGTGTAAGTATTTAGAATACTTAGTAAGTTCATACAAGTTCTAAAGTTTACTCATCTCACATTATAGTTATATGATAAATTAATACGCAAACACAATTTACCTATCAACCAACACAATTCGCCAACAGGGTAAGTGCATATACTTCATCACATGAAATATGTCGAGTATACAACATGACACAATAACACTGTTTGTATCAAATTCATTCTCATAACTTATCCTTTTTCCTCATTTCTAACTTGCCAATTTCACATTTCACATGTTTTGTATTACCCAATGAACATCGTAAAAGAACTCAAAACATATGTACGCTTCACATCAGAGGCTCATTCGAGCTAAACACATACAAGGGTATCAGGCTACCCGTCCAGGCTAAACTTTTATCGACACAATGAAAGCCTAGTTAGGGCTGTATATACATGTAAGGTTACCAATCCAGGCTAGGGACTGCTGAAAAATAAAGAAAAAAGAAAAAGAAAAGAATAATAGGGAAAGAAATAATAAAAATAAATAATTTAACCCTAATTTAATTAGGTTTTAAGGTTAACCTAATTCCTTTTTAATTAGGATTTTATTATTATTACTATAATTTATTTACCAATTAATTTATTCACAAAATTATTAAATATTAATTTTATTTACAACCTACTGAAAATAAAAATAAGATAGAAAAATAAAAATATGTTTATTATTATTAAAGATAACAATTTTCCGACATAAAATTTTCATGGACTAGTTAAAGTGAACAAGGTATTTTTCGCTCAACTTCATCGGTCCAATAATGTTTCAGTTGTTGATCGTTAACCTTAAACTTACCTCTTTTATTGTCTCATAGTTCGATTACTCCATATGGGAAAACCTGATTAATCGTAAAGGGCCTTGAGCATCAAGATTTGAGTTTACTTGGGAAGAATTTCAACCTAGAATTGAATAGAATGACCTGTTGACCAACTTCGAACACGCGAGGTCAGATGTGCTTCTTATGCCATCTCTTTAGTTTTTCTTTGAAGATCTTTGTATGCTTGTAAGAGAACATTTCATGTCTTCTAACTTATTAAGCTGTAACATCAGTTTATCTCCGACGGACTTCAAATCTAGATTGAGTTGCTTGAAGGCCTAATAGGCTTTATGCTTGAGTTCCAATGGCAAATGGCAGGCTTTGCCATAGACTATCCTGTAGGGAGACATCCCTAAAGGAGTCTTAAATGTCGTTCGGTAGGCCTGTAAAGCTTCATCAAGTTTGCTGAACCAATCTCTCTGGTTTAGACGTATTACTTTCTCAAATATGTCCTTTATTTCTTTATTCGCAAATTCAGCTTGGTCATTCATCTGGGGATTGCAAGTTGTAGCCACTTTATGTTTCACATTGTATTTGTCTAGCCACCACTTCAGCCATTTATTCACAAAATGAGATCTTTCATAGTTGATTAAAGCTCTTGGAGTCTCGAATCTCATGAATATATGTTTATGTAAGAACCACATTACTACATTGACATCATTAGTCGAATATGCCTCAGCCTCTACCCGTTTGAATCCATATTCAATACCAAGATGTATTTATAACCATAAGAAGAAGGAAAAGGACCTAGGAAGTCAATACCCCAAACATCAAATAAGTCTACCTCGATAATGTTGGTCAGTGATATCTCATTCATCCTAGATACATTTCCAACTTGTTGGCACCGATCACAATTTTTCACTTAAGCATATGCAACTTTAAACAAAGTCGGCCAAAAGAAACTGGCTTGCAATACTTTAGCTGCAATGTGCGATCCTTCAAAATGTCCCCTACTCAGGGATGAATGATAGTGATACAGATCATCGACTACTTCACTCTCGGCTACACACCTTCTGATCATCTGGTCTACACATTGCTTAAACAAATATGGTTTCTCCTAAAAATAATATCTTACATCATGAAGGAATTACCTCCTTTTTCGATATGTTATATCGTTTGGTATTAAACCAAGGAATATTATAGACATGACTTACCTCAAAGATGTGTTCGTCTAGAAAGTGCTCGTAGAAATTTTAGAAGTAATTAGAATGGTTTAGGGTTTGTAGATGTTTGAGAGAAATTTGAAATGAATTTTAGTATTGAGTTTTGTAGAATTTATAGGAAAGGGATGAAGATTGGGCAACTTAAGATAGATTGACCTCAACACTCATAGATCTCGAGTCTAATGTTGTTACAAAATGGCCTAAACTCGACACCTATGAGAATCAAACTCCTATTCCATCAAGTCAAATTCATATACGTATCAACAAAGTACAATATATCATAGGGAAATACTGAAAAGTGGTTAGAAGAACCTTGACACCCATGGGTGTAATCGTCATAGAATGTCATATCATCATGAACAAATGATTGGATAATAAATTTTACACATACTATTCAACACTTATAGGGGAACTTGATACCCATAAATATTGAAGTGCTACTCCAAAAAAGAAAATTTATTTTAAAAGATAACTTTTAAACATATATATTTTAATACTTGATCAATTTTTTTCTGTATTCAAGAGCAATGAAAGGGAGTTGATCGGGCCTCGATCCCCCTAAAATGGCATACTTAACTTTTGTTCCTTTAAATTTTATAAAAATTTAAATTAGTGACTCAAAAATGATAAAATTTTTATTTAATCTTTTAAAAAATATAAACTCTTAAAATGATATTACATTTTAATTCTTATAACAAATATAATTTCTTATAAATATATTCAAATAAAAACATCCAATTGAAGTGGGAAAGAATTTAATTGATAAATAGTATTGAATTAGTTTGAGTGGAACTTGATTATTGATGGCCTTTCGTTTTCATGATTGATTTATTATGATATTTTTTTCTAGTGACACTTGAAATAAAGTAGTATTTAAAATAATGGAGAGGGTTTGAAATTTGAGGGGTGAGGGTGTGGCATGCACATGTAACGGGGATTATATTCTTGTTTATAATATTGTAATGCTAATGGAGAAAAAGGTATCGCATTTCTAGAGACCAATAATTGAGTGTTTTGTGTAAGATTAGGAAACACAACCATTATTAGAGGCGTAATTAAAAAGTGTACTAAAATCTTATTTAATACTATTGTTGTGTAAATAGAATAAATTATGAGCATTTCACTCTTATACCGGCAAATCATTTTTATTTTTTTATTTTTAACTATGGATTAATTGCATGTACTATTAATGTTTATTTTATTTTATATTTTATTAATTTCATTAATAATATAATTGTAAAATTAATACTAAATTTTAAAAACATGAATCAATTGAAGCACGGTACAAAATATTATTCCTTTTAAAGGAATAAGTAAGATCAGTCCAACAAATTAAAGTTTACATTTGAAAATAAAACTCATGATTTCGATGTGTAATATATTCATTTTTTCCCCATTGTTTTAGATTGTGTGTTGAAAATAATATAAATTATTTATTAAAATGTGTAATAACATACATCCGAAGGTAAGTATCTTTTGAAAGTTATCACTGCTCCTCGTTTTCCATTTCTGTATCATTGTAGTAATTATAGAAACTGCGTTCATGTAATAAATGCTATTATGTTTACAACTTCAAAAATTACTTAAAATAAAATAAAATATTGTAATGGTTATTACGTATTATGCATGGATAAATGGAATTATTTCTATGTTTACGGAATTTTTTATTCAATATTTCTATATAAACAATTGATTTTACAATAATTAATGTAGTATTAAATTATTATTATATATAAATACAACGTAAAACATCACATTTAAAATTTTAAATATTAATCATACCAAAATTACGAAAATATATTAACAGAAGGATCCCTCTTCTGCATGTGTGTCATGCATGTTTGTTTTGGTTTATAAATGTATTACGTGCTTAAGTATTTATATATATATATTCCCCCACTCTAGATTAAATTGTCAAAATTGATATTTTGTTGGTCAATTTTTTTTAAAGTTTTGGTGTTTGTTATTTTAAATATTTTAGTTAATAGTTTTTTTTATCAAAAATGTATTTAAAAATTACTATTAATGAAAGATTAGAGCACTGGTATTTTATTATTCCACCACTTGTTTATATCAATTTTTACAATTCAAATCTTAAATTTATTAAATATTATTTTCTAAAATAGTTATATGAACAACCTAAATTAATTCTAAAATTATTTTCCATGCTTTTAACATGAAGGAATCATATTCTAAACAGATAACTTATCATGTCATTTGTTTGGCATTGGTGTACATATAAACTCCATGATCACAACTAATTCATGTAATTAATTAGGAATTTCTTTTAATATTAAAATTCCCTTTCTCTTCATGCATCTAGCAAGTCATCACAAGAAATTGATGAATTTAAATTAAATTTTCTTTATTCAATTAACTTTGTATTTTATAAGTAAATGATGAAGCAGATTCTTTTGTCCAATAAGTATTCAGAACTTCAAAAAAACTTAATGAACTCATAAAATTTTAAACTTGTTTGTTTTGAATTTTTGATTTTTTTAGAAAATTTTAGAATTTTATGAATTTTGGTTACAAATATATAGTATTTTTTTGGGAATTTTTTGTATTTTTAATGGATTTCTTTTTATAGTTTTAAAAAATTTTGAGTTATTTTTTACACATGATTAGATGAATTTTTTTAAGGGAAAATATAAATAGAATACTGGGATATATAGAATGAAAGTAAAATGGTGAAATTGAGAAAACTAATATACATACTAAAATGATTAAAAATATTAAGCCAAAAAAATATGTGGAGAAACCTTTCTTCATTGTAACTACAATTCAAACATATGTAATTAGTGCTTAATATGAAACTAATTAAATTGTGTGTGATTGAAATGATGTCTCCTTGGGTCGGACTTAACTAACTCAATGAAACATATAAACAGGGGTTAATTAATTATAATAAAATTTGCCAAAAAAATATGAAAGAGGCGTGACGAAATTTGCATCAACGTTCAGATTTTTATAATAGATAGAGATAGAAATGCGGCGCGTGATAAGTGAACTTTTGTGAGCAAATGAAACACGTCATGCCATGCTGTATCCGGACGTGGCGTCCTTATCCCTATTACTCCCCTTCCCCAACTTGCTTCTTTTCTTTCTATCAATTGTGAACATGTTAAGGGATTTGGGCAAATTACCAAAAAAAACTCTTTTTTTTAAAATTTATCGAAATAGGTCCGGTATTTTATTATTTATCGGAATTGGTCATTTTCTCCGAAATCGCGTCCACGTCAGCGCGATGTTAGGGGATATGTCAGAACATCGCGTCCACGTCAGCGCGCTTTGCTTACGTAGACACAAATCGTGCCTACGAGGACGCGATTTGCTGACGTGAATGAACAGTTTATGTTTTTTAGCTTGGAAAACTTTGAAAGGCCATAACTTTTGGCTCGGTTGTCTGATTGAGACGATTTTTTTATTTCAAATAACTTTTCGAGATCTACGCGCTGACAAACAGCCGAAGGCGGTTTGCCGCAGTTTTCGTCAAAAAAGATCATTTTTTGCCCCTAAATTTTGATTTTTTCGGTTTAAAATTGAATTTTGAAACATTCAAATCATTATTTTCCTTATTTATTTGAAGTAAACACCGATTTTTTTTACAGAATTGTTGTATTGTTTTTTCTGATTTGACACGTGTATGGAATAAGTCCGATAAATCGTTAGAACGTAAGTAATATAATTAAGATAATAACAATAAGGAATATGTCAATTAATTAGTTTAGCTTAGTTGGTTAAGATGCTTGCTCTTTTCCCTTAGTACCTTGGTTTAAATCTTGTTGGTAACAATTTTGAATCTTTTTTGTACTTGTTGCTGTTGATGTAATATCGAAGAGTTAATTGATTAAAAAAATAAATACAAGTACAAAAAGATTCAAAATTTATTTTTTAAAAATACCAAAAAAGCTCTATATTTTTAAAATTTATCGAAATGGGCCCGGTATTTTATTTTTTTGACCGTTGGGTACTGTTCACGCGCGGGCCGAAATCGCGTCCACGTCAGCGCGAGACCCTGATATCGAGCTGACGTGGACGCGATTTCCCGAAAAAAGGACCATTCCGGTAAATAATTAAAAATGGGCCCGTTTCGGTAATTTTTGAAAAAAAAGGGCTTTTATTGGTAAATTGCCTAAGGGATTTTTACTAAAATATTATAAAAAAATAAGAAATATCAAAATATTATAAACTTTTTATTATTTACCAAAATAATACAAAAAACAAAAAACAGAACAGTGGAAAATCGGGTGCCACAGACGGCACCAAAAGTATCTGTGGCAGAGGCGGCACAAGACTAAAATGTAATGATCTAAAGTTTCAAGGACCTGATATGCAAATTTATCATTTTAAATTTTGAAAGTGAATTAGTGCCGCCTGTGGGTGTGGCGGCACTAAAGTTGAAACGTAGCTAATTATCTTCTAAGCTCTCCTTATTTATTATTTTCTTTTTATTCCCCTTCAACTCACTTTTTTATTTAATAAACAAACCCTCAACCTATTTTTGTAGTTAAATAAGCTCTTAATCTATGATTTTTACTCATAAAAGCCATTTATTTTATTATTAAAGTAAATATATTTTACCTAAAGTAAAGCTATTTAAAAAAGTATAAACTAATTCGCATTTTATGTTTATGTGAATTTGATGAGAATAATTTATTAAATAAAAAATTTACTAAATTTGATGAGAATAGTTTATAATTATAATTTATTTTTTCTATTTGGGTTACATTTATGGGTGATCAGTTTTATTATTACTTTTGGTTTTTCAATAAAGCATGCCTGGTATTTCTATTAATTTGTTAATTAAATCTAATATTAGTTAAGTAATAATTAAGATACTTAGAATTCTAATTAAGTAATAACTCTACTTTATTTTAATAAAAGTAGCATCGTCAAATTGTTTAACTAATAACAATAAATTATAATTATAATTATCACAATTTTTTGTCTTTTTCCTATATTTTATGCTTAGAGTTCTATTTAAATAACAATTCTATTTTAAAATTAGCACAATATTTTTAATAATAATTGCAGTTTAAATTATAATTATTTTGAAATATATAATTCTCACTACTTCTATTAAATTATAATTATTTTTAAATTTATAAAGAGTATTTACAATTCACTTTCAAAATTTAAAATGATAAATTTGCATATCAGGTCCTTGAAACTTTAGATCATTACATTTTAGTCCTGTGCCGCCTCTGGCAAAGGCACCTTTGGTGCCGCCTGTGGCATCCGATTTTCCACTGTTCTGTTTTTTTTATATTATTTTGGTAAATAATAAAAATTTTATAATATTTTATATATAATTTTAATTTAAATTATTTTTCAGAAACAAATAATATTATTGTTGATATAATATTATTTTACTATACATAATACATAAATAATTATAAATTGATGTATTTAGTTTTTAAATACATACGATTGAATCAAAATTAAATTTTTTATATGTATTTAAATTAAAGTTAAAGTTTAATGGATATAATTGTGCATAATCAAAAAATTATATATCAAATTACATATTAAATCAAGTTTTTGTATGATTTTAATATTTATCCACTAATTTTATTTGAAGAAATGGTTATAATTCCTAATCATAAACAATACATCTATATAAATATAATTAGTATTAATCAATGTAATAAATAAATAAAATTATAATTACAGCTGATACATTCATATAACTAAAATAAAAATTAAATTATATATAAATAAATTAATAATTGAAATATATTTGAATAAGACTCACATTTGATAAGAGTTAAAATAGAATGACTTAATATAATAAACAATTCCTAAACTTGAAAACTGTTATATAATTATAGTAAAAATAACCCGACCCAACGTCCAACCCGATTAATCCTCTATATAATAAAATTCTAAAAACCCTCTTTTAAGGGGATAGTACTAAAAACACCCATTTTTATTATCTTCTTCCTCTTAGCTCCTTGCCCAGAACACTCTTCGCCTCTTTTACGACCGTTGATACCGTATATCAATAATGGTGCGGTGAGCGTGGATCAAACTCGCCAAAAGAGTTCACCGTTTTCTGTAATGCTGAAATTCTTGTCATCATTTTCTCCAATATTAGAAAACTCTTTGGGTCTTCCAGCTCGGGTTCAAAAGTAATAGTTGAGAAGCAGTAGTACTCAATGGCGACAATGCTTATTGAGAGGAAGCAAGTGGCATCGGTAGGAAAGACATGCACCGCCAAGAGCAGTCCTTTTCTAAGTAGCCACCCCCATTTTTCCAAATTACATAAACATATTGATTTTTATCTCCGGGTTTGATCTAAATAAGTTGTTTCTTTTTATGCTATTTAATTCAGAGTTTGAATATATGGCAATTTTGTTTTATTTTTGTTTTGGATAAATTTAAAATTGTTAGTCATTTTGGAAATTCAGAAGGTTTATGTATTGCTAGTTAACTTGAAATTTTAGTTTGTTTCACTAGTTCTAAGGCGTGTTGCATGATCAATAACGGATTTGGTATATAAAAATTGCAATATTTGGTATCCATGTTTATCTGTTGATGAATTTTGTGATATTGTATCCTGCTGCTTTTCAAGAATTATTTCATACATGTATATGAAACTGGATTGATATGAGCTTTCTTTGAATAAAGTATCCTGTTGATGAAAAAGTAGTTTCTTTCAGCTGTTCCTTTGCTGAAATATTATTACATTCTTATGCTTAGGTTTCTGGGTTTACCTTGATATACGATTAGTTGATTTTGTTTTAGTTATACTTCTTTTTCTTTGTTAAATATCATTCTATAAGATCCATAGTTCATTTTATTATTTAAAAAAAAAACTTGATTATTAGTGACTCAACCAAAGGTCCCTCAGGTCATTGCAGTTAGATGCAGTCAAGCAAAATACTCAAAATTTGACTTACTAATAGCATGTTATTAGCTGAAGATATATTTGTCTTAACTGCTAATAGGAAACATAAAAATATTTTAGAGACATTCACCTTTATGTTGAGTGTTGTTGTGTGTTTTGGAGCCCATTTCATCCCAAGATTTACTCATTGCAGCATGTTTTCTTATAACATCATTTTTTGTGGGCAAAAAAATGGATGAGAAGGTTGTTGTATAATTCTTATTTATGGATGGTACCGTAGATTTTAGTTTATCAAGGAACAAATTAGGCATTGTTGGAAAATAATGGATATTTTGGAACTTTGAGGTATATTATTTTATTGATAAAATTAAAGGTTTGAATAATAAATTATGAATTTATATTCTATATAATATGCTTAAAATTATTGAGTGATGAATGATAAATTGATGCTCAAATTAAACAATAGTTCTGTCTCTTGATGAACATATGTATCTTTTGAACAATTGTATCTCTTGGTGAACAGATTTATTGCTTTTGGTTTAATATTGCATTTTTTCATTCATTGTGTCTGTTTACTTATATCTATTAACTTTTCAACAAAATTCTTCATGAATTGGTCTAAATCTCATTCATTTCCCCTCCTTTATATAAAGCCAAGTTAGGAGACTTCCAAAACACATTATCAAAAACCATCAACATAAAAAATTCCTTCTAAATTCATTCTTCCTGGTGATAGAGAAATGCAAGATTGTGTTCAATTGATCACTGTTGTTGTGCTACTACTGTGATCATTTGTTGTTGTATCTTTGGAGACAGACGTCCAACGTTACTCAAAGCACCGAGGAGAGATCGAATCTATCTTAAGGAAACTGTTCATTCAGTCCTCAACAAAATTCTTCTTCTAATTTTCAACTCTATCTGATTACAGGTATTGTGTTGTGTTACTACTACTGCATTGTATTGCATTATTATTGCTACTGACATATTAATACTACATACGATATTATATTTTCTTATAATCTTAAGATAGATGATTTGTTGTAGTTTTAATCTAAGGCGCACAGAATACCATCGTAACTTATTTAGGTTGGTTTATACTTTGGTTTTGAATTTTAATTTATTTATGGATTCTGGTTCTTCATTTTGAATACAGAAAATGTCTCATACGTCAAACAACTCATCTAATTCAAAGGTTGAGACGATTGTTGCTGCTTATGCTCAAGCTGCAAGCTAAATGTTACCTGCGACTATAAGTCACAATGAAAAGCCTGCAAAATTCACTGGAGAGAATTTTAAAACATGGCAACAAAAAATGTTGTTCTATTTGACCATGTTGAATATGGAAAATTTTCTGAAAGATGATCCTCCTATTTTTAAAGAGGATGAGGAAGATGCTATTATTGCCTTCAACATTACCGAAGCATGGAACAACTCTAATTTCCTATGCCGAAACTACATTTTGAATGGTTTATTTGATGAACTTTATGAAGTATACAATATCAAGAAAACAACTAAGGAATTATAGGAATCGCTGGACCATAAATACAAAATTGAAGATGTCAGTGCTAAGAAATTCTTAGTTTCCAAGTTCTTAAACTTTGTAATGGTTGATTCTAAAGCTATTGTAAATCAAGTGCAGGAATTCCAACAAATCATTTATGGTATTCTTGTAGAAGGGATGGTTATAAGTGAATCCTTTTAGGTGGCAGCCGTTATTGAAAAACTTCCCCCTGCTTGGAATGACTTTAAGAACTATCTTAAGCATGAGAGAAAGGAAATGGCAGTGCAAGATCTGATTGTCAGACTTCAAATTGAATAAGACAATCGAGGTGTGAATAAAAGTCTAAACAAAGCAACCGATCCTAATTTTTCTAAGGCAAACGTAGTGGAAGTCAATAAGGACTCCAAGAAAAGAAAAAATTATTAGACTTGGTCAAAACTAGGACCAAAAGACGATGTCTTCAAGAAGCTAAAATTCCAAGGAAAATGCTTTAATTGCAATAAGATGAGATACAAGTCATCCGATTGTAGGCTTCCAAAGAGGGTCAGAACAAACAAGGCCAACACTGTGGAAAATATTTCTAAGGGAGTATTTGATCTTGACCTCTACATTGTGATTTCTGAAGTCAACTTGGTTGATTCAAATCCAAGAGAATAGTGGCTTGATATTGGTGCCAGACGTCATATTTGCTGTGACAAGGACTATTTTGTTGAGTTGGTTCCTTATGAGAAATGGGAGAAGTTGTATATGGGCAATGCTGCAACTTCCAAGATCAAGGGGAAAGGCACTGTAATTTTGAAGATGAATTCAGACAAAGAGTTGAAACTTCAAAATTTGTTGTATGTGCCTGACATATACAAGAACCTTATCTCTTGGACCCTCCTAAGTATGCATGGCTTTAGGATGGTATTTGAATCCAAGAAGTTAGTTTTTTTCAAAAAGAAGAATGTTTATGGGAAGGGGATATGTATTAAATGATATGTGAAAACTCAATGCTATCTCTGTAACACTTCTTAACCCCAAACCGTTGCTGAAACAGGGTTACGAGGCACTACTGTACATATCAAACCATTTACAATTAATTCTTAGATAAATAACTAACATATTAAAATAAAACATAAATTCTTATAAATTTTACTAGTTGACTTCATTCATTTTACTTTTTTTTTTTAAATTTCGGCAGCATTTCTGCTTATTTTTACATAAAACCCCCTGCAAATTTCAAGATTATAACCCGACCAAATCCAATATTTCAACCAACATTTATATCCTCAAGCATAATTAAAATCATATTTAACATTTTAACTTCTATCATACAGATTGCATAAAAAGATTTATCAAATAACATATATTACATCTATACTAAATACTTTGTAACATAAAGCATCAAAATCAAGTCTTCTATACATGCCATAGTTTAGAAGTATTAATTACAAAATACCAAAAGTTGTGGATAATGTAGATGAGTTCTCGACTATTTCCGAATTCTGAGCTGAACTTGCAACACTATAAAACAAAGAAAAGAAAGAGGGATAAGCATATATGTTAGTAAGTAAGCATATGAAAAATAAACAAATTTCTAACATGACTTCATAGAAATATAATTTGATTCACACATAAATTTAATTGTTTGTTCAATTTCCAGCAAGCTATTTTTCTGCATTATGGTCACTAATTTATTTTTATCTGGAGCTACAGGACTCCAAATTAAGTTCCATAAATTTTCCTTAAAACTAGACTCGTATACCTTTCTACCATAAAATTTTTAGGATTTTTGGTTTAGCCAATTAGTACAGTTTTTTCTTTAACATTCCTCTGTTTCACTGCTTGACAGCTCTGACCACTCTTCACTAAAATTTACTTAACTCTTTGTACAGAATTCAAACAATGTTATTGCTTATTTTTCTTGAAACTAGACTCATTTAGAAATTCAAGCATGTACAAGCCATAATTATTTTTGTACAATTTTTGGTAATTTTCCAAAATGGATTTCGAAATCAATTCAACCCTAACTCACTAAAATTCAAATATTTCAAAATATATAACTCTTTTGCTTGCTCTGTTTCTTTCATATGAAAATAGACTCATTTAGCTTCAATTTAATATATTATTCAGCCTCTAATTCAATTTCTACCATTTATGGTGAATTTTCAAACTTGCTCAATTGCTATTGTTCAAAACTGTCTTATTTCTAAATTTACTCTCTTATAGTTTTGATATTTCATACCATCTTACATATGGGTCGATTAAATATCAAACCCAATATTCCTCACATAATCTTGTCCATTTCATATGTACATTCACTTTTCCAATTTCCCTGTTGAACACTCGGAATATTATCCGTTACTCGGTGGATTCAACACTTAGCAACCACCTTAAATTCAGTGATACGGGGAATCAGCACATAACAACCCCTTTCACAATCAAAGATATGGTGGAATCAGCACTTAGCAACCACCTTTAGAGTCAATAATTTGGAGAATCAACACTTAGCAACCCCTCGGGGAATCTGCACTTAGCGACCCCTTTTTATTCAATGGAAACCTTATTTTTCAACATTTTACCACCTTTCTCAAACTTAACCACATTTTTATGATCTACATCAAGTATTTATTTTATATTCAATCAAATCTCAACAATATATTGAATAACATTAAAGTAACGCATTAATTCACATGCATACTTACCTCACTGTAAAATATTGTAATTTTTGCAATTTACTCCACGATCTTTTCCTTTCCCCGATTTAGGTTGACTTCTCATCTTTCTTGATCTATAATAGCAAATTTAGCTTGTTTAATATTCACATTTATTAAAACAACACTTGATTCAAATTTTAGTAAAATTACAATTTTACCCCTAATCTTTTACATATTTCCATTTTTGTCCCAAAGCTTGAAAATTAAATTTCATTCCTTATTCTTATGTTTTGGAACATGCTGAACACTTTTCCCTTCTATGGAAACATCAAATTCTCACTCTAACATATGCTTATGAACATTAAATATTTTTACCGATTATGTCAATTTACCCGTTTTCACTTAAAATCGCTTAGCAATAGTTGTTTAACATAATTTCTAGCTTAATATTCTACCATAAAACAACAAAATAAACACATTTCACCAATGGGTATTTTTCCAAATATGAACCCTAACCTGAATTAATGATAGAATAAGCTAAACCGAGCTACGAGGATTTCAAAAATGCAAAGAATATTAAAAACGAGGCTAGGATGTACTTACAATCAAGCTTGAAAGTGGCCAAAACCCTAGCTATGGAGTCTTAGAGACATTCGGCCAAGCATGTAGAAGATGGACACAATTTTGGCCTTATTTTCCCTTTTTAATTCATTTAATTTCTAAATGATTAAAATGCCCCTATTTAAAAAAATATATTTCACCCATTTCTTATGTCTATTTTGTCCATCAATTAACTAATGGTCTAATTACCACATAAGGACCCCCAATTTATAATTTCATAACCAATTAACACTTTTAACACATAAAATTCAACTTTTGTATTATTTACAATTTAGTCCTTTTGACCAAATTGAGTGCCCAAACGTCGAATTTTTCGAACAAAATTTTTACGAAATCTTTTCGTAAAATTGTAGACCATAATACTTTCCCTCGTCGGATTTGTGGTCCCGAAACCACTATTCTGACTAGACCCAAAATTGGGCTGTTACAACTCTCCCTCCTTAAGGATTTTCGTCCTCGAAAATCTTACCGAAAAAGAGGTTTGGATGCTGTTTCCTCATAACTTCCTTCTGTTCCCACGTAGCCTTTTCCATTCCATGTTTTTTCCACAACACTTTTACTAAGGCTACAATCTTATTCCTTAACTGTTTGACTTCCTGAGCCAGAATCTTTATCGGTTCCTCCTCATAAATCATATTCGGTCTAATTTCAATCTCTGTAGGGGAAATTATATGTGAAGGATTAGAATGATAGCGTCGCAACATCGATACATGAAATACATTATGTATTTTTTCCATCTCTATTGGCAAAGCTAACCGATAAGCTACGGGTCCAATCCTTTCAATAACTTCATACGACCCAATAAAATGTGGACTCAATTTGCCTTTATGGCCAAATCTCAAAATTTTCTTCCACGGAGATACTTTCAAAAACACTTTATCATCCACTTGAAACTCAATTTCTTTTCTCTTTAAATCTGCATATGAATTTTGTCGATCTGAAGCAGCCTTTAAACAGTCACAAATTACTTTCACTTTTTCTTCAGTTTCTTTCACCAAGTCAACCCCATGAATCTATTTCTCACTGAGCTCAGTCCAATATAAAGGGGTTTTACATTTACGTCCATATAATGCTTCATACGGTGCCATTCGAATACTCGACTGATAGCTATCGTTGTAAGCAAATTCAACTAATGGCAGATATTTCTCCCAACTGCCTTCAAATTCTAAGACACAACATCAAAGCATGTCTTCAAGAACTTGAATTACTCTTTCAGATTGTCCGTCAGTTTGCGGATGGAATGCAGTGCTAAAGTTCAATTTTGTACCCAAGGCTTTTTGCAATTTTATCTAAAATCTTGAAGTGAACCTGGATCTCTATCCGAAATAGACTTAGGCACCCCATGCAATCTCACAATTTCAGTAACATATAACTCCTCTAACTTGTCAAGTGAGTAATCAATGCGTACCGATATAAAATGGGCTGATTTTGTCAATCTATCAACGATTACCCAAATAACATCTTTCTTCATTGGAGTAAGAGGCAATTCCATCACAAAATCCATCGTGATGCTGTCCCATTTCCACTCAAGAATCATTACTGGTTGAAGTAAACCCGATGGTACTTGATGCTCAGCTTTCACTTGTTGGCAAATTAAACACTTTGATACAAATTCCGAGAATCCTTTTTCATGCCCGGCCACCAATACAATTTCTTCAAATCATTATACATTTTCATACTACCTGGGTGAATTGAAAAATCACCACTGTGTGCCTCATATAAAATTTTCGAATCAACTCATCATTTCTCGGTACACATATCCTATCCCGAAATATCAGATAATCATCTGATCTAATTTGAAAATCTTGATCAACACCTAATTCACATTGAGCTCTCCTGGCTTGTAATTCACTGTCATTCTTTTGGGATTCCCGAATTTGCTGAAGAAATAACGGTCTAGCCCTCAATTCAGCCAAAATTGAACCATCATTAGACAAAGTTAATCTCGTACTCATATTTCTCAAAGAAAATAAAGATTTTCTGCTCAAAGCATCAGCAACTACATTAGCTTTTCCGGAGTGATAGTCAATCACTAGCTCATAGTCTTTTATTAGTTCGAGCCACCTTCGTTGTCGCAAATTCAGGTCTTTTTGATTCATTAAATACTTCAAACTCTTATGACCAGTGAAGATTCGACATTTTTCACCATACAAATAATGACGCCAAATTTTTAAAGCAAACATAATGGTAGCCAATTCTAAATCATGCGTCGGATAATTCTTCTCATGCAGTTTCAGCTGTCTCGAAGCACAAGCTATTATTTTGCCCTCTTGCATTAACACACACCCAAGAACATTCAACGATGCATCACTGTAAATTATAAACTCCTTCCCTATCTCAAGTTGTACCAATACTGACGCCTCAGTTAATAATGCCTTCAATTTCTCGAAACTTTGTTGACATTTATCGGTCCATTCAATCTTGACATTCTTTTACAGTAACTTAGTCATAGGAGAAGCAATCATCGAGAATCCCCTGACAAAACGTCTGTAATACTCGGCTAAGCCCAGAAAACTTCTAACCTCGGACACATTCTTTAGTGGTTCCTAATCAACAATTGCTGAATTCTTTTTTGGATCAACCCGAATACCCTCACTTGAAACTATATGTCCCAAGAATCCGACTCCACGAAACCAAAACTCACTTTTACTGAATTTAGCAAACAATTTCTTCTCTCTCAGAATCTGCAACATGATTCTCAAATGTTCGGCGTGCTCGGATTCATCCCGAGAATAAATTAAAATATCATCAATAAACACCACCACGTTCTTATCTAGATACGGTCAGAAAATTCGGTTCATTAAGTCCATAAAAATAGCTGGAGCATTAGTTAAACCAAAAGGCATTACCAGAAATTCGTAGTGTCCATACCTCGTTCTGAAAGTAGTTTTTGGCACATTTGACTCTCTAACTATCAACTGATAGTAACCAGATCTCAAGTCGATCTTCGAAAACACTGTTGCTCCTTTTAGTTCGTCAAACAAGTCATCAATTCTCGGCAAAGGATACTTGTTCTTTATAGCCACTTTGTTGAGCTGACGATAGTCAATACAAAGTCTCATAGAGCCGTATTTCTTTTTCACAAATAATACAGGAGCACCCTAGGGAGAAAAACTCGGTTTCACAAATCCTTTATCTGTCAACTCTTGTAACTGAGCTTTTAATTCTTTCAACTCAGTCAGAGCCATCCGATACGGAGCAATAGAAATCGGTGCAGTACTAGGTAATAAGCCAGTAGCAAATTCAACTTCTCTAATCGGAGGTAACCCAGGCAATTCCTCTGGAAATACGTCCGAAAATTCACAGACTACCAGCACTGATTCAAGCTTCGACCCTAATATACCAGTATTCAACACATAGGCAAGATAAGCCTCGCATCCTTTTCTCATATATTTCTGAGCAGGCATGTGCGAGATCACCATAGGAAATTTATTCGGCTTCTCTGCTTCAACCCGAAGAATTTCACCATTTTCACGTTTCGATTCAAGGATTTTCTGTCTACAATTTACCTTGGCATCATGCAATATCAACCAATCCATCCCCAAAATAACATCAAATGGTAACAACATCAGATTAGCTGGAAAACAGTGACCTTGAACCATTAAAGGACAATTCTTGCAAACCTTATCGACTAACACATATTTGCCTAAAGGATTTGATACTTTAACCACAAATTCAATATTGTCAATAGACAAATTCTTATTAGATACTAAGTTCACACATACATATGAATGAGTAGACCCAGGGTTAATCAAAACAACAACATCAATATCATGAAGAGAAAATGTACCAGTAATCATGTCAGGAGATAATGTATCCTCACGAGCACGTATGGCATACGCTCTAGCAGACGCTCTAGTTTCTGGTCTCTCGGCTGTATCTTTCACCATACTTTTACCGCTAACTCCGCTTCCAGCATTTCTCGGTGGTCTACCTCTACTAACAGTATCACCCAATCCAACTCTCTGTAATCTTTCTTCTTCTATCCTCTCAGGACAATTTTTTATATAGTGCTCTTGAGAACCACACCTGAAACAAGCTCGTCTAATTCTCCAACACTCACCAACATGTCGCCTACCACACTGTTGACACTCGGGTCTATTATTCCCTACATTGCCTACACTTGCCATTGAAGTAGCTTGAGTTTTAGCACCGGAGTATGACTTCCCTCGATCACTACGTGAATACCCAGTTGAACTAGTTGATCGTGAATTCATCTCTTTAAGCTTCTTTGATTGGGATTGAAATGTCTTACTCATTGACCTTTTTCTTACATCTCAAGCCTCAATCTCTTCTTTTCTCTTTTCTTTACTCAGTTCTTTAGCGTTGCAAGCTCGATCAACCAGTACTAAAAATTCTTTCAACTCTAAAATCCCAACATACAATCTGATATCTTTGTTTAACCCCTCTTCGAATCTTTTGCACATGATGGCCTCCGTGGACACACATTCCTGGGCATATTTGCTGAGCCTAACAAACTCCCTTTCATATTCTGCCACAGACATTCGACCCTACTTCAACTTGAGAAACTCCTTGCGTTTTTGATCAATAAACCGTTGGCTTATGTACTTCTTTCTGAATTCTTCCTAGAAGAAATCCCATGTAACTCTTTCTTTCGGGACCACAAATACTAGTGTTTTCCACCAATGGTATGCTGAATCCTTCAGTAAAGATATAGCACATTTGAAACATTCCTCAGGAGTACAAGATAGCTTATCAAAAACCCGAATAGAGTTTTCAAGCCAAAACTCTGCTTTTTTTGGATCATCATCTATATTATCCCTGAAATCCTCAGCCCATTGCTTTCAGATTTTATCAACTGGAGGTTTACTCAATCTTACCAAATCAACACCTTGTGGAGCTATGGGGACTGGTTGAGGAATAGGAGGGGGTGAAGGAGGTTGAACATTCGGATTTGCTCGAACAAATTCTGTATACGAATTATTCATCATATGAAGGAAGGCTTCTCGAGCCTCATCCTGACTTTGTATTTTGTGTCTACTTTTCTCAGGCACGGTCCCTTGCGCGGGAGCCGGCACATTACTTTCTACATCATCCATTACAGCTCGGTCGGGTTCCATTTACTATATAAAAAAAATAAACACAATTTAAAATGTCAGAAATCATCACATTATCACAATATTTTTTATGGCATGTATAGATAGACTTTCAGGCATATTTTATTAGTCCGAGAACCAGCTAAATCATAGCTCTGATACCATTAAATATAACACCCCTTAACCCTAAACCGTCGTCGAAACAAGGTTACGAGGCACTACCGGACATATCAAACCATTTACAATTAATTCTTAGATAAATAACTAACATATTAAAATAAAACATAAATTCTTATAAATTTTACTAGTTGACTTCATTCATTTTACTTTTTTTTTAAATTTCGGCAGCATTTCTGCTTATTTTTACATAAAACCCCCTGCAAATTTCAAGATTATAACCCGACCAAATCTAATGTTTCAACCAATATTTATATCCTCAAGCATAATTAAAATCATACTTAACATTTTAACTTCTATCACATAGATTGCATAACAAGATTTATCAAATAACATATATTACATCTATACTAAATACTTTGTAACATAAAACATCAAAATCAAGTCTTCTAAACATGCAATAGTTTAGAAGTATTAATTACAAAATACCAAAAGTTGTGGATAGTGTAGATGAGTTCCCGACTATTTTCGAATTTCGAGCTGAACTGGCAACACTATAAAACAAAGAAAAGAAAGAGGGATAAGAATATAGCTTAGTAAGTAAGCATATGACAAATAAAAAAATTTCTAACATGACTTCATAGAAATATAATTTGATTCACATATAAATTTCATTGTTTGTTCAATTTCCAGCAAGCTGTTTTTCTGCATCATGGTCACTAATTTGTTTTTATCTGGAGCTAAAAAACTCAAAATTAAGTTCTGTAAATTTTCCTTGAAAATAGACTTGTATACCTTTCTACCATAAAATTTTCAGAATTTTTGGTTTATCCAATTAGTACAGTTTATTCTTTAAACCTTCTCGTGTTTCACTGCTCGACAACTCTGTCCTCTCTTTACTAAAATTTACTTAACTCTTTGTACAGAATTCAAATGATGTTTTTGCTTGTTTCTCTTGAAACTAGACTCATTTATAAATTCAAACATGTAAATTACAAGCCATAATTATTTTTGTACAATTTTTGGTAATTTTCCAAAGTGGATTTCGAAATCAATTCAACCCTGACTCACTAAAATTCAAATATTTCAAAATATATAACTCTTTTGCTTGCTCTGTTTCTTTCATATGAAAATAGACTCATTTAGCTTCAATTTAATATATTATTTAGCCTCTAATTCAATTTCCACCATTTATGGTGAATTTTCAAAATTACTCAATTGCTGTTGTTCAAAACTGTCTTATTTCTAAATTTACTCTCTTATAGTTTTGATATTTCATACCATCTTACATATGGGTCGATTAAATATCAAATCCAATATTCCTTACATAATCTTGTCCATTTCATATGTACATTCACTTTTCGAATTTCCCTGTTGAGCACTCAGAATATTATCCGTTACTCGGTGGATTCAGCACTTAGCAACCACCTTAAATTCAGTGATACGGGGAATCAGCACATTGCAACCCCTTTCACAATCAAAGATACGGTGGAATCAGCACTTAGCAACCACCTTTAGAGTCAATAATTCGGGGAATCAACACTTAGCAAACCCTCGAGGAATCTGCACTTAGTGACCCCTTTTTATTCAATGTATTCCAGTCTATTCCGAGTGTTCAATCGGAAACCTTGTTTTTCAACATTTTACCACCTTTCTCAAACTTAACCAAAATTTTTGTGATCTACATCAAGTATTTATTCTATATTCAATCAAATCTCAACAATATATTGAATAAAATTAAAATAACACATTAATTCACATGCGTACTTACCTCGGTGTAAAATATTGTAATTTTTGCAATTTACTCCACGATCTTTTCCTTTCCCGGATTTAGGTTTACTTCTCGTCTTTCTTGATCTATAATAGAAAATTTAGCTTGGTTAATATTCACATTTATTAAAACAGCACTTGATTCAACTTTTAGAAAAATTACAATTTTACCCCTACATTTTTACATATTTCCATTTTTGTCCCAAAGCTCGAAAATTAAATTTCATTCCTTATTCTTATGTTTTATAACATGATGAACACTTTTACCTTCTATGGCAACATCAAATTCTCACTCTAACATATACTTATGAACATTAAATATTTTTACCGATTATGTCAATTTATCCGTTTTCACTTAAAATCGCTTAGCAATAGTTGTTTAACATAATTTCCAGCTTCATATTCTACCATAAAACAACAAAATAAACACATTTCACCGATGGTATTTTTCCAAATATGAAACCTAACATGAATTAATGGTAGAATAAGCTAAACCGAGCTACGAGGATTTCAAAAATGCAAAGAACATTAAAAACGGGGCTAGGATGTACTTACACTCAAGCTTGAAAGTGGCCAAAACCCTAGCTATGGAGTCTTAGAGACATTCAGCCAAGAATGTAGAAGATGGACACATTTTTGGCCTCATTTTCCCTTTTTAATTCATTTAATTTTTAAATGACTAAAATTCCCCTATTTAAAAAAAAAAATCTATTTCACCCATTTCTTATGTCTATTTTTGTCCATCAATTAACTAATGGTCTAATTCACATAAGGATCCCCGATTTATAATTTCATAACCAATTAACACCTTTAACACATAAAATTCAACTTTTTTATTATTTATAATTTAGTCCTTTTGACAAATTGAGTGCCCAAACGTCAAAATTTTCGAACGAAATTTTGACGAAATCTTTCCGTAAAATTGTAGACCTTAAAAATGTAATAACAATAATACTTTCCCTCGTCGGATTTGTGGTCCCGAAGCCACTGTTCTAACTAGACCTAAAATCGGGCTATTAGAATCTCTATAAAAGCTAATACTATGAATAAGAATGATGCTTGTTCTTCTGTTTATATGCTTAAGTCATTTGATTTATGGCATGGTCAGCTCGGACATGTTAATTCTGATACTTTATGTAGATTAATTAACTTAGAGCATATTTTTTCATTTCACATTAATTATAATCATAAATGTGAAATGTGTGTTGAGGCAAAACTAACAAGGTCTTCATTTCAATCTGTTGAAAGAAATAATGAACCACTTGATCTTACATAGTGATATTTGTGACTTAAAGTTTATTTAAATTAGATGAGGGAATAAATATTTTATTACATTCGTTGATGATAGAACAAAACATTGCTATGCATATTTGTTTAAAAGCAACAATGAAGCTAAAGAGAAATTTGTTCTCTATAAGCAAGAAGTTGAAACCCATCTTAATAAAAGAATTAAGACGGTGAGAAGTGACTGTGGTGGTGAATATGTTGAACCATTTGGTAAATTTTGTGCACAACATGATATTATTCATGACGTGACACCACCATACTCTCTTCAATCTAATAGAGTAGTAGAGCAGAAAAATTGAACCCTAAAGGAAATAATGAACGCAATGCTAGGAAGTTCTGGGTTGTCATAGAATACGTGGGGGGAAGCTGTTTTATCAGCGAATTACCTTTTAAGTAAGGTGCCTCGTAAGAAAAAAACAATACACCATATGAGTTATGGAAGGGCAGAAAACCTTTCTACAACTACTTAAAAGTGTGGGGGTGTCTTGCAAAGGTAATTGTTCATTTACCAAAGCAAATGGAAATAGGTCCTAAAATGGTGGATTGTAATTTCATTGGTTACGCATGCCACAACAATGCATATCGGTTTCTTGTGCATGAATCAAAGAATCCAAAAATTCACAAGAATATGATATTGAAATAAAAAAAATGCCTCATTCTTTGAAAATATATTTCTTTGTAAGACTAGGGAAGTTGGGTAAAGTTCAAAAAATGAACTTCGGAGACTATTGATAGTCAAAAATTTTAACAAGAGGTTGAAGTTGAGGCAGATCCAAGAAGAAGTAAAAGGGAAATGGTGGAAAAGTCCTTTGGATCGAATTTTCTAACCTAAATTCTAAAGACTGAACCTTAAACTTATAGTGAAGCTATACGCTCATCTGAAGCACTTTTTGGAAAGCTGTTATCAAGAATGAAATTGATTCCATCATGAAAAATCATACGTAGGAATTAGTGGATCTACCTCAGGGAATTAAACCACTAAATTCTAAATAGATTTTCTAACGAAAAATGAAAGCAGACAGAACAATTGATAAGTACAAGGCAAGATTGGTTATAAAAGGTTATAGAAAAAAGGAAGACCTTGATTACTTTGATACATTTTCTCCTGTATCAAGAATAACTTCTACAAGGATGATACTTGCTATTGCCGCTTTGTGGAATCTAGAAGTTCATCAAATGGATGTTAAGATAGCTTTTCTAAATGAATATATTGATAAGGAGATTTACATGGAACAACCTGAGGGTCATGTAGCTCTAGGGCAAGAAAGAAAAGTTTGTAGATTGGTGAAGTCTTTGTATGGGCTTAAGCAAGCAGCAAAGTAGTGGTATGAAAAGTTTGACAATGTCATGATATCAAATGGATTTAAAATTAATAAGTGTGACAAATATGTATGTCAAAACCACTATTGATGGATATGTAATTCTATGTTTATATGTTGACGACATACTCATTGTTGGAAGTAACAATGAAATGGTAAAACGTACCAAAAACTTGTTAAATTCAAGATTTGACATGAAAGATATGAGACTTGCTGACATGATTTTGGGCATCCAAATCAAAAGGTCATCTGAAGGTCTCGTATTGACTCAATCACACTACATAGACAAGATTCTTGAAAAATTTGGCAAGGATGATTTCGGTGTAGCTAGAACTTCGATAGATATAAGTCAACATTTGTCCAAAAACAAATGTGAAAGTGTTGACCAAGTGAAATATGCAAGAGTCATAGGTAGTCTAGTGTACCTTATGAGTTGCACTAGACCTGATATTGCTTTCACTGTAAGCAGTTTAAGCAGATTCACAAGCAATCCAAGGGAGAATCACTGGAAAGAGATTGTAAGAGTACTGAGATATCTCAGATATATTAAGAATTATGGATTACATTATTCCAAAGATCTTACTGTGTTAGAAGGATTCTCCGATGCTAGTTGGATATCTGATATTCAAGATACTAAAGGCACAAGTGGTTATATTTTCACATTGGGAGGCAGAACTGTGTTATGGAAATCCTCAAGGCAAACGATTATAACCAGATCCACAATGGAATTTGAATTTGTAGCTTTAGAAAAATTTGGAGAAGAGAAAGAGTGGCTATGAAACTTTTTAGAGGATATTCCTGAATGGCCAAAGCCTGTGCCCGTAATATGCATATATTGTGATAACCAAGCAATAGTTGGTAGAGCACAAACATAATGTATAATGGTAAGTTGAGACACATGCATCATCGACATAATACCGTTAGACAACTGAGTTGAACTAGAGTTATCTCTATTGATTTTGCAAGATCAAAAGATAACACTGCGGATTCCCTAACCAAAGGGTTAAACCAAGATCAAGTTGATAAAACATCGAAATGAATGGGACTAAAGCCCATAAATATTTAAGGCACTATATGAAGGAGAACCTAACCTAGTTGACTGGAGATCCTAATATCTAAGGTCAATGGGACAACCTACTTGCATAGACCTTATGAGGTCACTGTGGGGGTTCTTATCCGAAGTCCATTCCTATGATGAAAACAATGATTAAAATGTGGAAAAGGTTAAGCAATGCTTTTAATGGCCATTGTGTGTTTCGGTGAAACGAACAACATAAGTCACCTATGTGAGAGTGAAATGGGGCCGCTTCAAGGAGACTATTAGGGCATAGTTCTTTAAGCTCTTGCAGAACCATGAGGATGTTCAGAGCCATATGAACATACCCATAAGAATCAAAATCTTGCTAGGGAGGTATTTGTGTAAGGTATATCATCATTTATACAAATGCCAGAACAGTTCAAGGACATCGTGTCTACTAGTCAGCTAGTAAAGTAAATATACTTTTACAAGGGAAGGTTCAATGGTTGATGTCTACCTATCCTATGCAAATACCGAACGTAGAATCTATCACCTCTTTAAATCTTTAAGTCTCGTTGATCCATCAATTTCATTCATATGGGGGATTGTTGGAAAATAATGGATATTTTAGAACTTTGAGGCATATTCTTTATTGATAAAATTGAAGGTTTGAATAATAAATTATGGATTTATATTCTTTATAATTTACTAAAAATTGTTGAGTGATGAATGATAAATTGATGCTCAAATTAAACAATAGTTCTGTCTTTTGATGAATAGTTGTATCTTTTGAACAATTGTATCTCTTAGTGCATAGATTCATTGCTTTTGGTTTAATATTGCATCTTTTCATTCATTGTGTCTATTTATTTATATCTATTAACTTTTCAACAGAATTCTTCATGAATCAGTCTAAGTCTCTTCATTCATTTCTCTCCTCTATATAAAGCCAAGTTATGAGACTTCCAAAACACATCATCAAAAACCATCAATATAAAAAATTCCTTCTAAATTCATTCCTTCTGGTAAGAGAAAGGCAAGATTGTGTTTTATTGATCACTGTTTTTGTGCTACTACTGTGATAATTTGTTGTTGTATTCTAGGAGACAAACGTCCAACGTTGCTCAAAACATCGAGGAGAGGTCAAATTTGTCTTAAGGAAACTATTCATACAGGCCTCAACAAAATTCTTCTTCTAATTTTTGACTCTGTCCGATTATAGGTATTTTGTTGTGTTACTACTGCTGCATTGTATTACATTATTATTGTTACTGACATATTAATACTACATACAATATTATATTTTCTTATAGGCATATTTTGTGACAAATTGCCTACTGTAACACTACCTCTACAGATCATTCCCATTTATTTGGAGGATACTATCAAGTTAACAAATGCATATTGATCGATACAGTTCAATGAAATGAAAATTTTTAGGACAAAGCTTGTACTACTCTAATGTTATATTCAAATTACTTACCGAATATGTTTTTGAAAAGTTTATCACCTGGTACTGGTATTTTTTCGCTTGTATGTTGAGGATGATATATAACCACTGTAGGGAGAAGTATAAGCTAGAACATGATTCGTGTCAGTTAAAGTGGAATCTCAAGGTAAGCTATGGAAAATGAGATGTTTGTGAATCTTGATTGTTTAAAATTTTGCACATTTTATGTTTGATAAATGAGGAATCAACTGAAGCCAAGTTGTTGGAAACTGTAGAATCAAACTGCAGTGAAGTTGAAACTTAATGCTAATATGGTATTTATGTTAAGTATGGTAGTTTTTCTTGGTTACTTAATGCTATTATTGCTCAATTTGAGGGCCAAAAGTGTTCTGATCCTTGGCAGCTATGTTACTTGAATTTGGGTGAAGTGTCGAAAACATGTAACATCCCTAACCTATATCTGTCATCGGAATAAGGTTACAGAGTATTACCGTAAAACCGTAACATCAAAATGTTCATTTTTAAACATTTCATTAAGCATAGCAAAGTACACTCATACACATGCATATCGTCCCTTAATCAATCCTTCCAGGCCCTAGAGACACTTTAGAAACTGTTCGAGACTAAATTAGGAACATTTGAAACATTGAGGAAAAAGTTAGAAAAAAATTTAAACTGCAGGGGTCACAAGGTTGTGTGGCTAGGCCGTGTGACTCACACGGCTGAGACACACGCCCATGTGCTAGGCCGTGTAACACTCGAAATGGCTTCACACTCCCGTATGCTAGGTCGTGTAACTACTTGACTTGGAACCTTTGAAACCTATAGAGGACACACGGCTGTGTCGCATGGCTGAGATACATGCCCGTGTCTTAGGCCGTGTGGACAAGAAATTGGCCAAAACCAAGCCATTTCCGTCACCCATTTAAAACATGAACCTATAAACACTATACACATATAATCAAGGCACCAAAACATACCAAAACATGCATAATAAAACCATATCAATAGGTTATTAATCCATCCAACCAATATGCCATATAGGCACCTCAATCACACTCAAACAATTATACCTAAACTTATGCATAGTTAGCTTTATTTCATACAAACACATCTAGTTCATATCCATATCAAAAATACCAAACTTGACCACTTTATAATTGCTTCATCACATGCCAAAGTCACATTTACAAACATGCATCAATTTAACTATTTTATCAAACACCAATATGATGGCATAAGTACCAAAAGTGTACCAACCATAATAACACATATACATGCCAAAACCAACCATTAGCATTCAACCCAAAATTTAAACATAAGTCCACCTATACATGCCATTATAACCTTGGCTAAAACATAAAAAACTACTGACATAATCACTGGATAGTGTGATAGACCTCTGATGAACTTCTAACCGGTCAAGCTTCTGATAATCTGTAAAGTATAGGAAAGAATTACGTAAGCAATGAATACGTAGTAAGCTCGTATAAACTTTAAACATAACATTCCATTTTAACAATGAACTTTATAAGGTAAATATAAACCTATACCAATGCCACAAGATTTATCAATTACATAACCATCAACTTATAAATGAGTAAGTCTATCACCATCATTAACCTTTTCATAAGACTATGAACTACTCCTTTTACTTACTTTCCATTCCATTCCATTTAATTAGCATAAACTTAAATAACAACATCAATTCACGAATTAGTGTATTTATTCATGACATGGGTAAATTCATCCATAGCATATGTAAATATCTCACATATAAGTAGGTCATTCAACTCATCAATTCCTTTTTCATCATATTACATCATAATTATGAACTTACCATTTCATTACCTTTTCTTGCCCGTTTCATTTGTATAATACAAGACATAAACATAAACACCATCATCAATACAAAAGTTAGTGCATTTATACATAACTCTCTTTTGATTCATACATTAGTGCATTTATACATAACTCTCTTTTGATTCATACAACCTTTTCATGAACATAAGCATTTTTACATTAGGAAACTTGCCATTTCAACGTATATCATTAAGATTAAGCATGATATAATCCAACCTTAAGCTTGGCATAAGCCTAAGCACCACCAACAACACATGTTAGCATATTCAAACATAATTCACATGAATTTAACATAGGTAAGCCATTACACATGAACTTAATTCATTTGAATTAACCATTTTCCTTAACATATCATACTTTCAATGAAACTTAGTTATACATACTTTGATCAATATCATTTCATACCTTTCCATAATTTCATAACATAGTCGATTGGAACAATTACTTTTCCTTCCCTTTAAATGCCCGTTGAACCACTTAGAATAATATCGGATATGCGGGAAAGCTCACACAAAGGGTGCAAAAAATACGGTCGAAACCATTTCTTTTCCTTTTCTTTTACATCGTTTCTCACTCTAGCCATAAATGGGTTTGCTTACACAAGCTGACGGTCGGAATGTAGCTACATGATGTCGCTCACACAAGCTGACAAGTATCTGCAATAAATGCCTGAACTCAGCCATCGGTAGGACATTCAGGACCAGTACTTGAAACATGGTAACTCTAATGACATGTCATTTTTATCATATATATTCTTAAGGTTCAAACGGGGCTCGATAGTCGTCGAAGCGTCATTGGATTTCCATCGTTTCTTTACATGATAAATCGCATAATAACATATATATATTGATTCATTTACATTATAAAAACACATTAAACATTCATTTTAATCAACATTTAAGTGATTAAAATTCATACAAACTTATCTGGCTAAATTGCAGCAATAACTAAGTACATGGGCTATTTGGTAATTTTCTCTTCTCCTCGATCTTCCACTCGTTCTTGATCTAAATTAATAATTTCATTCAATTCATTAATTTAAATAATAAAACAATTCATTTTATGCAATTTAGTCATTTTTGACATTTTACAAAATTACCCTCAACTTTTAATTTTTATTCAATTTAGCCCCTATGTTCTAATAATTCAAATAAACCAATTTTATTGAAAATTAATAAATTTTGAATGTTAATAGCATCCATTAAAACCCAATTTTGTAACAATTTCACACCAAGTCCTTGTATTTTTACTATTTCAACAATTTAGTCCCTAATCGATAAATTAATCAGAAATCACTTAAAAAATACTTATAAATAAAAACTAATACTTAAAATTCATCATTTAACATCTAAAATCACAAATTTTCATCAATGGCAACATTAAAAATCTTTAACAGTTTCAAAAATGAAGGTACGGGGTAGTTGGACCTAGTTGCAACGATTTCAAAAACATAAAAATTATGAAAAACCGATAAATAAATCACTTACATGCGTCCATTTTTTTTGGCCAAACCTAGCTTATTTTCCATGGAAGAACCAGTTGAAATAAAATGGGAAAGAAGATGACAACCATTCATCTTTTACTTATGTTTTAATTAATTTAATTTAATTTAATTTATCGAATTACCATTTTAACCTTGGTTAAGAATTAAATAAAACGCCAAATCCATGTCCATATTTTTTCACAATCTCCTTAAATGGTTTATTTACCTTTTAATTCCATTTAACTTTATTTAATAGGCCATTTAATCATTCAAATCTAATAGTGATCAAATTTTACATCTTTTACAATTTAGTCCCTTTTAATTAATTAACTATCGAAACATTAAAATTTCTGAACGAAAATTTAATAAAATCTTAATAACAGTACGTAAATATTTATAAAAATATTTACAACTCGGTTATAGAAATGAGGTCCCGATACCTCATTTTCTAAAACCACTTGACTTTAGGATCATACCACTTAAATTTAATTATTCATTCAAATAACATAACTTGTCAATTCAAAATTTATTTAAATACCATATTTGACGCGTAAATATTAACTTATTCATTGGATTTGTGTCCCTGAAACCATTGTTCTGACACTTTAAAGAAATAAGCTGTTACAAAATAGGTATGTTCAATGTTTGAAAGTTCTTTTCTATTAAATTTTAAGGGTTATTGGAAGATCATACCCCTTCCTTATATGTCGGGTATCAGATAAGGACATTTCAAGTAAAATAAAGAGACAAAGCAACATAACATGTCGAATACTAGCTGAGTTTTAATTGTTATCTACAAATTTTGGGTATAAGAATTTTATTTTCTGTGTATTTGATTTCTGGGACTTGTCTGCTGCTATTAAAGTAGTAATGCATATGCATTCAGCTATCCCTTCAAGATTCCTAGCAGTTGGTTCTTTGACTCAATTTTCACCAATGCTCCTTTCTTATGCAATTCAAATATCGGATCTACATGTCCTCCATGGGTTTTTGAAGTTCAATGCCTTCATATTTCAGTCCATGATTGAACACCATTTGAAGGTGAACCATTGAAAATGGTAGAAGTAGCTGTTAAAGGTAGGTTTCTTCCCACATAGAAAATTGAGCGAATTTCTAGCAACCTCACTGTTTTACTTTTATTTTATTCTGGTTTGGTTGGTATTTTACCAATGAAGACTCTCATTTGGAAATTGAAGTTGATTAAATCATTTGCCATATATAGCTTTGAAAGATACCTTATTGATTGCTTGGAGTCAGAATGTCCAATGACAACTGTGTGAGCTCTTCAAGGTTATAATGTCATACTCAGAACATAATTGCAATTATGGATAGGATTTAATGTTGGCATGGTAAGTTCGCTTTATTTAATATCACGACTGTTATTTTTAAGGTTTGCTCGATTTAAGATTGCGACCTTCGGTATTCTAACAGTTTGCTCGATTGAAGATTGCGACTTTTATTTTTATGGTTCGCTTGATTTAATATCATGACCTTCAGTATTCTAACAGTTTGCTCAATTTAAGATTGCGACTGTTATTTTTAAGGTTCGCTAGATTTAAGATCGCGATCTTCGATATTCTAACAGTTCGTTCGATTTAAGATCGTGACTGTTATTTTTAAGGTTCTTTCGATTTAAGATCGAGACCTTCGATATTCTAACAGTTCACTCGATTTAAGATTGTGACCTTCGGTATTCTAATAGTTCACTCGATTTAAGATCGCGACTGTCATTTTTATGGTTTGCTCAATTTAATATCGTGACCTTCAGTATTCTAACAGTTTGCTCGATTGAATATTAAGACTGTTATTTTTACGGTTTGCTCGATTTAAGATCGAGACTTTCGGTATTCTAATAGTTCACTCGATTTAATATCATGAATTTCATTTTTAGGTTCGCTCGATTTAAGATCGTGACCTTTTGTATTCTAATAGTTCACTCGATTTAAGATTGTCTGTCATTTTTAAGGTTCGCTTGATTTAAGATTGAGACCTTCGATATTCTAATAGTTTGCTTGATTTAAGATCACGACTTTCATTTGTACGATTCGCTCGATTTAAGATCGTGACCTTCGGTATTCTAATAGTTCATTCGATTTAAGATCGTAACTATCATTTTTACAGTTCGCTCAATTTAAGATAGTGACCTTCAGTATTCTAACAATTTCCTTGATTTAATATCACAACTGTCATTTTTAAGGTTCGCTTAATTTAAGATCTCAACAGTTGATATTCTAACAGTTCACTTGATTTAAGATCATGTCTGTCATTTCTACAGTTCGCTCAATTTAATATCATGACTTTCATTTTTACAGTTCACTAATTTAAGGTCGCGACCTTCCATTTTCTAACAGTTTGGTTGGTTTAAGATCGGGACTATCATTTTTACTGTTTGCTAAATTTAACTTGATTTTACGGTCATTTCAAAGATCTCTAATTTTTTTGACAATGTGAGGGGCAAATTTTTACTTACGAGAGACATGGTTTGTGGTATTTTGTAATACAATTCTTGACTCCTGTAGGACACTAATGGACAATAAAATTTGCTCAGTAAAGTTTCAAGTTAAAATCTATATAGTAAGCCCCAAATTACACACATCACAATTGTAAGCTAGTTATGCTTGCCTTCGTGTTTACAGTCCTAGTGGACTACATCTTTGCTATGCTTACCTTCGTGTTTATTGTCCCGATGGACTAATTCAATGGATGCCATGGAACCTCACTCATATGATCTTACACCGTCTCGCCACCTTGGCGTATTATCAAATGATGCCATGGGGCCTCACCCACATGGTATTACACATGTCGTATTCGTCCGCAAGGCCGGGCCATGATCTGCTAGTCCGATTTGCAATAAAACTTCCCTACTAGAGGCATCAAAAATAAAACTTCTTTGCATATTTTCATACGACACAAATTTTTCAGTATTGGAATCGTATAACATGAAGGTATTAGACGATGACCATACTCACGCCTTCAACACAACTTATCACACCTACCTAGAATCCATGAGCCAAATCATCACCGCAGAGACACTAATGTAAATCTCATTTATATTTATAACGGAGTCATACTTTTTAACACATAATTCCTCATACAAGTATATCACACATTTTCATACCATGCCGCAAATTGTCCACTTCATTTATGTACTTGCAAATACTTTTTAGAAAACACACGTACACATATTTACATCACTTTACAAGAATACATACTCATCATAGGAACATCAACCATAACAAAATCAACATAAAATTACATGCAAGAGTCATGTTCAGAGGCTCACTAGAGACCTACCTTTTCTTCGACTTAGAGTTTCTATTTCGATTATGTTTCTTATCCAGTAGCAATGACTGCTTAAAAGATCATAAGATTTCCATTAAAATCTCATTACAAAACATTTTACTAACATTTCAACTACATGTGACCTCCATAAAAGGCCTTCCTATAACATTCTGTCATTCTATAATCGTAACGTGTAAAACTATAAGACTTACTAGAAAGAAAAATCATCTAATCATTAAATGATATCTTAGTTCGATCTTTAAAAAAAAATAAGAAGAAGAGGTTGTTGAGGTTAGGTAGAATAACCTGAACATTAACCAAATAGAAAAACCATTTGAAATATCTCCTTCCCATAAATATACTCTCAATCCCTCTGATTTCCCTACTAATTCCAATGTAGGTAAAAGGAAATTTGGTAAAGGTTTACCTTATTGTTGCCAAGTCATGAGGAGGGTCAAATCAATCTAATTGAATTCGATTGAGAAACGGCCAACCATGCTGCTTTTGAAGATTTGTTTAGTTGGATTATTTTAGTGTACAAGCAATTTTTTACACATCTTGCTACTCTACTCTTTTACTCTGATCTTTGTTTTTGTTATTGTAGAATCCCAACAACTCCCAAACAAATTCGATACAAAATCTAATTGGACAATACTCGTGCAAATTAGGCGTACCATATCTTGGTAGTGACTCACCTTTGGTGTGATATTAAAGACAATTAAGTCTTCTACAACTTCTTCATACAATAAACATGCTCTTAGTGCTCAAACAAAACTTTGAGGTGTACCCGTTCATAGGCGCATTGTAACAGCTCACCCGACGGAGAGTCAATATTCAGTTGTTGTATGGCGTCTAGTTGGTAAAGTCAAGGGTAGAATTAAGTAATGTACTTATTGTGGCTAAGTAGAGAACTTTATGGGATTCTCTATTTGGCAAACTCTAAGTTTTGGTGAAATTTAGGGTTTGGCAAAGTTTTTTTGTTATGCATCCTCCCATCTCTAATGTTTTGGGTGAACTTGTTATGTAATAGCCCGTTTTCTATGAAATCATAATAGTGGTTTTGGGACCATAAACTTGATGAGTAAAATTTAATTTTATTATTTTAATGTCTACGAAATGTTAGTATGGTCCTACAAAAATATCATTTAGAAATTTTGACGTTTGCATGTTTAATTTTGTGAAAAGGACTAAATCGTAAAAGGTGTAAAAGTAGAATTCTATAAGTGAAAAGTATCAATTAGCTATAGAACTTTAAAGTGAAAGGAATTAGATAGTAATTAGACCAATAGATTAGTTAGTGGGATTATATGCCAAGGTTTTATTGAAATTTTTGAAAGTTTTAAAGGTTATTTTGGTAATTAAGTAAATAAAGGTTAAAATAATAAAAACAAAACAAAGAAAAAGAGATATCATCTTTCATTTGTTTCATTCTTCAACAAAAATTATCAAAGGACCATAGCTAGGGTTCGACCATTTTATTTTTGCTTGTATGGTATGTCTTTCGATTTTTTTTAATGATTTTTATGTTTTCAGGATTGTTGTAGCTTAATCTAACTAGCCCAGGGGTTAATTTGCAAAACTATTAAAGGTTTAGGGTTTTGCCATGAATATGTTTGTATAGTTTTTGAAATTTAATGGAAGATTTTAAATTCTTGTTGTTAAATAAACAAGTTTTGTAAAGTGTAATTCTTAAAATGATGATTTTTATGGATTAGTAGAGGTCCCTAATGCATTTAGCTAGCATGAAATATGGATGAGATTGCTTAAATTTTAATTTACGAGGTGAATGTCTAAATTTTAAAGAAGTTAAAATATTAGGGGTAAAATTGAAATTTTACAAAATTATGAATTTTGGACTAAATTGAATAGTATGAGTATTAAATTGATTGAATTTGATTATTTAGATCAAGATAAACCTTGTACATATTTAAATTGGGGAAAGCGAAAGCCTCGGATTGATCGACTACGTTTTTGCGTTTTGTTTGTTGAGGTAAGTTCGTATGTTTAAATAACGATTTAAATGTTATTTTGATTCATATGTCATTGTGCTATTTATCATGTAAATAAATGTGGAAATCCAACAATGTTACAATGACTATCGAGCCCCATTTGAACCTGAGGAATATATAGGATACAAATGACATGTTATTAGGGTTACTATGTTTTGGGTGCTGGTCCTGAATGTCCTACCGATGGCTGAGGTTCCGCATTTGCTATGGATACTCAATAGCTTGTGTAAGCAGTATCGTGTAGCTTACATTCTGATCGTCAGCTTGTGTGAGCAGACCCATTTCATGATGAGCAATGATGTAAAGGAAAGGGAAACTTTATATGGTTATTACACTTTGTGTGAGCTTTCTCGCCTATCCGATGTTATTCTAAATGGTTCAACGGACATGAAAAGGAAAGAAATGGTAAGTATTCAAATGATTTATGTCATGAATTTATGAAAAGGAATGAAAAGGAAGTGTTTATTGAAAGTAAACTTATGTTCATGAAATTGATGATTTCAAATGAAATTGTTCATGTATAATGACTTATCTCATGATAGTTCAAATGAATTATGAGTTGATGCACTAACAGGTGTTGTTGACTGTTCTTAGGCTTGAGCCAAGCTTATGGTTGGATTTTATCATGCTTAATTTTAATGTTATGCATTGAAATGGTAAGTTATGTTCATGTTTTACAAACTTACTAAGCATTATATGCTTACGTGGTTTTCTTTCCCCTATTTTATAGATAATCGGAAGCTTGATCGATTTGGAAGCTCGTCGGAGATCTACCACACTATCCAACGACTATATCGGTAGTTTTTGATGTTTTGACCAAGGTTATAATGGCATGTATAGGTGGACTTATGTTTAATGTTTGGTTGAATGCTAAATGTTGATTTTGGTATGTATATATGTTGGTTACTTGGTACCACTTTAGTAGTGGTTGAATTGTGTCATTTATGTGCTTTTGATGCATGAAAGAAATGGTACAATGGTAAGTTTAGATTGACATGGAATATGTCAAGTTATGGTATATTTTGAGATGATTCAAATATGGTTAATTATGCATATGTTTAGGTATGTTTGATTGATTGTGATTGAGGTGCCTTACATGGAATATTGGTTGTATGATAATGGTCAATTGAATTGGTCATTTTAAGCATGTTTTGGTATGTTTTGGATGCCTTGAGGTTGTGCACAAATTGTGTTACGTACAAGCTTGAAATGGGTGATGGAAATGGCTCGATTTTGGCGAATTTCATGTCCACACGACCTAAGACACGAGCGTTTGTCTTAGTTGTGTGTGACACACGACCATACGACATGGCTGTGTGCCCCATGTAGGTTTTAAGGCATACAGGTGAGGCAATTAGACGGCCTAGCATATGACCTAGCACACAGGCGTATGAGGCCATGTCGAATGTTACACGGCCTAGCACACGGGCAGGTGGCTTGGCTGTGTGACCCAACTCAGAGAGTTACACGGGCACAGACACAGGGTGTGTCCCTATTTTGAATGTTACACAACCTATGACACGAGTGTGTCTCTCGGTCGTGTGAGTCACACGGCCTGGCTACATGGCCGTGTGACCTCTGTAATTCAATTGTTCTAACTTTTTCATGAACTTTCTGATTGATTCTGATTTAGTCTCGAATCATTTCTAAAATGTTTCTAAGGCCTCGAAGGCTTGATTAAGAGACGATATGCATGCATATGAATAATTTATGATAGGTTTATGTTGAGGATTGAAATGTATGTTTTAAGGTTATGTTTTTACTGTAATGCTATGTAACCCTATTTCGACGATAAATACGGGTTAGGGGTGTTACATGTTAAGTTTGCAGTTTGTTTAGACTTGTTTTATATCTTGTGCATGATGACTTCCTTAAAATTGAAGTGGAATACTGTAGATGTTAAGACTTAAAAATTTTGAAGTAAATTTAATCACGGAAATCAAGGATCTTATTGGAATTATTTGATTTTCCCACTAAAACTTGTCTCCGTTGCTTAAGTTTATAAATATATCAATGGCCATTCTGAATCACTTTTACATCTTCTTTTTCCCTGAATTACTTTATAAATTTCTGAAAAGCTTTAGCATAGAAAACTTCTTCGATAGAGTTCGCAGTGTTTAGTTAGCACTCACGCTTGTACCAGCTTACTGGTAATTTCTAATAAACCTTTAGGTTATGATTGAAAAATTTACGTGTTTATAGTATTGCATGCAAAAACCTTAGAATTGTTGTTGAGGAAGGAAACTTCCTAATTCTGTGTTGTTGATACTGATTCTTGCATGCATGTTAAGTTTCGATAGTTTAATGATCTAATAAAGATATTTATCTTTCTTTTAACTCAAGAAGCTAACGAAGGTCTGAGCAATAAGGGAAAATGACTTGTTGTGTAGATCATTGTACTAGAATTTCTGGTGATTTCTTTCTTACTTCCATGTGTTGTAAATTCCATTTTTGTATAAATTGTGTAAGGTAAGTAATCTCTCTCAATATCACGTGAATGGTGTTTGTGTGGGTGGTGTGTAACACCCAAAACTCGGCCCAAACATTATGGCAAAATCTGGCGTGTCACATCAAAGCGTTGATCAAATACTGAGTTTGTCGTTAAAAGTTCAGTTCTATGTTTAAATCCTTTTGCTCGAGTTTGGCAAATAACCTCGTCAAAAACATTTACTTAAGGTCTGGCATTGATGCTTTAGGTTATTCCAATCGAGAAAGCTACTAAAGTTTGAAATGTAAAAACGTCTGTTTTTAAGTGTTTTTGGAAAATAGTTGTTAATTTTGAAAATTCGTGTTTAGCAGTTTTAGATAAGGAAGTCTAAAGCCTTTTTAAAAATTTAATCCCTTAAAGGCCATAACAGAATTAAAGCCCAAAATATAAAATTCAAAAAACATGTCTACTATAGCAGAGCGTCAGCGGTCGTGTGGCCACCTCCGAGTCTCTCGCGGCTCCGAATCGCCTATGGCTGAGGATTACCTGCACAGTTAGACAGAAAGGTGAGTTTGCAAAAACTCAGTGTGTAATCCCTTATCAAACAGTCGGCATGCAGAAGAGAATCAGTCTAGGCCAGAGCCCTTTAACAGTAACAGTATAGTGTGGGCCTTAGCCCAATACAGAAACAGTGTGGGCCTAATCCTGAAACAGTATAGTGCAAGTCTGCAAACCCATCCCAATCCAGCCTACACACCACCCGTACTAACCCAACACACCATGTGGGGACATAGTCGACCCACCCAGCCTTCACACCAATATCTCAGCATAGTTGCCATTAGTAATAATGCAGCAGAGCTGCTAGTAGTCAGAATGGCTAAGAGCCATAAACAGGATTGCTATAAGCTATAAACAGAATGACTACAAGGCATAAGTACAGCAATGTGATTGGCCCAAAGCCATTAGTAGCAGTGATATGATCGGTACACAACCATCAGTAACGGTAACATGATCAGCACAAAGCCATTAGTAGCAGTGATTTGATCAGCACACAGCCATCAGTAACAATGAAATGGTCGGCACACAACCATCGGTAATGGTAATATGATTGGTACAAAGCCATCAATAACGATACTATGATCGGCACAAAGCCATCAGTAACGGTACTATGATCGGAACAAAGCCATCAGTAACATCGCAGCAAAGCTGCTAGCAATAGTATCGCAGCAAAGTTGCTAGTAATAGTATACGTGGCCAAGGCACCAGTAACAGTGATTGTGGCAGAGCCACCAGTACAGTACTTCCTCCATAACAGTATCCCAACCCCATATAGTATGTCGTGTATGCAGAATGCCATGCTCAGAATCAGTCATTCAAATCACAGACAAATTAGTCATTTACATCATGATCATTTTACCCTATGAGGGTATTACAGTTATTTTACCCTATTTTAGGGTTTTAGTACCAATAATGACCTTCCCATAGGTCTATAGTTGCCTCGAGCGACACAGATAATCCACATGGTCAAACAGTGTAAATGGGACCAAAGCCTAATATTCGGCCCAAGTGGGCCCATACGCTCGTGTGGCCCATTTGGCCAAAATTCAAACACGGTTATGCAAAGTACATAGCCTGATCTAGCTCTTTCCACTTTTCTTAGCTTTTATTTGTGTGGGACCCACGAGCCCATTGGGCCTACACGACCCATTTTAGCCCAACGGGGCCCATAATGGCCAAGAGCACGAGAATGCTCGTGGTGGCCTCTACAGTCTAACGCCCATATTTTTGGGCTCGGTTCACCACGCAAGCGTTCGCACGCCCATGTGGCCTCAATCGCCGTATTTCTGACTTTTTGGCTTTACGATAGTAATGATTTACGGTGTACAGTTACACACCTGATTGCGAAACGTACGAATCCTCCACGTGCTCCAAAGCCTATTTTCCATCAAATCATATTGTTAGTCATCCAAACATTAGGATTCCTAAACATACAATCCCAAACCAACCCTTTATCAAAAATAGCCTCTACCGAAAATACTTGTCCAACAGATTACCTTTCTTTTGACTAGATTAGTCTGTTGTGGTTGCCCACTAGTTCCAAAGATTGGTGCAGCCACCCTTCCACAACCTGGCGGAAAAATCTCGAAGAGCTGACACCTTATGCCGCTGAAACTTGGGAGTAAAGGCTACACACTCAAACTCAGCCGGTACCTGTGCTATCATTTTACTACTAGCACCCTCTTCACCCATCGGAAGTTCTAGAACCCAAAAGAACATACAAATGGGAGAAAAGAGAAGAATTGATAGTAAGGGATCGCACCTTTTGGCTTAAATAGTAAAAGAGAGAACTGAAAGGAACCAAGAGACTTACCGATTAACAGAGATTACTTGCCGAATCAAAAACAGGAATGGAGAGAGTGCGAAATGTAGGAGCAGAGAATCCCTTAAACCAAGACTAAACTAAATGCAGGAGAGGGAAGAGAGAAAATAATCAGTAACAGAACAAAGGGAGATGAACTACTAAGATTCGATTGAGAGAGACAAAGAACAAGAGCAATTTTCCAAGAGAAAGCCGTTTGAGAAAAAGGGAAACACACGAATTCAGCAAAGAAGAGAAAAGGTAATCGAATGTTGAGAAAACAAGAGCCAAAACCTGAAAATGTTGAAAGGGAGAGAAAATACAACAATCAGCCAGAAGGGAAAAACCGATTGGAAAAGGGAATTAAACAAAAATATTTAGTCAAGCAGAAAACAAACAAAAGGGGAAAAAATAATAGCGAAAGGGTCAATAGCCTATTGAGCCTCCCAAAACCAAAAAGCAGAGAAAAGTAACAAAAAATATGACCAAAAACAAGTTCCTTCGCACAAACCAACCCAATTCCGAAAGAAAAACACCCCGAAAACTAAATTCAAGTGTGCCTAAAGTTCCCTATACGGCACAACTCTCCCTTCCCCTCACATAGCCTTGATTTCCTCCTGTAATTTCCCCACAACAACAGCCAACCAACCCTTACCCAAATCTCTCTTTTCTCTTCTAAATTCTCTCCACAAACCTCTTCAAAGACCAATTGAAACTCTTTTCTACTCAGCAGTATTTCAATCAACTTCTGCTTCTCACATGGAAAAAGAAGCAAAATAAATACTCCTTTGTGCATAACGTGACTCGAACTCAAGCCCCTTAGAAGCAATAACACGCCACTTACCACTGGGCCATCAAGCTCCTTGTGACATTTTTTTAACACAACAATCTAAAAGGCCTACATCCAAGCATCCAAGGTTTTATCCACTTAAAACCAAAATTTTTGCTAAAGCCCAAGTTTGAACCCATGACTTTTCCAACTCTTCTTAGGACCCTTATCCACTAAAAAAAACATACTTTTGTGTCAATTTCTAGCTCACATAAAATTTTATACTCAGCTTCCTAACTGTTCCCTTACTCAAGGCCCAATACTTCTAGACCCAAATTCAGGGCGTTACATGGTGGTAATCCAAAGTAATCGGTATGAGTATAGTCTATCTGTGTTATGAAGTGAATGCTATCATTCATGCCCAAGCCAGTACCACAATATGTGATATGTGATATGAGAAATGTTTTGATGAAGAAGGGGGTTATGTTTATGATTATGACTGTTTGATATACTTCTAATTTTAGGTACATGGCTGGCATGATGATGGGTTGTGTATTCGTTATGGTTAAGTTGGCGTATAATGACTGACTTTATGTCATATTAAGTTGGTACCTTGAGTTTGTCTGAATGTGGTTTACGTCGAATGCGTATTATGATCTTACTATTTAAACCCTTTTGACAGGTTTGGTACTAACTTGGATACTATTGTGGTTGATTTATATGTGCTTTCTTTGTCTTTGGAACTCACATAGTTCATTCGAACTTATGTTGTTAACTTTTCCTTCTCAGGCGAGTTGATTGAAGGAAGTGAACTCTGAAGGGATTATGCCATAGTACTGTTGATTGTGAGCCTTCTGTTAAGTTCTATATCATGCATATCATGGACGGGGTGGTGTATAGCAATTTTTTGTATCAACTCATGTAGTGAGTTGCAGTTTTTACTATGCTCTGTTTAAAGAAATCTTTTGATTAACTCCAGGAATATATATACATAACTGGTTTGAGCCAATGAGATGGTTTATGAGATAATATTTTAGGCGTGTATGCCAAACTGTTTGAACATAGTTTTTAACTACTAACGATGTACATTGTAACTTTTTTAAAGGAAATAACTTTATCGAGTTTTATAAGGCTTCCATTAAATGTTTTGTTTTAAAGTGCTATATTATTAGCATATAAAGAATTTGATTGTTTTTGTAACACCCTCAACTCGATCCAATAAACCAAATCCAGATCTTGGGTATTACCAAACAGATACGGGCATAATCTTAATTTACTTAAGATATCTACAGATAAAAAATCTCAAACTTCAATACATTAGTAAATATAATGATCAAATACTAATACAACACGAGGTAATTAAATTACAATGATATCCAAAATGGAACCCGAATTTTTTATACACACCCCAATTAAATTTCTAAGGAGAATTATAGTCTTTGAACACGTCACCAACTTGCTCTGTATGCATAACAGTCTAATATGCCACTCTTTAGGCGTAGCCCTAGCTTCGTCCCTCTTGGCGTAGACACAAATTAACCTATCTAAAACATAATGCATAGAGGTAAGGTCATGAGAACTTAGTAAGATAAATGTCGCGTGTAAAATGATGTGTGATTTTGTGTAAGTATACACGTCAGTTTATGTAAAAAAGTGATGAGTGAGTATCGTTCCCATGGGGATCAGATTGAGCCATAAAATTGGTCAAGTTATTGTAATATAGTTAATGTTATGTCAAGACTGACGAATAAGATGCTATGGTAAACTAAGGTAAGTATGTAGTGATAATTCAAAGGAATGCTGATGTATGCGATAGATGAATTGATGAATAATTGGAAATGCTATGGCAAGAATGGAAGAAATGAAATGACAATAGTGAGAGTGATCATCCGAATAGAATGTAAACAAAGAAATAAACAACTAAATATGCTGTGGCAAAATAACTACGACAAAGAATAAGGATAGAGTGGTGTTAATTCGGAAGGTCGGGATTATCCAGAATTGTCCCTTACTGTCATTAATGCCTTGGCAAAATTGTATCTACTTTACTACAGAGAAGACTTCTAAAATGTTCTACCTCTTGCGAGAGCAATACCTCAAGTTACCTTGCCCGTGTCTATAGGCTTTTTAGATATCTTGCATGGGTTCCTTATGTATGATCGTGACTCTATGTCTAGAGTCGGCTACAAGTGTCTATCGAATACTTGCTCATTTCATTTAATTTTAATCCAACCCTTTCGGAATTAGAATCAATTTTATAAGTATGTGAGCAGTCTTCTACGTCCAGAGATCGTTTGTATTTTAAATAAGAAATAAGAACAGTCAAATGAAATAGTAAAGTAAATTATATATATACTGCATCTGTAAAAATAGTTTAAGGTTTCCTCAAAAGTAATCCCAACTCTAAGAGTTTTAGCTCATGGGCTGGGAAATAAATTGCAATCCAAAACAACATCCAACACCATTTTCATCATCCAATACATAGAAGAACAAAGAAAAAAATACGAAAGACTTCGTGAAGACAACTTTCGTGTGTCCAGTTCACACTCCAGTAGCATAGTGTCCTGTGATGGCTGAAAGGGACTGCTTTCGTCTTCCTCTTTTCGTCTTTACTCAGTCGCTACCCTCTATCTGTTCCTAAGGATCTCCACTCTTGTTCGCCCTTCAGGGTTTCCTATTTTGGCTTTTTATAGCTATTTTTCCTAGGGTAACTCTAACAACCCATGTTTATCTTCTCCTCTTTTTAAATTATTTTTTCAACAACCCAATATTTTCTTCTCCTTTTTAAAACTATTTATTTTCTAGCATAAAACCAAACAACCTAAGATTATCTTATCTACCTTTTTAGGTAGACTTTTCTGGTACAAGTACAGTTGGGTTAAAACTAGTATGCGTTGAGTGCTGACTCAGTTTTCCTGGCATTGCCACGACATCCGTGTTGAAAAAATGTCCAACTCTTTGCCCCGACAAACCTTCACTCCTTTATTTCTTGTTCCTCAACTTGTACTTGCCAAATCACCAAACACAACCCTACCACTTGCAATTAAAAGTACCTAATATTTAAACATAGTCCAAGCTTCTAATAAAATGATGAAGATACGAATGAAATGTCCTAAAATGGAACTAAATGTACCTAATTACGAGCAATTAGCTAGGTCTAAAGGCATGAAATATAACTCTTTTCAAGAGCGATCACACCTGCAAGCCTGAGTTATTGCTTGTCCTTAAGCAAAATACATATGAATGAATGAATGATAGAATTTCCGTAACAACATAATCATCTTTGCATTGTATGACCCTTAAGAGAGTATTTTGTACTTCTGTTCTCAACAATCTTCTATGTCTAAATATTTGATCAAGTTTTATAAGCTTCTTTAGCAAAGGCAATGCAGAAAATATTACCCTAAAAGAAAGAAAAATCCTAAGTATTCATGCAATTTTCACTATAGCAAGTACCTCCTAATTTACTTAGTTCATCTTTTAACTTAGTTTTCCTTTTTTTTTTTGGCCTTATACATATTCAAACAAATACATACATCTTTATTATGCCAATTTTTTTACTAGGGATTCAACTCGTCACATGATTCTTTGACTTGACAATTACAATGGAGCATACACTAAATTGCCGAATACTCAATCATGTCACGATTTGAATACTCACTCATGAAGCTAAGGCTTTTGAATAAAAAATGGATGGAGTGCCCCTAATTTTCTTTATTACACACTCTTACTCAAACCCATCTTTCTAGTCAATAGCACGATGGAGCAAATAAAGTGGTGCTAACTTACTCGACAATTCTAAGCATTGGAGTATTTTATGGCATTTTTTTAAATAATTTTCTTAGACATTGCCACTGTATTCATTATTGAGTATTTCCATGTTACCGAATATAGCTTTAAGAGTCTATAAGATTACCAAAAGAAACTTACTATGGATCAATTGTAATCGAAATTAGGACATCCTAATTTTAGGGATCAATTTACAAGGAACCTATCCTAAGCTAATGTCACCTAATCTACTGTCACAACTTTGTAAGTTTATAGAATAATTAAGCTCTTCATCGAACATCACAGAAAAAAACACATTCATCATAGTCTTTACAATTTCTGGTAGTCATGCTTGCCATGGCAAAATGAATGACAAATGAAAAATATATTAAAACAACATGCTCAACTAAATATCTCATGCAGTCCAGATGTACAATATACGCCCAAACCTAATGGATGCATTATCCTCAATGCATGTACAAATATGAATCATGAATGCAAGAACATATATATGTACATAATGAGATGTAATAAAGGAAGAAAAACTTCTCGAGTTTGGAACTGAATGGTGGTACTTTAATTGCGGCAAATGGTCTTTCATACACTCATCTTATAACGCATTAGCCTTTTAAGTAAATTGAATGGTACATCCTCCTTTTCATTATCAAATCTGGTGAGTTCATCAATAATCTGATCAATCTTACAATCCTGTTCAGTCATCTGTTTAGTAGAAGGAGGTGGAACAGCGGCAGTTCTATCCATTAGTGGTGCAATTGAGGGATTTACTTCCTCTTCGTCCCCATGGTCAGTCTCAATGTTGACAGACTTTGTTTTCTCTAGTTCTTCCTCTGATGTTTTAGGAGCATTCTCTTTATTGGTAGGATTCGTCTCAACGGGCTTTGTGTCATCGACCCCTTCCCCTCATACAGTTTATTAACAAAGGAAATGAAATAACTAATATAAATTTAAATCAATAAAATAAAATAAAAATAATTTTCAAGATGTTGAAGTTAAACATCTAAAAGATTAATGGACTGTTTTTCTCGCTCTACATGAGCTCCCCAGTAGTGGTTCAAGCGTTGTCCATCAACTTTAAATGTGTCCCTATTTTCATGTCCTTGACATCAATAGCTCCATGGGGATATACATGAGCTACCAAACATTGTTCGTCAAAATTGAAAGGTCTATTTTGCTCTAGCAAAGTGCACAAGGGTCTCCACTCAAACGAATCTTCATCACTCTCAGACTTGATGTGACAAAATCTTGTGAATTCTTTCTCCACTTCTATTCCTATCAAGTCAATGGCTCGACATTCTTCATTCTCAGCAGCACATTTTAGGGCATTAAATACTTTGAATGTGATTTGCTGATCCTTCATCCTCATGGTTAATTCACCTTTCTGCATATCAATTGAAGTCCTGCTAGTAGCAAGAAAAGGTCTTCCAAGAATAATTGACACATCATGGTTAGCTTCACATTCTAAAATAAGGAAACCTACAGGAAAGATAAATTTATCTACTCTTACCAGTACGTCTTTAATTTTACCTTCTGAATGGGAATAAGGTTGATCGACAAGTTGCAACGTAACTGGAGTAGGTCTTGCTTTCCCAATTCCTAGCTTCTTGAAAATAGATAGAGGCATTAGATGTATACTCGCTCCTAAATCACATAACACCTTACCAATATAATGATTTCCAATGAAACATGAGATAGTGAAACTCCCTGGGTCTTTTGACTTTGGAGGTAGCTTATTCATCAACATTGCTATACACCCTTTAGTGAGAGCAATAGTCTCAAATTCTCCCAATCTACGCTTTTTTGACACAATATCTTTCATGAATTTTGCGTAATTGGGCATTTGCTCCAAAGCTTCTACTAGTGGTATATTGATATGGAGTTGCTTCAAGACCTCCAAAAAATTTCTAAACTAAATATCCTGTTTAGAATTATGGAATCAATAAAGAAAAGGTAGAGGTGGTCTCCTTTTAGGTTGTGGAATTTTTTTGTTGTGGAATTTTTTTTTGGTAACATGATCTGGGTCTGCCACAACATTTTGCTGCTTACCCTTTTAGGTGATGTCTGTCGTTCAGTTGGTTCTAAGATCTTTTCCTGATTTTGGCTGGCTTTGTCTTCCTCTTTCATGGCATGTTGAACAACTTCATCCAACCGAGTCCCACATCTAAGAGTGACGGCCTTGCACTACTCCTTCCCTTGGGTTCTGAAATTTTAAGTATCACTTGGCAATGCTCCTTGTGGCCTTGAACTTAGAGCATTCATTATGTACCCCACTTCATTCTCAAGAGCTCAGTGAGATGCAATTTGAATCTGGATCACAACATCATTCTTGGTTATATATTCCTTCAATCAAGCTTCAATAGATGATGATGATGAAATTGATGCCTGACCTTGCTGGACATTTTACCTCAGCATAGTTTGATTATACCCATGCGGTGCATTGATGGCATTTTTTCTTGAAGCATTGTTAAAATTTCCCTCACTTTGATTATTCCAACTAAAGCTTGGATTTTGCCTCCACCGTTTATTACAGATGTTGGAATAGGGGTTATTGTTCCGATTGAAATTACCCATGTAGCATACAGATGCTGGATTTGATGGGCATTCATCAAACACATGGTCTTCACTACAATAAACACAAGACTCCTAAAATGCAGTTGGTCTTTTCATTATTTTGATCATATTATTTAGAGAAGATACCTGGGCTACCAACAAAGTGATTGCATCAAGCTCTATGGTACTAGCAACTCTCTTGTACGTCCCAAATCTTGTGGTAGGGTACTGATAGTTATTGTTGCCAATCTTTAAAATCTCATATGCTTCATTGTAAGATTTATCCAACAATGTACCATTGGTAGATGCATCAACTACCATTCTCCTATGTGCATTCAATCCATTAGAGAATATTTCCATCTAAGCGCAGTGCTGAAATCCATACATCAAACACTTCTGAATTAAGCCTTTAAATCACTCCCAAGCTTCATATAGCACTTTGTCCTCCATTTTCCAAAAAGATGTAATGCGATTTCTAAGTTTGGCATTCATAGTTGGTGGATTATATCGTAGCAAAAAATTCTGGCAAGGATCATTCTATGATGCCATTGTACCCAATGGCAAAGCATACAGTCAGGCTCTCACACGATCTTTTAAATAGTATGGGAATAGTTTAAGCCTCAGAGAATCTTCAGGCACACCCTGTTGCTTGAGCGAGTCACAAACCTTTAGAAAAAGTCGTAAATGCAATCTTGGATCTTCAGTGAGCAGTCTACCAAACTATCCTACTGTTTGAAACATTTGATACATTATCAGTTTCAATTCAAATTGCTGAGCTTGTATTTGTGGCTTGACTATCCTTGGATTCAGATCATCAAATATTGGAACAACATGCTCTTGAATGGGTCTGTCTCGGTCATCTATCACATGATGGACATGAGGATTAGCACCCTGACCATTCGGATTACCATTGACACCAGGATCATTCTCGTTTATAGCCATGTTTCGCAGCTTTTTTTTACCTTCTTCGCAAAGTTATTTTGATCTCTAGGTTAAAAAGGTATTCCTTATTAGCGGGAATGCCTCTTCTCATGCACTGATGGAAATCTTTTAGAAACTAAATATAACTAAGTTAAATAAAACTAATAGAACTAAGTAAAATAACAAAACCAGTTTTCACCAAATTGCCGATCCCCGACAACGGCGCCAAAAACTTGTTGCGTTTAAAATGATGTGCAATTTTGTGCAAGTATACACTTCGGCTCAAGTAATAAAGTGATGAGTGAGTATCGTTCCCATGAGGATCAGATTGAGGCACAAAATTGGTCAAGTTATTGCAATATGGTTAAGGTTATGGCAAGATTGGCGAATAAGATGCTATGGTAAACTAAGATAAGAATGCAGTGATAATTCAAAGGAATGCTGATGTATGCGATAGATGGAATTGATGAATAATTGGAAATGCTATGGCAAAAGTGAGAGCAGAAATGTAATGGCAATAACAAGAGTGATTATTCGAATAAAATGTAAACAAAGAAATAAACAACTAAATATGCTGCGGCAAAGTTTCTAGGACAAAGAATGAGGATAGAGTGATGTTGATTCGGAAGGTCAAGATTGCCCAGAATCGACCCTTACTGTCAATAATTCCTAGGCAAAATCGTATTTTCTTTACTACATGCAAGAGTTCTAAAATGACCTGCCTCTTACGAGAGAAAAACTTCAAGTTACCTTGCCCGTATCTATAGGCTTTTTAGATATCTTGCATGGGTTCCTTTTGTATGATCAAGACTCTATATCTAGAGTCGACTATAAGTGTCAATCGAATTCTTGCCCATTTCATTTAATTTTAATCCAACCAATCCAACCCTTTTAGAATTAGAATCAATTTTAGAAGTATGCGACCAGTATTGTATGTCCAAAGATCGTTTGCATTTTAAATAAGGAATAAGAACAATCAAATGAAACAATAAAGTAAATTAGATATATACTGCATCTATAAAAATAGTTTAAAGTTTCCTCAAAAGTAATCTCAACCTTATGAGGTTTAGCTCATGGGCTGGGAAATAAAATTGCAATCTAAAACAACATCAAACGCCATTTTCATCATTCAATTCATAGAAGAACAATGTAAGAAATATAGAAGACTTCGGGAATACAACTTTTGTGTGTCCAGTTCACACTCCAGTAGTACAATGTCCTATAGTGGCTGAGAGGGACTGCTTTCGTTTTCCTCTTTTTGTCTCTACTTAGTTGTAATCCTCTATCTTTGCCTAAGGCTCTCAACTCTTGTTCACTGTTTAGGGTTTCCTCTTTTAACTTTTTATAGATTTTTTTCCTAGGGTATCTCTAAGAACCCATTTTTATCTTCTCCTCTTTTTAAATTCTTTTTTCAACATCCAAAGATTATCTTCTCTTTTTTGGGCAGAGTTTTCTGGTACAAGTATTGTTGGGTTGAAACTGGTATGCGTTGAGTGTTAACTCGGTCTTTCCGACATTGCCATGGCATCCGTGTTAACAAAATGCCCAACTATTTACCTCAAAAAACATTCACTCCTTTATTTCTTGTTCCTCAACCTGCCCCTTCCAAACCACCAAACACAACCCTACCACAAGTAATTAAAAGTATCTAATATTTAAACACAGTTCAGGCTCCTAATGAATTGATTAAAATATGAATGAAATGTCCTAAAATGCAACTAAATGTACCTCAATACAAGCAATTAGTTAGGCCGAAAGACATGAAATATATCTCTTTTCAAGAGTTATCAATAAACACCCATTTACTGGATTAATTTTTGTACGTTGCATCTAGTAATCCAATTCTCCATCTCATTGTTCTTTGTTTTTCAACTTGTCTCTAGGAAATACTTTCCCCAAATGCCATTGTTCGTACCATAGATTTAACCCCTAACTCTAAAATCATGCTTTACTTTCCATATCTTGGATACATTACTCAAGTTCTTAACTCTGCACTTTCGTGATTCATTAACCATACTTATTCTAGAGGCCCATACAAACAAAATATTGTTATTCTTACATACAAACTCTAAGCCATCATTTCTTCGCAATCCATGAATGACTTCATACATTCTTTAATTATACGATTTGATCCTTTCTAGTGAATACCCATTTTTCTTCTGATACTTACAGACAGGTAGCATTATTCAATTTATCAGACATAACCCTTACTCAGATTTGTTCTTCAACTCTATTTAACCTATGCATTGAAACCACATGCTCCAGTGTATTCCAGTTTCTCTGTTCTTCTCTTAAGACCATGCAGGATATGACATAACATTTCAAACGAAGCTCTGATCTACTGTTTAACGTCACAACAATAATGTGCGAGCCTACACTGTCAATACATGTATAGTAGATAGATATGAGTCTGTCAGATATCGATCCCACGAGGATGGTTGTCTTTTTTCTATCAATGTTAGCACAATAAATAGATAGAAATGAGATAAATTATGAGAGTAGTTGTCGAAGAAATAACTTCAAAACAATAAGATAAAATATGATAATGATAAATTGGTATCCCCAACGTGAATATTCAACAGAATACTAAGTGCTCACAAGGTATAAAAGGATAGTTGATTGTCGATGCATTAAATTGCAATGAATATCTTACGAACCTTAACTTCTATATTTAATCTAAGACTTAAAAATTCACATTAACCACACCTTTCGATGATGGCAATGGAACACTATTAAGACAAGTGGATTAAATTCTTGTAATTCTCAAACAACTTCAGTTGTCATGCTTGTTAGCTTGAACTGTCGTTGCACTTTCCAGTGTCAGTGACCACAATAACACTTCCATGGTAAAAACATTCAAACCCAAAGATTAAACAGTACAAATATGAAATAGAATGTAATCACCATCGTTAAGAAAAGGAATATAAAAGAACCAAGCAGAGAATACTATTCCTAGACAATCTTAACTTGAATCTCTCCATTCCCTCTTATGTCACAGTCAGGGCTCTTCGTTAGCAGCTAGTCTGCGTCCCTTTCAAGTCTGTTCACCCGTAGGAGACTTAAGCCGCCATAGTCAAAAAGCTTCAAAAGATAGGTTGAAGAAGATAATACCTCCCAAAAAAGTCTCTCCTCATTTTCCTTTTCACGTGAATATTAATATTTATCCAAATAACACATGTGTCCTTTCATCAGAATCTTTCTACCTCTGTAAGTAAAAGTGGGTTGTACCAGACTGGACAACTAACACATTTTTGTTCTTATCCGGACAGCTATCAAGTGCAGTGACAATTTTGGGCGCAATCTGGAAATACTCATACAATGACATCGGTACCAAAACATTACAAAATTAAGGATAAATAGGCTGAGATCCACTAAGTTATAAAATGCAATTTACTGAACTGAAAATGCTAAAATATTTGCTAAAGATAACTAAATGGGGACAAATTAACCAATAAGTAAGGAGAAAACATATGTTCTTTCTAGTACTATCACACACCCCAGACTTGAGTTTTTAGTTGTCCTTAAGTAAAACAGAAACTAGAAAGGCCACACAAGAATTCACTAAGACGAATGATCATTCTAGCAACTTGAATCACCTAAAACTAGAGATAATATTGCATCGACAAAACATAAGTAGGAATGAGTAGGATTGCAACTTCATCAAAACTAGTATCATGCTTCAAATACTAAATTCTATCTACAAATACAACATTTATTGTACAATACTAAGTATCTATGAAAATCATAAGTATATGTCTCTTTTTTTGTGAATAAGGGATATCATTGCATCACTGTACCCTTGTGCCTGAGAAGTAATGATGGAGTGTAACAAATCCTCAGGGAGTACGTAATTACGCCAATAAACATTCATGTAGCGACAACCTTTGGCCAGATTCATTTTTCTAACTCTTCCATTGGAGTGTTCCCTCTTTAACATTTCACAATACACCCACTTTGGAGTGTCACTTATTCATAACTATATATATAAGTAGCTTTAAAAGGCAGATTCATTCAAGATTCAAGGAATGCTACTAGTCATCCATTACTAATGCAACCTATATCATTCATCAAAGAATTAAAGATACAACATTCAGTCAAATTTATCCAACTTATTTATTGCTAATTCACATGATTCAAGAATTAAGCATCGAATGTAACAAAAATTTTCAAAAACATTTGCGTTAACCATAAATAAACCTTGCATGCTTAATTAAACTCATTTTTTTTAAAATGTGGGTGTATTTCTAAACCCCATACGCATTCCCCCAAACTTAAAGTTTGCATTGTCCTCTATACATCAAAATTAAAATGCAATGGCAATATAAATGTAACGACAATGTGCACTAACAAAAAAAAATTACAGCTACGTACAATGCATTAACACTACAGCTAACAAAAACTGAAATTAAACTAACTCAGTTTTCCTCAGCCATAGATATGGCTGCATGATGTTTCTTCTTCCTCCTATTTTTCTCCTCCTTCTTACACTTTTTTTCCTTTGGAACATTTTCTCTTCTTTTCTTTGGGCTTCACACGATCCTCAGATCGCTCCTCAGGTTTCGGCTCTGCCCCAGCATCATCAGTTGCTTATTCTGCAGCTTCCGTCGGTCTAGCTCCATCTCGCTCCAAATTATCAGAGTTGCACCCAAAAAATCGAGTGCAGTTATAATGTTCTGAGCAGATTCTTTCTCAACATCTTCTTCCTCGTCCTTCTCGTTCACATCTGCAATAAGGAAAGTTGGCGAGAATAAATATGCCCAATAAGAATTTTGCCCGCTCAGACAGATCAGATGGCTAGGTCACTTTTGATCAAACGTTAGGACCTAAAATTTTTTATATGCTCTCATTCTTGATGAGTCACAAGTGACAGTATAATAGTACGAAATGCGTTGACAATGATACCTAATTATTCTACAAGAAAAAAGTAAAACAAACTTGAACAAAAATAAAAAAATAAAATAAAATCACATAATGATAAATTCAATAAAAATTATAATTTTTCGACCAATTTAATGGTCTATGCCTGCTTTTGATTAATATTCCTAAAATAGTGTTTCAACCGCTGTCCATTCACTTTGAACTAGTGTCCATCATGTAAATCTTTGATCGTGACTGAACCATGTGGAAATACTTCGACAACTGTGAAAGGTCCAGACCAACGTTAACGAAATCTACTAGGGTGCAATTTCAGTAAAGAATTAAATAATAAAACCTATTGACCCGCGATAAATTGTCGTTGCAAAATAATTCTGTCATGCCATCGTTTGGTCTATTCCTTGTAAATTCCAGCGTTTTCATAGGCATTTCGCCTAATCTCCTCTAGTTCAGTAATATCCAATAACCATTTGTTTCCAGTAGCTTCATAGTCCATGTTCACTTCCTTAATTGCCCTCGTTGCTTTGTGCTCTAGTTCAATTGGTAAGTGACATGCTTTCCTAAAAACCAATTGATATGGCGACATCCCTACAGGAGTTTTGTATGTTGTCCGTAATGCCCATTAAGCATCATCCAGTCTGGAAGACCAATTTTTCCTCGAAGGGCTCACAAACTTCTCAAGAATGTTTTTAATTTGTCAATTCGATACTTTGGTTTGTCCATTAGTTTGCGGATGATAAGTAGTAGCCATTCTATGATTAACTCCATATCTCTTTAGTGCGGTTGCCACTTGGTTGCAATGAAAGTGTGTACCCTAATCACTAATCAATTCCTTTGGTGTGCCAAAGCGGTTTAGTATATGCTTGTGAAAAAATTTAAGCATTGTCTTTGCATCATCCTTTGGGATTGCAATAGCATCAACGCACTTCGAGATGTAGTCAATAGCTACTAATATATAAAGATTTCCAAATGAACTTAGAAGTGGTGCCATAAAATTCATACCCCAAACATCGAACAATTCAATCTCCATAATTGGCTGCTGCAACATTTCATTATGTCGGGATATAGAACCAGTGCTCTATCACCTATCGCATTTATTCAAAAAATTGTGGGCGTCTTTCAATAATGAATGCCAGTAGAATCCTGATTGGAGAGCCTTAGCAATAGTTTGCATGCCATCGAAATGACCTCCATAAGGAGCATCATGACAGTAATACAAGATTGAAAGCATTTCCTCTTCTGAAACACAACACCAAATGATGTTGTCATTGCATACCTTGAATAAATATTGCTTGCTCCAATGATACTTCACTACGTCACGAAGAAATCTTTCTTTTTTATGGCATGTGACACCAAGTGGGAGTTTTATACACACTATATAATGAACCAAATCCGCATACCAAGGGGTTGCATCTACAACAAATAACTTCTCATCTAGGAATGCGTCGACAATTTGAAGTATGTTTCCATCTTTGTTGCCAACTTCCAATGCAGATAGATGGCCTGCAACTTGATTCTCTGAACCTTTTTGGTTTTTTATCTCGATATCGAATTCTTGCAATAGTAAGATCCAGTGTATCAGTCTTAGTTTTGCATCCTTATTTGCAAGAAAGATATCTCAACATCGAGTGATCAGTAAATACGGTAACCTTTACGCTGACAAGATAAGAATGAAACTTGTCAAAAGAAAAGGTTACAACCAACAATTCTTTCTCTGTAGTGGTATCATTAATTTGAGCCTCTGTAAGAGTTTTGCTAGCATAATAGATGGTGTGAAATATTTTTCCCTTGCGTTGTCCTAGAATAGCACCCACAGCAAAGTCGCTTGCATCGCACACAAATTCAAAAAGGTTGAGAACAATTTGGTGCAACGACAATGGATACATTTACTAGCTGATTCTTTAATTGAATAAATGCATCCAGGCATGCATCGTAAAAGAAGAATTTTTTATTCTGTTCCAGTAATGAGCATAAGGGTTTTGCAATTTTTGAGAAATCTCTAATAAATCTTTGGTAAAACCTCGTATGCCTAAGAAAATTGTGAATACCTTTCACATTTTTCGGTGGAGGTAATTTCTCAATGATCTCCACTTTAGCTATGCCTACTTTAATGCCTTGACTAGAGATGCGATGGCCTAACACAATGCCTTCAGTTGCCATGAATTGGCAGTTTTCCCAATTTAGAATAAGATGTGTGTCTTCACATTGCTTGAATACTTTATCCAAATTTTCAACGTAATGATCAAAATTATTCCCACAGACTGAGAAATCATCCATAAAAACCTTTAAAGAATATTCAATCATTTCCGAGAATAATGCCATCATGCACTTTTAAAATGTCACAGACCAAAAGGCATACGACCAAAAGCAAAAGTACCAAAGAGACAGGTGAAAATTATTTTCTCCTGATCCTCCAGTGCAATAGCAATTTGATTGTACCCAGAATAGGTTTCTAAGAAATAATAATAGGCTCTTTCAGCAAGCCTGTCCAACATTTGGTCAACGAAAGAAAGTGGGAAGTGGTCATTCCTTGTGGCAACATTAAGTTTGCGATAATCCATACGGACTCGCCATCCCGTAGGAATACGTGTAGGAATTAATTCATCTTTTTCGTTACTAACCACAGTGATACCACTCTTTTTAGGAATGCATAGCACTAGACTTACCTAATTGCTATAAAAAATAGGGTAAATAATTCCAGCATCAAGCCATTTTATAGTTTCTTTCTGAACAACTTCCTTCATCCTCTAATTTAATCTTCTTTATTGCTCAATTGATTGCTTGCCTTCATATTCCAACTTGATCTTGTGCATGCAAAAAGATAGATTAATGCCTTGAATATTGGAAATACTCCAAGTAATAGCTCGTTTATGTTGCTTAAGAATATGGACCAATTTCTCTTCTTGAGTTACATCTAGTGTTGCAGAGACAATAATTGGGAAAGTATTGCTAGCACCAAGAAAAACATATTTAAGATGAGTAGGTAGTGGTTTCAATTCTAGACTAGGAGCTTCGTCAATAGATGGATTGCAAATTGGAGTTGTTCTGTTGGCTATGTCTAAGGATTCAATCTGCCATCCTTGCCTGAGTTCAATATTATTAACTTCAACCTTGTTGTCACAATTATCTAAGAATTCATCATCAAATGTCACTACAAACTCCTCAGAATGTATTGTGCTTTGGTCATTGAATTTTTCCTTAATTAGATCATCCAGCACATCGAATGTATGACATTCTTCTTTATCTTGCTCAACTGTGCCTCCAACGCCCGAATAGAAGATGAATTCCTTTGTGCAATAGCTTCTGTGCGAGTAATATGCTCCCACATTAAAGCCTCAAGAGTTGCTAGCGGGTCAGAATGAGAAGCTTGCGTGTACTGTTGTTGTCCATGTCCTTGAACATGCTGATTTGGCATTAAAGAGTGTTGCGGCTGCATCTAATTCTGGTATGGATGCATGTGAGTGTGCTGATTGTAGTTCTACTGCTATTGATTGCATTTCCCTTTTCTTGGATTATAATTTCCTTAAATAGATATATTCTCGTAACAAAATGTCGCAGCATTTTTTGCAGCAATCTGAGTTTCCCAAGATTGTTGATTGCGTGTAGAATTATTATAAGAGTCGCCATAAGAATTGTTACAGATGTTATTGACATAAAATGCATTCTCTGTATGGTCTGGTTAATCTTCATAGCTATGGTTGTCACTGCAAATCTCACAACAAAAGGTAGGAACATCAACTTGTTGAGCGACTTGTACAGGTGCAACGTCACTAGTCCCTTGCATATTTTTTTTTATCATATTTGGAAGAGAAGAAACTTGAGCACTAAGTGCAGATATTGCTTCCAATTCAATAACTCTCGAAGTAGCTTTTCCTTGTGCAGTTCTAGAGATAGGATATTGATAATCATTCTAAGCAATTCTCTCAAGAATTCTAACAGCATCATTATAAGTACTATCCAACAAAGGACCATTGGCTGATGCGTCAAGAAGATTCCTCGTGTGTGAATTCATCCCATTATAGAAAATTTCATTTTGTGTTTCCTGTCGAATGTCATGCATGGGGCAACATTGAAGCAAAGATTTATAATGTTTCTATTTAATGTGAATATTCTCATCATCCAGCTGATGATAAGCTGTAATATCATTTTGGAGATGAGCATTCATTATAGGTGAGTTAAAGCAGAAAACAAACTGTGTTGCTAGTGTATTCCAAGAAGTAATTGACCTGACCGATAGCCCAAAAAACCAAGTACGAGCTCTTCCCTGCAAGGAATAAAGAAATAATTGCATCTTCAAAGTGTCATTAGGAACGCCTTGTTGACTAAAGGAAGCACAAATTAATAAAAATGATTTAAGATGTTCTTGTGCATCTTCATGTGGCAGTCTAGCATATTGCCCATTAGAATTCAACATTTGAAACATTACTAGCTTGAGTTCAAAATTCCCAGCTTGGTTTGCTGGCCTAAGAACTCTCGGTTGTAAGTCATCCAAGACAGGTACTACAAAGTCTCGTATTATCCTATTTTGTATTTGAATGTCTTGCAACAACGGTGGATCATTAGAATTTTGGTGCTGCACGTAGGGTATGGCTTCATTGTTTCTTGGTAAAACCGTATTTCTTTTTTCTTGAAGTCTCCTCCGAACGGTTCTTTCAATTTCTGGATCAAAATCGGTAATAAACTCGAAATTGCTTCGGGTCATCAAACACCTAAAATAAAATGTGAAAAAAGTGACAAAAAGAAGACAAGTTAGTGACAACTAAATATTATATAATAAAAAAATTACAAAAACAAAAATAAATATCAAAGAAACGCCATCCCCGACAATGGCGCCAAAACTTGATCGGCTGTTTAATGTCACAACAATAATGTGCAAGCGTACACTGTAGATGCAAGTATAGTAGACATATATGAGTCTGCCGAATATCGATCCCACGAGGATAATTGTCTTTTTTCTATCAATGTTAGTGCAATAAATATATAGAAACGAGATAAATTTTAAGAGTAGTTGTCGAAGCAATAACTTAAAAACAATACGATAAAATATAATAGTGGTAAACTAGGATCCCCACCGTGAATATTCAACAGAATACTAAGTGCTCACAAGGTATAAAAGGATAGATGATTTTCGATGCATTAAATTGCAATGAATATCTTACCAAGCTTAACTTCTATATTTAATTTAAGACTTAAAAATGCGCATTAACCACACCTTCCGATGATGGCAATGGAACACTATTAAGAACAAGTTATTTAAATTCCTCAAGCAACTTCCGTTCTAATGCTTGTTAGCTTGAACTGTTACTGCGTTTTCCAATCTCAATGATCGCAATAACACTTCCTTGCTAAAAACATTCAAACCCAAAGATTAAACAGTAGAACCAATATTTAATAAAATAACATTTAACCCAGAAATCATGTGTACTTCCATACAAATATGAAATAGAAAGTAATCACCATTATTTAGAAAAGAAATATAAGAGAAACAAGTGGAGAATACTATTCCTAGACAATCTCGACTTGAATCTCTCCATTCCCCCTTGTGTCGCACTCAGGGCTCCTCGTTAGAACCTAATCTGTGTCCCTTTCACATCGGTTCACCTGTAGGAGACTTAAGCCGCCATAGCCAAAAAGCTTCAAAAGATAGGTTGAAGAAGATAATACCCCTAAAAAGACCCTATTCTCCTTTTCCTTTTCATGTGAATATTAATATTTATCCAACTAGCATAGGTGTCCTTTCATCATAATCATGCTACCTCTGTACATACAAGTAGGTTGTTCTAGACTGAAAAACTTACTCATTTTTTTTCTTATCCGTATAGCTGTCAGGTGTGATAACAATTCTAGGCACAATTTGGAAATACTCATGCAGCGACATGGGTACTAAAACATGAAAAACTTAAGGATAAATAGGATAAGATCCATTGAGTTATAAAATGCAATTTATTGAACTAAAAATGCTAAAGTATGTGTTAAAGAGAACTAAATAGGGAGAAATTAACCAATAAGTAGGGAAAAAACATATGTTCTTTCTAGTACTATCAAGCTTGCCACAAATGAAGCTCATTAGAATATCTCATCGAAAGTGTAATATTATACGCCAGAAGGGCTTTTCCTTCTAAGTTTATTCGTGAAAGCCATTTCTTTCCCTTAGGGTCCACCACAAAGGCGTTTCTTTCGGATGGTTGACACAAAGGCAATTCTATAGAGTGGAACACAAAGGCATTCCCTTCAAAGCTTGCCACAAAGGCTTCTTTTTTCCTAGCTTGTTTACGATAGGGATTTGCCTAGACTCACATTTCGTGAGCTTTGCCTCATCGCCCTAGGACTGGCAGGAACCCCAATAGGTAATCACCTTCCTTTAGTTCTTCCTATATGATGCCACAACCCAACTATGGTCTTACACGATATGATTTTATGGCCATGTACTTTTCCTTTCATAGATTGTGTTAAAAGTCTCGATGGACCCCTTTAGACAAGTCCATAAAAACAGACACAGACTCATCATACAAAGACCCACTCTCATCAGAACATATCGTATACCATACAACTAAGACGCATATACACAATCCAGACAGCTAGATGTAACCATACTTCACATCATCCTACTTGAACTCTACAGATCTATACCAAGTATGCATATGATTCTTATAAAAATTTAGCACAATCATAAACATACGTCAATAATCACACACAGGATCACATGCATAACATATTGTAACCTCAAGGATCAAAACATCATATTTTAGCCAATTCTTTACAGATCTACAAGTACTATAATCATACAAACAAGAGTAAACATATAGACTTATCTGATTCTCACTTATTGTAGTTCAAAACTCCATATCCAGGCTTTTATCATGCAATCAGCAGTAACTACTACTACAAAACAAAGAAACTCATCATTATTTATTCATATACTCATTTTCCCATCATTTTTAACATTGGAAATCCCCAAGAAGGGTCATTTTATTCTTTATCTTACTGATATTCCAAGTCTAATAGATTTACTCTTCACAACATAATATACAGAGTCGTAAATCTTACCTAGACGTGGTGCAATCATTGATAAAGGTCCAAACCTACAACAAAAACACTTCCTCTTTTTAGACCTAAATATCTATATATAGAACTAAAGCTCTTATTGAAATCCACCATGTGTTACACACTTTTAAACCTCCATTTATAAATGGTTTACAACTGTAAATAGAAATCTAATATTTTTATATTCCTGGTTCGTCCCCTTGTTCCTTTCCAACTACCTCGTTAGAATGTAACTATTTCAACAATACAATAAACTAGGCGTACAATACGTTTGGCAATAATTCCCTACTTATAAGGTTCTCAAAACACTTACCAAACCTCTTCTTCTTTATAACTTAGTACATTTTAAGAAAAACCATCACTTAATAATCCGATACATACTATGCACTTGATCTATATGCCAGAACAACATTTGGTTGGATAACACTATGCCACTTAGGTTACTTTCAATTTACCCGTCAAATCCAAAACCCGCCCAAAGCTAAGTGTTACCGTTTTTTCATTTTTGTGTCAAGGACTACTCCAATATCTTTAAATGAATTTCAAATACCATTCTTAATTATGTATAAGATTAAGTTATTGCATATTGATCTGTCGTAAATTAGTGTACCAGATTATACTAGTTTTCACATTTAAGGAGCTCGAATACAAGTATTTTCGTTATATTTTAGTTAAGTTTCTTTAGCTTTAGTTACCTTAATAAAATGTGCAAATTGAGTTTTTTATTGACCCTAAGGGCTAAAGGAGGCCTAAGGGAGAGCTAACGCACTTTGTGAGTATGCAAGAGATGATTAGACGGTATATTAAATGAATAATTGTCGCTATGTCGCAACACGGATGACTCTATGTCATAACATAGGGAATATAATAGAGAAAACTCAAGTCTACCTTCGATGTCGTGACACAGACTGAGGATTTCACGACATACCCCTGAAGAAGTCTCAAGGAGGAGCATATTGCCACCTTTGTCTCGACACAGATTTTGGTTTGTTAGGATATCGACTCTAGAACGAAAAATAAACACAAAGTAGGGGTATTTTGGACTGTACAATTGAACTGAAAGCTCGAGAACGTCAACTAACCTAGGGTTAAGGATGAAGGCGACCTAAAGCCTATAAATAGGCTCCTTTGGCACATGTTATAGACACCATTCCATTAGCTTAGATTTTTTCTTTATATTTAGTTTTGTTTTCTTACTTCTTTAGACTTTTTAGAGTTCAGTTTATTTTTCTTTGTTTTGTTTCAAGAGATCTAAATTGTGAAGGGGATCAACTTCTTTGGATTCACATATATTATTAATATCAATCAGGTTTTTCTTAAACTCTCTACTTCAATTCATTCATTATGATTAATTCTTCCATCTATTCCATATTGTTTTTGGAAGACATGAGGAACTAATCCCTCTGTGAGGGATTAGTGAGTGGAGGTATGATTTGTGAACTATTTTGTTGGGTTACTCAATGGATCATCTTTTTGGGAAAGGAAGAACGTGAAACAAACCTTAGGCCCGACAACCCCGAGAAGTCATAAAGTTGGGAATTAACCAAAATTGGTATTGCCCATTCGTGAACACCTTCACTCCAAGCCAGTCTAGACTGTGAGGTCTTAATATAAGTAGTTCTTTTTAACTCGTTATGTTAGTGGAAGATCGGAAGATCCTATTAAGGTAGGGACTAGTTGATTGCCGAGGAACTCGAAGCAACAGTTGATGGGGATTACCGATGCGAGCTAATTACCCCTAATCGAGAATTGATTTACTCTACTATTTTATCTCTTGAGTTTTATTTATTTTATGTACTAATTAGATATTTTAGTGTCTAAGTTAGGACTGATCTAGCACTTGCCTTCCTTAGGTATAATCTCGGAGTACTCACCTACTTCATTGTAAAACTATATTACAACTCAACACGTATACTTGCAGATACCGCCTTGTCTTTCTATATTTTATTGTAGTATTCACACTCTAGACGATAGTACGTCTAGAGGAGGTAAGATATCATACTTGGTCCCAATCATCAGGTCGGGTAAGGTGTGTTAGATGTGCACTTTCTTGGGCGTAATCTTTCTTCTCTTAGAAACATCTTATGACCAATTCCTTAGATATCGCCAATGGGAAAATGCTTTAACGCTAGTATACACTAATACTCTAACTCGCCATCAGGCCAAGGGGGTGGCGGATTATGTTACCATACGTGCCCAACAATCTATATACCTACCTTACTCATATTTGTGGATCCATCAATTTTTGCGGTGTGACATTATAACAACATGCCTGGTGTAGGTCATGCCGATATGTTTTTGGCATATAATTGAGTAAGACAAAGTAGAAATGAGGTGAATTATTAGTTAAAGTACTATGTTAGCGTGTTACATGAATTTATTAATGCACCCTCTTGAGTGATGCCTTGTTGGAATTTTCCATTTAGCATTTTTATGGTTTGACGAACTCTAGGGCTTGGTGGATCCTTTTCTGAAATGATTCACCAACTCCAGATGTTCTAGGCGAACTTGTAAGTTACCAGAGCGGTAAAATTATTTTACATGGAAATGATAGCTCGATGAGTATCATTAGAGTCTAGTTGAAGTCTAATTTTAATTGAACTAGATAATATATATGACAGCTTGATATGTTTTCATAATTGAATGACTTGTTTAGTTGGTTGCTTAAGTGTACCAGTAATATTTTACAATTTTGATTAGTGGTATTAGTTGTGTTTGGTAAAAAGATTAGACTTCAAATCTTGCTAGGCAAGTTTAGCCTTAGTTTTCAAGGGTGATAGTGGGCTATCTATCCTTCCCACTAAGCTTGCTTTCCGCTGTGTGTACTATTAAAGTATGCCCATAACCAGCAAGTTTCATCTTTTTTTCTCTCTGTGTTCTTCCTTACGTCTCTAAGAATTTTTATGTTATCTTTGCTAGATGAGACGAGGAAGGTTTCCAGAAGCTTGTCAAACGCCATTGATAAGTATTAGCTAACTAGTAATTCTTGGAAAACCCTTAGGATGTTGTCGAGGGAATTTATGTCTTTGCATTAGTGAATGCATGATCAATTTTTACTAGATGAATGGTCTGATGATTATGATTGTTTCTTATTTGGATCAAATAGCTAAGGAAGCTCCAATCAATCGAGGAAAAAGACAATAGAGTATATTCTATCTTGAAGTTTATGGTGAGTTCCTGCTTGCTTCACTTCAGTTGTGAAAATTCTATGATATGTGTGTTATGAAAGTTAAGTTTTCTCTACTGAAGATGGGTCTATGTGTATTGTATTGACGAGTGTGTAATAAGTTCATGTTGTGCATGTGAGCATGTCCATGGTCGAGGTAAAAATAACCACCTTTGTGTGAGCCCAGTGATAGACTATTTGTGATATGTGAAAATATGGAAAGAAGCTTTATTTGTGATGCCTTCGGTAGGGCAACTTCATTGCAAATCGAATTTCAAGATCACGACCCGACCTCATGGGAAAACACATGTTCAATATAGAAAAGAATATGAAAACAAATATGATTTTGCTGATATGTGATTTTGGATTCTGAAAATGGGCTAGAGGCTAGCACGAAGTTGGGTTATAGGTAAACATAAGTGATTGTAAGAAGTGCATATAAGTTGGTGGCATGTGTCTTCCAAGAATATTGTGTGCATTGTTTTGATGAAGTGTCGTTATAAAAAAACTATACTGGCAACTTAGTGTAATGTGTCTGTAAGATTGAGTCTCGAAAATGTCTTTATTTTTGGGTTGATTATCGATAGTCTGATAAACATTATATTTCTACTTGGAACTCACTATGTTCAATTGAGCTTACCCTATTACCTTTCTTTCTTAGGTAGTTGATTAGTAGAAAAAATATGTAGAAGGGGATTGTGCTAAAGTTGCGCCTTTAAGTGAGCCACTTGGCTATCTTGTGTCATGTATGACTGATTGGTGAATAGCGTATGCATATGTTTTGTATTTGACTTTTGCTTTTACTTTACAACTGTATTGTTTTCTCATATAAAGTGATATTGTCCCTGATTGTAAAAGGGTGAATGACAAACTCCCCTGATTTGTGACCACTTTTGTACGTACCAACGTCCAGAGTAGAAATCCTGCACAAAATATATGAATGGAGGTATCGTAAGTATACGAGTCAGTTTGTAATATAGTTACAGTGGAGAATGTGAGTACTCCGAGAATTGTAACCAATGGAGGCAAGCACTAAATTAATCCTAACTTAAGCATAAATAGATCTAATTGGTACTTTAAATCGATTATATTATGATAAATAAAAAAGAAAGGTTTCTGGGGATCTATACTAATAAAAATCAGAAAATAAAATAAATAAACCAATCGCTAGAAATCAAATAACAAAATATATCAAATCTGAGTATGGGTGATTAACTACCATCCGTAATCATAACCAATTGTTGCTTCAGGTTTTCTTGTTCAATCAACTAGTCGATATCCCAACAGGATCCTCTGATCTTCCACTAAAATAATGAATCGAAAAGAGCCATTTAGCTCTCGACCTCACAGTCCAAACTGGTTCAGGGTTAAGGTGTTCACGAATAGACCATGCCAAATTTGGGTTAATTGCCGCCATAATTACTTCCTAGGGTTGTCATGACTAAGGTTTACGTTGTTTCTTTCTTGAACAGCTGATCTACTAAGTGAACCCTACAAAATAGTTAATTAACCATACCTCTACTTGCTAATCCCCCACAAAAGGACTAGTTCCTTATAGATCTCATAAACAATATAAACTTGATAAAAATAATAGACATAAAGAATAATTCAAGAATATAAAATTTAGAAAAAGCTTGATTGGTATTGGAATTTGAGTGGAGAAACCTCATAGAGTTTGATTTGATTCACAAATCTTATTTCTCCCACAAAACCAAATAACAAAAACTAAAAAAAATCCTAAGACTAAGAAAAGAGAAAAACTTTGTTGCAGCATCCAATGCTTTGTGTTGCAACACAGTGACCAATATCAACTTAGAAGGCCTTCTATTGGTCTCTTGCACTCTCACAAAGTATATTACCTCACCTTTAGGACTCATTCGGCCCCTAAGGTTAATAAAAGACTCAAATTACACACTTTATTGAATTAAACTAAAACTTACGAAAACATAATTAAAAATTAACTAAAATGCTTATGTTCAAGCTCCTAAAGTGCGAAAACTAGTTTAATCTACTACACCAAATTATGGCAGATCAAACTGTCCAACACTTAAGTCATTGCTTGTTCTCAAGCAAAAAAAACAAAAGCAGTAAATGAAAATACAACCCTTGTGCAAGTATTGTACAAATGTTAGCTTTGGAGCATATGAGTAAGCATTTCATATTCACACATAATCTTGGCATGATATATAGTTGACTTACCACTTCTGATATCAAGCACCTAAGTTTAGTATATTACAAAGCATACAAGCATTAAGGGTTTTAAATGTAGGAATCCATCAATAAATTATACATGTAATTTGATAAACCTAGTAGAATACAAACAATTATAAATGCAATTATTTAGTATGATTTCAAATTGTGAATAAGTCTACCTATACCACATAGGGCTTTTTGACTTGTAACATTCTGAGGCTTGGGAGAGTTATGAAATTCAAGAATAGTAAGCATCAAATGGTTTCATGCATAAAAATAGTTCGACATATCTTCTTGTCCCGAATTCTCCCCCTTAGTGACCCTTTCCCACTCATCGCCTTATTTCTGCTTCTCTCACCTTCTTTTTATCTCCTTGTAGGAAATTTTAGCATCATAAAGTAACTACGACTAACTCATGAGTTTTTGTTACACTAATGACTAAGTTTTTCTATTATTTTGACTTTGTCACTTTTTTTTCTTTTTGCAGTGCCTCACTCTCAAATGCCTTCATTTTTAACATACTTTTTCTACTCGTATAATTTTCCTTTTTGAATTTGTTTTCTTTTGCACTTTTTAAGCTAACTTATAATCACTATACTCTACTGATCTTTCCTATCTCTCTGTTTTTACAAAACCATCATAATGTATCTACTAACCCTCAATATGTATGGCCAAACATTTATAATCATGCAATTCGGGACCAAAGAAAAGAGTAAGCACATTATCATTTTTAGCTTGGGTTTTGTATAGAGGTTCATCAAGAAGTATTTTCTAGCTTAAAATAGGTACTAAAGATGAATAAATAGGGTTATCTTTTTGGCTTTGAGTGTATACCAAAAAAATTCCTTAAGTTATCCCTAGGTATCTCAAGAGTCACAAATTTAGCCAACCATTTACTCACAATTTTTCATTCATACTAGCATCCTCATTTTCTTGTGTTCTCTATATTATTTGATACATTCAATTGCATAATACCTATTTATAGTGTAATATATAGAACTTAATAGCCTAATAATAATAATTTTAAAATCACCTATCATCATGCCAATTTTACTATAAATACAATTAACCTATGTAAATACTCCTAATCTGTCACTTGTATTTCTACAAGCTTAAGCACACAATTAACAAGAAAAACCAAAGAAAAGCATAAAAGTTTGAAATAAATTCTCTATGTTACCCCCCACACTTTAGATAACACATTGTTCCCAATGTGTAGCCCAGTATAAGATAAGGAATGAAGTTACCCGATTGATTATGATATTTTCATGAGCTATTGATGGGTGTTTCCTCATTCGATTATTGATAGCTAAAAATTGTTGTGCATCTACTATGTGGGGTTCCTACATAGAAAATTAAAACAAAAACAACCAGTAATCTACTACTACTCCTACTCCTAGTAATTGAAATAAATTTAAAACCAACCAAAGTTTAATACAATCTTTAAAAAAACAAATTAAAAATTTAGTCATCCTCCTCATGATCCTCTTCTTCTTGCTCTAGATATGTTGGCCCAAACATATCCGGAGTATAATTAGGCACCCTAATATTGTTTTTCTACACGAATTACTAAAAAATCAGCTGCATCCAGTGTATCATCCAGTCTAGCTTGGGATGACTGCTCTTGTCAATTTCTTGTTGAGTAGTCAATTTTGCATTCCTTTGTGACAAAGCCGAAGCAGCCATCATCTCTTTCTGGCATTTATTCCACTCCTTAATCTGTTAGTCTGAAGCCTAGTCTACTATGTATACAGAGTGTTGCCAATTATGCTTCGACTTGGCTTCATTGATTACTCCTAGACTCTATTGGAACACTTGTTCTTTTGTATAAGGTCGTCACTAAGTGGGAAAAGAAAACTCCCACTTTCTGGCCACTAATGCGTTGCTTCATATTTTTGGTATATCCACATTCCTATGCATAATTTTTTTCTACAAAAAAGTGTAAAGCAAAACCGCTCGAAAAGTATTGACATTAGAAACATTCAAAGTAGGAGCTATTCTAGTGCACAAAAATTGACTCCACATTTTTAATTCAGGAAACATTATTGCTTGATTAAAGGAGGTTGGAATATCATTACCTGGGTGACATTTCCATTCACCTCTTCCCTCTGTTAGGAAGTTTATAATGTTATCCATATTTATATCTCGAAAATATTCCAAATAATTTTTTTCTATAAAATATTTTTCACAAAATGGAGCATTATAAATTTCAAACATAACCCAAGGAGTAATTTGTACATCTTTCCCTTACTCATGTATCGCTTCCCATGTACAACCTTCAGTTTTTCTAGACTCTTTGTCCCATAAATATGCATAAAATTCCCGAAGTACAGGAACTATGGAAAAGTCTTTTAGGATCGTACAAAAATGTTCCCATCTATGATATCTAATTAAAGGTCATATCTCCTGACAAAGAATCATTGATGGTTTAAATCCCCTCTCTTGAATAAATGGTTTTTCCTAAAGTTCTAGAAAATATTTCTCAATGTTTGGATTTAGGAAATTAGAGGGATTTGAAACCGTCAACGATTCTGATTCATTAGCTCTTCTAACCTTTCTTGGAGGCATTTCAAATATTTTTTAAGTTCAATAACTAACGAACTAACAAGCAAAGTTTCCAATGGAACAATAAAAAAAAGGAGTTAGGAACCCTTAACCTCAAATGAAAATTCGTCAGATTCCTTTAAGAAATCTTGTTTTGTCTCTAAATCCTTGCACCGACTGAGTTTATCCCAAAAATAAAATCTGTAAAACAAATAATTAGAAATAAAAGGATATTTGTAGGTTTTTAGAATTTTAGGGTTTTATAAATTTAGAGGATTTAAAGAGAATTAAAGGTTAAAGAGGTTTAAAGTATTGGTAAAAAGTGTTTTGGGGTTTTAAAATAATGATTTTTAAGCTTAAAATCGAATATAATTAGGTTACACAATTAGGGTTACACAATTTGGGTCGGGTCAACCCTACAGAAAATTAGAATGATGTTGCGACACCCCTGGCAGTTTGTTGTTGTCACGACATTAGGGTTTCATGTCACAACACACTCTGGAGTTCAAGATTTCTAGGTATTCTGGATTTGGTATCGCGACACACAAAGTTTGTGTCACAACATCGAGATGGTTTTCTTAATTTCATCGATTCTGGCCTTGGTGTTGCGACACTGGGTTGCCGTGTAGCGATGTTGGCTTTATTTTTGCCCAAACTTCTAGTTTCTAGAGTGTCACAATTCCTATAAAACATAAATTTAATAAACATTAAAATCTATACTAAACAATTAGTTAAATATGCAATAGTTTGCAAAGAGTTAAATATCAATTTAAATAATCAAGTTTTACTATCGGATTCATCCGAAAACACCATTAATCCATATAAGGACGATTCTTTGATTCTTTCAGTATTATCCATCGCTTTTCGTGCCACTATACCTTCTTCCATTTATCTCTTTCATTGAACTTGTTCTTTTGACCTACATTGATTGTTGGAAGTATGTCCCTTGATTCAGGATTATTAGGGTTAAAGATAGATAATTCATTACAATGCTCCCTTAAGTCCTTCTTATTTTTCCCACTCTATTGGTGACCATGTTTAAACAGTTTAGTTTCGCCATTAATCTTCATTATTAATTCATTTTTTTTCCAAATCAATGGTGGATTTTGAAGTGGCTAGAAAAGGTCTTCCTAATAGGATTGGTATCTCTCGGTCTTCTTTAAAGTCTAAAACTAAAAAATATGTTGGAATGATAAAGATGCACACTTTGACTAACACATCTTCCAATACTCCATTCGGATGTACTGAAGATCTATCATCCAACTGTAGTGTAACTTGCGTGTTCTTGAGGTCCCTAACTTGAGTTTTTCGTAAATAGATACAAGTATTAAATTGATGCTAACCCCTAGGTCATATAGAGCTCTATTAAAATGAATTCTCCCTATCTCTATGGGAATTATAAAACTTCTCGGGTCTTTCAGTTTTTGGGTAACCTATCTAGAAATAATTGCACTATAGGAAGTGCTTATATTAACTTGTTCACTTGCCTTAATTCTTCTACGCCTAGACATAATTTCTTTTAGGAATTTGGTGTATTTTAGGGACTTTTTCAATTATATCTATTAAAGGTAGGTTGAAATTTAATGTTTTGAACAAGTTTAGAAAGCTTACAAACTCATTTTTATCCTGTTTGTTTCTCTTCCAACCTTGAAGGGAACGTTATCTTTGCAATGAAAGGTACCTTAATTGTCTCTTTCTCAGATTCAATTTTCGGTTTTACTACTTCCTCTGGTTCTAGTCCATCATTAGCTTCTAAGGGTTCTTCATGAAGATCATCAGCACTTCCTTTATTTACGTCTAGAGTTGGGTTATCTGGGCTACTCAAGATTTTGCCTGAGAAGAGTGTGATTGCTTTCACATGCTAATTCCCTTACTTTCGAGGATTATTTTTGGTATTGCTCGGAATGTCGTGCCAATTGGTCTTTTTATATCACCCATCATGCTCATCACTTGTCTCATCTAATCTTAAATTTTAGTAAATGTCTTTGTAGAATTAGTGCACCCAGACTACACCTGCATAACGTCTGTCCTCGTTGACTGCATTTCCCTTTCGGTTTGAGCCAAACATTGACCACATACAACATGGTCATTTAGGTTGGCCCTTTCATGAGGTTTCTGTAAATAAGGAGGTTGATAGTTAGTATTTTTTAACCTGATTTGAAATATTTCCTCCTTTTTAATTTCCTCCCCAACTAAGATTCAAGTGATCTCTCCATTCGGGATTATAAGTATTTGAATAAGGGTTTCCACCCCTATTTCCTATGTAATTCACATTCTCGATAGGATTATTGATGTAATAGAAGAGTGGTTTTTCCCTTCTATATATACATGGAACACTATTCTCAAATTCTAAATAGTTGATTCTGTCCACTAGTTGTAGATATTTTTCGTCCTCCTGAACGGCCTTCATAGTAGATAGTCTTTTGTCAAATGTGTGTCGTTCGATTGGCCACTAGCAGGAGTTCATCACCATATTTTCTATTCATTCGTACACATCCTCGTACGTTCTATTCATTAAGGCACCTTGTAGCAAATTGTAACATGTTTACGCAAGTGTACGTAGTCATTAAAGTAATAAGTAAGTAAAAATGAGTTATCATCTCTATAGGGACTGTATAAGCTTAAACAATTAATCTGCAAAATTATTCTTAAAAAATTGATGTAAAAAAAACTCAATAAATTTGGATAGTGATGATTAGATTAATTAAATCCATGAGTGATCCCTTATGCAATTTTTAATTTAAATGCAATTTACCTAAATTTATGAATGAAAGCTTTAGAAATAAAAACTAACAACATTAAATGGGCTAGGATAATTGTATTAAACAAATCAAATTACTTTCATCATGCTAACATGTTCGAAAGTACTTCCATGGAAACTCGATCTCTTATGGATTTGGAAACCAAATTAAGTCCTCTTAGATCTTTTACTTAGTTAAATGTGCATGTTATTGATCATATTAGACTAAGGGTTTCTTAGCATTTTTACAACTTCACAGGGAAATGTACATTGGCAACAATTTAATTACATCAATCTAAAAACCATGCAAGATAATAGAGCTAACTAAAGATATTATGAACCTTAACTTAGTCAGTTTTAAAGACCTAAATTAAGCATTGCACTTTTCAATTATGCATCTACTAGTCGTCTTCTAGTTAGGATAGCTCAGCTAATCTGAGTGCACCCAATCACGCATGAATGAAATGCATCAAGATGTTAATTGAAAACATAATTGATTGAGGCACAAAACATGTTAACATGAATTAGATAAATATCAATAACTTAATATAATTATCCCAGCAAATAGGATTTAAAACTTCATAGTTGATGTCAAAAGCATAAAACTCAAAGCAAACATGTTAATATAGATAATCAAGAGGAAAGAGTAGACTCAGATCAACAACATTTTAGATCTATTCTGATTGATGTGCTCAACTTTGCTCAGTTCAACAACCTTTTCGATCTATTCTGACTGAAGCGCTCATCCGTTCTGATTGAAGCATCTTTTGCTAAGGGTTTAGAAGGTAGCCAACTAAAGAATGCTTTTGACAAAGCTTTTGAGGCTAAAGAAGGGAGAGGGGATGGACGACTATGCAAGGAAGAAAGGGAAAAAATTAAGAGAAAACTAGAGTGAGTGAGAGAGGAATGTTGAGAAATGAGATATCATGGAAAAGTGAGGAGTGTCAAGGTATTTATCGGTGAAGGTAAGGGTTGAGTTTACTAAAAATAGGTTTAAATTTCCTTCCTTCTCTCTCTCATGTGGATGACCATGCTTCAAGAAAAAGGGATGACAAGTCTTCTTAATTTCAATTCAAATTTCAAGCTAAAAATAGCTACAGAGTGGATGGTTTAAATAGGGAAGTTATTGGATTGAATTCTGATTATTTCCCAACTGCATGGTCCTTCAATTAACTATCCCGAAACACATTTTGGCTAGCCACAATCAAGTTCCAAGATTGGGCTTTTAATTCACCTTGTTGGACAGTTTTTTCAGTCCAATAAGTTAGTAGGCATTTCCATCTTTTATCATCTTCTTTACTGGGTCAAGTAGTCAACCCCATGCCCAAAATTGCAGGGTCTTGCCATCCACATGGATAATTTGTTTAAATCATGTCTCCAGTGGACCACTTACATAGTGAAAAGTACATACATTAATAAATTAACATGAATTAATACAGAATATGCATGAAAATAATGTAATTAAGCATAATTTCACATACTTTCCAACTTCATGTCTAAAATTACTAATTAAGTAAAATTCACTTATTTCAATAACAATTACTTGAGATAAACATAATAATTAAGTAAAAAGGTGGTAAAAACATATAAAAAAACCCTATAAAATTTTGAGTTTGCACACCCCTAAACTTAAACCATTGCTCGTCCCGAGTAATGTTCATGCACAACACAATTTTTTCTAAGGTAATTTTACAAAATGATAAAGCAGCATCTACCTTTGCACATAATCATGCTTAAATAAAATCATGCTCAAAAATATTTTTTATTCATAGGTAGCTTGAATACAAATACTATTTCCAAACTTTATTCTAAGTACATCATAATGTCAACATGAATCATAGTTTGGATGTATTTTCAAATTCATACATAACATTCACCAAACAATATGCTTCCCTTATCAACTAAATATAGCAATCCGATGGCTTAATTAGTGTTTTCATATGTTGAACTCAATAATTCCTCTCCATTAATGTAGTCGGTATAATCATCTAATCAATAGGTCTTTTATTAGGTTGTAATGGGGTTGGGCTAAAGGCCGGGATAAAGAGAAGTGGTCTTTAGGTTCAAAACATCTTAACCCTAACTTTGTCTTAGATCCTTTGGCGTCACAACTTTCATACAAATGGGTCTATGGAATACCCCCAAACTTATTTTGATATTATGCTCCACTTTACTTTTCTCGAACTTTGAGCAAACCTTGCTCTTTATTTTTGAGACTTTGAACACTCATTTATTTGCTCTTATTTTTCTACATTTTAGTAAACTTTCCTTTACTTCTTTATTCAATTTTTTCTCTCTTTTTTTAAAATGTGAAAAGCATGTACACCTTCTCATAATTTTCCTCAAACTTTGATTTCCAAGTCAAATTTTTGGTTAAGATAGGTGCAAAAGAATAGGATAAAAATCAAAAACATGTTAATGTGGCTTATAATGTAGGTAATTTGCAATAAACATGCCATTAAGCTCAAAATTAAGTTCAAGGGTTAAATTTCATAAGGTCGACTTGAAATGCTCAAACGATCCAAAGAAAGTGTGCCTATATCATATTAGAGTCTTATACCTCTTAGGATTTTGCCTCATGAAAGTTACTAAGTCAATTCTAAAGACTTAAACCTTCACACATGTCAATTTCTAAAGAAATCAAATTTTCATGGCAAATCCTACATAAGACTAAGGTCATAGAAGCATTTTATCACTCAAAATAACATACGAATAACTTAGATAAAATCAAAGATCATGCTTGCATTTAAACAAACTTATGAACAAAAATTCTTTCTGAACATTCACTTATTTCAGCATACTTAAGTAAAAAGATTGAAACATACTTCAAAATTCATGCAAAGTACCTCATTAAAAATTCATGCGAAATGCCTTACCCCTCTAAAAAGAAGCAATGTTCTCATTGCAAAAACAAAGTAATGAATGAAAACTGAACACCAGGTATGGTTGCAAGAAAAGAGAGGTGTGTGAAAAAGACTGTTTAAGTGTCAAGTCTTTCTCACAATCCAATCCTAGACATGCTCATTCTCATTACCACATAACTTTCTTTTCTTTCTATTGAAGAGGCATTGAGCTTATTTTATTCATGTTTGCTATTTTATTATACGAAAACAAAAATTCTAACTGGGAAATAAAAATAAACACCTAAAAAGAAATAATAACTAAAGATAAGAAATTCCCCCTTTTATTTATTTGACTTATCCTCCTCCTCTTCCTACTTTGATGCTTCGTCGTCACTTTCTTTATCATCTTCCTTCCATGAATCAAAGATATAATCTTGAAACTCAGGAACAAAGTAGTTAGAGATGCTTTTAAAAGTATTTCTTACAGAATCATCTCTAACTTTTGCATGTTTCCAATAAGCCTGTTGTTGGTTATGCATAAATTTCATCATATCGATCATAATTGACAAAATCTGATTTCTTCACAGTGTTTGAATAAGTGGGCATTGGATTAGGGAACTCCAGATCAATACTTGGATCAACCTACTCATCAGCATTTGGCTCATCTCTTTGTTTAGAATTTTTCGGTTCCTTTATTGGTTCAATCTCATTCAGTTCTTTCTCTGATTCTACCTCTTTTTGTCTCATCAACTGAGTCAACTTCCATTTCAGCTTCGTTCAATGACTTATCGATTCCTGGTTCAGTTGGCTCACTTGGCTCAATTGGGTTTAGCTCATGGACATTCTCCACGAACCTTTCAAGATCATGGGCTGTGATGCAACCTTGAACATATAGGCCCTTTAGGTTTGCTTTTTGCTTAACTTGGGCCTTTAAGCAAAGTGAAGTTATCAATGATAAAAAGTAAGTAGTTTTGGTCTTCTTTCTAGCACAATCATGGATCTCCTTGAGAATGATCTTTCCAACATTGATAGACCTTTCTATCATAATAGCATACAACAAAAGAGTTCGCTCCATCGAGATGGTGCAACAATGTGAGATAGGCATGAAACTATATAGAACAAAGTAATTTCATACTTTAAATGACTTTAAGTATTCCTTTCGGCAAGAATGACTACTATACTTCCTTATAATCTATTGGGATCCCGGATTTGTCACAAAATTAAGTACATGTTGAATAAAATCCCAATTTATGTTTATCATCATGGCAAAATACTCATTTTCTTCAACATCAGGTAGGTCAAACAAATCATTAATGGACTTAAAAGTTAGGGGTACCTTTTTTCTTGCGAACAAGAACTTCAATAGCATTCGGCTTAGTCAAATTTGCATAGAACTCTTGAACTAACTCATCTTCCGTCAATGATCATACATCACAAAAATATTTCCAATTGAAGGCATCAATCGTCTTTCGAATTGGTAAGGGCACAACCATCTTATCATTGTTCTCCAAGTTGAAACCATTTTCGGCACCATAGGTTGATTCTTGAATATTAAATCAAACCTTTCTTTCAATTATTCATCTTGAATCACAACGGGATTTTTAGCATAGGTCTTGGAAAATCTAGTCCTTTTGTGAGATGTGGACATTTTTCTCGAAAAATAAACAAATTTCGGTAAAAGGAATGAAAACAAATCGGCAAAGGTTGAGAGTAAGGTTTTGCACTAATGATTGCTTTCTAGCAATGACAAGCTTACGGTGGTGTGAAGCTTGCGACAATGATAGAATACGGCAACGATAGGGATGCAATGGCGAAAGGGTTGCTCCGACAAAAGTCATGCAACAGGAGTACTAGGGCTTGCGATAATGAAGAAATTTGGGGAGAAATTTTGGGATTTAGGCCGACAGCTAAGAGGGAAAAGAATGAGTGGTTTAGGGTTTAAGCTAAAGGCTTAAAGGGTTGTGAAAATTATGAAGGTAGAGAGGGGTTTATATAGTGATGAATTAGGGAAATTTTATAGCTAAATTTTAGCTAATTTAAGTGACTTGGAAAACAAGGTAGTCTTGTAGTTAAATTTTAGCTAATTTTGAGTGGCTTGGGCAGTAAGTAAGATGGAGGGATGATATGGTTGCAAAAATTTGGGCATTAGGGAACCCTATGATCGACAACATGGGTTAAATTTCTCATCTTTTTTGTTTCAGGACTTGATCCCAAACTTTATTTAAAAATTCGACTGGTTGAAAATAAGAAAAAACTTATTAGTACTTGGGCCAATTTGACCCATTTTATTAAAATAAATAAAACTAACATTAAAATTAAAATTAAAGATTAAATTGAAATTAATTAAAATTAAAGACAAAGATAAAAACGATAAATAAAAATAAAACTAAGAAAAGACTAAAATGAATTAGAATTTTTCATCTTAAAATATTACATTAAATTAATTCCCAGCAGAGGTTGAGGGTGTCACAACAGTCCCGCTTAAGTTCCAATCCCCTTAGACAGAATTAATTAAATGCACTAATTTAAGAAAATAATTTCTAACTTTTTATTAAAATATAGGTTTATGAAAGATTAAGGGTTCTTAATTTGAACGAGGTTTTAATTCACTCAACTTCACCATCCTAATAGTGCTTGAGAAGTTGAACATTAACTTTAAACGTGTCTTCGTAGTTGTTGTACAATTCTACAGCTCCATATCGATAAACTTTGTAGATGGTATAAGCTCCTTTTCGTCGGGATTTGAGCTTTCCAGGAAAAAACCTTAGCCTCAAATTAAAAAACAACACTTTCTAACCTTATTAGAACTCATGAGGTTGAATACGACGGCCATGCCATTTCTTATATTTTTCCTTACACATCTTGGCATTCTCGTATGAAAATATCCTCAACTCTTCCAACTCATCAAGTTGTAACATCCTTCTCTCACCGACTTGCTTAAGATAAAAATTCAATATCTTCAAAGCCAAGTGAGCTTTATTCTCTAATTCAAGTGACAAATGACACGCCTTTCCAAAACCTAACCGATAGGGAGTCATCCCTAATGGCGTCTTAAAAGCAGTTCGATAGGCCCATAGTGCATCGTTGAGCTTTCGAGACCAATCTATTCTGTTAGGGCGCATTACTCTTTCAAGTATACCTTTGATTTCTCGATTCACCCTCTCAACTTGCCCATTCAATTGTGGGTGATAGGCACATCTGCACTAAATTCGTAAAAGGTATGAGTCTTGGAGTTTTTATTCTGAGAAAAATGTATTAACGACCAATCCCCTTGGTCAAAGTATGATGGTTAATAGAGTGGTTAACAACCGTTTGTTAATTTTTGGCTAGCACACGTTTTTTGCAAACTTTTTTTTACTAAGTTTTCATGAGTTTGATGCTATTCTTAGATTATATTGGTTGAACAGACATAGAACAGTAGTTGATTGCAAAGCTAAAGGTGTATGTTTGTTAACTGTAGAAGGCAAATAAGTGTTGTTGCCTAGCGTACAGACCAATTTGGCGAGTAAAATAATTTCCACAATATCCGCCAGAAAATTATTGGTTAAGGGTGCAGATGCCTATTTGGCATATATTACGGATTCGTCTAAGTCCAGAATGGATATCAGCCATGTTCCAATTGTAAAAGAGTTCTACAATGTATTTCTGGGAGAACTTCCAAGTATACCGCCAAATAGAGAAGTAGATTTTTTTATTGACTTACAGCCTAGCACTGTGCCCATGTCTTGCGCCTCATATAGAATGGCGCCTTTAGAACTGAAGGAATTAATGACTCAACTATAGGATCTTTTGGATAATTGATTTATTTAACCAAGTGTTTCACCTTGGGGTACGCCAATCTTGTTCACAAAAAAGAAAGATAGGACTCTCCACCTATGCATTGATTACCCCAACTGAACAAATTGATTGTAAAGAACAAATATCCACTGCCTCAAATTGAATAAATGTTTGATTAGTTAAGTAAAGGTACAATCTTCTCCAAAGTTGATCTATGTTCTGGCTACTACCAGGTGAAGATCAGAGGTGATGATGTTTCGAAAACTAAATTTCGTTCACGATATGGGCCTTATGAGTGTTTGGTGATGCCGTTTGGATTAGCAAATGCGCCAACGGTATTTATGGATTTGATGAATAGGGTCTTTCAACCTTACTTGGATAACTTTGTAGTAGTCTTCGGTGATGATATCTTAATCTACTCTAAAAGTATGACTGACCATGAGGAGCACCTAAGGATTATGCTAAGAATTTTGTGCGAGAACAAGTTGTACGCCAATTTCAGCAAATACAAGTTTTGGTTGAGAGAAGTTCATTTCCTTGGTCAAGTTATTTCTACTGAAGGTACCAAGGTAGACCTTGATAAAGTTAAATTCGTGCTTGATTGAAATTCGCCAAAAAACATGACTGAGGTATGAAGCTTCTTGGGTTTTTCGGGTTACTACAGGAGGTTCGTAAACGGGTTCACCATGTTGGCAACACCTCTTTCGCATTTACTAAGGAAAACAGAAAAGTTCAAATGATCAAAGGCTTGTCAGAAGAGTTTTAATAAGTCGAAAGCTACTGTAACTAAGGCCCTGATATTAGCCCAACCAGAATCTAGTGTGGAGTATATGATCTGTCGTAATTCATTGTAACAGATTAAACAAGCTTTCATACTTAAGGAGCTTGAATGCGAGAAATTCTGTTATGTATTAATTAGTTTTTCCAATTAAATTTTAATTCAATAAAAAGTGTAATTTGAGTCGTTTTATGACCTTAAGGGCCAAATGAGGCCTAAAGGGAGGCTAACATACTTAGTGAGTGTGCAGAACACTATTTAAAGGCATAAGAGCTCAAGATTAATCGACATGTTGCAACATAGGAGTCCAATGTCGAAACATATAGAGTAGAATACAAGAACTCCAAGACTCCCTTTGGTTTTGCCACACAACCAATGGATGTTGCGACATACCCCTGAACCTAAACCTGAGCCAAGCAAATTGTCTTTGATATCGCGTCACAGGCATTGGATGTCGCAACACAGGCCCTACACAAAAAAAATTACATTGGATAGCACAATGTATTTTTACGTAAAAACGTCAGTTGACCTAGGGATAAGGATGATGACCAACCCTAACTCTATAAATGGACCCTTTAGGCACTTGTTTAAGGGAAAATTTCATAGTTTAGAACTTTCCTTGTAATTTAGTTTTCAGATTTTAGTTTCTTTAGGGTTTAGATTTATTTTCATTTGTTTTGTTTGTGTTCAATGGAGAATCTGATTTGTGGATTCAACTAACTCTCTATAGGTTTTTCGCTTTCATCAATCAATATAATCAGGATTCTCTTAAACCTTAACGTTCTTCTTGAGTTTTTCTTTATGTTTATTCTATTTATCAATTTTATTGTGTTTATGGATTCCATGAAGAACTAATCCTCTTATAGGGGATTAGTGAGTGGAAGTGTGATTAATTAATTTCTATGTTAAGTGTTCTTAGCGGATCAACTATTTGGGATAGGAAAAATTAACGCCCTAGGCCTAACAACCTTAGGAAGTCATTTAGGTGGTAATGAACCCAAAATTGGTATTTCCTATCCGTTAACCCCTTACCCCCGAATAGGTCTAAATTGTCAGGTCGAGAGATAAGTAGTTCTTGCTGACTCGTTAGTTTAGTGGAAGATCGAGAGATCCTGTTAGGGTAACGACTAGTTGATTGAGTAGAAACCTGAAATAGGAATTAGTTTTGACCACCGAAGTGAGCTAATTACCCATACTTAGATTTGATTGAATTTATACATTAGGTTTCTGTTGTTACTATTTTATGCATATTTATTTCTTTCCTTATAAAACTTATTTCTTTTAATGTACGTTTAATTGCAATATAATTTATTTAAATTACTAAATAGATCTATTTTCATTTATATTAATATTAATTTAGTACTAACCTCCATTGGGTACGATTCTTGGAGTACTCACCTACTTTATTGTAACAATATTAAAAACCTGGCATGTATGCTTGTGAACATCGCCTAAATATTATGTCTTTAGATGCAGTATTTACAATCGAGACGTTAGTACGTCCAAAGGTAGTCAGTATACTATGTACACTAACGCATCCCTTAATGGGTTAGGAAATGTGCTTATGCAAAGAGGATAGGTTATGGCGTATGCATTTTGCCAACTCAAGCTACATGAAAAGAACTATCCAAACCATGACTTAGAGATTCAGTAGTAGTATTGGCGTTAAAGATCTGAAGACGCTACCTTTATAAGGATAAGTGTCATGTGTTTTCACGTCATAAGAGCTTAAGATATCTAATGACGCAATGGTATTTGAATCTTTGCCAATGACATCGGATGGAGCCTCTGAAGGATTATGATCTGACAATTGAATACCATCTTAGAAAGGCTAATGTGGTAGCAGATACTCTAAGTAGGAAAATTGTAGCAGCTTTGGAATCTCTTCGAGCAAATGTTTGTATGCCAAATGACGGGTCACCCCTTACAGAATTGACTATCCAACCTACCTTCCTTTTCCAAATTTTAGACAAACAGTTAAATGATGTGCAATTTGAGGCATACAAGTAGCTTACGGCATTTAGTGAAGCGATGAACTTCAGTTTAGGAAAATATGGCAAACTCCGATTTGTAGGAAGAGTGAATGTACGTACTAGAAATGGGTTGAGGCAAGAACTTTTGAAAAAAGCTCATCAGGGACCCTTCTCATTTCATCTAGAAATTGTTAAAATGTATCGTAACTTTAGAAGTTTGTATTGCTGGCTTGCAATGAAGAAAGATATAATAGAGTATATCTCAAGTTCTTTGACTTGCGACGGCTTTCAATTACGAGACAGTGTTTCTTTAACGGCTATCTTAAATAGAGTATCTATATGATGCAACCATCGGATATATAGCAAAAGGAAACGAGCATAAATTTTGCAAACTGCTTAGATTCATATATGAACTTAAGAATGCATCCCACTCATGGAATCAAATATTCAATCAAACGATCAAAACTTTTGGATTTGAGCAAAAGGTAGATAAATCTTGTGTTTATAAATGCTTATTGGATGGAAAAGTGGTCTTTCTCGTTCTATATGTCGATGATGTTCTACTCATTGGGAATGATGGAGGGACATTGTCATCAGTGAAATTATGGTTAACCCAACAGTTTAGCATGAATAACTTGGGAGAAGCTAATTCTTTTCTAGGTAGTTGAATCCTGAAGGATCGAAAGAACAAAGTGATAGCACTGTTTCAGGCTTCATACATAGACAACTTATTAGAGTGTTATCCAATGATCAATTCAAATAAGGGAAATCAACCCTCCATGTCAAGATTTCACCTCTCTTTAGAGGACTGTCATAAGATAATAGATGAAAGAGAGAACATGGGAAAGGTTTCTTACGCTTCAATGGTAGAAAGTCACATGTATGCTATGCTATGCACACGCTCAGATATTTATTTTCCAGTGGGGTTGGTAAGTCGATATCATGAGAATCCAGGACAAAGGCACTGGGAGGTAGTTAAGAATATATTCAATTATTTACGTAGAACAAGGGATTATATGCTTATGTATTCTGGAGGAGACCTTACTCTTATTGATTATATAGATTCTAACTTCCAAACATGTCAGGATCCGAGGAAATTGACATTGGACTATGCTTTTGTCCTAAATGACAGGTCCATAATGTAAATAAGTGTCAAGCAGGGTTACAACTGCTAATTTCACTATAAAGGGTCGAATATGAGGTATGAAAAATATATAGCACTATAACAATGTGGATATAGCTAAACCTAAAAAGAAACCACATAAGGAGAAAACTCATTAAGGGAGACAGTAGTGTTTGATGGAATAGTAGATGTAGTTAAAGATCGCATCTGAGGACAAACCTTGGGATTTGTTTTCCCAAGACTCTACTAGCTTGAGAGCTCTTTAGGAAACATTTGGAGGGGTACAATAATGCAAAACATAACTCATTTACTTTGCTAGGGCAGGTGGAAGACTGTTGGAATTGATGCCTTAAGTGTAATATTTTCATTAATGTACACTTGTAAATTTTTCAAATAGATTGGTGAATAAAAATATTAATGAATTTTGTTAATACTTTGTTATTATCTTCACATGGTTTTTGCATGCAAAGTAAAATGGAATCAAAAGTTGGTCACTGGTTGTCTAATGTTTAACTAATATTAAATGGTATTACGTGGTCGGATCATAATACAAAAAGACAACATATATTACTGGTTGTCTAATGTTTAACATGTCCTTAGTCTAATCGAAAATGAGCAAATCGATTGAAAGATTAATATGTCGCCTATCAAGTCCAGCTGGGGATATGCCTTGTCTTAGGCATTGAAGTGAATGGCTCCCAGAAGATAGAGACATAGATATGACTGACTGAACTGACAATACTCGGACTGGATCCAAGAAGAATAGATCCTAAATTTGTTTCACTTGTGAGGTTCATAGTGTGGCATACCTAAATTTTGAGTGGATGACGAACTATGTATGCATGACTCATACACTTTGATGTAAGTAAAAACCTAAGTTTAAATAGATAAGTAACCGAAAGCTGGTATGTTGGGTGTACGACTTCTGCAGTATGTAGCATAATTGACAACAATTGAATTTACAACCCAAGACATGGGTAAATGATGTCCTGGAGAAAGATGTAATTGTTATCATGAGATAAAATAGGATCATATTGGGGGAACGGATATTATCTCAAATAGATCAAGAATATCCTATGAAGGTAACACACTTATGACAAGGTTATTGGACAAGCATTGTGAAGTCACTGGGGAGAGCTTAGTCACGGTACTATAGTGGAATGACTTCATGACTAAATGAGTTGATAATTAATAAGTGAAAAGCTGAAACTTAATTATAAATAATTTGAGTCTCAACTACATATGTGTAATCGATCCCTCCACTAGCTCATTGAAATCAGAAATTAATTACGTGTTTGAATAGAAATGAATAGAATGAATAGGAAAAGATAAATGGCAAACATTCAGGAAAGATTATGGTTTTTTTTTCGAAATGGAGAAATCGAATCATTTGGAAATGAATGTAGGTTTCCAAAAATGGAAATGGAAATGATTCATTTGCAATCCTATATGAATTACTTAAGAAATGATCGGAAGAATCAGATTGTGTTTTTGGACTATTTTGAAGCTCAAAAATGAAAATAAACCATAAAATCATAGTGAACATGTTGAGTTGTGAAATATTAAACATATTTTTCTCAAAATTTTAGTAAAGGAAAAATCATCAAAATTCTGTTAGTATAAAATAGGGAAGAGAAAATTGTTTTATATATAAATATTAAAGTTTATTTTTGGAAATAGAAAAACTGAATCGTGTTGGATCAGATTACAGAGTACAAGGTTAAAAGGGCCTAGGAAGTACTCGTAATTGGACCTAATGAGAGAGAGACCCAAAAACCCCTCATGGACATGAAGGGGACGACAACCCTACTAGGAATTCTAGGTTGTGTCATCCACCCTAGTCTTATTCTAAGTATGATGTTGTTTTTCTATTTGAAATAAACCACTACAACTTAAAAAGGGTTTTACCTTCTCTTCTTATAAATAGATGACACCGGTAGAGCTATACAAACAACATTGAGAGATTGTTATTCTGCCGAAAAATAAAGAGAATTTGTTCTCAACTATTATATATATTTTTTTGGAATAACAATTCTACCAATTTCTATTAAGAAGAGAGAAATTTCCTTTTCACCCCAAAAGAAAAGGAGTTTTTTAATTCTATGTTTTGATTCAATTGGTTTGAGCCCACACTCGAAGCAGGTTGTGGTACAGAAATAGTGGAGAAATTTATTTGGTTGAAAGTTGGGAACAACGAATGTCTGCTAAGCTGAAAACACAAGTACAAATTCAGTTAAGGTTTATTACTATAAATATCACAAATTAAGTTGGTTTTCAAAATTTTAATTTTCTGCTGTGCAAGAAAACCATTTTCAAATTGGAAATTTTCCAACATTGAGGAAACCAGGTTCCTACCTGAAATGTGGACCAATAGAGCATAGGTAAAAGGATTGCCCTTAGCGGGTGGAACAGGCGCAACCTCCAACTTAAGATCAGACCCAAAACCTGATATCGGGTCAGTTACCTCCAAGAGGCCGAGGTTAAAATAGGGTCACAAATACAGTACCAATGGGTGCATATCGAACTAAGGCTAGATAGTCTGCCCTTGTTTATACTGCTAGAAGTATTTAGGATAGAGATGTGTCCGATGCCGTCGCAGGTATTTTTCCCTACTAGACATAGGACTCACTCATCCATAAGGTGTCTAAAATATACGTGATAAATTAGATGGTGGAATTGGGAGAACCACTACCGATGTTACTGTTGTAAGGCCATATGAAGTTTAAAGAGATGTATTGTAAGGAACTGTATAGGAATCAGAGTTGTGTAGTGAATGTGTAATGGTTGTTTTGAAAAAAGGAATAATGAATCTGTGATTAAGCAATTGATGTGTCAACAAGGAAATTTCAAACACGGAATTTCTTTAAGGAGGGTAGAATTGTCACACCCTAAAATATAGGGGGTTAATTGTAATGAATAGAAAAAAAATGTATAGGGCTGAATGGTTAATTGTTTAGGGCCCTATCCTAGAGGTCCTAGGTTCAAGCGATACTATGCCTAGGATTAGGGCCACATGGTCTACCATATGGGCGTGTGGACCACATGGCCCCTCACATTACCATATGCCACTGGAACCCTAGGCTAGTTCGAATCTCACACGACCTACCACAAGGTCATGTCTCCCATATAGGTTATTTTTGAATTTTTCACATGGCCATAGCCTGTTACATGACCATGTAACCCCTCATACGACTTATAGCTTCTCATAAGGTCGTGTGTCCCTTGCTTTGCAGTTTTTCCTAGAATTTTGTGAATTGGTTAATTTTTTCCCTAAATAGTCCCCAAACTATTTTTAGTGTTTTATTTAATTCAATTGAGTCCTCGATAATATGAATAATGTTAGAATACATGACCTGATTGATTGAATTATTACTATACATACATGATATGAAATTATTTCATTTTTAATGTCACTGTAATTCTAATAAACTATTAATGTTTTCTATGCCACTGTGATTATTGATTGCATGACATACATGCCTATAGTTATTGTTAAACTAAACTCATGTTAAGGAAGTTTACTGCTCCTGTAATGATATATTATAAGTATGATAATTACTATTGTATATACTTGTTATAAGCATGTTATTGCTACTGTACTGATCTGTTACAACATGTCATGTTGCATTGCATAGGGTGGGATAATATAAACGAAAGAAGTGTTAGCAGCATGTTTGCAATGTTTAGTGGGTAATTCACACTGTATTATTAACTTTTATTTGCATCGAATAGTGGTTTATCCACACCATATTAGCAACATTTATCTACACCAAGTAGTGGTTTATCCACACCATATTTGTAACTTTTATCTACATCAAGTAGTGGTTTATCCATATCGTATTAGTAGCTTTTATCTACATCAATTAGTGGTCTATCCACACCGTACTAGCAATTCATCTACAACGTTTAATAGTTCATCCACACTGTGGTGTAATGGTAGAAGAGTTTTGGGGAACTTGTACGGTGGAGTGTAGTGGAGTTCTATAAGACCTTTTTCATTAATTAAAATTCTATTTGCACTCATCAGTATATACAGACAAAACTGAGAATTTTGAGATGATCTTGTTCTCAATTGATCCAAAATAATGATACTCTAAATTATTATTCAATGATGATTATTTTTATGCCTTATTATTATTCATTATATAATATTTGTTGTTTGCCCTAATTTATTTTGTAATGGAACTCACACTGAGTTTTATAGCTCACTCCCCTTTTATTTCTATCTATAAAGATAACCCACTAGGTTAGGACACAAGCACGACATTTAGAGGGTCTCAGCTCGGAATGTCTTGTTTTTATGAAAGTATTTTAGTATTATTATTTGATCTTGTTGTTCAAACACAGTATTACTTTATTATTAAACTGTGGTGTGCGACTTGGGTTTTGATTTTATATAGCATGCATGACATTTAATTTGATTTTAGGACATCAAACTATGAACATTAATTAATTATGCATGAACTTAGGTTTTTATTAAAAATACAAGCTATTATCACTTGTTTGTTGCCAGATTATAAATAAATTTTGAGTAATAGATAAATAGGAAATTAACCAAGGTTTAAAAAAAGTAGACATTGTTACATAGCTGATCTAAATTGGTTTCTTCTTACTCGCGAGTTTTTATGAAAATAGTTTAAGTTTTCTTCTGAAATAAAAAATGTTTTAAAATGACTATTATATAAACTTCGATAGCTTGTTGTGTCATTTCAGTAGCTAGTGTAATCTCCCAAATTCGTGCCTAACGTCTAGGTCGAGTTGGGGTGGATACATTTTCAAACTGAATTTTTGCTTTTTCGGTGACAAGATCGATCTTTCTACTAGTTGCGATTTCTTCAACATTTTTTCATAGTTTTATTTTTTTCAATTTTAGTCTACATTATTGTGGTTTTCTCCACAATTTTATGGTTTTATTCTGACCACATTTTTCATGATTTTTTTGTCTAGTCTGTTTTCCTTGAAAGAAGATTTGGTTTTATATTCAATTTTAATTTTTTTATCATATTTCGGTGCATATGTGAGATTTTTCATTATAAGAGTGCCATCAAATATATTAGAAATCATTCTCGGAGAGTTTTAACATGATAGATCACAGTGGTGGTGATAGATTTAAGATGATGAAGAGATTGACAGGCCATTTGAGACTTGACCTTTTGTGCATACCGATGCGGTGGGTCTCTTGGGACTTTTGGCAATATTGGTTTTTTTTTGTTTATTAATATTCATCATCAGGTTGATTTGATGGTGACGACATTAGGATGCAAATTTCAGCTATTTGATCGAATTGATGCATCTCAAATTTTATTCTAGTATTGCAATTACTATTACTTTTTTCCTTAACTTTTTTTGGGGTTATTTTGCTAACATGGGATTTGTGCATTAGTCTGTAATGATTTATTTATCATATGTACCATATATCATGTCTTTGTATTGCCATTTTTCAGGGTTCTATTTTCATAAAAAATTTAATAATTTATCTTTTGAATTTATTTAATTTAAATTTGAAAAAGTTGATTTAAATTTAAAATTTTTAATACCGCATTACTTGTCACAATATAGAGGTTTGTGTATCTTGTTATATTATATTATATTATATTATATTATATAAAAAATAATTTTTTTTTTAAATTTATAAATAATAATTGAAATTAATTTAAAATTATGTATTCAATATACATACTATTTTTATAAAAAGGAGTGAAGGGAAGGCCTCTTTGGCCGATGAAGAGCCGCCTCATAAGAAAACCATATTTCATTGATATAAATATATATTTAAAATTTAACTTTTTATATACTAAAAATGGCCGTAGGTGAAAATAGTTTCATATATAAATAATTTATATTTAGGAATTCGATTCTTTTTCTTTTTGTTTTAAATGACGAAGATGTTATTGCCTGATTTCTTTATCGTTAATCATTTCTTTTAAATGGTTGTTATGTTAGTTAATTTTTGTTTTTGTTTTAATTGCATTAATGAAACAGCGTTTGGAGGGGGTCTGTGATAACTCTTGAAAAAAGTAATATTTTCTGCCTTTCGACCTAGCTAATTGTTTGTACTTAGGTATATTTTGTTTCGTTTTAGGGTATTTTTATTAGCATATTTTATATTACATTCGGACTTGGACTATGTGGAGTTATTTGGTGCTTTTAATTGGTTTTTGTAGAAGTTTCGTGTGGTGGTAGGAAAGGAACAGGTTTTCGAAGAAAGGAAATAAAGGAGTGAAGTTTTGCTAGGGCAAAGTGTAGATGATATGTCAGCACGAGTGCTGCAGCAATGTCGGGAAAACTGAGTCAAACGTTTCACGTGTAGCTATTTCAGTTTTAAATTTAAACTTGTACCAGATAAATCACCCTAGAAAAGAGGAAAAGATTAACGCAAACTAATTGGTTGAACTCTATCTATAAAAGGACGATGAAGGGAACTTCAAAAGGCATCCCAGAGAGAAGTAGAAGAATAAGAGATCTCGAGTGAAAAAGAAATTCATCCTCTCAGTCAACACAAGACTATGTTGCTGGAGTATGGACCAACGAAAGCTGTTTTCCCAACGTTCTTTTGTTATTTCATTAGTGCTCTCTCTTGAACTTATTTGGTTGTAAACGATAGTGATGGTTTGGAATTATATTTTCCAACTGATGAGTTAAATCTCATCGGGTTGAGGTTAGTTTGATGATACTTAACTGTTTTAAGTTTCCATGGTATAAATCTGATTATTTTACTGCTCATTCAATTGTTTAAGTGCAATCCTTAGGAATAGTCGATGGCATATTATTCTTGTTAAGTTGATTTAAGGTGGGAAAGGTTAGATTACTTAACTAATATTGGATGGAATGAGCAACATTCGAATGATGCTTGTGTCCTAAAGAAGGAATTACACATGTTACTATAGTAAGACCTTGTATGAGCAGGGACAATGACTTGAGGTTTTGCCCCTAAAAGAGGCAAGCCACTCTAGGACTCTTCTACATAGTAACTTAATCAAGATTTTGCCACAGCATTACTGCCAGTAAGGTTGATTCTAAGTAATCCCAACCTTCCACATAAATATCGTAGACACTATACTTGATTCTCTGTATAAATATCTTCACCTTAGCATTCTTAGTTGATTATTTCTTCATTTATATATTATTCATGCAATAGTTCCCATATTTACATTTCTATTATCACCTTTATCACAACAATTCCAATTATTTACCCATCATCGCATATTTACCTTAGTTTTTACCATAACATTTCCTTCAATCATTTTACTATAGCATTAACTAGACCTTATTAAGATAACTAGACCAATTTTGTGCCTCAACCGATCCTCATGGGAACGATATTCACTTACCTTTTTATTACTTGAACTGACGTTTAACTTGAACAAAAATCGCACACCATTTTACACGCGACAATATGGTATCATTAATGAAATGACGCGTATTGGCTTAAAATTGTTGGAACCAAAACAAACTATTTTGGGAAGTAGTCGTTGCTAGTTGCAATAGGTTGCTTCTCCTCTTTATCATGAGGAAGGGACCTGAGAATTCAGTTATGAAAAGAAAAGGAAATGTTCTCTCTCACCTCTCAACTTTTTGGATTCTCTCTTCTCTCTTTCTCTGCTAAATTCTCTAAAGATTCTTAGTTTGTTACAGGGGTATTAGAGCCTATACGTTCCTCCTGGCTAATGATAGCATCACCGCCAGACTACAAAAGGAAACGGGTCAGCTTTAGTAGGAGTTATCTCAGCTACGATTTTACATTGATGCGAAGATGGATATGCAACTTAAAGAGTTTCAGGAAGGGTTTAAAGGTGATATGAGGTCTAAGTTGTATTCTTTCTTTGAATATTTCCTTGGTCAACCTCAATATGTGGGAGTTAGTAGCACCAACCAGGGTAAGGGAAAGGGTATCTTGGGAGAGTTCCCTCCTGGTTTTTCTTCTCGAGAGTCCTTGGACTTGTCTCACAAGTCAGACTTGGGGAAAATAGGACCATTTCCGCGATGCACTGCCTGGCACCAAAACTCAAACAATTCAGGTATGAATGTCCCTGATTTGATGGTGAAGATTTTAGAGGATGGTGATCCAAATTAGAACAGTTTTTTGAAGCTAAAGGAGTAGAGGATTATACCAAGGTTCGGTTGGTTATGTTACATTTAGAGGTTAAGGCCTTAGAATGGCACCATTTCTTTGCTTAGCGACAAGGGGCTTACATCAGTTGACTTGGGAAATTTATGCACGAGGCTTGCAAGCTTGGTTTGGATCTAATATTTACCATGACCCTATAGAGGAACTTGTGTCGCTCAAACAACAGAGGACTGTGGACCAATTCTATGATCGTTTTGTAAGTTTACTAAACCAAATCCACCTTCCTGAAAGGCATTCCTTGAGTATTTTCATTAGTAACTTGTGACCTAAGGTTAGTTAGTACCTTAAGTTATTCAATCCTCAAAATCTAGTTGATGGGTACTTAATAGCTAGACAGGCAAGTCTATAATCATGTATATTTTTTTTATATAATTAGGAGAGAGAAATGAAATCGTTTGGGATCAAACCCAAACTCTTATATTTATAATATAATATTCTTATCACTAGGTTAAGAGATTGTTGACAAATGTATAACTATTTATTTAATGTAAATACTTAATATAAATTTTAAATTAAAAAAACATAAATATTAAAATATATAAATTTTCAAGTTACTATAAACATAGGAATAAGGATGAATGTTTGCTGATCTTTCTTGATTCCTTTTGGGGACAAAGAATAAGTTTTCTTTATTATTTTTGTTGCTATGAGTCCAATTGAGTTGTTTTGTCACGGCGATTTAGGACTTGGGTAATGGAAATGCTTATATATGAAATTGTGGAAATTGTTGGTAATTTAGTAATATTTTTTTTAGTAATTTGTGTATTCATAATATATTTAAAGAAATTTATTTAAGGTGTATTTGGACATCATAAATTAATCAGATAAAATAAAATTTATTAGATAGTAATTATATTATCTTGTAATTATAAAAAAAATTAATTCTTATAAAATATTTGGTTATTGGAGTGTAATTATATCACAATCTTATATCATATTTAGTAATATAAATTCTGTAAATTCTAAAAAAATGTTTATTATAATAGAGATTATTAATAATACATGTGAAAAAAGAATCTCAAAACAGATTAACAAAATCATATTATGTAATATTTTATTTCAAAAAATATTTAATAATACGATTATTAAAAAATTAACAAGAAAAATAAACATTCTATTTTTTATCTTTTTATAAGTATTTAATTTTTTTTCTAATTACTCAACTATTTTATATTTTTTAGGTTATTTCCTCTCTAATGTTAAACTTGTATTCATTATCAACATAATAACTAACAAAAAAATGAAATGTAATTTAGTTAAAACTAGTTTGTATTCCCATACAATGCCCAGATCAATTGTAAATATATTAATTAAAAGATATTTATTTATTATTTCCTTTTAATAAATTTTTAATGTTTTACAAATAATATGTTTAAGAAATAAAAAATTGAATTTTTTCTAATTGATATTATAATGATAATTATAATAAGCATTAATTTTTAGGTATTTTACTAAAAAAAGACCCATTTCTAACCTTTTTTTTACGAAAATAGGTTAATTAAAATATTATTTATTGGAATGGGCCAAAAAAACCCAAAACATACCCACATGGAAGCATTATAAGGGAAAATTTTAGAAAAGCGCATCCTTGTGGGAACGCTTTTAACACGTCAGTAGAAAACGTGCTGACGTGGAAGCGCTTTAACCCGTGTTTTTCTAGGGTTTTTGGGTTATTTGGTTGTTAGGGCTTAGGGTTTATGTGTTGGGTTTTAGTGTTTAGGATTAGGGTTTTTGAAAAAAAAATTAGAGTTTAGGGTTTTTGAAAAAAATTTAAGGTTTAGGGTTTTAAAAAAATAAATTTGAGTTTAGGGTTTTTAATTGGTAAGTGATGTGTTTAGGGTTTAGGGTTTTTAAAAAATAAATTTGGGTTTAGAGTTTTAGGGTTTTTAATTGGTAAGTGATGTGTTCTGAAAAAATTATTTTGACGAGATGGATTTTGTTTTTTTTTTGTAAAATCGGAAAAAGTATTGAAAAAAGTTCCCAGGTGGACGATTTTTTTCTAAAGTTCTTTTTGAAAAAATAATTTTGAGAAGATGGCTCTGAAAAAATAGGTTGAAAAACGCTTCAAGCAAGATGCACTGTCAGCAAAAGTACTTTAAAAAGTTCCCAGCAGGACGCTCTTTTTGTTCTGTAGTGTTTTAAAAAATAATTTTGAGAAGATGTGTAACACCCCTAACCTGTATCCGTCGCCGAACTACGGTTACGAGGTGTTACCGGACAAACACAACTCATAACAGTCATTCAATTGAATTCAAGTACATACACCGAATCATTTAAGCATAATAAAGTTGCGTACTTTGCCATTACAACTAAATCAAAATAACTAATGTATATTCGAACATATAATCATCTCATAATTAGCATGAATTAAAACATCCATTGATTCAATTTCATTTATTTAAACACATATATGACATTAACAATATAGTATTGAATCCAAATACAATTTGTACCATATTAAAATCACAAATGTTATGATAATAATATATTATATTACTAAAATAATCAAAGAATATATATATTTTCCATGAACCTTTATGCTTAATAAATTACCTAAATAATTTTTTTTCTTTTTTTTCTTTTTTTTAACCTTAAAGGTAATCTATTATGGAACCTATCATTCAATATTATGAATAACATAAATTTAAACTTGTGTATCATCCATTTCTAAATTTGCATATTTATATATATCATAACTAATTGAACTTAGCATTTTCGATTATATAAATATAAATAAACATCATTCATTCTATGATATAATTGCATCATGCTATAACACGGAAATCATGTCTATTATTATAGACCATCCTTTTTATATAAAATCACATAATTTATATTTCTATATATGACTCAAACTTAAAATTATTCCACTACCCAAATAATAACCAAACAAATAATAAACACATCATTACATCATATTTCAATTTATAAACCTAACATTTACTTACTTAATTACCAAAAACAAAACATACCATATCACATATATATATAAATATACCACCCAACCAATATCACTTAACTTCCATTGCTATTTTAACACAATTATAAAATATACCTACATCAAATACTTAAATGCCGAGAACTCATAAATAAGACACTACCATATGCATACATATACTTTGCTTCATAAGTACTGTCTATTTAAAATTTTTATAATGAACAAAACATACTTAAACCATAATTCAACCAAAACTTAACATAGATAAAATACTTAAGCCATTTTCGCATGGCTTTGATACACACACTGTCAAATTAAGCTAAACTCCAAAACTAGTCTATACATGTCATACGATCAAATTCAAAATTTAACAAAATACCAAAAGATGTCGATAGTGTGATAGACTATGCTGAAAATCCCCGAGCTCGTAACGCGACTCCAAAATCTATAAAATAGACACAAGCAAAATACACACACAAAGTAAGCTTCTTGAGCTTAGTAAGTCATAAGCAAAATCTTACATATAAATATTTGCTCAAAAACATTAAGTAAATATAATCGAATATCAATTACGTAGCATCATTTAACATCTAAAAAATGATCACCATCTTTTTTTATATAAATCTTGCACAAGTCGAATACCTATACTCAACACAGATATTTTATAACATATATCAACAGCCCAAAACATTCCAATATACAAATGGTTAGCTTGTAATACATAATCAAATTGATAACTTTTACCAATTCAATTAACTAACTCATTTTATTCCCTTGTAATTAAATGGCTAATTCATACCTGAAACTTTTATACGTTTTCATGAACGGACTTTATTTCATATTGCCCATTGAACCATTCGGAATTAAAAAGGATATGTTCATGGTCGAAAACTCGTACAATGCCAACGTCCCAAACGTGGTCTTACATGTAATCATACATTGATGCCACTACCCCAGACAGGGTCTTACACAAATCAAATACGATGCCAATATCCCAGACATGGTCTTTCACATTCACATAAGTTGATGCCAACGTCCCAGACGTGGTCTTACACGAATACACAGATCGGATATCCTATGTCATGACATATGTATCCTAACTATTCCTAAGGTTCATACGGGGCTTACGGACGTCAGATCTCGTTCGAATCAAACTCGAAAAAAAATAGCCACATCATAACACCATATTCGGCCATAGCCCAAATAATTCCCAAAAAAATTCAATTCGGTAAATATCAATTACAATTTCATAATTATATCAACATTTAAACGCTTACAGACTTACCTCGGATGTTGTCGACTGCTATATCGGCTACTCAACCACTTTTGTCTTTCCCCGATCCAAATCCGATTTCTTTAATTCTTGATCTAAACATATTCAAATTAAGCTTATTTAAACACCATTCTATTTAATCTAGCCTAAAAACACATGAATGAGCAAATTAAAAATTTTCCCCTAACATTTCACACTTTTTACAATTTAATCTTTTTTGCTCAAAACACAAAATACACAAAAATTTGACTATACTCCTTAAGGGCCGAATATTCCTAGTGTCCATACATCTCCATATTTTTCATTTATTTAGCATTTTAGTCCCTCAAAAATTTATTTTCACAATTTAACCCTAATTACTCAATTTCACCAAAAATTCAAAAATAAAACATGTTAATCTAACAAATATATTTCATATTTCACCTACTAACATCATAAAACTCAAACATTCATCAATGGCACATTTCAAAATCATCCACAATTCACAAAATTAAGACATGGGTTTTGAAGTATTCAAAGCAACGATCTCAAAAACGTAAAAATTATCAAAAACCGAAACAATTTCATACCTTAATCAAGCTAGTAAAGTGCCGAATCCCTAATAAGCTTTAATGGTTTTCTTCTTTGTTGATTTCGGCTAAGAAAGATGATGAAATGGCCATTTTTATGTTTTAACATAACATATATTATTTATTTGTTATTTTACTTATTTAACCTTTATTAATTAATTTAATAAACATATAATATAAGGGTAACGTTGACTATTGCCACCCACTATCTTATTTTTGGTCTTATTACACCTTTAAACCTCCCATTTAAAAAGACAACAATAATTAGGCACTTTCATATTTAACCACTAAATTTTCATTTTACGCGATTAAGCCCTTTTCTCAAATTAAGCACTCAAACAATAAAAGTAATTCACGAAACTTTCACACATATAAATTCACACATAATAAACACAGAAAAAAATATTAAAATATTTTTCGAACTCGGATGTGTGGTCCCAAAACCACTGTTCCGATTTGGGTCAAAAATTGGGCTGTTACAAGATGGTTTTGAAAAAATAGGTTGAAAAACGCTTCAAGCAAGATGCACTGTTAGCAAAAGTACTGAAAAAAGCTCCCAGCTGGCGCTCTTTTTGTACAATAGTTTCTGAAAAAATAACTTTGAGAAGATGTTTCTGTCAGCAAAAGTACTAAAAAAATCTCCCAACTGGATGCTCTTTTTGTACAGTAGTTTCTGAACAAATAATTTTGAGAAGATGTTTCTAAAAGAATAGGTAGAAAAACGCTTCAAACAGGATGCACTGTCAGCAAAAGTACTGAAATAAACTCCTAGCTTGAAGCTCTTTTTGTATAGTAGTTTCTGAAAAAATAATTTTGAGAAGATGTTTCTAAAAAAATAGGTTGAAAAATGCTTCAAGTAGGATGCACTGTTAGCAAAAGTACTGAGAAAACCTCCCAACTGGATGCTCTTTTTGTACAGTACATCCTACTTGACCTTAGGTTATAAATGAGCCAAATTTCATTCTCTTGTTTCATAAGTTACAGCAAGAGAAATTGAAGAAGTTCAGAAGAATAGAAATTAAAGATGTTGAGAAGGTTTTTTGTTTTGAATTTCTTTCGATTGATAATTTGGTTAAAAATGAGTGAACGTATTAGTGTTGTTATTTACTACGACGGTGAGGTTCGTGACACCGAGAACGATATTGTTTTTTTATCGGAGAACACAACGCGACTAGCTTTTAACCAGAATATAGATTTGACAAAACTTCGTAAAATAATTAGGCGCAAAATCTTTGGAATGATGCCAATGAGAGTTTTGTCTATCAAGTATCGATTTTGTGCTTCAGTTGATCCCGTGACATATGACTCATTTGATATCAAAGGTTCTTATGGCTTAGAGGTAATGGTGCAGACTCATCTCGTTAGTGGATCACCCTATTTTGAGTTATATGTGGAATTTTCATCACCAAATGAAGCACTTGCGACTTCAACATCTACTACTATTCGAGAGGAATACACGACCTCTGCCCGACACTCCGTTATTAGGAGGCAAAACATGGAACCTTCCATTTTTTGTGGCGGGACAGAACACACGACCCCTACACTACACTCCATTAGTGGATGGGACATGCACCTCTGTGGGTCGATGTTCAATGTTCGAAATACTTACTGGGGAAGGGCATCAACTTTTAATGGTTGACAATCCACTTCTGATTGGGGATTTTATGAAACGTACACAAGAAGGGATGATGTACTCCCTACGAATTCCACCGATGAGGGGACCTCATACGTTGCAAATGTTGATGGGTTAGATAATGAGTTTGATGTAGATCCACCCCGAGAGCCCGGCACTGATGGTGCAGAAATTACATTATTTTTTGAATCGGAGCCTATTCCAACCGAATTTGAAGACGGGGAAGGGGGTTCATATGAAGGAGAAGTTGGTAAGGATTTTTCCAGTAAGGATGGATTTCTCAGTGCATTGAAGCAATATACACTCTATCCATCTGGTCCATTTCGACGGTAGAGTAGTTGATAAATAGGATCCTACGATGCTAAATGTTCAGATTCTATAGGAATTCATCCAAAATTACTGTCCAAATCATCGAATCCTTGTATGGTGTCCATTGAAACTATATGAACGTGATAAAAATATTAGTTATATCATAACAACTCATTTTTCGTGAAATCAGAACAGTGGTTTCGGGACCACAAATTTGAAGTCAAAAAATTTGTTTTATTATCATTTTATTTCCTACTGCATGATAGTATTATTGTATAAAAATTTCGTTAAGAAATTTTACTATTTACATGCTCAATTTAATAAAAAGGACTAAATCGCGTAAAGTGTAAAAGTGGGGTTCTATAGGCCAAAAGCATTAAATAGCTATAAAAATTTAAAGTGAAAGTCCTTATATGGTAACTAGACCATAAATAGTGATAATGGATGTACATGGCTTGTCAATTGTGTAATTTTTAATGTTTTTAATGGTTAAATTAGTAAATAGGTAAATAATGATAAAATTAATCAAATTAAACAAAGCCGTCACCTTGTGTTCATCTTCCTCAACTGAAATTAAAGGAAAGATTAGCCATGGGAGCTTGAAGTTTTAGCAACCCTATTTTCCCTTGCATTGGTATGTATCTTGTCTCGTTTTTTATGATTTCTATGCTTTCGGGATCGTTGTAGCTTAATCTAGCTAGCCCGATGACTAATTTGTGAAACTGTTAAACTGTTAGGGTTTTTCCATTGATGTGTATACATGATTTTTTATGTTTTATGGTAGAAAATGGATGGTTATTGTAAGATAAACAACTTTTGTTAAAAGATTTTTGATGAATTTGTCAAATAGGGATTAAATTGAAAAATGGAAAATTATATATGGTGAAATTGTGAAACAATTAAAATATAGGGCATGTTAGGGGCCTAGTTGATATTCAGCCATAGTGGTTTATGGTTAAATTGCATAAATTTCCATTTTTATGAGCTAGTGACTAAATTCCAAAGAATTAAAAATTAGGGGCAAAATGGTAATTTTCCAAAAATGTGATTTTGGGCTAAATTGAGTTATATTTATTCATATAGATCAAGACAGCCTTGTACGACTTTAGATCGGGGCAAAGAGAAAGTCTCACATTAATCGCCTCTGTATCTACACATACTCATCAAGGTAAGTTTGTGTAATTAAATTGTGTATATATGTTTTTAATTAAATTATACATGTGTTATGAAATGTCACACATATATACCGATTGCATATCCAACGACGTACGATAATTACCGAGCCTCCATTTGAACCTTAAGAATACGTAGGATATAAATGACATGTCATTAGGGTTTACATGATTTGGGCATTAGTCTTGAATGTCCTACGGATGGCTGAGGTCCTGCATGTGTTACGAATACTCCACAGCTCATGTGAGTAGCATCGTGTAGATATGTACTGACCCACAACTCGTGAGAGTATACCGATTTATAGCTCGTATGAGCATACATGTACAAGATTTCATGGACTGCAGTTATATGATTTAGCGCACTTTGTGTGAGCTATCTCGGATATCCAACAGTATTCTAAATGGTTCAACAGGCATTACATTGATACAAAATTGTGAGAGTTCGATACACATTTATAACAACCCAATTTTTAGTGGTGTTAAAAGCAGTGGTTCGAGACTACTAAATTCGACAAGTGAGCTCGTAAATTTTATTATATAGTGTTTATGAGTCGATTGTGAATTTATGAAGGCTTATGAATTAGTGAATTATACTTTAGAAATATTTATTAGATTAATTGGTTTTAAAAACGAGGTATCGAGACCTTAGTTTTACAAACTGAGCTGTAAATATTTTTATAAATATTTATAGAGTGTCATTAAGGTAGTATTAAAGTTTCGTTAGAAAATTTTATTGTTTCGATAGTTAATTAATTAAAAAGGACTAAATTGAAAAATGTACAAAACTTACTAAAGTGATTAAATAGCATAAATGCTAAATAAGGGAGGACTAAAAGGGCAATTAGACACCCAAGGAATGGCTGAGGTGGCATAAGCAGAAAAAAATCTTGGAATTAGGTGATTTAAGGGTAAAATTGTAAATTTGGTAAAACTCAGCTTAAATAAAAAGAAATCTAAAGACTTCTTGGCAATTTTTCTTCAATTCTCAACCAAAAATAGCCATTAGAGAGCTTCTTAAGCTATTTTATATATTTTTACTTCATGTCAGTTTAATTCTTGCTTTTCTCTTGAAATTTTTATGTTTTTGAGACTTTTACAATTACGTCCAACTATCTAGTTCATTAGTTTTTTATTCTATGGGTAATTTTGAAAATTACCATTGATGAGTGCAGAATGTTTATGATGAATTAACATGGATTTGAAGTTTTAATTTTGTTATATGAAGATTTTAATAAGTAATTTCAATAGAATTTGATTTTAGAACCAAATTGTGAAAAAGATTAGATATTAGGGTTGGTATTAAAGTCTGTTTATTAAGGGTTGTGTAATAGCTTATAATATTTAGATGTTTATTAAGGGATGTGTAATAGCTTATAATATTTAGATAAAGTGTTAATTGAGAAAAAAATATCTCATTTGATGAGTTAATTGATGAGGGACTAAATTGAAAAATTGTAAAAATTAGGGTAATTGTGTAATTTCAAAATTTGAGGGGTATAAATTGTGAAGTGGACTGAAATTGAAATATATGCTAATGAATGAAAATTTTACATTCTAGATCAAGAGCTCGTAGATCAACGAGAAAAAGGGAAATTAGCCGAGTAGTCTCTGAACTATTACCAATTTTACAATCCAGCCCAGGTAAGTTCATATGGTTAAACTTTCATGATTATTTTTTAATTTAGGAATGATATAATATATTTATTCATATATTTTTTTGAAATTAAGATTATTGTAAAAGTATGAACATTGAATTGAATGTTTAAAACAAGTAGAACGCAGGATTGAGTACAATCGTTTCGTTGCGAAGAATGAATTGACGGATAAGACCATGGTTGGACCGTGGCAATTTTTAAATGTAAGACCATAGCTGGGCTATGGCATTTTAATGAAAAGACCATAACTGGGTTATGGCACCTTGAACGTAAGACTATGGTTGGACCATGGCCGTATAGATACATGTGTAAGACCATATTTAATTAATTCTTAATATGTCTAAGGGACAATATGAGTGTTATATAATTGATTCTTAATATGTGTAACGAAAGTTGGGAAATGTCCATATTTAATTCGTAAAGTTGGGTAATGATCCGTAACCCTATTCTGGTAACGGATAAGGGTTAGGGATATTACATTTATTGGTATTAGAGCTTCGGTTTAGTCGATTCTCAGAATGATAGTAATGTGTAATGTGTCAAGAAATGTATGCCATATAAATCTGTGATAGTGTGATGTGTATGATCCGATCTAACTCTTGTTTTTCTTGTAGATTGTAAAGATATCGAATAAATCTGAACATATTGAACATGATGAGGTCAATAGTAGAGTACAGACATATGAGCACGGGACAAGTAGTAACGTCCTAATTTCTCCGGTTCAAGAACAAGAATTTAAAATATATTCTTTGGGTTTATGAATCAATGGTTTAATGAATTTATGTAAGAAAAAAATCAAGCTCAACAACCTCTTCCCCCTACTGCATTGTCTGAAGTGTCTCGGTAGCACCTCCACCTCCTCTGGTGATTGAATTTAGTAAACGTACTCCGGTCAAAAAACTTAGAAAATGTGGGGCCGAAGAATTTCGATGTAGGTTAGATGATGATCCTGTCAAAGTAGAGTACTGGCTTCAGAACACAATAAGAGTTTTTGAGGAATTAGCTTGTTCTTCTGAAGATTATCTAAGATGTACTGTGTCACTACTAAAAGAAGAAGGTTATAATTTGTGGATGACTATAGTGGTTGTGGTGTCGAAAGAGAAAATCACTTGGGAGTTCTTCCAGAGTGCATTTAAAAAGAAATATGTTGGCAAGAGATATTTGGATAAAAAGAAGAGGGAATTTATTGACATGCGACAAGAAAATTGGTCAGTAGCTAAATACGAGAGGGAATTTGTGTACCTCAGCAGATATGCCCCAGAAATTGTACCAACTGAAGAAGAAATGTGTATTCGGTTTGAGGAAAGACTGAATGATGAAATCAGAATAATGATTAGGGGCATAGAAATACGAGAATTTTTCGTTTTGTCATATCGTGCTCAGAAATTGGAAGAGGTATATAACAGAAAAATGCAGAGAGACAGAAGGAATAAAGAATCTTACAAGAGAAGTTCCTCCAAGTCATTTCCAACAATTCAAGCTAAAAAGTTTAGAGATGATTTTAGTCGAGCCACTCCAATGCCGAAACGATCAAATAAGAATAAGGCGACTCAACAAGATTACTGGATGACTATTAGTCCTACGGCTAGTGGGTAGTGTGCAAAATGTTCCTAAGCCCAAATGTAAATATTGTGGGAAAAATCACTTCGGTGAATGTAAAGGCAAGGTAGAAGCTTGTTATGAATGTGGAGTCACCGATCATTTTATTCAAGATTTCTTTCAGTTGCAAAGAGAGGAAAAAGAATAGAAAGAGAAATAGATTGCCACTTCCCAAATAAGTAAAAGTTCAGGCAAAAATAGTGCCGCTGGGACTACTCGTTCGGGTATGAGAGATTCTGCTGTCCGGTCAGAGGCTAGGGCACCTGCATGTACTTATGTTTTCCGATCGAGGGAGGAAGCTACGGCTCCGGACGTAATAGATAGTACATTCTATCTTTTTGATACTATTGTGTATCCATTGATTGACTTTGGATCCACGCATTCTTATATTTGCACTACATTAGTAACAGAAAAGAAAATGCATGTTGAGTTTACTATTTATGATATTCAAGTCACTAATCCATTAGGCCAAAGTGTGATAGTTAATTTAGTGTGTCGAAATTGTCCATTAAAAGTAAAAGGATGTGAATTCTCTACTGATTTGATGTTGCTACCATTTCGAGAATTTAATGTTATTTTGGGAATAAATTGGTTGACAAAGCATGATACTGTAGTAAATTGTAGAGAAAAACGGATTGATCTAAAATGTCAGACAGGTAAAATGATTACTGTTGAGTCTGAGAATCTGAAGAAAATTGTTAGAATTGTTTCAGTTTTTTCAGCTCAGAAACTAATGCGGAAAGGTAATGAGGCATTTTTAGCCTACATTCTTGATACCCGAGATTCTGAATCAAAGCTAGAATAGTTACCAGTTGTTAATGAGTTTACTGATGTGTTTCCTGAGGAGTTGTCGGGTTTACCACCTGATCGTGAAGTTGAATTTGTAATTAATTTAATTTCGAGAACAGCTCCCATATCGGTAACACCATACCATATAGCACCAGCTGAGTTAAAGGAGTTAAAGACAGAGTTGCAAGGGTTATTGGACAAAGGATTCATCAGACTGAGTATGCCTCCTTGAGGTGCACCTGTTTTATTTGTGAAAAAGAAAGATGGTTCTTTGAGACTGTGTATAAACTATAGACAGTTGAATAAGGTTACAATTAAAAATAAATATCCTTTGGCTCATATTGATTATTTGTTTAACCAACTGAAAGGTGCTGCAGTATTTTTGAAGGTAGGTCTTAGATTCGGGTATTATCAGTTGAAGGTTAAAGAGTGTGATGTGTCGAAGACTACTTTCAGAACTCGGTATGGTTACTATGAGTTTCTGGTAATGCCATTTGGCTTGACCAATGCTCTTGATGTTTTCATGGATTTAATGAATCAGATTTTCAACCTTATCTGGATAGATTTGTGGTTGTATTTATTGATGATATACTAATCTATTCCAAGACAGAAGCCGAGCATGCACAACACTTGAAAATTGTGCTACAGACCTTGAGGGAGAAATAGTTGTATGCAAAGTTCAATACATGTGAATTCTGGCTTCATGAGGTCAGATTTTTGGGTCATATTGTATCAGTCGAAAGGATCCGAGTGGACCCGAGTAAAGAATCTACAGTGGTGAATTAGAAAATTCCAAAGTATATAACAGAAGTGTGAAGTTTTCTGGGTTTAGCAGGATATTACCGCCGATTTGTCAAAAACTTTTCCATGATTGCTTCATCGAAAACTCGATTACTACAGAAAAACGTAAAAATTTTTTGGTCTGATGAGTGTCAACAGACTTTTGATCAGTTGAAGAAAATGCTAACAGAAGCTCCGGTCTTGACTCAGCCAGAATCGGGTATGTTGTTTACAGTGATGCGCCTTTCAATGGATTGGGTTGTATACTGATGCAGTCGGGAAAGGTAGTGGCCTCTGCTTCTTGACAGTTAAAACCGCATGAGAAGAATTATCTTACACATGATCTTGAGTTTGCTGCAATTGTGTTTTCTTTGAAAATCTGGAGACACTATTTATACGGCAAGAAATGTTATGTGTTTATAGATCACAAAAGTTTGAAATAATTGATGACTCAGAAAGAGCTGAATTTGAGACAGAGATGGTGGTTAGAGATACTAAAAGGTTATTGACTACCATCCGAGGAAGGCTAATGTGGTTGTAGATGTACTTAGTCGAAAGTCGTCATTATTTGCACTTCGAGCGATGAACGCTCATTTGTCTCTTAATGAAGACGGTTTTGTATTAGCAGAATTGAGAATGAAACCTATGTTCCTTCAACAAATTCGGGAGTTGCAAGATAATGATCCAAAATTGGTGTTGAAATGACAAATGGTTTGAGACCAGTTGAGTTCAGAGTATACAGTTGATGATAATGGTATGTTGCCTTATCGCAATAAAATTTGTGTTTCGAATAGTTCAGATTTCAAAAATGACATTTGTTTTAAAGCTCATAGTAGCATGTATTCCATTCATTCAGGTAGTACAAAAATGTATTGTGATTTGAAAAGAATGTATAGGTGGCGGGAGATTTGTGAGTTTGTAGCAAAGTGTTTGATTTGTCAACAAATCAAAGCAGAACATCAGGTACCAAAGGGTTTGTTACAACCTATCATGATACCTGAGTGGAAATGGAAGCATGTCATGATGGATTTTGTATCTGGATTACCTGTGGCTCCGAGAAAGAAAGATTCAATCTGGGTGATTATTGATAAATTGACAAAATCGGTACATTTTATCCTAGTCAAATCAGACTTTTCGCTTGAGAAGTTATCGGAATTGTATATATCAGAGATTGTGAAGTTACATGGGGTTCCCACATCAATTATTTTAGATCGGGATTCGAGGTTTACATCGAGATTTTGGAGTAAATTGCAAGAAGCTCTAGGTACAAAGCTAAATTTCAGCACTGCATTTCATCCTCAGACTGACGGGCAGTCAGAATAAGTGATTTAGATTTTGGAAGATATGTTGAGGTGTTGCATACTCGAGTTTGGAGGTAGCTGGGAAAGGTATTTACCGTTAGCTGAATTTGCATATAACAACAGTTATCAATCCAGCATAAAAGTGGCACCATTTGAAGCTCTTTATGGAAGAAAATGTAAGACTTCGTTATATTGGTCTGAATTGAGTGAATCCAAGCTAGTGGTAGTCGACTTAATCCAAGAAACTGAAGATAAAGTTCAAATCATTCGGGACAGTTTGAAGGCTGCTTCTAACCATTAGAAATCATATGCATACTTGAAAAGAAGAGATATAGAATTTTCAGTTGGTGATCGAGTGTTTTTAAAAGTCTCTCATTGGAAGAAAGTACTACCATTTGGTAGGAAAGGGAAATTGAGTCCAAGATTTATTGGACCGTTTGAAGTTATTGAAAGAATTGGCCCTGTAGCTTATAGATTAGCTTTGCCTCTGGAACTTGAAAAAATTCACAACATGTTTCTCGTATCGATGTTGAGACGGTACAAATTAGATCCTTCACATGTGATTCCTCATAGAGAAATTGAGCTACAACCGGATACAATGTACTCGGAAGAACTGATAAGAATTTTGGCTCGAGAGGTTAAAGAACTACGGAATAAACGAGTACCATTAGTTAAATTATTATGGCACCATCATGGTTTTGAAGAGGCTACTTGGGAAATAGAAGAATCGATGAGATCACGGTATCCGAACTTATTCTTAGGTAACAAATTTCGAGGATGAAATTTCCTAAAGGGGGAGAGTTGTAACAACCCAATTTTTAGTGTGTGCCAAAACAGTGGTTCGAAAAGTAAGCTCGTAAATTTTATTATATAGTGTTTATCAATCAGTTGTGAATATAGGAAGGCTTATGAATTAGAGAATTATGTTTTAGAAATATTTGTTACATTAATTGGTTTTGAAAACGAGATATCGAGACCTCGATTTTATAAACTGAGCTGTAAATATTTACGGAGTGTGATTAAGGTAGTATTAAAGTTTCGTTAGAAAATTTTATCGTTTCAATAGTTAATTAATTAAAAAATACTATATTGAAAAAGGTGCAAAACTTGCTAAACTGATTAAATAGCATAAATGCTAAATAAGGGAGGACTAAAAGGACAATTACACACCCAAAAAATGGCTGAGGCGGCATAAGCATAAAAAAATCTTGGAATTAGGTGATTTAAGGGCAAAATTATAAATTTGGTAAAATTAAGCTTAAATAAAAAGAAATCTAAAGATTTCTAGGCAATTCTTATTCAATTCTCAGCCAAAAACAGCCATTAGAGAGCTTCTTAAGCTGGTTTTTATATTTTTAATTCATGTAAGTTTAATTCTTACTTTTCTCTTGAAACTTTTATGTTTTTGAGACTTTTATAATTAGGTCCAACTATCTAATTCATTAGTTTTTTATTCTATGGGTAATTTTGAAAATTACCATTGATAAGTGCTGGATGTTTATGATGAATTAACATGGATTTGAAATTTTAATTTTGTTATATGAAGATTTTATCAAGTAATTTCAATAGAATTTGATTTTAGGGCCAAATTATAAAAAAGATTAAATCTTAGGGTTTGGTATTAAAGTCTATTTATTAAGGGTTGTGCAATAGCTTATAATATTTAGATAAAGTGTTAATTGAGAAAATTTATCTCATTTGATAAGTTAATTGGTGAGAGACTAAATTGAAAAAATTGTAAAAGTTAGGGTAATTATGTAATTTCAAAATTTGAAGGGTATCAATTGTGAAGTGGACAGAAATTAAAATATATGCTAATGAGTGAAAAATTTTACATTCTAGATCAAGAGCTTGTAGATCAATGAGAAAAAGGGAAATTAGCCGAGTAGTCTCTGAACTATTACCAATTTTACAATCCAACCCAGGTAAGTTCATATGGTTAAACTTTCATGATTATTTGTTAATTTAGGAATGATATAATATATTTATTCATATTTTGTTGTTAAAATTAAGATTATTGTAAAAGTATGAAAATTGAATTGAATGTTTAAAACGAGCGGAACGCATGATTAAGTACGATCGTTCGGTGGCAAAGAATGAATTGATGGATAAAACTGTGGTTGGAGCGCGGCAATGTTTAAATGTAAGACCATAGTTGGGCTATGGCATTTTAATGAAAAGACCATAACTGGGTTATGACACCTTGAACGTAAGACCATGGTTTGACTATGGCAGTATAGATACATGTGTAAGACCATAACTGGGCTATGACATTCTGATGATAAGACCATAACTGGGTTATGGAACTACAAATGTAAGACCATGGCAGGGCCATGGGAATGCATGTGTAAGACCATAGTTGCACTATGGCACAAAAAGAACGATGTACTCATGTCCGTAAGCCGTTCTTCAATTCTATAAGAAATGGTAAGAGACTTATGTGGTTGAATTGAAAATTTTATAGATTATTATTCATATTTATCTGAAGGAAATGTGTTTATTGATTATATTGTATTTGACAGGGAAAAAGGTATGATTTATTTACAATTTAATTTAATTTATTATATTAAGTTCTGTAAGATCAATGTTTAACTTATCGAACTTACTAAGCTTCATTAAGCTTACTCGTGTTGTTTAATGTTCTTGTAGATTAACGTGTAGTCAGAAGATCGGATCAACACATCAAGCTACACTATCCAATTTATTCTGGTAGTTTATGCAATATAAATTTTGGTTTATATGGCATGTATAGGGTTGGTTTGGCAATGAAATAGTTTGAATTGTGGTTGTGAATATTAAATGTTTGTATGCATGTAATTAGTAGTAGAATTTGATAAATCAATGAAATGAGTTAAATAGGTATATATAAGTAAATAAAATATTTGTGATGTTATGTCATGTTGAGAACATGTTTTAGCTTGTATTGATTGCTTGGTTGGGATATATTGGTGTATGTGAATGTTGTGTACAGGTTAATGTCAAAATGGGTGAGAAAAGTGACTTTAAAATAGCCTATTTTCATCCACACGAACAGAGACACAGGCATGTGTCCCTTGCTTCTAAGAAAATTTTTAAAATTTTGGGAAAAATTCCTTAAGTACCCGGTTTAGTCCTGATTCACTTCTAAGGTGAATATTGGGCCTCGAAGGTCCATCTAAGGGGTAATATGAGTTTTATAGAATTTATTCTTAATATGTGTAACAAAAGTTGGGAAATGTTCGTATTTAATTCGTAAAGTTTGGTAATGCTCGGTAACCCTGTTTCGATAACGGATAAGGGTTAAGGGTGTTACAGAACTAATACAAAGACATATATATCCAAATACATATATGAATTCCCTTGAATTAGTACTACATGGTGTACGAAATGGATGATACATGTATATAGAACTTGATGAATTGTCGTGTTTATCCATGTTTATTGGCTTATATATGTATTTACATAGCTAATATGGTTGGTGTATATGTGCTTAAGCATTTGGCCAAATTGTGTTGGGATATGCTTGGTTTACTTACCTATTATATGACTAAATGATAAGTTAAATTCTATGTTATGCGAACTTACTAAGTTTTAATACTTACTTTGTGTTATTTTTCATATTTTATAGTGAAGCGGAAGCTTGTCCGAGTTATATCACACTACCCATCGGCTCTTTTGGTACATTCGGTTGTTTAATTTTGGTTAGAATGGCATGTATAGGTGTTTTGACTAATGTTGACCTATATGTTTTGTTGTGAATATGGCCACTTGATTTGGCTTATGTTTGGCATATTATGGTATGTATACAAGTAGCTTTAAAATGATTGATGAATGACTTAATATGGGGGAATGATGGAAGATGAGATGATAGATGAATATGCATAATATATATTGTGACTTGTTGAGAATTGGTACTTTGGTTGAATAGCTTAAATGACTATTGATGCTAAATATAGAATGGCATTTTGGTACCAAATGGTTGTGTTTTGGTCAGTAAATTATATTGTATGTCTTGGTCGTGTAACCCAAGTCAATGAGTTACACGGGCACAGACACGGGTTGGGACACAGTCATGTGTTCCTATTTCGAATGCCCACACGACCTGAGACACGAGCATGTCTCTTGGCCTTGTGAGTCACACATCCTGGCCACACGGCCGTGTGACCCCTACAGGGTTAAAAATTTCCACTATTTTCTAAAAAATTCTCTGAGTTTCTGATTTAGTCTCAACTTATTTCTAACGCATATTTAGGGCATCGAGGGCTCGTATGGGAGACAATATGTATTTTTTGACTTGGTTTTAATATGTTTATTGCTATGATATGAAATGTTTGAAATTTCTATCCGTTTGAATTGTAAACTCCAGTAATGCTCCGTAACCTTGTTCCGACGACAAATACGAGTTAGAGGTGTTACATATATACATAATACTAAATGGAAAACGACTATTTTATGTATATATAGTTCAAAATGGAATACATACTTACATGCGCTTTTGACCGTTGGTCTAATAGAAGCCGTATATCTTTAAGAGCGGTAGGTATTCCCCCGTAACTCATGGAATGGTTCCACCTAATTAAATAAAATTTTAGCATAATATTATATTTTAAATCTTTGTAATAATTGTAAAATCTAATATAAATTTTACCTCGTTAAGAATGGAAATGTATACAGGTGGTTCACTTAAGGCCGTAAAAATGGAAAGTGAAACCAAGCCCATGATTGTAGCAGCGAGAGGCAACCTCCGATTTGATTTTATTTGGTTGCATCTCCCGACACATCTCCTAGTACAATGTTGGCAACACGACAGACCCCCAATTGAGTTCGTCAACTGCTCTAAAATCGACGAGTTTTAGAAATCACCTCAGATGTATGAGGTTTCGTGACTTGTCCAGCATTAGATAACCTCTGAGGATCTCAAAAATGTATGCCCAAGCGTATTGTATTCTTTTTACTTCAATTGAATCATCCCCCGGCTGTAGCAGCTTGAATTTTCAGTTGTAACGGAAACTGTGATTTGAAGTCACCAATTACGACGAGTAAGATCGTAAATTTTATTATTTAGTATTTACGAGTTAAATCTGATTTTAGAAAGATTTGTGAAATAATGATTTGAGTTTAGAAGGAATTATTAGGTTAATTGGTTTTAAAAACGGGGCATCAAGACCTCAATTTTATAAACCAAGTCGTAAATATTTTTATAAATATTTACAGAGTGTCATTAAGGTATTGTTAAAGTCTCGTTAGAAAATTTTATCGTTTTGATAGTTAATTAATTAAAAAGGACTAAACTGAAAAAGGTGCAAAACTTGCTAAAGTGATTAAATAGCATAAATGGTAAACAAAGGAGGACTTAAGGAGAAATTATGCCTAAAATAAAGGCATGAGGCGACATAAGTAGAAAAGAAAACAAAAATCATGTGATTAAAGGGTAAAATTGTAATTTTTTGTGAAATTTACTTAAATAAATTAAATTCTAAACTTTTCTAGGCTATTCTTATTCTAATTTTCAGTCCAAAAATGCCATTGAAGGTCCTAAAGCTGGTTTTTCATAATTTTGCATCATGTGAGTTCAATCTTGATCTTTTCTTGTATTTTTTTGTGTTTTTAAGACTTTTACAATTAGGTCCAACTATCTAATTCATTAGTTTTTGATTCTATGGGTAATTTTGAAAGTTACCATTGATTAGTGCTGGATTTTTATGATGAATTAACATGGATTTGAATTTTTAATTTTGTTATATGAAGATTTTCTCAAGTAATTTCAATAGAATTTGATTTTAGGACCAAATTGTGAAAAAGATTAAATCTTAGGGTTTGGTATTAAATTCTATTTATTAAGGGATGTGTAATAGCTTATAATATTTAGATAAAGTGTTAATTGAGAAAATTATCTCATTTGATGAGTTAATTGGTGAGGGGCTAAACTGCAAAAATTATAAAAGTTTAGGTAATTGTGTAATTTCAAAATTTGAGGGGTATAAATTATGAAGTGGACTGAAATTGAAATATGTGCTAATGAATGAAAATTTTACATTCTAAATCAAGAGCTCGTAGATCAACGAGAAAAAGGGAAATTAGCCGAGTAGTCTCTAAACTATTACCAATTTTACAATCCAACCCAGATAAGTTCATATGGTTAAACTTTCATGATTATTTGTTAATTTAGGAATGGTATAATATATTTATTCATATTTTGTTGTTAAAATTAAGATTATTGTAAAAGTATGAAAATTTAATTGAACGTTTAAAACGAGTGGAACGCATGGTTGAGTACGATCGTTCAGTGGCAAAGAATGAATTGATGGATAAGACTGTGGTTGGACCATGACAATATTTAAATGTTAGACCATAGTTGGGCTAAGGCATTTTAATGAAAATACCATAACTGGGTTATGACACCTTGAACATAATACCATGGTTGGACCATGGTAGTATAGATACATGTGTAAGACCATAGTTGGGCTATGGCATTCTGATGATAAGACCATAACTGGGTTATGGCACTACAAATGTAAGACCATGGTAGGGCCATGGCAATGCATGTGTAAGACCATAGTTGGACTATGGCACAAAAAGAATTATGTACCCATGCCTGTAAGCCGTTCTTCGATTCAGTAAGAAATGGTAAGAGACTTATGTGGTTGAATTGAAATATTTATAGATTATTATTGATATTGATCTGAAGGAAGCGTGTTTATTGATTATATTGTATTTGATAGGGAAAAATGTATGATTTATTTACAATTTAATTTATTATATCATATTAAGTTTGGTAAAATCAGTGTTTAACCTATTGAACTTACTAAGCTTCATTAAGCTTACTCGTGTTGTTTAATGTTCTTGTAGATTAACGTGTAGTCAGAAGATCGGATCAACACATCAAGCTACACTATCCAATTTATTCTGGTAGTTTATGCAATGTAAATTTTGGTTTATATGGCATGTATAGGGTTGGTTTGGCAATGAAATAGTTTGAATTGTGGTTGTGAATATTAAATGTTTGTATGCATGTAATTAGTAGTAGAATTTGATAAATCAATGAAATGAGTTAAATAGGTATATATAAGTAAATAAAATATTTGTGATGTTATGTCATGTTGAGAACATGTTTTAGCTTGTATTGATTGCTTGGTTGGGATATATTGGTGTATGTGAATGTTGAATGCAAGTTAATGTCAAAATGGGTGAGAAAAGTGGCCTTAAAATGGCCTATTTTCGTCTACTCGAGCAGAGACACAGGCATGTGTCCCTTGCTTCTAAGAAAATTTTTAAAATTTTGGGAAAAATTTCCTGAGTACCCGGTTTAGTCTCAATTCACTTCTAAGGTGAATATTGGGCCTCGAAGGTCCATCTAAGGGACAATATGAGTGTTATATGATTGATTCTTAATATGTGTAACAAAAGTTTTGAAATGTCTGTATTTAATTCGTAAAGTTCGGTAATGCTCTGTAACCTTGTTTCGGTAATGGATAAGGGTTAGGGGTGTTACAGTGGCTCCGGGAATGTGTCTCGTAACCGACACATCTCGATTCGACCTCCGTAAATATTATCTGAAATTGCACCCAAAAGATCATAGCATATAGCTCCCCAATCAGCAGATTGAGCGGACCCGGTGAGTACGGACTCATCCACCGGTAATCTCAATTGTAACTGCACGTCCTCCAAAGTGATGGTACACTCCCTACATGGAAGATGGAATGTGTGCGTCTCGGGTCTCCACCTCTCTATGAACACGCTAATGAGTTTCGGGTCCAACTTGCACCCTCGGTCTATATTGGTCACGTGCTAAAAACCCACTTCCCTCAAGTAATTTTCTATTAACGGTGATGGAGGACCAGACATATTACAAATATAATATTGTAACACCCGATCTATCGACTGTTATAAAAAAATTATAAAAAAATATTAATTAAAATTACATAAATGAAAAAAATATTAAAAAATTTTAAAATTTTAAAATTAATCCTTACCATATTCATTTGGTCGACAGAGATATGATTATGATCGAGATGAATTAATTCCCGGTCCATTGCTAACATGATCAAATTTCTTAAAAATTATAAAAAAAATAATACTGATTTAGAAAAAAAAAATTAAAAACTTAGGGAGCCTTGAGAGCTTTTTTGAGAAATTTAGAGAGAAATTTGGAAGAAATGTAATTTAGAGGAAATTTTGTGTGAAAAAAATAGGTGGGGATTTATATATATTTTTTCATGACCGTTGGCCCCCCAATGGTCAAATTTTTAAATGATTGTTGGGGTAAAAACACGGGCTAAAATGCGCCCTCGTGGGAGTGCTTTTGTTATGTCAGCAAAGCGCTTCCACGTCAGCACGTTTTTTGCTGACATGGCTAAAGCGCTCACTCAAAGACGCGCTTTTCTGAAATTTTCCCTTAAAACGCTTTCACATAAGCACGTTTTGAATTTTTTTGTCTCATTCTGATAAATAATGTTTTAATTAGCCCATTTTCGTAAATAATGTTGGAAATGGACTTTTTTTTTTAATAAAATACCTTTAATTTTTAATAGATGATGTACGTGTTCCATAATATTTTTTTAAAATCTGGAAGATGTATCTAGCTAAATGCTCAATGCTGATAATGCCTTTTTTTTTATCCTAAAATTTGAGTCATTTTTCTTTTAGAAATCTTGTTTATAAAAGTTTCATTTATTTAATATTAAACTTATATTCATTATCAACATTGCTTGGTCTTTAGCCAGTACAAATAACTAACAAAAAATGAAATGTAATTTAGTTAAAACTAGTTTGTATTCCCGCACAATGCCCAGATCAACTGTAAATATATTAATTAAAAGATATTTATTTATTTTTATCTTTTAATAAATTTGTAATGTTTTACAAATAATATGTTTAAGAAATAAAAAATGAATTTTTTTAATTGATATTATAATGATAATTATAATAAGCATTAATTTTTAATAGATGATGTCCGTGTTCCATAATATTTTTTTTTTAATCTGAAAGATGTATCTAGCTAAATGCTCAATGCTGATAATCCCTTTTTTTATCCTAAAATTTGATTCATTTTTCTTTTAAAAATCTTGTTTCTAAAAGTTTCATTTATTTAATATTTTAAAATACCACTTAAAGACTCGTGTTTACAAAATTTTAAATAAATTATTATATCTTTGAAAATATTATAAATAACTTATATATATTTATAATCAGCCATTTAAAATCTATCATTTAAAAAAATTTAGCATGGATTTTGATTTTCTGATTGGAGTCCTTAAAGTCATCTCTTTCTGCCTTTTGCGTACTAATGATGAATAATTGTATTTTTTTCTTGAGAAAATGTATTGTTAGAAAATATGTTGGAAAGTATAAATGAAATGAAATATATATATATATATATATGAAATAGAAATACCTCTTTTCTATTGATGTGTCAATGTAAATATTGGGTAAGCTTTGTTATTCGCTCTTCTTTTCGGTTTCTAAAAGTTTGGCAAAGAACTTAAGAGTTTTTTGGTTGTTCTTGCAGCTAATACTTTTTGTCAATTGAGATTATTGAGTTGATTCTGCTAAACCGAGTGTATAAAAGTTAATTGGACTTACTAGGCTAATAACCTAATTTAATTGAAGTTTCTACTATTTTTACGCATGATTGATTTTTTTCCCTTAATTTACTTAGGGTACATAGCATTTGAATCTTGATTCATATGAGTTCGTAAATTTTAATTGTATATATCTATTTCAATAAACTATATAGTTATTATTTCATTTTAAAATACTTAATACATATTTAAATTTCTTTTAATGTAGAATTTTCAACTTGAATACTGACATAAAATTTACCATAAATATAAATTGAAATTGAAATTTGGTAATGTTTTACATTACGGGAATGATTTATGGAAATTTCATTTAATTATTTTATTACCCAAATTTGGTCATGTTTTACTTATAGATATATACCAACGTTTGACTTTTTTTTTCCTTTCAATGACTTAAAATTTGACCTAATTTATGCTTGACCATATTTATATAGTATATGTAATTCATGTTAATATTTAAAAGTGTCACATCTAATTTATGTAAGTGTGATACATAGAATTGTTATCATAAATTGCATGCTTATACTATATATTTTATCCTTACGTTTGGGATTTTTAATTTTTTTGGATAATTAAATTTTATTTATCCAGAAATCAATAAACTACTACAATCCAAAGACAATAGGAAGATCCTATGCACTAAGCATACAGGCAAAGAAAGCTAGAAACTATACAAATTAATTATCATCGAAAAGAGCCCAATTGGAACAAAGTTGAATATTAATAGCATCAATCCTATTTACATGTTTTCCTACCATCTAATTCGCACAGTCTCTTTAATCTTCAACAAGATAACAACTGCAGCAAGAAAAGACCACCAAAAAAACCTTTCATTCCTCTCATATCGTATGGAGTGAATATATGCATTCCAAGTCAACTTAATGATGACAAAAATAAGAGAGTTACGCCTAAGCTTCGAAATTGCCCAATTTAACTCCTGATTCCAAAAATCAACCGTTCTACTAATGTGGCAAAGTTGCAAAACCATCTCCCAAACCTTCCTACAAAAATCACATTCAAAGAAAATGTGATTTCTAGATTCAGTCACACTAGAACAAAATAAGCAAGAAGTATCAATGTCTAGCCCAATAGAGGATAATCTATCTCTAGTTGGAAGTCTATTCAACATTGTCATCCAAGTAATAACTGAATGTTTTAGGATGTGCAGTAGGAACCAAACTAGCTTATGCCAACATATTTTGGTGCTTTTAACTCTAATTGCTTCCCACAATTCAGAAACATACATCTTATTGTCTGAGGAAAAGCTTTGAAAAGAAAAAAGCAACAATCTCCCTAAACTTAATCAACCTCCTCAAATTCCAACTACTCGTAGAGCTGGAAGAACATCCCAAAAGCTTTTCCCTTCAAAACATATTGATGAATCCATGCAATCCAAAGAAAGCCCTCCCCTACAAGAATGACTCGTAAGCATTGCAAAATACAGCCTTATTCCACTCCTCAAGATCTCTCAACCTCAAGCCACCATTCGATTTAAAAAAAAAAAACAGTTAAAATTGCACAACTAACAATTCAATGAAAACAAGTGGTTGGTTGACTTCCATATTTTTGATTAGTTTTTGGATTAGAAATCTAAAAAGCTTAAACTTTTAATTGGTCCAAATTTACCTCTCAGTCACCATTTTACCAAATTAGACGATTTAGTTCGATTTATTTGTTAACCTCACCAAACTAACTTGGGACTACCAAACTGGTTCTTAATAGGCTTTCCTCTCAGTCTCACCTACCTAAATATTCACCTAGGCTTGTCAATTCTATGTTTTGAAGTTTATTCGATTTAGTCCTTGTACCAAAAACTAACCATGCAGCATTTCCATCAACCAACCACCATAGATTTAGTTACCACTCATCACCATCATGCAAATAACAGTCAAAAACATGCTCAAATAATTCATTAAAATAAACAAAAAAAGCAAGGTTAGGGGAAGCTTAGGAATTTCTTGATGGATGCTTTGAAGAAGATGACAACAAATATGGAGGTGGAAACACAACTAAAGTTAATATTTTTATGCTTTGGAAAGTAAAGAAAATTGAAATATATTGAAGGATTCGAATAGAAATCAAAATACAAAGTTAACTTGAGTATTAAATTGGAAAGGAAGTGCAAAGCTACAGTAAAAACTAACTAAACTACCAACCACACCAACTAAGCTTAGAAAAGTAAATGACCTAAACCTAAAAATGGAGAAGAAACTAACAACTAAGCTAAAAAGATGAAAAAAAGTTGGTTCCTTTAAGTTGACAGCCAAAAGGGTCTTTTAATAGTTGACAAATTCAACCCTAACATGGACAAAATTTCCATTAAAATGTATGTTTTGACTTGGGTTGATGTTGGACAAAAAACTACCCCTGCAACAACTTTCTCCCCATTAGGTAGTGGTGTCGGGACATCTAGTCTTCAGTGTTACGACACCTTCAACAGTGGCACAATTAGGGCTCTAGGGGTTCCCAATGTCACAACATCCTCTAACCGGGGTCGTAACATCCCTGGTGATGACCATGATTCTTCACTTCACAACCGTTAGTGATATTGTGACCTTAGAAGCTTGTTGTCGCCACTTTAGGCTCAATGTCACGACTCTATCAATAGTTCGCTCGAGGTCGGTTTCTCGTTGAAGTCTTACACCCTCTAGGCAAAGGGACTCCATGTCGCAACATCCATAACATTAGTGTCGCGACACCCACGTTGAATGTTGTTTTCCTCAAGGTTGGGCCATTGTCTTCTCCCCACACCAACATAATCACATCGTTAGGATCTTTATAGCACCATTTTACCAATTTGGGTCTTAAAATGAGTAAAACTAAACAAAAACAATTATTAATGATAAAAACTAAAAGTTAACACAAATATGTAAAAGACTCCTAAATTGCTTGAGAATAAGCTTCTCGAGTATTAAGGATAGCCTAATTTGACGTACCAAATTATGTCAGATTAGACTCCGTCAACAGAAGTTTTCTAAGTGTTGTCCATCGAGAGTCAACCAACCTCTCAATGGGTTCATAGAGTGACAACGCCTTGTTAAGTGCATGATAAGGCAAACTATGCAAACATAAATCACAATTTACTCTTGGTGGGATTTGAACTTATACCCTTATGGGTAACTACACTACCACTTATGCTAGCAATGATAATTATATTTTATTGTTATTTATTTTACTTTTTATCTCTTTAATAAATTTTTCATGCTATAATCCATGTTAAATTTTTAATTTTTTAATTATAATACTAGCTTTAAGATATTTGACTTTTATATTTTAATCAACTTTTCCATTAGGACCTTTTCAATAATGATAATTAATTAATTTACATAAAATAATTCAATAAATTCATGTTAATGTTAATATATAACTAAATTAAATATAAAATTAAAATATTTAATTTTAATTGAAGTATAATTTTCTTTTATGAAAGATGTCAAATACATTTAATTTTATAGCATTTCAATATGTAATTAAATTTTCATTATTTTATAGTTAAAAATAGAGAAATGAATAAACTACATAAAAAAATACAATGTATTTATATTTCTATTTAAAATTTAAAGGCTTGAGGGTGCAAAAAGCCCTCAAACTTTTTCAAAAAAAGCAATTAAACTCGTACCCTTTTTTTTGCACTCATTTAGGTACTTGAACTTTCAAAATGCATCAAAAAGACCCTCAAACCTTTTCAAAAAAACCAATTAAGCCCCTGCTTTTATTAAAAATTAGAAAAAAAATTATAAAAAATTAAAATATATAAATATTATTAAATTTTAATAAAAATTTTAAATATTAAAAAATTGCAAAAATTGTAAAAAATTATAAAATTATAAAATATATAGAAATATAAAATTTTATAAAATTTTATAAAGTTGTAAGAAAGTTATACAAAATGTAAAGAAATATAAATTTCGTAAAAAAAAACTTTATAAAAGTTATCGTACCAAAAAAAAACATTTTATAACTTTTATGATTTTTATAAAATTTTAAATTTTTTATTTTTTTACAATTTCTATAAAAAATAATTTTTAATTTTTTTTATATTTTTATTAAAATTTAATAAATTTTCTAAAATTTAATAATTTTTTTATATTTTTTCTAATTTTTAATAAGTGCAAGGGCTTAATTGCTTTTTTGAAAAATTTTGAGGATCTTTTTGATGCGTTTTGAAAGTTCAAGTAGCTAATTTAGTAGGGAAAAAAAGTAGGGGCTTAATTGCTTTTTTTAACAAGTTTGAGGGGGTCCTTTTATGCATTTTGAAAGTTCAAGTGCTCAATTAAGTGCAAAAATAAACGAGGGACTTTATTATTATTATTATTATTATTATTATTATTAGTTTGAGAGTTTTTTACACTATTAAGTAAAATTTAAATACTAAAATAATTGAGGTATACTTTTGAGATTTGTTCTAATTAAGGGATAGGTTAAATTTTTTTTATGGTGAAGTGGATAAGTTAACCCAACTTTGATGTTTGTAGGTGGGTGACGAAGATAAGCCTAATCTACCGTCCTACAAGTTCCATCACTTTAAACACAAATATTATACACTTTCTGATTGTCAACCAAAATCCAATCTTATTTTGATTTCAGTAATACCACTAGCACTGTAATTTGCCAAATGTTGGGACTTTCCTTTTTATTTTTTTAATAGCTAAATCAGCAGAAAATGCCAACCACAGATGGTTTGACAGTCCCCAAATGAAATTCCATTATCTTTTTTCTTTTTGTCTTTCTTTTGATTGGGACTAATGACCCCATAATATGGGCAAATGGTAGTGGCATCAGTTTAGCTATGGAAGGTTGCTGCTGGGACCATCCATCCTCCAAATAAAGCAGAGGAAAATAGCGTTTTCTTTTTGTCAATAACAACAAAAGAAAAAAAAAACCTCAAACCATCAGGAAATGCAGGCAATATCTCAAAGATTCCGATATGTGGGGTCGACTGCAATTTGGAAGTCCCCTTCTTGCTTGTTTAAAAACGACGAAAAAGTAAAACCCAGTCCAGCTGTCGGGTTACTTTTAAGCAACCCATTTAATCATATCCAAAATCCTCTTATATGCTAATTGATGTTTACGTCATAAACGTACGATGTTGAATCAAATAATGTTGAAATTCACTTGGATGATGATATTAAGTTTTAAGAAAAACAATGTTCCACCAAGTACAGGGTATCATTCTTCAATGAGTGGTTCATCTTGTATTATCTTTACAGCCCATAGGCTTTAGGGTTTTCATTTATTATTATTATTATTATTATTATTATTGTTTATGGCTTAACCCCCCCCCCCTTTTTCAGTTTTTAACTACCGTTGTTGATGTCTTGATAATATTTCAAAAGCTCAATCAATGCCTAGTGGTCCATCCATTTTGGAAGACTTGTCGGCCATTAATTTTAAGGGAGTTTAACCTACTTCCTCCAATGGTTGCCATTTTATACTGGTGTTTTAAATTTTCAATTCTGTCAGATACTTTTCTTGAATCCAACCATCTTTAAAAGCTTAATTATTAATGGTTTGTTTGATAAAAATGACATACGACCATCTTTAAAAGCCATTAATTTTGTAAGGGTTTAATTTATTTTTCTATTTTTCATTTGAGAGTTCTTTTTACTAATAAGTATATCATTTATCAAATAATATAATTATATTTTATATTTAATTTTAAATAATATACTAAACAAATTGTATAACTTGAATTTTCAGAACTTATTATTTTTCAACCTTTAATTTTCAACTTATCAAACATAGCCTTAGTTTATTTATTTTTTTATGAAATCAAATTTCAAACTCGTATACGCACTCGTTTAAATTACCACATAGGCACGGCCTGCGGATTGATCCCACAACCTTAGGGATACAGTGAACATCCTTAACCAATAGATCAAAGGTTGGCGTTCTAAGTTAAGTGTTGTTTGATAAATTGAAAAATTAAATGCTGAAAAAATAAGTATTGAAAATTTAAGTATTGAACTTAAATTATAAAATTGTTTGATATACAACTTAAAATTAATTATGAAATATAATTATATTGTTTAATAAATATAAATTTTAAATTATTAAAAAAATTCTACATTTTATCCTTAAAATTTAAACATTTCACTTTATTCTAAACAAAAATCAAATTTGAAATGTAAATTTTTTATGGCATGATATAATATTAAAAAAATAAAATAGAATAGAATTAATTGAAATTATTATCCATTAAGTGATAAGTAGCTCCTATCTACTTATTATTTTCCACATTTTTTGTAGGACATGTATTTCTATTACTATGAAATTCATAAATGAAGTAATAAATCATGGGATTACCATTATCCTGTTTGTAGTGACGAATCTTGTATGTGTTTCTAAGAAAAGAAAAGAAAATTGTCAAAATGTTAGGGTCTTAAAGGGTCGTGGAAACACATAAGAACTCTTGAATGGAACTAGAAAAGAGATATAACTCCAGTCCCTTCGGAAATGGTAAGATATTTGGCACAAGAAGAAGGGATTGATCCATATCATTTTGACTTAATTCTGATTTCTCTATTTTTTTTAAGAATACCTTTTTTATAGAAAAAATTAAATCAAATGAAAATATTAATTTTCAATTGATTTAATTTTTTCAATGGTCTATTAAGGAAGGACTTTGTTTTTTTTGTTAGTTTAATTAAAATCTCAAGAGATAATGATAAAATTTACCTTAATACTTTAATCAAGTTGTTAATGTGGTACCTATATTTTTAATTTTTTCATTTTAATATCTATACTTTTCTTTCATCTATCATTGCGGTACTCTGATCTAATAATATTAGTTCCTAACATAAGATGACACGTGAACCAATAATAGAGTGAGACATGACATGTGGAACACAAAGAAAAAGCAAAACAATCAAAAACTTTAGTGACTTGCTAAAATTTTCTTATACTATTTTGAAAGTAAAAATAATTAAAAGAATAAATAAAATTATATATTATTAAAAACTTATGGAAAATGTAAAGATTAAAGAGACCAAAAAGAAAAATATTTGGAAGACAATCAATAAACTTGAAAAAAAATCTTTGGATCTCTTTTATTTGGGTGAATTACTTAAAAATGCTAATTCTTTTTTTAAAAAATTACTGGATTAGACTGATTTTTCCAAAATTTACCAGATTAGGTCGATTTTGGAGAGACAAAGAAAATGTGTCTAGTTGGATGTGTTTTCCCTAACGACTACCCCCAACAGTCAAATTCCAACGGCTCCCCCTCCCTAACAGTAACTGTTTTTTTTCCCTATTTAAACTCCAAAATTTCCACTTTTTCAATTCACTCTCAACTCTCTCTCTCAATTCATTCTCAATCCTCTCTCAGTTCTCTCTTAATTCTCACTTAATTCTCTTAGTTCAGTCTCATTTTTATTAAATTTGTATTACGATTTTTTTCGTATTTATTGAAATTAGTAATGACAAATTCTCTAATTCGTTTGGATTGCAAGCACATTTTATCCGTTCAATTGCAAATGGTAAGAAAATTATTACTATTTATCTAATTTAATTTAATTATTTTGTTGTTAAATTGAAATTTAAGATTTTGTATTTTTTTTATAATTAGCCGAAAGATCAGATTTTGGAGACGTATATTCGTAACCTATCTGCTCCTCCATCGTCTTTAATCGAACCATACTTGAGAGATGCGAGATTTTTGCATGTGGCTCATATAGGTAGGGGGTGTAAATTAGACCCCACACTTGTAAGCGCGTTGGTGAAAAGATGGAGATCTGAGACACACACATTCCATCTTCCATGAGGCGAATGTACTATCACACTGGAGGACGTACAGTTACAACTCAGGTTACTGATGGATAGATCGGTAGTGATTGGGTCAATTGTCGCTACCCATTAGAGAGATGTAGGCAACTTTTAGAGAGGGTTCCGAACACAATTTTTGGAGCCCATATATATATGAATTGGTTGAAATGAAAAGAAAATTTGTTAGGATCGATTCGGAATCAAGTAAAGTTAAAAGAGAACAACACGTTCGGTTGTACATCCTTAGGATCATCTGGGGTCTCCTACTGCCCGATGAATTGCAAAATCTTGTCCATTTAAGATGACTACTAAAACTCATGGACTTTAGAGAAACAAGCCGACTCAATTAGGGGTCAGCCGTGTTGGCAACGTTGTACCAAGAGATGTGTCGGGCGGCGCAACCATAGAAATTAAAATCAATGGTTGCATGCTCCTACTGCAATCATGGGCATAGTATCGGCTACCATTTTTACGTCCTCGAGTGGACTACCCTTTACATTCTCACTCGAAACTAGACCTATTCATGGGTTAGCCCGGCTCGCCCGAAAAGTGGGAAGGTTTGGACCAAAAAATAGTACCTGTTTAAAAAATGTATCAAGCCTTGGGTAAGCAATTTTTTACTTGAGCCCAGCTCGACCCAGCTTGAATTCACAAAAAGACAAAAAAAATCTAGTATTTTTATTGTTTTAATGTTATTTTCTAGTTATTTTCTTCCTATATTACTACAATTTTACTATTATGTTGCTACTATTTTGTTGTTATTGTTTGGATATTGTACAACAGTTATTTTATTGTTAATTTTGTTATTATTTTAGAGACATTTGCTTGTTAAGTTACATCTATCTTACTGTTATTTAAGTATACATATTTTGAAAATTTATTTTCAATTTTTTAAAATATTTATTTTAACGTTTTTAGTATTTTGATGTATTATATATATTTAAAAATTATATAAAAATAATATAAAAATTAATATGGGTGGGTTGGGCCGGGCCCAGGTTTTAGCATTTTTATTCCGGCCGGGCTTAGCTAACAAGCCTAAGATTTTGGTTAGGCCTAGCCTGAACCTGGCTTCGCTTGGCCGATGAACACCTCTACTCGTAACAAGATAAAATTCATTAGATAATATATTTACCATAATAAAAATATTTAAATTTTAAATTATTGTATTAACATATTATTTCAATATGTGGAACCATGAGTCGAGTTATATGGGACCACTAAAGGAGCTTCAAGATATGCGACTCATGTTAGATCAACGACCGAAAACGGAGGTATGTATTTTCAAATTTTCAATTATATAATATTAACGTGGTTTATTTAAAAATTAATAGTAAATATATAATTAAAATTATTATACTATAGTTTAAATGGATGCCATATTTTGATCCGAAAATTTAAGCATACAGCTCGTTCGAATTCTTGGTGAATTCCAACATCTGGCACATGAAGGTGCCATTGGTAGTGTACGTTATAGTGGAGATGCATGAATTTGATATAGTTATGCGGCAGTTTGAGTTTAGGCAAATGATTTCGCTGGCACCCCAAGACATCAAAAATCTACACAATATCGACTTGCAGGAGAAAACCGATGAAAATTGGGTTACATTCCACGTGCAATATATCAACACTTGGAACCATAGGTACAACTTTATACCTAATTGTGAACCCATTATCACTTGAGAATTAGACTATGATCTAGAGTACATGCCATGGTTTAGACACCATGGCAAGCAATATCTACTATCGGAGGAGCCAATGGGTAGGCAACATCATACAATAAGGCCACGACGAGCACTTAAAAATCCAAGGTCTGGAGCAACTGTTGAGGCGAGTCCACCATTTGCACCAATGCAAGAAGAGGCACCGATGGCTACACCACCCTCGGTCAGTATGGCTCGACTTATTTTGGTGCTTTCACTAACCTCGTCATTTTTACACAAGCACCACATCTTGCACCACATTTTCCTGTTTCTACACCATCTCCAGATATTATTTTTGGACCAACACATCTGTCCCCACCATATTACATGTTAATGTCATCGACATATCTGACAAAGACAATTTCAATGATCACGTATACGTCAAACATGTTTGTGACACCGATGAAAAGTTCATATTTTCTACCATCGGTGTATGGGAGACAATATATTTATACGCCTACACTAATACTGTCACAAACACCCTTGATATCATTGTTCTACTAAGGTGGACCATCTTCGCAACCACCTGTTCGTAAAACGGATGAGACACAATGGCAACCAAAGAGCACATTGCAATCAACCACGAATGAAAATAAAGAAGAGAAGGGGTCGAAACCATAACATGTACCCAAGGGTGGAGGTGACGATGAAAATGAAAAAAAGGAGCTGTCGAGTTTACAACTTGATACAATTATGTTTTTGCTCAAAATTATACTTTATGAAACATTTTGCGAACTTCATCTTCATGCGAGTCTTCGTGCTATTAAATATGCTTGAAATTGGCTTATGGCATTGAATGCTAAACTTGATCCATTTATACAGTAGGGGTGAGTGGAAAAATGGTTCACAATGTCACATCCCAATTTAACGGACTCACGTTTTGGCGAGTTGATCAAGATGAATTGAAAAAGATTAGTGTGGGAGCTAAGTTTAATTCGTGATATTGGACTGATTTTGTTTTGCCCCTTCGCATCAGGCGAACTGTTTCATGGCGTTCCACCATCTTGCAGACTCTCATTCTATTTGGCGAGCTCTTCTGTTAGCAGACACGTTTGTGTCAAGCCCTTCTCTGGCGAACTTGTCTATTTTTTATGGAACCCCAATGGTGGGCATGTACAAGATACATGTCAAGTCTTAGGTAGGAACGTGTCATTGTGCATGACACTTGGAGAGTTACATTTGTTGTGCCTAACTATGGTATTCTTAGGTGATTAGTGGATTTGTGTATACACATATTCTGATTGGTAGTTGGCTAAAAGTTTTGTTTTGTTTGAGTTTTGTTTCCTATATGTATAATCATGAGGGGGAACAAGGACTTTAGTTCTTCTTTCTTTATTTTTCATTGTTCTTTTTGTGTGAGGCTAGAGGTGTTAACTTGTTTACCCATGGAAAGAATCGTGTGTGGATTAGAGCTTTATAGGAAGATATTTCAAGTTAGTTCCCATCCCCTATTTATTGGTGAGTTAAGAAACTATTTTAAAGATGTTGTATGTCCAAGAAAAAGGTTTGATTATGTCTTGAATGATATTAGGACTATTGACCTGCCGTCAAATGTAGTAGTCAATTCAGGTTATTTCTACACTTAAGGAGCTTGCTTTCTAGGTAATTTAGTATTTAATATTATGTTTTCAGTACTTAGTAGTTAGATTTAAATATTAGTAAAATAAGTGTTTTTAACACATTTTGTGAGTGTTGTGACCTATTAGGTTAACACGGGCCTTATGTAGTTCTAATGTGTGTAAATGAGTGTGTAGGATGAAGATTTATAAGCCCAATTAATGTGGAAGCAAGGGAAGAGTGATATAAAAGTTTCCCGAGCTATCAAAGCATGAAACGGAACCAAGAAGGCACAAAACACCTGTCGTATTGCGCCATACAAGGGCTATGGAGCAACATAGGTCGACTTGCTACCCAAGGATGTTAATGCTATTTTTGCCCGTACAATCGAATTTATATGAAGACCTAGGACCTAATTGGGCTGCCAACACTCCAATAAATAATTAGGGTTTGATGTAACTAAGTCATCCTAGACTTAATAAAATACCCTAGTAATTTAGGAGTAGAAGTAGATTAGTTTTCTTTTGGCTTTTCTAAACTCTTTTGTTTTTCCTCTTGGAATCAGTTTCGATCCAATAGTTCTTTTATTTTATTAAAGTATTTTAGTTTATTTCTTCTTTACAATTGACATATTTAATTGTTCTGGTCAATAGATTTACTACTCCATTCTCTATTCGATATCAATCAACGATTATTCAATTGAGATTATGAATAACATGAGTGGCTAGATCCCTTAGGGGAGATTATCGATTGGATGAGGACGTGATTAAAAGAGGATTTAGGGTTTCTCGAGAGGACTAGTTAGCAAAAATACGTATTAAACCCTAGGCTTGACAACCTTAGGAAGTTATCATAGGTTAGACGAGATCAAGAGATAAGTCAAACAAAGTAAATTGTAGTTTATCCTGGTTGAGAAAGTGAGGTCGGGAGATAAGCGAGTATCAACCAATCAATTAATTAGTTAGAGGTCGAGATATAATAATTGGTTAATCGGTAGCTAATCCACCCAAAAACACTAATCCAAAGTTAATTGTAAACCCTGAAACAAGTTAGTCTTCCTGATTGGTTTATTAATTTTAGTCGTTTGTTTATTTTTATTGTTTATTATTTTAGTTATTTAAATCTCTTATTAATTTATTTTATGGTTTATCATAATAGATGATTTAATTAATACTATTTAGACTTATCATTATAAAAATATTTTTATAGATTTATTTTATCCTCCATTGGGTACGATCCTCGAAATACTTCCAAGTGTTTCATTGTAAACTATACTATATTACAATTTGATTCATGAACTTGTAGACACCATCAATTTATTTTATATACAATTTTTTTGGTGTTATTTTTACTATAGTGGTCAACTGTGTATAGCCATCCTTCACAATTTAATCATATTGATCGACAATAGAGTTACCATCTCGCATAATTGATTGTTCAAGTGTTGTTGTTTTGTCTATGTGATTGTGTGTGCATTATAACATGTGCATAATTGTGCTAACTAATAAAAGAATAAAGATTGAATAAACATGAATGACTGAATGGACACTCATTCCTTGTAGTACAAGCTTCGTATCTGAATTGGTGGAAGAGGGGGTTATGGAGGTAAGTGGTTGATTTGTGAATGTGATGGGAGAAATGTATGGAGAACATGAAATGATATGTGATTTACCTCCGGTAAGGCATGTTAATGCAAATCGCAATTGGTGAATCCCCCAACTTTGCGGGAACACGTAAGTGTTCAAATTAACAAGGAGGATTTGCGGAGGTTAGGTTGGATATACGAATTACTGTTTTATAGAGCAATACTATATCGTGGCTCTTTGGATGGTTATGAGGATCATAAGCTAACTTAAGGAAGGATGTCCAAACGTTTGTAAGTGTATTGCATGAAAATCGTTCACAGATGTATAAATGTTTGCCAGTGAATTTTTCTTTTTTGAAATGGTATTTAGATTGTGGATGGCATCTGCCATAGGGTTATATTTAGTGGCGACATGTATCTGAATGTAAATGTACTTAGACATGGATGTAACTGTCTGCAGACTATATTTTTAATACATGGGTGTAATGTATTATTAATATATGTGCGATATGTGCCTATGTGCAAACCTTTTCTATGAGTTGCTTTATGCGAATAAAAAGGGAAGTGTTAGAGCAACGTATGGTAGCCATAAGGGAGAGTTTTGGATGGGATGGTAGCAGGCGAACTATTCTCAGATGAGATAGTATCCATCTGCGGAATGTCTTGTTAAAGCGAATAAAATTAGTCGTGGAACGTGATTCTGCTACGACTAATACCCGCATGCAAGTTATCACTACAGGCAAATCAGGACGTGGAATGAGCTGTATTCAAAGGCGAATCACAATTAGTGAAGGCTACGTTTCTATACACCCCGAAGGATTTTGCAAATTGAAGGAACATGCGATGATTTGGCGTAGTGTATAAGGTCCAGTTCTCCTAGTGTAGATAAGTATTAGTTATCCATCGATTGTTGTGAGTGCGGATATGTATTCAATATCCGCCAGTGTGTGGTGCAAGTGCGGGCTTGTTAGGTGATGTTTGACAAGCCTAGCTATAGGCATTGTTGTAATCTCATTGCTTGATGTTTTGTACTGTTGTATTCTTGGAAATCTTGGGTGTAAAGGTTTCAGTTGTTGTGTAGAACTCATTAAGTTCATTTTGAACGTACCCCGTTTCCTCTTTTCCTTTTAGGTGTTTTAGGTCAGTTGTGTTTGAGAAGGGACTCAACTAGATTGTCACTTATTTTGTGAGCTTTCCTTTGTTTCTTATGTAACATGTACATATCTGGCAGTTCTCATATTTGTTTATTTCAGGTATATGTTTGGGTTATAATCGAACTCATTTGATTTACACCCTTATTCAAATATTATGGAAGATGAATGTAATCTGGTGTTTTGCAACATTTGAACCTTCATATATTGTGAATGATCCTTGCATTTTCTTTTTATCTAACCAAAAGACAAATGGAAGTATAATATTTGTTTTTGCCAAATATCGTTAATCTGTTCGTTATTTTCTCTTTTGTCTCTAAGACGTCGAAACCTTAAACTTCTTTCTTGAAACGGAAAATTTGAACTCTTTTCATTACTCCTGGTTATGAATCGACCTCATTGATCACCAAATGTTCTTAAGTTCTTTGGTTGTTACCCCTTTTTCAGCGTAACCTATTAAATGAAATATTTAACTACTGGTTTCGCAAGTTCAATTGTCTTTCTGGTGACACCACAGTTCACCGGCTAACCCATTAAACTTGGGGTGTTACACACAAAATATTATATCGGGATAATATTTTGTGAACATTTCGAGTAGACCTCCACCTACCGTAAATTTCGGATGACCAAAATTTGATTCGATTGAGAAAAATTGAAAAAAAATACGAACTTCGAGTTAATCGAATCAAGTAATTCGAGTTTTGATTTCGAATCGAGTTAAATTTTACAATTTGAATAATCCGAATAACAGATTAGTATAAATACTCTTTCGGTACTCGTCAATTTTGAAAATTACCAAATTAGTCTCAAAATAATGACAAAAAATTCAAAATAATATTATTTTTAAAACTCAAATGTTTATAACAATTCTAAAATTTATATTTTCCACTAAATATAAATATTATAAAAAATTTCTAAAGAATATATAAAAATGTTAAAAAGTAAAAAAACCTAAAATAATATTTTTGGGACCTAAACTCTAAACTCCAAAAATCCTTACAAACCTTAAACAAAAACCCCTTAAAATCCCTAAACCTTAACCCTAAAAAACTTAAAAAAAACCCTAAATGAACCATGAAGAGAAAAAGAAAATACGTCCAGCTGGATATGCTTTGCTGCCCGAGCAGAAAAGCGCATTTAGCTGGAGGCGTTTTCTTGCCAAATTCGTTGAAAACGCGTTCAGCTAGGCGCATTTTTCTTCTCTCTCTCCATAATCGACTTAATCCAGTAAATTTTAAAAAAGCCGGCCTAATCTAATCATATTTCTAAAATTCAGTATTTTTAGGTAATTCACCCCTTTTTATCTCCCTATCCTATCTTTATCTTTTTCTTCTCTCTTTCAAGATAAGTCTTTCTTTTTTCTTTTTTAACTTCCTAGCTACGTCTTTAATTTTCATAACTCAACATTTTTATAACTCAAAAATGCCTTCAATCAAACCCAAAATGACGAAAGAAACCAAAGTAGTTTCCTATAACCAAACATCTTTATAACTCAAAAATGGCTCGTCTTCCCTGGAAAACCCATCTACGAAAGTCAAAAAGGGTAAGGGAGCCTCGTACTAGGCCCATTTCAAACCGGTCCTTGTTCGGAATCTAGAGAGCAGCCCATTCTTTTAAACTGATGTCTTCATCGCCTCAAATCTTCCATATTCATTGCTGAGCACTTAAAAGCATAACTATTGCCCCAATTTCAGCTCCATTTTATGACTCTATTCTTGGCTATGTAGAGATTTTACTTTGATTTTGAAATAAAGACTTGAAAGATTTTTAGTGTTTTTAAGTTTAGGATTTAGGAAATTTCATCTAGAATTGGGACTTGAGTTTTAAATTGTGTATAAAGTTTCACAAATAAGATTTTAGGATTTTAAGGTTAAAATTTGAATGAGTTATCGTATTAATACAAATTTTTTACATAATCTATACAAATTTAATTTGAGTGGATTCTTATAAATTATTTTACATTCTGGTTTTGTGCAGATGAATTATATTTTTAGTTTGAGAATATTTTTTCTATTAAGTAAAAGAATTGAGAGCATGAGAGTCAAAGTGGGGTTGTTATTTTATTTATTTTGAACAATTTTAACTTAAAAGAATAAAAGGTAAAAAAACAATCCAAGCGTTGGGTTGGTTCATTTAAGAAATATAATCAACCATCATGTTTTTGATAAAGGATTGGATGGTTCTGTCAAATATACCATGTATTGAAGCAAACCTGAGTCAGATACCACTTGCATTCACTTCCGTGATTCCACCAAATAGCCATCTAATAACTGTTACTTTGTCCTAGAAGAAAATCCAAGGTAAGTTGTGAAGTCAGTTCCAAGTGGTCCATCCATCAAAACAAAAATATCCCAACTCTCAACCCATAGCTATCCAAAATGAAGGGTTTCGGGACCTATTGTTTGTAATTCAAGACATGAGCCATGGCTCACTATGGTGCAAAGGTAGTGGTGCCTATAGACCTGAAGAAAAAGCCATGGGAACAAAAACATCCCCTCCACAACCGGTGGCACCCCGACATACCAGTTGTTGCAGAGGTTAAAGATGGAGAGGTTTTCAGAGTTGAAATGGTGGATTTCAGTGGAGGTGGAATAACAAGTGACTACTCTGCCGAAGATGTCAAGCATGCTGATCAATCTATTGTGAGTTTCTACCTCCATCTTTTGCCTCCTCACTTTCCTTTCTTTCAACTTCTACTGCAACATAAAGCTGTTCCTATAATTTTTCTTAATCGTTTTTCAAGTAAACAATAACTTCCAGTGTTTCTTATTGGCAATTTTAATCAAACCCTGTTGTCTAGTTAGTGAACCTTGGTATTTCAGTCTAGTAAAACCAAAATGGGACCATTGGAAAAATGGTCGAACCCATTTGTCAGCAAGTAGAGTATTGGTCAAGACTCAAGAGTCAATACTTGCTTCAATGGGTGACATTTGGCAAGACTGAAACAAATATCTCAACAATCTCCCTATTTTCCCCAAAGCTTAATCCATGGCTCCTCCAACTCCAAGACTAGTGGTGTCAGTAGATTTGAAGAAGAAGCCATGGGAACAAGCTCTACCTCTTCACAATCGTTGGCACCCTGAAATCCCTCCGGTTGCCCATGTTAAGGTCAGTGAGGTCTTTAGAGTAGAAATGGTAGACTGGACTGGAAGTGTCATAAAAGATGATGATTCTGCAGCTGATGTCCAAATTTATAGACCTCTCCACTGTAAGTAAACAAACTCCATTATCTGAGACAGGGAAAAAAGAAATAAGCTAAATATAACATCTTATGTCAGATAAATAATCTTTGAATTGAACTTACTGGTTATGATAAAAAAAAATATTATGCAAATGATACAGGTTCATTATCTGAGTGGGCCTATAAGAGTTGTAGACAAGAAGGAGACACCTGCCATGCCAGGTGATCTTCTTGCAGTGGAAATATGTAACCTGGGTCCTTTACCGGGTGATGAATGGGGTTATACAGCAACTTTTGACAGAGAAAATGGAGGAGGGTTTTTGACGGACCATTTTCCATGTGCAACAAAAGCTATTTGGTATTTTGAAGGAATCTATGCCTACTCTCCTCATATACCGGGTGCAATTTCCATTAATTCCCACTAGTTATAAGCTGTCAAAATGCTTCCCTTTGTTTATATTGTCATTTAAAAAGGTTCATATGAATTGCAGGGGTGAGATTTCCGGGGTTGACTCATCCGGGAATAATTGGAACGGCACCATCAATGGAACTTCTGAATATATGGAATGAAAGAGAAAGAGAAGTAGAAGAAAATGGCCACAAGTCCCTAAAACTATGTGAAGTTTTGCATTCACGACCATTGGCAAACCTTCCTTCAACCAAAGGCTGCCATTTGGGGAAGGTATAGTTTACATCAGTTTGCTTGATCAGTAGCTTAATGTCTGCTGCCTTCGTGTTTGAGATTCAACTGCAATTAGTAGGCCACGATATGCTACTTAGATGCAATTTTCAACCAGAGAGTGATAATACCATAATGTACTGTAATGACGACAATGTGTAGATAAAAAAGGGGACTGCTGAATGGGAAAAGATTGCTAAGGAGGCTGCGAGGACTATTCCAGGAAGAGAAAATGGTGGAAATTGTGACATAAAAAACCTTAGTAGAGGTTCTAAAATATATCTTCCCGTGTTTGTTGAAGGAGCTAACCTTAGCACCGGTGACATGCATTTCTCTCAAGGTGATGGTGAAGTCTCATTCTGTGGAGCAATTGAGATGAGTGGTTTTCTTGAGCTTAAGTGAGTTTCAATTTTCATCGCACCGGAAATTTAGTAATTCTCAGAGTTGTTGCATATATTTAATTGCTTTCATAACTGGTACCTGGTTTAATAGGTGTGAAATTATAAGAGGTGGAATGAAAGAGTACCTTACTCCAATGGGGCCAACCCCTCTTCATGTAAATCCGATCTTTGAGATCGGACCAGTGGAACCGAGATTCTCGGAATGGTTGGTTTTTGAGGGAATAAGCGTGGATGAGAGTGGAAGGCAACATTTCCTTGATGCAAGTGTTGCATATAAACGTGCAGTGCTCAATGCTATCGACTACCTCTCCAAGTTCGGGTACTCGAAAGAACAGGTATGTATGTTCCCTCAATATTGAATAATAAAGAAATATATCACCTATGGTTAAACCATTACTGATCCGAACGGAACAACGGTGCTCTCATCAGGTTTACCTTCTTCTATCCTGCTGCCCTTGTGAAGGAAGGATCTCCGGAATTGTAGATGCACCAAATGCTGTTGCAACTCTTGCAATTCCAACTGCTATCTTCGACCAGGTATCCTTCTCCGAGAAGATTAACTCATAGTATCATCATTCCATTCTTTTCTAGGCTCCGAAATCTCCACTTGCATGACATAAAGTTTAAAATGATGGTCGTGTATCATGTGCAGGACATTCGTCCAAAAGCCGGAAAGGTGCCGATAGGGCCTCGGCTAGTGAGAAAACCAGATGTTTTAAGATGCAGTTATGATGGAAATCTTCCCACAACGAAGAACCCAGCTGCCTCAATGTAACTTAAGTCTACGGAACTAAGACCAAGAAACTGCAATATTGGGTTTTCATTTCTATGCCTTGTGGAACTTTTATACACATGGAAACAACTATGGATGAACGACATTAATGTAAATAATAAACTCCAGCTTCTGGACAAGATCGTATCCTCGATAGGATGTTATATGTTTTAAGAACTTATGTAAGAACAGCTATAAAAGAGCCTTCAATCTATGCGCATATACATACACATTGAAATGCTAGTTATGTCTTGGTGAAGAGATGAATTTCTAAGGAACTATTTGATTTAGAAAACTAAGATCATTGAAACCAGTTAAACATGGAAGGATGCCATTGAATAACAAGACGCTCATCCTCAAAAGTTATGTTCCATACAACGATATACTCGGTTATATATTGACAGTGTTCAATGATGTTGGAGGATGCGCATTTGACATAAACACTGTCGAAACATTGTCATCGTAGTCCGATTCTTTGGTTTCATACAATCCAAGTAACATGTTTTATGGAGTGGGTGACAACATTTTGATGGAAAGAATTTAGAATCAGAAAAACAAATAAAGATAAGAATAACCAAATAATATAAGTTAAGAAAACTACAACTCATTAAAGGCAATGATGGAAATCAATACACGGAAATACATCTAAGTATTACATAAATCATGTGAGGAAATATAAAAACATCTTTTCCCAAGGCTGTTATAAGAAGGGGTATTAATTATTTATTTACAAAAAATATCTTTTGTTTGTCTATTTCCCTATGGTCGGGTGTTAATCTCAGGCAAAAGGGGTTTTGAGGTTTGGTTTGGTTGGTTGAAAGGCTAGGCAGAGGCTGAGAGGTAAACCCTAGTTGTTGACAAAAAAAAGTAGAACCAGTGTCCAGTGTTGCAGACAATGGCTTGGTTGGTTAGGGCTATTAATGTTGAAGCTTTGTTTGTGCATTGGCCCATATAGACTTGGTATCATCCTTAATGGTGGAGACAAATCTTTGTAGGTCAAAAAATAAAAATTAAAAAAATGCAGACAACAAACAAAGAAAAACAAGATCCTATTCCCACCTACATACATGAATATAGCCTCCTTTTGCGTGCTCTTTTAAGCTCAAAGTTCGACAATATATATTAAAAAGAACACCATGGCATTGTTCAAATGACTATGAAGGCACAAGCTGAGTGCCATACATAATATTGAGGCAACTCAAATACATGAGAGTTTTACTAGCGTGAATCAAGGGAATAGGGATCCCAAGTTCACATACTCGAAAATGGAACGGATTGTTGAATTACATTCTCAATGGGGTATGCTCATATATATCTACTAGAATTTGTCAATGGATGGAAAAAAATAAATATTTTATGCATAAAAGGTCATTTGAAAATTAATTATATTAAAAATAATTGAATAATATTTTAAAGGAATTGAAAATATAAGTTGGGTACTATTTCATAAAGTTTTGAAAAAATTCAATCAACCTGAATATTAATATTTTTGGCAACTTAATTTTTTAAGCATGTTTGATAACTTACAATGAAAACTACATTAGTAGATAGAAATTTTTCTACAAAAATATAACACCCCATACCTAACTCGATCGTCAAGTCCGAGTTACGAAAGTCACATTCTTTGTCGGTGCAACCACAATCAATTATGTTTCAAATTTACAATTAGTACATATTATTAATATTAAAACATCACTATGACATGTTTACAAACATGTTCAAGTTTGATACGATCTTACGAAAGCTTTTTAGATGACTCAAGGTCGAATAAGGATCAAATTGTAAAATTTACAAACTATCGGTTTGATGTTGCGACTTTGGGGGTTCTAAGTCATGATGTAACTCATTGACTTGTCCCCGTCACGACATAAGGATCCGACGTCACAACATGACCATCTATTTTCAAAATGTACAAATGGTACAAATTCATGACACCTGAAACAAATGAATAAATGTCTCAATTTAGCCCTTTCAAATGACATACCAAATCCATACATGTCAAAATATACCAAAATCTTGATTCAAGTTAACAATATTAATTAACCAAACTTCCAAAATGACCACTTACGATGCAAAATTGACTCAAAACCTAAGTACATGTCATTTATCGAAAACGAAAGGAACTATATAAACATTGATGAGTCAAGGATTGCAGATTGATTGGATGCTGAATAATATCTCGAGACTTCGAGATCCACCTATACTTGCGCACAAAGTAAACAAATCATATGCTAAACGATAAAACTCAGTAGTACTTTCATGATTCAAGTCATAAGATGAGTATAATCACAATAAGGATTCAATCAATGTATACTAAGATTCATTTATGTAAATTTACATGATCACTATTCAAATGTCAATCTCTTATACTAGCTCATTTAATAACCAATTGAAACATTTAATACCATGTCGTCTGTTAACATGTATACAAACAATCCCATTCAAGTTTCAAGCACATATGCATTTAAAAATATGATACTCAATCCTCATTTTTAATAAATTCCACTTGATTATACTAATATCACATTTTCATATCAAATCTACTAATTCACTTAGTTTCCAAATTGGCTTTCTAGGCTCGTTTAAATTGATTCGCATGGTCTTTAACATGCTATCAATAATCATGTTTCACATATATGCTCTTATAGTGATATTTCATATTTTTAAATCAATTCAAATATCATTTAACCGATTCGCATTTTATATTCCCTATTAATCTGACTCGCACTCAAATGGATACACAAATCATCCAACCAACATACCAATCTGATACCTAGTGCCTCATCGGAACATTCGAAGTATATAAATTATGCTCATCGCTCATTGACATAACCGAAGTAAAAGTGTGCCCAGAATCATCGGAACGTCTGAAGTAAAATGTGCCTAGTGCTCATCGGTATAACCGAAGTAACTCGTACTCAATCTAACCCTATGGCATGTTAACTTGATCCGGCTCTGCCCGAACAGTAAATAAGGTACCAATGATCTAATTTCATTTTACAACAAGTTCACATATCAATTCATAGTCAATACCATAATATCATTTCAATTCATTATCACTTCATATATATCTAATATCACTTAGCATGGTTCATTTCTTATTCATATCACATATCATTATCAATTATATCATGTTATATTCTACTACATTCAATTCAATCCAATTCTAAATATTCAACATCATTCAATACAAACCAATTCATATGATGATTTGAGCTTACCCCGATAGTAAATCACGCAATCAACATATATAGGCATATATAATCAATGATCTCGAATCATAAAAAGTACAAATTGATAGTTCAACTACTTGTCAATGACTCTCACCTTTCCTTTCTCTCGCGACGGCCCAACATCATCTTTAGCTATGAATGATAATTCAATAATAAAAATATTATTAGTTTATATTCAATTCACATCCAAATACATAGCCTCTTATATTTTATATTTTATTCAGTTTAGTCCATATACTCGGGATACACATATTTCTCGATATCTAACATTGGATCAAAATTTGATTTCACATTCTTTCATTAGGAACTTCATAATTCCTATCTCTAACACGATTTCATGAAAGGTTTTCCATTTATTAAATTTAGTCCCTAATGTTACAAAGTTATCTAACAAGTTTAATCAACTTTACTATTTAGTCCTTATCATGATCTAAGCTTATTAACTATCAAATTCAAGCCTAATTCATCAATTTCTCTATAATGGAAACTTGATAAAAACCATAACAATTGAACAAATTGATATATGGGCTAGTTAAATCAAGCTCCCATAATCATAAATCTATAAAAATTTCATGAATTTAGCTTTGTTACATTGTAATTTTTTATGGCAAGATGCTAGAAATTGAACAAGGTTTTTCTTTTCTTTTCTTTCTCAATTTTGATGGCATGGACTAAGTGAGGAAGATGATGTCTTCATATTCCACTAACTTTGCTTTTATAATGATATTAATTGTTAATTAAAATTGATTAATCATACTTAATTCATTATGTCACACCCAAAAAATAGTGGATCCAAAAAGACTAGTGAGGTATGCATGTTAACCATTTTGGCACATTATGGTAGCATAATTCAATGCCTTGCTGGCTTGCTGGCGAATTAGAGTATTGGCACATACTAGCGTTAAAGTTCTACTCGTTGGCGGTATTTAAGGATTTCATTACAGGGTATCTTCAAGTGAAGAAGGAATACATTTAAAAAAGAGTGCGCTTAAGGAAGAGTATGCCCTAGAGTTTTAGCTTAGCACAAAAAGCCTGCCAAATATATGAGAAAGTTGTACGAGACTTAAATGTCTTTAAGACCAAGCCATACGCGATTCATCGCCAAGGTATAGTATGCTTGGCTTACATGAGCACTATTCAAGTTGGTTTTTATAATGAGATTAGTTAAGAGTCAATTGGATTGACTTAACCTTCCCTATGACTAGTCAAACAGTAACGTACATCTTTGCAGGATTTTATTTTACCTACCCTTGGATTTGGTAGGGAAATCAGGGTGACCGGGAGTATATATAAGGAAAATGGAGGGGGACTTTGGAGATGGTTTTTCCTTTTTACTCAACGTTCAAGTTTTTCTTTCTAACCTAAATGTCCTTTTCTTCTTCGTTAATCTAGAGCTAAGATTTTGTTTAATCACTGGATGATTCAACCTTTTGGTAAGTCTTGTAGCTCTGTATGTTACGATTGTTGAAGAGCAATGATGTTAAAAGATATAAGAACAATATGGTGTGAGAGGAAGACCCTGCATGGGGGTCGTATATATTTGGAACATTATTAAAATATTTGTAATGGTGATTCTAATGGAAATTCCATAATCTTTTAAGCAGTTGTTACTGTTAGATCGGGAAGGACGATTAGAACAGAAGCTTAGGGCCGAGGTAAAGGTGGGTCTCTAGTGAGTCTTTAGACTCGACTTCTACATGATATTTTATGATGATTTCTTATATGGTTGATGTTCTTGTAGATTTTCTTGAGGAGATATTTTATGTATATGTGTGTTTATTTTCTGTGAATCATCTGCATGTAAATGAAGTATACAATGTGCTGCATAAATATGACGATATAAGCATGCATAAGAAATTATGTGTTGGAAAGTATGACTTTGTTATGGGTATGAGTGAAATCCATATAAATGTGTCCATTATGCTAATTGAGTGATGCATGACAAAGATAGTTGGTGATAAGGGGGTTCGGGCGGAGTGTTAGGGAAAAAACTGCTATGATAATAGACCTCGCGGTGGTGCTTTGATGACATCCGGTGAGAGAAAAAAAAGACCAGTGTGGTAGATATGTGGAAAGACCATGGCCATGACACATTTTGGAAATGGCAGATAAGCCACGTTCATCTTCTAGGGTTTCTGCGTGTCCTGAGGGCAATGATGGGCAAACCTCAGGCGATGCTGAGTTTAGGCTAATCTATATCGCCAAACATGAAAATTTATATGGTGCCTTGGTGGCAAACCACATTGGGCCTTGGGCCTTTGTGGCAAGTTATCTGAAAAGCCTATGTGGCGTATTACTTGGGGAACCTTTGTGGCAAGTTATTTAAAAAGTCTATGTGGCATATTACTGGGGTAGCCTTTGTGGTAAGTTATTTGAAAAGCCTATGTGGCATATTATTTGGCGAGCCCTTGTGGCAAGTCATTTAGAAAGCATTTATGGAAAATTCTATAACATCTAAGTGGCAAGTTGTGAAAGAGTTTGTGACAAGATCTGGGTATGCCTTTAAGGCATTTTCTGAAGGAGTTCTCGGCAATGTACCCAACTGATGAATCAGCCATAATAACCCTCTAAGACAGGGAGCTTTGAACATCAAGAATTATGGGTAGTGTAAGTGTCCGCCAAACCTGGGAATTCTTACATTATGTATCGATGCCATCTGGGATTTTATTGGATGTTCTAAAATATTACATTCATCGAAATAAGTTTGTTTTCTAGATTGACTTAATGATACGTTGTGATTGGCCTTTTGACAGCTGCCAAAGCCAGTCTAAGAATCCGTATGTATATCCTTCTGAGAAATGTATCTAACTTCTATCTTCAAAGAGATTGTGAAATAGGATCCGCAATAAGGTGTGAAGTCTGTGATCCGCCAATTGAGCAGGATGTGAATAAAGAGGTCAAGTGTAGAGGCTGGTGTATAATTATCCACTAGGAATCATAAAACTATCCACCAAAATCTGAAAAGAAGTTTCAGAATCTTTAAGTCGCGGAATCAAACAATAATCTTTAAATGTAATATTGGTTAAGACTCTCTAAGTTCCGTTGAACTTATAAACGTCTATTGGAATGCATGTTTTTGGAATTGAACCAGTGCATCAGGAGGGAACAAACCAGGAATGGGCCAAGGTGGCGATTCGAAGAGCGATATTATGCATACAAAATGGAACTTTAGGGAATATGACATATAGTACTCTACGCCATGATTAGGTTTGGTTTAACAAAGATTTAAGTCGTAATATCTTATACTATTTTGAGAATTTGTTGTAATCAATAAACGTTTCCTTTAAAATCTTTTGACTTAGAAAAAAAATAAGAAGAATGTTTAGTATAGTTTCCTTTAGTATTGTTCTTGTTATTTTAAGTGTATCCAACTACTATCTGTAAAGAAATTGTGTAGTAGGATACTGGGTATAATGTAAAGTTTGAGATCTGTTAGTTGAGTGAAATGGATAAAAGATGGTTAAGTGTAGATATTGGTGTATGGTTATCTGCTAACAAAGAACTAGAAAAGTATCCACCAAGGTCTAAGAAGGAATCCAAATCCTTAAGTCGAAGAATTTTTCAACACCATTTAAAAGTATTAATGAGTGAGACTCACTAAGTTCCTTTGAACTTACATGAATCTTTTGGTATGTAAGTTTGTAAATTGAACCAGAGCGCTGAAAGGGACCAAGTTAGGTATGCGCCATAGCGGTAACCAAGTGCGATATTATGCATACAGAGGGACATTTATAGAAGCATGTTTTTCAAATGAAAAATAGTAAGATACGCTACGAATATGTCTAATTTATCAAACAATTTGATGTAAGGTCTTATTTTACATTTAAATGTTTATGAAAAATAATAAATGTGTTGTTTCAAATATAATGGCTTAGAAAATATTTTAAATAAATAAGAGGCACATTTAGTATGATTTTTCACAAGATGAAAATATTAGTTAAGTATGTAAGTATTGTGACATCTTATATTCGGATCCGGTAAATTGGGTCGGGTATAATGTGTTACATTAACAATTCAAGACACACAAGTAGTTGGTTGACTTCTACGTTGTTGATTAATCTTTGGATTAGGGATCTAAAAAGCTTAAACTTCTAATTGGCTCAATTTTACCTCTCGATCACTATTTCACCATTTTAGACGATTTAGATTGGTTTATCTCTCGATCTCACCAAACTAACCCGAGACAATCAAATTAGTGATTAATAGGATCTCCTCTCAATCTCATCTATCTAAATATTCACCTTAAGGTGTCAATTGTAAGTTTTGAATTTTATTCGATTTAATCCAGTTTTTACAATTTAGCCCCTATACTAAAAACTAACCAAGCAACATTCCCATCAACCAACCACCATAAATTTAGTTACCTAACACCATTTCATACAAACAACAACCCAACACATACTTAAATCATTCATTCAAATAAGCACAAGAGTATGGTTAAAGAAAGCGTAGAGTTTTCTTGGTGGTTGCTTGAAGAAGATGACAAAAACAACAATGGAGGTGAGAAATACCAACAAAGTTCAAATTTTTACACTTTGAAAAGAAATGAAGATGAACTATATTAAAAGCTTTGCATAAAAATGAAAATACAAGATGAAGTTTGAGTACCAAAATGCAAATAAAACCAAGCTATAGTAGAAACTAACTAACAACTAAAACTAGAAAAAGCTAAGCACTAAACCTCAAAAATGGTGAAGAAAACTACTACTTAACTAAAAGAATGATAGAAAAGTAAAGACAAAGCTGACTATTTTAGTTTTCAGCCAAAAGTGTCTTTTAACATCTTATTACAATCCAAAAAGTTGACAAGAATGCCCCTAGAAGATGTGTTTTGATTAAAGATGGTGTTGGAAAAAAAGACTAACCCTGTAGCTATTTTCTCCCCGCCATGCAATGGTGTCGCAACACTCAGACTTTGGTGTTACAAAACCTAGATAGTAGTGAACTTATGGATCTTAAGGGTCTCGATGTCGCGACATCCACTGGTCAGTGTCGCAACATCACTAGATTTGGCCTTAATTTTTGCACTCAACACCTTTAGAGGTATCACGACCTTGGAGGCACGGTGTCATGACTTTGGCTCGGTGTCGCGGCATCTTACCTTGGTATAGCGACTCCCGTAAAAATAACCTTTATGTTGATTTTGCATTGAATTTTTGCATCCTCAAGGTGAAAATTCTTGGTGTCGCGACTTCCATGGAATCAATGTCACAACACCCACTGTGAATGATGTTTTCCTCGAGGTGGGACCATTATCGTCTCCCTACACCAACTTAATCACATCATTAGGTTCCCCATAGCACCGTTTGGCCAATTTGGGTCTCAAAATGGGCAAAAATAAGCAAAAACGTTAATTAAGATTAAAGCTAAAAATTGAAAAAAATATATAATAGATACTTAAATTGCTTGAATATAAAATTCTCAAGTGTTTTGGAGAGCCTAATTTGATGTCTCAAATTACGAAAAATTAAAGACTTTTGCGATTCGTATAAATATGACACTTTTCACCGTACAAGTAGTGCCTTCAGATCTTTAGAGAAAATACCACAACAGCAAGCCCTAAATCATGCGTTGGGTAATTGAGTTCATGCATTTTAGCTGGCAGTATGCATAAGCAATCACTTTACCATCTTGCACTTGCACTAGGCAAAGTCAGGATTGGCGCTTCTATCAACATAACTTTCAACTTCTCAAAACCATCCTCACTTTGATTATCCCACACAAATGAAATGTTCTTGTGCAATAGCTCCATCATAGGAAAAGTTATTTTGGAAAACCCATTCAAAGATCTCCTGTAATAATCGGCCAAGCGAAGGAAACTTTGAATCTTTGAATAATTTTTCAGTGCTTTCCACTGAAGAATAGCTTTAATCTTTTTAGGGCCAACCCGAATTCCCTCAATAGAGATAACATGCCCCAAAAATAGCACTTCAGATAACCAAAACTCACACTTACTGAGCTTCCTGAAAATTTTCTTCTAATGCAACACTTGTAATACAATTCTCAAATGCTTATCATGTTTAGCCTCTAATCTTGAGCATATCAAGATATCATCGATAAAAACCACCAAGAACTAATCCAGATAGGGCTAGAAAATGTGATTCATAAGATCCATGAATGTCATAGGTGTATTCGTTAACCTGAATGGAATCACAAGAAATTCATAGTAAATTTAATTAAATTTTCAATGGAATCACAGAAACATCAAGAGATCTTGCAACTGAATTTTCATCTCTTTCTACTTCGTTGGCACCATATGATACTGAGCAATTGACATAAGAGTTGTACCCAGGTAAACTTCAATTGCAAATTAATCTTTACAATTAGGAGGCAATCTTGGCAATTCTTCAAGAAGCACATTTGGGAACTTGCATAATGTTCAAATATTGGCAATCAGGAGGCTGTGTAACTTTCGAACAAGGGACACACGACCGTGTTCCCACCCATGTAACTCACTGAGTAGCCTCACATGCCCGTGTGCTAAGCTGTGTAACTCTCTGAGTTGCCACACATGCCTGTGTGTTAGGCCGTGTAACTCACTGACTTAAACACTAAGAAATTCTCATATGACAAATGACCGTGTCAACAGGCTGTGTGTCTCAATGGTCGTGTGACAGCCCGTGTCCCAGGCCGCGTGGACCTAAAAGTTTTCCTAAAATCAAGTTATTTCTTAACCAATTCATGCATAACTAACCCATTCATTTACACACACTTTTAAGGGATCTAAGCATCATTCAAATATGCATAATCATACCATTTCAAACAACCTAATTCATCTAACCAATGTGTCATTCAAAGGCACCACAAATATATCTAAACATTACATACCTAAACAAGCCAAAAATACTTTAATTCATGCCTATAATCTAGTTCCAACACTTACCAAAACTTACCTCAAATATCCATTTTCAAGTCATCATAAAATACCAAAAAGGAACCTTATACACAAGCACTTGAAAGTGTCCAAAATGACAAAAACTTGGTGAAGAATTAAAAACACCAACCCGAATATAACCTTTAAAGCATAAACATACCAACACAGTTTTACACTTCTCCCCTATAGAGCTTCAAACGGTGCCATTTTTATACTGAACTAATAACTGTTATTGTAAGTGAATTCAGCTAACAGTAGATATTTTTCCCAGCTACCCTCAAACTCGAGAATATAACATTGTAGCATGTCCTCTAAAACCTGAATTACTCGTTCTAATTGCCCGTCTATCTGAGGATAAAACACTGTACTGAAATTGAGTTTAGTACCCAAAGCCTCGTGAAGTTTACTTTAAAATCTAGATGTAAACCGTGGATCATGATAAAAAATAATAGATGTCGGAACTCCGTGCAATCTCACAATCTCAGAAACATATAATTTTGCTAGCCTCCCAAGTGAGTAATATGTTCTGACTGGAATAAAATGGGCCAACTTAGTCAATCTGTCAATGATCACCCAAATCGAATTTTCTTTTTAAAAGTTACAGGCAAACCAGATACAAAATTCATCGTGACTCGCTCCCACTTCCACTCAGGAATCATAACATGCTGTAATAATCTCGACGATAGCTGATGCTCTGCTTTTACCTGTTGACAAATCAAACATTTGGCTACGAACTTACATATTTCATGTTTCATACCCGACCACCAGTACATTTGTTTCAAATCACAATACAGCTTTGTACTACCTGGATGAATGGAATAGGTACTATTGTGAGCCTTTGATAGAATATCACGTTTCAATTTTAAATTATTCGGAATATAAACAGTATCGCGATAATGCAATGTACCATCATCATCAATACTGTATTCAGTAGTCAAATTATCCCAGACCAAGTTTCGTTTCATTATCAACTTCCTGATCGTCATTTTGCAACTCTCGAATTCGTTGTAGAAATAAAGATTTACTCCTTAATTCCACCAATACAGAACTATCAGCATTCAAAGCCAAATGAGCGCTCAACATTCAAAGTGCAAACAATGATGACTTTTTGCTGAGTGCATCTGCAACCACATTAGCCTTTCCTAGATGATAATCAATAACTAAATCATAATCTTTTAGTAGCTCTAACCAACGTCGCTATCGCAAATTTATTTCCTCTTGGGTCATTAAATATTTTAAGCTTTCGTGATCAGTATACATGTGACATTTCTCGCCATATAAATAATGCCTCCATATCTTCAGAGTGAAGACAATCGCGGCTAGCTCAATATCATGAATAGGATAATTCTTTTCATGCAGCTTTAACTATAGAGAAGCATAAGCTTCCACTTTCCTTGACTACATTAACATGCAACCTAAACCATTGAGAGATGCATCACTATAGAAAAATTTGTCGTTCCAGATTCAGGCTGATCACATGTTTTTAAGCTGATCAAAACTCTATTGACACTTATCAGACCAAACAAATTCGACATTTTTCTATAGTAACTTGGTCATAGGTGAAGAAATGATTGAAAAGTTTTTAACGAATCACAAATAGTATTCGACTAATCCCAAGAAACTTCGAACGTCAGAAATATTCTTCAAAATTTTCCAATCAATGATTGCAAAAACATTATTCGGATCAGCCCTGATTCCATCAGCAGATATAACATGTCCTAGAAAATCAACTTCTCGTTGCCATAATTCACATTTACTGAATTTCATATACAGTTGTCTTTCACGCAAAGTTTGCATCACAACTCTTAAATGTTCAGCATGATCTGACTCGTTAAGTGAATAAATCAGTATGTCATCAATGAATACCACAACAAACCGATCTAAATATGGCTGAAATGCTTGATTCATCATGTCCATGAATGTTGCAAGAGCATTAGTTAAGGTAAATGGCATCACCAAAAATACATAGTGACCATATCTAGTTCTGCATACAGTTTTCGATACATCTTACTCTTTAACTCACAGTTGATAATATTCAGATCTAAAGTCGATCTTTGAAAACACTGTAGCTCCTTTTAACTAATCAAACAAATCATCAATACGAGGTAACGACTATTTATTCTTACTGGTGGCTCTATTCAACTGTCGATAATCTATACATAGTCTCATTGACCCATCTTTCTTCTTTACAAACAAAATTGGAGCACCCCAAGATGACATGCTTAGTCAAATAAATATGTGATTTAACAACTCTTGCAATTGCACTTTTAACTCTTTCAGTTTTGTAGGGGCCATCTTGTACGGTGTTATCAAAATTGGAGCTATTCCAAGCACAAGTTGGTGGCAACCCGGGCAATTCTTCAGGGAAAACATCAGCATACTCTTTGACTATTGGTACTTGCTCAATTTTTGATTCAGTTACTTTCGAATCAAGAATGTAGGCTAAATAAGCTTCACATCCCCTTTTAATCAATTTTAGAGCTGATAGTGTTGAAATTACATTTGTAATACAATTGACCCCAACTACCCTAACACAAATAAATTCACCATTCGGATGCTTCAAACTAACTTGCTTCATTCGGCAACTCACTATTGCGTCATGCTCAGACAACCAATCCATTGCCATAATGATATCAAAATCATCAAAAGGCAACAACATTAAACTAGTGGGAAAATCGTAACCCCTAACTTTCAGAGGACACGATCTACATATCTTATTAACTAGTGGATTCATAATTGTGATAGTATATTCAACGAACTCAACAGGTAAATTATTTTTGTCTACTAATGCAGTGCATATATATGAGTGAGTTGATTTAGGATCAACCAATCCATATGCACTAATACCAAAGAGAGAAAAAGTACTCGCAATAACATTTAGGGCAGTAGCTTCCTCACGAGCTCTGATTGCATAACCTCTAGCTAGTGTTCTCGCTTCAGGTCGTTCATTCATCTCATTATTCTTCTCTCGACCAAAAGTACTGTTTCTAGAGTTTCTAGATCATCTACCTCTCTGTGAGGTTGCTTCAGGCTTGTTTGCTTGATTGCCAAAATCATTCTGCCTTTTTGGAAAATCACGAAGGAAATTATCAATAGATCCACAACGGAAACAAGCTCCTGACTTTGACCGACACTCACCAAAATGTCTTTTGTTGCAATCCTCACAAACAGAAACAGGTCTCTAAACATTCCTTACACTTTTGACACATAGCTCTGATACCACTAAATGTAACACCCTTAACCCATCTATGTTATCAGACTAGGGTTACGGAGCATTACAAAATAATATTCAATCATTTATCTATATAACATTTAAAATAAATACATGACATTCAAAACATATCAATCATAGATATTTCGTCCCTAAATTGAGATTCGAGACCCTAAAAATAGCTTTGAGGCAATTCTGGAATAATTTGAAACAAAACAGAAGTTTTAGGAAAAAGTTATGAAAATTGAAAAATAGGGGTCACACGACCGTGTGGCCAGGCCATGTGCTAGGCCGCTTAACTCACTGATTTGGACACTAAAAAAATTCTCATATGACACACGACCGTGTCGACATGCCATGTGTCTCACACGATCCTTGGACAGCCCGTGTGGACTTAAAATTTTACCTAAAATTAAGCCATTTCTTACCCAATTCATGCATAACTAACCCATTCATTTATACACACTTTCAAGGGATCTAAGCATTATTCAAATATACATAATCATACCATTTCAAACAATCTAATTCATCTAACCAATGTGCCATTCAAAGGCACCACAAGTATATCAAAACATTACATACCTAAACAAGCAAACAATATTTTAATTTAAGCATATAATCTAGTTCCAACACTTACCAAAACTTCAAAGCATAAACATACCAAAACACCATTACAAAACATCCTATACATTTCAACCACATATTCATATATATATAAATACATGCCACTACCCTAGGAGATACAAAAACTACCAACTTAGATGGATTGTGTGAGTCGGTTGATTGATCCTTCCAAAATGTCAGCAACGATTATCTACAAAACAATCCACAAGAACCAGTGAGCTTACACAACTTAGTAAGGACATAGCATAACATTTAATCTAAATACAATTACATACAATTCACATTCTACTTGATTCAAGGTTACTAGAGTATAAATAGGGGCACGTATGTGCAATCAAGGGTACCGAAGTACAAACAAGAGCACGTCTATGCACTCATCAATAATTATTTATAAACATGTCAATTAAAGGACAATAATATAAGATTACAATTAAAACTTCATTTACGTATTGAAATACTATGGACTTACCTACGATTTAATTTCGGTCACCACGAAGGGACTATTCCACTGTTTTCCCTTTTCCTCGGTTATTGTCTCTTTGATTCAAATCTGGATCTATATAATAATTAAACACAATAGATTAATCTCATACACATTTTACATTCCATTCAATGCATATGACCCTTAAACTTTCATTAATTACATATTTTCCCTACACTTTTATAGCTTTTACAATTTAGTCCCTTAACCCAAAAATCATCAAATTGACCATTTTCTAGAGATTAAATTACAACTGAATATTCAAGGCCCGTCAAAAGTCCCTATTATTCATCAAATTCACCATGAAACCTTGAAATTTTGACATTTTAATAATTTAATCCTTAAATCAAAATCTAACAAAAATCACTTCACAAAATAATCAAATACCACAATCAAAGCTTCAAAAATATAAATATCATCACAAAAAACCAAGATCCATCAATGGTAACTTCCAAAATTTTTAACAGATTCAAAAATAAAGGTACGAGCTAGCTAAACCTAGTTGCAACGATCTCAAAAACATAAAAATTACAAGAAAATGAGCCAATTTTCATAGCATGCAAAGCTAAGAAGGTGATCGAAGCTCCTTATTCTCCAATGGTGGTATCAGCAAGAGGTTGGAGAGAATGAATAAAATGAAATGTCTAATTTTTTTACTTTGTCTAGTTTAATTTTGATTTATTTACAAATTTTCCATTAAACACCTATTATTTTATCATTTTGATAACATTTGTCGTCTAACCATAAAAACTAGGGCTAATTGCCACATAAGTCCTTCCTCATTTAGAAATTTAGCTATTTGATCACTTAAATGCAATAATCACTAAGTTTTACACCTTTTTCAATTTAGTCCTTTTTCTTAAATTAACTATCTAAATGTTAAAATTTCTTAACCAAAATTTAATAAAACGGTAATGACTCCATAAATGTTCTATAAATAATATTTACGAGTCGACATAATAGAAATTTGTGGTCCAGAAATCACTATTCCATTACCACTGGAAAATAGGTTGTTACAAGCTTAAACTAATGAAATTATAAAAGTTGAACCACTCGATTTGGTTCCATTTACTTCTGCAACCTCACCATCCGGACTTTGGATCAAAAACGTCTTTTTGCGACAATCCAAAATCACTCTATGCTCAGTTAACCAGTTCGTTCCCCATAATCACATCAAAATCACCAAACAACATAATTAACAAGTCAATATGGAACAATCTATTATAGATTTCCAATGCACACTACCTACACATTTGATCAACGAGCACAGTCTGCCCCAGAGAACTTGATCAATCATTGTAACTTTTGCCAATTCAGATATCAAATTCCTTAATTTTAAAAAACTAGAAATAATATAAGAGGGTTATGAACCAGGGTTAATCAAAGCATATACATGTGTTGAGAATAAAAAAAATACCTACTACAACATCGGTAGCATCACCCTCTTCACGAAATCTAACCACATAAGCTCATTCTGGGGCTCTAGCTTCAAATTGTTGAATAGTCGCTTTGATTCCTCTTTTCTGACTTCCCCTCGATACAGAAACATTATGAAGATTTCCCCGACCTTTAATAGTAGGAGAGGACATCTGAGTGGCAACGGGAGAAGTATCATTATCCTTTGGACATTCTCGAGAAAAATGCTTTAGAGACCCATATCAGATACACACGCAGTCTTTTTCCAGCACTCAACTAAATATCTTTCGTAGGGCCTTTGACACTTCCTATCGATATAGGTGGCTATCGATCCCGAACTCTCTCTAACTTAATGATTCTCGAATTTGACTACCAAGGTCCCTAAGACTTTCTAGCTTGCTTTGATACGAGGTGCGAACTCGATGTAACACTCTGATACCCGACTCAACCACTAGGTCTGAGCTACAATGTGTCATATTCATTGTCAGAGCAACTACAATCAATTCACAATTAAAATATACAATATAATGCTAAAATCAAACAATTATATATTCAACATGAAATATAATCATTCTTGGGCTTTATACAAGCTTACTAAAGCTCTAAACGTAAAACGAAATGAATAAAGAACTAAAATGAAAAGTTTCAAAATTTCAGGGTCGATGAATTGATGTGAGGAATTTCCTCGTCATAATGTGACTCAATGTCTTGGTCTCGTCGCGGTGATGAGGTTTCTCATCGTGGAAATGGGGTTCCTAATCGCACCGTAACCTGGAGCACATTCTCGTCCCACCTACCTACATTTGATGTCGCAACGTGGCCTTCTCATCGTGACGTTTGAATGACATCACGATGTCACTCTCTATTTCTGTACTATTCATTTTCAAATCTACAAAGTTTACCACCTTAGACAAATACCTGCTCAATACCATTCAACATGCATGATAAGCTCAAGACATCACACTCACAACATCCAAATCATCCATCATAAACAAGCCATACCAAAACAAACTTAAACAAATATCAATTTGCCATATTTCCTCTTTACAATATTTACCTATTTAATAAGCCACAATAGTACCAAGCATACTAATTCAAATAATCCATTCAACCAATTATTTCAAACCAATCAATTAACTCATTCAATCTTTCCAATTAAAGGAACCATACATGTCTTTAACATATCCAATACATATACAAATAGCCATATGCATATTACTTGCTCATTCAACATTCAATCAATCAATTAAATAAAGAATAAGTGCTTACTAACATTTTCATATCAAAACATACCCCTTTTATAATTAGTAATCTATCTAATTAACCTTTAAATAACTATCATTATACCCTTATTCATAAGTTGTCCCATTTCTAATTATATGCCAACACAACATATCCTACTCATGCACTCTATTATATAATTCCAGCATGAAGTATATATATACACATATATTTCATACGAGGTATATCAATCTCCAAGCTTAAACATTAACTAAGTAAAATATAAAAGACTCTCTTAGGAGCATGCCAACAAAGTAATAAGAAATTTCACCAACGTTGTTGAGTTTAGGATTTCAGCTAGATGTTGATATCAATAAGAAGATCACAACTAAAACCTAACCTAGGCATAGAAAAGAAAATTGTATGCTAAATATAAGCTCAATGGTATTTCTATAATCAGACATATTAATATAACGTAAATAAATTAAAAAATTAAAACAAAATGTCATGAAATAAAATTACCAAAACATTTATCAAGATATACCACCTTACCATATAAATCATTTCATTTATGCCCAAATAACTAGTATAAGTATATTATACTTTCATTCAACAAGTTCTGAACTAAATCGATCGGATTATCTCACATTTATACAAATTTTTCGAGATTACAAATTTGATATACATAATCATTCACCGCCTCAGTTCATTTTCATGTACCATATTAAATTTTACATGTTTAATTTCTTATTAACCTGACTCGAACTCGGACGGATACACGAATCCAACCAATCACACCAGTTTGGCACTCAGTGCCTCATCGAACAAACTTGAAGTATATGAATTGCACCCTACGCTCACCGGTATAATTGAAGTGGTTTGGCACCCAATGCCTCATCGACACATATTCGAAGTAACCCTGAACTCTTCTTATCCTATGGCATGCCAACAATATCTGACTCTGCCCAAACAATTAATAGGGTAACAATTTTACTCAATTTCATTTATAAGCCAATTTCTCAATTCAATTTTGTCATTTCATCAACCAATTTATCAAAATCTTAACACTAGGCCAATTTTGCAATTACAACAATATATAGTATTTCCAAATCTATTAAATTTAGTCCTTATTACAAACAACCAAGTAAATCAATTTAGCTTGAATTATCATTTCCAACTCACCTCATGATCTTAACATGTAAAATAGATCATAAATGCATCAATTGAAATTATTCGAATTACAGAAATACAAATCGTAAACTCCGAGCTGTTCGTCGACGGCTTTATCTTTTCCCTTCCTTTTTGAGGAATCTGGGTTGATGTTAGCTATGGATTAACATAAACACACAAAACCATCAATACACAATTAATTTCATACTCGATTGCAAATTTATACCATTTTCACATTTTATTCAATTTAGTCCCTAAATTCGGGACTAACATAACTTTCATTTTAGAACTCCAAATTTGAATATGATTTCACTGTAGTTTATTTAGGACCTTCTATTTCTCATTTCTATAGAAAGTTTCAGAATTTATGCATTTTAGCCCCTATTGTACAGACTATCAATTAACTTCACAATTTAGTCCTTTTTCACCTATAAGCTTAAAATCTATCAATTTAATACTTAAAACTTCAAGAAATCAACAATGGAAACTTTCTAAAATTGTATCAGATTATCAAATTGATATATGGGCTAGTTAAATCAAGCTCCCTTAATCTCAAAAACATAAAAGGTACAAGAAAAGGATTGAATTGAACTTACATAAATTTGGTTGAAAGCTTCAAAAATTTGTAGGTTTTCTTTCTCTTTTTGCTTCGAGTAAGAACTAGGAAGACAATGAATATGGTGATTTCCATCCACTTTCCTATATTATGTTTATTTTATAAAGTTATTTACTTTTTGCTTATTTAATTAAACCTTATTTTTAGTTAATTAATATTCAATTAATCCTTACCGTCCAATTATGGTCTAATTGTTATTCAATTATGGTCTAATTGTTATTTTAGACCTTTGGTTAATTGCAATTTAAGTCCTCAATTCATTTCCTAAATAAAAAATCTATAATGCTTAGAATTTTACAATTTAGTCCCTAAACCTTAATTAATCATTAATTCGATGAAATTGTTTATTCAAAATTCAATTCCCCTATAAAATAACTTTGTAAATATTTACGAGCTCATTTTATAGAAATAGAGTCTCAAAATTGTATTCTCTAACACCACTGACTTTGAGATCATTACATTAGATGTATCAACTCGCTTCCAAAAGGCTCAGGAGGGCTCAGTCTTTTTATCAAGGCCCATGGCTTGGTACACCATTTTCACACATTCAGTTCGACCGACAAATTCTTTTAGCTTGTGTGATACTAACTGAACCCTCATCTCATTACGCAATCCCCAAATGAATCACTTACAAATCTCTTCTTCAAACAGAATTAATTCTAAAGCATACTTGCTAAGCTGCAAAAATTCTTATCCACAATCGACCACCAACATATCACCTTGTCTCGGGATTATAAATTCTTTTTTTGTCTTCCAATTAGAACTCACCGACATACTTCTTATAAAATTCAAACTGGAAGAAAGTGATTTGGTCAGCTGGCACGTGTTAGGTAACTGTCAACCACAATTGATACGCCTTTTTTTTCAATAGAGACATATTGCAATTGACACACTTGTGTAGAGAGCATTCCAGCTGTTGTAATACTTGACCCGTCAATCCAAGCCAAGCCTCGGCTGAAAAGGGGTCCACCCCTTTCAACCCTTAGAATTCAACTGCCCTATATTTACATAACTCTTTTATCATAGCTTACTGAGTTGTGGCTACTGGTGCGACTTGTAGAGAAGCTCTTGCCATCCGCTAAAGAACTTCTGCAATGGTGCAAATATTCTCACTATCCTAACCTTCCTAACAAGCTCTATTAGCCCTATTCTCTCGATGAAAAACTGGATTTTATAATCAGCATCATTTCTTAGTTCTTCAGATATTTTTAGCTACAAAACAAAAAAAAATTATAATCAACATCTAATTCTTGACTTAGACTTGACTCGACCATAGAATGTACCTCTAGACTCAATTTTAAGCTTGATTTAGTCCAAGATTTGACTAAACCTATAGCTATGATACCACTAAATGTAACACTCGATACCCGAATTGATTGCCAGGTTTGAGCTACAAGGTGCCACATTCATTGCTGGAACAACTAGACCGCTTCAGGATGTACTAATGTCCAGAGTGTGAATACTGCAATAAAATATAAAAATACCAGGTGGTATCTGCAAGTATACGGGTCAAGTTGTAATATAGTTTTACAACAAAGTTGACGAGTACTTCGAGGATCATACCCAAGGGATGTGAGTGCTAGATCAATTCTAACCTAAACACTAAAAAAGCTAATTAGTAATTTAAATCAGCTATAGTACGAGAACATAATAAAAAGGTTTTTAAGGTTTCTATAATGATAAAATAAAATAACATAAAATAAAATTCAAGAGATAGAAGAGAAAAATGAATCACATATTGATTATGGGTGATTAGCTCGCTTCAGTGATCCCCATCAACCGTCATTTCGAGTTCCTCGTCAATCAACTAGTCACTACCCTAGTAGGCTCTTTCGATCTTCCACTAACATAATAAGTTAGCAAGGACTACTTATCTTTTGACCTCACAATCCAAACTGGCTTAGGGTGAATGTGTTCATGGATGGACTGTAACGCCCCAAAAATCTAAGTCTTTAATTTTTGCATGTTTCGACACAACTACTTGTTTGCTTCAGTGGTTAAGTGATTTGGGTGTGTTTGGGAGTGTTTGAGAAGCATGTATTCAAGTCTTGGTTTCTACAGAATTTTTAGTTTTGCTCTTGTATGAAACTGAACATTGGCTTATTGGCCTTATAAGTAATAGTGTTGGTTTTATGACACAAAAAGAGCTTGTGGTTTAGTGGCAATGTGGCGTGTTCTGTAACTGTAAGGTCTGAGGTTCAAGTCTTGGGTTGTGCAATGGAGTATTTTATTTTGCTTCTTGAGCTGTGTAGGTAGTGGAGTTGGACTGAAACACAGCTAAGGGAAGTTTGAATGGAATTTGAATGGAGTTGTTGGTGGAGTAAATCAATGAGGGATAAGGGGAGAGATATATTAGGAGAAAATCAAGGAATTCGATTAGGAGGGGGTGTATGTACCGTTTGGGGTAATTCAGGCCTTGAGAATTTGGCTCGGGGGAAAAGGTTGTTGTTTTCGGCATTTGGAAGAACTTTTTGGGGTACTATCTGCCAAATTTGGTCTCTAGGTACTAAAGATATTCGGTTTTGGGTGCTGAACTTTGCCAAGTTTTAGGAAGTACCTCTCGGGTTGTCCTCTTCTGCTCTTTTCTTTCCTCTTTCCCCTTTCCTCTTGTTACCGAATCCTCCATTCTCTCTCTTTCTCTTTTCTCTTCTCTGCTGGCTAAATCTTCTTTCTCTTCTCTTATTCTTCTTTGGCCAAATATCCTTCTATTTCTGTCTTTGATTTCTACCTCCTATTATTTCCTTTTTGATCGAGATCTATCTCCCTTTATTATCTGTGGCTCAGCCATATATCACTTTTCTCTGATGGTTCGAACTCCTCGAGGATTGCAGGAGTATCAAGTAATACCAAGTTGCTGAAACCTTTCTCTCTTCTTTCGATCTAAGGTAGGTATGTGGGCTAGCATTCAAGATGTAAGCCGAATGCTTGCTTTATTTCTGTAAGTTATCATGAAGTGGATTTAGACCACATGATTAAAAAATTTTGTTTAATAAATCCATTTGCAATGAAGATTTTCGTCAAGAAGATTGTAGTCAACCTTCATCAGTGGTATAAGTAGGCTAAGCCACTTTTGACAGTCGAGGCAAGTATTAATGTAGTTTTGGTTAAGGATGTAAAGGAAGGAGATTAACCCTATTGATTAGTGACTAATGGAAAACTTGTATGAATGTAGATTTTGGGTGCTCGTGGATCTTGGTGCGTTCTCACAATTACAATCAGCTGTGTAGACACTCTGCTATAACTATTAGACAACAAAAGCCGAAAAGCCGAAAGTACAACATTTGAGACCACATGAGCGTGCGATCGCTCATATGGTAATCCAAATCCTCAAATCATGGGTGATAGACTGTAGAGGCCTCCATGAGCAATTCCGTAGGCGTAGGCTGTAATGGGCCACGTTGGGTCGAAATGGGCCATTTGGGACCAATGGGCTCGTTGGCCCTCATGGTTGAAAACCATGATTTGTGACAAACATTGAATTGGGCTACGTAGAACTATAGCCGTGGCAAATTCTAGGCTGAACGGGCCACACTAGCATGTAGGCCCATTTGGGCTGTGTAATGGACCTTGGGCTCATTTACACTGTTATGACCATTTAGGTTACTTGGGTCGCTCGAGGCGACTACGGACCTTTTGAGCGGTCAATAAATGACCAAAATATCCCCATAGGGTAAAATGATCGAAATACCCCCATAGGGTAAAATGATCGAAATACCCTCATAAGGTTAAATGATCGAAATACCCTCATAGGGTAAAATGACCAAAATATCCCTATTGGGTAAAATGATCGAAATACCCCCATAGGGTAAAATGATCAAAATACCCCCATAGGGTAAAATGATCAAAATACCCCCATAGGGTAAAATGATCGAAATACCCCCATAGGGTAAAATGACTGAAATACCCCCATAGGGTAAAATGACTATTATACCTCTAGGAGATGAAATGACCGTTATGGCCTTATATTATGTATGGCTAATTTGTCTATGATATATATATGACTGTTACTGTGTATGATGTTTTGCATACACGTATGATTTATGACATGACATACTACATGGGGTTGGGATAATGATATGGGGGAGTGTACTAAACTGGTGGCTTTGCCACATATACTGTTACTGGCAGCTTCGCTGCGATACTATTACTGAAAGCTTTACTGTGATATTGGTGTGTTGGTGGTACGGAGTGGTGTGTTGGTTGGATTGGGATGGGTTGCATTATGGCACTGTATTGTTATTGTATTGGGCTAATGCCCACACTATTATGGTATGGGGCTAAAGCTCACACTGTTACTGTATCGGGCTAGTCCCACACTGTACTGATACTGAATAGGGCTCGAGCCCAGACTGTTACTGCATGTTGTATGCTGACTGTTTGGTAGAGGATTACACACTAAGTTTCGTAAACTCACCCTATTCTTTTAACTGTGTAGGTAATCCCTAGCCATAGGCGATTCAGTGCTGCGAGGGACTTGGAGGTGGCCACACAACTACTGTTGTTTACACTTGCTTTTATTTTTATTCAATTTATAAGTTGGGTTTTGTTTTTGTAATAAGACCTTTAAGTTGGTTTAAATTTTTAACTGGGATTTTACTTATATGTTTTAAACTGCTAGATAGGAGAAGATGATTTTTTTTTAAAATAATTACTAATTTCAAAGACACGAGTTTTGAACAATGGAATTTAAAGAAATAAAACTTCGGCGATTTTAGACTAACTTATTAAAACAATATCAAATAACAAGACAAACATTTTGTCTAGTTGATTTGTTAGATAATTAATAAAGGGGTTTATTTTAAGCTTAGAAACAATTTTTTACCAATGAGTTAAATTTTTGAAAGACAATTCAGTGTGACACGTCAAATTCGTCCATAACGTCTATGCTGGGTTTCGGGTGTTACATGGACAATACCAATTTTGGATTAATTACCACCTTGATGATTTCCTAGGGTTGCTAGGCCTAAGGTTTGTATCACGTTCTTCCTTTTCCAAATAGTTTATCCGTTGAGTAACCCTGCAAAACAGTTAATAGATCATACCTCCACTCGTTAATCCTCCATAGGAGGATTAGTTCCTTATGGCTTTCATAAACAATATGGAATAGATGAAAAGAGAAAACATGATAAATCGATTAAAGTGTAGAGTTTAAGAAAATGCCTGCTTTGTATTAAAGATGGAAATGAATCCATGGAGTTTGATGATCTCCACAAATTAGATCTCTTGAAAACAAAGAACAACTGAAAATAAATTCGAAAAACCTAAGAAAGAAAGAAAACTAAACTAAATTTAAAAGAGAGAATCTAGACTAATTCCATGATGTCCATAACATGTGCCAAAAGAGCCTATTTATAGATTATAAGTGGTCTTCATCCTTAACCCTAAGTTAGTTGACGTTCTAGAGCTTTAAGTTTGATTGTGCCCCCAAAACGCTCCTGTTTCATGTTTATCTCTTGTCTAGAGTCGATGTCGCGACACATCAGGACCTGTGTCGCGACATTGCAGATAGTGTACTCCTTTTGGGATATCTTTAAGGGTATGTCGTGACACTCTTGGTCTGTGTCGCAACATTGAAGGTAGTCTTGAGCTTTCTCCATTATGCTCCATATGTTACGACATCGGACATCGCGTGCTGAAACGTAGCGACTAGTATCAATTTAGTATGTCTTCTAAAGGTCTCCTACACACTCACAAAGTGCGTTAGCTCACCCTTAGGCCTCATTCGACCCTTAAGTTCAATAAAAAAACTCAATTTGCAAATTTTATTAACTAAGTGGAAATTTTAAGAAAATATAATTAAAACTTAGTAAAACACTTATCTTCAAGCTCTTAAAGTGTGAAAATTAGTTTAATCTGCTACACTAAAAATTAGTTTAATCTGCTACACCGAATTATGGCAGATCAAACTCCCCCACACTTAATTTATTGCTTGTCCTCAAGCAACACAAACATAAGCAAGAAATAAAAGTGACGACCCTTGATAAAATATGATACAAGTATTGACTTCGGAGCACATGACTTAGGCATTTCACATTCACTAACGACTTTAACATGATGAATAATTGATTTACCACATTTGAATACAAAAATCTAAGTTCAGTATGTTACAAAGTATACAAGCATTAAGGGTCTCACATGTAGGTATCCATCAATAAATCGTACAAGTAGTTTGATTATCTGAGCAGAATACAAATAGTTGTTTACGCGTATGTTTAGTATAATGTCCATTTATGTATAAGGATATTTAGGTCACATAGGACTTTTCGGCTTGTAACGTTTTGAGGCTTAGGATAGGTATGAAGTTAAAAAATAGTAAGCATCAAGAGGGTTACAAACACAAAAATAGTTTGGCACATCATATCGGTCATTATTCTTCCTCCTTAGTAACCCTTACCCACTCACTGCTTTTCTTCTCCTTCTTTCACCTTCCTTGTCTCCCTACATAGGAAATCATAGCATAATATAATAACTACGGGTAACCTACGAGTTTCTAAGCACTAATGAACGAGTTTTTTTATGATTGTAACTTTGTCACTTTCTTTTTTAGCTTATGTAACACCCCTAACCTGTATACGTCGTCAGAATAGGGTTACGAAGCATTACCGTACAAACTAAACATTAAACATACATTTCATTCATTGGCATAGACATGATATAAACCATTCATGCATATACATATCATCCCTAAATCGAGCCCTCAAGGCCCTAGAAAAAAAAGTTAGAAAAATTAGACTCAGGGGCCACACAGCCAAGTGGCCAGGTTGTGTGCCTCACATAGCTGAGACACACGCCCGTGTCTCAGGCCGTGTAACTTTCTGAGTTTGGTTACATGGTCAAGGCAAAAGCCCGTGGCCTAGGCTGTGTAACTCTCGAAATAGCCACACACGCCTGTATGTCAGGCTGTGTCACCTGGTTGTGTGTCACACACGGCTGAGTCACATACCCGTGTCTCAAGCCATGTGGACATGAATTTGGCAACAATCAAGCACTTTCCATTACCAAATCAAGCTTGTACCTAAAAGTATTTTGTGCATACAATCAAAGCATCGAAACCTCACCAAAACATGCATGAAATGACCAATTCAATAGACCAAATTCATTCAACCAATATGTCGTACAATGCACCTCAAATGCATTCATTCAAATCTTATTTGAACATGTATACGTTACCACATTTCAATCATGCACATCAAGTCCAATACCTTTTCAAAACATACCATATTAGTCATTGAAACATTCATTACCATTTCCACATTAACACATACTAATCAGGCATCAAAAGTACCAAGATGACACAAACCAATTAACATCACATGGTGCCAAAACAACTTATACATGCCAAAATCATCAACCAACATTCAACTAACATCAAACACAAGTCCACCTATACATGACACTATAATATTGGCCAAAACATCAAAAACTACCAAAATTTATGCTAGATAGTGTGATAGATCTCCGACGAGCTCCTAAATTGATCGAGCTTCCGATTATCTATAAAACATAGGAAAGAAAACTACGTAAGCACGTAAACCTTAGTAAGTTCGTAAAATATGAAACATAACTTACCATTTCATTAATTAACACAAGTATAAGCATAATGTAATCCAACCACAAGCTTGGCTCAAGCCTAAGCACCATCATCAATACACAAGTTAGGGCATTCATACATAACTCAATTGAATTTAACATATGGTAATTCATTTCCATGGAACATGCATCATTTGATTCATTCTTCATTTTCATTTTCTGAACATAAACATACTTCCATTTGGAAGCTTATATTTCAATCATTTTCATAAATACCTGATATAGTTCATTTTGAACACTTACCATTCCTGTCCTTTTTATGCCCATTGAACCACTTAGAATATCATCGGGTACTCAGGAAAGTTCACATGAAGTGTGCTAAAACATATAACTCTAACATTTCCTTTCCATCGTGCTCACACGAGCTGTGCATAGGCTTGCTCACACAAGCTGTGGGTTGAAATGTAAGCTACACGATGCTGCTCACACAAGCTCACTTATATGACAATTAACATAATAACATATAGTCAAAAATAAAATTTAAACGATATTTATTCATACGAACTTACCTCGACGACCAGGGCATAAAAACGAGATCGAATAATCCGAGGCTTTAGCTTTTCCTTGATCTAGATCCATACGTGGTTTATCTTGATCTAAATAGAAAAATTCTTTCCATTTAATACTTCTATTATTTAATTCAGTCCATTTTTCATATTTTTGCATAATTATTATTTTACCCCTAACATTTTAACTTTTTCACAATTTAGTCCTTAATTCCATAAATTGAATATTAAACATTTTCATCCCTCATTCAAGCTAACCGATTTTATTAAGTACCTATATCGACTTATAAAGACCATCATTTCATGAATTTAACTTGAAATTTTACTACTTTTACAAATAAGTCCCTAAATGTCATTTTTATAAAAAAATCACATTATAAAACTTGTTTATTTATCAACAAGGACTCATAATCTTTCATTAAACATCAAGAATCATGCCAGAAAATTTATGGCAAAACCCTAAATCTTTAATAGTTTTGCAAATCAATCCTCCGGCTAGCTAGGTTAAGCTACAACGATCCCGAAAACATAAAGATCATTAAAAGTGGGCTTGAAAAACCTACCATGCATTAATAACTTCCATGTTTGAAACCTAGCAAGCTTCCATGGCCATTTCCGATTAATTTTTCAAATTAATAAGATGATACCATCTTTTTCTTTACTTTTGTTTTATGATTTAATTACCCCCTTTTTTACTATTTTACCCTTTAAAAACATTAATAATTTCAATAAAACCTTACCATAAACATCCACTAACAACATAAATGGTATAATTACAATCTAAGTCCTCTTACGTTAAATTTTCATATCCATTTGACACATTTGACAAATGGAACTCTACTTTTGTACTTTTTACGATTTAGTCCTTTTCACTTAATTAAGCATGCAATCGTCAAAATTTCTTAACGAAATTTTTATACGACCTTACTAAAATCTCATAGGAATTAAAATAATAAAAAAATAATAATAATTTACTTGTTGGATTTGTGGTTCCAAAACCACTATTCTAATTTCACTGAAAATAGGTTGTTACAACTTAACTCACTCAAGAATGTTTTGTTTCTTTTCAAGAACTTTTTTCTACTCGTATTATTTTTTTTCTTTTTAAATAATTTTTCTTTTGTTTTGCACTTTCAGGCTAACCTATAGTTCTTATATCACACCAATATTTCCTATTTCACTCTTTTTTTACAAACTTTGTCATGATGATTTACTTAACCCTCAATACGTATCGCCAGACATCTATAGTTAGGCAGTGCAGGACTAAAGAAAATAAGGTAAATACAAATTAACATTTTTAGGCTTAATTTTTGTAATGAGGTTCATCAAGAAGTGTCAACAAGCTCAAAAGTTGGTACTAAAGGTGAAATACAAATAGATCAGATTTTTGGCTCTAGATGTGTTTCAAACAATGCCTTAGGTCATCCCTGAATATCTCAATATGCACAAATTTAATCAGCCAAACAAACTCAAATTCAAAAATTTATCATTCATACTAGCATACTCATTTTCTTGTATTTTCTATATCATTTGGTACAATTTATTGCTTAATGCTTATTTACAGTGTAACATATAGAACTTAGTAGTATAATAATAAAAAATTTCAAATCATCTACCATCATGTCAAATTTATTTGTAAACACATGCAACCTATGTACATGCTCTTAACTAATCACTTATATTTCTACAAGCTCAAGTGCACAAAAGAAAAGAAGAAGGTAGAAATTGATAACAAATAAACAAATTTTCTATGTTACCCCCCACACTTTAGTTGACATATTGTCCTCAATGTGTAGCTCATAAACAGATAAGGGAACCAAGTTACCTAATTGATCGTGGTAGCTCCAACTACTAATGGTGGGTGGTTCCTCCTTGGTTCGTGTAAAGCTCGAATTGTTTGTATCTCATTCGTGTTGGGTTCCTACATAAAAAATTTGAACAAACTACAAAAGAAAAAGTTTTATATATATTCCTAATCCTAAAAATAGAATTACATCATCCCTAAGGTAATTAATACAATCCATAAAATAACTATTCAATTTAGTAATGAAAAATACAAATCCCTAATAAGAAACACATTCAATTTTCCTAAGTTCATCTACTCCTAAAACTAAAATCCTACTAGAGTAACTCTAAATATTAGTCCTCATCTTCCTGAAATCCTTTTTTTCTCCTTTCCATTTTTTTGTTTCATTTGTAGAAGAACAAATTTCTTGAATAAATCATCACCAAGTACTTTCCTTAGGGGATTCATGGTTTTATCCATTCACTCGATAGGTACTCTTGCCCTTTTACACAGTTCGATAATTAGATGAGGGAAAAATATTCCATTTCCTATATTCCTTGTGTAGTCAACCATATTCTTGTACATCCATATGTTATGATGGCTTGAATTGGGATAATCTCGGACATTTTTCTTATAGGTCATATTCTCGAACAGATAAATTTCATCCACATCTTGGTTTTTGGTGTCATTAGCTCTTGATTGAATGTTTCAACTATTGTTGTTCCCATTCGATATGTCTAAATCTCTTTCCCTTCCATTAGAAATCACTATAATAATATGACACATCACAACATTAGAAAATAATCATTTAAGTTACCGAAACATTAACCCCTCTGAATTTCACAAAAGAACGCATTTCGTAGAATGGTCTGGTTGCTTCCCTTTGTTTTAATGCTAGATAAAATTCTTGCTCCATAGGAATTATTATAAGCTCTTCACATGACAAACAAAATTTTGTCTATTCTCTTTCAATTGCATTCTCCCATATTCCTTTGCAATTCCTCTTTGGAGGATCAAATCCCTACTCTTGACTAAATGTATACAACTGTAGTTGTTGCAAGTATTTATCCATGTCGCCTTCTTAGAACTCAACAGTTGGTCTTGAAGCGCTTACACTAAAACTGGCCATTTGATAACTTGTTCTTGCTGAAATTCCCTGCAAAATCTATTATACCTGCAATTTAATTTTTTTCTTTTCTTTTTCCTTTCTTTGTTGGTGATAAAAGAGAGTAGTAATGTGGTTTATTTGTATATTAGAAGGAAAGAATAAATTATTTAAGATTTATAGTTCATTTCTACTAAAGAGTTCAATAATAAGGATCCTAATGTAATTAAACTACCAAAAATGTCAGCAATTATTATTAACTCAGAAAACAGAGTTACGCAGTGGTGTCGCGACATACAGGCTAAATTCCCCTATATTTTGTGAAATCAACACCTTGGTCTTTTTCATCATCATCACTCTTTTCGTTTTTTAATTTTCCCTTGTGTCCCTATAAATCCCATAGAGCGCTACAGTACAACATCTATTCATCAACTACTATATTGATCATTCCTCCAAAATAATGTTTTACTCTTTGGCCATTTACCAGAAAAGTTGCCCCCCTTTTTCCAATCAACTCTATTGTACCATGAGGAGTTACCTGGTGTATAGTGTATGGACCTGTCCAGCTTAATTTCAGTTTGCCAGGGAATAATTTTAATCTTGAGTTGAATAATAGAACTTTCTGTCCAGGTAGAAATTTGTGCATTCTAATCTTCTCATCTTGTCGAAGTCTACTCCTCTCCTTATACATTTTAGTGTTTTCATAGGCTATAAAACAGAATTCTTCCAATTCCTGGAGTTGAAATAATCTTTCTTTCTTGGCTACCTCCAAGTCCAGATTTAATTCTTTGATTGCCCAATATACCTTCTTTTCTAATTCAATTGGTAAGTGGCAGTTCTTACTGTAAACTAGTTTATATGGAGGCATATCTAAAGGAGTCTTATATGCTATTCTATATACCCACAATGCATCGTCTAACTTTGCTGCCCAATCCTTTCAACTTGGGTTTACTATTTTCTCTAAAAATTTATTTTATTTCTCGATTGGACACTTCCATTTTCCCATTAGCTTGTGGGTGATAGGCGGTCGTCATTTTGTGTCTTACACTATATTTAGCTAAGGCTACTTCAAACTGCTTATTACAAAAATGAGATCCTTCGTCACTGACCAACGCACATAGTATACCAAATCTAGGAAATATGTTCTTCCTCGGGAATCTCACTACTAATATTGTATCATTGGCAGGTAAAAAGACAACTTCAACCCACTTCGAGACATAATCTACAACCAAAATAAGGTATTGATTCCCAAAAGAACTTGGAAAAGGTCCCATGAAATCAATCCCCCACACATCAAATACTTCTGCCTTAATTATCCATATTTGCAGTATTTCATCCCTTTTTCATATATTCCCAGTTCACTAACATCTATCACACCCCTGTATGAATTCATAGGCGTCCCTATTCATAATTGGCCAATAAAATCCTGATTGTAGCACTTTTTGGATTGTCCTTTTTTCCATCGAAATGACCTCCGCGTGGAAATGTATGGCATCTTTGTAAAATTTCATATATCTCTTCCTTCGCTACACATCTCCAAACCAATTGATCTTTACATTGCCAAAACACGTATTGTTCCTCCCAAAACGTAATTTTTTGATTCATGGGCTATCCTATTTTTCTGTTGCCAAGATGCCTGAGCGAGAAAGACCCCTCTTACAATATAATCGACATAGTCTACATACCATGGTGTTATATTCTTGCAAATAATTGTTCATCTACGACAGTCTCTTTAATTTCTTCACTATTCTCTACTTTTAAATTATTCTTGATTCTAGATAAATGACCTACAATCTGGTTCTCAGTCCCCTTCCTATACATTATCCATAAATCAAATTCTTGAAGCACTAACACCTATCTCATTAGCCTGGCTTTTGTCCCTTTTTTCTTCATCACATATTTCAATGCAAAATGTTCAGTATGTACTCTATTCGCCATTAAGTAGGGTCAAAATTTTTCACAGGCGAACACTATCCCCAGCATCATTTTTTTAGTTGTAGCGTAGTTGCATTGTGTTAGATTTAATGTTTTGCTTTAATAGTTAATAGCCCCAAATATATTATTCTGCTTTTGTCCCAAAAATGCACCTATTGCATAATCACTACCATCACACATAATAATAAAATGTTCTAACTAGTTAAGGGTGATGATTATTGGAGCATTAGTTGCTCCTTACTCTGCCTCCACCAATCAAGTTGGGATGCCATGTGATCAATTTCTTGCTCAACACTATCTCCTTATTCTATTTCGTAATCATTTGATTCTTTTATAATTAACTCAAACTAGTTACATTCTTGCTCTTTTCCATTTTTTATGTTTCAGTCCTTTAGTTTCTTCTTCATGGTGTTCTTCCTAGGTAGATTCATTAATGCTAAATTTCTCCAATATTTCCATAACTTCCTCCTGGGTTTTAGTCCAAATACTTCTACCAGTCATAATGTCAAATTTCTGTCTATTCTGATTGCCCAACCCATAATAAAAATGTTGTATCTGAACTGTAAAATGTATACTCCCTCCTAGTATGGATCTGAAAATTGTTTTAAATCTTACGCACGTCTGTCCCATTGTTTTAGTAATATTTTGCTTCAAATAAAATAATTGTGTATAAGTACTTAGTACCTTAGACATGGGTACTTCTCAGCGAAGAAATAGCTACACAAACTCAGTCCAGGTGGTTATGGTGCCTGGAGAAAGTGTTTCTAACCACTCTTTTGCCTTCCCATCTAGTGCAAATAGGATTAATAACAATTTGATAGCATCTGGTGGAACACCTGTGTAAGTGATAGTACTGCATATATGATCAAATCTCCGCAAAAATGCTATAGGGTCCTTAGTTTTTCAACCGGTAAACCAAACATTTTTAGAAATTCATGTTAGTAAAGAATGATTTAGTTTAAAATGTGAGTTCTGAATGATAGGATGTGAAATACTTGGTCAAAAATAGTCTATATCAAACAATGTTCCCAACACTTGCATGATGTTAGTAATTTAACTTACAGCTAAATAAATCGTATCTATGATCTAAGATTTCCTAATTATTATTTTAAAAGTGCAAAAATAAAAATAATACTAGTGACATTGCCTCCCCAGCAATAGCACCAACAACTTGATCGCCTGTGGACATACTGCAATAAAATATAGAAATATCAGGCGGTATCCGTAAGTGTACGGGTCGAGTTGTAATATAGTTTTACAATGAAGTAGGCGAGTACTTCGAGGATCATACCCAAGGGAGGCGAGTGGTAGATCAATTTTAACCTAAACACTAAAAGATATAATTAGTAATCTAAATAAGTTATAGTACGAGAACATACTAAAAGGGTTTTTAAGGTTTCTATAATGATAAAATAAAATAACATAAAATAAAATTCAAGTGATAGAAGAGTAAAATGAATCAAATATTGATTATGAGTTATTAGCTCGCTTCAGTGATCCCTATCACCCCAAAACTACTGCATCCTGCTTCTTTCGAGAGCTAGAATTAAAGATATCATTCTAAGTCTTTGTATGTCTACAAGTCTCAAGAAAAATACCTAAAAATATTCTTCCTTACTCTGTACAGGTCACAACTCTATATTTAGGGTGCTACAAGTATTTGCTCCAGTGCTCGCTCGTATCATTCGGTTATGATCCAACTTATTTAACCTTTTTAGAAATAAATCAAATCTATTGATATACTATGCATTCATCTATGTCTAAAGCTTGCATACAAATATTCAGAATAATTCAAACCGAATAAAACAGTAGATCTACTCAAAATATCACCATGATCATTAAATGTATTGTAACGTTGGGATTTGTGCAAGTGTACACAGTCATTATCAAGTAATAAGTAAGTATCGAGTTATCGTCTCCACAGGGATTTTATTTGTGCTAAGTCACTTAATTTGTAAAATTATATTAACAATTTGATAAATTAAAACATAATATAGCTGAGAAATGGTGATTAAAATATATTAAACTAAATGCAATGATCCCTAATGCAAATTATCCTAAGTATGCAAACTTTAAGAATGAAATAGATTTTAGTAAAATTAAACACAATTTGCAACAATTATAACATAAATAAACTAGGATAATTACTTTAAGTAAACTCAATTTATTATCAACATGCTTAATAATATTCGGAAAAACATTCCATGGCAACTCGATCTTTCATGAGTTTGGAAACCACATTAGGTCCTTTCGGAATCCTTTACTTAATACATACTCATTTTACTTATCCTTATTTACTAAGGGTTTCTTAGCATTCGTGTGAGGTAACTGGGACGTGTTAGGTTTGAAACAATGTAATCACACAAATCTAAAAACTATGCAGATAACAGAGCTTCGTTAGAGTTTTTATGCAACCTACAATTCAATCGGGTTAGGATCTAAATTGAGCATGCACATTTCAATTATGCGTCCATTAGCCGTCGTCTGGTTAGGATCGCTCAGCTAATTCAGGTGCATTTCAATCATGTATGAACGAAATACATACTTGATTTTAATTGAAAACATGATCGATTGAGGCTCAAACATTATAAGCATGAATCAAATAAATATTATTTAATCAAAATAATCATCCTAGCTTAATAAAATTAAGCTATCATTTTTGTAAACAAGAACAAAAAACACATAGCAAACATCTTTAAATTAAATTTAAAGAAATGAAAGATTAAACTCAATTCAGAGTGGCTGTCACCTAAGACTCTGACTGACGAGGCTCCTTCGCTTCTTTGCGTTGCTCCTTTGCTGATGGCTCTCCAAGGTGGCCGACCAAGGGTTATTTAATAGGCTTAATTGCTAAAATTCTTATGCAAGGATGATGAAGGGGAAAGATAGCTAAAAGAGTTGAGAGAATGATGAATGAGTGAGAGATGATGGGATAAGGGATGATTGAAAAAGTGAGAAATAAGCTCTTATTTATAAGTGAGGCAAGAAAGCTAGTTTGCTAAAAATAAGAGTGTCCATCCTTTGAAACTTCCTCCAAGAGTGGCCAGCCATGAATTGAGGAAAGGTAGCTGATTTTTCCTTGATTTTTGGTTAATTTGAGTGCCACAACAACTGAAGACTAAGACTCGATCATCAGTAAATCTTTGGGAAAATCTCTGGTTTCTTTAACTCTTCAAGGACTTTGTATAATTAAACCAAAAAATGGTTTATGACATCCATGTGCAGCCAAAAATTGGGTTGACTTGGTCCCCAATTTGGACGGTTTTGCAATTAGAAAAAAACTCTCAGACCTGTCCAAAAATAGTAAATAGTTTAGAGGACCAAATAATATAATTTAACCACTTTAATTAATCAATTTAGTTAATTAATTAAAACCCAATTTATTAATGAATTATTCAATATAACTTTATATTTTATTATTTAATTTAATCATGCATGGCTCACTTTATAGCTTAAAAATATAATATGCTCAAATTAATATAAAATAAGCCATTTTATGCATGAAAACTACATAATAAAGTATAAAATCACATTTTAATAATTTCTATGTCCTAATTTCATATTTTCGCATATTTCATTAATTTATTAAAAAATTACTTGGTTTTAACAATAAATTTAAGTAAAAAGGTAATGAATTATATAGGAAAAATCCTATATATTTTTCAGTTTACATGTATCAAGATAGATCCAGTAATTCCAACCCAAATGAAATTAGCTCATAGGTTGGGATTTAAAATCCAAAATCAGAATAACATTCAACACCATTGTTAACAGTTTAGAAATCACAAAAATTAATTAACTGTTGTGCGGAAGCGTGTAAAAGAGTAAAATTATTGTACTAAAAAATCACATTAAGTTCAATTCCCAGGAAAGAGAGGTGGATCGCAAGGATCGCTTAAGTACCAGGTCTTTCCTAGCCAGAATATCCCTCAATCGTAATTTAATAGCACAATAAATCACTACAATCACACACACAATTCATGCAGAATAATACAATAAAGAACACAAGAATTTAACGAGGTTCAGCAAATTTTGCCTACGTCCTCGGGCACTACCAAATATATTTCACTCCAAAATACAAGTGAGAATTTACAAAGAGAGAGAGAGAAAACAATGCCCTAAGTAGAGAATGGCAAGTTTGAGCTACAGAATGAGAGATGGTTATGCCTATTTATAGTTGAGGTTCAGGGATCAACTTGCAAAGTCACTTTACAATTAGGGACCATATATTGCAAATATTCAGATTTTATTATGCCAATATCTCGATACCCATATCTTTGACTTTCCAATATTTGATACCCATATCTTTGACTTTCCAATATTTGATACCCATATCTTTGACTTTCTATTATTTGATACCCATATCTTTGATTTTCCATAAATATGGATAATTCCCAATAATCTCCACCTTGAAGATTTGATTCGAGTAATCTTATCTTCACACAATTCTCTCTGCCTTTGTCAACAACACTTGATAGTGCCTTCTTCAACTGTTAAACATGCAGAATATTGATCAAGTTCAAACAATGTTCGAACTTGATTGTTGTTACCACCTTGGTCATCATATCTGCGGGATTATCTGGAGTCTTAATCTTCTGAAGGTGAATTTTCCCCTCATCAATAATTTCCCGCACAAAGTGGAAACGTACATCGATATGCTTTGTACGTGCATGATAGACTTGATTCTTTGCTAAATGAATAGCACTTTGACTATCACAATACACATTAATATGCTCCTGGACCAATGCCAAGGTTTTAACCATACCTTGTAACCAAATAGCTTCCTTTACAGCCTCTGTTACAGCCATGTATTCAGCTTCTGTGGTTGACAACGCAACTGTAGACTGCAGTGTAGACTTCCAACTTATTGGTCCTCCAGCAAGAGTAAACACATAACTAGTGGTTGATCTTCGTTTGTCCAAATCACCGGCATAATCAGAATCAACGTACCCAACAACACCTTTACCAAGTGTAGTATCCTGCTTGAACAGTAATCCAATATCCATGGTCTTATGAATATACCGTAGAATCCATTTCACAGCTTGCCAATGTCCTTTTCCAGGATTATGCATATACCTGCTCACTATACTAACTGCCTGTGAAATGTCGGGTCTTGTACACACCATTGCATACATCAAGCTACCTACTGCATTAGAATACGGAACTTGTAACATGTATTCTTGTTCTGTATTTGTCGAAGGAGATAGTTGTGCAGAAAGCTTGAAATGAGAAGCCAACGGGGTACTTACAGCTTTAGTCTGCTCGTTCATGCCAAACTTCTGTAGTATCTTCTTTAAATATTGCTTCTGAGATAAACTAACTCTGCCATGAGCTCTATCCCTACATATTTCCATGCCAAGGATCTTCTTAGCTTCACCTAGATCTTTCATCTCAAACTCAAGGTTGAGTTGAGTCTTCAATCTCTCAATTTCAACTTTACTCTTAGATGCTATCAACATATCATCAACATATAAGAGCAAGTATACGAAAAATCCTTCTTGTAGCTTCTGAAAATACACACAATGATCAAATTTACTTCTTGTATACCTATGCCCTTTCATGAACTGATCAAATCGCTTGTACCACTGCCTTGGAGATTGTTTCAATCCATAAAGCGACTTTGTCAGTTTGCAAACCCAATTTTCTTTATCAGCAACCTTGAATCCATCTGGCTAAGTCATATAGATTTCCTCTTCCAAATCACCGTGTAAAAATGCGGTCTTCACATCGAGCTGAACTAGTTCAAGATCATATTGCGCAACCAAGGCTAGCAAAATCCGAATAGACGAATGCTTCACAACTGGAGAAAATACTTCATTGTAGTCTATTCCTTCTTTCTGAGCGTAACCCTTTGCTACCAATCTAGCCTTGTATCGAACTTCATTTTTATCAGGAAATCCTTCCTTCTTTGCATATACCCATTTGCATCCAATTGCCTTCTTTCCTTTAGGTAGTGTCACCAACTCCCAAGTCCTATTTTTATGAAGAGACTGCATTTCTTCATTCATAGCTTGCTTCCACTTTACACTATCAGAGTTACTTCTTGCTTCTGTGTAAGTAGAAGGAACATCATCATCTGCAATTGGAAGTGCATAGGCCACCATATCATCAAAGCGAGCAGGCATACGAATCTCTCTTCTTGGCCTTCTATATGCAATTGAATCATGTTGTTGTAGAAGTTCTTGGGTCGAAACTTCTTCATCATTTGTTCCTTCAATATTAGCTGGATAATCATTAACCTTTTCAAGCTCCACCTGCTGCAAAGTGCCACTGGTTGTGTTATCCTTTTGTGAATCATTGTTCTTCATCATGGTTGATTCATCAAAAGTCACATCTCTACTGAAAATTATTTTCCTTGTATCAGGACACCAGAGACGGTATCCTTTTACTCCACCAGTTATACCCATGAATAATGCTTTCTTTGCTCTTGGGTCTAACTTAGATTCTTTTACATGATAATATGCAGTGGAACCAAAAATATGTAAAGAATCATAATCAATAGCAGGTTTACCAGCCCACCTCTCCATAGGAGTTTTTTCCATTTATTGCAGCTGATGGCAACCGATTAATTAGATGGCACGCATATGTAACTGCCTCAGCCCAAAATTCTTTGCCCAATCCAGCATTGGACAACATACATCGAACTTTCTCCAGTATAGTCTGATTCATACGTTCTGCCACCCCATTCTGTTGTGGTGTATCTCAAACAGTGAAGTGTCGTACAATATCTTCATCGTGACATACTTGTAGAAATGGATCATTCTTGTACTCAGTACCATTGTCTGATCGAAGTCGTTTGACTTTTCGACCAGCGTAGGTCTCCACCATCTTCTTCCATTTCAAAAATACATCCAAAACTTCATTTTTCCTTTTCATTAGATACACCCATACTTTTCTTGAATAATCATCAACAAAAGTAACAAAATAGTGATTACCTCCCAAAGAAGCCACTTTAGTAGGTCCCCACACATCACTGTGAACGTAGTCCAGAATTTCTTTTGTATTGTGAATTGCTGAACCAAATTTTATCCTCGTCTGCTTGCCCAGAACACAATGTTCACAGAATTCCAATTTGCAAGAATTTGCACCTTTCAACAAGCCTTGCTTCGCCAAACTCTGCAAAGCTTTTTCACCAGCATGTCCCAATCGCATATGCCATAACCTGGTAGCCTCTGAATCTGCATCTTTCGTAAAAGCTGTTGATGTTGATCCAATAACTGTACTTCCATTTAAATAGTATAGATTATTCCTTCTTGTGCCTTTCATCACCGTCAATACCCCAGCTACTACCTTTAGTAATCCATCTCTCAAAGTGATTGTGAGCCCTTTAGATTCTAGGACCCCTAATGAGATAAGATTTTTCTTCAAGCTAGGTATGTAGCGAACATCTGTCAAGACTTGAATTGAGCCGTCGTGATTCTTCAATTGGATTGTACCTACTCCCATTGTCTTACAAGCGCTATCATTGCCCATAAAAACAACTCCACCTTCTAGTTCTTTAAGACTAGAAAACCAGTCCTTATTAGGACACATATGGTAAGTACATCCCGAATCCAAAATCCACTCATCTGTATGACATGCCATTGCCATGCCAACCAAGCTAAAGTCTGACTCCTCATCATGCTCCGCTACACATGCATCAGAAATAGCTTTACCCTTTTGTAACTTAGGACAATTCTTTTTCCAATGCCCTTTCTCACGACAAAAAGCACATTCATCTTTGGCAGGTCTCCCTTTGGACTTACTCCTTCTACCAGATTTGTTGCTGCGCGAACGACTTCTTACTGTTAAGACTTCTGTAGTTGTATCTCTGTGATCTTTTTTATCTTTCTTTCGAGTCTCAGATCTATACAACGCACTACAGACTGCATCAAATGTGATTGTATCCTTCCCATGAAGCAATGTGGTGGTAAGATGATCATATTCATCAGGAAGAGAATTCAACAACAGTAATGCCTTGTCTTCATCTTCAAATTTCTCATCCAAATTTAGCAAGTCTGCTAAAATTTTATTGAATGAGTTCACATGGTCATTCATCGACATACCGGGTGCATACGTGAATCGATAAAGTTTCTTTTTCATATAAAGCCTATTTTCAAGACTTTTTGTTAGAAACTTTTCTTCCAGTGTATCCCACAACTTCTTCGCTGATGTCTCCCTCATGACAGAGTACTTCTGCTCTTTGGCCAAACATAGGCGAATTGTTCCACATGCCTGTCTATTGATCTTGGCCCACTCCTTGTCATCCATCTTGTCAGGTTTTTCTTCAAGGGCTATATCCAGCTCTTGCTGACATAAGACATCCAGGATCTCACATTGCCACATACCAAAATTATTGGTACCATCAAATTTCTCTACTTCAAATTTCGCATTGGTCACAGTAGTCTTTGACGATGACTTTTCCATTTTTTTCTCCTCAATCCCAACTACAGTACGTGAACAGTGCCGTGAACGATCGTATTCCCCAAGTACGAATCTAGCTCTGATACCAATTGTTGTGCAGAAGCGTGTAAAAGAGTAAAATTATTGTACTAAAAAATCACACTAAGTTCAATTCCCAGGAAAGAGAGGTGGATCGCAAGGATCGCTTAAGTACCAGGTCTTTCCTAGCCAGAATATCCCTCAATCGTAATTTAATAGCACAATAAATCACTACAATCACACACACAACTCATGCAGAATAATACAATAAAGAACACAAGAATTTAACGAGGTTCAGCAAATTTTGCCTACGTCCTCGAGCACTACCAAATATATTTCACTCCAAAATACAAGTGAGAATCTACAAAGAGAGAGAGAGAAAACAATGCCTTAAGTAGAGAATGGCAAGTTTGAGATACAGAATGAGAGATGGTTATGCCTATTTATAGTTGAGGTTCAGGGATCAACTTGCAAAGTCACTTTACAATTAGGGACCATATATTGCAAATATTCAGATTTTATTATGCCAATATCTCGATACCCATATCTTTGACTTTCCAATATTTGATACCCATATCTTTGACTTTCTATTATTTGATACCCATATCTTTGATTTTCCATAAATATGGATAATTCCCAATATTAACAGAATGAAGGTAGAACTGAAGGAAGCTTTCGCCACTCTAGCTTTCACTTCGATGCTGCTGAATCGTACAAGACCCAAGGCTAATTGCTCGTCTCATTCCTTGCGTCTCTGCTCTCCTTTTAAACTACTACCCTCTCATTTTCTCTAGAATTTCTCACGATTTTTCTAGAGAGAAATTTGCTCTCCCAATTCCCCTTTAAAAACCTCATGTAAATTCCCCTCCAAAATCTAATCTTCTCTTTCTTTTCTCTTCCCTCTTTTATAGGGTAGGTCCCCCTCTCTCAGCACACACCTTTCTCCCTCTGTTTCAGGTGGATTTATCTGGTACACATCCAGCTGGTTAAGAGTGATGAGGACTGATTGTTGCGTCAGCATTTTCTTGAAATTGCCATGGCATTTGTGTTGAATCCATCCAACCTTTTGCCATGGAAATATTTCACTTCCTTCATTCATTTCCTCTTTTCCTTCATCATTCCTACACCTACAGCATACAACAACCAATTCTCTTTTCAAGAGTAAAAGTAACATGAAATGACATTTAAGGCACAATCCAAGCGTTATTATGTAATGTTCTAAAAATAACCTAAATTTGCAACTATATCTTATTAAGTATAGGCATTTAATCAAGCTTAAAGGTTCAAGATATTACTCTTTTCAAGAGTTATCACACCCCCAAACCTGAGTTCTTGCTTGCCCTCAAGCAGAATATGTATGAATGCATTAATGCATGAATTTGTCATAACTATACAATTACCTCTTGTACTAGTAAACCAAATGAAACATATTTTATACCTCCATTCTCAACAGTCTTTTGTCTAAATAAAGAAAAATTGGTTCAAATTTTATAGGTTTGTTTAGCATACGAAGTGCAGAAAATGTTACCTAAAAACAAAAGTTCCTAAATATTCATGCAATTCTAACTATAGCAAGCACCTCCTAATGTACTTAGTTTATCTTTCCACTAAACTCGATTTTTTCTTCTCATATTTATTTTATCATTGAATTATATAAAAAAATTCTAGGGAATTCATCTTGTCACTTGATTTCTTTTCTTGACAATCTCAATGGAGCATACACTAGATTGCTAGGTATTACATCACGCCACAATTTGAATGTAATTCACTCATTAAACTAAGGCTTTTGACTAAAAAGATTGATGGAGCAAACAACTACCCCATTAGCTACTCAGCCTACTACTACAGTGGAGTGCCTCTGAACTTTTTTTTTACTCACTCTTATTTGATATTACTTTTCTGATCAATAATACAATGAAGCAAATAGAGTATTACTAGTCTACTCAACAATTTCAAACATTGGAGTGCTTTATAGTTTCTTTTTAAATTTTATTTTATTTATTCATTTGCCCTCAGCTTTTCTGTGATATTTATTATTACACAATGCTAATTTACTGATCTTGGTTTCAAGACTTCTAAGTATATTAAAAGAATCCTACTATAGACTAATTGCAATTATACTTAGGTCATTCTACTTTTAGGCATCAAATTTCACATGACTATCCTAAGCTAAACATACCTAATCAATTACCACAATTTTCAAAGTTTGAAGAGTTGTTATCCTCATCGAACATCACAGATAGGAATATACTTCTCATGGTCTAACAGTCATTTATCATTTTTAAGTCATGGAAAAATGAGTAACAAAATGATTTAATTTTTAAACAAAATATCTCATGCATGCAATATGTACAACACACCCCCAAACCTAAGGGATTTATTGTCCTCAATGCATGATCAGACACAAATTTTCACGTATGCAAAACTAAATATATATGTAGAAAATGAAATGAAAATAATTATGAATGCATGAAATACACATGTAAAAATGAAAAAAATGCAAATGAAAAGTAAAAACAAAAGCTTGGAAAGGACTTGTATTACTTTAGTTAGGTCGAGTGGATTTCCTAGTAGCGTGCTTGTAGCGCTGCTTCCATTTGAACTAATTGATTGGCACCTCTTTATTATCATCATCAAATTTCGTAAGATCATCAATCAATTGATTAATCTCACGATCTTGCTTCGATGTGGGTGCAATGGTTTAAGGTGCAGTAGCAGGTCCTGTGGTGCAAAAGTTTGATTCATGTTATCTCCTCCTTATCTAAGTTCATGTTCACCGATTTTGTTTTCTCTTCCTCCCCCTCTGTTTCTTTGTTCTTCTATTCTACAGTGACTAGATGTGTGGTAGTGTTCATCACAATGACTTTGACTTCCTCATTATCTTCATCCTCTGGCTCTGATAGCAACTCTTTGGGAATAGTAGGGAATGCAGGCATAGGCCTGGTAAAATTTTTTCGAAGAGATTTCTTGATGGAATTATCCCTTCTTCTGACATAGCCCAAAAATAAAGTCATTTCTTCTTGAGCCCTTCTTAAATCAGTAGCTATCCTTAGTTGTTGCTTCACCACCAAACGAAATTGTTGTGTTAGCATCTCAAAAGCACTGAGCATTTTACTACTCGAAATCATTATGAGATGTGGATGGAGTGGCATGTGTACCAGTAGGTGGAGAAGAGGTTGATGTAGAGTTAGGATGTCGTGGCACTTCTTCCCCTAAAAATCTCATGGCAATTTATTTGGTGATGGCCCCTTTGTTAGGGATTTTGTTCTCATTTACTTGGATAGGGACATTGACCGTTTGACAAAGTGCAATAATGAGAGATGGTTCAGGGTGCCTGTTTTCTTTTGTGTGCAACGATAAACTTCTTTAAAAATAATTTTTCCAACATTTATCTTTCTTTTAGTTATAATAAAGTGCAGTAACAAAATGCGTTCCTTTGAAATAGTAGAGTTATGAGTTGAAGGGTTAATGTGAGATTTAAGAAAATGGTATCATACCTTACAATGGGCTTTAAAGAAACACAGTCGAAGGTATAGCAGACATTCCGAGAAACTGTCCATTTAGTCCTTTCCACACATAAATCCGCAAGAACTTGATTGAGTCCTTCTATTGTTATTATAAATTGAAAATATTCATCAAGGCCTTTAGGTAAACCATATTGTGCGTTGATGGAGTATTCATCAAATAACACTGAAACCGTGTACATAGAAGAAAGCATTATCTGGAGAGATTAAATGGGCATAAAATTCATTTACAACTTTTATGAGAACATCATCAGGATAAATGCAAAAAATTCATGTTTCTCTACCACGAAAGAAATTGTTTTAATGTATCCCATAAAGGCTGCATCTTGAAAAAAAAGCCTTTTTCCATACAAAAGGGTCGTTTTGATGTGTTCATGTTGTACTTTTCTTCAGCGGCTTTGCTGAAAAATTTTCTCAGAGGCATAAAGTTTGATGGAGATGGCATACATCGAGAAATTTAAAGAAAAATAGTAACTGTAAAAAGAAAAAGTTAAGACCTTTACAGTTATGGAGGAAAAACTAAAAATGATGAAAAAGAAATAAAAACTGAAAATAACTTGGAGAAAGAAAATGAATCGACTAGGGTAAAAATAAGAGAGAATATAGCGATGGTGTGGGGGATAAGATTAGCTTGAAATTATGGCCTGAGATGGTAAAATAAAAATTAGGCAAGAAAAGAGAAAAAAATAATATAAAATTAAGCTCAAAATTCGCAAATATACTAAGTGGGCTACCTATGACAAAGCCTGGGCCAAAATCTACCTACAACAAAAGAAAGAAATAAAAATTACTTAAATCTATAAAAGAAAGAGACAAAAACAAATTAATTAACTAAAACCAAGCAAAATAAAACACTACACAATTCGAAGTGCAATGGAATGTTTATCACGAAGTATGGGAGCTCCCCAATAATGTTTCAAACATTGGCCATTGACTTTGAAATTAAAACCAATCTTGCCATCTTTGACTTCTACAGCTCCATGAGGGTAAACATGAAATATGTCGAATGGGCCAAACCAATGAGACATTAATTTGCCAGAAAACAATTTTAACCTAGAATTGAACAACACTTGTTGTCCAGGTTCAAATTGCCATGGCAAAATCTTCTTATCGTGCCATCGCTTTGTCTTTTCTTTATATTATTTGGTATTCTCATAAGCTTGATCTCTGAATTCCTTTATCTCATTCAGCTCTAGTAGTCGATTATTTCCAGCATTAATCTAATCCATGTTTAATTTCTTAATTGCCCAAAATGCCTTTTGTTCAAGTTCAATAGGAAAATGGCAAGGCTTCCCATAGACCAGTTTGAAAAGCGACATTCCCAATGGTGTCTTGAAGGAAGTACGATATGTCCATAAAGCTTTGTGAGTGAGATTGACTATTTTCTCCACAATTTGCTTAATCTCTATATTAGAGACCTCAGCTTGTCCATTTTTCTAGGGATAATATGTCGTGGCAATTTTATGTTTAACCCCATATCTATTTAAGGTAGTAGCAACTAATTTGCAGTCAAAATAAAAACCTACATCACTAATCAAAGCACGAAGAGTACCAAACCTAGTGAAAATATTCTTATGCAGGAACTTTAGTACCGATTTGGCATGATTCATAAGGAGAGTGATAGCTTCAACCCACTTAGAGACGTAATCTACAACTACAATGATGTATATATTTCCCACGAGAGTGGAAATGGACCCATAAAGTTGATTCCCCACACATCAAACAATTCGACTTCTAGAATGTTTTGCAATGGCATTTCATACCTCTTTGATAAGTTCCCAGTTCGTTGACAATGATCGCAAGCTTGGAAAAATTCACGTGCATCTTTAAACATGCTAGGCCACTAAAAGCCATATTGGAGAACTTTTGCAGTAGTTCACATTCCCTCAAAGTGTCCTCCATATAGTGCTGAATGTCAGTAGTGTAAATTACTCTAAATCTCATCATCCGAAACACACCTCTGAATTATTGGATCTTCACAATGTTTGAATAACAACAGGTCATCCCAATAATATTGCTTAGGATTATGGAGAAATTTTCTTCGTCTTTGACTGTTGACCTCAGGTGTCAACAATCCACTTACTAAGAAATTTACAATATCAGTATACCAAGGTAATGACGTGGCAACAAACAATTGCTCATCTAGAAAATCCTCCTTAATGAGTTGAATATTACCGTCTTCATTTCCTACTTCAAGTCTCGACAAGTGATCAGCCACTTGATTCTCTATGTCTTTCCTATCTGGAATTTCTAGATTAAATTCTTATAGCAACAATATCTACCAAATTAATCTTGGCTTGGTGTCTTTCTTGGTCACCAAATACTTAATCGCAGAATGATCTGTATAGAATGTAACTTTGGTGCCAACTAAATAGGATATGAATTTTTCGAATACAAATACCACAACCAAGAATTCCTTCTCAGTAGTGGTGTAGTTCAACTACGTATCTGTCAGTGTCCGTCTTACATATTAAATGGCATGAAACACTTTCTCCTTGCTTTTCCTAAGCATTTCTTCTACAGTGAAATCACTGGCATCGCACATAAGTTCAAAAGGTAATGTCAAGTCCAGTGCTATGACAATCAGTGCTGTTAGCAATTACTTTTTCAATTCCTCAAACGCTTGCACACAAGGTTCATCAAACTTGAAAGCTCTATTATGTTCTAACAATGCACACAGGGGTTTAGATATCTTCAAAAAATCCTTAATAAATCGTCGATAAAATCTTGCATGGCCAAGGAAACTTCCAATACCTTTAACTGTAGTAGGTGGTGGCAATTTTTCAATAACCTCAATCTTCACTTTGTTTATGGCAATCCCTTATGTTCAAGTTCAACAGGAAAATGGCAAGGCTTCTCACAGACGAGTTTGAAAGTCGACATTCCCAATGGTGTCTTGAAGGAAGTACAATATGTCTGCAAAGCTTTATCCAATCTGGATGACCAATCATTGCGAGTGAGATTGACTATTTTCTCCAGAATTTGCTTAATCTCTATATTAGAGACCTCAGCTTGTCCATTTGTCTAGGGATAATATGTCGTGGCAATTTTATGTTTAACCCCATATCTATTTAAGGTAGTAGCAACTAATTTGCAGTCAAAATAAAAACCTTCATCACTAATTAAAGCACGAGGAGTACCAAACCTGGTGAAAATATTCTTATGCAGGAACTTTAGTACCGATTTGACATGATTCGTAGGGAGAGCGATAGCTTCAACCCACTTGGAGACATAATCTACAACTACAATGATGTATATATTGCCCACGAGAGTGGAAATGGACCCATAAAGTTGATTCCCCACACATCAAACAATTCGACTTCTAGAATTTTTTGCAATGGCATTTCATACCTCTTTGATAAGTTCCCAGTTCGTTGACAACGATCACAAGCTTGGAAAAATTCGTGTGCATCTTTAAACATGCTTGGCCAATAAAAGCCAGATTGGAGAACTTTTGCAGTAGTTCGCATTCCCCCCAAAGTGTCATCCATATGGTGCTGAATAACAGTGGTGTAAATTACTCTAAATCTCATCATCCGAAACACATCTACGAATTATTAGATCTTCACAATGTTTGAATAAAAACAGGTTATCCCAATAATATTGCTTAGGATCATGGAGAAATTTTCTTCGTCTTTGATTGTTTACCTCAGGTGTCAACAATCCATTTACTAAGAAATTGACAATATCAGCATACCAAGGTAATGATGTAGCAGCAAACAATTGCTCATCTAGAAAATCCTCCTTAATAAGTTGAATATTACCGTCTTTATTTCCTACTTCAAGTCTCGACAAGTGATTAGCCACTTGATTTTCTGTGTCTTTTCTATCTTTATTTTCTAGATTAAATTCTTATAACAACAATATCCATCAAATTAATCTTGGCTTGGTGTCTTTCTTGGTCACCAAATACTTCATCACCGAATGATTCGTATAGAATGTAACTTTGGTGTCAACTAAATAAGATATGAATTTTTCGAATACAAATACCACAACCAAGAATTCCTTCTCAGTAGTGGTGTAGTTCAACTACGTATCTGTCAGCGTCCGTCTTACATATTAAATGGCATGAAACACTTTCTCCTTCCTTTTCCTAAGCATTTCTCCTACAGCGAAATCACTAGAATCGCACATAAGTTCAAAAGGTAATCTCAAGTCCGGTGCTATAACAATCAGTGCTGTTAGCAATTGTTTTTTCAATTCCTCAAACACTTGCACACAAGTTTTATCAAACTTGAAAGCTCTATTATGTTCTAACAATGCACACAGGGGTTTGGATATCTTCGAAAAATCCTTAATAAGTCATCAATAAAATCTTGCATGGCCAAGGAAACTTCCAATACCTTTAACTGTAGTAGGTGGTGGCAATTTTTCAATAACCTCAATCTTTTCTTTGTCTATGGCAATCCCTTATGTTCAAGTTCAACAAGAAAATGGCAAGGCTTCCCATAGACGAGTTTGAAAGTCGACATTCCCAAGGGCGTCTTGAAGGAAGTACGATATGTCTGCAAAGCTTCATCCAATCCAGATGACCAATCTTTGCGAGTGAGATTGACTACTTTATCCAGAATTTACTTAATCTCTATATTAGAGACCTTAGCTTGTCCATTTGTCTAGGGATAATATGTCGTGGAAATTTTATGTTTAACCCCATATCTATTTAAGGTAGTAAAAACTAATTTGCAGTTAAAATAAAAACCTTCATCACTAATCAAAGCACGAGGAGTACCAAACCTGGTGAAAATATTCTTATGCAGGAACTTTAGTATCGATTTGGCATGATTTGTAGGGAGAGCGATAGCTTCAACCCACTTGGAGACGTAATCTACAACTATAATGATGTATATATTGCCTACGAGGGTGGAAATGGACCCATAAAGTTGATTCCCCACACATCAAACAATTCGACTTCTAGAATTTTTTGCAATGGCATTTCATACCTCTTTCGTAAGTTCTCAGTTCGTTGACAACGATCGCAAGCTTGGAAAAATTCATGTGCATATTTAAACATGCTTGGCCAATAAAAGCCAGATTGGAGAACTTTTGCAGTAGTTCGCATTCCCCCAATGTATCCTCTATATGGTGTTGAATGACAGTGGTGTAAATTACTCTAAATCTCATCATCCGAAACAAACCTCCGAATTATTAGATCTTCACAATGTTTGAATAAAAATAGGTCATCCAAATAATATTGCTTAGGATCATGGAGAAATTTTCTTCATCTCTGATTGTTTGCATCAGATGTCAACAATCCACTTACTAAGAAATTAACAATATCAGCATACCAAGGTAATGGCGTGGCAACAAACAATTGCTCATCTAGAAAATCCTCCTTAATAAGTTGAATATTACCGTATTCTTTTCCTACTTCAAGTCTCAACAAGTGATCAGCCACTTGATTCTCTGTGTCTTTCCTATCTCGAATTTCTAGATTAAATTCTTATAGCAACAATATCCGTCGAATTAATCTTGGCTTAGTGTCTTTCTTGGTCACCAAATACTTAATCATAGAATGATCCATATAAAATGTAACTTTGGTGCCTACTAAATAGGATCTGAATTTTTCGAATACAAATACCCCAACCAAGAATTCCTTCTCAGTAGTGTTGTAGTTTAACTACTTATCTGTCAGTGTCTGTCTTGCATATTAAATGGCATGAAACACTTTCTCCTTCTTTTGCCCAAGCATTGCTCCTACAGTAAAATCACTGGCATCGCACATAAGTTCAAAAGGTAATGTCAAGTCCGATGCTATGGCAATCAGTGTTGTTAGCAATTGTTTTTTCAATTCCTCAAACACTTGCACTCAAGGTTCATCAAAATTGAACCCTCTATTAAGTTCTAACAATGCACACAGAGGTTTGGATATCTTCGAAAAATCCTTAATAAATCATTGATAAAATTTTGCATGGCCTAGGAAACTTCGAATACCTTTAACTGTAGTAGGTGGTGGCAATTTTTCAATAACCTCAATCTTCCCTTTGTCTATGGCAATCCCTTACTGTGAAATTTTATGTCCCAGAATAATGCCTTCACAGACCATGAAATGATATTTTCCCCAGTTTAGAACAAAGTTAGTCTCTTAACACCGACAAAGAACTAGCTCTACATTTTTTAAACGACCTTCAAAAGTATTTCCATGTCTAAAAATCTTCCAAAAATTTCTCCACTATGCCCGAAAATATTGCCATCATACAACGTTGAAATGTTGTAGGGCCATTGCACAATCCAAATGGCATTTGTCTGAAAGCGAAGGTTCTATAAGGACATGTGAATGTGGTCTTTTCTTGGTCAGTAGGAGCTATGGCAATCTATTTATACCCCGATTAACCATCCAAAAAGCAATAAAAGGTTTTTCCTACTACTCTATCTAATATTTTATCAATGAATGGAAAAGGAAAATGGTCATTCCTGGTTGCTTTGTTGAGCTATCGATAGTCTGTACAAACTCTCTATCCCGTGACAGTACAAGTTAGAATGAGTTCGTTGTTATCATTACTAACCACAGTAACACCCTCTTTCTTAGGTACATATTGAACAGGGCTCACCCACAAACTATCAGAAATAGGATAGATTATTCCAACATCAAGCCACTTGGTAATCTCCCTTTTAATGACTTCCTTCATAATGGGGTTCAGTCTTCTCTGCTGCTCGATAGGATTTCCATGGTAATCCTCCAGCAAAATCTTATGCATGTAAATGGTCAGACTAATTCCCTTACTATCCACATTCTTCTACTTACCCTTCTTAGATGCAGTATTTTTTTCAGTTAGTTCTGGGATCTTTACCTGGTTGTTACTTGCATTATCCTCTCCTACCGTAGTATCATGAACAACACCACTCAATTGAGTCCCGCTTCTAAGGGTGATAGCCTTGCACTGCTCCTTGCCTTATGTTCTTCAATTCTCGGTATCACTTGGCAATCCTTCTTGTGGCCTTGAATTTAGAGCATTCGCTATTTGCCCCACTTGATTGTCAAGCGCTCGGAGAGTTACAGCCTGACTATAAATTATACCATCATTCTTGGCCATATATTCCTTTAACAAAACTCCAATAGAAGTAGAATATGATGCTTGATTGTATTGAAAATTTTGCCTCAGCATAGGTTGAACATAACCAAGCGGTATATTCTTGACATTTTGTCTTGCGACATTGTTGAAATTTCCTACACCTTGATTACCTCAACTAAAATTCGAATGCAGCTTCCACCCTGAATTATAGGTGTTGGAATATGGATTGCTATTTCGATTGGAATTACCCATGTAGTATACTGACGCTGGGTTTGATGGCCATTCGTCAAACACATGATTTTTCCCACAATAAACACATGACAACTCTGTTGATTTCATCCCATGGACTATAGTTGGATTTTTCATGGTTTTAATCATATTAGCTAGAGAAGATACCTGGGTCGTTATTGAAGTGATTACATCAAGGTTGATAGTACCAGCAGCTCTCTTACCCATCCCAACTCTCATGATCTGATATTGATAATCATTGTTGGCAATCTTTTCCAAAATCTCATATGCTTCATTATAAGTTTTGTCCAACAACGTACCATTGGAAAACGCATCAACTACCATCCTTGTATGCGTATCAACCCATTGTAAAGTATCTCTATTTAAGTCCGGTGTTAGAATCTATACATCGTACATTTCTAAATTAACTCCTTAAATCGTTCCTAAGCTTCATATAGTGTCTCATCCTCCATCTACCGAAAAGATGTAATATCGTTTCTCAACTTGGCATTCATAGTAGGCAGATTATACCGTAGAAAGAATCTCTGGCAAAGATCATTCCCTGATGCCACTGTTTCCTGATGGCAAAGCATTTAGCCATGCTTTTGCACGACCTCGTAAATAATACGGGAATAGCTTAAGTCTTAAGGCAGCTTTAAGAACACTCTGTTGTTTGAATGAATCACATACTTCTAGAAAAAGTCTTAAATGTAATCGTGAGTCTTTAGTAGGGAGTTCACTGAACTGCTCTACAATTTGTAACATTTGAAACATTACCAGTTTCAACTCGAATTGTTGAGCTTGTATATCGGGTCTAACTGGAACGATGAAAATGTGCAAGTGTACACAATCACAACAAGTAATAAAGTGATAAGTAAAAGTCGAGTTATCGTACCTACGAGGACTGTAAAAGAATTATTTATGAAAGTAAGTTTAAACACTTTGGTGAAAGAAAAATATTTGGATTTGGGAAAATAATCAAAAACTAGAAAACAAAATGAAATAAAATAAAATAAAATAAAGTTCTAATACACGATTTCAAAAGTTGATTTTAATCAAGATGATATAATTGTGTTGGATTAATTACATTGTCTTACCTTAGAATCATTAAACTTATGCTTATACTTATTACTAATAAATCACGACAACTCGGTAATTTGCTAACTTATGAACATATTTACAAATAAAAAATCCATTCATTTCTCGTACACATTCCTATGTCAATTTGACCGATAAAACAGATTTATAAAGATGAACATGTTATTGCACATACATACTTATTAGATCAAACAATCTCTCGCATATTCCTATGTTGATTCAAACGATTAATTCAACCTAATAAACATATAAAAGACTATGTGAGGTAACAAAGTATCCTTACCTTGAAACAATTTAATCACAATAATCTTGCAAGTTATGCAAGGCATATGTATCGCCAAATACAATACTAATCTAATCTTCAGCTACCTTAGAAGAATTAAACATGCACTGATTAAGTACTGTGCCCATTAATTACAATTTCAATGCGTTTAAATAATTAATTCTTTAGTTATCTTAAAATTGTAATGCAAGAATAACTTAATCATGGTTTTACTTAATCAAACATTTTACCGAAGCCTATAACAGCATAAACATAAATTTAACAAATCAAGAGGACGGAATGCAATCAACCCAACACGAATTAAATTCAAGCTAAGCTGATTAAATTAACCATTCCAATAGCATAAATATTCATAGATATGTTCATCATAAAAACAAAAAAAATTAAATAAATAAGGAATAAGAATCAAATTCAGAGGTTTTCTGTGGCTTGACTAGGTTGCTCCATTCTTCCTTCTCTGTTGTCCTCACCGGTCAAGGCCACTATGAACACTCAATTGCTGCTCCAAAATTTCTAAAGAATACCCCTTTCCCAAGAGGAGAAATTGACACAAGAACAAAGAACTTTGAGTGGGAAAATGAGAGAAAAAAGTGAGAGAGGAGAGAAGAGTTGTGAGAGAAGAGATGCGAATGAGGGATGATTTGAATGATCAGCAAGGGGTGGCTTTTATAGCTGATTGTGGCTGCTAAAAATAGCAAAGTCGATCAGCCAAAGAGACCCCCCTTGGCTGGCCACACACATGGAAAACTTGAGAGATTCAACTTTGCTAAAAATAGCCTAGGGCAAATCCATAAAGCCATATTTTTGGAGGGGTTTGAATGCAAGGTTGAAAGTTCTTCAAGGGCTTCTTTGCAAGCTTATTTAGTCAGCCAAAATGCTGATTTTGGTCAGCATATGGACGGTTCTAGGCAACCCAATTGGTGGCTGGTTCGGTTCACTAGATTCGATTCAACCAATGCGGTTCAACTAGACCTTTTTTTCATAATTAATTAATAATAATTTATTTAGCCCAAATTAAATTAGGAATAAATTAAAATTATTTATATTATGAATTAACACACATTTTTGGACCCTCTTAGGCTTGAAATAAATTTGCCTCAATGCTTCAAATTGCTTCGCGGTTTTATTCTTCGAGTCTGTTGAACCAATTTTCGCCCTTTGTGCGAATCTGTCAAAAATAGTCAAAATTAATCAAAATTAACTATAAAATTAATTAAAATTTATCATGTTCATATTTTTAACATAATTTAATTATTTTATAAGATTTAATTATTTTTCGACAAGAATTTAACCGAAATAGCATGATTTTAAGTTAAAAAGGGAATGTAAAAACACATAAATTTTCGTGTTTCCACTAACTATCCCTGGATTCAGATCATCCAGCATTGGGATGACATGCTCTCTAATTGTCCTATCTCGATCATCCACCACACGTCGAATGGAAGAATTTTCATTGCGATCATTTGGATTACCATTAAGATCATTCCTATTTCTAGCCATTTTTCTCAATTTTTTTCTCTTTCTCCACAAGGTTCTATAAATCTCTGGATCAAAAAGTTATTTTATGTTAGCAAGAATGTCTCTTCTCATGCATTGATGGAAAACCTATAAAAATTAAATACACCAAGTTAAATAAAACTACTAAGTAAAATAACCAAACCAAATTTCACCAAATTGCTGATCCCCGGCAACGGTGCCAAAAACTTGTCGTGTGTAAAATGATATGTGATTTTGTGCAAGTATACATGTCGGTTCAGGTAATAAAGTGATGAGTGAGTGTCGTTCCCAAGAGGATCGAATTGAGGCACAAAAGTGGTCAAGTTATTATAATAAAATGCAATTAATGCTATGGTAAAGCTATAGTAAGTTTGCAGTGGCAATTAAAAGGTATAATGATATATGCGATATGTGGAATTAGTGAATACTTGGAAATGCTATGGCAAAATGAGAGTAAAAGTGCAATGCCAATTACGAAAAAGATTATATGAATAATAAGTAACTGAACAAGATGGTAAAAATACTACGGCAAAGAATAAGGATAGCGTGATGTTGATTCGGAAGGTCGAGATTACCCAGAATCAACCCTTACTGTCAATAATGCCTTGGCAAAATTGTATCTACTTTACTGCACAGAAGAGTTCTAAAATGGCATGCCTGAGAGCAAAAACTCAAGTTACCTTGCCCGTGTCTATAGGCTTTTTAGATATCTTGCATAGGCTCCATCTGTATGATCGTGATTCTATGTCTAGATTCGACCACAATATTCTATCGAATACTTGCTCATTTCATTTAGTTTTAATCCAACCAATCCAACCCTTTCAGAATTAGAATCAGTTTATAAGTATACGAACAGCCTTCTATGTCTAAAGATCATTTTCATTTTCATTAAGAAATAAGAACAATCAAATGAAATAGTAAAGTAAATTAGATATATACTGCATCCATAAAAATAGTTTAAGGTTTCATTGAAAGTAATCCCAACCCTATGAGATTTAGCTGATGGGCTAGGAAATAAAATTCCAAACCAAAATATTGTCTGACATTATGTTTAACTACTTCAATTCAATTTTTCAAACGAACACTAATGGAAATAACGAAACAACTTTGGGAAACAACTTTGGCTTGCCCAATCCACACTTTGGTAGCACAGCGTCCTGTGATGGTTAAGGAGGACTGCCTTCGACTTTTTTCCTTTTATGCAGCCGAACCCTTATTCATGCCTAAGGATCTCTCCCAATTTTTCTTGTTCGTGCTTTTTGGGTTCCTTCCTTTGGCTTTTTATAGGCTTTTTCCCTAGAGTAAATCCAACAACCCAAGATTATCTTCTCCTTTTCTAAATTCTCTTTTTCTAGGATAAAAACCAACAGCCTAGGATTTTCTTCCCTCTTTCTTAGGAAAATTTTTCTAGTACAAGTACAGTTGGGCTGGGAATGTTATGCGTAAAGTGCTGACTCGATTTCCTGGCATTTTCACAATATTCATACTGATAAAATGTCCAACTCTTTGCCTCGGCAAACCTTCACTCCTTTAATTCTCATTCCTCAACCTGCACCTGTCAAACCACCAAACACATCCCTACCACAAGTGATTAAAAGTACCTAATATTTAAACACAGCCCAAGCTCCTAATGAAATGATGAAAATACGAACAAAATGTCCTATAATGCAACTAAATGTACCTAAGTACAAGCAATTAGCTAGGTCTAAAGGCATGAAATATAACTCTTTTCAAGAGTTATTACATGATTAAAACAATGAAAAATCCAACTGCAGTCTAGGACGTAAAATCAGCCGAGTTGTCATGCATTTATTGTGGCGAAGATCATGTGTTTGATGAATTCCCATCAAACCAAGAATCAATATACTACATGGGTAATTTAACCTGGAATAATAACCTCTATTCCAACACTTACAATCTGAGATGGAAGCAGCATCCAAATTTTAGTTGAAATAATCAAGGTGCGGGTAGTTCACACAATGTTGCATGAGAAAATATCCACAACGTACCACCCAGTTATAATCATCCTATACTAAGGCAAAAATGCTCAACAAGGTCAGGCATCATCTTCTAATTCTATTTGTGTGATTAAATACTTTATTTATGTGATTGAGGTCAAGGGTTCCAGCCTTGTTTTTTAAAATTCATGTTATTCTAATTTGATTTAATCTTTATCCTTGAACTATCGATTTAAGTTTAATTATGTGTGAATTTGGCTCAAGAATGAGCCTGCTAGTTCGATGGTTAACCTTTTGTATTCTCTCTAGTCCTATGTTCGAGTCTTGGCGCATGCGTTAAGAAATATTTTTGCTAACAGCCAGAATTTTAGTTATTGGTTTTAATTAAAAAAGTCTAGTTAACGTTTCTTCTTCTTTTTTATTTTTTTAATTTCTTCTTTCTATTTCTTTTTTTCTTTTTCATTTTTTCTTCTTCTTTACTTTCAATTTGCTTCGATAATTTTGCTACTGGGTCTAACTAAGGGTTTACGTTGTTCACTACATCAATCGGAAGGTGATTGAGTAAGTTTTTCCTATTATCTCCTCCTATTTTCGCGAAATTTTTGTTGTTCTTCGTTCGTGTGTTCAGAATTGGGTTTTTCTATTGTTTCACTTGAATTATCTATTAAATAACCTTTTGGCTTTCTTTTTAGGCGTAGATATCGAAGGTAGTGATTCCCAACACGCTAATTTGAGTAATCGCTGGTGATTCGACGGTAAGTGTTGGTTTCATTTTAGGTCCCGGGATTTTTATGCATCATTCCTAGTTTAAAATTATATCAGGAGTATACTGAAAACCCGATTTTTCGCTATTTTCAAATGTTAGAAAACATGGCTGTCAACACTACATGGTCGAAATAGGAGCGTGTGACGATGGGCTTCTTTAGTGGGTTGCCTTTGACACCCACTAAGAATGATTCAATTTGGGTTATCGCTGATCAATTAACTAAGTTTGCTCATTTCCTACCTGTTAGGACAGATAATTTGCTTCAAAAGCTAGCTAAGTTGTATGTCTTTGAAATTGTAAGGCTGCACAGAGTTCCAGTTTCGATTATTTCTATTAGAGATCCACATTTTACTTTCTGGTTTTGGAAGAAGCTTCACGAGGCTTTGGGCACTGATAACTCTTGAAAAGAGTTATATTTCATGCTTTTAGATCTAGTTAATTGCCTATATGTAGGTACATTTAGTTGTATTTTAGGACATTTCATTAGTATTTTTCTTGTTTTAGCATTACATTAGGAGCTTGAACTGTATTTAAATGTTAGTTATCTTTAATTGTTTGTGGAAGGGTTATGTGTAATGGTGGATTGGTAAGTGCAGGTTGAGGAACAAGAAGTAAAGGAGTGAAGGATTTTGGGGCAAGGGGTTGGAAAATTTACCAACACAATTGCGTACTGATCTTAGGCCCTGTTGAACTTGTACCAAATATATCTACCTGAAAAAAAGGGAAGAAAATCATGGGTTGTTGGATTTACCCTAGGTAAAATGATTATCAAAGCCAAAGGAGGAAACCCTAAAAATGGCAGAAGACAAAAAAAAGAGAAAAAATAGAGGGTAGCGACTGAATAGAAGAGGTAGACGAAGGCAGTCCCTTTCAATAACCACAGGACACTGCATTGCTAGAGTTTGGCATGGATAAGCGGAATATCTTCCTAAAGTTCTTTCATTATTTCTTGATTATTCTTCGTGAATTGATTTGATGAAAATGATGTTGATTGATAACTTTGCATTTGAATTTAATTTGCCAAGCCATGAGCTAAATCTCATAGGGTTGGGATTACTTGATGAAACTCTTAATGGTTGAAGCATAGATCTGCTTTAATACACTGTTTCATTTAATGGTTTTTTACAAAATTGTATGTTTGCAAACTCTAGACATGGATGTACATCATGCTCATTAAATTAATCTAATTCTGACAAGGTTAGGTAAATGAGATTGAAATTGAATGATATGAAAAAGTGTTTGACAGAATACTTGTAGCAGCCTCTAGACATAGAACAACACTCATACAGAAAGAAAACAAAATAGTGCAAGGTATCGTGCTAAAGGCCTATATACATATATTACTTAAGGCTAGGTAACTTGAGGTCTTGTTCTTGAAAGAAGCAAACAATTTTAGAACTATTCTGAGCAGTAGATTGAGTATGGTTTTGCCGAGGCATTACTGTCAGTAAAGGCAGATTCTTAGTAATCCCGACCTTCCAAATCGACATCATAGACCCTCTACCCTTTGTCGTAGTATCTTTGCCATAACATTTTTAATTGTTTACTTCTACGTTTGCATATTATTCACGTAATTATTCTTGAATTTTCCATTGCATTATTACTCTTGTCTTGTCAGAGCATTTTCTATTATTTATCAGTTACACATATTGCACACATCATTATTACTTCAAATTACCATTGCATTCTTATCATTATTTTTGTCATAACATTAATCATACTCATTTTAATAAGCTGACCAAATTATACTGTTCTAATCCCTATGGACACAATCTCACTTATCACTTTATTACTTGATTCGACATGTATACTTGCACAATTCGTATATCATTTCACATGCGACAAGTTTTTGGCACTGTTGTCGGGGATTGGCAATTGGGGAAATTTGGTTTTGTTATTTTCTTTTGTTTTCTTATATTTATTTAACTTAGTTTTATTTAATTTTTACAGGTTTTTCGTCAATTTATGAGAAGAGGCATTCTTGCTAACGAAAAATATCCTTTTGACTGAGAGATTGAAAGAACTTTGCAAAAGAGAATAAGGGAGTTACATAGTATGGCTAGGTAAGGAAATAATCCTGGCCTCAGTGATCCTGGTCTCAATGATGATACCATTGGTCAGGAAGTTAATTCTCTTGTTCATCATGTGATAGATAATTGAAACAGACCAATTCGAGAACATGTTGTTCCAATTTTGGATGATTTTAATCCAGGAATAGTAAAACCATACATACAAGCTCAGTAATTCAAGATGAAACTAGTAATGTTTCAAATGTTGCAAATAGTAGGAAAGTTTGGTGGATTACCTATTAAAGATCCAAGACTGCATTTAAGACTCTTTCTAGAAGTCTGTGACTTGTTTAGACAATAGAGTATTCCTGAAGATGCCTTGTGGATTAAATTGTTTCCATATTCTTTAAAAGATCATCCAAGAGCATGGTTGAATGTGTTGTCGTTGGGAACAGTGGTATCATGGAATGATCTTTGCCAAAGATTCTTGCTACGTTATAATCCACCAAATATGAACGCCAAGCTTAGAAATGACATTAGATCTTTTCGGTGAATGGATGATGAAACATTATATAAAGCTTGTGAACGATTTAAAGAATTACTTCAAAAATGTCTGATGCATGGATTCCATCATTGGACGCAGATGAAGATATTTTATAATGGGTTGAATGCGCATACAAGGATGGTAGTTGATGCTTATGTAAATGGTACCTTGTTGGATAAATCTTATAATGAAGCATATAAGAAAGATGTTGGAACCATAGAGCTTGATGCAATCACTTCGTTGATAGCCTAGGTATCTTCTATAGCTAATATTATCAAAATAATAAAGATGCCTACTACAGTTCAAAAGATGAAACCAACCAAACTATCGTGTGTTTATTGTGGTGAAGACCATGTCCTTAATGAATGCCCATCAAACCCAGTATCTATATACTACATGGGTAACTTTAACCAGAATAATAACCCTTATTCCAACACCTACAATCAAAGGTGGAAGCAGCATCTAAACTTTAGTTGGAACAATCAAGGTGCAGGGAATTTAAATAATGTTGCGAGACAGAATGCTAATAGTGCACCGAATGTTCAACAGGGTCAAGCATCATTTTCTACCTCCATTGAAGCATTGCTGAAGGAATGTATGGCTAAGAATGATGCTATAATTCAGAGCCAGGCTACGTCCCTTAGAGCTCTTGAGAATCAAGTGGGGCAGATGATAACTCTTGAAAAGTGTTATATTTCATGCCTTTAGACCTAGCTAATTGCTTGTACTTTAGTACATTTAGTGGCATGTTAGGAAATTTTATTATTATTTCTATCATTTGTATTAGGAGCTTAGGTTGTGTTAACATAGACCAGGTAACTTGAAATCTTACTCTCAAAAGCAGCAGGTCACTTTTGGTCTCTTCTGAGCAGTAGGTTAAGTATGATTTTCCTGAGGCATTACTGAAAGTAAGGGCAGAGTCTTAGTAATCCCAACATTCCAATCAACATCGTAGAATTTCTATCCTTTGCCATAGTATCTTTGCCATAGCATTATTAGTTATTTATTTATTCACTTGCATTTTATTAACATAATTATTTTCATAATTGCCGTTGCATTTTTACTCTTGTTTTGCCTTAACATTTTCCAATATTAGTCAGTATACATTTAGCACTTATCCTTATTATGTTAATTTACTACTGCGTACTCACTCAGTTTTGCCATAACATTAATCATTATCATAACTTGACCATTTCTATACCTAATTTGATCCCTGTAGAGACGATATCACTTATCACTTTATTACTTGATTCGATGTGTATACTTACACAATTCGCATATCATATTTACACGCGACATATCATATTTACACGCGACAAGTTTTTGGCGCTATTGTCGGGTATCAGCAATTTGATGTAATTTGGTTGATTATTTTACTTAATTTCATTACTTTATTTAACGTAGTTTAATTTAATTTCTGTAGGTTTTTCATCAGTGCATGAGAAGAGGCATTCCTGCTAACGAAGAATATCCTTTTGACCCAAATATCGAAATCTGTAATGTTTCAAACTGGTGATGTTTCAAATGTTGCAAACAATAGGACAGTTTGGTGGACTACCCACTGAAGATCCAAGACTGCATTTACGACTTTTTCTAGAGGTTTGTGACTCATTTAGACAATAGGGTGTTCTTGAATATGCTCTACAACTTAAGTTGTTTCCATATTCTTTAAGAGATCATGCAACAGCATAGCTGAATGCTTTGCCGTTTGGAATAGTGGCATCATGAAATGATCGTTGTTAGAGGTTTTTGCTACAGTATAATCCCCCAAATATGAATGCCAATCTTAGAAATGACATCACATCTTTTCAGAAATTGGAAGATGAAACACTATATGAAGCTTGGGAACAATTTAAAGACTTAATTCGGAAATATCCGATGCATGGATTTCAACATTAAACTCAGATAAAGATATTATATAATGGGCTGAATGCACATACGAGGATGGTAGTTGATATTTCTGCCAACGGTACTTTGTTAGATAAATCTTATAATGAAGCATATGAGATTTTGGAAAAGATTTCCAACAATGATTATCAATATCCTACCACAAGAGTTGGGGTGAACAAGAGAGCTATTGGTACTATGGAGCTAGACGAAACCACTTCGTTGACAGCCCAGGTATCTTCTTTGGCTAATATGATTAAAACAATGAAAAGGCCTACTGCAGTCCAGGAGATAAAATTATTCGAACTATTGTGTGTTTATTATGCTAAAGATCATGTGTTTGATGAATGCTCATCAAATCCAGCATTCGTTCGTTACATGGGTAATTTCCACCGAAAAAATAACCCCTATTCCAACATGTATAATCCTGGGTAGACATTCGAACTTTAGTTGGAATAATCAAGGTGCGGAGAATTTTAACAATACGGTAAGACAGAATGCCATCAACGCACCGCCTGGTTATACTCAACCTATGTCGAGGAAAAATGTCCGGCAAGGTCAAGCATCGATTTTGTCATCATCACCTATTGGAGCCCTGCTAAAGGAATATATGGCCAAGAATGATGTTGTAATTCAAATTCAGGTTGTGTCTCCCTGAGCTCTTGAGAAACAAGTAGGGAAAATAGTGAATGCGTTAAATTCGAAACCACAAAGAGCGTTGCCAAGTGATACCAAGAATTCGATATCACAAGGAAGGAATAATGCAAGGCCATCACCCGTAGAAGCGGAACTCAGCTTGATGACGTTGCTCAAGATGCCACAGTAGAAGAGGATAACTTGAATAACAACCAGGTAAAGATCCCAAAGTCATCTGAAAAACATACTGAACCTAAAAAGGGTAAGCAGCCAAATGTTGTGGTAGAACATGTTGTCAATAAGAATGCCATGACAAAACAATAGCAGCAACCTGGAGGACAACCACCTTTACCTTTTCCTCAATAATTTCATAATTCTAAGTAGGATATTCAATTCAAAAGATTTTTGGAAGTTTTGAAGCAACTCCATATCAAGTCTTGAGGGCATTGAATAATATCGCATTCATATTATTTACCAAGTTTACATTTTGAAACCCCTATTAACCTGACCCGGACTTGGACAGATACTCGAATCATCCAACCAACACACCAAAGTGGAAAAGAAATGCATCATTAAAAAAATCAAAGTAGGGTAACTGACACATAAAGTGCATACTTGTAACAACCCGGTTTTCACTCTAATCGGACATAGTGGTTTCGGGACCACAAGTCCGAGTCAAAAAAATATTTTAATATTATTTTGTGTGTTTATTATGTGTGAATTTAATTGTGTGAAATTTTCGTGTTTTAATTTTGTCATTTGAGTGTCCGATTAAATAAAAGGATTAAATCGCTTAAAATAAAAATTTAGGGGTTAAATCTAAAAGTACCTAATTGTTGTTGTCTTTTTAAAATGGGGGATTAATGATGCAATTAGACTAAAACATAGATAGTGGGTGGCAAAGGACTAATATGACCTTATTATATATGTTTTGTTTATTAATTATTAAAGGTTAAATAAGTAAATTAATAAATAATGTATAGTATAATAAAACAAAACATAAAACAAGCCATTATCATCTCTTTTGTTGGCCGAATGTTGCAAAGAAAGAAAACATCCATGGCATTAAGGGTTTCGGCACTTTACTAGCTTGATTAAGGTATGAAATTGTTTCGGTTTTTGATGATTTTTACGTTTTGAGATCGTTGCTTTGAATACTTCAAAACCCATGTCTTAATTTTGTGAATTGATGAATATTTTGAATTATGCCATTGATGAATATTTGTGTTTTGGGATGTTTGATAATGAATAATGGAAGATATGTCTTAGATTAACATGTTTTGTCTTGGGATTTTTGATGAATTTGAGTATTTAGGGCTAGATTGTGAAAATAAATTTTTGAGGGACTAAAATGTGAAATAAATGAAATGTATGGACTTGTATGAATACAAGGAAGATTCGGCCTAACTATAGTGTTGTGAGATTTTGTGTATTTTGTGTTTTATGCAATAGGGACTAAATTGCAAAAAGTGTAAACTGTCTGGGGCAAAATGGTAATTTGCCCATTTAAGTGTTTTTGGATAAAATTGAATGATTTGATGAATAAAAGGGTTAAATTTGACTATGTTTAGATCAAGGAACGAAGAAAACGAATTTGGATCGGGGGAAATCGAAGGTAATCGAATAGTCGATCGTGTTTGCTGATATCCGAGGTAAGTCTATTAGCAACTAAAAGTTATTAAGTTAATATTTATACATGCATACTAATTTTATCTTATGATTGAGCTATAATTTAAAGTATAATAGTTGAATAAACTTTGGACTATAGATATTGTATATAAAATGTTCGAATATACAAGTATGATCTTGTAAAATTATTGGATTAATCAAAGGTATGTATAAGATATAGGTATATATATATATATGGTTTGAATGATTATATAAGTATGTATATATATATATATATAAAGTCGAATAAGCATGCAAATATACATGTATGCGTTGTGTATTGAATTTAGTTATGTCATTATATAAGTATGCGAGGATTGATTGTGCATTTATATATGTACAAGTTTTTGTTCTGAAATTGAGTATGAAATTATACATTCATATGGTAGATTCGAATATGTATAAATGCACATGTATAAATTCTTGAATCGAAATTTGGTATGGAATTATATATGTATGTGAAAGTTTCGATTTTGTATGTATATTCACGTAAAAGTTTTTGAATGGTAGTGAAGATATGAAATTGTTAGTTTGAATTATTATAAAGTGATTGAATATAATACAGACGTTACGTCTAGCAGGCTTAATGCCGGTGAAGTATTTCAGACTTTAAGTCTAGCAGGCTTAATGCCGGTGATACATTTCAGACTATATGTCTAGCAGGCTTAATGCCGGTGATACATTTCAGACTATATGTCTAGCAGGCTAAGTGCCGGTGTACTGAATCAGGCTTTAAGCCTAGCAGGCAAAATGCCGGTGAATCTGTTTAAATTGTGTTAGAATATGCAATGGATATATCTATGATTTGTGATTATATGAAATCGATGAATACATATGTACATTAGATATATGTGATTGCTGAATTTATAAATGCATATGGTGATATGTGGTAGTTAAACATATATATGTTGAGCCTATGTGTTTGATAATTAATCATGTATGCATTTGAGATATATATATATGTGTGTATTTCGAATGTATGTGTTACCTAGGTATTCAGGTATAAATTCATAATGAGTATATTTATATACAAACAAATATAAGATGTGATTGATGTATATATATTTGTGTTAGATTTGAATTGATTTAGAACATACCATGAGTGTACATATACAATCGGTTTGATATGTATATAATATGTATATATATGCTCGGTGGTATACATTCAATTGTAATGTTGTTTTGTATAATATATATATTAAACTGAATTCATCCGACAGGTATACATATCTGACTATAAATGAAATGGTCTGAGTAGAATAATGTATGAATGTTAGTTGGTTGTGTTAGTTGAAATTTCAGTAGAATAGATTAAAAAGGTTATAATAATTACGTGTTTATAATTATACATTTAGTTATGCTGGAGACTTACTAAGCTATAAAAGCTTACTTCGTTTGCTTTCGTTCATTCGTTTTTATAGATTTGGAGACGCGTTACGAGCTCGGGGATCATCAGCACAGTCTATCACACTATCGACTTCTTTTGGTATTTTGTTAAATATTTGAACTCGATCTTATGGCATGTATAGGCTTGATAATGTTTTGGTTAGTTTTGAATCCTATTGTGTAAATAGCAATGGGAAAAGAGTTTAGTTTCCATGCTTGAATTTGATTATATATGTTCATGAATTGGACTTGCATTTGGAATTAAATATTAAAGTTATGTTTATGTGAGCTTGGTTTCGTAATGCCTCGTAACCCTGATTCGGCGACGGAGACGGGTTAGGGGTGTTACAATACTAGCGCACAAAGTGCATTCTGGCACACAAAGCGCATATTTGGCACACAAAGTGTATTGCGTGCATCCTAGCACATAAGCGTATAATCCTGTACACAAACCAATCCTATAGCATGCCAACTATATCTGACTCAGCCCGACTAGTTAATAGGGTACCAATGTTGAATTCCATTTACAATTTAATACAGATAACATTTTTCAAACATATTCACTATCACAATCTAATATATTAACATATCACACATATACTTCATGTCATTCAATACATTTTCACCCAATCTCATAGCACATATCATATTTTGAGCAATTCATGTTACTTTACATATTATTCATTTTAGTCCCTTAGTTTGGCAATTCACAATCAAGCTCAATTCAGTAGCCCATATTATCACTAAGTACTTACCTTGATATTTCCAAATGCAATTAACATGAAAATGTAATCAATTAATAAGACCCTAAATCATAAATGTACAAACCATGGTTTCGCATCATTCGTTGAAAGCTCTTGCTTTTCCTTTCCCTCTCAAAGATTTCGCGTCAACATTAGCTATGAATAGCCACAAAACATAACACATTATCAATTTCAAGCCAATTCATAAAAAAATATCAATTTAGACATATTTTTTAATTTATTCAATTTAGTACTAAAACCAGGACAAGCACAACTTTCAATTTAGGGCTTTAGATTAAAATTTGATTTCACCAAAATTCATTAGGGACCTTCCATTTTCTATTCCTATCAACATTTCATAATATTTTTGCATTTTATTCAATTTAGTCCCTAATGTATGAAACCAACAATTAAGCTTTACAATTTAGTCATTTTCTTACTCTAACCTTAATTTTTAACAGTTTCACACCAGTTTCATCTAATTCTCAACAATGGTAACTTTCAAAAACTTCAACAATTTCACAAATTGGTACATGGGCTAGCTAAATCAAGCTCTCATGGTCTCAAATATATAAAAACTAAAGAAAAATGGCTAGAAGACTTACTTGAAATCAAGGGTCGAATGCTTCAAGTAGATTTTAAGCTTTCTTTCTTCTTCTAATATGGTGGACGATGGTATTGGCAAGAAGGTGAAAACCTATGTCATCTCTTTTCCACTTATTTAACTTATATACCTGAACTAAGTTTAATTGATTAACTTAATCATGATTAATTAGGCTTAAATATTTAATTAACCTAATCTAATGATAATTAACATCACATCCTACTAAAGCCTATCTCAATTTAGTATATTTGCAATTTTTTTCCTCTGATAATTGCTACTAAGTCCCGAAGCTTTTTCCTAATTAAGAATCTATAGAGATTAAACTTTGACAATTTAGTCCCTAGGCCCTAATTAACCATATTTTCGACTAAATTGCTTATCCAAATTTCAATTCATCAATATAATAACTCCATAAATATCTCTATTTCATATTTACAAACTCATTTTACAAAAATGGAGTTTCAAAACTGTATTTTTCGACACCATTGGAAACTGGATCGTTATAAATATTTTTGTAATTTCCCTAATCGAGTTAGTGCCTGGTTGACTCATGACACCAACTCAGTTAAGGATTTTATTAATAGTATAGATATATACAATTGATGGAGAAAATAAATTGTGCTGTTAAATAAAAATGTATAAAATAAATTAAAATGAAGGTTTGATTTAGTGGTAAATTTAAGGTTTTACCAATGCAATTGGTTTGGGTTTAAATCTTATACATATATTTTTATTGGTTTTTCTTAAAATGAAAAGACTAAAGTACTCTCAAATAATATAACTTATTTAATTAAGGAATGGTACTTCGTAATTTTCCTAAGCAAGTTGGTGCCCAGTTGACTCATGATACCAACTCAGTCATGGACTTTATTAATGGTATAGATATACAACTGATTGAGATAATAAATTGTGCATATTAAAAAATGTATAAAGGAAATTAAAATAAATCTTTGGTTGAATTGTAAATTTAAGATTTACTACTCCAATTGATGCAGGTTCAAGTCTCACCATATACATATTTTTCTTGGTTTTATGTTAAAATGAAAAGACTAAAATACTATCGAATAATAGGACTTATTTTTAATTATGAAAGTAAATTTCCATAATTTTCTAACTGAGTTGGTATCCGATTAACCCTTCACACCAACTCAGTTAGGGGTTTTATTAATAGTATAAATATATATAAGTGGTGTGTGATAATAAATTGTGCATATTAAAAAATGTATAAAAGACATTAAAATAAAATTTTAGTTGAGTGGCAAATTTAAGGTTTTACTATTCTAATTGGTGTGGGTTCAAATCTTATCATATACATATTTTTCTTGGTTTTTGTTAAAATGAAAAAACTAAAATACCCTTGAATAATGACTTGTTTTAGTTACGGAAGGACATTTCTATAATTTTCTAACCAAGTTGATACATGATTAACCCGTGACACCAACTCAGTTTGGGGTTTATATCAGTATAGATGATAAACTTGAGTTGATAACTTATTTAAAGCCTCAAAATTTTCATTTTGAAATAAAAATAAAAATTTGACTTTTTAATATATTTTTAAGATTTTTTAAAGCCTCGAGTTACCAAATCATTGGATTTCACAGCAATTGATGCTCATATCACTAACAAATCATCCTTCTAGTAAGTTGTATGGTCATCATGGTCGGATCACTATTAAGATATAAAATGTCAATACAAATATAAAAATATTTAGAAGGTAATGGATTTTAAGGTTTAGAGTTCTACTTTACCTTTTAGCTAAAGGAAACTAAGAGCTTGAAATGGTATAGGCATAATCCATAGAAGTTAATATCACCCCTACGATTGTAAAATCACAAGGCAACCATTTACTTCCTCATTCCCCACTATACACGCTTTGTGTAGCGCCTTGTATAGGCATGCCAAAATGAAAGACCCTCAACTATATGTACTAATCGTTTGGAAATTTGATAACAATGAGAGTACATGGTATGGATTAAGTTTCAAGATTTTTCTGACATCATTACACCTTAGATCAAGTGAAGAATGTATGTTCTAATGTCATAGGGCTGGACTTTCAATCTCATAATTCGTATTACCTTAGGCGATTTTATCATTTCAAATACTGCTAAGTCAGCCTAACTCTCATAAAGTGAGGATTTTCGTAGAATTCTCCAAGGCACCAATTTATATAGCGGAAGTAACTCAAGCCAAAAGAATGCTCAAAAGAACAGAATAGTCATAGAAAAACAATTCATGAGAGGCGTTTAGTAAATGCTCTCAAAGAATTCTATTACTCTAAGAATTCGGGATACAATGGATGATTTACAACTAAGGGGAAGGCTCTCTATTTATAGTTGAGCTCCCTCAAATCCAACAATCTAGCTAAATTTACATCAACGAACGAGATGAAGCCTATCTCTACAATTAAGGGATTTACAAGATCAAATCTAATCTAACCTAATCTTATCAAATATTATTCCCATCAATCTTCTAAGATTGGTTTCCTTATTTACCAACGTGGCTTACTTTTCCATATCTACTTCATTGGGCCACCCAGGCATCTTCATAAGTTCATTGAATCAAGCCAGTTATCATAGGTCAAATGATCCCCATCTAACCGATAGACCTCCATGGGACACATTTTGTGTAATGGTCACGGGTTTTGATTGCAGCCCGTGACATTCTCCCTCACCCATTCTCGTAATGCCCTAGTTGCGCCCTTAGAATGGCACTAACTTGATTCACCTCAGAACTTTCTCAATGCCTTAGCTCTTTCCTGACTAGTCTCACCCTCGAATAGTCTCACCCCTCGGAACCTTCGCCTCGACTTTCATCGCCACTTAGGTTGACCCCTTCCATTTGTTGGTCCATCTTTTGGCAAGAAGCCCTCGCTCTCACTTGCCTACATTTTAAATCGCCTCGATCGAGATCCTCTTGATCTACAAAACTAGGCTTCGGCTTGCCCACAGGCCCTTGGCTTCCCAGCTTCAAAACTTTGAAAGGGCCCCTACGTTCTTTCCAAGCCAATGGTAAGTTAGAATGTAAAACACTACCACAGTGTTTGAGATTTACCTCTCTCGTTGCATTTACTTGACTCGACTATCCAATTTGCATTGCTACTTTATCCTCGAATTCTGATGCATAACCCACCTCTCTCTTAACTGGTAGCTCCTCCGATGACTCAATAAAAATGAGCCTTATTGATCCTAGCTTCAAAGTTTGCATGGCTACTTTTTGCCCCTGAGTCCGATGCACAACTCACCTCTTCCTTGGGTGGAAGCCTCTCCGACGACTCAACAATCTCTGTCACTTTCCCATAATTGATCTTCATTAATCCTAGATTTAATATTTCCATCGCTATTTTTCCCCTAAGTCTAATGCACAACTCACCTCTTCATGGGTGGAAGCCTCTCCAATGAGTCAACAAGCTTTGTTGTTTTTCTCTTGACCACAAATAACTTGGATTTTTCTAAACAATTCCACAACTTATCTGGACCCCAACACAAGAAACATTTCACTCACTTCTTCTTGTTTCTCTTTACCCTCATGACTTCAAATCTTTACACGATCGAACCAAGTCTCATGGGCACCCTGTGAAGCACTTCTCTAGCTTCTTCTCATTCTCTTTGGACTCATTGGATTTGTCATCACTTGCGCTCGACCTAAGTCTCTCAACCCCTCTTTTGAGTTTATCATTTCTTGAAAGCACGGTTCTCTCCGGACATCTCTTCAATATATGTAAATCGTCACAAAGGAAGCATTTCATCTTACTCCTCTTTTTCTTCGGGTTGTTAGGTTTCCTCTTTCCATTTCGTGGATTTCTGTTACCATATTTGTCATTGCCATTGCCATTATCTTCCTCGTGGTCCCCCTACATATGCCTTACTCGTCGGACTTGAAAGACTCAAGCTTATCTTTTGTTAGACTAAGCTTGACTATGGACTCCGATACCATCCTGACTTTCGATAACTCTTAAATATCTTCACGTTCCAATCCTGTTTGACCCACGATTTTAACCCATTCTTAAATGCAAAAAATGCCTCATTCTTATTCCCATCCAAAATTTAGAGAATGAGTTCTATAACGGGAAGCTCATTGAGCCTTGTACATGAAGCTTATCTGGGAAATATAACGGGAAGCTCACAAAGAGCCTATAACAAGTAGCTCCGAAGAGCAATTAACGAGTAGCTCCAAAAAGCAATTAATGGGTAGCTCTGAAGAATACTTAATCAGGAAGCATCGATAGTCATATAACGGGAAGTTAAAACGAGCACTAACGAGAAGCTCACAAAGAGCCTTTAATCGGGAAGCTCAAAAAAAGCCATATAACGGGACGCTCATAAGAGTTGTGGTGTGCCCACAACACATGTAGGGTCACAACCGATCGAGATGTTCCGAAGAGCATTTAACGAGAAGCTCGCAAGAACACCATATAACGGGAAGCTTTAGAGGGCTTGTAACGGGACGCTCTTTCGAGCTACGGTATGTCCACAACATATGCAGGAACACTACCATTTCGGGAAACAGAACCCTATATCCATAGAATCTCATTATCCAAACGGGACTTCTTTATTTATTAAGGATTTTCATTTATGAGATCAATTACATACACATATATGACATTTACACAATTGACATATTCAACACTCAATATAAGCATATAAATATACACAATTAAGTTACATGAATTTACCTCGACAATGTTTGTGAGTTGTAATCTACTAATCCGTTACTTTTTCTTTACCTCGATCTAGCTTCGAATTTTGTCTTTCCCGATCTATACGAGTAAGTTAACTCAATTTAATACAATTTACATTCAATTCAATCCAAGTCACATCTTAGGTAGAATTACCGTTTTGCCCTTATATTTTTAATTAATGACGATTTCATCCATAGGCTCGGAAAATGAAATTCATGCAATTTAATCCTTATTCCAAGCCCAGTCAAATTTTACATGTATCAGTAGCAGCCCATGTATTTCAAAAAAATTAGAATTTTTCAATAAATTTTACATTTTTACAATTTAGTCCCTAAATCACATTTTTATCAAAATTCATTTAACAAAAGTTGTTTCTCTATCAACAACTTTTCATTTTCTACAATAAAAATTTATAATTTAACTATATTGATTCATAGAAAATCCTAGAACTTTGATAACTTTGCAAATTAATCCCTAAAATAGTTTAATTATGCTAATACAATCTCGGAAACATAAAAATTACTAAAAACGGGACAAGAGTTCATACCTAATTAAGCCAAGAAAACTTTCTTGAGCTCTTTTCTCTTAGCTAGGATTTCCATACAAAAATTTGGGAAAGGTGGTGATAAATGATTATATTTTCTTTATTTAATCATTTATCATCTTTTAATATCTTTTATTTCTAATTTCATCATTTTCTTTAATTAAATTTCCATGGATGAATCATCATCCTTATCTACTAACTTCTTTTAATGGTCTATTTGCCATATAAGGTCCCCAAACTTTGAATTCTATATATGTTTGATACTTATTGCTACTAGAACCCAACTTTTGCATTTCATGCAATTTGGTCCTTTAATCAATTAAACATGTAATCGGTAAAATTTTCTTAACAAAAATTTCATACGATTTTCCTATTATAATTCAAACCCTAAAATAATATTAAAAATTTTCTTTTTGGACTCAAATTTTTGGTCTCGAAACCACTATTTCAATTTCACTAAAAACGAACTGTTACGACTATCCCTCTTAAAGAATTTCCGTCATCAAAAATCTTACCAGTAAAGAGGTTTGGATATTGCTTCCTCATTGTTTCCTCCGGTTCCCAGGTAGCTTCTTCGATTCCGTGTCGCTTCCAGAGGACTTTTACTAACGCTACCTTTTTATTTCTCAATTCTTTTGTCTCACGTGCCAAAATTTTGATCCATTCCTCAATGTAAGTATATCAAGCTGAATCTCCACATCTTTCAGAGAGATAACATGTGAAGGGTCTGACTGATACCGTCGTAACATAGACACATGGAAAATATTATGAATTCTCTCGAGTTCTGGTTGTAGTGTAACACCTCAAACCCGGCCTAGACGTTACAGTCAAATCTGGCGTGTCATATTGGAGTGTCTTTCGAAAGATTGATCTCGTTGGTAAAAATTTGTTTCTAAGTTTAAAAAAAGTTAACTCCTTTATTATTAAAAAAAATTTTGCGTTGTTATCAGATTTTGTTTTAAAAAGTTAGTCTAAATCGCGAAAGCTTTTTAAAATTTTTTGTTTAAAAACCCGTGTCTTTGAAAACAGTGACTATTTTAAGACTCGTCCTCTCCTAACTAGTAGTTTAAAATTGGTAATCAAAAGCCTAATTAAAAATTTAAACAAACTTAAAGGCCTTATTAAAGAAACAAAACCCAACATTTAAATTAAATTAAAATAAAAGAAAGTGTAAACAGCAGCAGATGTGTGGCCACCTCCAAGTCCCTCGCAGCACCGAATCGCCATTGTGTAATCCCCTTCTAGACAATCACTATGCAACATGCAGAATCAGTCTAGGCCTGAGCCCTATACAATATCAGTACAATGTGGGCCTTAGCCCAATACAGTAAATAGTACAATGCAATAATGCAACCCAACCCATCCCAATCCAACCAACACACGACTCCGTACCACCAACACACCATGTGGGGATAAAATCAATCCACCCAGCCAACACACCAATATTGCAGCAAAGTTGCCAGTAATAGTGATGCAGTAAAGCTGCCAGTAGCAGTAACGTAGCAAAGCTGCCAGTAACAGTATATGTGGCAAAGCCACCAGTACAGTACACTTCTCCTATATCAGAATCCCAACCCCATGCAGTATGTCATGTCATAAATCATACGTGTATGTAGTATGTCATACTCAGTAACAGTCATACAAATAACATAGATCAAATCAGTCATACACTCATTTCAACTCCTAGGGGTATAACAGTCATTTTACCCTATGAGGGTATTTCAGTCATTTTACCCTTTAGGGGTATTTCGGTCATTTTACCCTTCGATGGTATTTCGATCCTTTTACCCTTCGAGGGTATTTTAGTCATTTTACCCTTCGGGGGTATTTCGATGATTTTACCCTTTAGGGGTATTTCAATCATTTTACCCTTTGAGGGTATTTCAGTCATTTTACCCTTTAGGGGTATTTTAGTCATTTTACCCTTCGAGGGTATTTCGGTTATTTACCCTTCGAGCATATTTTAATCATTTTACCCTTCGGGGGTATTTCGGTTATTTTACTGTTTGAGTGTATTTCGGTCATTTTACCCTTCGGGGGTATTTCAGTCATTTTACCCATGAATTGCAAGTTGGGCTTGCCACTCGAGCGATCACACGCCTGTGTGGTCTCAAATGCCATGATTATAGCTTTTCAGCTTTTCGCTGATCTAAGGTTGTAGTGGGTGATTACACACTTTTTTGTGAAAACGTACTAAGATCCACAAACACCCAAAATCTGCATTCATACAAGTTTTCCATTAGTTATTAACAATAGGGTTAATCTCCTTCTTTTACATCCTTAACCAAAATTAACTAATACTGACTGAAAAAAGTGGCTTAGCCCACTTTGACAACCGATGAAGATTGACTTTAATCCTTTTTTACGGATATCTGCAAAACAACGAACTTTATTAAACAGTATTGTTTAATCATGTGGTTGAAAACCACACATGATCATTTATAGAACCATAGGAATATTCGGCCTACACTTAAAAGATGACTAGCCTACTTACCTTGATCGAGGGATGAGAGAGTGGTTTTGATGACTAACAATGCTTACACTGCACCACTCCTCGAGGAAAACTCTAAAATTGCAACAAGCAGCATGTCAAGAGAAAAACATCAGCAGTCGGTAATCAAAGATTATGAAGGAAGGTATTCGGTTTTAGGAAAAGAGAAATAAATAAACAAAGTGAAAAGTATAACACTTACCGGTATTCGACAACACTTGTAGCACTAGAATGAAGAGGAGAAGATGAGTAGAGAAGAGAAAAGAAAAAGGGAGAAAGAAGATGAATGGATTCGATGCAGGAGGAGAGGGAAAGAGAGAAGAATAGAGCAGAAAAGAAAAGTGAGCAACCCGAAAAGTAATTCCCAAGACTTAGCAAAAATCAGCACCAAAAGCTAACAGGAGAACATGAAACTGACCCAAAATCGAAAATCTTTAGTACCTAAAGACTAATTTCGGCAGATGCTACCCCAAGAAGTTCTTCCAAATGCCGAAAATGACAAACTTTTACCCCCTAGCCGAAATCACACATTCCCCCTTCTCAAATTCCTTGATTTTCTCTTAAAATCCTCTCCTTATCCCTCTTTGATTTCCTCCACTCAATCACAATCCTGCAATTCTCTCCATGACTCACTTCTCCATTCAAATTCCACAGCATTTCTATCAAACTCTACCACCTCACTGCACAGGTGATAAAAATAAACACTCCACAGTGCAAAATAGGACTCGAACCTCAGACCTTAAGAGTACTTCACACGCCACCTGCCACTGGACCATTAGGCTCTTTTTTTCATAAAACAAGCACTAAAATTTATAAAGCCTATGTGCTAGTGTCCAGATTCATTTAAGGGAACAATTAAAAATTCTGCCAAGGCCAAGACTTAAACCCAAGCTCCCCAAACACTCCCAAACACACCCAAATTACTTAACCATTGAAGCAAACAAGCAATTTTTGACAAATTATGCAAAAATTAAAGACTTGAACTTTGGGGCATTACAGGTAGTACCAATTGGTATGCAACAGGTCTGATTTTTTCAATTTGCCTTTACGGCCAAACCGAAGAACTTTCTTCCAAGGCGAAACTTTCAAAAATACTTTATTGTCGACTTGGAATTCTATTTCTTTTTGTTTAAGATTCGTGTAGGATTTCTATTGATCAGAAGTTACTTTCAAGCTATCCCGGATCACTTTCACTTTTTCTTTGGCTTCCCAGACCAAATCAACTCCATGTATCTTTTTTTCACTAAGCTCGGTCCAATATAATAGAGCTCTACATTTACGACCATACAAAGCTTCATAAGGTGCCATTTTTATGCTTGATTGATAACTATTACTATATGCAAATTCGACTAACGACAAATATTTTTCCCAATTGCCTTCGAATTCTAATATACAACACCGTAGCATATCCTCAAGAATCTGAATTACATGTTTGGATTGACCATCCGTCTGAGGATGAAATGCAGTACTGAAATATAATTGTGTACCCAGAGCTTCTTGTAACTTTTCCCAGAATCGAGATGTAAATCGCGGATCTCTGTCATAAATAATAGAAACTGGTACTCTATGTAGCTTGACAATCTCAGAAACATACAACTTAGCTAATCTATCCAGGGAGATATTCATACGTACCGGAATAAAATGCGCAGACTTTTTCAAACTATCAACGATTACCCGAATAACATCTTTCTTTTTCATAGATAAGGGTAAGTCTAATACAAAGTCCATAGTAACTCCTTCCCATTTCCATTCTGGTATCGTAACTGGCTATAGCAAACCTGAAGTTACCTGATGTTCAGCTTTAACTTGTTGACATATCAAACATCTAGCTACAAATTCAGAGATATCACGCTTCATTCCCGGCCACCAATACATCATTTTCAAGTCATTATACATTTTATTACTCCCCGAATACACAAACATAGTACCATTATGAGCTTTATACAAAATCTTCTGTATAAGTTCTGAATTCTTCGGTACACAAACTCTGCCTCTGACTAACATATAGTCATCAGATCCAATCTGAAATTCTGAATCAAAAACTGATTCATACTGTATCCGTTTAACTTGCAACTTGTTATCACTTTTCTGAGCTGCGCAAATCTATTGTAGAAATGTCGGCTTAGCTTTTAACTCAGCTATAATCAAACCATCATTATACAATGACAATCGAGTATTCATTGCTCGTAAGGCAAACATAGATTTTCTACTCAGAGCATCAGCAACCACATTTGTCTTTCCCGGATGATAATCAATAATCAGATCATAATCTTTCAATAATTCAAGCCACCTCCATTGTCTCAGATTTAAATATTTCTGCAACATCAAATACTTTAAGCTTTTGTGATCAGTGAATATGTGGCACTTTTCACCGAACAAGTAATGCCGCCAAATTTTTAGTGCAAACACAATAGCTGTTAATTCAAGATCATGTATTGGGTAATTCTTTTCATGTGGCTTAAGCTTTTAGAAGTATAGGCTATTACTTTACCTTATTGCATCAAAATACAGCCTAAGCCATTCAATGATGCATCACTGTAAATCACAAATTCCTTACCAGATTCAGGTTGAACCAAAACTGGTGCTTCGATCAACAAAGATTTCAATCGATTAAAGTTTTGCTGGCATTTATCAGACCATTCAAATTTCACATATTTTTGCAATAACCTTGTCATTAGAGAAGCTATCATCTAAAACCCTTACACAAATCTCTGATAATAACCAACTTATCCCAGGAAACTTCTGATTTTAGACACATTTTTCGGAGGTTTCCAGTTAACAATAGCTAATATTTTACTCGGATCAACTCTAATACCTTCAGCCGACACTATATGTCTTAGAAAACGAACTTCCTCGAAGCTAGAATTCATATTTACTGAATTTAGCATGCAACTATTTTTTACATAGGGTTTGCAGTACAATTCTCAAATGATCAGCATGTTTATTTTCATCTCGAGAATATACCAAAATATCATCAAGGAATACCACCACAAATCTATCCAGATACGGTCTAAAAATTCTATTCATTAAATCCATAAACACCGTTGAGGCATTAGTCTAGCCAAACGGCATCACAAGAAATTTATAATGCTCATACCTAGTTCTGAAGTCTGTTTTTGGCACATCTGACTCTTTCACTAGTAGCTGATAGTAGCGAGAACGGAGCTCTATATTTGAAAATACTGTAGCAGCTTTCAACTAGTCAAACAAATCATCAATTCGAGGTAGTGGATACTTGTTCTTGATTGTGACTTTGTTGAACTGTCTATAATTAATACATAGTCTCAATGATCCATCTTTCTTTTTAACAAGAAGAACGCACCCCAGGGTGAAGAACTAGGTTGAGCAAAACCTCTATCAGTCAATTCTTGCAACTGTGCTTTCAGCTTCTTTAATTCAGTAGGAGTCTTTATATAGGGTGATATATATAGGAGTGGTCCCCGGAATTAGATCTATAGAAAATTCCACCTCTCTAACCAGCGATAATCCGGGTAATTCCTCTAGAAATACATCAGAAAACTCACAAACAACTGGCACTGACTTAATCTTCAATTCAGACACTTTAGTATCCAATACATAAGCAAGATAGGCATTACACCCTTTTCTGATATATTTCTGTGCTGATATAGCTAATATCACATTAGACAACTCATCCAGTTTATCAGATTCAACACGGAGCAATTCACCATTCTGAGATTTTAACACAATGTACTTTTATTTACAATTTACCACTGCATGTTAAGTTAACCAATCCATACCCATAATTACATCAAATTCATCAAATGGCAGTAACATCAAATCAACCGAGAAACAATAACCCCATACCATTAACAGATAATTTTTACAACCTTTATCCACCATTACATACTGGCCTAGAGGGTTTGAAACTTTAACCACGAATTCAGTGAACTCAATAGGTAAATTTTTAATAGACACTAAATTCGTGCATATGTATGAATGTGTTGAACCAGGATCAATCAAAGCAGTAATATCAGTATCAAGAAAAGAAAAAGTACTAGTGATAACATTGGGTGCAGAGGCATCATCACGTGCACGAATAGTATATGTCATGGCTGGTGCTCGTGTTTCAGGTTTGACAGTTGAATCTTTTGCTGTACCTCGACTACTACTCACATTACCAGGGTTACAAGGTGGTCTACCTCTCGAGGTGGGGTTGCTCAACCTTGAAGTCTATATAGTATCGTTCTCTAGCTTTCCTGCGCAGTCTCTGAGATAATGGTCAAAAGAACCACATCTAAAACATGCTCCGCTTTTCACGCAACACTCTCCAAAATAAAATTTATTATAGTGTTTGCACTGGGGTTTGGATTTCCAACACTACCAGTACTTGCTACAGATGTAGCTCGAGATCTTGAACTAGAACACTGAATACTTCTATCTTTCCCAGAGTACACCGTAGAGGTAGTAAAACGATCAAATTTTTTCTTTGATTTCTTTGAGGTCGACGGATATGACTTTTCCGTAAGTCTTTTACTTGAAGTTCGGGCTTCAATCTCTGCCTATCTCTTTCCTCTACTTAGTTTTTCAACTTTATGTGCCTGGTCAACCAGTACAACAAATTCTTTTAATTCCAAAATCCCAACTAACAACTTGATGTCTTCATTTAAACCCTCTTCAAACTGCTTACACGTGGCGATTTCAGTCAAAATGCATTCTCTAGCATACTTACTCAGTCGGACAAATTCTCTTTCATATTCGGATATCATCATATGCTCCTGTTTAAGCTCTAGAAATTCTTTTCGTTTCTGATCAAGAAACCTCTGGCTGATATATTTCTTTCAAAATTCAGTTTGGAAAAATTCCCATGTAATCTGTTCTTTTGGCACAACAGAAATCAATATATTCCACCACTGGTAAGCCGAATCTTTTAATAGAGATACAACATATTTCAGACATTCAGTCGATGTGCATGATAATTCATTTAAAACCCTGATAGTATTTCCTAGCCAAAATTCAACCCTTTTAGGGTCATCTTCGGCTATTGCTATAAATTCTTCCACCCCATATTTACGGATTTTATCAATAGGAGGTTTACCAGATTTAACAAGCTCTGTACCTTATGGCATGTCGAGAACGGGTTAAGAAGCAAGAGGGGGAGGTTGTTGTACAGCCGGATTTGTTCTTACAAATTCTATAAACCACTCATTCATTATTTAGAAGAAGACTTCTTTAGCCTTTCCTCCTTGTTCCTCAGATACGGGCCTTCTACTACTTGAGGCTACTCTTTGTACTGAAGCTTGAACATTATTATATGAAAAACATTATTATATGAAAAACATATTTAAATTAGTCAGGAGATATCACTATCACAGGTTATATAATGGCATGTATAGCTAAACTCGTATTTCGTTACGTTAGTCTGAGAATCGGCTAAACCGTAGCTCTGATACCAATAAATGTAACACATTTGTCCCATATCCGTCACCGGAATAGGGTTTAGGAGCATTACTAGAGTTTTCAGATCAAACTCAGATATTTTATATTACTTAACATTCATATCATAAATTAATTATAATTTAATTATATTGTCCCTTATATGAACCCTTGAGGCCCAAAACATACATTAGAAACAAGTTGAGACTAAATCAGTAACTCAGAGAATTTTTTGCAAAATCTCAAAATTTTTCTAAGGTATAGGGGACACACGCCCGTGTGGCCAAGCCGTGTGGCATTTGAAGTAGAGCACACGGTCATGTCCTCAATCCGTGTAACTCTCTAACTTGCAATACATTTAAGTGCAGAGGCCACACGGCCAAGCCACACGCCCATATGCCAAGCCGTGTGAAAATTCTTGTGCATTCTGTTTTGAATTTTTAAGATGCAGGGGACACATGACCAGAACACACGCCCATGTGCTAGGCTGTGTGTCACACACGGCTGAGACACATGCCCATGTCTCTGTCTCTGCCCGTGTGGAAAAAATAACGTAATTTCCAAGCCTTATTCCTCACCCAATTTCACCTTCCACCTACATAAGCACTTAAACACATTTATCAACCAATTCAAGACATTTAAACCAAGCTAAAACCAAGTCTTATGCATGATACTTCATCACATGTATTCCTATACTCAATCTTACCTAATTGATCAAATTTACATATATGCATACTTTATCAATTATGCTATCTCCATCCATTCATCCATATGTTTACCATCATTAAACCATTTCAATTTCACACATCAAACATGTTTAAGGCCATATATATATACACTTTTCAAAATATACCAAACATAAGTCATACAAATGGCTAGTTACAACCAAAATATTTAAAATGCCAACAATGGCCAAGTTACCCTATACATGCCATTATAATCAAAATTAGTTTCATAATTGTACCGAAATGGGCCGATAGATAGTGTGAGTGATCTCTGCCAAGCTTCCAAACCAACGAGCTTCCGAGTACTATAAAACAGAGGAAATACAACTGAGTAAGCACTTAATGCTTAGTAAGTTTGTATAACGGAAATTAACTTACCATACATTTATACATAAAGTAAGCATACAAAATGCATCCAAAGCAATTTGGCCATTTGCCTAACACATAACTTCACCAAGCATGTTAGTCATTCATTTCATGTAAATATCAATAATAAGGATAAACTCATCAAATATAAAAATCTTGTTTCATGTAATTCATGTATATACGGGTATTGATTCATCTTGGTTTCATATGTTCTCATATTAGAATTTCACCCGTTGAATAATTTGAAATCTCAATGGATACTTAGGTAGTACACCTGAAGTGTACAATACTATAAATCCGCCAATTTATATCCGAAAGTGCTTTAATGAGCACTTAAACAAAAAGCTCTCTCTCAAGCACTATAACGGGAAGCTCATTGAGCCTTGTACAGGAAGCTTTTCCGGGTAATATAACGGAAAGTTCACAAAGAGCCTATAACGGGTAGCTCTGAAGAGCAATTAACGGGTAGCTCCGAAGAGCACTTAATTAGGAAGCATTAAATAGCTATATAACGGGAAGTTCAAGCAAGCACTAACGGAAAGCTCACAAAGAGCCATATAACGGGACGCTCATAAGAGCTGCGGTGTGCCTACAACACATGTAGGGTCACAACTGATCAGGATGCTTCGAAGAGCATTTAACGAAAAGCTCACAAAAACATTATATAATGAGAAGCTTGAAAGGGCTTGTAACGGATGCTCTTTCGAGCTACGGTACGTCCGCAACATATGCAGGAACACTACCATTTCGGGAAACAGATCCCTGTATCCATCAAATCTCATTATCCAAACAGGACTTATTTATTTATAAGAGATTTTCAGTTATGAGATCAATTACATACACATATATGACATTTACACAATTTACATATTCAACACTCAATATAAGCATATAAATATACACAATTGAGTTACACGAACTTACCTCGATAATGTTCGTGAGTTGTAATCTACTAATCCGTTACTTTTTCTTTACCTCAATCTAGCTCCGTATTTTGTCTTTCCAGATCTATACGAGTAAATTAACTCAATTTAATAAAATTTACATTCAATTCAATCCAAGTCACATCTTAGGCAGAATTACCGTTTTCCCTATACTTTTAATTAATGACAATTTCGTCCCTAGGCTCGGAAAATGAAATTCATGCAATTTAATCCTTATTCCAAGCCCAGCTAAATTTTACATGTATCAATAGCAGCCCATGTATTTCAAAAAAATAGAATTTTTCAATGAATTTTACATTTTTACAATTTAGTCCCTAAATCACATTTTCATCAAAATTCCTTTAACAAAAGTTGTTTATCTATCAACAACCTTTCATTTTCTACCATAAAACTTCATAATTCAACTATATTCATCCATGGAAAAATCCTAGAACTTTGATAACTTTGCAAATTAATCCCCAAAATAGCTTAATTATGCTATTACAATATCAGAAACATAAAAGCTACTAAAAACAGGACAAGAATTCATACCTAATTAAGCCAAGAAAGCTTGCTTGAGCTCTTTTCTCTTAGCTAGGGTTTCCATAAAAAAATTTGGGAAAGACGATGATAAATGATGATATTTTCTTTATTTAATCATTTATCATCTTTTAATATCTTTTATTTCCAATTTCATCCTTTTCTTTAATTAAATTTCCATGGATGAATCATCATCCTTATCTACTAATTTCTCTTAATGGTCTATTTTCTATATAAGGACCTCAAACTTTGAATTTCATAGCTATTTGATACTTATAGCTACTAGAAACCAACTTTAACATTTCATGCAATTTGGTCCTTTTATCAATTAAACATGTAATCAGTAAAATTTTCTTAACAAAATTTTCATACGATTTTCCTATTATAATTCAAACCATAAAATAATATTAAAAAAATTTTCTTTTCGGACTCAGATTTGTGGTCCCGAAATCATTGTTCCAGTTTTACTAAAAACGGGCTGTTACAAGTTCCCTGAACTCTCGCACATACTCTCCAATTTTGCCTCGTTCCATTAACAGAGGAATTATTTTTTCATTAGGTAATCTAAACCCATATTACCATAAAGTCGAGCTACAAGAGAATACTCTAATGTTACTGCATTCTTGACAACATGTCATTGTTTGGATCTCAATAAGTGAACCACCATTATGATATGTTAGGAAATTAAAAGTTTGATATACTTATTAATGTAGGCTACGGTAGACTATAGAAGATGATATTTTTTTATTTTCTATGAAAAACTAACAAGTTTGATAGGTTATTTATATGTATTTAAAATTAAAGTTTTATTAGAATTTTTAAACTATTATTCAAAACTCGATATCAATGTATGTCTAGGTAGTGTAATCATTTCAAAATAATTATCATGATTCCAATTCACAGTAAAAAAAAAACTTAGCAATGGAAATAGTCTCACTAAACATAACACTTTTAGATGTTGAGAAATTCTTAAAGCTGTATTCTCAAAAATAATTTTTGTATACAAATATTTTAATAAATAATAAATAATAAAAGAAGAACATTTTCATATAAACAAACCTAATAAAGAGCATGTAAATCTAATAAAATAATTAATTGATTATGAAAGATTAATGGGTTGGGTATTATCCGATGGTTCATCCGAATTGTGTTAGTCCGGACTTTCAGAACCATAAGCATAGGGATAGCAATTGACTAAACGGCGCGTTTGCTATTGTTGTGCATGTTGTTTTTTTAAACAATTAAGTTAGAAAACGTTGTCGTTTAGTAAGAAAAGAAAAACCTGCCCTCCTTTTTCGTGAGAAGCCAAGCTGTAAATGGCCATAAGGTCCTTGAATTTCATAATAATCTCTCTTGACCACCATCATCATCACCACCACCACCACCACCGCCACCACCGTCTTAGCCTCTCCCTCCTCTCCTCCTTAACTTCCGCTCTCTCTCTTCCCTCTCCCTATCTTCTCCGTGGAATCGTCTCCAAAACCTCATACTTTCCCTTCTCTCAACAACAACAGCAACACAAAAAAGGCCTTTGTTTAAAGGAGCTAAAAGAAGCCGAAACCCTGGCTCAAAAGATCGGAAAATCCAACAGGCGCCCTGGCGCCCCATCTAAATCTAGGGTTTACGCCGATGTCAACGTTATTCGTCCTAAAGAATATTGGGACTACGAGCTCCTCACTGTTCAATGGGGGTATTTTATTTTCCTTCCTATTCTCCCTTCTATCTACGAACCCTCTATTTTCCATATACGTATTGCTACCCGTAATTTGTTTTATTTTAATAGTTTGAAACTTTTATATTTAATGCAGTTTGGTTATTGGAAATTTGAATCTTAGGGTTTTTATTTTATATTGGCTGGAATGTTAGATTGAACTTAACTGGTTATTGGAAACATCGTAATGATTTGTTTAATTGATTGATTTGAGTATGGTTTTGGCAGCGAACAAGATGATTACGAGGTGGTGAGGAAAGTCGGACGAGGGAAATACAGTGAGGTTTTCGAGGGGGTTCATATTACGGATAACGAGAAATGTGTTATCAAGATTCTCAAACCGGTCAAGAAGAAGAAGGTTTGTATTACTTAAATTTAATTGTGTTTAATGTAAGTTGGTTTAATTAAGAATGACTGTTTGGAATGCAGATTAAGAGGGAGATTAAAATACTGCAGAATCTTTGTGGAGGGCCGAATATTGTGAAGTTGCTGGATATAGTTAGGGATCAGCAGTCGAAGACTCCAAGTCTTATATTTGAATATGTGAATAATACGGATTTTAAAGTGCTTTATCCGACGCTGTCTGATTATGATATTCGATATTATATCTATGAACTTCTGAAGGCAAGTACATGATTTGCTAGTTGCTTTGTTTATTCAGAGATACTACTGACATTGAATTTGAAGTTGAAATGAGATGCATATTTGTAGGCATAAGGAGCCCTCGCTGCAATTATACATTATGTTCAACTAGTTCATGATGGGGGATGAGAGATGATTTCCTTTGGTTTTGGTACCTAGCCTCTAGTCAAAGAACTAGAAGTATATTTCTGTTGATTAAACTTCAAAATTAGATTAAATGTAGTCATTTTTCCTATGTCAATGTTTTTCTCATAAATCAGGAAGGTATTGTTGTATTGAGATGGTGGGTATAGGCCTTGTAGATGCTACCTAAACTTGAGGCGATTGTCGTATATCAGTATATATCTGCAAGTTTATACTCAATTTTTTCTTTTTCAATGTATTTGAACCACCATATGCCATACCCCATCTGCAAATATGCATCGAACACAAGTACTTCAGGGAAAATAGAGATTCTGTTTAACATAGAGCCCTGTTCATACCTTGTACAGTACATGCTTGAGCAGTTGGATTATGAAATTTGTGAACCACATTGATTTGGGGTAGTCATTGGCTCTAATTTTAAGAAATACTTAGAAAATACCTAGATTTCTTTGCAATATGATAGTGCCATTTTGGCGAGAGATTATAGTTGTTTGTGACAAAATTTAGTGTGCTTGAGTGATAGACCTAAGGTTGAATACGCCCTTAGTGTCTGATTTATTTCTCTCTATTTTGGATTGGAGGATCTTATATGAGGATAGATGCCCATAGACTGGAAGCATCTTATGTGTGCACAGTTGGAAGGATGTTAATTATTTGTAGACTGTTTCTGTGGCATTATTAGTATACATATACAATGTAATGGATGCTGTCGTATTTCCTATTTTTAGGCCTACACTCTTTCCCGTTCTGGTTTATGTCTAATAACTTTTCTGCCTGTTGTGATTGAAAGATCGCATGAGATGTCTGTCATAGTCAACTGTGAGAATTGGTATTTTTTTAATATGAATTTGTTGTCTGCAGAACCTTTTTTGATGTAATCACAATATTTTGAATTTTAACTGATGTTTGTGCATTCTTATTTGCCTTGGCTTCAAAAAATTTCAGCACATCTAGATTTCTTTGTAAGATGGCTATGCATACGATGTGAATTTTTATATTTTCCCCATTGTTTATAAAGAAAAGAGATGGTTCAATCTTTAAGTATTTTGAGATTTTATTTTTAGGCATTGGACTATTGCCACTCACAAGGTATTATGCACCGAGATGTGAAGCCCCATAATGTGATGATTGATCATGAGCAGAGGAAACTTCGTCTTATTGATTGGGGCCTTGCAGAGTTTTATCATCCAGGGACAGAATACAATGTTCGTGTTGCTTCCAGGTTTGTCTCCTTTTTGGCATCTGTCTTTTAAGTTCTCAATTTTTCGAGTGGCCTATGTATATGTATGTTAACAGTCTGCATTATTCCACCTATTTTTTATTAAAACTAATCATCTGTCTTAAATATAGCTTTATCAAAAGTGCTTAATATTTGAATTGGATAGCTGACACAGGTGATGGCAATGGAAGTTGATTGATGTGTTTTAGGGGGAAAAGAGCAATAAATCCATAGAACTAGGCTGAATAAATGAGTAAGAAAGATGGAACTCTTCTCTCTATTACTTCAAGAAAATAATAAGAAAGTTGTGGCTGAATAATTTACAGCTTATTTTTATTAGGGTTACAAATAAACTCTTAATCCTAGCCCTAGATTTAAACCTAAAGATATCTCATAATCCTAGTCCTAGATTTAAATCCTAAAGGTAACTAATAATCCTAGCTATCTATCTATATGTCTAATAATAAACAAGACAAATAATAAAATAACATCATAATAAAAAAGGTTACATGTCATTGATTTACCTAAATTATGGTTACTGGTGCTACCATAAATTATTCATTGAAAATTGTGCTTCCTACATTGGTTGACTTTTTGAGGATAAATGCTCTTTCACTTGTGAATTTATAATGTTCAAATTCATTAAGTACAGCCATGAGACCTAAGGCCACAATCCTCGTTACATGTGATTTAGGTAAGACATAACTGAAGCAAGTGAAACTTAGTGGTGTTCTAGTAGCCTGTACTTGAAACATTAAAAATTAGAGTTGAATAGCTGATGGCATGGAGCTAGAGGCAATCACCAAGACATGCATTCCTCAGTGCAGTTGAGGATTAAACATGATATGCCACTGAACATTTTAAAAATGAATAAGATTATTAGGAGCTGAAGACTTTGTATGTATGGGAAACAAAAAGGATAAAGGGTGGGAAGAGCTGGGGGTAGAGTTTTGTTGTATAGGAATTCTTCTTAAGAGATAAGGTTGCTTTGTATTTTATGTAACTTCTTGTTACTTATTTTAGTGCTGAAAATATGTTAGTTTTAGGGTGTTATTACATAATAAAAGAGGATCTTTTCAGTGGATGTCACATTTCTTGTTACTATTTTTTTTGCAAATCTATCAGCTTGTGCTTTTTCACAATCAAGCTTATCTTGGTATTTGAAATTTATCCTTAATTGATGTGTTACCTTTTCTCTCCTTTATACTTCATTTATGGTTTGCAGATATTTTAAAGGTCCTGAGCTTCTTGTCGATTTGCAAGACTATGATTACTCTTTAGACTTGTGGAGCCTTGGTTGTATGTTTGCTGGAATGGTGAGTACTTCCTAGAATTTTATCCTTTTAGGCTTAGACCACTTCTCCAGAGGTAGGTTTAACAATCCTTGCCCTGGTTATTTATACATCTAATTCTCCTCACGCACATTTGTGGTTTTATGCAAGTAGACCTGGACTTATCTTCTGGAAGGCCTGATTATCTTGATTTCATGGCTGAAAAGCCACCCTCAATATATGGTTATTGACAATCAGGCAAATGGAATCTATTCTCCCAGGACCCTTTAAATATGTTTAAATATCACTGTCCATTTTTATGGGATAGAATATCTCCATAGATGAGTGTATCTTGATCTGCTTGCATATATATCCCGGGGTGGCAGATAACAGAGGAGGATCGAAAGTTGATATATTACCAAGGTTTTAAATTCTCGCTTTCTTGAGATGCTTATTTTTGAGGGTTGTGCTATACAGATATTTCGGAAGGAGCCATTCTTTTATGGGCATGATAATTATGATCAACTGGCCAAGATAGCTAAGGTATGTGAACTCGTGGATGCTTTAAGTAACAATGAGCAGCATAACTGTAAAGATCCTTGTCTTGTTCAGATATTCTCTTCCTATTCATGTTTGGTGTTGGTTTTTTAAGAAAAACCATATTTCTATAAAGCATCACTGACATCTTGGGCGAGAGTCCTTTTATTTAGTTGGGAAATAAACTTAAATCTTTACAGTTCTTGAGTAGTTTCCATTTCATGCCTTAGGTTCTTGGGACAGATGAATTAAATGCTTATCTGAATAAGTACCGCATAGAATTGGATCCACACCTTGCGGCCCTTGTTGGCAGGTTGGTATATAATCTTTTAATCAAATTGATGATGCAGAAGTGCTGTTATTTCCAATTGAGGAGTATATTCTTTTCTTGATACAGGCACAGTCGAAAACCTTGGACAAAGTTCATTAATGCCGAGAATCAACATTTGGCACTACCTGAGGTAGTATATCTAGCAAGTTATACAAATCAGAATGTTCTCTGTATTGTATTTCCTCTTTAAGTTCTGTTTTTCTTGCTAGGCCATTGACTTCCTTGATAAGTTGCTTCGATATGATCATCAGGAAAGGCCAACTGCAAAAGAAGCAATGGTAAACTCCTGATCTTTATGAACCTATTGAAGAATACTTCTGTATTTAGTGGACACAATTTTTGGATAATATCTCTGCATGTGCATCTGTAGGCCCCTAGTAATGGTATTATATTTTAACGTCTTGAGTCTCGACGAGTTTCCTAAGTAGCTGATTTTATTGTCATTCAGGCTCATCCTTATTTCAACCCAGTTAGAAATGCGGAAAGCAGTAGAACTCGTCCCTAGCATGCCAAATTTGTGAGGCTGTCAAGACATGGCATTTTATCTTCTTTGTGCTGGGCTGGGTAAGGATCCTGCCTGTGTAATCTGACTGAAGATTATGTGTATGTGGTGCTTTAGCTTTTGAAGTTGAGAATTCTTTCAAAAATGTTTTATTTGATTTCCTGGTGTCCCCCAACGGAAACTTTAGTTCTTATTTCAGACTTTCATATTTCCCGTAATATTGCTGATTAATCTTTTGAGTTCTTCAGATGGGAACAGTTCCTAAATCTGATTTCAGTGTGCTCCTTACTAGTAAACTGTACATCTCATCTTTGGCCTCAGATATGATACTATATTATTGTCTTTTCATTTCATCTGGTCTATTCTTGTGCTTTCCTTTTGGCTTTCCTAGCTAGTTCCTTTGATGTAGGTCCATTGGATATAAGTTAGGCCGCTGCTATTTTCTAGATCTGACAATTTGTGTATTTATTTCATGTTTGTGCAATTTCACTTGCCTTAATCATATTCTAAGGTATTTTATATTTATCTGAATTTTGATACGTTAATATTTCGTGTTATATATGTTTTTCTACGTTTGTTTATTAGTGTCATATTTTCATGTGAGAGTGTATCATGTTCGAACTTGTCATGTTAACTATGGATATAGTTGTTCTATTCTGAGTTGGAGTATTAGACCCCACCGTCTGAAAGTGTTATATAAATGAAATATTAAAGACAAAGGTTAGTGGGGAACATAAAGATTGAAATTGTAGTTCAAGGGTTGGTTCTTGAACTTACACGTACCTAGGTTTTCTTTTTATGTCCAATTTTATACCTAAGCTTTTTGTTAGTGTTGTTTTTTCGGACTGGATCAATCGGTTAGACCAAGAGCCGATCAAGATACCGGTCTGGTAAGAGGTAAAAAACCAGTTGATTGGGCTCAAAACTCAGTCGAATTGGTTGAACCGATTTTTATAATTTCTTTTAATAATTTTTATTTGTTGAAAATTTTAATAATTTATTTGTTTTGATTTGCCTGGACTCGGGAACTGGTGGTTTGACCTATTTGATCAACAGTTGAGTTCCAAAACAGTTATTTTTTTTGTCCAATTTGGCACTTGAATTAAACACGTATTCCTGATATGATACCTAAGCTTACATTTTATCCAATTTGGTACTTAAACTTGTCAAATGTTGTACAATTATTTTAATGTATTAATAGTATTATTCTTTATAAGGTAGCAAAAATATCAATGAATGATAACATGTTAATTTTACGTCAAGTGGCACACGTTGGTCATATATTATTATTTTTTCTTATTTAAACATGATCAGTGTTTTGAGATTATTTGTATAACATTTGACATCTCAATTACCAATTGGAAAAAACAGTTTAGTATCAAATTGGAAAAAACAGTTTAGGTGTATCAAATTGAAAAAACGTAAGCATTAAACTGTTTTTTAGAAATTTTTTTAAATTTTAACTTTCTTTTACATATTCTGTAGAATTTTTAAAAATTTTTAAAATATAAGTTTTAGGAAACTTTATAAATATTTTGAATTTTATAAATAATTTTGAAATTTGAAAATTGTCTTGAATTTTTTTTATAATTTTTGTTGAGAGAAATTAATTTACTCATTTTTAAAATTGACAGAGACCAAAAGGGTATTTAAATTTATCTGTAATTTAAATTATTTGAGTTATTCGAATTATAAAATTTAACTTGACTCGAACTCAGAACTCGAATTATTTATTCAAGTTGACTTGAATAACTCAAAATTTGATTTTTTTCGAATCAAATAGAGTTTTGTTTATCCCTAATTTTGTATCATAAACTAGATTTTTTTAAACATAATATTAAGAGAAGGATGCGGTTGGGGGTTACATAATTTGAATTTGTATCAAATAAGTGTTTGAAAAGAACTTTAACCACCATTTTATACAAATAAAGGCTATTATAAACTTGATAGTGCAATCCTAACTCCAAAATATTTTAAATTTCATCGTTAATATTATCAATATTGAATTCATTAATCACCAACAAAATATGTAGGTGATTTTTTATTAGCATAATAATACAGTTAGCTCTAAATATTTATATATTTTCTCTTTTCGGTCTCATTCTAAAAAAATAAATTTAGCTCTCCCTATTTATGTAGTTTATTAATTTTATCTTCGTTCTAAAAAAATTATAAAGTTAAAAATAGAAAAAATAGAAAAGCATAAAAGTTATAAAACCTTCCCTCTTCTTAAATGGCTTTATTCCAAAACTTCGGATACTATTTTTTTTTTTTTGAAAAACTGAATGCATTTCGCACTGAAAATTAATTAACTTTTACCACCTAATAATATTGGCTTAGGTGATGTTTATAAAAAAAATGAACTGATTATTTCTTTTCATTTACGAAAAGTTTTTAGATTGAAGATATAACCTTTACTAAATTTAGAAAAAACCAGCTAATGCATTGGTTTTACTTTTCTTTATATAAATATAACACTATTGGTTAACATTAGATTTGATTTTAAGTTGAGTTATTTGTTTACGATTGAAGACTCACATGAAATTTGGGAGGATTTGAATAAAATAATTAAACTCGTTTAAAATTTGGTTCGAGTTCAAGTTTAAAAATTCAAGGTCTAAGTTCTAGCCCAACTTGTTTTTTTAATTTTTAATATCTTATATTATATTATTTTTATATATTATGTAATTTATAACACATAAAAGAAATAAATCCATAGTAATATATAATACTATAATGTAAACTTTAAAAAATGTTAAAAGATACCTATAACTTGCATACTAATACAGCCACCTGACAATGAACTTTTATTAACTTAACTACATAATTGTATACGCCGCCCCATTCATCGAAAGAGGCACTTAGGCGTAGTCTACTCCGCCAATTATATTACCTTAGGACTATACATTAAACCCTGTACCCGCCAGAGTTGGGTTGTTACATAGTCCTTGGCACATACTATCGCATAGCGGCTATCCACCCCTCTAGTTCATTGTATGACGCATCTCAATCTCCATACAATTGCTCCACGATCATTTGTTTAGCTATCTATGTTTTTCGGTATGACACTTGGTACTAGAATCGTTCTTGCATTTTGGCAATCAGTACCAAAATAGGAATGGTTGGCATGTCCTTCACCATTGACATGATGCAATTGCAGATAGTTTTGGCATAAACTTTGCGGTAATCTTGTGTCATATGTGTAAAAGTGCATGTTCGAGACCGAACAAATTTTCGGATCTCTCACATTTGCGACCTCTAGATAAATGTAGCTTGTACCCACCAATTGCACCCTTCTGTCGACCTCCAACACTCCTTAATATACAGTGTTTGTTTAGACATGGTGACTTTGTAGTCAATTGACACTTTTATGCTATACCGCTTAATGGAAAATACACAATCTTCCTTGGCTTATGAACAACTCCTTACGTTCGGGATCTGCTGCCAATTGGTGAGCAAGTAGTATATTGAGGGTACTTCAGGAATTCAAATGCATTCGCTGTATCAGGATATACAATTCACATGTGGCCCCCATATCATTGCATATGACAATGCCTCAACTCGGGTTCTCGACTAAAGACGTGTAATATTTCTATCGTCATTCGTACATTCATCGTCAATATCATCCGGGACCTCGTCTAGATCCGAATCACTATAATCTTCAACCTTGTTATCAGAAGGATCATTATTATCATATACATCATCACCATTCGTATCGATCTCAATCACCACTGAATGTATTTGTAAACGGGGACCCAAGTTAAGGTTTTTAGATGTAGATGGAGAATTAAGATCGATGTCGAACCTACATACAACCGATTGCCTATCAACAAACGCTCTCGGAACCTCTTTACATGAATCTTGAACTCTATGTTCTTCACTTAATGGAGTGAAATCTTCAGTTGGCTCCACATCAGCTAACTCAACAAACAACTGAATTGGTTCAGTGTGACAACTTTAATTCCTACAATAAAATGCGACCATTGTCTCCACATCTTCATCATCTATAAGTTCCTTATCAATGAATTTGATGTGATTTGTCGAAATTGGGAATTTGTAGAATAGTTTCGAGATCCTCCTCCCACAATGTCTAATAATTTTTGCACTGCTCCTTTCTTTCATATCATCAACCGACACATTTCTACTAAATCTCATTACTATTTGTTGGTGACATTCAAATATACATCAAACTGTTGTTGTTAAAACTACTCTATCGACATAAACACATACGAAGAATTAATTATCTACCTTCAATACTAAATCAGTGAAAAATAATTAAATTTCTAAATAAATTATTGGGAAAAAAATCTACTGTAAAATAAGATAGAATTTATATTGTACTAACCTTACGAATTCTTCTTTGTTTTCTCTTAAATATTTTTTCCTCTTTTCTTCTTATCTGCTAAACCGTTCAAGAAAACATCGTTTAAATAGGGCCTAGTGTCGCCTGACAACACCCTTTCACCATGGGCTTGAGTGTCGCCTGACACATACCCTCCACCTCTCCAACTTGTATTTTAATCCGATTTTTACCCATATTTTCCACCAATAAAATATATTTTAAAAAAAAAACCCAATTATGGCCTAATCATGGCTTCATGACTGTGGGGAATTTTGGGTGGTGCCGCCACTTTCTCAGGCACCACCCCTCAGTCACTATTCATTTCATCGTATTTTGGTAAATAATGCCATGGGGATGCCATTTTGGAATATAATTAATTTTTATTTTAATGGGGTAAAAAAGTAGTAAAAAGGTTTTCATAATTTATTCCATCCTTCCTTGGGTACGATCCTCGGAATACTTCCAAGTGTTTCGTTGTAACTAAACTATATTACCATTTGACCTGTGCACTTGCGGACACCGTCGTTCTAAATTATTATATATTTTTGGTGTTATATTTTACTATAAACGATAACTCGTTTATAGGTGTCACTGGTGACATGAGTTCAAACATCGACAATTTTAAATTTTTTATTGTTTTTAAAAAAATAAGAAAAGGATAAAAGTATCGTAATAATAAATAATTTATTTAAATTATATAACATTATTTTAATAATTTTCTTGACTGAGTTGGTGTCGAGTTGACTTGTGACATAAACTAAATCACACATTGATATACAACCAACGTGGGTAAAACAATGTGTCAAGATAAGAAAAAAAGTTTTTATAGATATTGGTGGCATTAATTCAAATCTTAATATTTGTAAATTTTTATTGATTTTTTAAAAATAAGAAAAATACAAAAGTATCCTTATAATAATATAATTTATTCCAAATATATAAGCTTATTTTAATAATTTTCTTAATTGAGTTGATATTGAGTTGACTTGTGATACTAACTCAGTTACACACTTAAATAATAGTATAAATTAGTTTGAATCATCCTAAAAATTAAGGTTTTTAGACTCCAATAAAATTTTGCCACGTTAATTTCTTAAAAAAAAATTATTGTATACGGGTTTATATATGATATAATCCTGAATTCAATTTAACTTTAATCAAATTATTTATGAGAAAAAAATTAAGTTATTTATAAATAAGTAATTAAAATTTGAAAAAAAAATAACAATTAAATTTAGAGTAAAATACATCCAATGTCACTAAACTATTAGTAAGTTCACATTTTGGTCACTCGACTTCAAAAAGTTACAAAATAGTCATTGAATTATTCAAATGTTTTCATTTAATTCACTGGACTATTAAGTCTTTTTTTTTAAAAAAAGTTTGGCCGGCAAGTTTCGAGCGATGATTTGATGATTGGTATAGTGGAACAATACACATCGATGAGTAGAAGATCATATATTATATCTAAGTTGATCTGATACATAGTGTCAGAGGTCATAGAAGAATGTTATTCGAATTTTGGTTTGCAAACTCATCAAAGTTGTTTCATAACTGTAGTAGAAGAGGGGAGGTTTACCCTTGCAATTGGTTCCAAAGGTGAGAATGAAGAAAGTTATACAACGGCGATTTTATCAACTCATGACTTAAATGAAAATTTTCGAATAGTTTAATAACTGTTCTATAACTTTTTAAAGTTGAGTGATCAAAACGTAAATTTACTTTAATGTAGTTTACCCTTATATTTATCAGCGATTTAATGAAAAAAAAAACTTAAGCAATCAAAATTGAGTTCCGAAAGTTTAACCATCCAAATATTGTTCCTCCCTTTACTTTAGATGTGACTGTGAGGCTTTGAAATGCAGAAATGGTTTCATTGTTTTCATTGCATAAGAACGATTTGTAGCTTGATTTCGTCACGCCTTGCTAATCGGTTTTTTTCGGCTTTTTTATAAAAATAACCCTAAAAATTAATTAATTTCTTAAATAATTTATTTTTTTGATAAAATTAAAAATAATCTAAAATCTACGGTAAAAGTTTGTGGAGCCAAAGTGTTTCGTGTCACTAACATGTCACGTCAGTAATCTACATTAAAAAAATAATTTTTTGGTAGAGCCATAAAATAGTGCCACTTGTATAAATACTAAAAAATATTATGATTTTTGAAAGTATTGGAAAAGTTTAAACAATTTTACCTTTTCCTGATGGAGCCAAATAAATTGGTGTCAGCGGATTCTAAGAGAGTAGCAGCTTGTCTCCTATTTCCCTATTGAAACAGGTAAAGGGTAATTTTTATTTTCATTAACGTTACTTTTTTTGATTTGTCCTTTTTCATTTTTTTTTCTTTTTAAGTTTTTATTTATTTAGTTTTTAAGTTTTTTTTATTTGTCCTTATTTATTTATTTATTTGTTTATTATTGGTTTTATAAAATTTGAAATGTATATTTGAAATGTTTTATAATATTTTTTAAAAATTTTAAATATATATTTTTTAAATTATTTTTTAAAATTTGAAATATTATTTTTTAAATTTTAAATATATATTTTTTAATAATATAAAACATTTAAATATTTTAAAGATATGACCTTTCAAATTTATTATTTGTTCTTATAATATTTTAAATATATATTTTAATTTTAAATCTAATTTTTATAAATTATTAATTTTTTAAATTAATTTTAAAGATATTCAAACGTTCTTTTAAATTATATTTAAAATTTTAAAAATTAATATTTTATTTGGTGGAGTCGTTCACTTTATTACAAGTGTAATTTTTTTAATGTTTTTTAATATAAAAATTTAATATTTAATATTTTATTTAAAAATGGCTCCACCTCTTGGTTCTCTAGCATATATAGAATGGTGAAATTGTTGTGTTTAGTAGGAGAGTTCAAAAATTCTGTTAAAGATGAAAAATAAGGTATTTTTGGTATACGTTCTTTTTTATGGTGAAATTATAGAAGGTGATGTTGGTTGTGAATTTCAAGGTCGGCAAAGAGCAGGTTTGTGATTTAAAAAATATGTGAAGCTGACAGAAATGAAAAGGAAGATCAGTGCAAAAATAGTTATCTGTTGTGGAAGGGCGATGTCCAGATTATTTTACAAGTTTCGAATCTCTACAGATTCGTTCAAATTTTTTGAGATGCAACTGTTAGATGATGATGACTTGGGCACTATGATGGAAATATGGTGGTCGACTGGGAGTGAGAACCCCCAACCAGTTGAGTTATTTGTTAAGTTAGCGGACTTAGAGCCTGTTGAGAATGTTAGTCGAATAAGTCAACATCGCGAATTTGACTTTGATTTTAATGTCGGATGGAAAGACCAGTTAGAATGCGAAGGGACATCACAGATACTCGAAAATCCAAATTATGGTGGGAGTTCGTATAACAACCCTACCCCCGGACCTCGTCTACAAGTAAATCCGGAGGTGATAAAAAGCATAGAGGTAGATGTCGGAGAAATGACCAATAATGGTGAAGATTCTGATTAGGACGCTGAAGATTTTAGTGACCCCGATGTTGATGAAGTTCCAGACGATATCGATGATGAAGGCCCGGAGGAGGTTGAAGATGTTCACGGCCCTTCATTCAGTAACCCGAGTCGTGGCATTGTTTTACGAAATGAACCTGGGAGCGACATGTTGAACGTAGATCCAGATGCAGCGCATGCATCCGAGTTCTTTGAGTACACCGATATAGTACCTACTCATAGATTGGCGTCAAATTCGCAGTTCGAGGAGTTGTTCATTGGGCAACGGTTCGAGAACAAGGCAGACTATGTGTTTTCCATCAAACAATACAGCATAAATTTGTCGATTGATTACAAAGTTGCCAAGTATACATCGACATTATATGTTGGGGAATGTTGGAAAGCCGGCGATGGGTGTGGTTGGCGGGTTTAGGCTGCATTTATATAGAGGACTCAACAGTGGCAAATACGAAAATTAGAAGGGCGTCATACATGCACTGTCGCACATATGTCTCAAGACCACCAGAAATTGAATGCTAAAAGTATTTGCAACTGCATCATGCCACTAATGAAAGATAGCCCAATCATTCCTGTGTCGACATTGATTGCGGACATGCAAGCTCAATTTCAGTACAGAGTGTCGTATAGGAAAACGTGATGGGCGAAACAAATGGCCATGCAACAATTGTATGGCGATTGAGATTAGTCATACAATGAACTTCAAGGTTGGATTTTAGCAATGGTGGAGTACATCCTAGGAACTGTCATGGACTTTCAAAGGTTGCCTTATAGAGGCCCAAATGGAAAACTATAACTGGGGAGACGAGTTTTCCGTCGAATGTTCTGAACTTTCGATCCATGTGTTAGGGCCTTATAAGCACGTCATCGAGTCATGTACCATTGCATGTATTTAGTCGAGGGGCTGAAGTCAAACATGCAAGAGTGCATCTCGGGCCGCCTGTTGTACCAAACATTCCATAGTGCTACATAACATTGATGTTCCACGCTCTAATCTGTTGTATGTTTCCCCCTCACAATTTTAACGTGGACATCAGCAAATTGTTGTGGCTCGACCGGCACAAATTGTCTACACCCAAATTGTCGCATAATTCGATCACCGTTGTACCACTCAACGATTGAGAAGTTGAGCACCGCCGTGTTAGTGCACTATATATGGGCTTCAGCGTGAACTCACTAAGGAATAAGGGTTGCAATGTTCGGTACAGAATATGACATTCACAAGAACTGCACAATATAACATAATAAGTCAAGCCACACCACATACTACAAGTGGATAAGTTAAATTAACGTTACTTAAACCATATTAATATATATTACTTTCTCTCTGGCGTACGCCTCTATCATTTTGGCGGTAAATGATTAATGTTTGGCTTGCACCAATTTCCGGAAATATGACCCATCTGAAACTGATACAAACACGTTAGCAATTAAACTTTGGAAAATATTATCCACACTTATGAGTCGTTAAATGTTAAGTATAATTTTGTTTTTACCTATTTATAAGTGGCCATGAATATGGTTGGTGCTTAACAACCACTAGAAATGGCATCCTGTATAGAGCCCAGGACTGTAGTAGACCCAAACGATTGGCCATGTTACTAACCCCATGTTTTGTCACTCGGAAGAGCTCATTGTACAATACGACCAACATTGCAGATCCCCAGTTGTAACTACCAGCACGAGAGAAATCCTCTAATAGAAGCAAGTACTTTAAGTTGACCTTATTAGATGTGTTGTTCGGCATAAGTACCCCACGGTCAGTTGCATAATATACGCTCGAGCAGCACACATCACCTCGTACTCAGTGGCATTGCTCGATAACTCCTTAAAATTTGCTCTCAACCATGTCAATGTCAAGCATGTGAAATTCTGTTCCCCATCACTAGGGGATCGTCCAAGCAATCTATGGCATAGTACTGAAGGTTCCAACACTTTGCTTCGATCCGTGACCACAGCACCGTCAACTCGTAACCCAAGTTGCATAGTGACGTCTTCCAATGTGATAGTCCACTTCTCACACAGCATAATGAAGATGAGGGTCTCCATACACCACCGCTTAACCAAGGCGGATATTAAGTTCGCCCTTAGGTCAAGACTTCGGATCAATGCGACGTCCCCAAATCCCGCCAACTGTAAGTATGGCATGACCCGCTCGTCCGGATCGCACTTGGGAAAATGAAACCGCGACCTCAAAACATGATACCCATCCTGTATGGTAAATTTTTTTATAAAAATATGATAAATCAATTATTTATATAATTTAAACATAAAATTATATATTGAAGAGTAAAATTGACAAGTTGAGAAAACAAAAACATCACACTTATACTATACCAACGTCGCCATTTTAAGTTTTTTTTATTCAATTTAAATTAAATAAGTAATAAAATATTAATAATAGAACAAAGATTTGTCACAAAATATTAATAATAACACGTAAAAATCAAATGTGATTATTATGTACTAATCATAGTTAAGCATTAAAACTAAAGGCAACTATATAACTATAAAAAGTACATAAAAAATAATGTCTTAAAAAAACATAGGTGGTATAGGTAAATATAAAAATAAAAAAAGACTTATTTTTATTGAACCAATATCTATAATAATACATAGAGTTTTACATATAATATAAACTAGGCATATTCAAACTAGAAAATTTATCTTACATACAATAACTTTTATAAAATATATATATATATTCACTCGTTAAAAACTAATGTAACTTTTTTGTACCCCACAAATGGAACTAAGCACAGTAACAAAGCAAAATTAAGCAGAAAGGTCGTCATATTAAAAAAATTAATATATAAATCTATGAATGTGTACTAAATTAAAAAAAATTATAACTAACACGTAGAGATCAATTTCATGCAAAAATGAGTTAAAAAAGGATAATAACAACCAAATAGAGATCAGTTTCATGCAATCAAAACACGTTGAGCAAAGTAGTGCTTAGCAAGAAAAAACGAGAAACTAAAATGATTTTTTATTTAATTTATAATTAATTTTACTGTTTCATTGATCCTCAATAAAGTGTGATCCGTATTTTTCCCAGAAGACATTTTGATATCTGCATAATTTAAAAAAAAATACATAAATAAAATATAATTAATTATTATATTATAATAACTATAAAATATAAAAATACAAAAATATAAATATAAATAACTTTCTTTTTTCTCTTTTCTTCCTTCCTTTTACAAATATTTGAAGGGGGACAAAACCCTACCTTCTTATTTAAGACGCTCATCTTCTTCCTTTTCTTTTTTTTTAACTAACAATTACACTAATGATTGGTCACATCGTTAATGTCATTGATACGATGTGACCAATTATAATATATATTTTTAATTTTCTAATTTAAATTTTTACTTTTTTAATATATATTTTAAAATAAAGTCATAATTTTTTAACAAATAAATTCTTTTTTTAACAAATAAATCATTTTTTTAAAATTCTTTTCTAATTAATTCAATTTTCACTTTTTTAAATAAAATATTTTTACATCAATTTAAATATAATCTAAAAAAATGTTTGAATATCTTTAAAAATAATTAAAAAATTATATTTAAAATTAAAAAAATATTTAAAATATACATATAAAATATTATAAAATAAATAATAAATTTGAAACTTCATATCTTTAAAATATTTAAATGTTTTATATTATTAAAAAATATTTAAAATTTAAAAAGTAATATTTAAATTTAAAAACAAATAATTTTAAAAAATATATTTAAAATTAAAAAAATATTATAAAAAGTTTCAAATATACATTTTAAATTTTATAAAACCAATAATAAACAAATAAATAAAATAAATAAGGAAAAATAAAAATACTTAAAAAGCAAATAAATAAAAATTTAAAAAGAAAAAAATGAAAAATGACAAATAAAAAAAAAGTAACGTTAATGAAAAAAAAAAACCTTTACTTGTTTCAATAATCAGGTGGTGTCAATTTATTTGGTTTAACTAAAAAAGGTAAAATTGTTTAGATTTCCCTATACTTTTAAAAATTACAATATTTTCTTAGTATTTATACAAGTGACGTCATTCTAAATGGTTCCACCAAAAAAATAATTTTTTAATGTAGATTATTGATGTGGCATGTTGGTGGCGCTAAACACTTTGGCTCCACCAACTTTTAGTGTAGATTTTGAATTATTTTCATATTTTATCAACAAACAATTAATTAATTTTTTGGGGTTTTTTTTTATAAAAAAAGCCGTTTTTTTCGTTCGACCTTGTTAGCTGAGTTTTGAGAGATCTTTTATCTGTAGTTGCTATAGCCTATTAGTTATAACCCATTGGGTTCTTTTCCCAAAAAAACCTAAATTAGTTTCAATATTATTTCTTTTTTTTTCATTTTTAAAAAAAATAATTTGTTAGAATTAAATTGAGTTTGAGAAGAAAATAGATGTAGATGAATATGTAATAATTTTAAGTTTTTAAATTTTAAAAATTTGATAAAATTTTATTGGTGCTTAAAAATTTTAGATTTTAAAATTTTAATATAAATTATTCTAAAGAGGGTTGTTATTTTTTTATAAATATGTTGGTCCTTCCGTCCACCATCTTACGAAAATAAATAAATAAATAAATAAAATTTTATAAACAAATTTATTTTAGATTGTTCAAGAATTAAATTATTTATATGTTTCGATAGATCGAATTGAAATTATATTTAATAAAAATAATTTTATTCAAATTTATATATATATAAATAAATTTTAAAAAGTTATATAAAAAATAATAAATTTTAATAAATAAATGTTATTATAAAAATGTTTATGCATTTTAATGAAATTTTTAAAATTAAACTACTTAAACTATAATTTAAAAAAAACTCTTACAATGGAGTAAAAGTTAAGTTGAGTGATTTAATAATCTTTGGTTGCGGGCTTGAACCTTAATGCTGGAGGTACAAATTGATCCATTGTGATTTGTTTGAACCTTAATGTACATATTACAAATTAGTTTATTATCTCCGTAGAAATTAATTGGATGTATTAATTATAATTTATTTAATTTTTTTTGTATATTCTCACAAATAATATAAAATAATATAGCTTAAATCTTATTAATAAATTTTCGTAATTTTCTTGTTCATTTCAAGCTCTTCAACAAATTTTTTATTAATTTTAAGTTACTCATTATACAGTGTTCTATACATCTCTACCTTACATTGTAGTTGTTCGATCCCTCTTTCATTTGAATTCATTTTTTAAATCTCTAATGAATGATTCTCTTCCATGATCTTAATATAAAAAATTTGAGTATAATTTATGTTAAAACAAATGATGCAAACTAGAATTAAAAAATATATAGTAAAAATAAGAAAAGATTGAAAAAAAAATAAAGTTAAAAAAACCTTAAACTATAGTGATTTGATTTAAATTTTTTTTTGTTTTATTCATTGTTGCATAAATCTTATTTATAGGCTTTCATAAATGTATAAAATGAAAGAAAAAGGTCAACTTTGAATATTGATTTTTTATATGAATTATTCCTTAATTATTTTGGTTCTTTCCATAATTTTTTAATCAATATTAATGATCTTACTATTACTTTTTACATTAACATTAAAAAGAAAATCTAATTTCTATAATATATTTATTACTATATATAATATTAATGTACTTAAAAAATAAATCTTTAATTGCTTTAAAAGACAGGAATATAGATAATGTTTAAAATGAAACGAATTGTTGACATTATAAGTAATTAATATATTTATTATCTATTATTATGGTAATTAATTAGTTTAGTTATAAATTGTGTTAGTAGTAAAAGTATAATCCATAATAGAGTATTAAAAATCAATAATGCAAATACAAAAAAAAATGTATTGAGGAATTATTTAAAATATTTAATAATTTGTAATTTATAATTAATATAATTATACATCATTATTACTTTATTATAAAAAAATCATATTTAGAACAGACTCACTTTAAGTATAATTAAAAAATATTTTAAAATATAAATAATTAATATACCACACGCTTGTGTGGCCCACACAATTCAAATGGTCAGCCTGTGTGGCCCACACAGCCTGGCACATGGCCCAAATAACCCAAATTGTGTGTTACACACGGTCCAGTACTCGACCTATCACATGGCCGTGTGGCGTCTATAGTGTTGTTTTTTTTTGCTTTCATCATTCGCTGATTTTCATGTTTTGTGTTACACACCTGGTATTCTCTGGAAACAAACCGAAACACGAGCAATCCCACACCTAAATCGACAATTAACACAACCGATTTCAGTAATGATTCGCGAAACTCTAACCATTAACAACCACAATCAAAATAAAATAACCATTCAAAATACATCCACACACTTACCGTTTGAATGAACAACTACTACACAAATCCTAAGTCGCTGGAGGGTTGCCCACTACCTCTTGTACTACTACTAAAAAAAACACATCAAAATTAATAACAATACCCACTATATCGATTTAACGCAACCCAATGCCCAACACAACTACAAATAGCACATAAAAATACTGAACTTAAACATTTTACCCTTAGATTTGAAGTCAAAGAAATGTGAACTATTACCTCAAGAATTAACAGCAGCCCAAACGATTAAAGAAAAATTAAAGGACAAGGAATGAACGAAAAGAAAAAGAAAGAAAAAAATCAAAATCAATTAAGAGGAAATGAGAATGGTGGGGTGGATTTGGGGAATAAGGGAAACAAATGTGGGACAGAACAAAAATTTGGGAGCAGCCTGTTTTTAGTAAAAAAAATAATAATAAAAGAAATAATAATAATATCCCTTTTTTTCTATTATAAAACTATTTATTATTAAGCCAAAATCAAATCCAACTACCCACTAACCCCCAAATCCCATCCATATCCAACAGATTTCCTATAGTTAAATTTAACTCAACTTCTACCAGCTGAACAACATAAAAAGAAATTCACAAGAATGCTTTTTCAAGGATTCGAACACTAGACCTCAAACACACCAGTAAAGCACTTAGCCACAGATATAAAGACTTAATTGTAATGAATTTTATCAAATAAAAAAATTAGATTTTTTGGGTGTTATAACTCTCCCCCCTAAAAGAAATTTCAACCTTGAAATTTACCTGATTTAAACAGTTGCGAATATTGCTGTCGAACTAAGTCATCAGGTTCCCAAGTGGCTTTCTCTGTGCCATGATTCAGCCATAGAACCTTAACTAACAGAACAAATTTTCTCCTCAAGACTTTAACGTCTCGATTCAGAATCTGAACTGGCTCCTCCTCAAATGTCAAATTCGGTCTAACCTCAATTTCCTCAACAGAAACAATATGAAATGGGTTAGACTGATACCACCTCAACATGAAGACATGAAACACATCATGAATACGATTCAATTCTGGAGGTAGCTCTAACTGATAGATAACCGGACCCATACGTTTCAGAATCTGATACAGTCCAATGAACCTAAGACTTAACTTGCCTTTATGTCCAAACTGTAGAATCTTCTTCCATGGGGATAGCTTAAGGAAAACATAATCACCTAGAGAATACTCGATGTCCCTCATTTTTAGATCTGCATAAGACTTCTATCTATCATAAACCGCCTGAAGATGATTCTGAATCAGTCTAACTTTATCTTCAGTCTCAGAAACCAACTCAGGACCTAAAACTCGTCGCTCACCCAACTCAGTTCAACACAACGGAGTATGACACTTACGACCATACAAAGCCTCGTAAGGTGACATCTGAATACTGGACTGTAAATTGTTATTGTAGGCGAACTTGGCTAACGATAGAAACTCCTCCTAACTACCTCGAAAATCTATCACACAACTCTGAAGCGTATCCTTAGTATCTAAATCACCCTCTTAGCTTGACCATCGGTCTGAGGATGGAACGTAGTACTAAAGTCTAATCTCGAACCCAGGGCCTAGTGAAGCTTCATCCAAAATTGAGAAATGAAGCCAGGATCTCTATCAGAAATAATCGAGATTGAAACCCCATGAAGTCTTACGATCTCTGAAACATATAACTTGACCAATTTCTAATAGGAGTAGTCTCCCCTAACAAGAATGAAATGAGCAGACTTGGTCAATCAATCCACAAAGACCCATACAAAATCCTTCTTAGTGGATGTTAAGGGCAACCCACTAACGAATCCCATAGTCACCCGTTCTCATTTCCATAGGGGAGTCTTAATGGGTTGGAGCAAATCCGAAGGCAATTGACGCTCAGCCTTAACTTGTTGGCAAGTCAGACAAAGAGAGATGAAATCGGCCACCTTCTATTTTAAACTCAGCCACTAATACAACTCACACAGATCATGATACATCTTATTTCCACCAGGGTGCATAGCATAAGGGTTACTATGCACTTCCTACATAATGGACTATGCAACATCCCGTTTTTGAGTCTTATCAGAATAGGGCTTTTGGGACCACTTAACTGAGTTAAAATATTTATTTTATTATTTTAATAAGTTTTAAAGTATGAAAGAATCACCGTGTGAAAATTTCGTAAAGAAATTTTACCGATTAAATGTTTAATTCGGTAAAAAGGACTAAATCGCATAACGCGTAAAATATGAGTTCTATTAGTTAAATGATTTAAATGACTATAGAATTAATAGTAGGAGTCCTTGCATGGTAAATATACCATGAGTGATATGGATGGACGGTTATGGGTTATAAAATGTGATTTCCATGTTGACTTTATAAGGTTAATTTTGTAAAATGGTATTTAAGTTAAAATTAATTAAAACAAAAATGGCATAATGGTTCATTCATCTTCTTCATGCCATTTTTAACAAGATAAAGAAGCCATTTTAGGGCTTTGGCATTCGTTCAAGCATAGACTATTAATTAAGGTACGATTTTTGTCCCATTTTTAATGATTTCTACGTTTTTGAACTCGTTGCAGCTCAATTTAGCTAGTCCGTGACTTAATTTCTAAAATTATTGATGATTTTGAAATATTCCATTGTTGAATACATGTGTATTTTGAAGTTTCTTGCTAGATTATTGATGGTTGTTAATAGATATACAAGTTTTATAAAGAGAATTTTGACAAAATTGAGCATTAAGGATTAAATTGTAAAAGATAGGAATGTTGTGGTTAGAAAAGTGAATAAATTAAATATATGGGTTTGTATGGAATACAAGAGTATTTGGCTAAGTATAAGTATAAAGAAATTTTGTATATTTTGTGATTTTGTGAATTAGGGACTAAAGGGTCAAAATGTGAAAATATGAGGGCTGTTTTGTAAAAAGGCCAAAATATATGTGTATGGATTGAATTGAATGATTTGGTGAATAAATGGGTTAAATTTTAATTTATATAGATCAAGATAAATAAATACCGGAACTTGATCGGGGGAAATAAAAGTTAAACGGGTAGACAAAAATATTTGAGCAAATACAAGGTAAGCTCATATAATTAGAATTGAACTTGTTATATATTTTAAATGGTTGAATTGAATATTTGTATGAATGTGTATTAGAATATTAAATTAAATTTCCTATTGGTTAAGTACTCCGAATAAGTACCGAGTCCCGTTTGAACCGTAGAAAGTCGTAGGATACAAGTGACATGTTACTAGGGTTACCGTTTGGTCGAGCTTCGGCATTTGTTGCGGACTCACCACAGCTCGTATGAACTTACCGTTTCAACTCTTATGAGTTTACCGTTTCAGCTGTACGAAGCTTACCGTTCAGCTCGATAGAGCTTATCGTTTACCAGCTCAGGAGGAGAAAATTGATCATGGCTCAAAAGTGCGTACGTGATGATGAATTGATGGATTTTCGATCTATACACTTAGTGTGTATCACCCGAGTATCCCTCGATAATTTCGTAGGTTCAACGGGCATTCTACTGATATGTGTTGTAAAGATTATATAATATAATAGCTATATAATTTATATAAATTGATGAATGAATTTGGATGTCAAAAGAATGTTATATGTTTGGTTTCATTCTTATGAATGGATGAATATACAAATGTGAAATGACTAATTTGTGAATGGTATTGTGAATAGGCTTTGTGGACAAATGAGTTGGTTTTAATTGCTTTAATGCTTAAATGTTAAATTGGTAAGTTTAATTCTATATTATACGGGCTTACTAAGCTTAATGCTTATTCAGTTCATTTTTCCTATGTCCTATAGATTTCGGAAGCTAGCTTGATTTCGGACAAGGTCGGAGACTTGCTATCACACTATTCAGACGATATTGGGTACTTTTGGAACTTATGTAAATATGACATGTATAGGCTAGTTTATAGGTTGAATTATATGGTCACTTATGTTAGTGAATGTGGTATGAATTTTGGGTTTGATCAAGCTATGTGATATGGCTTGAGTTGGAAATGTTTGGTTTGGTATGGAAGCATTATGTGTTACGTTCATTTTGCGGTGAATTTGATAAATGGTATTTTGGCATAAATGAGGTGTAATTATGGATATGTTAGTATGAATGATGTTTTGGTTTTATGTCTTAGTTGAGCAATGATATGAATGTCTTATAAATTAGTTCAAGTTAATAAGCTTAATACATAGCATATATGTTTGTGGTGTTTGATCATATGTTTCAACAATGAGAAATGCTAAATATGATTTTTATAACTTGGCTTGGTTTAAAGTGAAATGATGGGTATGTATTGAATGTGAATTGATTATTTAGGTATGGTTTCAATTGGTAAATAATGATATTTTAATAAGTAGGTTTTGTTTGCTAAATGGATGAAAATAAATTGGCTTTATAAGTGGCGTTTTGGCATAATACAAAGCATATGAAATTAGTATGATTCTCATGGTTAATTTTGCTACCCGAATTGATAAGAAACAAATTGGTCTTGTGTATGACATTTTTTTTTGGTATGTGGTATATTTTGTGAAATTGGCATGTCTTGATTCGGCATTTGTATTTGTGAGATGACTATCTTTGATCAAATGAGAAGCGATTAGATTGGTTATTTACTTTTATTAATGAAATTTGGTCTTTTGGTAAAACTTGTTTGTGTTTAAAATTTTGTCTATTATGCTGTATGAAAAAGTATAAATTCAGCTAATTTCCGCAAGTTGATAACATGCAAATTTTTCAATGAATTTGGTTAGCCATATGTTGGTAATGGTATTCATAAATGGTTTTGTTTTACCGTGTCAGGAGCATGTATAAAGTTCATAAAATATTAGGTTCGGTCATGTAGTATTATTATTAAGGTCGCGCATGTGATTGCTTATTAATTAGTATAATATGTTCGAGTGTTTTAATTATGCATTAGTACAAAAGCTAGGAAATGATATGTTAGATATTCAGCTTAATATATATATCCGTTATATGAATTGAATGATATATGCTTGATTATGTTTTCGAATATTGAAATTATATAGCGTGCGAACATAGCTTTGATTTATGTAAATTGGTTCAAAATATTTGGATGAGACAAGGATATTGATGTGATTGAATTTTAAAGCACAGTTGTTTATGAATTATAGGTAATGAAGTATGAATGATTATATTCAGTCATGTTTTTCATATGTGCAAAATAAATATATGATAAATGACTGTGCGGAACTGTGTTATGTTCGGTAATGCCTTGTAACCCTATTCTGGCGACAGATTCGATTTAGGGGTGTTACAGACTATCTCAATTAAAAATCAATAGGTACACAAACCCATCTTTGGAAACACAGAATCCCATAACCATTCAACCTAAAATCAGTAGTACTTCCTTCATCAACTTGACAGAAACACAAAACCAGAAAATCATCCCTCAATTGTTTAACCCGAATCTGCTCAATCCATGTCGGCCTAACTTGCAGTCAACTAACCTACCCCAATCATCAAACAAACTTAGGTAAGTAAACATCACCCTCAAATCAGACATCACTCTATGACTAAGAGCATCAGCTACCACATTGGCCTTACTGAGATGATACTCAATTGAGCAGTCGTAGTCCTTAAGCAACTCAATCCATCTACATTGCCTAAGGTTTAACTTTTTCTAAGTAAAGATATATTTGAGGCTTTTGTGATCAGTGTAAATGATACACATCACACCATACAGATAGTGCCTCCAGTTTTTTAAAGCGAAAACCACTACAGCTAACTCAAGATCGTGCGTAGGATAGTTGCCTTCGTGTGACTTAAGCTGTTGGAACACATAAGCCACTACTTTCTTGTATTGTATTAGAACACAACCTAAACCAACATGAGATGCATCACTGTAAACCACAAATTCCTTACTTGATTCAGGTTGTATCAAAACAGGAGCTTAAGTCAAAACGGATTTGAGCTTCTCAAAGTTCGATTGCTGCTCATCAGTCCAGACATATGGGGCATTCTTACGTAATAGCTTAATCAGAGAAGCTGCGATAACTGAGAACCCCTCGACAAACCTTCAATAATAACCTGCGATCCTAAGAAAACTACGGATCTCAGAAACGTTCGTAGGCTGTTTCCACTCAAACACAACCTCAATTTTCTTAGGATCAACTCAAATCCCCTCAGCAGAAACTACATGACCCAGAAAAGTTACCTCACTTAACTAGAATTCGCACTTGCTCAACTTAGCATACAACTATTTCTCACGGGGTATTTGAAGAACTACTCTAAGAAGTTCATCATGATCATCCTCAATATTAGAGTATACCAAAATGTTGTCGATGAAGACCACGAAAAATTAATCCAAATACAATTGGAAAACATAAGATCCATGAATGCAGTCAAAGCATTCGTCAAACCAAAAGGAATTAATAGGAACTCGTAGTGCCCATAGCAAGTCTAAAAGCAGTATTGTGAAAATAAATTTCTTTAACCTTAAGCTAATGATACCCAGAACAGAGATCTATCTTGGAAAACACAGAAGCCCCACGAAATTGATCGAAGAAATCATTGATCTTCGAAAGTGGGTACTTATTCTTTACCGTTAACATATTCAATGGTCTGTAATCGATACACATCCTCATAGTACCATCTTTTTTTTTACAGATAGAATTTGTGCCCCCATAGAGACACACTAAGACGGATTAACCCTCTATCGAGGAGTTCTTAAACCTGAGCCTTTAATTCCATAAGCTCCTTCGGTGCCATACGGTAAAGAGTAATGGACACTGGAGCTGTACCCAGTAAAATCTTGATACCGAACTTGACCTCTCGATTTGGAGGCAATCCCAATAACTCATTCGGAAAAATATCTGAAAACTCCTTACTCGTCTGAATATTCCCAATAGATAAATCCACAGAAGTAGAAGTACACATGTAGGCCAAAAATGTCTCAGACCTCTTATGAACAAACTTTTTGGCCACAAAAGTGGAGATTACATTGGATAAGTAATCTCGACACTCACCGATCATAATTACTTCCACATCATTCTCATATATCAGAACTACCCTCTTAGTAGCACAATCTAAACTGGTCCGATGCTATACAAGCCAGTCCATCCCCAAAATCTGATCGAATTCCCTATGGTAGCTCCATCAGATTAGCTAGAAACACAACCCCTTGTATCTCCAATGGTACATTCCTATACAATCTATTAACTCGAACTAGTTGACCCAACGGACTAAGTACAATAATCTCTCTAGAAGTGCTCTCAACAAGAATCCCTAAATTTATAGAAACAAAACTAGCTATATACGAGTGTGTTAATCCTATATCTATCAGTGCAAAATACAGAGCAATATATACCAGTATAGGCTGTCTCGCCTCATATGATTAACACATCTGTCCGATGCTCTTTAACATCTCCTTAAACCATTACCACCCCTGGCCAGACTGCGACCCCTAGACGGCTGCTGAACTGCTTGTTGATGCTAAACAAATCTCGAAGCTGGTGCTTGCATCTGATCAGAATGTTGTGGACAATCTCTGATGCGGTACTCCATCGACCCACATCATAGACAAGCTCTTAACCTCCTCCAACATTTACCTGAATGGCGTCTACCATAACCGCTACACAGTTGAACAACAGTAAGAGCAACTAGAACCTCAACTCTTGGAGTCCCATCAGATCTGCCCATTTCTTAGGCCTCGAAACAGAACTAGAGGGCTCCGAATCCCTCTTATTTCTACCCTTCACACGATCCTTATTTTCACACTCAATGCGTTTAACCTCCTCAGCAATTTTTTCCTTGTCCACCAAGATGACAAAAACTCGTTCCCTCTGTGGAGCTATCAGAACCCTCAAGTTATCCATCAATCCTTCCTCAAAATGAATGCACTTTTCATATTCAGTTGATACCATCCCCCGAGCATATCAGTTCAATCTCAAAAATTCGGCCTCATATTTAACCATTGTCCTATCTCCCTAGGTAAGGCTCATAAACTCGTATCTACGAGCATCCACATAACTCGCCCCTATATATTTACTTTGGAAAACGCTCTTAAATTGATCCCAAGTAATCTGATTAGGCTGAGTACCCTCCACAACAGTTAACCACCACTGATATGCCTCATCACGAAGCAGAGATACTAGACCCTTAAATTTCAGTTCAGGGATGTAGTCGATGTCATTCATAATCCTCTCTGTGACCTCCAACCAATATTCGGCCACAGTCGAGGCAACTCCAATGACACCTCTAAATAATTTAGTACCATTAGACTGGAGTCACTCAGTTACGGATTCATGGCTTCCAGAACCAGAATGGGGCCCAACAACCCTCTCCAAAACTCTCAGCATGGCTTGAGACAATAGTCGTCCCTAATCGAGTGACTTTAAGACCTAGTCTAAGCAGTAGGTGTACTACTGATCGAGGACGAATCAGCTCGAGTCCCTCTTCGTCACTCGTCGCGCCCATGAGTACCGTCCACAAATGCTCATCGTATTTACAAATTATCTACATTATGAAGTTTTATGTATCGGTTCCAATATTTATTAACAAATATTTTATGCTTTAAAATGGTTATCAGAAGAAATTTCAAAAATGTTTTAGTTTCTAACTATCTTAGTACAGTTCTAATCATTTCAGAGTTTTCTAAACTAAAGTGTTTCTAAGTCAGAAGTACTTATAGGATTGGCGCCGGAGACACGATACTTCACAATTTTTTTCAGATTCGTGCAAAAATAAACTTTACTTGAATAAACAGTTTTCACAAAAAATAATTTTGAACCAAAAATTTCATAGCTCGAGTTTTACAACTTGACTCTGATACCACTAAATGTAATACCCCAAACTCGGTTTAGACGTTATGGCTAAATCTGGAGTTGTTTCCTAAAACGGTTGGAAATTTAGTTTTTGGAAATTTTGAAAAATGGCGTAAGACTTGTTATTTAAAAACTCCGATTAAATAGAAGTTACCTTTAATTTAGCTTCTTAGTTGAAACAATAATTGCTTACGTTTTCTAAGATCAGTTAATTTGTAGCAAAAATTCTTAAGTCGTTAAATTTTTGGAAAACCTAGTTTGTTGTTTCAAAATCGGTTGGTTTGCAAAATAAAAATCAACACCTTTTTAAGAAAATGTTTTAACCAATATCATGCGAGAAATGAAAATAAGTTCAAAAATTAAAACAGTCCCAAAGAGTCCAAAATTACAAACCATTTTAACCCTAAAATTTCAATAAAAATAATAGCAAAATTGAGCGAAAAAAGTTATATAACCGAGCTCTAGTCGCATCGACCCGCCTAAGTTTGAAGGTTACCTAAAAATAACAGTCAAACAGAATGTGAGTTTTCAAAACTCAATGTGTAACAAATAGCTCAAACAGATAACTTTTATCAAACAGATTTTATAGTAATAGAGTCTTTACAGAGCAATACAGATACATATATATTTTTCCTACCCCCATCTGCTACACACCATCTTTGACCATCCCAACACACTGTATGGGGTATAAAGCACCCATCCAACCCTACACACCACTTAGTGTCATTAAGACACTTATAGAATAAATTGCAGTTGAGCTACTAGTATAATGGGCGAGATATCACCACTCACAGAAACACTTCTTCCACATAATATATCCCATCCCAGAAACAGACATAATCAAAGCAGAAATCATACATGCTACAATTTTACATGCATGACATATCAGATACAAATCACATACAAAACATTTTTCAGGTTTACTTATAATATGATATCTTAAACATACTTACAGAAAGCAAAATTTATACTAGTAGATGACCTGATTTCATGTTTTACAGTACATTTAATCACATACCTACCATACAGAAGGCCCACGGTTGATCGGAATGACGTGTACGACCTTAAGGAAAAAAATCTAAATTTTAGGCCCACATGCCCGTGTGACCCACACAGTCTGGCACGTGGCCTTACGCACGGCCGTGTGGCGTCGATAGTGTTGTATTTTTGGCTTTTGTCGTTCGCTGATTATTGTGTTTTGTGTTACACACTTGGTATACTCTGAAAACAAACCTAAACATGAGCAGTCCCACACCTAAATCGACAATTAATACAACCAATTTTAGTAATGATTTGCGAAACTCTAACCATTAACAAAGCACAATCAAACTAAAACAACCCTTCAAAATACATCCACACACTTACCGTTTGAATGAACAACTAAAACGTAAATCCTAAATCGCTGGAGGGTCCCCCACTGCCTCTTGTACTACTCCTAAAAAAAACGCATCAGAATTAATAACAATACCCACTATATCTATTTAACGCAACCCAACGCCCAACACAACAAATAGCACATAAAAATACTGAACTTAAACATTTTACCCTTAGATTTGCAGTCAAAGAAATGTGAACTATTGCCTCAAAAATTAACAGTAGCCGAAATGATTAAAGAAAAATTAAAGGATGAGGAACGGATGAAAAGAAAAAGAAAAAGAAAAAAAATCAATTTAGAGGAAATAAGAATGGCGGCGTGGATTTAGGGAATAAATGAAACAAACATGGGAGAGAACAAAAATTTAAAAAGAAATAATAATAATAACAATATTGTCCCTTTTTTTTCCTATTATAAAACTATTTATTATTAAACCAAAATCAAATTCAACTACCCGCTAACCCTCAAATCCCATCCATATCCAACAAATTTCCTATAGTTAAATTTAACTCAACTTCACAAAAAGAAATTTGCAAAAATGCTCTCTTAAGGATTTGAGCACTAGACCTCAAACATACCAATAAAGCACTTAGCCACAAATATAAAGACTTAATTGTAATAATTTTATCAAATCAAAGATTAGATTTTTGAGGTGTTACAAACCAAATATTGAACCCTTTTACTTTCCTCCCCCCCAAACCCTTTTACTTTCCCTTCAATAATTTACTTTAACTTAAACCCCTAAAACATTTTTCTTTTACTTTTCCCCAAAACTTTTACTTCCTCCAAACCTTTAAAACTTTTTTTCCTTTGCCTTCCTCCAAAACTTTTATTTCCCCCAAATCTCAAAAACATTTTTTTCGAATTTATATCTACTATTTATATTATTGAATTAAATTTCACATGTTGTGCTATTTATATTATTGAATTCTTTAATCATGCTGAATCTTTATCAGTTTCAGTTAAAATTGAATTATTAATTATGCCATAAAATGTGTGTTAAAACTTTTTGTTGGTATCAATTTCACATTTTATCTTTAAAATAACTTTTATTAACAAAAATCACATTTTTTTTACATTTAATATATATATTAATTTTAAAATACATGGTGACAATTGAAGCAACTAAGTAAGCAAAAAAGCTAACCCGTATATAAAAGATTAATAAATAAATTATAAGGGGATGAAAGTTAATAACAAATTTAATTACGGTGGGTGACAGTGGCTACAAAGACTCAAATTCATTTTTTTTAATTTAACTCGAATAAATATATTTGATTCGATCCAATTCGAATTTTATCTTACTCGGTTTGATTCGAGAACATTCAAATTGAGTTAGAATGATAAAATATGATTCATCAACTCAATTAATTTTAAAAAAATTCATTCAATTTGATTCGATTCGATCGAACGCTCACCCCTAACCACATCAACCTCCTATCTTCCCTTACTATTATAATTTTAGTGCTTTGAGGGTCCATATTGTCCCATAAATCCATCAAATTGAGAGAGGATTTTACTTTTTATATTGTGACTTACAATAATGAATTTTGTATTATCTTTTTTATGAACTTTATGCTATTCATAATTTCAGTTTACTAATAATAATAATAGGGTTGTAAATGAACCAAGCTTGAACGGGTAAATTTTTGTTCATGTTTGTTTATTTTTAAGCTTGTTCGTGTTCAGTTTGTGTTTGTTAAGAATTTCACATTTTTGTTCATGTTCGTTTATTTAAAATTATGTGTGTTCATGTCTGTTTAATGTTCACGAACATGTTCATGAACATATAATTGAACGTATTCACGAACAATGTTAATAAATAATAAACAAACAAACAAACAATAAATACATACACACATATATTGTTTAGATATAAAATAGTCAAATATAAATATTAATAATTATATTATAAATAAAAAAATACAAACCAAGATAATTTTATTAATATATACTAATGGAACAATAAACGAGTTTTAAGATAAATTTATTAATATATACTGATGGAATTTTTATAAGAAAATATCATTAATCGATAAACGAGTCAATAAATGAGCCAATAAACGAGCTTTTAAACAAGCTTATTCGTGAACATAAACGAACCAAACACACCTTTGTTCGTATTTGTTCGTTTATTAAATGAACATAAAAATTTTGTTCATACTCATTTATTTAGCTTAATAAATAAACATAAACGAACGATTTACGAACAGCATTGAATGTTTTGTTCATTTACATCCTAGATGATAACAATATGATGTCCACTGCCTAAACTATGGCTTATGGTTATGGGTCCCTAAGTTTTCAAGAATACCCAAGAATCTCCCCACCAGGCCTCTTTTTGAGGGGATACAGAAAGCGTGTTACAGACGCGCCGGAAAACGAGGGTATGGGATCAACATACGTATATGTAAGTAAATATAAAAAATGGAGTAGGAGACAAAATTTAGGACATAGGAATCCCAAAGTTGACCTGTTTATGAGAGAATTGGCATCTAATCCGATACTGGGGACCCTTCCGTTTCTTCCACCTTTTAAACACTGCATTCCTACGGCTTTCCCTTCGGGAATTTGATTCATTTTGGGTTTATTCTATTTCCCCCACATTTCTCTCTCTCCCTATCACCATTCCTAATCTTTTCATTGAATCTCTCTTTATGTTTCCCTAGAATTTAATTAAAGTATACAATTAAGGCAAAGACGATAGATTTAGTTCGACTGGGGTTGGACTTTGGAGGGTTTCAAAAGCTTTCATACTCATATATACACCTCTCCTTTTGGCTAAATTCTTTTTGTGCACATCAAGTCAACATCTCTATTAAGAAAAGATCCCTTCCCCGTTTTATTACAAACCAAAGACCTATCAAATTGCAGTTTTAAATGTGTGTGCTTGCTCAGCCTTAAAATTTAATAGACTAATCTACTTCGCTTGTTTGAATGCATGCTTTATCATGGATGCATGACACATGCATTTCCATTCATGATGTCATGACAGTGATGTAGATGATAGGAACTGGAGGACGTCGTGGCAGCTCCTCCGATTTTGTTCTTATCCTTAACATATACAGTCCCCCCCTGGATTTTTCTTTTTCTTTTCCAGTACATAGCTAGAACGTACAAAATAGGATGCAATAGCCATGTACTATAGTACATGTCTAATAATAGGGTCTTTTAAATGTATTTTACTATATATAAGAAGAATCTGCCCTAATATCTAAATCCTAATGGAGAATTGTTGGCTGCCATTGGATAACAATAAGTTCCTTGTCGAAATTCTTAGCAAGAAAAAGCATGCAATTTCCCATATTTTCTTTCTTTTTTTTAAAATATTAGTTATAGGACAAATTTCAAACTAGGTTTATTAGTGTCACGAATACATCAATCAACTGGTTCATAATGGGATTAGGCTGGACAAGCAAACTGAAAATTTTTAAAGCTTTGGAAACATTGTAGATTATAAAAATATAGTGAGAAATGGATTTTTCAAATAGAGGAACAACGGATGCATTACCCACAAACTATGGGCTATGGATAATTATTTAAGTCTCCCAATTGCAAAAAACAAATTAATTAAGATGGTGATGATCACCAAGTGTTGCTTGAATGATTAGCATTTTCATATTCAACATCACTTGCTGATTTAAACAAGTGGCCGTTTGTTTTGTTTTATTTTTTGGGAAAATTATTAGAAAGACGAATATTAAATAATGCAACATGATAGTTCTTTTTTTTTAGGGTATGCAACATGGTAGTTAATTATATACAATATACGCATTGAACTCAAACGCAAGCATAAAAGGCATGCAATCCAATTAATTGATGTCAAGATTTGATTCCCTACTAGAATCTTTCTTCGTAAAGTCCCATCTTGTTTTCTGCATGGATTTACTTGAAACGATATATTCCAAAAATGGAAAAAAAAGGCCACACGAAATACTTTATAATAGGTGATGATACACTAAAGGTGGTATAATTCTATACACGCACATCATGAAAAATAAAATTTAAATTTTTTAATAATGTATCGTCATATAAAAAATTATACCTAATATAATATTAGGTCAAGCTCACTCCGCGACCCTTGAAAGAAGTAACGAGAAGGAAACAAGAGTGTGATTTCAGGTTTTCTGTTTGGGCTTAAAATATTAGCCAAATCCACACCTTTCGACCAGAAAATATTTGACGGTCTCGGCAACAAAAAGAATCATTCCTGCTTCCAGCTGGAACTCAACCCTAGTCTTGGTTTCTTTTGTATTTCATTAATTGAATAACGATATGTAAATATAATTATATATACTAGAATTTATTGTATATTAAAAAGTAAATTTTTTTTAAACAAATTGTATCTCACAAGAAATAATAAGTTAAAAGAGTATACGTGAGAGTAATTTTGTCCTTATTTGTCAATTTACTCAATATTTAAATGGAATTGAATAAAAATATTATGTTTGAAAAAAAATTAAGAATGTTTTCAATAACACTATACCTTATTTCTTTTCTTTTTTTCATATGTATTATGCAATACTAAATGTAAATGGTAAAAAATATGTTAGGTGTATTATGTTTACAAATTTAATAAAAGAAAAAAAATTAAATTACTAAATATTAAATAAAAACTATAAAAATATTTAAGAATTAATATAGGTGGAGTTAAATGAGTTTCGGTTATTTATTTATAAATATGAATAAATTTAGATAAAATTTGAAATTTATATTGTAAGTTAGGTCAAGTTAGAGCAACTCTATATTATATTTCTAATATGCATGGTCTTGGCTCGATTTAGATTAGATTTGATCAGACTATAAATACCTAGACTAAAATTATCTTTTAAGAGATAATTTAAAGATTCAAAATTTAAGTAAACTTTGACAGATATAATTATTTTTTAAAATTTAAAACTCCATATAGCTTCAATGTTATTATCACTTGATTCATAATATATGTTTGATCGTATTATGTATAATGCGAATACTACAATATTAAACGAGGGAGACAGAAAAAGGTCACCAAACTCTTTCCACATCCTTTCTCGAGCCACCCAATAACCACTCCCCCCCCCCCCACAATTTTCATTTGATGTTGGTAGTGGTCAACTTGCTTAACCCTACTTTCCAACTGTCATGCTCCATTTTTTAATCACCCCATTAACAAAGCTTGTTATCCCTTTAATTAGACAAACACAATTTGAAAGATAATTGGTATAAACATGTTGGCTATTTGCTCCTTTCTCTATTAATCCAATGTCTGGTTTCACACAATGCACGAGGATTTCGTCTAAAACATACTTTAATCTCATCACCCTACGCTCTCTAGTGATCACCAAGAGACATTAGGGTTTAATATTCAAGCAAATGACCAAAAAAAAGAAAAGTCGGTTTGAGACAATGCCTAATGTCATGATTTCATGTTTTTAAGTCGACCCTACAATGATAGTTGCGCTTTGAAATACTTAAAATCATTAGTAAGCAGATATATGATTATGAGGTTAAAAGTTCCGTACTAAGCATAAACTAGATTAGATGATAGAAGGAACAAGATCCCCACAATTACGATTTTCGAGAAAAATTATAGTGGAATTTTTAACTGTTTATATATTTAGGAAAAAAATTACATGATAATTATCGAGGGCCCATATTCTTCCTTGATCACCATAAAGATATGTGTGATTTGTGAGATTATCATATATTCTCGGAACTAGGGTTTTGTTAACATGGCTATAGGTATTTATTTCGATCCATTATCGACCTAATCAATCTTTTGTGTTTGTAAATCTTGACCAAGCAAGAAAATTCGGAACAAAAGCCAAAAACTTCGCGAGAATCAGGTGTCTTTTTTCTTTCCCATGTTTATCATGTTCTCATCATATGTTAAATCCACTCATAATTTTGTAATATTTGGGTCCATCTTTAGTGAGAAATATACAATTCCTCTTCAAAAATTTTATTTTGATGCTAGAGATTGAAGATTTGATATTTGATCTAAAGTTTCTAACACTGAGCGTGGTTAAGATATCTCCTTTTATTCGAAATCTTTAATGATGGCTCGATGAAGAAAGAATAAGATCGATTTGTTGAATGTATAGGCGGATTCTTAGGATCACACGAACAATTCGGGGATAAGGGATTAATAAAATATAGCGAGCAATGCAAATATTCTCATACCCATGACAAGTTTATTTCATTGCCACTTTATTCTTGACCCAATATATATTTTTGATAATCTATTCTAGACCCAATAGTTTTACCATATATAAAAGAATATATACCTTTACCAAATTTGACCACCAATCATTTGAAACAACTATATGTCCCTTTTTTTAATTAAATATATTAAAAATTCGCGTATTTGAACACCATAAAGTAATTGTAAAAGAGTGTAACTATTAGTATAGTAATTGCATCATTTTTTTTAATTATAACATTTTTTCATCCTCGAGATATGTTTAATTGATAGAGAATAATTATACCTATATCCAGGGGAGAAGCCAAAAATTTCTTTTGGGGCCAGAATCATTACACCAAAATAGGCTTTTAGCGGCGTTTGGATAAAAAATGCAGCTAAAGATCGATCATTAGCGGCACTTTACGGAAAATGCCGCTGAAAATAAGCATTAGTGGCGTTTTCCAGAAAGCGCCGCAAAAACTTAAGCCCAACGACGTCGTTTTCTGAGCTTTCGGGAATTTAGCGGCGTTTTTGAGAAAGCGCCGCAAAAAGACATAAGCCCAATGACGCCGTTTTCTGAGCTTTTGGGGATTTAGCGGCGTTTTTGAGAAAGCACCGCTAATGCTCAGGGCTTTAGCGGCGTTTTTGAGAAAGCGCCGCAAAAAAACATAAGCCCAACAACGCCGTTTTGTGAGCTTTCGGGGATTTAGCGGCGTTTTTAGGAAAGCGCCGCTAATGCTCAGGGCTTTAGCGGTGTTTTTGAGAAAGCGCCGTAAAAAAAACCTAAGCACAACGACGCTGTTTTCTGAGCTTTTGGGGATTTAGCGGCGTTTCTAAGAAAGCGCCGCTAATGCTCAGGGCTTTAGCGGTGTTTTTGAGAAAGCGCCGCAAAAAACCTAAGCAGAACGACGCCGTTTTTTGAGCTTTTGGGGATTTAGCGGCAAAAAATTTGGGGGCTTTGGCGGTGTTTTTGATAAAGCGCCGCTAATGCTGGGGGCTTTAGCGGCGTTTTTGAAAAAGCGCCGCTAAAAATACTTTATCTTAATTGGTTTATTCATATTAAATAAAATTTAATTTATTTCTAATTGAATATTTAAAATCTTCAGAAAAAAATAATGACATCTAGAAATAATTTGAAATAAAACACATGGAAAAATTAAAATACTATTATTTAAAATAATTGTAAAAGGGATAATAATAAATTTGTTTAGGGTTTTTGGTTTAGGGTATATGATTTATTTAAGATTTAAGGCCGGTTTAGGAGTTCATATTTTAAGGTTTAGGGAGTATGGGTTTAGGGATTATGGATTAGGGATTATGGATTAAGGGTTGGGATTTAAAGTTTAGGGGTTAAAGGGTTAGAGGTTGAGGGGTTAGATGTGCTATGGGTTAAAAGTTAGGGATTCAGGGGTCGAGTTAGGGTTTTGGGTTTAGATTAATTATTTTTAATTTATATTTTAAATATGTTCTTATATAATTGTAAAAGAGATAATAATAAATTTGTTTAGGGTTTTTAGTTTAGGGTATATGATTAATTTAAGATTTAAAGTTAGTTTAGGAGTTCATATTTTAAGGTTTAGGGAGTATAGATTTAGGGATTATAGATTAAGGATTATGGTTTAATTAAGGGTTGGCTGAGATTTAAGGTTTAGGGGTTAGGGGTTAGGGGTTTAGAGGTTAGATGTTAGTGGTTAAGAGTTAGAGATTTAGGGTTTAGGGTTTCAAAGGTCGAGTTAGGGTTTTGAGTTTAGATTAATTTTTTATTTATATTTTAAATATGTTCTTATGTAATTGTAAAAGATGTATAATTTAGGGTTTAAATTATGCCTTGAGAGAGATATGTATAATAGATAGAGTACTTAAATATTATATCCCTTCAATGGTTAATTTAGGCGGGTTTAATAAGATTAAGGTTTAATTGAGATTTGGAATTTTATACAATTAATTAATGCTTTTATATTTTAAAAAAATTTAAATCTAAACCATTTGATATATTTAAATATTAGCTTAAATAGAATTAATAAATAAGTTAATTTTATTAATTAATAAATAAAATTAAAATAGAAAAATAAAAATGAAATAAAACCCCTAAAACTGTTAATTTTATCTAATTTATTATAAATATTACTTAAAGGAAACTAATAAATAAGTTAAAAAAATTAATATATAACATTTGATAATTTAGGAGAGGACCAAATTAACAAATGGAATTAAATTAAAATAAAAAATTAAAATGAAATAAAAACACTAAAATTTATAATTTTATCTAAAATTTATAAATATTAGTTAAAACACTAAAATTTATAATTTTTACTACTATATATTATAAATATTACTTAACAAAACTATGAAATACCAAAACGGCACCGTTTCAATAGAAAATTTGATTTGATAGTGGCGTTTTCATTAAAAACGCCGCAATAAACGAGACATTAGCAGCGTTTGGAACAAAAACGCCGCAAAAAATTCTTAATTTTATAGACAAAATGGCGTAGCTTTAGGCTGCGATTTTAATGGCTTTAGCGGCGCTAGGAGAAAAATGCCACTAAAGGTGCACATTAGCGGCGTGTTGATGAAAACGCCGAAAAGTTGGGCTGTGGTTTAAGCAAAACGACATCGTTTTGTTTGGGCATTAGTGGCGCTACTGTAAAAACGCTGCAAATTTTTAATCTGTTGTAATTAAGACGCCGTCGTTTTTGTAACCCTCGAAATTATGGACTATTTACCTTAAATACAATTAATAAATAAGTTAATTTTATTAATTAATAAATAAAATTAAAATAGAAAAATAAAAATGAAATTAAAACACTAAAACTGTTAATTTTATCTAATTTATTATAAATATTACTTAAAGGAAACTAATAAATAAGTTAAAAAAATTAATATATAACATTTGATAATTTATGAGAGGACCAAATTAACAAATGGAATTAAATTAAAATAAAAAAATAAAAAAGAAATAAAAACACTAAAATTTATAATTTTTACTACTATATATTATAAATATTACTTAACAAAACTATGGAATACCACAACGGCGCCGTTTCAATAGAAAATTTGATTTCATAGTGGCGTTTTCATTGAAAACGCTGCAATAAACGAGACATTAGCAGCGTTTGGAGCAAAAACGCCACAAAAATTCTTAATTTTATAGACAAAACGGCGTAGCTTTTCGCTGCCATTTTAATGGCTTTAGCGGTGCTAGGAGAAAAACGCCACTAAAGGTGCACATTAGCGGCGTGTTGATAAAAACGCCGCAAGGTTGGGCTGTTGTTTAAACAAAATGACACCGTTTTGTCTGGGCATTAGTGGCGCTACTATAAAAACGCCGTAAATTTTCAATCTGTTGTAATTAAGACGCCGTCATTTTTGTAACCCTCAAAATTATTTCTACTTCCAAATTTCCCTATACCCGAAAACCTTGGTTCTATTCTCCTCCCTATTTTCCCCAAAATTCCCCCAAATCAAGAACCCTAACCTGCTGCCCTCGACGACCCGAACCTTCCCCAAATCTGCTGCATTGTCGTAGACCGTCCCTTCTGCCGGCGCTCGTCTATCGTCGCACTCGTGGACCGTCGCAAGCCTCTACCGTCACACTCCTCTGCCGTCGGAGAAATCAGTAAGATTCTTTTATTTTTCTCAAAAATCATCTGATGGTCTTGAGCAATGTTTTTATACCCATTTATTTCTCAGAAATCGGTAATTTTGTCTCAAAAAATATTTATACCCCTTTCGGTCTTGAGCAATGTTTTGAATTAATTTCTAATTTTCTCAACGTTAACTTGTTACTAAGAACCCTAAACCCGTTGCATTTACTATTTAAATAATTTTGGTTGCTTGGACGCCAGAAAATAGTTTTGGTTCCAGATTGATAGATACCCAAAGTTAGATCGACTAATTGGATAAAAAGAAAAAGAAAAGTCAGGTGTTGTGCTAAATTTTGAAATTGTTATGAAATAATGTTATGTTCTTACAAATATGTTGAAATACATGAATATTTCGGATTGATGTAATACTGATTTTAAGGAGGTGCTTAAAGTTATACTCATTTGAAATATACAAATCCAGTAAATGCTATATTACTCAAGAGTCAAAATTATCCAATTAGTGGGTAAGTGATGGAGATTATGAATTAGAAATCTGTAACCCTGCTTTGGTTGACAGGGTTTTTTCGTTTCGCAAGGAATTTTGTAACTGTAGATCATTTGTCGTACGCATGAAAATTAGATTATGAAACCACTTACATAGATTTTCAATATATATATGGAATAGAAACAGAGATCAAATAATATGTTTTTGATTAGCAGTTACGTTCTGAATTATGCTTTGGTTCTGAAATCTGGATCTGGTTTTTCCGTTTTCCTATGCTTCTTTTATGTACTATTGGATAAGAAAGCTGGGTCTTTGTCTGCGTTGCTTTCTTTTCTTGCTAGGTTGGAGCTAGTTTCATTGCTGCAGAACTTGGCTATACTTTGGCGTGGAAGGTAAATTTTATTGCTGTGATTAGCCTTACTTTGATTGAATGAACGGAATTTTCTAAAGGTAAATTTTATGTTGCAAATAAAAGGTTTTTTAGTTAATCATCTTGCTGTTCGAGGTACTGATATACCCGTTGCATTTAGGCGCTTTGACATGTATTATGCAAATCCCGAAATGGTTTTAAGCAAGTGGACTTTGTTTATTTATTTATGTACATAATACTTTTCTGTTTTATTTATTGTACAAGTTGGTATCTCACAGTTTCTGAATGAATTTCTGCAAGTTGTATCCAATGCAAATTGTTTTAACAGCCATTTGATCAATTGTTGTAGCCAAGGCAAATTGTTGTTTTAGCCAATGCAAATTTTATTATTTAATAATAGTTCTTTTTAATATTTCTTTATAACATATTGGAAGATATGTTCTGTTTTAAGTTAATATTTTTGAAACATAATATCTTATTCCTCACAAAATCCTATTTTTGAAAGGCCTAAATATTTTGTGCATAATGAAAATGGTTGCTATATATATATGTATATATAACCTATATTTAAATTTTATTGATAATAAATTTTATAATTTTGCCAATAATTGTAAATGTTATTTTAAAATTACATAACATATATAATATATTAAAACCTCTATTTAACATCTGTTTTTAATATATGCAAGATGGATATTTTTTAGTAATATCTAACTTATATTTTTAATATAAGATATTTTTAATATATGCAATCTATATTTTTAATATGTCACCCCATATATGGTATGGATATGTAACCTATATTTCAAATTTTATTGGTAATAAATTTTTTAGTTGTATATTACAAATTATAAATAAGATACATAAAACTGATATAAGTACATAATAGATAAATTACATAACAAAAATTTGTAATATATTACTTACATTACTTATTAATATTTTTATAATTTTTTAATATATATATATATTTAAAATTTATATATTTTTTCAAAACTTATAAATCATATCATAACTTACCTAACTCAAATTTATCAATCATATCATAACTTATATATACACTTACATAATACATAACTTAAATAAATTTTTTATTTATTCTTACATAATACATAACTTAAATAATAACCTACATAACTTACATAGAAACTTATATAGAAACTTGCATAACTTACATAATAACATAAAAACTTAGATAATACATAGCCTACATAACTTACATAACTTACATAATACACCACTTACATAAATAACTAGCATAATACGTAGCCTACATAACTTACTTAACTTACATAATACACCACTTACATAACTTAAATAACTTACATAATACTTAAATTTAATAATACACAACTTACATAACTTAATTACATTATACACAACATACATATATCATAATATAAATATTGGTCTTATTATATATTTCAACTATTTTATATGTGCTATTATTGTTGTAATTGTATACTAAGTTTTCAACTATTTTATTTGTTTTGCAGATAAAATGCCTAGAAGAAAAGTGCGAGAGCTAAGCATTCTTCAAGGGACTCCAAACTCGGCGGAAACAAACAGCACTGAACAACAGACTACTATTGGATCTTCGAATGTACCGATTACACCTGAGGAACCTACAGAAGTTGAAAGTAATTTAACATTTAATTTACATGCGTGTTGACTTATTGTTTATTTATTTTTAAAATTCTTATATTACAATATAACATTTTTCAGCTGAAAGTGGTGGGACGCGGAGAGTTCGAGGACGTACGCTACTGATGGATTTATACGAGCTAGATCCAGTCGAGCGTGTCAAAGTATCCAGTAATAGCTTTGGTCAGCCTGTTGGATTAGAAGCTCGCCTTTTAGTAGGATACTTGGGCATTCTAGCACGGAATGCAAATATGTTGCCATTTAACTTTGAGTCATGGCATAAAATGCCCGAGAGTAACAAGAACCAAGCTCTCGATAACATTAAGGTAACAAAACGTTAATGTCATTTATAATACTTGGGTTTAAGTTTCATTTATATTTACTTTCTTAACTTGTGTTTTTTGTAGGCGAGATTTGCTCTAGAGGTCTCCGATGCTTAAATAAAGAAGGCATTGGGAAAAAGATGGAGAGACCATAAGAGCACTTTAAAGAAAGACTATTTTAAGACAAAAACAACACTCGACGAGAAATTACAAAATGTCCTGCCAGGAATGCTGAGGTACCAGTGGGAAGAGGTCGTTAGATTTTGGACTTCGAAGAAAGGAGAGGTATGTGTTACTACAAAAATCTTGTAATTATTTTGGTTTATAGTATTTACTAATTAACGTAATAATAATTTCATAACATAGGATCGTGAGCGAGTTGGAAAAGGTAGTAGGCAGAAACAAAAATTCACTCACACAGCTGGGTCAAAAAGTTTTGCTTCTATAGCTCAGGCCGATGTATTTTGAATTTTTTAATACTGGCAGATATTTATTACTTTCTATCAAATAATATTTTTACTATTGTATTGTAGGAACTGTCGTCCGGTCAAAAAGTTGGACGCCTTCAACTTTTTGACATTACACATAGGAAGAAAGATGGAAACCCTATGACTCCTGAAGTTGCAGAAATTATGGTACGTTTGCTTAATACAATTTGACTTGTTTTAATTATTTATAGTGTTTATTTTCTAATGGTTTATTTCATTTCTTGTAATGCAAATATTGTTAAGTTATGTTGCATTTGTTTTTTTAATATATATTGCGTTCCTAACTATGTGATTTATTTTTTAGGAAAAACTAAAGGATAAAAAGGCGGAGTACGAAGCGATTGCTTCCAGTGATAGTTCTGTTCATATTGACGACATTGATAACCGGATTATCACTGAAGTTTTGGGTCCTGAAAGGTATGGTCGGGTTCGATTTCAAGGATATTTTTTAACCCATCCCAATATTTTGGATCCAGCTCGCAACAATACATGCCTTCGGGGAGTCAAACTCAAGCTGAAGTTCAGAGGTTAAGAGACCAGATGGCTCAGTTGCAAGCGACAACAGTTGAGCAAATTACACAACTTAAAGCGGAGGCAGCATCAAGAGAAGCTGAGGTTCAACGAAAGTATGAAGAACTCCAGCTGCAGCTTAAAGCAGATGCGGCAGCGAGAGAAGCAGAGGCTGCAGCAAGGGAAACAGAGCAGCATAAAAAGTACGATGAACTCCAACAGCAGCTTCAGAATATGATGAAGATGTTTCAGCAATCGCAACAGCCGTCGTCTTAGACTATCGTGTAAATATACTTCAATTTTGACTTTTAATTATCATTTTAACTTTTAACATTTTTCTAAGAATAATACGAATTTTATTTTATTTATTGATATTTATTATATTTTATTCGTTTAATCTTAAATATTATATAGATTTATTGCTTTCGGTTGGTTTAGATTTGGTTTCTTCTAATTTGTTTTTACAAGAAAGCTGAAAATATAATTTTTTTTACAAATCTGCCAAAGTTAGTGGCGTTTTAAAAAAAAGCGCCGCTAAAGGTAATGGTTTTTAGCGGCGTTTGTGGGAAAAGCTCCGCTAAAGTTCATGGTCTTTAGCGGCGTTGTTGGAAAAGTGCCGCTAGAGGTTATGGTCTTTTAGCGGCGTTTGTGGGAAAAGCGCCGCTAAAGGTCTTGGCCTTTAGCGGCGTTTGTGGGAAAAGCGCCGCTAAAGGTCATGGTCTTTAGTGGCGTTTGTGGGAAAAGCGCCGCTAGAAGCCTGTTTTGGTGTAGTTAATTAAATTATATATTTTACGATAAGAAAAATGAAATTTCATTATTTTAATAGCCTCTATATTTATATTTTTTTAAAGGATTAAAATCAAAATTTTATCATTTTTGGGGGTAAAGTGCAATTTTACCATTATTTTTAAAAATTTTTATAAACTATAAAAGGATAAAAGAGAATTTTTTCACTTTGGGGGGGTTGGGGTCCTTGCCAACCCTCTTGGCTTTACCCTTGACAATATCTTAAAAAACAGTTTGAAAGTCATCATGACTAATTACCTTGTGTAATTCTCCTAATTCTCACCCTCCTCCTAAGGATAGGAGAGTGTAATTGGACACAATGCAGTGACACCCACCAATTACAATGTTTTATCCAAACATATGTAATTAAAGCCATTACACAAAATCCAATTACTAGGTGACTTTTCAAACACAAAATGATATTTGATATCTTTAAATGATTTCTAATTAAAATAAACATTCTTTATAAACCAAAAAACATGTAAATTTAACTATACATTTCTTGAGATAGACCCAAAAATTTTGAGATATGTCCGTATGGATCTAAGTTCCATTTTCATAAGATGTATCAACCATATCAAAATTCTTAGAGATAAATTGTTTTACTTCATATAGCAAACCCTTATCATTGATAGTAAGTAAACTATCATCACGTACACAACAAGGAAATAAATTTTTGTCCTACTAACCTTCTAGTATATGCGTTGATCTATGATGTTTTCTGAAAACACCAAGTGAAGAAATGATATCATGAAATTTTAAATACCATTGGTAAGAGGTTTATTTCAATCCACATATTGACTTCTTAAGCTTGCTTACCAATTGTTCACCATCATTTTAGGAGAAACCTTCTAGCCATTTCATATAAACTTTCACTTTTAGGTCCCTATTAAGAAAGGTTGTTGATAGGTGCTAAAAGTAACATGTTTTAATCTCATTTTTAATATTTTTTTGGGTGATTATCCGATGTTAATGGTAAATTTTAGGCTCCTAATCCTTTAAATTCATGTTTTTTATACTTAGGAGAGCATTTGGGAGCAAAAGGAGCGAAAAATAAAAAATTAGAGCAAGTTATAAGAGCCACACGAGCTGGACCATTCCACACGGCTTGCACACACGATCGTGTGATCCACATGGGTCGCCACACGACCATGTGGCAGACCGTGTCGATTTCACGAATTGTACTCCAAACAATGAAAAACACGTTTTTAGGTTTTTTTGAGCATTTTAAGACCTATATATGAAAAAAATAAGAAGATAGGAGTGAGTCGTCATAAAATATTCAAGAAAACAACTTGAAAAACAACATTGGAGTAGATTCTGAAACAGATTTTCATCAAGATTGAAGATTCCCTTTTGATTTCTTTGGAGATTATTATGAGTTTATTTGTTTCTTATGGTTATACTGTATTTCAGATGTCTTTATTTGTGATCATGGACTAATTTTCTAAATACTTAGGGAGACGAATCCTATGATGGATTTTGTCGTTTGATTTTTACTTTACGCAATAAAGACTTAGTTTCTTATTCTTAATTATGTTTGCTTAATTCTTGGTTTAATATTTCTAGATTATTGATCCATGTTTGATGTGCTTAAATTAGAGGAGGAATATACCCTGTTTAAGAGTAGATCTAGCGTAATTAAGTGGAGTTGCATGCAATCCTAGAAATAGAACGATATAAATCTATTGGATTAGAGTCAAATCTAATAGGGGAATCCATAGATCGAGTTGATGCGATAATAGATGTTTTAATTAGAAAGAAATTTCAATTAATCAACATAGAGTCAATTGCTCTCATTCTTGAAGAGAGATATTAGCATAATTTAGGGATTTTTATGGATCAAGATACTAAGTGAAGAAATTTTGTAATTTAGATCGATAATGACAGATGAAATATAGGTGAATTCTTTCTTGGGCATTGTTTTGGTTTTTGGTTGTTAATTGGTTATTTTCCTGAATTGTTCTTTGTCGCGTTAGTAATTAATTAATTTAGTTAATTTTAGTTTTTAATCAATCACTCAAATTTATTGGTTAAATAATAGAAAGACTAGCACTTTTAGTCTATATAGGAACAATATCTTTGTTCATTGTAACTATACTATTAATTATTAGGTTCACTTGCGTTAGTTAGATTTTTAGTTGGTTTCGTGGACATCAAGTTTTTGGCGTCGTTTCTAGGGACTAAAATATTAGGAAAACTTTATTTATATTAATTTAATCATTTTTTATTTTATTTTAATATTCTTGTTTTAATTTAATTTTTACATTCTAATTTTTTGTTTGTTTGATTCTAACAAGTTTTTTTGGTTTATGATTAGAGGAAACCCATTGGAGCAGTTAATTTTTGAAAGTGAGATCGAGAAAACTGCTCGTAGAAATCGTAGAGAGGTTAGAGAAGAAAAGAAAAATCAACATATTTTAATAGACGGTCAAGAGGAAAATGATATTACTATAAGGAGAAATGATAATCAAAATAATCAACAGCCCTTTGCACCTCCTGCTCCTTATACTATGTATGATTATGCTAAGCCTACTTTGATTGGGGTTGAATCGAGTATTGTCAGATCAACTATTGGTGCAAACAATTTTGAGCTAAAGCCGAACACAATTTAGATGGTACAACAGTATGTTCATTTTGATGGGTAGCAAGATGAAGATCTGAATGCTAATTTGGCTAACTTTTTAGAGATTTGCGATACTTTCAAGATCAATGGTGTTACTAATGATGCCATACGCTTACAGTTATTTCCATTCTCTTTGAGGAGCAAGGCAAAATAGTGGTTGAATTCACTTCGATAAAGTTCTATCACGACTTGGTATTAGAGGATTGAGAAGTTTTTATTGAAGTACTTTCCACTGGCTAAAATAGCTAAGTTGAGGAATGACATCTCTTCTTTTGCTCAAATTGATTTGGAGACATTATATGATGCCTGAAAGAGATTTAAGGATCTTTTAAGAATGTGTCCTCATCATGGTTTACCTTTGTGGTTACAAGTTCAAATCTTTTACAACAGTTTAAATCCCTCGACCAGACAACTAATTGATGTAGCAGCTGGCAGAACATTGAATAATAAGACACCTAAGATAGCTCAAGATTTTATTGAGGAGATGACACTGAATAACTATTAGTGGCAAGTCATGAGAATGAAACAGATTAAAATAGCCGGTGTGTTTAATATTGATGCAGTTTCTATGTTAGCCAATCAGGTTGAAGCTCTTGGTAAGAAAATTGATGGTTTGAATTTTTTTAAGAAGGTGAATCCGATAGTGCAATGTGATGCAAATGGAGCAGGGATGATTAATTCAGAATGTTTACCCTTCGGTTCTAGCATGGAGCATAAGTAAGTCAACTTTATGGGTAATCATTCTAGACCAAAAATTTATTGTGGTGGTAATCATTTATCGCGTCATCGGGACGAGGCATATCTCTATGTGACGTCGAGACATGCAAAATTGCGTCATCTTGACGTGGCTGATGAGTGAAATAGGCATGTTTTGAAACTTTTACAATTAAGTCTTGATTTTTATACAATAAAATTGGAGGCCTTAAACACTACAAAATGTTTTGAAAATGTACATGCCTTGGTTTTAAATGATGAATTTAATTTTGTAAATATTCAATTTCATAAATGGTTTATCTGGATATTTTGTAAAATTTACGTTTAGGTCCTTAAACTTCATTTTGGAATTAAAAGAGTTTTAACAATTGTTTTAAGTTGAATTTTTCACAAATGATTCAATATAAAATGCCCAAGATACTTGTTGGATTAAATTCATGACTTACATGTTCTTTCGCCTACATTGTACAAAATGACAATTTTACCCCTGCTTATATTTTATGGTATGATGATAGATGAAGCATGTTTTAGAATTTGTATGTTTAAAATTACTTGTGTAACACCCTAAAAATATATGACCAAATTCTTTAAGAAATTATCATGAAATTAGTCCTAGTATTAGTGGTCAAAAGCTTAGTAGGAAGCCATGAGAACCAAGGTTCAACTCCCATTTTTTCACTTTTCCCTTTTATTTTTCTGCACTTAAGGAACAAAGGTTAAAGTAGCTTATGTATTATTTTTGGTAAAATATGGCCAAATAATGTGCATTAGCCTAATGTACAAGCTTTATCCTTTCCATCCCCTTAAGTAGAGATCCAAGTCACATTGGTTTCACTTCTTTTCCTTTAATTTTTCCTTGATTCCAGCCAAAAAGGGATAATTACCAAACAACCCTTATTTTTTTTTTCAAATTCCAACTAATAAACCACTTCCTAGCAAAATTAGGATTTCCTATTTGATCCTAACCCAAATTGAAACCCTCATTTTCTCTATTTTTTTCTCAATTTTCTCTACAAACATTCTTTTGCAAAATTCTCTCAAAGTTCTGACTGGAAATTTAGTTCTTGAAACTTAACTTTACGATCAAGTCCAAATCAAACCATTTATCATCAATCGTTGAATTTCGCACCATCAATTTTAAATTTCTATCAAGATCGGTAAGTTTTTCCCATTTTCCAATAGCTAGATCTCATCAATTCTGGAAAATTATTGTGTTCGTTAGATCTTTCAACCGTTACAAATCTTTTATGATATCATCAAAAACCCCCTAAATCTTGAAATTCGTCATTAATTCTTGCGTTTTGTCAATCGAAAGACCTGTGTAGGTAATCTGGATCATACTTGGACGTGAGAACCATCGTACAAGACCCCAAAAGTTAAGTGTGCGTTCTTTTACGAAAAATTAAGTCAAAATTTAAAACTGCCTAGTTGCATATGGCCTACCACATAGGCGTGTGGCCAGACCGTATGGATCATACAGCCTCACACTCGATTATGTCCCCTTTGAAACTCTAAAACTTCGCTTCTCACACGGTCTAGGACTCCCCACACGGCCTACCCACTAGGTCATGTGGCCATTGCTTTTTATTTTTCCTCAGCACGACATATCACACATAATCTAGGGCTATCTACACGGTTCGATCACACGGTTGTGTGGCCCTTGAAACTTAAAATTTCAATTTTAGCATATTCTTTATTATTTTGTTTAAATCAATCCCTGATTAATCTTTTAATGGCATTTAAAGAACTAGATTATGCAATTAGGTCCTGGATTAAGAGTAGAACACTAAGATTTATGGATGATTGAATTTATTAACTAAATTACTCTTAATTGATTGCTTGAATAGTGAATAATGAACATGAATTTTATGAATACCCGATTGAATGATCTGAATGCCTAAATTGTTGGAAAAATTGTATGCTTGATTTATTCATGATTGTCATTGATTGATTATGAGATAAAAAGTAAACAATATATTGATTGAATGTCTTGGAATGTATCTATATTTCATTTGCATGGGTTGGGTTGATATGATCGGAGGAAGAACCGATAGTATAACTGCATTTAATCATTTGTTATGTACTCACAGTTACAATGGATTCCAACTGCAACAGTCTTGTTATGTACCCACAATTACAATAGATCCTAATTGCGACATTTTCATTGTGCTCTCACGGCCCCTCTGATAGCTCTTATCTGTGAGATGGTTGTGTTTTCGCAATTATCAACAGCTTTTATCTACAATTACTCGAATCTAAATATGGTATTAAGTCCACAAATTGGAGTGATGGTGGAGGGAGTTTGGGGGAACTCTCAATTTTGGAGTGCTAGTGGTTGGGGGTGGGAAAATTAAGTTTTAAACTGATTTTTGGAATGACATATTTGTCAATTTATGCATACATGACTGAATTTACTTGATGAAACGAATTATCTGATTTATGTGAATATATCTTTTGTGAACAGTATGAATAACTCTGAAATTGGCTAAGTTTATTGTCTATGTTTGAGAATATTATTATTGCTTGACTAAAGTAGCAACATTGAATTACTGTATTCGAAATTGATAGATAATTATAACTAATTGTTATTCTTGGTAATGTTGTACGATGTTATTTAATGTTTAAAAGTATAATTGTATGATTTGGTTTATTGTAAAGGGAGTCACATTGAGCTTCCATAGCTCACTTCCCCTAATTTCCATATTTATAGATAATCCTTCAGGTTAGGACGCAGACACAACACTCGGAGGGTCTCGACTTTTGTTTCATCTTTATTTTCATTATTTTTATTACTTTTAATTCCTTAGAAGGTAGAGTTATTTTTCGTTTTCTTTTATTATGAATTGTGTTTTGGATTTAGTTTTAATTTAATTGTTAGGTGCATTTTATTCAGTATAGGTTATAAAATTTAGGTTATTATTTGCTAATATGTGATTAAATTGAATTGTTTATTTAAAAGACTTACGTTTTAATTCTACTGCTATCTCTAATAAATTAAACTAGAATATAAAATGTAAATCACCTGAATAGACTTAAGTTTACTTGTTTAAGCTTTTTTTTTGTTAGTGTGATGGTTGGTTTGCGGTGTGATTGGTGGTAGATAAGGAGAATCACGTAAGTGGCTAATGTGACGTTCTGGATTCGTGTCGGTTCGTCTCGGTCGAGCTTGGGGCACCAAAACCCCACTCAATTCCTGGTCCTCTTTTGAAATTTAAAATTTAGTCCCTATACTTTAATTTTGGGACATTGATTCCCTATACTTTTAAAAAAAAATCTTGGTCCCTTTGTGAGTTTTGCCATTAGAATTGATGATGCTACTGTTATAAAAAAGGTAAAACAACTCTTTTAACCCTTATGATTTACAATTTTTTGACAATTTGGTCCAAACTCTTTAAAAGTCATAAACAATTACAAAAAAGTATTATAAAATTTAAATACTATTCTTATTTTCAATAAAAATATAAGAATAAATAAATTTGTGAAAAATTAAAAACTCTCTAAAATTTAAAAATATAAATATTTTTAAAGTTTATTTAAAAAAATTTAAAATATGTGAAAAATATATGAATTTCCAAAAATTCAAAAAAAGAAGAAGAAAGAAAGTGTTATATACTCCATGAATGGTAATAAGGTCTCTCTAAGTTCTGAGTTATTAGTTCGGTCCATATTTAATCAAATTTGATAAGTGTTTTTTAAATTTTAGGTCAGTTTAATTATATATCAAAAATATTTTTATGTGAATTTAATTATAAAATATATAAATATTAGTGTAAAATATCTATAAATAATGATACAAACTCTATATTGGTTAGAATTAAATTTAAATAATGATGAAAATATTTTATATATTAATGATAAACAATATTTGTTCAAAATACACCATATTTTTAAATTAAATAAATTAACTCTTGATTTATATTGAGTAAATCAATATATAAATGATTTGATTTAAATAATAATACAAATTCTAAATTGATTTGAATTAAATTTAAATATATGGAGTGTTTTCTTGTTCAAAATATAAAATTTCAATACTTATTTTATTACCTTTGTATTTTGCCAAAATGGATCCATTTTTATATAAAATTCTTTTAACATATACGGCAATTTGAACAAAAAAAAAATATTAAATCTAATTAGAATCAATTTAGAGTTTGTATTATTATTTAAAAAATAATTTACACTAATTGTTTATATACTTTGAAATTAAATTTTCATAAATTTTTTTTATATATAATCAATTTGATTTATATTTTAAAGAACTTATCAAATTTGATTTAATATGGAATGAACAAATAGGTCAAAGTTTGGGAGACCATAGTACTATTCATGGAGTAAATAATATATTTTCTTTTAGAAAATTTTTTATGTTTTCATATGTTTCCGGATTATTTAAATTGAATTTTTAATTTTTTTTAATTTTGAAGATCTTTTAATTTTTTGAAAATTTAAATTTTATATTTTATTGAAAATATGAAAAAAATTGTAAATTTTTATTCACTTTTAAAGAGTTTAGACCAAATTAACAAAAAACTAAAAATTATGAAATCTAAATAGAGTTATTTTACCTTTTTATAACAACCCCATCATCAATTCTAATGATGCAGGAGAAACCAACGTTTTTAAATAAAAAATATAAAAACTCAATATTCTAATATTAAAATATAAAACTTTAAATTTAAATTTTAGAAAAATACATAAACTTTTCATATATTTAAACTCATGAAATATAGAATTATATGAGGTACAATTTCACGATAAAATGGTCCCACTTGGATTGAAATATATGAAAGCAAGCACTAACAAACTGGTTTTTAAAGTCATGCGCCTCATTCGAAAATATCCCTAAGTCGAGAAGTCCTGTCCATGCTTGTTCATCTTTGAAACTGCACCATGGCATCACTTCCGTAAACGACCTTTGTAGCACCTTGGTCTTGGCTAAACTCTAACGCGACAACGATAGCATTTGCTCTCGTAAATCCGCTGAATTTACCTTCCAAATTTTAGTTCAATAACAATTAGATAGAATTTGACTATGTAATTCGAATTTTGTTTAAAATATATTTTCGAAAAGTAATTCAGTATAAATCAATGAGTGTAAGATGTGATTCATGTTCAATTCATTCATAGAGTTGCAATCTCACTCCTATATTTCAATTTATATTCACTCTCCTACTAAGTGTTTTCCCTTGAAAGCTTACTTGTAAATTTATAAACTAAATAATTTACTTGTACAAATATACACGAAAAAAAAGTTCTTTAATGAACAAGGTAATTTCTGTCACATCCCCGAAAATGGGGTTAGAAGAATTGAGTTTGTGGTTGGTTGATTGATTGAATTTAAGCTTGAATACACATGATTGTTAAGTTTTGGTTGCATGGTGGATGATATGCATTTGCTTAGTGAATTATTGTTATAGATGCTTGAATGACTTGTCAAATACTAAGACAAACTTAAAATGACCAAATGGTAAGGTATGAGATTATAAATGTATGAGATGAAAATTTGACATGTTGAATAATATGAATTGTGACTTTAGGTTAGAGTGTTAAAGTATGTTTTAGTGTAATTGAGCATGATTTGTATGATGTTAGAATAGGAAAATTGGAAAGAAACAAGAAATAGTATGTGTGGATAGGTGACAATGTGTCATATGTATATTTTGGGCATGTTTTGTTATCTTTGCAATTGAGTCTTGAGTTTTGTGCCTTGCACTTGGTATCCTTAAATGCTATGAAATAACTTGAAAATTTGCATGATTAAGTCGTGTTCAGATAATTCCATAATTTTATTCTCAATTTCACAAAAAGGGTTTTACTAAATATTTTACTAAAATTATAATTTAGTCCTTAAACTTTGCTTTAAAAATTAAATGAGTTTTATTTATCAGCTCTGATATTTTCCTTCAATTATTGTCCTTATTAAATTTTTTTATATTGTACCTATGATTTAATTGTTGAATTATGAATGTTACTTATGTCGCATGTTAAATGACGATTTCACCCCTGATGTTGGTTTGATCAAGAGTAGCACTGCAAAAGCATGTTTTTTTTAGAGTTGTGTTTTACCTTGAACTATATGATTGATGAATATGCATGTATATATATTCGTGTGGTGTGATTGGTGGTTGTACAAAGGTCACGTAAGTGACTAATGTAACGTTCTGGATTCGGGTCGGTCTGTCAGGACCAGGTTTGGGGCTTCACATTTGGTTAGGTTTGTGAAACCGAGAGTGGTAAAGCCTATAGGTGTCCATGGGCCGGGTCAAGCTCAATAAAAAATTGAGGCCCATTTGCTAGGCCCGAGCCCAACCTGAAAAATGGGCTTGAAATTTTGCCCAAGCTCGGCCCAGATAAAAATACTAAAACTGAGCCCGACCTGGCCCGACTATCTTAATTTTTTTATATAATTTTTTTAGAAAATATAATACATCAAAAATATTAAAAACATTAAAATAAATATTTCCCAACAAATTTAAAATAAATTAAAAAAATATGTATACTTAAATAACACTAAGATAAATATAACTTAACAAGAAAATGTTAAAAATAGTAAGAAAATTAACAATAAAACAAGAGTTATACAATATCCAAATAGTGACTACAAAATAGTAGCAACATAATGGTGAAATGGTAGCAAAATAGTGATAAAAAATAAAATAATAAAAAAATAAAAAAAGTAAAAAAATAGTAGGTTTGTTTTCATATTCGGCCCGGACATGGGCTAAAAAAGCCTTACCTGATGCCCGACTCGTTTTCTAAATGGGCCTTATTTTTTTTTCCAAGTATATTTTTCGGGCCTATTTTTTTACCAAACCCGACCCATGGAGCATCTATCCTAAGGTCTCAGGTTCGAAACCTTGCCCCTTTTTTATTTCGTAATTTCCTCAAATACACCCCACAAATTTATATACATACGACTAGGTGTCTAAAATAAACAAGAAATGAGAAACATGCTCAATGGTTAAAGTGTTAGTCCTCCTAGAGATCCTAGGTTTGAGTCGCTCCTCAAGTTCGACAAAAAACTTCAAAAAATTGCATGTGTCGCCCCTAGGGTTTACAAACATTAGGAATTTAACCAATTCTTTCCTAATTAGAATTAATATCTTGCCCTTCCTCAAAATTCCAGTAGAATTAGAATTCCGCCATCTTTTTCTATTATTTTCTTAATTAGATTTTCATATTGTCCCATTTCAAATCCTAATAAAATTTGCTATCCATCTTTCTATTTATTCTCTTTTTATTTTCTTTCCCTTTTCTGTACACCATATTTTCATCTTAATATTGATGATTATTTTGCTCTCTCGAATCGAATCATCCTCCATTCGATCATTCTTTCTATCGATTTTGTAATCGTCATCAATAGCACACTAACTTTTCCAATAATCGATAAGTACATCTTGTTTCTGATGTTTAGATCCCTAATTTTTGTAATATTTCTATCTGACTCTAATCTTACGTTCGGTTAATCAATATTTTATGGTTCTTGCCAAATCTTTTTTTAATCTTGTCAAATCTTGAAACCAATCGTTAATTCGTGAGTAAATGTCGTTTGAAGGATCTAATTTAGGTGAACCAAATCAGAATCAGATATGAGGAACGTCGATCGAACCCTCGGTGAAAGGTGTATGTCTTTTCCCAAGCAAATCAATGGTGATTGCGTGTAGAATTAGGGCCACATGGTCTCCCACACGGGTGTGCGGACTACATGGCCATGTGCCTCTATAAACCCTAGACTAGTTTGTGAACCACATGGCCACTGCTCTTCCACACGGCTTGCCACACGACCGTGTCTCTCTAGAAGGGTAATTTTTACATTTTTGATATAGCCATAGCCTGTTACACGACTGTGTAACCCTTCCACACGACCTATAGCCTCCCACACAGCCGTGTGACCCCTATTTCATAGTTTTTCCTAGAATTTTGTGAATTATTCAGTTTAGTTCTTGTATAGTTCCTGAACTATTTTTAGAGATTTTATTCACTCAATTGAGTCCCTAATAATATTAATATGCTAAAGTTGGTGATTTGATGACTAATTTGCACCCTTATATGCATGTTATGTGAATGATACGTGCCTACTATTTTTGTATTACTGATAAACTATTACTAATTGTTTCTATCACTATATTCATGAATGCATGTTCAACATGCCTAATGTTATTGTTAAAATAAATACATGTTAAGCATGTCTACTGTTTTTGTACTATTCTATTACAAGCATGAAATATTGCATTGCATGGGGTGGGACGATTGAAAGGAGGAAGTACTGACAGTTTATTAATCTTCAAACACTGGTGGTTCATCCACAAAATATTGAAAGTTTATCTGCAAAAAATTTTATCTGAAAAAATTGGTTGTTCATCTACAAATTTTTTACTGGTAGTTTATCTGCAAATTATTGGTGGTTTATCCACAACACGGTGTGTAGAGATGGATGAGTTCTAGGAACTCTTACTGTGGTGTGTAGCGGAGTTTCTCAGGAACCTTTTTTTTATGCTTTCATTGCATTGACATTCATAAGCATATACATGCAAAACTGTGAATTCCGAAATATTATATTTATGTGTAGAATTAAAAAACCATTACACTAAATTGTTATACCATTGTTATTATTTTGAAAACTGTTATTGTGTAAGATTTGTCTATTGTTTTGCATTGATTCTTTTTTGATGGGATTCCCAATGAGCTTTTTATAGTTCACCCCCTATTTTTTCCATTTTCATAGATAAACCATCAAGCTAGGACGCGGACTTGGCATCTAGAAGGTATTGGCTCGGATTAATATTTTTATTAAAAAGTATTTAATTTTATAAATTTTGTTATTTGGAACTGTACTAATTTATTTGAACAATGGCATGGTACTTAAGTTTTGAGTTTATTTGATATGTACGTCATATAATTTGATATTAGGATGTTGAAATATGGATCTTGAATTAATTATGGATGAAATTTGGTTTCCAGTAAAACTATGTTAAATATCACTTTTTCGTTGCATGACTATGTAAACAAAAATTGAAATATATATTTATATTTTAAATTGGAATTCAACTTTTTCAAAATAATCATTAAGATCAATCGGTTTTTGAAACTAATTGTACATTTTGGAAACATGCTAAGTTTTTCTTAAAAAAATAAAGAAATATTTTAAACAATAGTTTTATAAACTCCGATTGCCACTAGGTCATTTCGGTGGCCATTGTAATCTTTTGAATTCGATCTTAACATCTATGCCAAGTTTGGGTGGTTACAATTTCTCTTTCTCAGCTACATTAAACCTAAACAAGTTTTCATATTGACTTTATCGTTTATACAATAAATATAACACCAAAAATATAAGAATTGAGAACGATAGTGTCCACAAGTGCACAGATCAAACTATAATATAGTCATACAATAAAATATCAGAAGTATTCTAAGGATTGTACCCAAGGGAGGATGCACAAATAATGAAAATACTTTTTACAATATTAAGTCTAAGTAGTAATAGTTAATTCCTATATTACGATGGATCATAAAATAGATTAAGAGGATTAAAAATAAATAACTAACAATAAAGAAAAAAAAGAAAGATAAACAAGTGAGTTAAATTGATAAACTAATTAGAAAGATTAACTTGCTTCAGGGTTTGCGACAAACTTTTGATTGGGGTTTTAGAGTAGATTAGTCATTGCTTCAAACAATTATTGTAACACTTCAAACTCGGCCTAAAAGTTTTAGCTTGAATTTGACGAGCTACATTAGCCACCAAAGTGATTCTCCATTGACTCCCAACCTAACCTCCAACACACCACGTAAGTCTTAACAAAAGTTGCGCTAATTTAAAGCACATCAATGGTAATAGACTTTTCAAACTACAACATAGTTCGCATAATAAGAAAACATATGAGTTCACAGTTGAGTTTAAGGCATAGGCTCATACTTATCAGACTTCACATGAAATCACATAATACAAGAGTTTGCTTAGCAACAATCAATATAAGTTCGCAAAGCATATAGGAACATATGATTACATACAAAGGAGCGGGTTCGCTAAATATGACTAATTCGCAGATATTTCATGCTTTTGCAAATAGGAAGACTTCGTAATCATAAGGAACATGCATGTAAGATTTATTATATTTCAATAGGGTTCATATGCATATATAGGTTCGTGTGTAATAAAATAATCATAACAGGGGAACGCATGAAATTAAGGTTCATAGCATGCAATAAACTATAATAACAAATCTAACTTGCATGTAAATAAAACACAGTACTCTCATGCATGGATATTATCAACTTTACTTATGAAATAACAAATATTTTAAACAGGATTCGCAAATCATTGTACTGAGAATTTAAATGTAACCAAATAGTTTAAACTTCAAATAATATTTTTATATTTCAAAAAGTTAGAAATATAACATTTAATTCTAAACCCATAACAATAATCCCATTGCCTTTAACCCAAGTTCGCCAACATCTACTCAGAAGCGTAGCCTCTAGAATTGTGTAACCCATTTCTCTGAAGTATCGGAAAAGTGGTTTCGGGGCCACAAATCTGACGTGTGAGTCCGTAAATATTATTATTTAATACTAAGTAATAATGTATGGTGTGTTGATAAAATTTTATTTGATGATTTATGTTAAATGAAAGAACAATTAGGTTTAAGTGCTATGACCTTAAAGTCAAGTGGTTTTAGAAAATGAGGTATTGGGACCTCGTTTCTATAAACCAAGTTGTAAATATTTTTATAAATATTTACGGATTGTTATTAAGGTTGTATTAAAGTTTCGTTAAGAAATTTTAATGTTTAGATAGTTAATTAATTAAAAAGGACTAAATCGTAAAGGATGTAAAATTTGATCACTATTAGATTTAAATGATTAAAATGGTAAATATACCACTTTTAATTAGTGGGATGACAATGAAGCTTTAAATTTTTGTTTTATTCATGATTAAATGTTAAAATAAGTAAAATAAATAATAAAATAAAATGTTAAAAATAAAGAAACATAATGTTTTCTTCTCCATTTGGTTGTTCATCGCTGAATGCTCCATGGAAGCATACTCAAGGTTCGGCCATGGTTAAACCTATGCATGGTAATTTATTTCTCACCCATTTCTAATAATTTTTATGCTTTTTAAATCATTGCAACTAGGTTCAGCAAGTCCGTACCTTCGTTTTTGAAATTGTTAAAGATTTTGAATGGTTCCATTGATGAATATTTGTAATTTTAGATGTTAAATGATGAATTTAAAATATTAATTGTTATTTAAAAATATTTTGTTAAGCGATTTTGATGAATTTACCGATTAGGGATTAAATTGTTGAAATAGTAAAAATACAAGGACTTGATGTGAAATTATTGCAAAAATGGAATGAATTGGAAGCTATTAATATTTAGCTAGTGTGAATTTTCAATAAAATTGGTTTATTTTCATGATTATGACATAGGGACTAAATTGAATAAAAATGAAAAATTAAGGTAATTTTGTAAAAATGTCAAAAAGGACTAAATTGCATAAAATAAATTGGTTTTGATTTCTAAATTAATGAATTAAATTAAATTGTGAATTTAGATCATGAATTAGTGAAAAATCAAGGAGAAGAGAAAATTACCAAATAGCCCCTATACTTAGTCATTTCTACAAATTAGTCAGGTAAGTTCGTAGTGATTAGTTATTTAACGTAATTCACTTGTGATTATTATTTTTGTTCTCTAGTTAATTGATTTATATATATATGTGAATTACTTCGGTTTTTAATATAACGATAAGTGTTGCAAAAACTTATGTATATATGAAATTGAGAAAAGATTACTAGTAATGTTTTTCTTTGATTTGTATTAAAGTTATATGCAAATGAGATAAATTTAAGTATGTATACAGAAATGAAGAAGTGTCATTGTTTGCACATCAGTGCCCCTGTTTGTACTTCAATACCCCTATTTGTACATCAGTGCCCTTGATTGTACTTCGATACCACTATTTGCACATCAGTGCCCCTGATTGTACTTTGGTACCCCTATTTGCACATAAATGCCCCTAATTGTACTTTGGTACCCCTGTTTGCACATCAGTGCCCCTGTTTGTACTTCGGTACCCCTATTTGCACATCAGTGCTCCTGATTGTACTTCGATTCCCCTAAATGCACATCTGTGCCCCTATTTGCACTTTGGTGCCCCTGATCACACATTCGTGCTCCTGATTGCACTTTGGTGCTCCTAATTGCATTTTGGTTCCCTGTTATGCATCTATGATGCCCTTGGTGTGGTGTAGTTACCCGAATATCTGAGTCAAGTTACTAGTTCAACAAGAATGAAAAGAAAAGGAACGGTAAGTATTCAAATGACTTATGTCATGAATCTTTGAAAAGGATTGAAAAGGAAATGTTCAATGAAAGTATAATAATGTTCATGAAATTGATGATTTCAAAATGAGGTTGTTCATGTTCAATGAATTACCATATGATATTTCAAGTGAATAATGTGTATATGCAATAACATGTGTAGCTGATAATGCTTAGACTTGTTCCAAGCTGATGGTTAGATTATATCATGCTTAATGCTACTATTATAAATTGAAATGGTAAGTGTCCAAATGGAAATATGCTTATTTTCATGAAAAGCTCATATGAATCAAAAGATGTGTTTTTTTATGAAATGGTTTAACATGTGGTTGATCCCAAAATAGTTATGTATAAATACATTAACTTGTGTATTGATGATGATATATGGGCTTGTGCCAAGTTTGTGTAATTGGTTGATGTTTATGCTTATGTCTTGTGTTATGCAAATGATACAAGTAAGGGAATGTAATGAAATGGTAAGTTCATAAATGATATGTAATATGATAATGTAAATGGATTGATGAGTTAAAGGGTTTGTTTGTATCTGAGAAATTTACTTAAGCTATGGATGAATTTATATAGGTCGTGGTTAAATATACTCATTTGTGAGTTGATAATGTTATTTAAGCTAAAGTAGGAAATGGAAGGTTTCAAAGTCGTATCAAAAAGGTTAATAAGTGTGTAATATGTCTTATAAAAATCCTACTATGCTAGAAATGTTAATTATATGTGGTGTTTATGGACGTACTCATTTTTGAGTTGATGATTATGGTTTGATAAATCTTGTGGTATTGGTATAGGTTTATATTTACCTTATAAAGTTCATTATTGAAATGAAATGTTATGTATAACGTTTATACGAGCTTACTAAGCATTCATTGCTTATGTAATTGCCTTCCCTTTATTTTACAGATTATCGAAAGCTCGATCTTTTTCAAAGCTTGTCGAAAATCTATCACACTATCCTGCTGTTATATAGGTTGTTTAGATGTTTGGATAAGGTTATAATGGTATGTATAGGTAGACTTGTTTTTGAATGTTGGTTGATAGTTTCGATTGTATATGTTATTCTGGTTGATGTACTTATGGTATTTTTGATGTCTTGATGGTAGGTGTCAATATGGCTAAGTTTTTATGTATGATTTAATTAGCCAATTTGGTATGTGTCGGTAAGATTATAATGTGGTCAGGATGAGTTATGCTTTGAGGTAGATATGAGCTATTTGTAATGGTATAAGTGTGAACAAATTTGGTAAGTTTGGTATGGAAATAGGTTAAGTGTGAATGGTTAAATATGCACATGTTTAGATAGGTTTGATGAATTGTGATTGAGGTGCCTTTTGGCATATTGGTTGTGTGGACGTTTGGTATAGATATTTGGTCATTTTATGCATGTTTTGGTATGTTTTAATGCATTGGTCAAGGGTGCAAATGGCTTGTAGGTAAATGTTTGAAGTGGGTGAATGAAATAGCTTGATTTTGGCCAATTTCTTGTCTACACGGCCTAAGACATGAGCGTGTGTCTTAACCGTGCGTCCCTTGTAGATTTTAAAGGTTGTTTTTTGAAGGTTACATGGCCTGACACACGGGCATGTGGCTTGGCCGTGTGACCCAAGTCAAAGAGTTACACGGGTTGGGACACGGCCGTGTGTCCCTATTTCGATTGTTATACGACCTGAGACATGGGTGTGTGTCTCAGCCGTGTGAGTAACACGGCTTGGCCACACGGTCGTGTGACCCCTCAGTGTGAATTTTTCTAACTTTTTCTTTAAGTTTTCATATGTTTCCAATCTAGTCCTAAATCATTTTTAAAGTGTTTTTGAGACCTCGAGGGCTCGAATAAGGATGATATGCATGTGTTTGAATGGATTATTCTACGATTTAAGAAATGTTTGGAAATTAAAGATTTAAGTTACGTTTTTATGGTAATTCTTCGTAACCCAATTCTAGCAACTGATATGAGTTAGGGGTGTTACAGATTGCCCCTCAATATGCATGTTACAGACACTGCAACATTTGCAGAAAGATGGCAAAGTTTGGCTTTGTCCTCTAGCACAACGATTATGCTAATTTCAATCCTGCACCCAAGGCATCACAATCGTAAGTTCAGATGAACTTAGTAAGAATCTGTGAAACAGTGTAACAATAATATTTCAAAATGTTCAAGAGATAAAATTTTTAAAGTAGAGATTTCAAACACCCTATTTATCATTGGCTTTCTGTAGGTTTCACCGGCGTGGTCGATACCTTGCCCTATTTCCGCAACTCACCACTAGCGGATGACCACCTCTGGATGTACTAACATCAAGAGTGTGAATATTGCAACTAAGGATATGGATTTGAGGCGGTTTTCACAAGTATACGGGTCAGGTTGTAATATATTTTGTTCACAACGAAACACTTGGTAAATATTTCGAGGATCGTACCCAAGGGATTGCAGTTTGGGGAAAACTACAATTAAGCCAATTACCAACAAATAATTACTAATATACTTGAGTCATAAATTAGTAGTGTTAATCAAGAAGCAAGATGATTATAATAATAAACTAAATAAATTTAACTAAACCTAAATCTACTCTTAGGTTCATGTATCAGCTTTTCCTATTCCTTGTTTTGACTACGTGAGTTCCTTTTAGTATAGATCCAATTGTTTTACCTAATTAATTATTAATGTAGAGTTCTAATCAATCAACTAGTCGATATCGTAGCAGGATCTTCCAATCTTCCACTAGAATAACGAGTCAGCAAGAATTACTTATCTTCCGACCTCACAATCTAGACTGGTTTGCGGTTCAGGTGTTCACTGATAAGCCATACCAATTTTGGGTTAATTCCCACCTTAATGACTTCCTAGGGTTGTCAAGCCTAGGGTTTAAGTTCTTCCTCTCCCAAACAGTTGATCTACTAAAAAACTCTATCAGTCAATCAATTAATTAAGTTAAAGTAATTGAAACATGCAAAATATGTAGAAAGCATAAATTGATTCTAACTTTTACACAAACATTTATCTAACAATGTTAAAGAAAGAAATATAAAGAAGAGAAAAAGGAAAAGAGATGCTCATGGATTTATCGATGGAAGCGTGGTTACGGAACAATCTCCTATTGCAAAAGTCTCACTTCGGAACAGGATCTTCCGAATACAAGAACATAAAATGTGTGTTTAAACTAAGAATGAAAGAAAAACCTAATAATCAAACCTTAAAACTTGTGTGTTTAAACTGATTAGAATGTCCTTTATATAGGCTAAACTCGGAATATTAAAGTTCCTAAATTATCCTTGAAATCCTTAGAGTTTGACTGGGACAAATACACCTAATTTCCCTCCAAAACGTAATTAAAACATGCAAGAGTTTTTGGGCTATGCAGAGGTTGGTTGCAACATAGGCTTGCGGTGTTGCAACATCAAAGTTCGATGTCGCAACATTGAAGGGCCGTGTCATGACATTGATGGCAGTTTCACTCCAGAACTTGTTTTTAGCTTTTTTCTTCGACGTTGAGACATTATTATCTTGGTGTCGCGATATAAGAATCAGTTTTGGCTCAAATTTGCATCTATAGTTCTTGATTTGTCCTACAAGACCATGTAACCTTATTTAGATATATAGAATGTAATAAAAACTACTAAAAATCATAAATTACTACTTTAACCATGAAAACCTAAATATATACTAAGATTCTTTTATTTAACTATTAAACAAGCTAAAGTTATGTGTAAAAAGTATGTAAATATAGTGTATTACACGGCAGATCACACCCCCACATATATTGGGAAAAAAGAAAATAAAAAATTAATAAGAAAATGACTTAATTTCTTTCTTTAAACAATTGAAAGTTAGTGAAGATGGATGCAAATAAGAATCTCACAAATATCACCATTAACATAAATCAAACAGATAAATCAAAAACAGATATGTGGTAGGCACAATCATGTGAACCAAAAACATTCGTTAAATAAAACTGTTAGCAATTCTGGAAGATTATGCACAAAGAACACTTAAGTCACATTAGTCTTCTCGGCTTGTAACGTTCTGAGGTTTAGGATAGTGTGATTTCAAAGAAAAATATGGCTCAAAACGGTTCAAACACTAGAAATAGTTAGGCACATGATATTGTTCCCTCTCTTTCCCCTTAATGTCCCATCCAAGGTCACCGCCTTTTGTCTTCCTCTCTCACCTACCTTATCTCTCCATGTAGGAAGATACAATATAATACTAACAACTATGGTTGACTTAATGAGTTTTGGTGCACTAATGACTGAGTTTTCTTACTTTTGTGACTCTCTATTTTGTCACTTTGACTTTTTACTCTTTTCTCAATTACAGTGCTTTTGTTTTTGTTCTATACTTTTTCTTCTCGATCATTCTTTGGGGCTCATTTTTGCCCGACCTAATCACTGTATCACATTGATTCTTCCTTTTATGCTCTTTTTTTAAACCACCGTGATCTATCTACCTAAACCCTTAATATCTATGGCCAGAGGTTTATTTTGTAATGTATTAAAGGACCAAGGATAGGGAAGAGTTCAAGTTTTCAATTTATGTGTGGTCCTTGGGTTTCAATTTTTGTAGGTTCATCAAAAAGGAGCTATCATGCTTAAATAAGGAGACTAGGGATTTATAGCATTAAGGTATAGTCATTTGAGAATTGGCTATTCAAACAATGCCTTAGGTCATCCTAAAGCATCCCACCGTACACAATTTCATTTATTGTTTGAATTAAACCGAATGAATAATAATCAATTCAAGCATTCTTGTCTCTACGACTATCTATAAACTTATATCTTATATGGCATCATCAAACATTCTTATATAGGTATTTCTAATCTATTACGCAATTTAACTAAGTAACCTAATAAATTCCCCTTAAAATTAATCAAATTATCTCATATCAATAAAACATTTCATGCTTGACAAAAATCATTACATGTTTCATTATTGTCAACCACTTTTCGCAGTTTAATATAATCCAAGCACCATGCAACAAAGCAATAAATTAAATTGCTTTTTTAAAATAAATAACCAACTAAAGCAAAGTAAACACATAAACTAATCCTCTGCACTTTCCTCCACACTTTAGAACATACATTGCCCTTAACGAAAAATAATTAAAGTGCAAACCAGAAAACCTCCCTGAGTAGGCTAGATCCAAGCTGTTATGATAATCTCGGGATTTGTGTGCTCCAAGCAGATGAAAAGAGTACTTAAAAAATATATACTATGAAAAGAGATATGAAATATAATATAAAGAAAATAAAAAGAAGAAGAAGAAGAAGAAGTGTTAATAATAGATGACAGAACGTCTAAAAATATTTAGATGAACTTGGGCTTTCAATGTTGCAAAGTGCATTCTATCTAGGATGTCACGTTATTAGGGTACGAAGTCACAACATCAAGACCAGTTTTTGGCTTCTTTGATTTTTTTCAGTTTTGTCACTCCATGGTATCTACACCTGCTGTGGGAAAAAAACTAAACACAAATAAGATTAATAAAATAAAATAAACGAATAAAAATAAAAATAAAAATAAAAACAAAATAAAATTTAAAACAGGGAATAGAAGTTCTTTTAAAACTGGAACGATCCGTGTTGCCACCATAGAAGAACTTCTAGCTGGTTCTCGACACTTTGATCCATCGTTTGTTCCTCTGTCGATGTATATGAACCAGCCCCTTTTGTCGCTTCTAAAGATGTTGCCTTATTTTCAACCGATATGACATTCACATTATGAGCCACTAAGTACCAAATCTGAGCCAATCCCAAATCATTTTTCGGGGTATTACTGCTTCAAGTTTCCTTCTTTCCATGTCGCGTGAAGTTTTGGTCACTCAAGCTTTGTTGCCTTTGTCAGATGAGAATGAGTCAAATTGATCGATCTCTTCAGCTGATACCTTCTGTGCTATGGCCAGAAGGTGTATTGGCTCTTCTACACCTTCATTTAGAATCAGTTTAAGCTCCATGTTTGGGGGTATTTTTACTATTATGTTTGTTTCTACGTTAATTGGATCGAGGGCACCTTCAAGTATGTTTAGTTCATCAACGCAGTCCCTAATTCCAAACTCTTACTAATTTCAATCATCTAAGTCCAAATGATTGTTGGTAATACAGTGGTCATCATGGTCAGAGTTAAGAAAATCATGTGCGACCTCTTCCCATGGAGGTAATGCCTCTAATATCCATCGGAGCATTACCATCATTTGTGTCATCTTATCTGACATTCTTGTTAAAATGTTGGGTGTTTCCTTGTTAGCTTGCTAGATTTGATCACACTTAGATGGATGTTTATTCAGCTCATATACAGGTTCCTTCAGATAATTACTTTTACCTTTTCGGTCATAACTCCCAAAGGTATAGTAAAGTAACTCATCCAGATGTTCGGGCATATTGTATTTATTGTTATCACCCTACCGGTTTGTCAAAGCTCCATTCAACAAAATTTGTCTTTCATTATTGTGCCAATCATCATACCAAAAGGACAACTCATCCTACTCATACCAACTATCGTTATCATCAAATTTATCCATGTGTGTGTCTATGTTCTGGGCTAAAGGTTGGTCAGGCTTAATTGTTCCACATGACCATATCTCTAGTGGATTAGAATGAGACTCTCTTGGATATTCGTACATATCAATCTTTTTATCATCTAACTGATATAGAGGTTCATATGAATACCATTCTTTTCCATATTTGCTATACAAACTCCATTGATCCATCAAATCTCCATCTAACCAACTTCATTCCACATCACCATGTAAATTATCCCACGTGTTGCCTTCATACCAACTGTAATCATCATTAATTGCACTCATGATTAAATTTTCTTAGTCAACAAGAGAAATAATAAAATAATAAAAATTATGAAAAAAATTAAGTTGAAATAATAATTTAATAAAATTAGCACACTATCTAACTTGTTCGTCTTTTGACTTATATTCTTTGTAAGTAATTGATTCAATAACAATTATCACCGTCACAATCCCCGACAACGGCGCCAACAAATTGACCATCTGTAGACGTACTAACGTCCAGAGTGTGAATATTGCAAATAAGGATATGGATTTAAGACGGTGTCCGCAAGTCTACGAGTCAGGTTGTAATATAGTTTGTTTACAACGAAACACTTGGTAAGTATTCTGAAAATCGTACCCAAGAGATTGCAGTTTGGGGAAAACTGCTATTAAGCCAATTACCAAAAATAATTACTAATATACTTGAGTCACAAATTAGTAGTGTTAATCAAGAAGCAAGATGATACTAAACCTAAATCTACTCTTAGGTTCATCTATCAACTTTTCCTATTCCTTGTTTTGAATACGCGAGTTCCTTTTAGCCTAGATCTAATTATTTTAGCTAAATAATTATTGATGTAGAGTTCTAATCAATCAACTAGTCGATACCCTAACAGGATATTTTGATCTTCCACTAGAATAATGAGTTAGCAAGAACTACTTATCTTCCAACCTCACAGTCTAGATTGGTCCGGGGTTAAGATGTTCACAGATAGGCCATACCAATTTTGGGTTAATTCCCACATAAATGGTTTGTTAAGCCTAGGATTTAAGTTCTTCCTCTCCCAAACAGTTGATCCGCTAAGCAATTTATCATTCAATCAATTAATAAAGTTGAAGTAATTGAAACATGCAAAATATGTAGCAAGCATAAACTGATTCTGATCTTTACAAAAACATTCATCTAACAATGCTAAAGAAATAAATATAACTAAGAGAATAAGGAAAGGAGATGATCATGGATTTATCAATGAAAGCATGGTTACAGAACAATCTCCCCTTGCGGAAGTCTCACTTTGGAACAAGATCTTCCAGTTACAAGAACATAAAATAACCTAAGTGAAAACTAAGAATGAAAGAAAAACCTAAGAATCATACACTAAAAATTATGTGTTTAAATCGATTAAGATAGCCTTTATATTGGCTAAACATGGAATATTATAGTGTATAAATTATCCATGAAGTCCTTAGAGTTCGACTGGGAAAAATACACCTAATTTCCCTCCAAAGCGTAATTAAAACGTACAGAAGTTTTTGGGTTGCACAGGGGATTGGTTGCAACACATGCATGCAGTGTTGAAACATCAAAGTCCAATGTCATGACATCGAAGGGCTATCTCGCAACATTGAGGGCAGTTTCGCTCCAGAACTTGTTTTCAGCTTCTATCTTTGACTTTGAGACATCTGTATCTTGTTGTCGCGACATAGACATTAGTTTTGGCTTGAATATGCATCTTTAGTTCCTGATTTGTCCTACAAGACCATGTAACCTTATTTAGATATATAGATGTAATAAAAACTACTAAAAAGCATAAATTACTACTTTAAGCATGAAACCTAAATATATACTAAAATGTTTTGATTTAATTATTAAACAACCTAAAGTTATGGTAAAAAAGAGGTAACTAATAGTGTATTTCATGGAAAAGAGTGGACTTATTCTCTATCTTAGACGGAAGCACGTTCCTAGTGATAATGGTTCTCTATGGTAAAGCCCTGATTCAACCTCATTCAAGTTTCTTTTATACCTTAATTTACATAGTTATCCATGCACTTGGATATAAAATTTGTAGTCTACCACTGGCGATCTTCCACATATGTTCTCTTCAAAATTTAGATCCTTACGCTGATCCATTCACCTAACAATAGAGTAAACTTAGGATTTTCCACCATAACACTTCCTCCAGTCCGTACTCACAATACTAAAAATGTTGACATCTAACTGAATGGATGCCTCATCAACCTGGTGGGTACATACTTTACAACCTAGCCTTAAGCTACTAGCTCACCTTGTTCCCAATCTTCTAAAAAATTGGGTTTAATAGATAATTCCTATTGATCCTTACCCTCTGCTACTCTCTGACAGACTGTCTGCCCAAGGTAACCCTTGGCAGATTTCTTTTGTTACCCCCATGTGGTCTATCCGGCGTTACCTAGTCCTGGTCAAACACATTTCCTCTCTGTTGATTTTTGATAGACTCCGCTAGTCAGACCGTTTGAGCGATCATCATCTCCAAGTGAACCTTGGCTAACTTTCCCGACACTGGTTGCCCTTTTTCCCTGCGGATCCTTAGATTTAGGTCCTACTTGAGCATCTAATTATCACCTAAATTCTAGTTTATTAGTTGAAATTTGCGGGCTCATACCAACGAATATTTCATACCTCAGTATAGCACCTCATCATCATTAAGTCTCACATATTTTGGTTTCTTTTTTGTAACAATTTGGCAGATTATTGACTATTCTACTTACTCGCGTCTCAAAAAAGTCGCATTCATCCAATTAGATTGCTCTCCGTGTGAGACATACAATGTTCTTATCTCCTTATCATGTCATCTTCTTTGTTCACTATATTGGCGTACATTTATCAATTTCCATAGCCGAGCTCTGATCTTACAACTCGTAATCGCCATGTTTAATGTCTCGATGGACTCTATTGGTTGTTATAGTTAAGCTATGCTCTTACACCTTGTAATGTCCATGTTTAATGTCCTAGCGGACTTTATTAGTTGTCATAGCCGATCCACAATCTTACACCCTTTATCTCTATTGAGGTGTCACCCCGAAGGGCCTTACCATCATTGCGATGTCACTCTATAGAGTCGATAGATTGTCATCACAGTGTCGTTCTAACAAGGCAGTTGATAATGTTCCGTGATGCTGTCATGATCCCTTGTCATCCCTTATCAACCCGTTCATTCATCTATTTCGCCAATTACTCCTAACTTCATTTACCAGTCAAGGTAAAATACCTTTGTACTCCACATACACTTTATTCAAGTATTTCATACAATTTGTTGTGCTAGTTACTATCACATACATTATATGAAGCATCTATTCATATATTTGCAACCATACAACATTCAACAAATACACTTGCAACCATATGTACACACAACTCAGGCACACATAGAAGTGGTTCAAGCAAACAACACAACAACAGCAATTACCCAAGAGTCGAGTGCAGAGATTCATCTTGCTTCATTTATCCTTGACAGCTTAGCTTGTCCAAAGCCGTGTGTGAAATGATATGTGATTTTCGCAAGTATACATGTCGAATCAAAGTAATAAAGTGATGAATGAGTATCGTTCCCACGAGGATCGAATTGAGGCACAAAAGTGGTTAAGTTATTATAATAGAGTGTTATTAATGCTATCACAAAAACAACTATAAGTATGCAGTGGCAATTAAAGGAATAGTGATGTATGCAATATGTGGAATTAATGAATACTTGGAAATGCTATGACAAGTCAAGAGTGAAAATGAAATGATAATTACAAGGATAGTTATGTGAATAATATGCGAACGAATAAATAAAAAACTAAGAATTGTATGGAAAAGATACTACGACAAAGCATAAAGGTTCTACGGTGTTGCTTTGGAAGGTTGGGATTACTAAGAATCTGCCCTTACTTTCAATAATGCCTCAGCAAAATCGTACTCAATCTACTGCTCATAAGAGACATAAAGTGACCTGCTTCTTTCGAGAGCTAGATCTCAAGTTACCTGCTCTGCGTCTATAAGCCTTAACACGATACCCTGCACTATTTTGTCTTCATTCTATATAAACGTTGATTTATGTCTACAGTCTACTACAAGTATCTGTTGAGTACTTGCTCATATCATTCAGTTATGGTCAAACTAATCCAAGCTTTTCAGGATTAGATTAGTTTATGGGCATGTTGCACAGTCATCTATGTCTAGGGATTGCACGCATACAATTTAGAAATAAAGACAATTGAATGAAACGATAAATTAATTCAGATCTACGCTTCAACAATTAAAGAAAATAAAGGTTTCATCATGTAATCCTAACCCTATTAGATTTAGCTGATGGGTTGGCACATAAAATTCAAAACCAAAATAACATCCAACAACATTTTCATCGTTCAATTCACGGAAGAAAAAAGTAAAAAATATGGAAGACTTTGGGAAGACAGCTTTCGTGTGTCTAGTTCACACTCCAACAGTACAATGTCCTACGGTGGGTGAGAGGGACTACTTTCGTCTTCCTCTTTTTGTCTTTACTCAGCATGTCTTTCTTTTTTTATTAGGGTTTCCTTTTTTGGCTTTTTATAGCTTTTTCCCTAAGGTAAATCCAATAACCCATGTTTATCTTCTTTTTTTAAATTCTTTTTTCAACAACCCAAGATTATATTCTCCTCTTTTTTAGGCAAATTTTTCTACTACAAGTACAGTTGGGCTGAAACTGGTATGCATTGAATATTGACTTGGTCTTCTTGGAATTGTCACTGCATTCATGCTACCAAAATGTTCAACCTTTTGCCCTGACAAACCTTTACTCCTTTACTTCTCATTACTCAACCTGCACCTGCCAAACCACCAAACACAACCCTACCACAAGCAATTAAAAGTACCTAATATTTAAACATAGTCCAAGGTCTTAATTAAATGATGAAAATATGAATGAAATGTCTTAAAATGAAACTAAATTTACCTAAGTACAAGCATTTAGCTAGGTCTAAAGGCATGAAATATAATTCTTTTCAAGAGTTATCACAGCCCTAAACCTGAGTTATTGTTTGTCCTCAAGCAAAATACATATGAATGCATATAACTATCTTGTACTATTAATCTATTAAAAGAGCAACATATACATCACTTCCCAACAGTCTTCTTTCTCTAAAAACTTGTTCGAATGTCAACGGTTCGTTTCAACAAAAGTAGTGAAGAAAATTTGTCCCTAAAAACAAAATTTCTTAAGTACTCATGTATGCTTTCTAGCCATAACAAATATCTCCTAATGCACTTAGTTCATTAGTTACCTAAACTCAAGTTACTTTGTAACTTTTGCTCACAGAATTTTCAAGATATTTATTCGTACTTGTTTTTTCTCTTCTTTTTATTATTATTTTTTCTTTTTTCTTTTTCTTCTTTTTTTTCTTTTATAACATTAAGGGATTTAACATGTCACAAAATTCTTTGACCTAATAATCAAAATGGAGCATACACCAGATTACCTAGTACTCATCATGTCACAATTTAAATATAAACCACTCTTGAAGCTAAGGCTTTTGACTAAAAAGATGGATAGAGCAAACAACTACCTCTTTAGCTACTCGGCATGTTGCTACAATAGATTGCCCTTTTCTTTATTACACACTCTTACTCGGACTCACTTTTCTAGTCAATAGCACAATGGAGCAAACAAAGCGGTGTTGACTTACTCGGCAATTCTAAGCATTTGAGTGCCTATTGTCCTTTATTTAAGTAATGTCGTGGAAAAATAACTGATTTTGGCTTCAAAAACCCTAAGTTCATCAGAAAACACTCGCTATAATCAAAAAGGAAAAAAATGAGTATAAGACATTTCATTTTTAAGAATTAATTTTCACGTAATCTAACTTAAGCTAAAATCGCATCATCCACTATCACATGTTCTAGATATACTGAAGAATATAAGCTCATCATCGAACATTACAAGTAAATATTGAACTTCTCGTAGATAAAACAGTACTTAATAGTCACATAGCATTGGCAAACAACTTAACTATACTAAGATGAACATACATATTAGATACGTCATGCAACCTAAATGCACAATACACCCCAAAACTTAAGGGATGCATTGTCTTCAATGCATGAATAAATCTATGCAAACTATCTATGTACAGACAATGTCATGGCAAAATATATGCAATGTAATATGTATGAAAGAAAAAGAAAACTTTCCTTGCTTGGACTATATTATAGATACTTCATTTTGTCTAATGGGTTGATTTACAAGCAGCAACCTTGTACCTCTACTTCCTTTTCATCCTCACGGTCAGTCTCAATGTTGACAGACTCTGTTTTCTCTAGTTATTCCTCTAATTCTTTGGGTACATTCACTTTATTGGCAAGATTCATCTCAATGGGCTCTGCGTCACTGACCCCGTCCCCTCCTGCAGTTTATCAAACAAAGGAAATGAAAAAACTAAAAGAAATTTAAATCGACAAGAATAAATAAAAATAAAAAGAATTTTCAAGATGTTGAAGCTAAACATCTTGAAAATCAATGGACTGTTTGTCTCGCTCTACAAGAGCATCCAAGTAGTGCTTCAAGCGTTGCCCATTAACTTTAAATGTGTCCCCCATTTTCATGTCTTTGACATCAACAGCTCCATGTGGATATACATGAGCTACCAAGCATTTTTCATCAAAATTGAAAGGTGATTTTGCTCCAGCAAAGTGCACAAGGGTCTCTACTCAAATGAATCTTCATCACTATCAGAATTGCTGTGGAAAAATCTTATGAATTCTTCCTCCACTATCGTTTCTATCAAGTCCATGGCTTGGCATCCTTTATTCTCTTTTTTTTTATAAAAAGACCTAAAAGGTCAAAACTTTAATTAATAGCTTCATTACAAGGTCATGAATATCTTTTGGGTAATCCATTCTAAAATTCCAATTGCACCTATTTTTAATTGCAAAATCACAAAGAAAGTCAGCCACCTTGTTGCAATTGTGGTTAACCCATACATCATTAACCGAATCAAAGTTATCCATTTGCTTATAGGCCTCATTAATGCGACTGCCCAAAATAGTAATATCATTACCCCACTTTTTCACCCTGTTGACCAAACTAGCACAATCAGATTCAAACACTGCTTTTGAAATGTTGAAAGCACTCGCCACCTCTAGACTTTCAGGGCATTAAATCCATTAAATGTGTTCTGCTGGTCATTCATCCTCATGTTCAATTCACATTTTTGCACATCAATTGAAGTCCTGCCAGTAGCAAGAAAAGGTATTCCAAGAATAATTGGCACATCATGGTCAGCTTCACATTCTAAAATAAGGAAATTTGCATGAAAGATAAATTTATCTACCCCTACTAGTATGTCTTCAATTTTACATTTCGGATGGGCATAGGATCGATCAGCCAGTTGTTACTAACCGTAGTAGGTCTTGTTTTCCCCATTCCCAGTTTCTTGAAAATAGACAGAGGCATTAGATTTATACTCACTCCTAAATCACATAATACCTTACCAATATAATAATTTCCAATGAAACATAGGATAGTGAAACTCCTTGGGTCCTTCAACTTTAGAGGCAACTTATTCAGCAACATTATTGTGCTCCCTTCAATGAAAGCAACAGTCTCAAATTCTCCCAAGCTACGCTTCTTTGATAGTATATCTTTCATGAATTTCATGTAATTGCGCATTTGCTCCAAAGCTTCTACTAGTGGTATGTTAATATGGAGTTGCTTCAAGACCTCCAAAAACCTATTGAACTAAGGATCTTGTTTAGAATTATAGAATCGCTAAGAAAAAGGTAAAGGTGGTCATCCTTCATGTTACTGATATTGTTTTTCCATAGCATTTCTATTGACAACCTAATCTAATTCTACCATAGCGTTTTGCTGCTTACCTGGTTTTTGTCCGAGTTATCCTCTCCTACCATGACATCATGAACAACGTCACTCAGCTGAGTCTCACTTCTAAGAGTGATGTCCTTGCACTGATCCTTGGCTTGTGTTCTTGAATTCTCAGTATCACTTGGCAATGCTCCTTATGGTCTTGAATTTAAAACATTCGCTATCTACCCCACTTGATTCTCAAAAGCTCAGAGAGAAGCAATCTAACTCTAGATTACAACATCATTTCTAGCCATATATTCCTTCAACAAAGCTTCAATAGAAGTAGAATATGATGCTTGACTACACTGAACATTTTGCCTTGGCATAGGTTAAATGTAACCAAGCGGTGTATTGCTACCATCTTGTATTGCGGCATTGTTAAAATTCCCCACACCTTGATTACTTCAACTGAAATTTGGATGTTGCTTTCACCTTGAATTGTAGGTATTGGAATAGAGGCTATTATTTCAGTTAACATTACCCATGTAGTACACTAACGCTAGGTTTGATGGGCATTCGTCAAACACATGATTTTCACCACAATAAGCACATGACAACTCAGCTGATTTCATCTTTTGGACTACAGTTGGATTTTTTATTGTTTTAATCATATTAGATAGAGAAGATACATGGGCTGTCAATGAAGCAATTGCGTCAAGCTCTATGGTACCAACAACTCTCTTACCCATCCCAACTCTCGTGACCGAATACTAATAATCACTGTTGGCAATCTTTTCCAAAATCTCGTATGCTTCATTATAAGTTTTATCCAATAAAGTACCATTGGAAAACGCATCAACTACCATCCTCGTATCGGCATTAAACCCATTATAAAACATCTCCATTTGAGTCCACTACTGGAATCCATGCATCAAAAATTTTCGAATTAATTCTTTAAATCGTTCCCAAGCTTCATATAGTATTTCATCCTCCAATTATTGAAAAGACGTGATGTCATTTCTCAGCTTGGCATTCATAGTTGGTGGAATATATCGTAGAAAAAATATTTGGCAAAGACCATTCCATGATGCCACTGTTCCTGACGGTAAAGCATTCAACCACGCTCTCACACGATCTCTTAAAGAATATGGGTATAGCTTAAGTGTCAGATTGTCTTCAGGAACACCCTATTGTCTAAATGAGTCACAAACTTCTAGAAACAATCTTAAATGTAGTCTCAGATCTTCAATAGGTAGTCCACCAAACTATCCTACCATTCGTAACATCTAAAACATTATCAGTTTCAGTTCAAACTACTGAGCCTGTATGGTTGGACTGACTATTCCTGAATTCAAATCATCCAACATCAGGAAAACGTACTTTCGAATTGACCTGTCTCGGTCATCTATCACACGAACTATAGGAGGATTAGCATCTCGACCAATTGGATTTTCGTTGAGATCAGGACCATTTAGATTGTCATTAGGACCAGGATCATTCCCGTTTCTAGCCATATTTCTCAGTTTTTTCCCTTTCTTCTCAAACTTCTATCAATCTCTAGGTCAAAAGGATACTCTTTGTTAGTAGGAATGCCTCTTCTTATACACTTTCAACAAATCTGTAAAGATTAAATTAAAGTAAGTTAAATAAAACTAATGGAATTAAGTCAAGTAATGAAACAAAATTTCACCAAATTGTCGATCCCCGACAATGGCGCCAACTTATCACGTGTGAATATAATATGCGAATTGTGCAAGTACACGTCAAATCAGTAATAAAGTGATAAGTAAGATTGTCACCATAAGGATCGGGTTAGGTATAAAAGTGGTCAAGTTATTATAATGAATTATGATTAATTCTATGGCAAAACAAAGATAAGTATCCAATGGTAATTTAAAGGAATAATAATGTGTTTGATATGTGTAACTGATAAATAATGGAAAATGCTATGACAAGTAAAGAGTGAAAATGCAATGGTAATTATGAGGATAATTATGTGAATAATGTGTGAACGAATAAATAAATAAATAAGAATGTTATGGCAAGATACTATGGCAAAGGATAAATGGTCTACAATGTTGATTTGGAAGGCTGGGGCTACTAAGAATCTACCCTTACTTTCAATAATGCCTTAGTAAAATCATACTCAATCTACTACTCAGAAGAGACCTAAAGTGACATGCTTCTTTCGAGAGCTAGATCTCAAGTTACCTAGTCTGTGTTTATAGGCCTTAGCATGGTACCCTTGTTATTTTGTCTTCATTCTATATGAACATTGCTCTATGTCTAGATTCTACTACAAGTATCTATCGAGTACTTGCTCATATCATTCAATTACGGTCCAACTAATCCAACCTTTTCAGAATTAGTTTAGTTTATGGGAATGTTGCACAGTCATCTATGTCTAGGGATTGCACGCATACAATTTAGAAATAAAAAAATTGAATTAAATAGTAAATTAATTCAGATCTACGCTTCAACCATTAAAGAAAATAAATCTTTCAGCATGTAATCCCACCCCTAAGAGATTTAGCTCATGGGTTGGCACATAAAATTCAAAACCAAAATAACATCCAACACCATTTTCATCATTTAATTCACGGAAGAAAAAAGTAAAAAATACGGAAGACCTTAGGAAGACAACTTTCACGTGTCCAGTTCACACTTCAGCAGCACAGTGTCTTACGATGGCTGAGAGGGGCTACTTTTATCTTCCTCTTTTCGTCTCTTCTCAGCTACTACCCTCTATTTTTTTCCTAAGGATCTCTTTATTTATTTTTTTTTCATTTAGGGTTTCCTCTTTTAGCTTTTTATAGCTTTTTCCCTAGGGTAAATCCAACAACCCATGTTTATCTTCTCCTCTTTTTTACGCAAATTTTTCTGGCACAAGTACAGTTGGACTGAAACTGGTATGTGTTGAGTGGTAACTCGGTCTTCTTAGAATTGCCACGACATTCGTGCTGACAAAATGTCCAACCTTTTGCCCTGAAAAACCTTCACTCATTTATTTTTCGTTCCTCAACTTGCACCTGCCAAACCACCAAACACAGCCCTACCACAAGTAATTAAAAGTACCTAATATTGAAACACAGTCCAAGCTCCTAATGAAATGATGAAAATACGAATGAAATGGCCTAAAATGCAACTAAATGTACCTAAGTACAAGTAATTAGCTAGGTCTAAAGGCATAAAATATAATTCTTTTAAAAAATTATCATCCAAACACTAAAGTATCTCTCGTCCTAGCAGCTAAACATGACAACCGCATATATCGGTTAAATTGAAATCACATAAACCTTAACCCAGATTCCATAACTATACAGAAACTTTTCAAGAATTTTTACCTCTCTTTCCTCTAACCCACAAGTATAGGGGGCCGAGCACTTACCAACTTATCAAATTTTTTCCTTTCCTGACTTTGAACCTCACATTTACCACCTCATGCAAAGCTTTCTCAAACCTCCTCTTCTTTTTTGGAGCAACTGAAGACGACGTTGCAGAAAAGGAGGAGATTTCTGACTAAATTCAGGGGAATTCTCTCCTCACTATTCATATATATATAGCCAAAGTTTGCACGGTCTCTTAGTCCATATTAGCCAATCACTGCTAATTATTTTATCTCACACTATGGAGATAATCGATTTTAATCTAACTAAACCAGAATTAAGACCTAACTAATCACGGTCAACTAATAAAATTCCTGAATATTTGGATGAAGCTCATTAATTTTGCCAATCCATTTAACTTAATCCTAACTTTCCTTAAATTTTAGGACTTAAGAGAAAATTGAGTGTGACAGGTTGTTTATGTATATTAGTATTATGTTGTTGTGGTATGTTTGACTTCATTTTCGACTGTTGATGAAGAGTGGAATTATAGTGGAATGTTGTCATACTAATGACACAGTCTTGTGTCATCTGATGATTTCTTTAGGGTGCAAGTTAGTGAGTTACACGGCCTGGCACACGGACATGTGACACGACCGTGTAATCCTACTCAGAGAGTTACACGAGTTAGGACACGGGCTGAGACACGGCCGTGTGTCCCTAGTTCGAATGTTACATGGCCTGAGACATGAGCATGTATCTCATCCGTTTGACCCCTGTTTAGCAAATTTTGCAACTTTTTTCCTAAACTTTCCAAATTGTTTCAAATTAGCCCCAATTTGCTTCAAAGTTATTTTTAAGGCCTCGAAGGCTCGATTTAGGGATAGTATGCATGTGTATGAAAGATTTATGACATGATTTAAATTATTGATTGTTTAAATGTTTTTTATTGTACAGTAATGCTCTATAACCCTAATTTAGCAACAGAGACGGGTTAGGGGTGTTACAGCATATCACCCAATACTCGGATCCGGTCGATCGGGTCGAGTGGAGGGCGTTACAATGATAGACTCAACCAATAAAAAAATGTTGCTACCTCTATTTATAATATTATATACAGTCAATGTAACACCCTTCACTCGAATCCATCACCGAAACAGGGTTAAAGAGCATTACCGGAGTTTACAAATTAATTATCAGACATTTCATTTCATCTAGCATTCATATTTGAAACCAATCAAAATCAAAACATTAATGAGCCAACGTTGGAAAAATTAACTTATACATACCATTATAACCAGAATCAAATCATCTAAAATTACCGATAGAACCAATGGATAGTGTGATAAAACTCCGACAAGCTTCCAACCCAATCAAGCTTTCGATAATCTGAAAAGTAAAGAAAAACAAGTACGTAAGCAATAAATGCTTAGTAAACTCGTATAAATTATAATCATGTCCATTCATTTCAAATATGAAATTTGTAAATATCAAGAATAATTTTAATATTGATACCACAATGCTCATGTGGCTATATTCATCAGCTCACAAGGTATATAAATCCACATCATCACTTGTACATATTATCCCTAGCAATATAGGATTTTAAACAACTTTATACTCTTCTGAATTTCTTTATTGTCATTTGCATTTCTTTACTTTCCATGCTTATTCCATATGCATGACACACAAATCATAAATATATCATTCAACCATGGTCACAAGCTAATGCATTTAACCAAAGCCTTTTTCGAATTGATCACATGATAAGTTATTTCATAAAAATTGCATAATTTAAACCTTACCACTTTTTCATGAGCACTAGCATATTTTCACTTAAGTACTTACCAATTCAATGCATTATATAAATAATCATATTACCATTCATCCAATAGCTTTGCACTTGCCTAAGCATCAAGCAACAACACTGGTTAGCTTACTTGCACATTTTACATATAAAGTCAACATTGATAAACTTATTTTCTCATTATGTCACACTTGAGTTTATTTCTCGTCTCAACATACATAATTTCTTTATCAAATGCAATGTAATAAATAAACACACTTCCTTCAAATCAATATCAATAATAATCTATAAATCTTTCAATTCAATCACATAAGTCTCTTACTATCTTACTAAATCGAAGAAAGGCTTACGGATATGAGTACATCGTTCTTTTTGTGCCATAGTTCAACTATGGTCTTACATATACATTGCCCTGGCCCTGCCATGGTCTTACATTTGTAGTGTCATAACCCAGTTATGGTCTTATCCGTCAATTCATCATTTGCCACAGAACGATTGTACTCAATCCCGCATTCAATCCAAACTGAGTATTAAATTCGATACATTTAGTTCATGCTTTTTATTCACATTTTCATATTCAATTCACATTTTCAAATTATATTTCACAATCACGTTTCTTTTCAATGGCTCAACTGATTCATTTCGTTCAATTTAACTTTTCAATTAATTACCCTATTAACAGACTCAGACTTTGGAGGATACACGGATCCAACCAAACACACCAGATTGGCACCCAGTGCCTCCTCGGATAGTTCGAAGCAAAGTTGACACCCAGTGTCTCATCAGCCTAGTCGTAGTAAAGTTATACCCAATATCTTATCGAATCTATCTGAAGTAAAATAGTGACACCCAGTGTCTCATCGACTCGAGGTCGAAGTATCCCTAAACTCTTCCGATCCTATGGTATGCCAACTATATCTGACTCAGCCCGACTAGTTAATAGGGTTTCCAATTCTCAATTCAAATTCACTTTCATTTCAAAATTTACTTTCAATATCAAATTCACTTTTTCATTCACTAATCAAAATTCAATTCCCACAATAGAACACATATATACATAATATCTATCACCAAATAAAATTCATATACATAATATCTATCACCAAATAAAATTCACTTTAATTAAAATTATACAGAATATAGTTCATACGAACTTACTAGGCTAAATTGCAAAAATACCAAGATTTAGGGGCATTTTGGTAATTTTCTACTTTCCTCTATTTTCCTCCCAATCTTGATCTAAATTAATAAATTCATTAAATTTATTAATTTAGATAATAAAATAATTCATTTCATACGATTTGGTCATTTTTGACATTTTTACAAAATTGCCCCTAAAGTTTTACTTTTATTCAATTTAGTCCCTAAGCCCAAATCATGCAAATTAACCATTTTTAATGAAAAATCATGCTATTTGAATATTCATATATTTTTTCCTCCTCCTCCTCTCCATTCCACATCCTTAATGTATATATCATGCTTATATGTAATATTATTTATAATTCTACTATTTACTTATGTTCATATCAAAGCTGTCCACTTGAGTCATAGTCAATAAATTACTTATATCTTGAGCTATAGAATTCTAAATTAAGATTAGATTAATGTTTTTGAAACTAGACTCAAATATATTTCTACCATAAAATTTTTAGAATTTATAGTTTAGCCAATAAGTATAATAAAATCTTCAAATTTATCCATGTTCTGCTGTTTGACAGCTTCGACCTTTGCTTACTAAAAATTAATTATCTTTTTGTATGGGGTTTGGATGATGTTTCTATTTGTTTTTATTGAAAATATACTCATCAAGAATTTAAAAATATAAATTTAAACCCCTAATTATTTTTTTACAATTTTTGATGATTTTCCAAAGTCAGAACAGGGGAACCCGAAATCATTCTGACCTAGTCTCACAAAATTTATTGTATCTCATAATTTACAATTCCATTGTTTACACCATTTCTATATGGAAAACTAGGCTTAATAAAATTTAATTTCATATTTTATTCAACCTCTAATTAAATTTCTACGATGTTTGGTGAATTTTCAAAGCCAGACTACTATTGTTGTCCAAAACTGTTTTAGTGTAAAATGTTGATAACCAAATTTATAACACCCTCCTTTCTTTTCTCTACAATATTTCCCATCACTTCCTCTTATTTCTCTTCACTAACATATCAAGAACATAGAACCTTAAATAATAAAACTCTACTTTAACATCAATTTAATACTTTTTCAATATTATCAAACTCAAAAATATATTGAAATCTTGATGTTCTTACCTTATCCTATTGATTTCAATCTTTAACTTGATTTTGTAACTAACTCACTAACACTAAACATTCCATTTAAACTTCCTAACACGATAATTTATTTCACACATAAAATTTTGTACACTTTACAATTTATTTCTTATTATAAAAAATTTAATGTAATTTGAAATTTTCCCACACATTCACTTTTTACATCATCACACTTCATTTGTATTCTCTTTTAAACATTCAAATTCACATAACCTATTTTGTTTACTTTACAATTTATTCTCTTTTTCTACTACTTCAATATACCATTTTAATTTTCATACATAATATTAGCACATTCACAATTAATTCAACTAATTAAGCATACTCTATACTTGATTAAAATTAAATAAAGCAAATTTCTTGAAGTACTTACCTTGTCTCTTTAATTTCCTCAATTTTTCTACCATTTTCTCCTCTAACATCTCTACTTCACTTCTTCTTTTGGGTGGTTATGAAAATTTCTAAAGAATTTGAGAGAAAATGTGAGATTTCATAGTAAAGGACCAAATTGTAAAGAAACTAAAATTTTCTTTTCTCTCTTCTTCTCACGTGCTTCATCTTTTTTTGCTTATATACTAAATATAATAAAATAATAATATCTCATTAAAATATTATTAAAATAATATTTATCTAATTAAAAAATCATAAAATATTATTAAAATATCTCTAATATCATCATTGCCTTCTAGAATTCTCTCTCTTTCTAATTGACCATTTTACCCTTCATGATCTTTTAAAATTCCATCATTGAGTCATCACTTAATTTGGTAAAATTATAATTTAGTCCCTCATAATTCTTCACCTATTCAATTTGGTCCTAATTCATCCATTTTCCTTAGTTTCTAGATCATTCCACTCTTAAAATATTTACACTATTGGTCCTTCAACTTTTTCATATTTACACTTTAACCCCTCAAATTTTGAGAATTTACTCTTGGGCAACAAAAATTTTCTCACTTATGCAATTTAATCCTTTCTTGAATTAATACGTCATAATATACTTCCCAATGTTGACATAACTCAAAATTTCCCTTTTTTCACTTTATTTCCTTATTTTACTATATCAAGGATATTATCTTACTTTCTTACTGTAGTAATTTTCGGGGTATTACAGTCAACCTTCTCTATAACAACCTTACTTGTCTACCCAAATTTTGTATGTTATAGAGAATTTGTTGTTATACACCTATAACAACATGATGTTATAGAGAGATAAGCGTTGTAGGCTTACAATATAATTTATATTATGAATTTCCATCAAATAAAAAAAGTGTGAGCTATGTTCATAAAAAAAGAAAGTGTGAATCAAGCCAACAAAATTAAAAGACATATAGCAAGTGCATGTATTATTACTTTTATGCATCTTTTATGTTACATTCTTTCACATGATTAATTATAAAGTTCATAAATCTAACAAGTTTAGTTAATCAATATGAGTTATCAAATTAAATTAATTAATTTATCATCAGTTACTAAATTCAAGTAATTAATTTATAAGTTTATGATGTTCTAAACTCATAGTAGAATATTTAATTAGAGAACTTAATAATTTCTTGAATTGGTGTCTATAATTTCACTCATTAAAGAGTATTTTCATTTAATAAATATGATTAATAAATTTCTTCACATGAAATTTAATCATTTTATTGAAATAATATTTTAATTGAGATAATTTTCATTTAATAAATGATAACTAATAGGTTTGCTTATATGAAATAACTATAATTTTACTTAAGGGATAAATCCCAATACTATACATGAACTATGGTTTAATGTGCAATTGTATACATAAACTTTGATTTTGTGCAATACATGAAATTTTGATTTGATTCAATTCTTGTAAATTATTAACATAATTATTGATATAACATCATTTTATGCTTATATATTGCATTCATAAATAATTATATTCATCTAATATAAAAATAAATTTATTTATTTATTTCTTTAAATGTGTATGATTAAATCAAAATTAAAGTTTTATGTATACATTTGAACCACAATTAGAGTTTCACGTGTATAATTGCACCAAATTAAAGTTCTTCTATACAATTGCATATTAAATCAAAGTTCATGTATAATTTTGAGATTTATTCCTTTACTTAAAAAGTTAGAACATATGTTGTTATAGAGAACTAATTTAATAAAGAATGTACTTGGTTGTTATAGTGAAATAAAACATAAAAATTCGATTTTTTTTAAAACCTGGTTGTTATAGCGAAATGTTGTTATAGCATGTGGTTGTTATAGAGAGGATTGTGTGTGTATATATATTCTAGGTTTGGGATCTACTTACACCGATGTAGAACTATGTGATTTTATTTTCACAATCTAATTGTTATATTTCATGCTTCTTTCATGTAGATCATGCACGTTAAGTTTGGTGCAAATTAAAATTTCTAACTATTTGTTTTATGAAAAAAATACAACTATTAAATATATATTAATATATACAATATTATAGATCAATATTATAGAGATATCAAATCGATTTAAATTTTACATGCATGACAAGTACAAATATCTTGATAAATTTAACGGTTGGATTGTTAAAATATTAGTCATATAAAAAAGTTATTGAAATGTAAAAGCCTGCCAGGTGTAGACCATATAGATATTGATTGTTGTATAGTCGTATAAACCAAAAGTAGTAAGAGGATTAGACTAGTAACTAGTCCATTAAATGTTTGGCTGGCATGTTGTGAGGATTCTTTTGTGACGAACGCCTCGCTAGAATTCACCATTTGATGAACTCTAAGGGTTCTACAGACTATTTTGGGAGACAATTAGCCAACCCCAGATATTTTAGGCAAACTTGCTAGTTCGAGAAGTGATAGAATTATTTTTCGTGCTTAAGCGAGAAAACGATGGCTCGATGAACATCGTTAGAATCTAGTGGAGACCTAGTTGAAATTGAACTAAAGTATTGTAGATAACAGTTTGATGTATTTAGGTAACTAAATGACTGGTTTAGTTAGCTTGTTTTGGTGTACAAGCAACGTTTACTACTCACTAAGTTTGATTAGTGGTAGTGGATTTGTTTGGTAGATGATTAGGCAAACCTATTCTCGGGTTATAGGGATATAGTGGGATTTTCTGACCCTTCCACTAGGTTTTGTCCCATCTGTCCGTGCTATATAAGGATGTCGGTAACCGACATGTTTCACCATTGCTTTATCTTAGTTCTTCCCTAAGTCTCTGGAAATTTTTAAGTTATCTTCACTAGAAAAGACGAGGAAAGTATCCATAGCTAGTAAACGCAATTGATACGTACCAGCTTATTGGTAATTTCTAGAAAGCCCTTAGGTTATTGTCGATAGGATTTACGTTCTTGCATTAGTGCATGCATGAGTAAATTTTAGTAGGAAATGGTCTGATGATTAAAATTGTTTCTTATTTAGCTCAAGAGGCTAGTGAAGGTCTGAGCAATCAAGGTAAAGGACTAGTAGAGTAGATTACGTTTTGAAGTTTTCTGGTGAGTTCCTTCTTACTTACTTTGAGTTATTAAAATTCTATTATATATAAGTTGTCTCTACTGAAGATGGGTTGATGTGTTGTGAATTGGCGTGTGTGTAATAAACCAATGTTGTATGTGTGAGCATGGCTATGGTTGATGTGAAAATACCCTCCTTGTGTGCGAGCCCAGGACTAGATAATTTGTGACATGTAAAAATGTGGAAAGAAGCTTTATTTGTGATGTATCCGGTAGGGTAGCTTTATTACAAACTGGGCTGGTAGATCACGGCCCCACCTAGCAGGAGAACACGTGTTCAATTTAACAAGGAATATGAATATAAATATGATTATGGCTGATATGCGATTATGATTTTATGAAATATGGATCCGAGGCTGGCACAAGGTTGGGTTATAAGTAAACATACATGATTGAGAGAAGTTTGTATGAGTTGGTAGTATGTGTCCACTTAGGATACTAAGTGTGTTATATTGGTGAAGTGTTGTCGCTAGAGAACTATACTGGCAACTTGGCGTGATATGTCTATAAGACTGAGTCTCGATAATGTCTCTATTTTTGGGTTGATTATCGGTAACATGATAATCGTTTTGTGTCTATTTGGAGCTCACTAAGTTCAATTGAACTTACTCCGTTACTTTTCTTTCTCAAGCATTTGATTAGTAAAAGAAGATCAGCGGAAGGGGACTATACCAGAGCTATGTCTGCGAGTGAGCTACTTGTCTATTTTTGTATCATGCATGGCTATTTGGCGAATGACATATACAAACGTCTTGTAATTAACTTTTGCTTTTACCTCGTAATTGTATTGTTTTGTATTGAAAAGAGAATTTACCCCTTATTATAAAAGTGTACGCCAAGCTTCCTTGATTTGCAGTTTATGAACTACTTTGTAAGTATTCGCCATTAATGGCAGCAGATTATTAATAGGTTGTCTTTTATAATCCTTATTGTTTTCTCCTTTAAAGATATGTTACCGATTTAGAGAAAAGAACAATGGCTTGTAACTAAAAAGGGGAATCTTCATAATTGTTTCCTCAAAGATTTAAGTGAAACCAAAGAATTTTGAATCCGTTAGTAACACCCCAGTTTGTTGGGTGGTATATTTGGCTGAATGAGGTATGCCAAGTCTTCTTGACGGGCTAAGTAGTGTTACAAGAAAGATGTAAAACCATTTTAGTTTTACACTTTTAATTTTACACTACTGGAAGTGGATCTCTTCTTATATTTTATGTTATTATTTAAGAGTTTTGTTAAATTATTGTCATCCATCAAACGAGTTGTAATCTAGTTGTGAAATTATAAAATTTGAATTCAAACCATTATAATTTTACCAAGTAAAGTAATATTTAATTAATTTATCAAACTTTATGAAATTACTACATATCTTTTTCATTTATATCATAAATATGTTGCAACCTAATAGGCATAAATATTATAATTCAATAGAAAAATGCTCATAATTTTGACTATGAACTATTATGAGTACGATGATGGATGTACCATAGATGTAAGAGAGAATGAATGATTAAAATGAAAAGGTAAAGTCAAAATTTAAAGACAAATAATTACAACATCAATTTACACATTCTATCCATTTTATATATTTGAAGTCAAAGGTTTTTTACATGTTATTTTGTGAAATTTTATACAATTTTTAGATTGTTTAGAATAAAAACCAAAATAATATAATATATAAATATTAAAAATTAATTTATTATTGGATAAGTTATATCATATGTCACTAAACTTTAATTAATTTTTAATTATTTTAACTGAAATTTTAAAACTTGAAAAGATACTATTAATATTTTCGGATGATTACAAAATATCATTAAACCGTTTACTGATAACGGAAACCGTTTACTGGTAACGGAAAAATGATTTGACTTTATTTTAATACTAAAAATTATTTCCTTTCTTTTTTAATATTAAATTTTTTCTTTTTCCTGTTCCTCTTCTTCTTCTTCGCATTTCCCTTCCCTAGCCAACCCTAGTTGCCACTGGTTTCACCACCATCGATGGCTTTCATCGGCTGTTCTCTTCATGCTGCTCTTACGCACCATCCCATGCCATTTTGTGCCTAACGCATTGAGTCCACCGACCTCCTCCTCCTTTTTCATCTCTCTTAAACAAAGTTCAGTCTTTTTATTATTATTATTTTTCTAATTTCAAAGAAAACAAACAAAATTAGCCAATCAAGTAAAAAAGCAAAATTAATTGATGTTTTTGATTCATTGGGTCTGGGTTGCCCAAAGGGTGTGATATGGTGGCAGCTACTGCACTCCCTGTCGCTTTTCCAGAAAAGCTAAAGAGGAAATTAAAGATAAAATCATAAAAAAATAAAAAAAAATTTATGGAGATCTAAAACAACAAAAAAAGAAAATCAAGAAGACAGAGTCTTTAAAAACAACAAAAACATTTTGAATGAACTTTTTTCTTCAAAGAAACGTCATGCTTCATCTAGAGTGAAAAAGAGAGAAAAGAGACGAAAAATGGAAACAAATAGAGAAGAAAAGGCTAACATGTAGTAACCAAAAAGAACCTTAAATATGAGTTGCATAATGCTTCCATGTTTTCTTTCCCTACCGTAACAAAAAACAAATTAGAAACTTTGCAATAATAATAAAAAAAAAGCACATAGAACTCCACCCATTAGTTATACACCTTCTTCCTCGGGGTTGTCTTTCATATGCTGAAGTCAATCATATTCTCTTCATTTTCAAGCTTAAATGTTGAAAAAGAAAAAAAACTTCAAACTTTGATAGGATTAAGGGTTGGGGCTAGGCTTATCGAAATCAAGGGATAGTCTTGGGAGATCCACCGGTGGGTTCGATGTCCGAGGAAGCCACTGGCGATGGTGGAATCGGTGGCGGATAGGGTTTACTGGAAAGGGAGATAAGATGGAAAGAAAGGAAGAAGAAGAAGAAGAAGAAAGGGAAAAGAGAGAAAATAAAATAAGGAAAAAAAGAAAAAAAATAAAAATTTAAAGTGATATAACTTGATAATATTAATGATATTTTTATAATAATGCGATAATGTTAGTAATATTTTTGTAAGTTTCGAAAATTCGATTATACAAATTAAAAATTAATTAAGATTTAGTGGGATATGGTGGAGTTTACGTTTTGTTATTATATCAATAATTAAAATGATGAAAATATTACTAGGATTAAATTATTTTGATAAGGATGATTTGAAGAAACTGAGAAAATATTTTTACCAAGTGGAAGAGAAATTAATCAAAAAGAAAACACTGAGCAGACCCCGCAGCCATAGCCGCCATTTCCACTTCCTCCCTTTTTTGTGATGATTAATAATATTCTTTTATTTACTGCTCCCATTTAAATTTATTTATGACAACATTTGTCACTAGTCTTAAAAGTGGGAGAAAGGGAAGATACATGGACAGACAAAAGAGAAGACAGAAGAAGAGAAAGGGACTTCAAAGCACTGAATTATTAAAAACAAAAAGGAAAGTGTTTGAGATTCTATTCTAGAGAGAGAGGGGGGGAGTAAATAAAAAGGCTTTTGTTTTTTTATAAAATAAAAATATTCCCCAATTCATTAGTATTTAAGAGGCAGCTTCAACCCGATTGTTTCTCCGTCGATGAACTTCTTCTCAGTATCTCCTCTTCCTCAAAAGCAAACCTAACATACAACAACCTCTGGTTTCCACAGACTTCCTAAGCTTTTTCTTCATTCGTGGTGTCTTGCAGAAGTGGTGTCCGTTGTTCTTTACTTGTGCAATTGAGAGTTAAAAAGGAAAAATCATGGGAGATGACAAGTGTGTTTTAGTAATAAGAGAGTTTGATCCGAGCAAGGATTTAACAAGTGTAGAAGAAGTTGAAAAAAGATGCGAGGTTGGTCCCAGCGGCAAACTCTCTCTCTTTACAGACCTCTTAGGCGACCCTATTTGCCGGGTCCGCCATTCCCCTGCTTTTCTCATGCTGGTACTGTATATGAAATCCCTCCTCCCTTTTGTCCCTTTTTTAAAAAAAAATTTAATCTCCATTACTAAATTCCACTATTTATCTACGTATAATAAATACAGCCTTTAACATTACTATTTTCTGCATCTTTGTAAACAAGCAGGTGGCTGAGTTAAGCTCCACAAAAGAAATAGTTGGGATGATTCGAGGTTGCATTAAAACCGTTACATGCGGCAAAAAGCTTTATCGCAATGGCAAAAGCAATCATCCCACTAAACCCTTCCCTGTATACACCAAACTCGCTTACATTTTAGGCCTTCGGGTCTCCCCTTCCCACCGGTATTTACTATAACTGCCCCAACAGATCATTTTTAGTTCGTTAATACATTAGTAAATGAATTATTTTGATTTCTTTGTTGGGTTTTTTATCCACAGGAGAATGGGAATTGGGTTAAAGCTGGTCCGTGGAATGGAAGATTGGTTTGTCCTAAACGGCGCTGAATATTCCTACTTAGCAACGGAAAACGACAACAAACCTTCTGTTAAGCTCTTCACTGATAAATGCGGTTACTCCAAGTTCCGTACTCCTTCTATTTTGGTTAACCCCGTTTTCGCTCATCAACTCCCCGTTTCCAATCGGGTCACTCTAATCAAGCTTCCGCCGTCCGACGCTGAGTTGCTATACCGCCGCCGGTTCTCCACCACCGAGTTCTTCCCTCGCGACATTGACTCGGTTCTTAATAATAGACTTAACATTGGAACCTTTTTGGCCGTGCCACGTGGAGGATGTTACACGCAAAAATCTTGGCCCGGGTCGGATAAGTTTTTATCAGACCCGCCAGAGTCGTGGGCTGTTTTGAGTGTTTGGAATAGCAAGGACGTGTTTAGGCTGGAAGTTCGAGGGGCGTCGAGGATGACGAAGGCGTTGGCTAAAACGACAAGGATCGTGGACAAGTTATTGCCGTTTTTTAGATTACCCTCGATCCCGGAAGTGTTTAGGCCGTTCGGTTTGCACTTTTTGTACGGATTGGGAGGGGAAGGTCCACGCGCGGCCAAGTTTGTGAATGCATTGTGTGCACACGCGCATAACTTGGCTAAACAAGGAGGGTGCAGTGTGGTGGCGACTGAGGTGGCGAATCTTGAGCCGTTGAAAATCGGGGTCCCACATTGGAAGAGTTTATCATGTGATCAAGATTTATGGTGTATCAAGCGACTCGGGGAAGACTACAGTGACGGGTCTGTCGGTGACTGGACTAAATCACCCCCTGGACTTTCCATATTTGTAGATCCCAGAGAATTCTAAAATCTAACCCACAAAGAAGAAAAATAGTAGTCACTCTCTCTCTCTCGTCTTTCTTTTACAAATAATTTTTGGGAAGATAAAAAGAGGGAATTAGAAGATATGGGTCTTTGTGTGAAAAGGAAAATGAATATCCTCTTCTTCTTGTTTTGGGCTGTAGATATGTTGGTTTTTAGTAAATGGGATGTGGCTTTAAAGATCCTGTAGTAGCCAAACAAAGCCTTAGTTTTAGAAGTGGGGTTGAATATCTTTTTAGAGAATTTTCCTTTTAGTTGTTCCAATGTTTAAAAACGGTTCTCTCGATAGGAATGAGAAGAACGTATAATCAGAACATACTTGAAATATAAATAAAATAAAAAGGAATCCTTATTATTTTTCAGAATAGGAATAAAAACCTTATAAATCTCTATTAATTTAAGTAATCCGGACACATTTTCAATTATAACTTTTTTGGATTTTAAAATATAAATTATTATGAAAGTGTAGAGATTTAGTTTTTTTTTTAAAATTGATATTTGAGCATAAAAAATACGATTATATGCTTTTAGATAGCGACACGACTACCTCTATCATTGTTTAATGTGGAAAATATTAATGGAGATCTTAGTATCTTTCTAATTAAAGGGGTGGTGGAGAAAGAAATATGAAATTCTCTCCCTAACAACGAAGAAGAATATCCATTGTGAATTTTTTTTGGGTTGGGATGAAGAAGAGAGTCTAGTCTGTATATAAAATATAAGAATGAGAGATTAATGATATGGGAGACTTTGTCTTGTAGCTGCTATGCCTTTTGGCTTTACTTTTATTTGTTTTTGGAAGGCAAGATTGAAATTCAAACTGAAAGGAATAGGATAGAATGTACCATTTTTTTTCTTTTTAACCTATTTTGTCTTTTCTCTATTTTTGGTGGTTTGAGTTTGGAAGCATGGGCCACGTATGAGGATAAATGATTCGATTCCAACTTCCATTTTATTAATTGGATGTCAATCCAATTAATTATTATTACTATTTTTATATAAAATATTACACATGTATTTGAATTTAAGCCTCATTTTTTTGATTTTTTTAAATATTTATAGGAGTGAGTAAACTATACTAATTTTATAAAAATGTTAAAAATCTTTGACATCCATGGTTACAATATTTATTTTTCTTTAAATCTCATTTAACAGTTAAATTAATAATTTTAGCAATAGAAATATCTTGTTAATATAACTTCAATAATTTAAGATGTAATTAGAATATGTAAAGTTTGAGGACCAATTTAAAATAAAAGTTATAGTTTGGAGATGTATGATATAATTAACTCTTTATATTTTAAAAAGTTTGGATGGAAAACAAATATATTTTAGGTAAAGGAAAATCTAAAAAATTTTTTTGGTAATAAAAAACCCCAAAATTCGATTGAACTAACCACCAAAAAGAAGTTTATTGAGTTGATTCGATTGATTATTTCAATGAATCGAGTTAGATGGATACGAGTAATTTATTAAATAGGTTATGGATTAGATGAGTTCATTGAAGAATTAGATTGGATTTTGGTATGTACACTATATTATAATTATGGCGACTGTTTTATTGGATCCAATAATTTGATGATGAGTACGTACCTAACAAAAGATCCATGTCTTTACTAATATATATATATATATATATGTTTAAGTGCTCTTCAATTTTTGATAAAGTTTGTCTACCATTTTTTTTGTTTTGTTTGATAATAAAGCTTTTATTAAGGATTATTAATCATGTTTGGTAATATTGGCGGCAACACTCTCTATTTGTCAATAAAGTGATGAATCCAATATTCATCTCAATAAAAAAACAAAACGAAAAAGCCAGTTTGGTTTATTATTTTGGATTTGATATAACTAATTATTATCCAACATGTAATCATGATACATCATTTCCATTCCAAAATATAAATCTTGCTTTTATAAATAAGGGGGAAAAAAGAAGTTTTAAAGTTGATAAAAACATACTGATTTTCAAAAAGATAAAATTATGGGAAAAAGACATCAATACTTTTTATCATATATTGTTGAAAAGAAATTATAGGACTTTTTTAATTCCTAAAATTAATAAACTCACGTATATCGCGTCTTTTTTCTTTTTTTTCTTTTTGTGTATTTTCATATCAATTATGTAAATATATAAGTACAGCATAGATTATTAAATATATTGACAGTCTTTTTTTATATTTAATAACGGTATTATATCCAAAATTAACATATAAGCCTGCAAATTTAATCCTTAATATTTGTCAACCTCCTTGTCCAATCCCTACTTTCTTTCCGCATTACACCTAATTGCAACATTAAGCAGACATGAAAATACAGATTAGTTGATGAGTGATTGCAAAATTAGCCCATAGCTTGTCCATTTAATTTTTGTTTGCAGATGTTTAGATTGATGCAATACACCAACAGCCACAAACTTCAAAAGCTTTTTTGAGCTTAACTTGATCGCATTCGACAAAGGGTTATCGAATATATATATACTCGCGCGCACATATATATAAAGTAGTTTAATCGTTATTTTCCATACTTAATTATTTTTTTATAGATTTTGAATAAATTAAAAATATTTAATTATTTATTTTATTTGAAAATTTTTCAGTGATTAAATATATATAGTTATAGATTGATATAATGATAGAAATATTTTATATGTATGATAAATATAATTATATTAATAAATTTATTTTTTATTGTTAAAATATTAATAATACAAGAAATTATGCAAGTAGAAGAATATCTGATATTATCTTCCTTGTTTCTAATTTTTCCACTTAAATAATGACTTTCGCCATTGAGAAGGTTGATTAATATAAAAGTTAACAAGTACAATTTAACGAAAAGAAGCTTTAATTAGGGGAAAGTAGGTATATACGAAAGGGTTAGGCAATTTTTCTAACACATTGGTTTTCATTTTTTTTAAATAGTAAAAAATCAAATTATAAATTTTTTTTGGTAAATTATAATAACTAGATAAAATCTGAACAATAAACGCAACTAGTGCAACTTGAATCCAAGTCATACTTAAGGCAGTAAACACTTTTAATCATCAAGCCATCACATGAGTTTATCAAATTACAGATTTAAACGTTAAACATATTAACATATATAAAGTTTATATTTGAAATCATCTTACAGACTACAAATATCATCATCACCATAAATACTTTAATTATCATTTTAAAAACTAATGGTAAAAGAATGTCTGTAATTTTCTTTTAATTAAAGACACTTAAAAAGTTGTTTTGTGAGAGTGGTTTAGGTGAAGTGGAAGGTAGATTGACAGCAAGTTGTGGTCAAACTTGGCCCACATTTTTTTTTCCATATTTACCTTTATCTTGATTGTTCTAAATCCAAGTCAATAGCTACATGGCCTAATACATTACCCCATAGTTATTTAAGCCTTTTCTTTACTGTACCTCTTTTATTTTATCATGGAATTGGAATTTAAGGAGAAGATTGGTAGGTAAAATTTGTGAGGGTGAGAGTTTGATTATCACAAGCAATAATAATAAAGAAAAGAAAATTGGTGTTCCAATCATGAGCATCTTTTGAGGTGAGTCCACTAGGTCTAATTGTCTTAACACATTACCGTTTCTTTGTTTTTTTATACATACTGATCTAAGAGAATTAGATTTTATCATCAACAATACCTCACATTGAATTAAGGGGAATTATTATTATTATTATTATTATTATTATTATTTTGAGTTAGGTTCATCTCTCAACAAATAAAGTTATTTGTTCGATTTAATAAGATCATGTAACCATATTTGTAATTGTAATCTTAATCTATCATCATTTAAATTAATATTTATTTAATAAAAATATTTTATTTAGATTTAATTACAAAATATATAATATGAACATATAGTTTTTGATATTTTAGTGTAAAACGAATTTTTTAAAAGAACAAAAAGGTATCTGTTCTTTTTCCTTACAATGGACCGGACCTAACATGTTCATATATACCTGTAGGTAGGATATGGCTTGATTTGTGGGCCAATATTATTTTAATGAAATTAAAAGAAGTTAGGTGTTGGTCCAAGTCCAAGTCTCCAGACACACATGGCCTTAGTCAAAGCCAGTCCTCATAGTGTGGGTTTGAATGCCATTTTCTTTGCTTTGTTTATTTTATTTACCGATTGTGAAGCAGTAAAACATTTCCCTTTTATGTTTATGGAGATCGAATTTCCCGTCAAGTCCAAAAATAAATGAAAAAAAGAAAAGAAAAGAGAGAGAGACAAAGATAGCGCAAATTAAAAGGCCAAGTAAGTGCTGTATCTTAGAATATATTTGTAGCACCTAAATTCAGTAGAAAATACATAATATGTCAAGTAGTTGTGCTAATAAATTTATTGTTAATGCAAAACAAATCTCTTTGTTAGAGTATGTTAGAAGATTAATTATGAGATAATTGTAATATATATTATTTAGCTTGTTTTATTAATGAAGGAAATTTTATTATTATTTTTTAATTTTTATGTATTAAATAAATTGATTAATAATAACATCTATAGAATAATATGATTATTCTTAAATTGTCACCAGCCAAATGCTACTGTGGTCTGGCAACAATAGTTTGTTGAGATTGGTGTGGGATTGATTGATGATAAGGTGTTGTCATCAGTATGAGATACTGAGTCAAACACATGAATATGTGTTAAAGAATATTATACTAGATTGATGTGCCATGAGAGTGCCTCTTGAATTATTATGTGAAAGTCATAACAGTTCGTATGGTAATAATGATGCTTGTGATCCTTAGAATTGAGGTCACCATACTTCCCAACATCGGAATTCGTTTATTTTGACGTAGATAAATGTCTTCCATAATTGGATGTACTATAAATACTATTATGGGTATACTACAAACTGTATAATGGGATGTGAATGACCAAAATAAGATTTGTCCCTCCTACACAATGAGAGCAATATCTTGAGCCCTTTAATTGAGTATGACTAGAAATGTAAGGTCGTATTCAAATGCGTCAATATAAGACATTAGACGCATTTGTACATCTTAGTCTACTAGAGTTTCAGGAAATTAAAATTTTGAACTATATAAGAGTGACTATTCCATTACTTGTGTTCAATTAAGATATAAAGACAAATGGATATACTACATAATATTTTATTTTGTGAAAAAACTTTGTTGTACCACAACATTCCTACAATTTGGGTAATAGTGGTTTATTCTAGGCATCACTCGCTATTTGTAAAATTAAAAGAGGTTTAATATTACCATTGTAACAACCTATTTTTCAGTGGTGTCGAAACAGTGGTTTTGGGACCACAAGTTCGGTTGAACTTAGTTTTTGTCGAGAATAGTTAACTTGCAAGATTTGGATTTAGGGACTAAATTGCATAAAAGGTAAATATTAATTTTGTAAAAATGTACAAAAGGACTTATTCGCATAAAGTGAGTAATTATGCTGCTAGAAATTGATAATTGAGTGAAATTACTATTTTAGACCAAGAAACAAATCGATTAGACTCGAATCGCAGAAAATCTAAAGTAGCGGACTGATCGTTGTCTCGACTTCGAAAGCGTTTTTGGTTAGGTAAGTTTGTTTGGTTTAATTTAATATGTTCTGTGATACACCTTGTGTGAAAATTTGATTACTAAATGTTAATTGAATATATTCAATGTTAAAGTAATGAGTATTGAAATAATGAATTGCATATAACACTGATTAGTAAAATTATCTCCTGTGTCGGATGAGCGTCAAGTAGAGTACGATTGGCATGTCAATAGGTTATAGTGCGCACTGTACAGGATTGGTATGAGACGAGATGATGATTCATGTGTATCTCATGTTCACTGAATATACCAAAATCCAGCATTTTTTGCGGACTATCATGTTATATTTACAGTATTTCTGGCGTGTTATCAGGAGCGGATATTAGCATACTGGTTAGGCACTTGGTGCCGAGGTGTGTTATTGGTTGGATTGGTTCGTATGAGTGTTTGATGTGTTTTCGGATGGTTAACCGTGTACTCATATCCGTATAGCGTTCATCGAGCAATGTTTTAATGAAAAACGACTTGTTGTTGAAATGTAGAAAGCTTGGTTATGAACTCTGCATAACATAGTGATTGGATGATATATGGTCCCATTCTTATTTGAGTATCAGCTCACCCATTGTGAATTGTGATTGATAGGAAACTCTGTTTATTATTCTTGTTATATGGCATGTAATATGAGAACTTGAATATGTTTGTAATAGTATAAGTGTTCATGTTATGTAATTTGCTGTGCATGTAGTCTTATGGTGTGAATGATCACTTGATTTTGGGCATACATAGTGTTGTGTTATGGTATATGCAAAGGTATTTGAATGAGAAGAGAAATGGTAAGTTTTGGCATGGATTAAAGTATGGTATTTTGGGATTCATTTCCTGTGACTTGAGAATCTAGCTATGGCGATGGATGGTTTAAATGCTTGAATTGTGGTCTCAATGATGACATATTGGTTAGGCATATAGGTTGATTGTGTTGGCATGATTTGAGTGTATTTGAATGTATTTTGAAGGCTTGTAAGCATGTGCTTTTGGGTATGTTTTGGAACCTATGCAATTGGAGTAAAAATGACTTAGTTGGGGGTAGAATTTGGTGCACACTGCCTAGAACACGGGTTGCCACACGACCGTGTGCCACAGATGGCCACACCACAAGACCGTGCTACCTTTATTTGGTTAGGTGCAAGGTACACATAGTCTGGTACACAGCCTTCGACATGGTCGTGTGACCTAAGTTAGTGAGTTACACAACCGGGAAGCACAGATGTGTGGGGTAACCACACGGGCGTGTGGGATAACCACACGACCATGTTTTGAGCCACAGAGTTTGGGCTCTATCACACGACCTCAACACACGACCGTGTGACCCCTGTTTCAAAATTTTCTACTTTTTACAGAATTTCTTGTTTTGTTTCAAATCGGTCCCCGATGGCTCCTAAACTATTTTTAAGGTCTTATAGACTTGGTTTATGACCCGTAAGTGTATTTTTACATGTATTAAAATGAATTGTTGATTATTACCATTTGGTTTGTATGTGTGATTTTATTTGAAGCTATATGTTCTAAATTGTACTGTAATACTCCGTAACCTTAATCCAACAACGAAGACGGACAAGAAGTGTTACAACTGTAACATTGTAGGATCCTATAGATTCTCACCTTTTGGTCAAACTAACTAGAATCCGAAGAAATTAGGATTAAGGTTAAATGTATGTTTGGGAACTTGTCGCATATGTTAAATTAATTATATCAACATGATCGGAAAATTTAAGTTAGGGATAAGTCATATTTTAGCCTTTGAACTTAGTTACTTTTCACATGTTGATACCTATTTTTTTTTTTGTTTCAGGTTAATACTCAAATTTGTATTTTGTTGTACATTTTATCTCTTTGTTATAATAATATTAATATGTAATGATGCAACACTATTAGATTATACCAATTGGTTACCTAAAAATTAAAATATATATACAATTTAAAAAATTTAAAAAAATCAAAAAAATATATAATTATAAAAATCCAAATATTTAAATAAAATTTCAAAAACTCAAAAAAGATCTTAAATTTTTTATTAAAAAAATTATAAATTTTCCCAAATTTTAAAATATATATATGTTACTAAAATTTAAAAAGTACTTCTTCATCATCATATTCTTCTATTCCTTCATTTCTTCTTCTATCATCATTATATCCACCATTTTTTTCTTCTTTTTTGATTTCTTTTGTCACCACCATTTCTTCATTAATTATTTTTAGATTTAATCGAAAACTAATATGAAACAATTTTACTGCATGGTTTACATATTGGGAAATGTGCCCATATTGTAGTAAACATGTAACTGTTTTCTATTTATTTGAACGATGAATAAATAGATAAAGTTAATTTCACATTTTACTATTATATCTTTTTTATTTATTTTTTTATATTTTGCATGCATAGCGAAATTGTGACAATCAAATATTAGCTCATTGATTGTCTAAAGTTCAAACGAAAGATAAGTGACACTGTAAAGAACATTTACATTGCGAGAAAGACAACTTACTTCAATAGATAATCTAAATGAGTTCATAATCCCATAAAAGAATCAAAGTGAGCATTTGGTTCAAATACTAAGAATGCTTATTATGTCGCCTACAATTCTAATTAGGGAGATGACTAGTCTTGGCCATCGGAGCAATTGACTCCATGAGTAGAGACATAGATGTATTCATTGGTAGAATAATACATTGGACTGGACCCAAGATGAATTAATTCTTAATCTATTTGTGAATTAATTCACTTGTGACATTCATGGTGTGATTTACCTAAATCCTGAGCTAGTCACTGATCATGTGTATGCAACTCATGCGGTTTGATATAAGTGGAGGCTTATGCTCTAAAGATGATCGAGCCAATAGCTGGTATGTTGGGTACATGACTTGTGAATGGCATGGCTTTACTAGCAATAGTGGAATTCATAGCTCAATTAAAGACTTAATAATATTCTCTCATTGGCATTGTGTGGATTGATAAATATGGAACATGACACGGGTTACTTATTCTCGAACGAGCAATTTATCACAGCCATTTGTTGAAAGTGATCATATTAATCATTAAGAAGACACAATGGTAACAATGAGATAAAATATGATTGTATTGAGTTAACGTATTTAACTCAAAGGAATCAAGGATATCATATGAGGGTAACACACATATGATGAAGTCATTAGACAAAACAGTTGGATGAATTGCTTTCGTAAAGAGTATACAATAAGAAGTTTTCAATCATGGTACTTATTGTAAATAGTATACAATAAGGAGTTTTTAAGACTGTGGCAAGGGTATGTTTGGAAGCTCTTCTCCAAGGTTTCCTTCGGCCCGCTCCCTCTACCGTCTCAGCCCCCATATTCTTAAAGTATGTTTTTTTAATAAATAAAACTTGGTGGGCCATAAAAGTTGAAAGGATATGTTTTAATACACCTTAGCAAAAGTGTTTATTTATGTTGCTATTTTTGACATGCACGGTGTTTGAAATGTATAGTTATAGCCCGACAGTCCATTTGATAAAAGGTTGTAATTTTATAAATACGGCCTGCGTGTCGTGCCTTGCTACTATTCTCTTGTATTTCTCTTCTCATCTTACTCTCTCGTATGTAAAATGAGTTTCTACATATTGTAATTTGCAAGAGTTGCTGTGGGCTAGCCGAGAAGGAAGATGGGCCAACCAGTGTGGACTGATAACTTGAAAATCGGCTTACACCTTTAGGTTTCCTTTTGGTTCTCCCATTGGCTTGGGTTGCGCCACCTTAGTTTATGGGCTATAACTATTGCATTTATTTATTACTTTATTCATGTATGAGATGCTATGGATGTCTAAAGCATGCCGATTTTTAAACATGTTAAAATTTGATAATATTGAACCACATTAATTGATGAGACCAATTAAATGGCTAAATGGACTAATGTAAACCATAATTGGTGAGATGGAATGATCTTAATAAAATCCCTCTATTAAAATATTAAGTCAACATAGCCTTCTAAATTTTGCCCTCGTTAAGGCATCGATCAATATTGTGTAGGTTCTGCTAATGCGAAGTACTAGTATTTATCTTGGTTAAACGCGAAGAATAAACAAGTGATATTTGCTGGTTAAAATTGGTTAATGACTTAACTAGGTTATTCTAATAGGATTAGAAACTTAGAGACAAGTAATTTGGATAAATCATAAGATGTTTAGAACAAGAGTTGTTCACCAAACTTTAGGAGTTACATATGATGTAATTAGCAAAGTGTTGCTTACCTAGATAACCATAATCTTGAGAGTAAAGCCAAAGATGACTTAAGAGGAGGTGAAATATGGATCCTTAACCTATTTGAAATACTTTTCGAGAAAGTCTTTTCGAAACTAATCATGAGGGTATTAGTTTTGTAATAAAATAGTGGGAACATCATTTAATTAAATCCTTTTAATGATTGACATAAATTTGATAAATTTTTACACGCACAATTTCATTATTGTAAATATATTATGGCTGCAAACACAAATACACTATCATTGCGATCGATCCTTGAGAAGGACAAGTTGAATGGCTTAAATTTTCTTGACTGGTTCCGTAACTTGAGGATTGTCCTCAAACAAGAACGGAAATTATATGTCATTGAACAACCAGTTCCTAACGAACCACCCGCTAATGCCTCGAGGGCTGATAGAGATGCTTACAAGAAGCATCTCGATGACATGGTAGGCGTTGGATGTTTTATGCTTGCCACTATGAATCTTGAGCTTCAAAAGCAACATGAGGACATGGTTTCTTATGAAATGATTGAGCACCTGAAAGAACTTTATCAGGGGCAAGCACGGGAAGAGAGGTTCGATATCTCTAAGGCCCTATTCCAATGTAAGCTGGCTGAAGGAAGCCGAGTAGGACCTCATGTCCTTAAGATGATTGGCTATATTGAAAGCCTGTCTAAGCTTGGGTTTCCATTGAGCCAAGAGTTGGCTACTGATGTTATTCTGCAATCGTTGCCGGATAGTTACAGCCAGTTTGTCCTCAATTTCAATATGAATGAAATTGATAAGACTCTACCATAGTTGCTCAGTATGTTACGAACTGCTAAAGGTAACATGAAAAGGTTGGACCCAAGCCTATACTGATGGTCCGTAATAATAAGGGCAAAGGAAAGGCCAAAGTTCAGACAAAGCCCAAAGGCAAAGGTAGGCCCAAGCCTGGAAAAGTAAAGGCTGCATTGAAACCTAAAGGAGGGGTGGCTAAGGAAGGAAACTATTTTCATTGTAGTGTGACTAGATATTGGAAGCGGAACTTCCCTATCTGTCTTGAGGAAGTCAAGAAGGCCAAAATAAGCGGAACATCTGTTTCAGGTATTTATGTTATTGATATTAATTTATCAACTACTAATTCGTGGGTATTAGATACTGGTTGTGGTTCTCACATTTGTACTTCTGTACAGGGACTGCAAATGAGTAGGACTTTGGCTAGAGGAGATGTGGACCTACGAGTTGGAAATGGAGCAAAAGTTGTTGCATTAGCTGTAGGAACATATAATTTATCTTTGCCTAGTGGACTTGTTTATGTTTAGAGGAATGTTATTATGTGCTCAGTTTGACTAGAAACATTATTTCAATTTCTTGTTTAGACAAAATTGGTTTTGAGATAATTATTAAGAATAATTGTTATTCCTTTTATCTCAATAATGTTTTCTATGGTTCGGCACAATTGGTTAATGGACTCTATATTTTAAATCAAACAAATCCCATCTACAACATAAATACTAAAAGATAAAAAATAAATGACTCAAATCAAACTTATCTATGGCATTGTCGTTTGGGCAACATAAGTGAGGAACGCATATCCAAGCTCCATAAAGATGGTCTCTTGGATTCATTTGTTTTTGAACAATTTGAAGTATGTGAATCTTGCTTATTGGGAAAAATGACCAAATCTCCTTTTACTGGTAAAAGTGAAAGAGCTAGTGATTTATTGGGCTTAATACATTCGGATGTATGTGGGCCAATAAATACATAGGCTAGAGGAGGATTTCACTACTTCATTACTTTCACTGATGATTTCAGTAGATATGGGTATGTCTATCTCATGCGCCATAAGTCTGAATCCCTTGAAAAGTTCAAGGAATTCAAAAATGAAGTACAAAATCAACTAGCAAAAAATATCAAGACACTTTGATCTGATCGAGGTGGGGAGTATATGAGCTTAGAGTTTGATGATCTTTTGAAGCAATGTGGGATTGTCTCACAACTTACTCCTCCTGGTACTCTTCAATGGAATGGAGTTTCTGAAAGAAGAAATCGAACTTTGTTAAACATGGTTCGATCCATGATGAGTCATGCAAATCTGCCGACTTCCTTTTGAGGACATGCACTTGAGACAACTGCTTTCACACTAAATCGTGTTCCATCTAAATCGGTTCAAAAGACACCATATGAGATGTGGACTGGGAAACGTCCCAGTATGGCTTTTATGAAAATTTGGGGTTGCGAAGCTTATGTTAAACGTCAGACGTCTACTAAGCTTGAACCCAAATCTGAAAAATGTGTTTTTGTGGGGTATCGAAAAGAAACCAAAGGATATTATTTCTTTAATCCCATTGAGAACAAAATACTTGTTGCTCAGACTGGTGTCTTCCTAGAGAGAGAATTTATTTCTAGAAAAGGAAGTGGGAAAAAGATTGAACTTGATGAAGTTCAAGAATCGTAAAATACCACTAAACCAGAGATAGAACAACAGCAAGTTCCACAAGGGATTGAGGAACAAGTAATTGCTGTAGAAACACAACCACCGCATAGATCTTTAAGAGAATGCCAAGCTCCCGAAAGATATGGATTTCTCATTACAACGCATGGTGACGTTCTACTTGTAAATCAAGATGAGCCTAGGACTTATCAAGAAGCGGTGACGAGCCCAGACTCTGAGAAATGACTTGAAGCCATGAGAACTGAGATGGATTCCATGTATGAAAACCAAGTATGGACTTTGGTTGACCCACCCGAAGGGGTTAAGCCCATAGGGTGCAAGTGGGTTTTCAAAAAGAAAACCGACATGGATGGTAATGTACAAACATACAAGGGGCGATTAGTCGCTAAAGGGTTTCACCAAGTTCATGGTGTTGACTATGATGAAACCTTTTCTCCTGTAGCTATGTTTAAATCCATTAGGATCTTGCTCGCTATAGCTGCATTTCATGACTATGAAATTTGGCAGATGGTCGTCAAAACAACTTTCCTTAATGGGAAACTTGAAGAGGATGTGTACATGACACAACCTGAAGGTTTTGTCAATCCAAAGGATGCTGGAAAGGTATGTAAGCTACAAGGATCCATTTATGGATTAAAGCAAGCTTTTCGAAGTTGGAATCTTCATTTTAATGATGTAATCAAAGAGTTTGGTTTTATAAAAAATGAAGATGAGCCATGTGTTTACAAGAAAGTTAGTGGGAGCACTATAACATTCTTGGTACTGTATGTGGATGACATACTTATCATAGGAAATGACATGCCTACCCTGCAGTCTATTAAGACTTGGTTAGGAAGTTGTTTTTCCATGAAGGACTTGGACGAAGCCACTTACATCTTAGGAGTAAAGATCTATAGAGATAGATCAAGACGACTATTAGGTCTAAGCCAAAGTACATATATAGATAAAGTACTGAAAAGGTTCAGTATGGAAGAATCTAAGAGAGGATTCCTACCTATGAGACATGGTATTTCACTCTCGAAGGAAATGTGTCCTTCAACTCCACAAGAGAGAGAACGTATGAGTAAAATTCCATATGCTTCCACTATTGGATCTATCATGTATGCCATGTTATGTACCCGTCCAGATGTCTCATATGCCTTAAGCATGATGAGCAGATACCAAGTAGATCCCGGTGAAGGTCACTGGACCACAGTCAAGAATATCCTTAAGTACTTGAGAAGGACTAAGGATACTTTCCTAATATATGGAGGTGAGGAAGAGTTAAGTGTAAAAGGTTACACTGATGCCAGCTTCCAAACCAATAAGGACGATTCTTGATCACAATAAGATTTTATGTTTTGCCTTAATGGTGGTGCTGTGAGCTGGAAGAGTTCAAAGCAAAATACAGTAGCTGATTCTACAACAGAGGCCGAGTATATTGCGGCCAGTGAGGCAGCAAAAGAACCAGTTTGGATCAAAAAGTTCATTACTGAACTAGAGGTTGTGCCTAGCATATCAGATGCTATAGAACTCCGATGTGATAACAATGGAGCCATTGCACAAGCTAAAGAACCTAGATCTCACCAGCGATCCAAACATATACTTAGGCGCTACCATCTTATTCGAGAGATTATCGATCGAGGGGATGTAGAGATATGCAGAGTACCTACAGATGATAACATTGCTGATCCCTTGACCAAGCCTCTGACACAGTAGAAGCATGATCGTCACACTAAGTCACTTGGTATTAGATATATAAGTGATTGGTCTTAGTGCTAGTGGGAGATTGTTAGAGTATGCCCAAAGATCAATCATGAGATGGTTGTAATAACATACTTGATTTATCATGTTTATTAATATAAGGCGTCACCATTATTATTTCAGTTTCTTTTCCGTGTGTATAAATAATCTGTTTAATAATATTGTCCTAAGAATAATATGATTATTCTTAAAAGATCCTTAGTCAAGTATTATTGTTGGATAGAACAACGATAATGCATTAAGACTAACATGTAGTTGATTGATGATAAAGAGTTGTCATTGATATGGAATGTCAGAATCGATGCATGAATATATGTGTTAGAGAACAACATATTGGACTGACCCATTATGAGTATGTTTCTTGGATTATTATGTAATTGTCACGACATTACTCATAGTGATTAATATGTATATGATCCTCAGACTTGAGATCATCATAATCCCAAACATCGTGAGTAGTATATTTTGATACAGTCAAACGTACACCATAACTGGTTGTTCTATAAAGGCTGATGTTAGATATACCACAATCGATGTAGAGGGATATGGTTGGTCGATATAGAATAAGTACCTCCCACATAATAGGAGTAATATCTTAGGCCACTTGATTAAGTGAGACTAGAAATGCATGGCCATGCTCAAATAAGTTGATATGAGATGTCATACTTATTTGTATATCGTAGTCTGCTTAAGATATCAAGGAACATGGAATGGACTATACAAGTGTGACTATTCCACGACTTGTGTCCAATCTAGAGATAAGGGACTTAAGGATTATTGCATAAAAGGTTAATCATAAAAAGGTTATGTTGAATCATGATCTCTTGTGACTTAGGTAGCAATGATGCATTGCTAGATGCCACTCATTGTTTGTAACATTGGAATCGTTCTAGTATTACTGCTAACGTTACAGGAACCTACAAGGTCACACCCTATAGTTGAAATGAACGGAATAAACCATAGTTGGTATTATTTTTGGGTGTCGCTTGAATTAAATTAATTATAGAATTAATTTAATTCGGTAATCAAATTTCCAACACATTATGTACAAGGTTGTTGTACGCATAATGAGGACATGAATTTGGTTAGCATATGAATTCAAATAAATATATGGTTTATCAAAATTATATTCTAATTAATGTAATTATAATTTTAGATTTAAAATATTATTATATTTATCTAATTCCTAAAAAGCTTAAAATAAAAAGATATATAGGAATCCCGTTTTTCTTTGTTTTTGGGGTCTAGCAGCTGTCAAAGAAAAATCACTTTCAAAATTGTTTTGGGGATTTCTTCCGTTCGTAGTCAACTGGGTGGATTACGTAGAGGTCGGAGTCTCGATAGATTGCGGCTTGGTTCGACTGTAGATCAGACTACACGTTGTTGAGAAGTTGCTGTCTACTCAGAATAAACATTAGGTAATTTCGTAACCTTTTTCACCCCGATTCGTTCCTCACACATGGATCCGTGGTTAGGGTCGTCGATTTTAAAATTTTTCCACTGCGCCTTAGGGGTGCCGGCGATCCAACAAGAACTAGTTTCCCTTAAGTAGCAAGGGTCGGTCGACCATTTTCATGATGCGTTTGTAAGCTTACTAAACCAACTCCAACGATATGAGTCATATACATTGAGCATTTTCACCAGCAACCTCAAGCTTGAGGTTAAACAATATTTGTTCTTATTTAAGCCCAAAAATTTAGTTGAAGGGTATTTAATGGCATGTCAGGTGGAAACTATGTTGGCTATTTCTTTGAAAAAAGGGGTTTCTATTAGACCGATGGGCAACCGAGATTGACTACTTTCCTTCTAGCTACTAAGATCGAGCCTACCTCCATTCTGGACCAAGGTTCTCATGTTAATACGAGTTTCACTGCCAGTGTTGGATCATCAAGGAAAAAAATATCCCACGAAAGTTCGACCTCAAGTTGAGAGGGATGATCACCGAAAACGAAGGTTGTGTTTCTAGTGTGGGGTGAAATATACTTTTGGACACAAATGCACCAAATCACAACTTTACCAACTTTTATTAGAACCTATAGATGATGGGGAATCAGAAAACTTCCAAGACTGCATAGAGGTGTTAGAACAACCGACTCAAGAAGAAGGTATAGACCCAACAATCGTATTATCTTTACATGCTATGTATGGCTCTCAAATGCCAAAAACCATGTGGATTGCGGTGCACTTTGGGTCATTCACAGCAACCATGCTCATTGACTCTAGAAGCACCCATAACTTTATAGATGTTCATCTAGTTAAAAAACTAAAGCTACTTGTCGACCACTCTTCCTCTCTAAAGGTAACTATAGCCAATGGTGGTATTATCATAACTTAGGGACACTGTAAGGGAGTCACTTGGATTGCTCAAGGTTATACCTTTATTACAAACTTCATGGTTTTGCCTTTAGGTGGCGGTGATTTTGTTTAAAGGATTCAATGGCTACACGCACTGAGACCTATAATATGAGATTTTTCTTCACTTACCACAAAGTTCCAGCATCAAGACAAGGCATGCACCCTTCAATGTATACAACCGGAAGCTTTACAGATTATGTCGAGGTCTACAATTCATAAATATTTTCCACTTGGTTTTGGCATGCTGTTTATGGTTTCAGTCCGACAAGTAGTTGTTGACACCCACTCACAACTATTGTAAGGTTTGGTTTGTGCAAGTGTATACAATCATTTTAAGTAATACGTAAGTGAAAGAGTTATTGTCTCCACGGGGATTGGATGCTAATTAATTAATTGTAAAATTAATACTAACAATTTGGTAAGAGAATACAATATTTTAGAGGTGGTTGATTATTAAATTAAATTAAATTAAATAAACTAAATGCAAAGTGATCCCTAATGCAAATTAATCTAAATGCAATGTATGCAATATATGCAATAGAATGAATAAGATGTATTTAGTAGCAGAATTCACAAGATTTCAACAACAATAACATGAATAGGCTAGAATAATCATATCAATTGACTTAATTCATTTTTATCATGTTCATAATGTTCCAGAAAATATTCCATGGCAACTTGATCTTTCATGAACTTTTTTGAAACCAATATTAAGTCCTTTCTGAATTTTTTAGTTAGAAAAACATGCATATTACCATGATCATATTTAACTAATGGCTTCTTAGAATTTATGTGAAGTAATAGGGACGTATTAGGTTTGAAATAATTTAATCACACAAATCTAAAAGCTATGCAAGGTAATAGTGCTCTCTCAAGTTATTACGAACCTTTAATTTAATCGGGCTAGGATCTAAATTAAGCATGCACCTTGCGGCCATTAATCGTCATCTGGCTAGGATTGCTCAACTAATTCTAATGCATTCAGTCACAATTTAATGAATGAAATACATGCATGATTTTACTTGAAAGCATGATCAATTGAGGCACAGAACATTATGAACATAAATTAAATGAACTTCATTAAATTAATGTAATCATTCTAGCTAAATAGAATTAAGCTACCTTTGTTGATGGAAAAACATCAAAAAAAATTGCGGAAATGATTAATATCAAAATAAAACAAAGATAAAGAATAATAAACTATAATTGATTTAATAGTTCTTCGGGAATCAATCGTAGTGACTTCCTCCAATCCTCGTGTTTGCTCCTTCGCAAAGTGCTCCTCAAGGTGGCCGACCAAGAGAGTGTTTTTCCTCAATGAATTGCTAGCTAAAGGAAAGGGAAAATTGGGATGGCTATGCATGAAATGAAGGAAATGTGATGAGAATGAGAAATGAAGAATGAATATTAAGTGAGGGATGATGGATGATAGAATGAGAAGTGAGGGTTGATATTTATAGCGGATGCCTTGGGCTTCTTTTTTCCCATGGTCGGCCATAAATTGTGGAGATAAGGGGTTATTTAGTTGCTTTATTCATGCATGAAAATCATGCTTGAATCAAGTAAGGTGGTGGACAGTTTCAAGGGCGAAAGTGGTGTGCTAATTTTTAATTTATTTCCAACTGTAGGGACCTCTAATTAAATCTCTCGAAAGCTGATTTTGGGCTGCTCATATGCCCTTGACAAATTGGGCTTCTTTCCCTCTTTTTTGGATGGTTTTATGCTCCAATTAGTTGTCAAAATGGTCCATCATGTAAACCATCTTTAAGTAGATCAATATGGCATCTTTATGACCCAATTCGCATGCTTTTACCGTCCAACTAGGGTAGAAATAATCTCATGTCCATGCAAAAACTAAAATGAGCTTCATGCATGACCAAATTTATGGTCCCACTGCAACAAAAATATAAGAAATTAATATGTAGCATGAATTAACTAAATTATGCCAAAATTAATACAAAAAAACCATAAAATTACATATTTTATTAATCATGCCCAGTATCATAATATGAACAAAATTCACCCAATTAACTATCAAATACTTGGGGTTAACATTATTTTTAAATTAACAAGGTGCCAAAAACTTTATATAAATTAGAGTTTACAACCATCCAAAAGATTTGCAGCTACTTTAGATGAATACGCTGATGTGTTCAAGGTTCCTTTAGGCTTACCTCAAATGAGAGCTCATAACCATAACATCCACCTCAAAGATGAAAAAACCATAGTTTGCATTCGACCTTATCAATATCCCACTATCCAAAAGGAAGAAATTGAGAAATTAGTGCATGATATGCTTGATGTCGGCATTATTCGCAACAGCAACAACCATTTTTCTTCTCCAATTATTATGGTTCATAAGAAAGATGGGAGTTGCTAGCTCTGCGTGGACTATCGGCAACTCAATCAAATGACGATTAAAGATAAATACCTTATATCGATCATTAAATAGCTTATTGATGAGCTGGGACAAGTTGTTTTCTTTTCCAAACTAAACTTGCGTTTTATATACCACCAAGTTCAAATGAGGGATCAATATATTTTTAAGATGGTGTTTCGAACACACAAGGGTCACTATGAGTTTTTAGTCATGCCCTTCAGCCTAACAAATGCACCTCTACTTTTTAAGCCCTAATGAACACCGTCTTGAAACCATTCCTCCAAAAATCAGTGTTGGTTTTCTTTGACAACAAATTTGTGTATTCAGTTACTTGGAATAAGCATCTCAACCACCTTCGAGTAGTATTGCAATAACTCTGGGAACATCGCCTATACGCCGAGAAGTCGAAATACAACTTCAGGGTATCTGAGATCAAATATTTGGGTCACTTGATCTCTAACGAATCCGTATCCATGGATCCTACTAAGGTAGCTATTGTCATAAGTTGGCCATGTCTCACACCTCTCAAAGATTTAGGGGGTTTCTCATACTATCCGGTTACTACAATCACTTCATCAAGCATTATGACATTCTAGCGTGACCATTAACCGACTTGGTTAAAAAAGATAAGGGGTGGTAATGGCCACCAAAGGCTGAAACAACCTTCAGTCACCTTAAACAGGCTATGTCTACAGCACCAATTTTGGCTTTGCGTAACTTTCATTTGTACTTCTATGTGGACACAAATGCTAGTGGGGTAGGTATCGGGGCTGTACTCCACCAACATGGAAGACTTTTAGCATTTTTTTAGCAATGCTTTGTGGGTTAAAAATCAACCTTTGTTTATTTACGACAAAAAAATGTTAGTGGTTTTGTTTGGTAAAAAATGGCACTTATATTTAGTGGGAAGAATGTTTCACATACGAATTGACCACTTGAGTTTGCGTTTCCTTCAACAGAAATAGGCTATTACACCTTATCAACAACAATGGGTAGCCAAAATACTTGGCTATGATTTGTGGTAATTTACCATTGAGGGGTACATAATGTAGCTACAAACACTTTATCTAGGTGGCCCCATTCAATTGAGCATCAACTCTTCCAAATCACTGGCAACACAGTAGTTATGGACCTCTAGTAAAAAGTACAAGACTCTTGGATGTTGGACCCCAAACTAAACAAAATCAGCTTGGTTGTCCAATAACAAGTATCATTGCACCCAAAGTATTCTTGGGAGGGCCATGCACTGCGTAGAAAAGGAAAGTTGGTCATAGGGGATGTGGGTGAGCTAAGAAAAGAACTTCTCAAGTGTTTCCATAAGAATCCGATCAGGGGTCATTCGGGTACTCCTGAAACCTGACATTGACTAGTAGCCCTAGTGTACATATTAAGTAATGTGTTAGAGAATGTTTCATTTGCCAACGTTATAAAGTCGATAATGTCGCATATCCAGGCTTACTCCAACCATTACTCGTTCCAAATTGAACTTAGCCGGTGGTCAGCTTTGATTTTATTGGTGGCTTACCGAAATCGAAAGGGAAAGACACAATCCTTGTTGGTGGCGGATCAATTGACAAAATATGGCCACTTTGTGTCATTAACTCACCTTTTCAGTACTAGTATGGTTGCTCATGTATATTTTGATAACATTTGTTACCCAATTTTGGCAAGAGCTATTCAAACAACTTGGAACCAAACTTCACATGTCCATAGCTTACCACCCACAAATAGATGGGCAAAAGGAGGTTCTCAACCATTGCCATGAAGGTTATCTACACTGCATCACAAGAGAATGACCCCGCAATTGGCATTCATACTTACCATTAGTAGAATGGTGGTGCAACACCACTTTTCACTTTGCCATACAGCCCACGTTCTATGAGGCATTATACGAACAAGAGCCACCTCACCACCTTTCTTACCTGGCTGATCTCTCCAATGTCGATAAGGTCAATCGCAGGCTCCAACAAAGAGAAGCAACCAACAAGCTCCTCTAATTCCATTTCAAGAGAGCATAGACACGAATGAAACAAATGGTCGACAAAAAAAAAGTGACCACACTTTCTAAGAAAGGGATCTCGTATACCTCAAACTCCAACCTTACCAACAAATGATGGTACGCTGAATCACAAACCAAAAGCTTGCCCCCTAGTATTTTTGATTGTTCACGTTGGAAGCCAAGATCAGAGAAGTGGCATACAAACTCAAGTTACCACTTGAATCAGCATCCGTCCCACGTTCCATGTATCACAGTTGAAGAAAAACTAGGCAAATCCCCTACTCAGCCTCAACTACCTTTGGTGGGAAATGATTGAGCCATGTTAAAGGAGCTAGTTCGAGTATTGGTCTGCCGCATGGTAAAACAAGGTAATCATGCTGCTACAGAGGTCTTTGTGGAATGGGCTAACACCTTTTTGGAAGATGTTACTTGGGAAAAGTTAGAAGTCTTGCACCAATAATTTCCAAATTTTGGTATTTGAGGATAAGAATCTCTTTGCGGAGCGGGGTAATTGATATGAAACAATTTTGGTTTACGTGTATTGGTAGCAAAGTAAATAAATAAAAAATGATGATGAGTCTGATGTTTAGTTAAACGATGCACACAATCGTTAGTGATAAGGTGCATTTCTATGGTTGTTTTGTTTATGTTCTTGTTTGTTGCTATTAGCTGGGTAGTTTTGACAGCTTGGGATACTATGGTTGTACTAGCTATTGCCGTTATTTAAGGAAAGAGATGTCCATACAGTGCCCATATCAGAAAAATTAGGCTTTATTCTCATGTCTCCCTTTATCTCTTTCTAATTTTCTCTCTCTTTTATTTTTTGTCATTTTTTTGTCTCTATCTTGACAGCACGCAATAGGAACAATCTCAAATTACTAAACCTTCTTTTCTTTTTTTGTTATTTCTTGATTTTACTATTTTCTGACCTTAGTCTTTTTTCCAAAGATCAAGCTATCTCAATTTGTATGTTATTTAAGAAATAAAAAAACATTTTCCAAATCCAAGAAATTTCATCAAATTTATTTATTAAATTTCTTGAAAAAATTTTCTCCATTATAAAGTTGAAGAGAGAAAATGTAACCCGTTTTCAATGAAATCAGAATAGTGGTTTTGGGACCACAAATCCGAGTCTGAAAGAGAATTTATTTTAATATTATTTTATGATCTACCATATGATAGGAATATTGTATAAAAATTTCGTTAAGAAAAAAATTACCGATTACATGTTTAATGGTTAGAAAGGACCAAATTGCATAAAGTGCAAAAGTTGAATTCTAGTAGCTAAAGGATCAAATATCTATGGAATTCCAAATTTGAGGTCCTTATAAGGCAAATAGACCATTAAGAAGAGTTAGTAGATAAGTGTGATGATTCATCCATGGAAAATTAAATAAAGAAAAGGACTAAATTAGAAATTCAAATAATTAAAGATGATAATAATCTAATATCATCTTATTTCATCATCTTCCCCAAATTATTTTCATGAAAAACCTAACTAAGAGAAAAGAATTCAAGCAAGCTTAATTAGGTAAGCAATCTTGTCTCGTTTTTAATACTTTTTCCTAATATGTCAATTGGGTTGAGTTAAATATGAAATGTATTAAATTGATGTTAAATTCATTTATATAGATCCAGAAAGACCAAATAAAGAGTTAGATCGAGAAAAAGAAAAAGTGTCGAATTAGTAGATTTTCGTACACAAGCAAATGTCGAGGTAAGTTCGTGTAATTAAATTGTGTACATTTATATGTTTGAATTATATGTTGTATATGTGAATTGTGTATTTTCATGTTTATGAAATTAATCACATATCCAACAATACCCGATAAATATGAAATCCCATTGGAATGCATGAAATTCGATTGGATACAGGGCTCCGGCATTGATTGTGATCTTGCATATGTTGTGAACGCACCATAGCTCGAAAGAGCATCCCGTTATTAGCTCTCATGAGCTTCTCGTTATATGGTTCTTGTGAGCTTCCCGTTAATAGCTTTTCGGAGCATCCCGATAGGTTGTGATCCTGCATGTGTTGTGGACACACCTTAGCTCTTATGAGCTTCTTGATCATAGGCTCTTCTTGAGCTTCTCGTTAATGGCTCTCCGGAGCTTCCCGATATGGCTATTCGGAGCTACCCGTTAATGGCTCTTCGAAGTTGCCCGTTATTGGCTCGCATGAGCTTCCTGAATATGGCTCTTATGAGCTTCCTATTTTAGCCCGGATAAGCTTCTCATTATGTGCTTTTATAAGCACTCCTGAATATGAGTTGATAGATTTACCGTATTGTACACTTCATGTGTACTGCCTATGTATCCATCGATATTTTAAACGATTCAACGAGTAAAGTTCCGAAATGAGATGATATGAATTTAAGATGAATTACTATGAGAAATATTTGGAATACAAAGTTATGATATGTGCATGTTTATTGCATACTTGAAGTGATAAATACATGTATGTGGAATTGAATATTGATGAACTCATTTATGTTTCTTGACAATTATGTGAATTACAATGACTAACATGTTTGATGAAGTTGTGTGTTTAGGCTATTAGCCAAATTTCTTGGATGCATTTTGTATGTTTATTTTAATGGAAATGAATGGTAAGTTAATTTCCCGTTATGCGAATTTACTAAGCATTAAATGCTTACTCTGTTTTATTTCCTCTATTTTATAGTACTTGGAAGCTCGTAAAGGTTGGAAGTGGGTCGGAGCAAGAGTCACACTATCCTTCAGCTCATTTTGGTATAATTAGTAAAATTACTTTTGGTATAATGGCATGTATAGGTTAAGTTAGGTCAAATGATGACATGTATATGTGTTTGATTGTGAAGTGTCATTGGTATGGCACAAATGAGCATATTTTGCTGTAAATACATATAAATGTGTGAGGTTCGAGTTAAATATGTGTCTATATAAGTAAGTAAATATGTGTTCTAATTTATCATGGTAAAGATGAATGCTAAGGTATATATATGATAAAATGATTTGTTTAAAACTTGGTTTGCATGATTTGAGTGATTGATATTGCCTTGCATATGTGTTTATGTGTTGGTGTAGGTGGAAGGCAAATTGGGTGAGAGAAGTGGCCTTGGAAATTACCTATTTTTGTCCACACGGGAAGATATACGGCCATGTGCACGGGCATGTGGTTTGGCCGTGTATCCCCTGCATCCTTAAAATTGAGAAACAGAATGCTCAGGAATTTTCACACGGGCAGAGACACGAGCGTGTGTCTCAGCCAAGTGACACACACAGCCTGGCACATGAGCGTGTGTCTTGGCCGTGTGACCCCTGCACCTAATTATTGTAAATTAAATTGTTCACACGTCCTAGCACACAAGTATGTGGCTTGGCCGTGTGACCAAGCCAGTATGCAACCTAAATTGGACACGGGTTGAGACACGACCGTGTGCCCCTACTTTGAATACGCATAGGGCCTAGGACTTGGGCGTGTCACTTGGCCGTGTGAGCCACACGGCCTGGCCACACGAGCGTGTGTCCCCTGCACCTAAGAAAAGTTTTGAAATTTTGCAAAAAAATTTTATAAGTTCCCAATTCAGTCCCAACTTGTTTCTAATGTATTAATTAGGCCTCGAAGGCCCATATAAGGGACAATATGGTTGAATATGTTTGATTTTGGATATGAATAGTAAATGATATAAGTTATCTGTATTTAATCTGTAAAAACCGGTAATGCTCCATAACCTTGTTCCGGCAATAGATATGGGTTAGGGGTGTTACAGAAAATGAAAAAAAATAAACAATGAGAGTCAATAGAAGGATTCATCCTTAGAATTGAAGAGGAAAAGAAAAAATAATAATTAATCTAGAATCTGTCCTCACCCCACTTTCCACTATTCGAGTGCAAGGTATAATTTTTTTTCAACCAAAGAAAGCCTAAAAATAACAAAGAGCTTGATGAATTCTCAAAAGTCAAAAAATACTTTTATGGTGAAATAAGTCCAAGAAAAAGAGCACACAATGCAAGCAGTCCAAAAACCAAAACATACCAAGTTAAATATTTGAAGCTTTATTTTTTTATTTTGAAATTCAAACTTGGTTACTTGTTGAAGAACTATAGCTCTTTTTTAAGAAAAAGAAGACAGTTGGGATCTTGAAGAATAAGATGATGGGTTTAAAGTTTCATGTTAGAAAAAAGTAGAGTTCTCTTTGGTGAGAATTTTTTTCACTTTAAAAAAGCTAAGTGGATAGATTTTACACATTATATATATTTTTTTCATTCAAATATTTTTATAATTTTTTAAAACTTTATATAATTTTTTTTATATTTTTAAATTTTTTAAGTGATTATGTAGAACAATCTTAAAGTGTCACATCATCACACCTCAACACTATTAAAAAAATGGGTAAAATTTGAGATTGAATACAAGTTCGGGCACACATGGACCAAAAAAATTGTTGTTACTAACATGGAAAAAGCAACCAAGTTCAATGACCAAAATGTGACTTATTATTTTTTTTATTTTGAAGAAAATCATATCATTAATAGGAATCACGAACAATAATAATACAAAGACATGACACATAGTACAAACGATAAATAAATCACTACAAACTAATGATACCATGCTTACAAAATAATCTTTAAAAAAAATGACAATTTGACAGTAACTGTAACACAAGAATAATTCATAAACAAACTAAAGATGCATCAACTTGATCAAATTGATGAAATTTGCATCCTAGCCTCACCATCATCAAATAAACCAAGAAAAAAACTGTCAAAAGCCAAAGAGACTTACCATATCAGTAATGCACAAAAAGCTAAGTAGCAAATGGTTTATCCTCCTCCTCGTCATCTTAAATCTATCACTCTATTCAAACATGATAAAACCCTTCGAGAACGGTTCCTAATAGATTTGGTGACACCCTTATAATGAAAAACTCATACATACATTAGAACATGACTAAAAATTAAAAAGTTAAAACAAAAACCATGAAAATTTTGGACAAAATCAGAACACGAAATTGTGGACAAAATCATGATAATGTGGACTGAAATTTTAAAAAATAAAACTGTGAAAAAAAATATTGAAGAAACTGTGACCAACAACCAACTCGAAGGCTGACGTCAGCACCGCTGTCAACAAAACAACGATTTTGTTTGAAAAAGTAGAGAACTAGGGGGTTTTTTACTTTCTATTTAAATTATCTTATTTTTTTTAATTTAATTAGATGCGTATATACATATTTGACATATAACCGGAAAACATAAAAACATCGCATGAAATATATGACATGCAATTTTAATAAGAGTGTAACACCCCTAACCTGTATCCGTCGCCGGAACAGGGTTACAGAGCATTATCGGGGTTTACGAATCAATCAGACAGAAATTTATAGTGTTTCATTACATATCAATATTCATAATAAAACCAATCAAAACCATATTTATTATCCCCTATACGAGCCCCCAAGACCCAAAAAACATATTAGAAACAAGTCAAGACTAAATCAGAAACTTAGAGAATTTTTCAGAAATATTTAAAATTTTCAACACTGCAAGGGTCACATGACCGTGTCACCTTGCCGTGTGTCACACACGACTAAGACAAATGCTCGTGTCTCTACCCATGAGAAAATAAGTCATTTTCTACGTCACATTTCTCACCTATATTGATACCAACCTAGCCTCAACAATTTACACATCAACAAGCCATGACAATGCATTCAACACAGGCTAAAATCAAGTCCATGACAATGCATTCAACACAAGCTAAAATCAAGTCTTAAACATGTATTTTTATCACATACAACCAATATACCCATAGGTACCTCTAATGACAATTTGAAAATATGTTCATCAATATCCAAACTTACCTATTTAAATTACCTAACCAAGTTACCAAAGTTCACTATATTTCAAATACATACATACATACATACATACATCACTTATATTAACATCACAATTACATTGATCTCATACTAATATGTAAGTTGATTATATAAACAAAATATTATTCATAATATTTTCATAAGCTAAATTTTGACCAAAATCGAACAAAAGCCTATACATGCCATATAAACCGTATTTAACGTTTCAAAAACTACTGAGATAAGCTGGATAGTGTGACTTGAGTGCTGATCCGATCGTCCAACCTTCTGAAAAATCTATAAATACATTAAACAATACAAATAAGATTAATGAAGCTTAGTAAGTTCGATGGGTTAAACAAAATGTTACCGAACCTACTATAACAAGTTAAATAAATAAAATCATTCACGTTAATTCCCTGACATTCACTGACAATTTTCTGTCATTCATAACTTCTATTGATAAATACATCTATATTCAAATCAATATAAAAATAAATAACATGTCTTTCAAATTCATTTAATAAATCACCTTACCGAAATTTTTCCATTCAAAGAACGACTTACGGATAAGAGTACATCGTTAATAAAAGCTCATAAAAGCTGAACAGAAGCTCTTGCAGTTAAATCCACTAGCTTGGGATTGTTGATTTGATTTTTCTACTACGCCGATGATGCTTCAATGATCCTAAAGTGGTTTGTAATGTAAGGGTATTAGTTAAATTCCTTATTAATAAGCGACTTATTAAAAAATGTTATGTTTAAAGAGTTAAACATATTAATCATGCAATTAATAAAAACAAAATGTTTATATGAATGTTCTTTTTCAAGTGCATAGTTATAGCCCTGAGCTCCATAATTTTATATTTACAATGATTGTAATCTTAACTACGACTTGTGAGTCATGCTTCTTTATTTTCAAATGTACTTTTCTTATTATCGTCCTTTACTTATATGTAAAACAAGTTTTTGAAATTTGTAAATCGTACATTTTGCTGTCGAATTAAGAAGATCAAAGTTGAACTACCTAAAGATAGACAAAATGAAAAAAGCTGCTTAAAACCTTAGGTTTATCTTGTAGTTTAGGGGCTATAAATGAGACACATATTTATTTATTGATTTATATTATTCATGTATGCAATGCAATGAATGTTCTTAGCATGTACTGATATCAAAATTTGAGTTGATAAGATTAAAAAGACACATAATTGATTACTAAAACAAGTACATAATTGATGAGATCAATTAAATGACTAATAGATTATAATAAACCATAATGGTAAGATAAATAAATTTTATAAAATTCCTCTTTTAATAAAAAAATTAAGTCTTAATGTCTTTCATTGCTTACCCTCGTCAAGCCTCCATCGATACAATATAGGTTTCTCTAAAGTGAGGTGAATGTATCCATTTTGGTAAAATGTAAAGGATAAGGAATTGATATTCTTTGGTAAAACATTGATTGTGACTTAACTAGGTCATATTATTAGGATTAGAGACTTAAATGCAAGTAAGTTGGCACATTAGTTGAATGATTTAAACAAAAAAGTTCACCAATTATTCAACAATTATATAAGTTGTAATTAACAAGAGTTGTTTAGCTAAATAACAATAATCTTGAGTGATCATCTAAAGATGACTTAGAAGGAAGTGAAATATGAATCCTAACTTGTTAGAAAATTTTAATATATTAACTTTGAATAAAATAATAAGAGCATTATTTAATGAACTCATTTTTAAATGATTATAACATGGTATTTAATTTACCCATTAATCATAGCATCAAATGCATCAAACACCCTTTCAGTCTATTAGATTTAATGTCTTAAATTTTTTATATAACAATATTTAAGGTAAATTTTATCATTAAGTCATTTAGAGATTAGATAGTTTCAAGACTTGCAAAATATTCAGAAAAATGTTTTAAATGTGTTTCAAATTGTACTAAATGTTTTGAGCCAATACCAAAATATTTGTAACTCTTTACACCAGATCTGGATTGAGGATTTGGATTAAAATGCCACATTCATTGTTGAAGCAACTCAAACAAACATTTAAATTTTTGTTTGAAGCTAAAAATAATTTAAGTGTGAAAATTAAAACATGTTATGCATGTTAACCGAGCTTAAACAGGCCCTCAAACATTAAACTAGGATTAAGGATATTAAAAAACGGAGCCAAGTTATGAATCTCGGGTCAATCTAGCAAAATACAGGGTAATGTCTCGAAACATGCTTCCTCTATTTCATGGTTTTAGCTTCAAAGTTTGAAGTCTCGAGACAATGTAACCATGTCTCGAGAACCTAGATAGAATTTTCCTTGACATTTTATGTGCAACACCCAGTTTTGGCGAGACTTGAGTTAGGCAAGTAACTCGAAAGTAGTTTGAGTGGCAAAGTCTTATCCTACCAATTGATGTTTTTGGCATATAGGTTAGGCGCACAGTTGACATTAGAGTATTATGCAAGGATTGTTCTCTAAATGTGTTGAGTTGTAAAGAAGAAGAAATTGGTAAGAGTAATGAGGATTTTTTGTATTGGGTTATCGCAAAAGGTATTGTACTATCAGTTTTATTGGGTTATCGCAAAAGGTATTGTACTATCAGTTTTATTGGGTTATCAAGTTAGTTACGTACTAATGAGATAGTTAGGATAGAATGAAGGGTTGGACCAAAAATATAAAATATTGAATTTCCATTTACAACTGTAAACCATTTTTATTAAGGCAGTCTTGAAAGTTTAAGGCATGTGTCAGGTTCTAACAAGGGCTTAGATTATTTATATAGATACTCAGGAAAGAAAAGAGAGTTGTTCTTCTTCCTTCCTCAGGAAGTATTGTTACCAGAACCTTAAAGAACTTACAATATTTCTCTCTCCTTCAAGTTAGAGTTGTAGATTTGGATTTTCACCAATGATTACATCATGACAATGTAAGATTTATGACTCTTCCTATTATATTGTCAAATAGTAAGTCTTCCTATTATATTGTCAAATAGTAAGTCTGTTGGATCTAGTAAATCAGTATGATGAAGATATAAGACATTGTGTAACATCTCATTTTTCAGTGGTGTTAAAAACAGTGGTTATGGGACCACAAATTTGGTCAATGAGTCAATCGTTATTATTTATTTCATATTTATAGAGTTTTTATAATGTCGTATTAAAATTTGGCTAGGTAATTTTACCGTTTAGATAATTAATTAAATAAAAAGGACTAAATCTTAAAAGTTGCAAAAATTTAATTCTAGTAGTTAATTGTGTTTAATGAGTATGGAATTATAATTTTAAGGATTTAATTGGTAATTAGACCATAACTAATACGAATGGACGGTATAAGGGTGATTTGGATTGAAATTTGAATGATTATTAAAGGGAAAATTAGTAAATAAATAGTTAAGCAAACTAAGTAAAACAAAGTCATCATCTTCCCCATTTTGTTTTGTTTGGAATCGAAATCACCATGGAAATTTAGGGGAGCATTTGACCAATCTTATTCCTTTTGCATGTGAGTATTTTTCAACCTGTTTTTAATTATTTTTACATTTTTGAGTTCGTTGCAGCTTAATCTAGTTAATTTAAGGACTAATTTGTGGAATTGTCAAATGTTTAGAAGTTTATCATGTTTAATTTTTTAATGTTGTGATGTTAAGTGGTTTGGTTTAGAGCTTGTTGATGGGTCTGAATCATTTTAGTAATGTGATTTTGGTTAGTTTTTAGTAAAATGATTAAATTGACAAAATATTAAATTGTTCAAGGAAATTTTGTGAAATTTTGAAAGTTACGGTCTGAACATAGCCCCTAAATAATTCGATTAAGCTCAGATTGGGTTTAATCGGGATAATTTTAAAAGTGTCGGGTTTAGAGACTAAATTGCATAAAGGGTACAGTTTAGGGGTAAATTTGTAAAATGTGAATGAAATGGGTTTAAATGTTTAAATTTGATTGTTTATGTTGTGCGAATTGATTTTATTAAATTAAACTATACTTTAGATCAAGAATCTCAACGATCAGAGGACGTACAAGGAAAAGGAAAACTTGTCGATTAGTCCCTAATAGTTGAATCACTTGACAAGTAAGTTGTTAAATGTTGTTAATCATTTATATATAAATTTTTTAAACGAAATCAGATTATGTGGTAATAAATTAAACTCCAAGATAATTTTGATGGACTGAGTAAAAGTATCATACATGAGGTTTCTGAATGATTCTCGTTCTAGATTGAGCTCTAGCATTAATTGCGGACTCAGATATACATGTGACATGGATTTAGCTTGGACTGGTAACCTTACATGTATACATGCCCTGACCAGGCTATTTTCCCTGTGTTGTCAATGGTTTAGCCCAGACGAGTAACTTGACACATGTATTTCTGTACCCGACTAGCTTGAACAAGCATATACAGTGTATTATTAACGTGGAAAAAATATGAATTTGACCTTCTGTATAATCGTTATTTATTTATTTGAAATTTATTGAACTTTGTCATGATAGGGTTATTAGTTTGAATAACAATTTGCAATTATCTATTAAATGAATAATGTAAGTTATTAAATTTAATTGTATGAAATTACTAAGTATTGTATATACTTATTCCTGTTATTATATTCTGTATATTTTGGATAGCAAGAGGATGTCAATCGGATCAATGGAGCTCGCACCTACCATCTTCTGACATCGGTAGATTTTGAAGTCTTGAATGGTGGTTACTTGTGGCATGTATATAGGATACTTATTGTGAAAATGTTGAACATGTTTGGTACTTTAGTTGTAACTGCAAAGTTGGTATATGAATTGCATATTTGACATCTTGGTAATGTGTAGTTATAAGTTATATTTGAATGGTTTTTTTGGATGATTATATGGTAACAAGTTTGGTGTTCTTAATGATAGTTAGGATGCTAGAATGAATGAAATGATAGTTTGATAAATGTGGTGCCAATGAGTGCATATTGGTTAGGCACTTAGGTTGGATGTTTTCGTATGTTTTAGCTTGTTTAAGTATGTTTTAAAGGCATGTGAATGGTTGGTTTTAGTTTGGTTTGGCACCTAAGGAATGGGTATTGTTTTGGCTTGTCTTGGAAGTCATTTTAGGTGCACATGGCCTAGGACATGGGCTGTCACAGGACTGTGTACCACACACGGTCATTTGGTCTATTTAATTTTGGTGAAGGCTTGTCTCACACAGTCTCAGGCTGTTGCATGGCCTGGTGACATGACCTTGTGACCTTATTTCGAATGATGCACGGTTTGGCACACAGTCTGCGATATGATCGTGTGACCCTATTTTTGAACTGTACATGGTTTGGCCACACGACCATGTCCTTGAGCCACACGGCGTGGGCTATGTCGGATGGCCGTGTGACCCTTATTTTCAATTTTTCTACATTTTTCTATTTTATTTTAAATTAGTCTATGATTATTTCTAAATTTATTTTTAGGTTCCATAAGCTCGTTATAAGGCCCGTGTTCGTATATATGCTATGAATGATGATTGGTTTCGAATATTTGATATTTAAATTAATAATTGAATGGTTTTATGTTGTCATCTGGTTCAATATGTGTCATCATACTCTATAACCTTAATCTGACGGTGGTGATGAGTTAGGGGTGGTACACCTTACTTGGGGATTTCCAACGGTAAAAATGATGGAAAAGGGGCATATGAATAGATCTTGATGGGTTTTCATGTTCTATGGTAGTAGTTGTTGTTGATTTGCACGGTGGAAGTCTAGATCTAGAGTTTTGAGCTATTGTAAGTGAGAACCAGATGAGTCTCTATACTGACCTTTTTCATGTATACTGTTCACATGAGATATCTCTATAAAAATCGATTGAACGATGAAACCAAAGCTAAAAAAGTATAGTATAATGGTCATGCAACTATATGAATGAATGTTATAGATAGAATGCATGTTATGATATGGAATTTAAGAAGTTTAGGTTTGGTTGTATATGTGTGTCTTAGATGTATACTATGGGTATGCTCTGTTAAGAGTAAGTTGTGAAGTTAAAGATGAATGTGAATTGTGTCAATGCATGAAGGGTTTGTCAAGAGAGTCTGTGCTTGTTCACTGTGGTAGAGTCTAAAGGGGTCCGTCAGGACGTTAAACACGATCTCTAAAGGAAAATCCCATAGGCATAACACCCTCTAGAAAGGAACTAAAAGAAGGTTATTACCTAATGGGGTTCACTACATGTCTCAGGACGATGATGGGCAAACCTCACATAACGTGAGTTTAGGCAAATTCATATTGTAAACATGTTAGGAAGGAAAAGCCTTTGTGGCATAATATGAAAGAAAGCCTTTATGGCGCAATATGAAATAAATGCCTTCAGGCCGTACTCTAAAGAATCACCCTTGTGGCGAACAATGAATCAATAGCCTGTGTGGCAAATTCTGACGTGATAGCCTTTATGGCAAAAACCTGAAAGAACGGTGTAAATAGCAAAATCTGAAAGTAGTGCCCTTGTGGTGTAACCTAAAGGAATGATTCTTGGCGAATTATGTATTAAGTTGCTTTGGCGCTTTCAACATGGCATGTAAATATGATTAGAAAGATCAGTAAGGCATAATGTCTTTATGGGCTACGATAAAGTGCTATACAAGACCATAATTCAAATGTGAATAAAGAAGCGATGAGTAAACATAAAAGAAGCGTATTCTGAATGAGGATTTTCTAACTTTATATCAAAAAGAATGTACCTGTTACGTATAGGTGATCAAACATAGATTGTGGAACTACGGCTTAAAGTTACGTATACAAAAGTAAAGGTGATTCGATTGTATGGACTTTTGTAAAGGAAAACGGGTAAAGACTTATGAAATATCATATTGAAATAGGTAAGTGGCATATCGAAGATGTTGATAGGTAAGAAATGGGCTCTGAGCAAGGTATGATATCTGACTTGTAAATGAGAATAGAAATTAAGAGAGTATTCGCCAGTGACTAAGTTGAAGGTTCAGAACGATGTGATCATCTAAATAAGTTACCAGCTGAAATGTGCCGAAATGACATAGGTAAATGATGTTTTCCTCACTAAGTTCTTATGAACTTATATGGGTGCGTGTTTTGTTATAGGCAAATTGATATGAGTCTGCACAAGAGGAACGATGCTAGGGCTACACCTAAGGAGTGGCATATTAGGTTGTTATACATACAGAGCGTGTTGGTGGCGTATTCAAAATCTGAGTTGTCATTGAGAATCTAATACCTTAAGGTACTTGTAATATATTAGGATTCCAAATTAAATATCATTGTAATTTGATTACCTTGCATTGTAGTTGTATTTACTTATGTATTTTAGTTTGAGATTTTAAAGTTAAGTTAATTATCTTTATCTCTAAATTGTATAAGTAAAATAAGCTTGTGTCTGTATTTGTGTGGTAATATCCAATATCCGGATACAATTGATCGGATCAAGCTGAGGGTGTTACATTATGTTGAAGAGATGAGGTCACCATGTCTCGAGACTTGACACATTATGTCATAAGACAACCAAACCATGTCTTGATACATATACCCAGAAATGCACGAAAACATTCTTATGGTCTCGAGACATGTTTTTGACGTCTTGAGACATTAGAACAAAAATGCAAAAAAAAGGACATTTAGAATTATGCAACTGACCTTCTAAATGCACCTAAACATGATTATCATGAAACCAAACTATTTCATTTCATACATAATTGCCATATTATAACAAGTCTAGAAGTGCATTTACATGGCATACAACACATTAGATCGAAATTTCAATAGGTAACTAATTAGGAATGTATAAACCATGTACAAGACATACAAAGTCATCATCCAAATTCAACATAAAAGTACCCAAAAGACCAATATGGTACAAAATATATATGCTACATACCAAAAACACCAAGTTCATCAAAAAAAAAAAGTGAAAGTCACCTAGAGACCTAGGTGCATGTCATTCTAATAAAAGGCCTTAACGAAACATTAGAAACTCATAACGATTCGAAAGTTAATGGTGTTGAAAAGCATGGTTTCGGGACCTCGTTTTCTTAAAATTAGACCGTGAATATCATTAGTAAATAATTTTTGGTTATATTTGAATAGGAAGTTCTGTCGAATTAGTAATTAATTAAGGTTAAGGGACCAAATTGTAAAAATGATAAAAGTTTAATTACTATAGAATTTCTAAATTAGATTATAGGCTAAGGATTAAGGTGGTAATTATACCATTTAAAAACTAAATGGATGGTAGCTTAGTTGTTTATAAAGGAAAATTTTATAAAAGTTTAGTTAAAAATAATAAAAGAAAGAAAGAAATGATAATTAAGCACGGTGGAAGGAAAGAGAAAACATTTCTCTTCTTTCATCCAAAAATTTCATTCATTTCCATTGTTAAAAACTAGTTATTGTATATTGATATGAGATGCATGTGGCACACAACGTATAACTATTTGGTTATTCTGTTAGCTACTTTAATTTTTAATAGTAAAAATGAATAAAAATTTCAACTGAAAATACAAACGTCAAAATGCAATCTGTATAGGATTATTTTACCTAAAAAATTTAGTTAAAAACCATCTGATTGCAGTGGTTAACTACTGGACTCTACTTAAGTTAGATTGATTGATTTAGTTGAATATACTTTAACTATTTAAAAAAATAAACTAGTTATTTTACCATGGAAAAACTCATCAATACGTTGACGATTTAATATTATATAGAAAGTTTATTGCATTATATTTTTATTTGGTTAAGAAGCTTAGCAGCCTAAGATTCTTTGTTCTCATTTCTTCTGGGTACATTTGTAGCAACAATGAACAATTTAGATTGTTACAAGTCAATCGCTGGGTTATTCAACGTGCATCATTCCATTTGCTCGAAACATCCAAAGTGGTAAGCTTAGCTAGAAAAATCAGTTGGTTCTAGTCTCCTACTGTCATCTTCTTAGACAATTTTACAAAGCCAGACAAAAGGCAAGTTTCAATGCTCTGCTAAGGGCATCATCCTCAACTAAGATAGTGAATGTCTCCTACTTCTAGAAGGGGTGGACTTTGTTTCTTCCGCATTCACAGATCCATGGCTGTCTGATGTATCCGAGCTGCTAATTTCACCATGTCTTTCCTTACTCGACCAAAGTTTCGAGAATATTTTTGACATCACCAAACCTTTCATTCGACTAGCAGCAACCTTTTCAACATCGGATTTAGCTGCCTCATTTCCACTATCATTACTGCCTAATCTTAGAGTAGCAAGCTCCCCTTTCAAAGCTTTGATATCATCAGCTGTTGGCACCGAATCCCAATCCTCTTCGGTGTTCGTTGTAGTGGACCTTGAGCTGCCATGAGACCCACCAGGGAGAAGGGCCCTGATGGAACCTGGGAGATCGGACGTGCTGTTTTCAGCTGATGCTGTAGCCCTGACTTGCTCAAAGAAGAGGACCTGCACGACGACTCGCAACGGGAGTCTCTCATTTTGCACAGCATGCATGCAGGCCTCAGCTGATAGCTTCCTGCAGTCCATTAACTTGCATATTCTCTTTCTCTCACTCTTGCTGATTCCAGGATGTTCCTATATTGAGATGAAGATAAAAGTCTCAGATGTTAGTCTGAAGTTTGTTTTAGAAAATGAAATTTCCGGTAAAAAAACCACAGCTGGTATGCTCACAAATTACCTTGAGGTACATGTCTATGGCACGGTAAAGTCCATCATGAGAAGGTCTCGAGAAGCTAGCTATAGTTTCACCAAGATTGACAAATTTTGAAAGGTGTAAATTCGGATCTCGTGCAATTTCAGCTAGGTAACAGTCAATTAGCTTTGCTACCAACACTTTAGAAGCATCAGGTCCAAACTTGGGGCTTCTACTCCCCAGGAATTCATTATCTACGGGTTCGGTTCGAGAACTGTGAGTCACAAACTCCTCAACCAAGTTTTGAACCATGTCAACATCATATACTGTTGCTTCACCAGGTGGAGCTCGAATTAATAGATCATTCATCTTTGCCTCCGGAAGCTGCTGAGCAATTCTCCTCATCAACTCATTTCTCTCTGTTTCTCCACAATCCAAAAAAATTGCTGCTCTTAATAATCTAAGCAAGAAGCTACAAGAAACAACTCCTTTCTCAGTTGGTAGCAGCCACACAATGGTCTCCACCAATGACCGATACTTTACGAAATCAATATTCTGGTTCACACCCTTGCTAAAACCAGGCAATCTTCTTAGGGTGTATGCATTTAGGGCTTCTCCAATTACATCTCCAGAAACTCTGCCTTTTGTTTTAATCGTCACAATCACGCGCTTGTATAGATCAATAGGAAGCTCACAAAGATCTTCTACCCACCAGTCCTTCGGAACCATTTGTGGTTTTCTTGCATCATTCCACTGTAGACTATTTCCATTCTCTGATGCTATCTTTTTCCAATTATAGGTATATGACCATTCCACCTTGGAAGTATCAATTGAAGCCTTGGAAGCTATCGAATCAAGGCAGTGGCTGACAACCTTTAGTTCCTCCGACCATGGAAGCAGAGATTTTGTTGTTTGAAGAACAATGATGGAATCTTTCCAGCTCCTGAATATGCTCGAATTCAGGAAGACATCAATCTTATAGATGAGATTTCCTTTCTCAATAGTTTCATACATCTCGAGGTATTCAGCAGCACATCGAGCTGCGACAACATTGTACACATTGAGAGTGACAGTCATTCCATAACAAAACTTAGCACATACTTCAAATGCTGCTGGTCCACCAGGTATATCTTGAATGTGGATTTCATCACCATTCGCATCATTTGTTGCTGCAACCAGCTTCTGCAAGCGTGCACTTTTGGATAACAACGGAAACTACAGAAAAGTTATAGTTTGAGATGTTAGAAACCAAAAAGCATAGCCAGTAGCTACTTAGAAAAAATTGTAATATAGACAAAATTAAACCAGTCCTTTTAGAATTAAACTTAATTGCCTAGTCAACAAGTTTGGACCATAAACAGACAACATTATGCTGATTGGACACAGGTGTGAAACCAAAAAACTTTAATAAGATGTTCACCAATCAAATAAACTTGTGGAGGCAGACAATCTGTTTGACTATTTCTGGTTGATGCAAGAATATATCGGCTCATTGGACCTTAATATATATAATCATTTATATCTCCTATGCTAATCAAACCACTGTACGCTTTGCATGATATGACAGAATGATGTCAGTTCATACCTTATGCAGATAGAATTTCACATCCCCAACGTTAACGACCATGTCAGTTGCTAACTCACTTGCAACGAACCTGACATATACGCTTGTCCATTCAAGTCAGCAAACAAATAATGCACAAATAGTCACTAAACTACAATATAGGAAAATTTAAACCTAGTTTATAACATCTAAGAGATACATAATTAACTATATCAGATAAATAGTCATAAAAGTGCAGAACGTCAAATAACAGTTACAAGAGCTGATGCTTGCCAAACATACTCAATTGGATCTAATTTTTACACAAAACTCGACAATTATTACACTTTCTTCTCTTGAACAGAGGTTGGAAATGATTGATTTCTCATCCCTTGTTAAATGTTCTCTCAACTATCAGCGTAGCATGTTATTAGGGAAAACTAGGAGAAGAGCTCAGTAGTCGGGTCTAACTGTTGTGCTCAACCTTGAATGCGACAAGAACTGGAATGGTGGATGGTATCTAGATATCAGAACTGGGGAAGCCAATTAAGTATTCAATTATAAATGATCTATATGGCTAATGCAACCTCAATACACTGAAATGAAGTCAATCAGCTCATTTACCAGTCATTCCACCTTGAAAAAAAATATAAGATTTGGGCATTTAGAGCACTTCTTGATGCCAGAAAAAACTCAGAAAAATATTTGCTCCTATAAATTAGTCATATGGTATAAAACTACTTGGAAAGGGAAGGGGAAAGGAAAAGAAACAAACTAGGAGAGGCAAGTACTGAATAAAAGCCATTGATATGTATAATATGATACCTGTTCAGCATACTCAGATGGCAAAATATAAAATAAAGAAATTGATCTTTTTTTAAAGCTTCCATAGAGGAAGATCTCAAGCTTACCTGATATAACCTCCATCAGTCTGAAATGAATCAGGCTTGGATCCCAGTTTCATAAACTTCATCTTGGCTAAACAAATTGTATTTTCCAACACTCACACAATTTCACTTCCTCTTATATCTACAAATATTGCAGTGGCACAAATTAGTACCCAAGACACCACTATAAGGGAAACCTCCACTAACTAAGATCCTCAAAAATTTCAATTTCAACCACAGGAAGGATGGATCAAAAGAAAACCATGTGCATTTTCTAGTCTGACCGAATCTTTTCACACAAAATGAGGTCAAATGAGGGTAGAAATGAATAAATGGAGATTTAAGATTGATTTTACAAAGTGGTCACTTGACTATGAAGAGACCCCCCCAAAAGAAAATGGGTTGCTTCCTCAGTTGTTAACACAAACCAAGGACTCCGGGATGCAAAGATTAGCTAAGGAGACATAGTGAACACATGGTCTCTAACATATATAATTCTCAAAGCCAAAAACAAACCCACTTGCTTATAACTGACACCACCGCCCTTTCCCTTATTTGTTTAATCTTATTCTCTTTGTTTTTCTACTTTCAATGGATATCTCTCTCTCTCTCTCTCTCTCTCTCACACTACACTGCCATGAACTTTTTTTCTGGTCCACAAAATGAAAAAAAAAATCTCTATACCCCAAAACCCAGAATGCACATTCCTTTACAACTCTTGTATTAAGGAAACTCTAACCTTTTACTCCTATGCTTAAGGTAGAAAACCTGCAAGGAAAGAGACATCATTTCTCGGTATGAGTTGAAGAAAACAACTTAGTGGACATGGAGCATCATTTTTTGGAGGTTTCTAAAAGGGAAAAGAATAAAAAATAAATAAAAATTTACTCAAATAATCAAGTCCAAGAATATTGCTCTAAAAGTGGAGAGCTGAAACGGGTAAATTGATCACAAATCAAAATTCAGGAAATAGTTTATACTTTCATCAAAATAAAGCACTAACAACTGAACCACAAAGAACATCTCCCCTTGGTTGTTTTAAGAGTGAAACAATGAGGGAACTTTATAAAGACTCGAAAACACAAAAAGTGGGATGATCAACAAGATCATATCTTCACTTGTGAAATTAATTCCTTTGAGGTAAAGAAAAAGAAGAAAACCAAAAGAAAAAAGGACTAAAAATAAACCTCAAACTGAAAGAAAACAAAGTGGTTGATTCAACAATAGGCCACCTCAAAAAAACCATACAGAAGAAGAGGAGAAGATGTGGAGCATTAGAATCTAAGCCTACCTTGGAGGGGTCACTAGAAAAGAGCCTTATATGTCCCAAAGCAGCTCCCTTTACTATTATTGCCCTTCCAAGTACCAAGAATCCAACATCAATATATCATTAACAGTCAAAGAGTAAGCAGGATGTTAACTGTCCACTGCAGTGCATGAAGCAACCGCTATTATCCTTTTAGCCACAACACCAAATAAACACCAAAACGAAAAAACAAGAAAACCAAACCCCACATAGCATAAAAACTACCCGACCAAAAATCACATCAAAAAGAGGAGCTGGTCCTCATCTTTTGACACCCATCACTTCCCTCTATCCCTTCTATTTAACATTTTCCCACAAAAAGCCAAATCTCAGAATGTTCCCACTCATCTCCTTTGAATCAGCACCACCACTCCCCACCGCCACCACTACAAAAATCCTTACCCTCTTATCCCACATATATTCTGATTTCAACCCCCACCAGGCCACCACGCTTCACTCCAAAACAAAACCCCAAACACTCTATTTAAATATCTATTAAATAAAAACCCAAGCTTCACCCTCTTCCTTTTCGGGTTTTGCAAAAAAATATGTGAACTTCTTTATAATTAACCTTTGCAAAGCCAGAAACTTTGATTAAAGAAAAAACAAGGGGACCCCCACCTCCACCAAAGTGATGAATTTCAATGGTTTTTTTGTATTTTGGTACTTGGATTCACTGTCTTACATTTTTAGTGTAAGTTTAAACAAATGGTATACACGATTAATATAAAAATAACGATAATAATAAAATTAAAAAATCTTATTAATATTATAACGTGAAAAAGAAAATAAACTTACCACACTTAATTACCTATCTAAACTTATCTTACAATGAAAATTACATGCCAACTCTGACAATAATAACTTTAGTGCTCCCTTAATCAAATACAAAAACTGACCTTCACTTGGTTTTAGTGTCCATGAATACCATCGCCTGTTTAACCCTATTGCATAACACCCCTTCCATCCCCCCATCTCTTCCTTTGATAATAATGCCATCCATCTCATTTTTTTTTCTTTATAGTTAGTTCTTTTGTCCAAAGCCCACTAACTTTAAAATATAAATATATATTGATTTTAGTATATATATATTTTACTATAAAAATCATAAAATATTTAAGCATGAAAATGACGTAACTTTAAGACCATACAAGGAAAAATAAGATTATAGACATTCAACGTCATTTTTTAAAAGTAGTATAAAATAAAATATTTTGAAGTAAATTAAAATAAAATAGAAGTTAAATAATGATGGTAAAGACCTCTCTAGTCCCCTTTAATTTTAATATTAAATAAATTAGTACCTCTTAAAAAAATTAAAGTAATTTAATCGTTGTTAATTTTAAAAGTGAGCAATTAAAGACACTTAATTAAGGTGTTTATGCTTTTTTCAATTTTAAATGAATTTGATTTGTATCATAACAAAGCTAGCTCTCATATTTTACACATTTTATCATTTGGTCATGGTTTTAGTCTATAATATTTTTATAAATATGTAAATGTTAAGGCTAAATTTGTTATATATTTTTAAAATCAAGACTAAATTATTAAAATATGTAAATATTGAGAGATAAATGGACGAAAAGTATACATAATTGACGAAAGGAAATAACCATTTAATTAATTATTCTTCATTGTCATTTTCAAAATTAACTATATAATTTTTTTAGAGAGATTAATTTGGTTGATTTAGAAATTGACAACCATTGGAGAGTTTTTTTACCGAATATTATAGCAGCAGCTACATTTATTTTTTATTGTGATATTGTGGAATGGGCCTGGTCCCCTCTCAGGGTTTCACGTGGCTTTGTTCACCAAAAAAGACTACAAAATCGTAAAGAAATTGTTTCTTACCGAAACACATGGGGTTTATGAGGTGTAAATATACCCAAAAAATGTTGTCTGAGAATTACTTCTTTAACGTTTTTACTTAATAAGATTTCGTAATTTGAGATAATAATAAAAAAAAAGAAGCCAGATATTAACTTCAAAAATTAAATTTGATATATATTTTTTCTTAAACAATAATTATATATATAGCAGATGCACTGGTAAAAATAATCCTCTCGTATTGCCCATATTTAATCATTCCTATAGAGATTTAAGAAATCATACAAGAAGAAAGTACTAGAAACAATCTAGCTATGAATACATTTATGTAATCTGCTTGTTTACTTTTATAAATAAATAAAAATTATATATATCAATTGGATTAAAATTAATTTTTTTAATAACTCATTTTCCTTCGATAAACTCTCCCCGTGAATTGAATTTATTTTATAAGTGAAGAGGTAAATGATGTCCAAAAGATGTAAAAAAAAATGTTGGCATGACTCCACTCGTTCACAATCATAACAAGATTTAGGCTTAAATCATAATGATAATAATAAGCTCATTACTTAAATAAATATAGTAGCTCATCACTTAATATTATATATATTGAGTGTTGCTAAAGGCCTAGTGGACAAAATGTGATCACAGTTTTTTTCCCTTATCCAATCTTTTTATTTCCCTTACCTCACAAGTCACATGCATTGCTCCACTCAATGCTTTTCTGGCTAAAAATGTAACTTAAAACATGAAAATTGCTTGGATTTTTATCATAGTATTGGTATTTACTTTACCATATTCTTTCAATAATTCAATAAGAAAATTCATACATTTTTTTATAAATTTTAAAATTGCAAAAACCTTAATATTATCATTAAATCAAATACTCCTTTTAGACTTTTCAGTACGCACATTTGATTGCAAGTTTCTCGCTGGAAAAAAAAAACAGAATCTAATCAATCCATCAATGTGGGATTTGATTCTTGAAGAAATGTTGGGACTCTTTAAGTGAATATATCCGACACAAAATTTGGGTGACAAGAAAATAAATCTTTTGAAAGATTTTATTAATAAAGAAATGGTGGAAAAATATTAGTCACCTCAAATCACTTTTGTTTTTTGGTATTTGTTTTCTTTTAAATGTAAAACAGTCCAAATTTAAACCTACTGAAATAAATAGAATCCATGCATGATCAAATCTTTGAAGCCTCAAACATCTCATCACTTTTAAACATCAAACAGTCCAAAAAACAAAAAACAGAAGTCTCAGCTTTGAACAGTGGAGGAGTCAAGTAGGTAAGAGCCTCTAGTGAAATGACATATCAATAATGTTTGGCATTAAGAACAATGCAGAATATTAGAATTCATGAAAATTCATGCAAGCACAGCCAATTTTGGCGATGTGCCCACTTGAAGAGGAAAGGCAGAATTGTTGATGTCAATTTGTGTTTGGCCTAATACCATGTGCTCTATTTTATAACAAATTAGACACGTCTCTTTTTCGATATTTGAATTTCAGAATTGAGTGAAAATTTATTTGCTTCTAGCTTTCCAGCTCAGTGAAAAATTCTTGACTTAAAAGAGGGGACCAATTAAAAGCTTTAAATGTTTCTGACTCGAAACAAAACACCCTTTCGATTAAGACAGACCTTCCCTGTTACTAATGCGTGAAACAAAGACATTTCTGTGTTCTGAAACTATCAATCAATGGTTGTAACAAAAAGAAAGGTTGAAGCTAAACAAGGAATTAATGTGTCCAATTTACAACTAAACCCCAATGTCCAAAAGTACTAATCTATTGCAGAGAAGTGATAAAGTTGGAGTCTTTGTGTTACTCAAATTAAGGTAATCATGGCTAAGCACATGCCCATGGATTCTCATGCTCTGTTTCAAACGCATTGGGAAGTTTATGTTTTTGTAAGCTTTTTTCTTTTTAACAGAAGCCCATGAACTGTAATCATGATGATAGTTCAATATTTTGAGTTTGGTAACTTTAAAAGCAAGATCTTGCTGACATGTTTGGAAAGATAAGTTTGATGGGTTAAGCTAATTAGCTTTTCTAGATTCACTGTTTCAATGGTGGTTCAATGAACATTCCAAGATTGACTTTTTCTCACTTCATGCCCTTTTATTCCTTTTTGATAACTTAAATTCTTTCAAAGATTCCTATGTCATATGCCACTTGGCTCTTTTTCATGTAATTTTGTGCACTATAGGAGTGATCAAATATATAATTGATTTAAAGGTACGGTTTTGGAATATTTCTTTTATAATCTAAATTACCATCTTGATTTTGATTCATTCAACAAAGAATTTAATTGATTTAAGCAAATAATTAAATTTCCACAAAGATAAAAGACGAGTAAGGAGCGACCTTGACCCAAAAATAAAAGAAGAATCGTGGGATGAAATTTATGCGAAATGGAAGAAGAGTTCCCCAGCAATAATTGTGTATGCTATGATAGTTAGATGTAACCTAATCATGGTTTAGTGGCAATCTACCCTATGAGCTTCTATTGTGTGGTCCGGTCCTCTTTGATCCGGGGAGTTCGGCTTTTTTCCATTTTACAGCTATGGAATAGAGTTTGAACCTTCTTTCATCGCCAAACTACCGAACTAGAAATCATCAACTTTGGCTCCTTTTTCAACAGCTAAGTACACCCAACACATATTAATAATACTAATAATTCTCCTCCAACTCACACGAATCATCATCTCATGCACTAATGCATAAAATTATCAAATAATTAATCCTAAATAAATATGTATTATAAGTTGACGTGTGGATTGATAAGAAAGAGGAACTCAGACCATTGCGTGTGGACTAGTTGGAGTATAATAATCTTAAATGCATCAAATGGATACAAATCAAGCCCCAAAGTTTAGTTCCTTCATAAACGTCTAAATTTGTAATGTTTTTGATGTATGTATGTGCATATGCATGTATTTAAACGAAAACTTCACGTGGGAATCTATTGATGAAAGTTAGGGCAGAGTGTATATGAGATATTTTTTGGTGTTTATGATGGCGTTAGCTCAACTGAAGCTGCTGGCGGGGAAGAGCTGAAACGACTGAACAATTAACAGGCTTTTGTCTGAGGTGAAAGCAACAACAACTGGACATGAAACATGGCAGGGTGTGTTCACTATGTCTGATTTGAGCAGCATTTAGTCAGTTGCCTGCCAATTTGTAGTATTGGAGAGCATTTTGTATATGGTTAGGACTTAAAACTTAAATGTCCGAAACGACGTTTGTTGAACAGAAAAAGCTGGAGTTGGACTAAATAAAATTGAAACAGGTGAACCTAGTTATGGACTTACAATTTCCTATTTTGCCTTGGGTGAGCATAAGTAGATGGACCCAAACCCAGGCCCTTCTTTAAAGCCCTGCCCCCCGGTCTAGGGTTGTTCAAATTTTTTTTATCCGCCGGTGATAGAAAACTTGCTTCTCTCATCTAACAAAAACACACGTTGGAGCTTCACCTAATATTTTACTAGTTTCCTAGGAGCCAAACAGCATACATCATATGCACGGGCGGAGGTAGAAAATTTTTTTGGGAGTCAGAATTAAATTGTATATTTTTACAATAGTAAAAATATAATTTCACCATTTTAATAGTTTATATCTTTATAATTTTTAAATGATTAAATCAAATTTTTATATTTTGGGGGGCCAAAATGTAATTTTACCATTACTAATTCAAAATTTTATAAATTATAAAAGGCCTAAATGTTCCATTTTAGGGGAGCCAGGGCCCCTACCAGCCCCCCTTGGCTCCGCCACTGATCATATGCAGTGTTCAACTAGATTTGATCTGACCAAGTTTTTTAGGTGATTGCCTATGTGTCAAGAGAAATGTCTACTTTCATTATCACTATGCCAGCCACATAACTTGTCTTATTTGTTGGCATTTTGACCAAAATATTTTGATGATTTGCTTGCAACTTTTTTAAGGATCTCGTGCAATCAATTTCGTGTTTATCATTGGAGAAGAGATTGAATCAAGTAAGATTATTTTTCAAAGATTCTTATGTAAGTTGATTTTATAATATTTTGCATCCATAATTGATTTGATGAGATTTGGGCAAATCAAGATGGATTAAAGATTACTTTGTAAAGATAGATTCATACTCTAAATATGGAAAACCTATTTAACCTTAATTAAGGTTTTATTGTTAAGGCAAGTGTTTTTTAAGTGTCTATTGATGTGTGCCACTTCCACTAGCACATCAATAGATAACATAATTTGCCTTATTTGGAGTTGAATTTCAACAAATTAGTCAAGCAATAACTTAAATGTTCTTGTGGACGTATGATGTGTAACACCCGTTACCCGACCCGATCGTCGGGTCTAAGCTATAGAATGTCACATTTGTTGTCTAAGCAATTACAAACATTAACATTAAAATCACAATATGATACATGCAAACATAAACATTTCAAACCATAGGCATGATATACAACCTTTCCTGAATCTTATATGAGCTTACATATGCTTTAAAGTTAGCCTGAGATCGAATAATGACCAATTTGTAAAACTTACAAAACTTCGTGTCAATGTCGCGACATGAGAGAGTTCCTCGTCGCAATGTGGCATACTAAATTGACCTCATTGTGACGACAAGGTCCCTCGTCATGCCGTGGCCTGAAGTCCAGAGCTCATGGTGATGACCATCGCTTAATGTCGTGGGGTGGACTTTTTTTTTGGGTACATTTTGTACCTATTTCATATCTACCTTTTAAACTCTATGTTTGGTGCATAATTGCACAACTAAAACTGCACAAAATCAACACAATTACATGCCAAAACTTTGCATTTAACCGTTTCCAACCTTCCAATCCATTTTAACTTCTAATTCACATCAAAACATACCAATTCAATTTACTAAAATTCAACCTATTCAACTATGATTTTAGCCATTCCTTATCATCATTTTTCCTATACCATTTCATGCTCAAACATACCATTCTCATGTCATTCACAATGTCACAACATACTACCAAAACATACATGGACAATAGGCATTAACCTTATCAAAGATCAAGCATTATAAAGGATTCAACTAAAACTATCATTTTAAGTTAACATGTAACGATCTGATAGCCAGGGGTGTCGAAAAGTGCATTCTTGAGACTCCATTTTCATAAATTAGACTCTTTATGAAGCTAGTTGTGTAGTTAATTAGGTTTCGATTAAGTGAATTTACTTGAATTAAAAGTAATTAGGTATAAAGACTAAATTGCATAAAGGGTGAAAGTTGAATTATAGATTAAAGAATAATTAAAGGGACTAAAGAAGTAATTTTACCATTGTTTCTTTAGTAGGACGGAATAAAACAAATAAGAAATAGAAATAGAAAGCCAAAACAAATTTTTTTGAAAAAGAAAGAAAAAAAAGGAGACGCACGGCCTAAGTGCTTCAAAAATTCAAAGTTCAATTGGTTAGTCAATTTAGTCCCTTTTTCTTGTAATTTTTATGATTTTGGAATTTCGGTGTTAAGTATTACCCAACCCATGTTGAAATTTTAGCATTGATTGAGTTTTTAAATGTTGTTAATGTTGAATAATTTTAGTATTAGGGATTAAATTAATAGATTTTTTAAGCTAGAAGTGAAAAAGGATTAAATTGTAGAATAAATTGTAATTTTTGAGTAATATGGACTAAATTTTGAAATTTTCAAATTTTAGGGGTTTAATTAAAAATAGAGAGTTAAATTTAGTTTAAAGTGAAATTTGTGTAAAAATATAAGATTAATTGTGAAGAATAAAAATTAGTATCAGTTTAGGGACTAAATTAAAATTTTGGCAAATATTGAGTCAAAATTTAAAATATTCGATATGAAATTGAATTATGTTAGATTGATGAATTTTAATTGTTTTAATTCTGTAGCTAACGTCGTATCAGAATTCTTGACTAAAAAGGGAAAAGATAAAGTTGACGTCGAATAGCTCGGAAATTCCTGGTTTGTATTTCTATAATCCGAACTTAGTTGTTAATTGTTGTATTTTGATTTAATGTATATGGTAAGTGGTTGAGGTGAGTATTTGGCACTTTGACTATTGAATTGATTTCATGTGTATATGGGATTATATGAAAAATATATTTGGTACTTTGATATTGAATTGGATTGAATTGATATATATTATGAATATATATGTGTAAATGTGATAATGTGCTAATATGATAATTGGATATTGGTTGTATTTGGAAAGTGAATTGGAACCCTATTAACTGTATCGGGCTGAGTCGGATATAAATGGCACGCCATAGGATAGGAAGAGTTCAGGGATTTCTTCAACTTTGAGTCGATAAGGCACTGAGTGCCAATTTACTTCGATCTAACCGATGAGACACTGAGTGCCAAACTGGTGTGTTGGTTGGATCCGTGTATCCGTCCGAGTCCGAGTCGTGTTAATAGGGGTAAATAAATAATAAAGTTCTATAATTGATATTGAAATAGCATGTCTAAGTTGAATATAGTATAAAATGATATACTATTATGTATGAATTCAAAGAGTTTACATATGGTAATAGTGTTTTTTAAATATCAATATGTGCTTATAATTTTATTGTGCATATGATATTATCTTGTCTTTAATATTCGGATTATAGAAATACCACTGAGTTTTACTCAGCATACGGTTTTGTTTTCCGTGCGCAGGTTAGGTACTTAACTTTTGATTGCCGATTCAGCATCCAACAATGATCCCGAACTCAAATGTGGCGATGTTTATCTTTTGTGTCGGCATGTACCTAGGATGTCTAAATGATAATTATTTTGTGGATGGATAGTAAATAAGGTTATAAGTGTAATGTTGGTTTGATATATACATATAAACATGTGTTTGTGTTTGAAGCCATATTATGGCATGGTAAATTGAACTAAATCTAGATAGGTGCATGTGAATTTAAGTTGATGTTTAAGTACTCATGAACTAGGCAAAATTGATTAAATTTGGTATGTTTATAATTTGGATTTGAGTGATGCTTTGATGATATGAATTGAGGATATAAATGTGGTACCAATGAAGGTACATTGTTTAGGCACCTAGGATGATTGTTTTGACATGTTTTGATTGTATTTTATCGTGTTTTGAACTGGTTAAACGAATGATTTTTTAATTTTTTAATGTCCAAGCTTGCAGGGAATGGTAAATTATTATTTAAGGCACCTTTTAGGTCTACAAGGCCAGACACACGGGCGTGTGACTTGGCTGTGTAAGACACACAACTAGCACACGAGCATACGAGGCCATTTCAAAGGGTACACGGCCTAACACATGGGCGTATGCCTTGGCCGTGTGACCCAAGTCAGAGAGTTACACGGCACAAACACAGGCTGGGACACGGCCGTGTGTCCCTACTTCGAATGCCCATACGGCCAGACTCACGGGCGTGTGACTTGGCCATGTGAACCCTGCAGCTAAAAAATTTTCTAGCTTTTTCTAAAAATTTTCAAATGTTCCCGATTTAGTCTCAAATCGTTTCTAAAGTGTTTTCAAACCCTCAAAGACTTAATATGAGATTCTATGCATGTTAATGATGAATCATTTTTTTATTTTTAAAATGTTTGAAATGAATGATTAGATTACGATTACTCGATAATATCTCGAAACCCTATTCTGGCGACGGATACAAGTTATAGGTGTTACAGAACATATCAAATAGCTATGCACATGCCACATAACTAGACTTTTAAATGTTTGAAATACTATTGAATCATTATTGGGATAGTGTGAACTTCTCGACGATCTGCTTGACACATTCCACAAGTTGACAATCTGCAGGGAAAGGAAGAACAACGAGGTAAGCATATCGAATGCTTAGTAAGTTCATAGGCATTAAATAACAACTTACCTCGATTTACTATCTAATACGATAAGCTATTAACTTGACAAGTCTGCTTACATAAGGTAACCATATATCAACAAGGTAAGTTCAATATATAACAATATCATATAGTAATTTAAACATATAACATTCCAATTCACATGCAAATTTCATGTCAATCACTTCCCAATACAATAAAACATGCTTATATTCATGCTAGCACCTTAATTCAATTTATATACATACTATCTTACCATGTAACATACATTTTGTAGGTAATTTAGTTCATTCCAATTGTCACCTATAAATATTTACATTTAATCATTTATTATCATCACAATTAAGCTTATATGTTTCATTTCATTTTAAACATTTCAATAATTTCTAAGCCTAATAGCTTTTTCATACTTATTCGGCCCTTAGGGCTTATTTTCAATTCAATGCGTACGCCATTCCATTTCAATACCATTTAACCAATTTATGTAATTTTAACCCTATTAATCAGTCACGGACTCGATATGGACACACGAATCTGTCACCTTGGGTTGCCTGGAAACGATGACGTTATAACTGTACATAATACCACCTCGGATTGCCCAAAAACAATGGTTTCTTATCTCAATCAATCTATCATCCCGGGTTGCCTATGGATGATGACTCAAAACACAATATCTACCACCCCAGATTGCTCGACAACGATGATTTTACTCAATGATATAACCCTATGACATGCCAACTATATCTGACATAGTCCGAATATCTAATAGGGTAACTAATAATCCTATTTCATTATAAGTTTGATTCTCATTCTATCGATCTCAATATCATCAATTCGTAAATCAAGATATCATTTCATACATAGCATATAACATGATTCATCTCAATTCCAAGCCAATTTCACCATTTCACCAAGTTATAATATTTTCAATTTTATTCAATTTAATCATCTATCTCAATAATCAATCAAATTCACACCAATATGATCTGATCAATCATAATTAACTACCAATTCATTAAATATCTCAAGTTGCAATTCATCATATTCAATTTATCATTTCTTTACGATTTAGTTCATATCTCACCTTTTGTACCAAGTTGCAAACAATTCAAACTACTACCAAACATACACAAATTCATAATTCAAATATATAAAATGTAACACCCCCTAACCCTAAACCGTTTCCGAAATAGGGTTACGAGGTATTACCGGACATATCAAACAATTTACAAATAATTCTTAAATAAATGACAAACGTATTAAAATATAATCATAAATTCATATGTTTTTTTTACCAATTGACTTCATTCATTTCTTTTCTCTCTTTTTTAAAAAAAAATCAATATAACCCCTATATAATTATCTAACCTTCCCTGCAAATTCAACCGCAACCAATTTACAGTAAATACAGAAACCAACACATTTTCACATTCAAACATGTTTAAATCATGCCTAAACATTTACTTATCAAATTATCAACAATATTCATAATACTTTATAAAAGTTAACTAATAAACTTCATTCATCTCATTTCAACTTTAGTACCGAACATACCATTTTATAACTTAATGTTTCATTTATCATTCAATCATTAGAAACCAATTCTTTACAACCAGAACTTACACGACTCTTTAATAAGACCTAAGTACATGCCACATTTACCAAAAGGAAAAATACATCGCCGAAGTTATGCTAAAGTCAAGATTGATCTGGATGCTGAACGGGAACCTTCGACTTCTATCGATCTGTGCACGGAAACAACCATACGCTGAGTATTTCATACTCAGTGGTATTACTATAATTTAAATTATTTAAGTAAAATAACAAATAAACATGTCAAATTATATAACAATTAATTCATAAATAAACTAATTTATTCTTAACTTTCATTTCTCAATAATAACAACTCAATTTGGCTATTCATCAATTTAATATCATATAACATTTCATTTGAACATAAATCTCTTCACGAATCTTTGATTCATTCTTTTCATTCTCAATTCTCAATTTCAATTCACTTTTCATTTCATGAATAAAGTCGATCATTTTCATTCGATTTTTGCTATTCCATTTATTTTCCCCTATTAACAAGACTCAAACTTTGGCGGATACACGGATCCAACCAAACGCACCAGAATGGCACCCAGTGCCTCATCAGATAGTTTGAAGCAAAGCTGACACCCAGTCTCTCATCGGCCAAGCCGAAGTAAGTTGGTACCCAGTACCTTATCGAATCTATCCGAAGAAATATAGTGACACCCAGTGTCTCATCGACTCGAGGTCGAAGTATCCCTAAACTCTTCCAATCCTATGGTATGCCAACTATATCCGACTCAGCCCGACTAGTTAATAGGGTATTCAAATCATTTTTCTATTTCAAATTCACTTTCGATTCAATCACAATTCAATTCAAATTCACTTTCCACTTTTTAATCAATACACAGTTCAAATAATCTCACTTCGATTCAATTCATTTCGATTCAGTTTTCCAATCAATATGCAATTCATATATTCACACATATTCATAATTTCATTCACTTTTATTCAATGCAATATTTTAATACTTACCTCAATTTCACTTACCAAGTACTTTAATTGAAATTTAACAATTGAAAATAAATAAATTCAAATTATAGTAATACAAACTGTAAATCTCCCGTTGTAGTCCTCGATAGCTTTCTCCTTTTCTTTTGATGCTGATGCCTCGGGTTCTTTGTTAGCTACGAAAATAATAATAATTTTCGCTATTAATTACATCATTAAATTAAAATAAATAATTAAATTTCTAATCAATTCTTACCTTATTCCCAATTTAATCTTAACTAAGTTTACTTACTTTTCTAATTCAATTCACACTTCATTTTTATTAAAATTTCATCCAAACTCAAATGTAACTACTAAATTTTCAGCATATTTTACTAATTTCGAATTTTCCTCAATTTACTCCCTACAACATAAAACCTATAGCTTACTTTACAATTTAATCCCTTCATCTATTCTAACTTGAATTTCATTCATTTAAATCCCTAATTCATCTTTTTGTTCAATAAAATTTAATGTCTAAAAATCTAATATCTTCTAAAATTTCAGTACATACTTAATAGTATTTTGTTCTAGTTTCATAAAAACTCAAAAATTACAAGAAAATGGACTTAATTTGACTTGCCAATTTGAAATTGAACATTGAAAACCCTAAATTTCTTCTTTTCTTTTTCTTTCTTTCTTTCTCCCCTGTTTCTTCTCTGTTTTGTTTGCTATTCTGTTATGTTTCTTTCTTTTCTTTTTTTTCATTTTATGTTTTGTTTATTATTTAATAAATGTAATATTTTAATAATATAATATAATTATATTTTCTTATATAATAAGTAATTACATAATTTTAATATAAGTGTATTTATACAATCATTATCATGACACATGTGTAAATTATTACCATACATTTGACACCATCTTATTTATTTCACAATATAATAATATTTATAATAATTTAATAATAATTTAATAATATATTTTACACATAAAAATCTTAGATTTTATGCTTATGTCGCCTCAAATTTGGCAATTGGCATAATTGCCTATTTAGTCCCTATTATTTTCCTTTAATCTATAATTAAACTTTCACTTCTATTGTAATTTAATCCTTTTTGCTAATTACTCTTAATTAAGCTAAATTCACCTATCTAAAACCTAATTAAACACACAACTAGTCTCGTAAATATTTCTCATAATTATTTTTGAACTCAATTTACTAAGACGGAGGCCCGATATTATACTTTTCCGATGCCCGTAAATTTTTGGTCATTACATTTCTCCCCCTTTAATAAATTTCGTCATCGAAATTTACGTAAGAAGAGATGAGGATATTGTGCTCTCATCGTTTCTTCCGGTTCCCAAGTCGCTTCTTCCACACTATGACTTCTCCATAAAACTTTTACTAAATGAACCTGTTTATTTCTTAATTCTTTCACTTCTCATGCTAATATCTGAACCGACTCTTCTTCATAAGTCAAATCAGATCGGATTTCAATGTCTTCAGTGGAAATAACATGAGAAGGATTCGATCTATATCTCCGAAGCATCGAAACATGAAAAGCATCATGAATTTTCTGTAATTCTGGAGGTAAGGCTAATCGATAAGCAACAGACATAATTCTTTCTACAATCTCATACGGCCCAATAAAACGTGGACTCAATTTTCCCTTCCGACCAAATCTCAAAATTTTCTTCCACGGCGATACTTTGAGGAATACTTTATCACTAACGGAATATTCAATGTCTCGTCGTTTCAAATCTGCGTAATATTTCTATCTGTAGAATGCAACTTTCAGTCTATCTTTAATCTTTTTTACTATTTCCTCTGTCTCTTGAATCAATTCCGGCCCAATCACTTTTCTTTCTTTTAATTCTGTCCAACATACTGGTGATCGACACCTTCGACCATAAAGTGCTTTATACAGAGCCATCTGAATACTAGATTGGAAACTATTATTATAAACAAATTCTGCTAGTGGTAGATATCGTTCCTAACCTGACGTAAAGTCGATAATACAAGCTCTCAACATATCTTCCAAAATCTGAATTACCCGCTCAGATTGTCCGTCAGTTTGTGGATGAAATGCAGTACTAAAATTGAGCTGAGTTCCCAACGGCTCATGTAATTGCTTCCAAAATCTCGATGTAAACCGAGGGTCTCGATCTAAAATTATCGATACCAGAATATCATGTAATCTAACAATTTCCCGAATATAAACCTCAGTAAGCTTCTGTAGTGACCAGTCGGTTCTAATTGCTATAAAATGAGCTGACTTTGTGAGTCAATCGAAAATCACTCAGATGGCATTCTTTTTACTCACAGACAATAGCAATCCCGTAACAAAATCCATGGTAATGCAATCCCATTTCCACTCGGTGATAGTAATAGGCTGTAACAAACCTGTTGGTACCTGATGTTCTGCTTTTACTCGCTGACAAGTTAGACATTTACCGACATATTCAACTATATTTTTCTTTATTCCTAGCCACCAATACAGTTCTTGTAGATCACGATACATCTTCATTCCACTAGGGTACAAATCCGATTCCGAAACCTTAAATAATCATGCTCATAAATACTAAAATTTTCCACTGTACCATGTTATACCATTTCCCTTTTCTTCATTATCTTCTCATCTTTCATCTGAGCTGCTCTAATTTGATCAAACATCACTGGCTTAACTTTTAATTCAGCTAACAAACTTCCATCATCATTGATACTAAGCGGAGCAAACATTGCCCGTAATTCAACCGCTGCTTTTCTGCTCAATGCATCTACTACCACATTTACCTTTCCTGGATGATAATCTATAACATAATTATAATTTTTCAAAAGTTCTATCCATCGTCTCTGTCTCAGATTCAACTCCTTTTTGTGACAAAAGATATTTAAGACTTTTATGATCAGTGTAAATATAACATTTCTCACCATACAAGTAATGCCTCCAAATCTTCAATGCAAAAATTACAGCAGCTAACTCCAAATCGTGTGTCCGGTAGTTATGTTTATGTGGCTTCAACTTTCGAGATGCATAAGCTATTACTTTTCCATCCTACATCAATACACAACCCAAACCATTCAAAGAAGCATCACTGTACACTATGAAATCTTTCTCCGATTCTGATAAAGTTAGAACAAGTGCCTCTGTCAACATTTGTTTCAATGTCTCAAAACTTCTCTGACACTGATCATCCTAGATAAATGGAACATTCTTTTGCAGCAGTTTTGTCATCGGTAACGCTATTTTCGAAAATCCATTAACGAACCTTTGGTAGTACTCGGCTAAACCCAGAAAACTGCATAGCTCAGATACATTCTTCGGTGCTTGCCACTGAACAATTGCTTCAATTTTCTTCGGATCAACTCTGATTCCATCTGTCGATACCACATGTCCCAAAAATACAACTTCTTATAACCAGAACTCACATTTGTTGAGCTTTCCGTACAACTGTTTCTCCCATAATATCTGTAGTACAATCCTAAGATGCTGATCATGTTCTGACTCTGGCTTTTAATAAACCAATATATCATCAATAAAAACCACCACAAACTAGTCTAAATACGGCTGAAAAATATGATTCATCAGATTTATAAAAGCAGCTGGAGCATTAGTCAACCCAAAAGGCATCACCAAAAATTCATAATGACCATATCGAGTACGAAATGCAGTCTTCAGAACATCACTTTCTTTTACTTTCAACTGATAATACTCAGATCTCAAGTCAATCTTCGAAAATATCGAAGCTCATTTTAGCTGATCAAATAAATTATCTATACGGGGCAACGGATACTAGTTCTTGATCGTCACTTTGTTCAACTGCCGGTAATCAATATAAAGCCGCATTGATCCATCTTTCTTCTTAACGAATAACACTGGAGCTCCCCAAGGTGAAATGCTCGGTCTAATGAATCCATGATCTAGTAAGTCCTGTAACTATACCTTCAACTCTTTTAATTTAGTGAGTGACATTCGGTACGGAGGTATAGAGATTGGTGTTGTACCCGGGTACAATTCTATAGCAAATTTAACCTTTCTATTAGGTGGTACGCCCGGTAGTTCTTCAAGGAATACATCTGGAAACTCACATACAGTTCTGATCTTGCTGCACTGACTACCAACCGAATTAGAATTAATAACATAAGCTAGATATGCTGTACAACCCTGTCGAAGCAATTTATTAGCCTTGATTACTGAAATGATACGTGTTGATCGACTAGTACTGATGTCATTCACCTCAATTTTGTCCCCGTCTTCTGTCTGAATACTAAACTTCTTTTTATAGCAATCCAATACCACTCCATGTTCAGACAACCAATCCATACCCAAGATTACATCAAAGTCACTGAAAGGCATGATCAATAAGTCAACGAAAAACATTTTATCATGTATCATCAACGGGCATCTCCAACATACTCTATCTACAGATACAGTTTGTCCCAAAGGGCTAGACACTTCTATTAAAACTCTAGAGATTTCAGATTTTAACTTTCCCAACTCAACCAGTTTTAAAGTAATATATGAGTACGACGATCCTGGATCAATTAAAGCATAAACAGGCTCAGAATGTAATAAGAATATACATATCACAACATCGTAGGCATCACCTTCTTCCTGAGTCCAAACTAAATAGGCTCTGGCTGGTGCTCTTGCTTCTGACTGTTGTGTAACTATGTCACCGCTCCTACGAATACCTCCACCTCTGGATATAGAACTACCTCTACCTGACCCTCTGCCTCTAGTAGTAGATACTGATCTCTGTGATGTCACGGGTGTAACACTATCAGTTTTTGGACAATCTCTGATGAAATGATCTGTAGAACCACATCGGAAACAACCTCTAATTAATTTCCAGCATTCTCCTCTGTGTTTCTTTCCACAGTGCTAACAGTCTGGAATTTCTACACTCTGGAGTGGACATCTCACACTACTAGTAGATACTGCTGCATTTTTCCCTCTACTTCTACCACCTCTGTCTGATCTAAAACTGGATCTCCAACCACCTTGGGATTCCTTTAATCTTTTTGGCTGTGGATTTAAACTAGTAGTTCCCGCACGTTTCCCGATTGATCTGACACTTTCAGTCTTTTTGTCAATATAACACCCCAAACTCGGCGTAAATGTTATGGCCGAATATGGCGATGTCACATTGTAACACCCCTTACCCGTATTCAACGCCGGAATAGGGTACGAGGCATTACTAGAACATATACACTTATAAACGTATTAAACTGAGTTATAAAATTTCATACAGATTAAAACTTTCAAATTATTGTCTTCGAATCGCTAATTAGGGCTTACGAGGCCCAATATATACTCATTCGATCCAAGCCTTATAGCTACCACCATTGCAATATATTAAATATTCAATATCTCGTAAAGATTCGCTAATCTATCCCATATACTTTCACACAGATTAATTCACAATTCACAAGTCTTATCATTTCAAAGCTTATAAGACACATGTACATATCTATACTAACTCATATGAGTCTCATACTCATTCATATGCTCAATAAATCTGTTAAATCATTTCAACATCAAAGAATCCACATTATGTCAGAAACAATACTAATAACAATCATAAATCTTTTCATATTAATTTCATGTATCATTTACTAAACTTCATATATGATTTCATAAATAAGTAATTCACTAACACATCTTGCCATATACAATATCCAATTGGTGAAATCACTTAATTGAATTCAACTTCAACAATCACAATAAATCTATCACTTGAATATGAGTCCTTGTAACACTTACCAACTTTGTCAAATTAGTGAACGTCTTACGGAATTGAGTATTTATTTTCTCGATGCCATAGTCCAACTATGGTCTTACACGTAATCACATAACATATACTGATGCCATAGCCTAGCTATGGTCTTACACGGAATCACATATCACTTATTTCCATGGTCCATCCATGGTATTTTCCGTCAATTCGTCTTTATCACTGAACGAAAGTACTCTACCCTGCGTTATACTCAATTTGAGCTTTCATTTCAATTTATCTATCTTTCTCAACAATCATAATTCAACCATGAATATGTATATAGAATAATACATTATGTCATGCATAATACTAACAAATAATTGTTTGGTTTCAGCCGTGTGAATTTACAATTCAATTCATAATAACTAATTGAAATGAAACATTATGTCATTTCTAATTTAACGTTTATCAAATATAATCGGGAATATGACCAATTTATATACAAATCATTCATATATTTTATATTTCCTACTTCTCCACTCCATTCCACATCCTTAATGTACATAACACTCTTATAAATAACATTTTCTATAATTTTACTATTCACTCACATGTATATTCAAAGCTGTCTATCCAAGTCAGAGTCACTAAATTATTTTTATCCGAAGCTATAGTTGTCCAAATTAAGATATGTTAATTTTCCCTGAAACTAGATTCACATATATTCTTAATGTATATTCAACATCCTTAATGTACATAACACTCTTATAAATAACATTTTCTATAATTTTACTATTCACTCACATGTATATTCAAAGCTGTCTATCCGAGTCAGAGTCACTAAGTTATTTTTATCCGGAGCTACAGTTGTCCAAATTAAGATCCGTTAATTTTTCCTAAAACTAGATTTACATATATTCTTACCATAAAATTTTCATGATTTTTGGCTTATCCAATAAGTACAGTTTATTCTTTAAATTTTCCCCTATTTCATTGCTCAACAGTTCTGACCTCTCTTCACTAAATATTTATTATCTCATTGTACAGAATTTGGATAGTACTTACGTTTATTTCACTTGAAAATAGACTCATTTAGGGTTCTAAACATATAAAGTTTATCCCATAATTATTTTTTCACAATTTTTAACAATTTTCCAAAATTAGAACAGGGGATTCCAAATTCATTCTGACCCTATCTCACTAAACTTAAAATATCTCAAAATATATAACTCTTTTGCTTACTCTGTTTCTTTTATGTAAAAATAAATCATTAACCTTTCATTTCATATCTTATTCACTCTCCAATTCGATTTACACCATTTTTGGTGAATTTTCAAAGTCATGCAATTGTTTCTGTCCAAAACTATTTTGCTGCTAATTCTACTACTTCATAATTTCACTTTTTCACTTTCGATCACTATTCAATTCAATTCCACACATATATTCATCATTCAATTACACTTAGTCGTTACATAATCTCATATATTTTCAATTAGTCAATTTCCCTTTGAACACTCGGAATATACACGGATATGTAGAGAATTAGCACATAAGTGCAACACTGATATGTAGCCGAAGCTACCACTGATACGTAGCCCTAACTACCACTGAAATGCAGCCGAAGCTACCACTGATATGTAGCCGTAGCTACCACTGATCAATAACATTGGAAATGTCCACAGGTCTGCTCACACAAGTTGTTAGGTGTCTGCAACACATGCTAGATCACCCAACACCCGAGACTCACTATAACACTATAACACTGGTCTCTAGTGACATGTCACTTGTATCCACTTCTATTACTAAGTTCAACCGGGAATTTACACTTAACACTTTATTTTAAACACTTTATCACTTGAATAATTCATGAACAATTTTCCTTCCACATTCAATATTAATTCACATATCAAATATAATTCACAATTTATAAAAATATATTGCTATTATTTACATATAACTTACTTTTGTGCAACAATATAAAAATTTAGCAATTTAGTCTTTTATCTTTTCATTTCTCTGATCAAGGTCGATTCCACTTCTTTCTTGATCTATAATAACACATTTGACTTATTTAATACTTACATTTATCAAAACAGTCCTTAACTCAAACTTTGGCAAAATTATAATTTTTCCCCTAAACTTTTGCATATTTACACTTTTGCCCTAAAGCTCGTAAATTAAACTCCATCCCTTATTCTTATGTATTATGACATGCTGAACATTTTTACCTTCTATGGCAACATCAAATTCCCACTCTAACACTTACTTATGAACATTAGGTATTTTTACAGATTATGTTGTTTTACTCGTTTTCACTTAAAATCACTTAGCAAAAGTTGTTTAACATAATTTCAAGCTTCATATTCTACCATAAAACATCAAAATAAACACATTTCACCTATGAGTATTTTTCCAAATATAAACCTTAGGTTAAATTATTGCTAGAATAAGCTAAATCAAGTTACCGGGACTCTAAAATCGTAAAAAAACATTAAAAACAGGGCTTAGAATCACTTATTATGGAGCTTGGAAGCTTGAAAACCCTAACTATGGCTTCCCCTTGCTATTTTCGTTCATCATGGAGAAGATAAGCACATTTTACCATCCTTTTCCCTTTTTAATTCTTTTTATTACTAAATTACCAAATTGCCCCTAACTTAAAATTTTCCTATTTCACTTATCTCATGTCTATTTTTGTCCATAACTTAACCAATGGTCTAATTACCATATAAAGACCTCCAATTTAAAGTTTCATAACAATTGGACACCTCTAACATGTAGAACTCAACTTTTGCACTTTTTACAATTTAGTCCTTTTGACTAAATTGAGTGCCCAAATGTCAAAATTTTTGAGCGAATTTTTCAAAAAATTATTTCGTGAAATCGTAGACTATAAAAATATAATAAAAATAAATTTTGTCCTCGTCGAATTTGTGGTCTTGAAACCACTATTCCGGCTAGGCCCAAAATCGGGTTGTTACAGTCAAGGCCTAACACTTGCTCTACCATTTTGTCTCATTCAATCAAATCTACTAGCTCAGTAATCCGATCAGATACTAACTGTACCTTGATCTCGTCTTGCAAAACCCATAAAAATCTTTTGCAACTATCAGCTTCTGTTGGAATAAACTATTACCGACATATCACCCTGTTGTAACATTAAAAACTCTTGTTTCTTGTCTTCAATATACATCTCTCCGACATATTTCTGTTGAAATTTCTTCTGAAATAGATCCCATGTTATCTGATCCTCTGATAAATGTCGAATCACTAATTCCCACCATAAATAAGCTTCCCGTTGTAGCAACGATATAGCACAAATTAAACACTCCTAGAGGGTACAGTCCAATTGCTGCAAAATTCTTTTAGTCGACTCCATCCAATTTTCAGCTGCGGATGGATCGACTCTTTTTAGACCCATAAATTCAGTAGCACCATATTTCCTCAATTCTTTTATCGGGGTCCGTCTTTGAGTAGGTGTTGAAGTCGTAGCAGGAACAGTCCTCGCTACTCTTTGCAAAGCATCGGCAATAACTCTTAATATATCAGAATCATCTCTATTATTTCTTCTATCTGCTCTAGGAGATTGATTCCTTCCCGGGTTAATACTAGGTGTTGCAGATTCAGTTTCATCTAACCCGTAAGGTTCTCCTTCTCCGGAATACATTTCTTCATCAGTATTATTTATTCTTTCATCAGACAACTTTAATCTATAAAAAAGAAACAAACAAATAGGTCAGCATCCAAAATCCCTACTCAGTTTGACTCGATAGTGGCATGTACATCTAGACTCAATTCCAAGCTCGATTAAGGTCGAGAATCGACTAAACTTGATAGCTCTGATACCAACAACTGTAACACACTCTAACCCTAAATCGTCGTCGAAACAGGGTTATGAGGCATTACCGGACATATCAAACAATTTACAAATAATTCTTAAATAAATGACAAATGTATTAAAATATAACCATAAATTCATATGTTTATTTTTTACCAATTGACTTCATTCATTTCTTTTCTATTTTTTTTTTAAAAATTCAATATAACCCCTTTATAATTATCTAGCCTTCCCTGCAAATTCAACCGCAACCAATTTACAATCAATACAGAAACCAACACATTTTCACATTCAAACATGTTTAAATCATGCCTAAACATTTACTTATCAAGTTAATCAACAATATTCATAATACTTTATAAAAGTTAACTAATAAACTTCGTTCATCTCATTTCAACTTTAGTACCGAACATACCATTTTATAACCTAATGTTTCGTTTATCATTCAAACATTAGAAACCAATTCTTTACAACCAAAACTTACAAGACTCTTTAATAAGACCTAAGTACATGCCACATTTACCAAAAGGAAAAATACATCACCGAAGTTATGCTGAAGTCGGGATTGATCTGGATGCTAAACCAGAACCTTTGACTTCTATCGATCTGCGCACGGAAACAACCGTACGCTGAGTATTTCATACTCAATGGTATTACTATAATTTAAATTATTTAAGTAAAATAACAAATAAACATGTTATATAACAATTAATTCATTAATAAACTAATTTATTCTTAACTTTCATTTCTCAACAATAACAACTCAATTTGGCTATTCATCAATTTAATATCATATAACATTTCATTTGAACATAAATCTCTTCATGAATCTTTGATTCATTCTTTTCATTCTCAATTCTCAATTTCAATTCACTTTCCATTTCATGAATAAAGTCGATCATTTTCATTTGATTTTTGCTATTCCATTTATTTGCCCCTATTAACAAGACTCGGACTTTGGCGAATACACAGATCCAACCAAACACACCAAAATGGCACCCAGTGCCTCATCGGATAGTTCGAAGCAAAGCTGACACCCAGTGTCTCATCGGCCAAGCCGAAGTAAGTTGGTACCCAGTACCTCATCGAATCTATCCGAAGAAATATAGTGACACCCAGTGTCTCATCGACTCGAGGTCGAAGTATCCCTGAACTCTTCCAATCCTATGGCATGCCAACTATATCCGACTCAGCCCGACTAGTTAATAGGGTATTCAAATCATTTTCCTATTTCAAATTCACTTTCGATTCAATCACAATTCAATTCAAATTCACTTTCGACTTTTTAATCAATACACAGTTCAGATAATTTCACTTCGATTCAATTCATTTCGATTCACTTTTCCAATCAATATGCAATTAATATATTCACACATATTCATGATTTCATTCACTTTTATTCAATGCAATATTTTAATACTCACCTCAATTTCACTTGCCAAGTACTTTAATTGAAATTTAACAATTGAAAATAAATAAATTCAAATTATAGTAATACAAACCGTAAATCTCCTGTTTTAGTCCTTGATAGCTTTCTCCTTTCCTTTTGATGCCGATGCCTCGGGTTCTTTGTTAGCTACGAAAATAATAATAATTTTCACTATTAATTACAGCATTAAATTAAAATAAATAATTGAATTTCTAATCAATTCTCACCTTATTCCCAATTTAATCTTAACTAAGTTTACTTACTTTTCTAATTCAATTCACACTTCATTTTTATTCAAATTCCATCCAAACTCAGATTTAACTACTAAATTTTCAGCATATTTCACTAATTTCGAATTTTCCTCAATTTAGTCCCTGCAACATAAAACCTATAGCTTACTTTACAATTTAATCCCTTTATCTATTCTAACTTGAATTTCATTCATTTAAATCTCTAATTCATCTTTTTGTTCAATAAAATTTAATGTCTAAAAATCTAATATCTTCCAAAATTTCAGTACATACTTAATAGTATTTTGTTCTAGTTTCATAAAAACTCAAAAATTACAAGAAAAGAACTTAATTTAACTTACCAATTTGAAATTGAACCTTGAAAACCCTAAATTTCTTCTTTTATTTTTCTTTCTTTCTTTCTTTCTTCCCTGTTTCTTCTCTGTTTTGTTTGCTATTCTGTTATGTTTCTTTCTTCTTCTTTTTTTTCATTTTATGTTTTGTTTATTATTTAATAAATGTAATATTTTAATAATATAATATAATAATATTTTCTTATATAATAAGTAATTACATAATTTTAATACAAGTGTATTTATACAATCATTATCATGACAAATGTGTAAATTATTACCATACATTTGTCACCATTGATTTATTTCATAATATAATAATAATATTAATAGTAATTTAATAATATATTTTTACACATAAAACTATTAGATTTTATGCTTATGCCGCCTCAAATTTGGCAATTGGCATAATTGCATATTTAGTCCCTATTATTTTCCTTTAATCTATAATTAAACTTTCACTTCTATTGTAATTTAATCCTTTTTGCTAATTACTCTTAATTAAGCGAAATTCACCTATCTAAAACCTAATTAAACACACAACTAGTCTCGTAAATATTTCTAATAATTATTTTCGAACTCAATTTACTAAGACGGAGGCCCGATATTATACTTTTCCGATGCCCGTGAATTTTGGGTCATTACATAAAAATTTAAATACAATCATATTGTATGAACTTATCTGGCCAAAATAACAAATAAGTTGAATTGTAAGGACTGATTGATAATTTTACATTTTCCTTTATTATCCTCAGTTTGGTTTAATTCCCAATCTATATACTAGCTCAATTAAATTTATAAACTCCAAACATTTTATATCATCCTATTATATGCATATGTTAGTTCAATTTCATCATTCAAAATCTCTCTAAATTTTTACATTTATTCAATTTAGTCCCTAAAACCGAAATTGCATTAACTTTCAAATTTGAGCTTCAATTTTGAAACCAATCTCAGTTACATCCTTTTTAGACTCTCTACTATCCATAATTATAGAAAATTTACACCAATTTTGAAATTTATACATTTTAGTCCCTATGTTAAAAAAACTAACAATTATATTTTACAATCTAGTTGTTTTTCATATCTAAGATTAAAATATAATAATTTAACACCAACTTCTTCAAGAATTCATCAATGGTAACTTTTAGAAACTTTAACAGTTTTACAAATTGATATATGAGTTAGCGAAATCAAGCTCCCACGATCTCAAAAACGTAAAAATTACAAGAAAATGACTAAATTGAATAAACTTACCAAGGGCCGAAAGTTTGGAAGCTTCAACCCTAATTTTTTTTTCTTTCGTTCGTAGAGAAGAAGATGAATAGGAAGAAATGTTTGTTTTTCTTTTTCAATTTGTCTTATATACTTAATTAGTTTATTAATTAATTATAATTAACATAATTAATCTTTATTTAATTAAAATTGAACTTAATTAACCAATTTGGTGGGTTACAACTACTAACCATCACCGTTTGGCTATAATAAAATGGTCCAATTGCTCAATTGATCCTTCAATTAATTAGAAATTCATAGTGATTAATTTTTACAATTTTTACAATTAGTCTTTGTACATTAATTAACTATTCAATTGACAAAATTAAGGGACTAAACTTTAATTAACCTCGTAAATATTAAATAATAATATTTACGGGCTCGAACATCAAAAATGGAGTTTCAAAACTGTCATTGTCGACACCATTAGAAAATGGGCTGTTACATGATGACCCATATTTGAAGATCCATGGAGTAATAAATCTTTGAAGATTTGATCAGATTAGATCAAGAAACGAATCCCGTAAAATATAGAGATTGAATCATGACTGATTAGACGGCTTATCATGAAGATCTTTGATTTATTCTAGACTTTATTAGAATATTTGTAAAGCCTTTTATGATGCTATTTTGGTGGGATCTTGATTGTAATTTATCTTTATTTTAGCAAGCCATTAACTTTTATATATTAGAGGCTTATGTAAGTTGGAATTAAGCAGAGAGAACATTTATCAATTCCTAGAGGAATGTTGTTTTGTAAGGGGGGAGAATTTAGCAATGAGAGATCTAGTCTTCGAAGTACAAGATTGAGGATTCTTCACTAGGACATGTAAGAACTAGGATCACCGGTTGTATTGATTCAAAGATAGTAAATTTATCTTATTGAGCTATGCTCTGCACAAATAAAGAAATTGAACTGCATAATTAATTTATTATCCTCTATTTTTGTTTTACTGTTTTTTAAGGTGTGTGCTCACTTCCATAATTAATTTTACTCATATTTTATTTCTTCCAATCATCGATTGTTTAAGATCAACAAATTTTGTCATCGTAATAATGTATAAAAGTAAATATTATCGATGTGGTACATATTAAGTCATTAAATAATCCTCAACCAATATCTATTAACAGAATGAATGGAATAGGTTTCAAACATGGAAGGCAAGGGTCCATAGTCTACACAGTGGAACCATTTTATAGGGCAGTGACCATTATGTGCTAATTTATTTCAAGGGCTTACCTAATTGATAATGGAGTTGCGTAATTGTTAGCAATCAAAATCTCAATTAAATGAGCGAGACATGGAGTCGTGTAGGGGTATCAAATGGGATTTGACCAAACATTTATTGATGTGCAACCGACCAATTAATAAATACATGGAAGATAAGAGGATTAATGTAAGAGATCCAAAAGTTTAGGGGTTAGGGATAGCTAGGGTTTCACATTTGAAAAACCATATTTAATATACAACCACAATCTCACAAATGTTACTATATGATTGCCACAAGAGATTGGTCCATCCGGAAACAAGCAATGTGCATGTTTTTAAATTGTTAGGGTTAGGAGGAGGGATCCATAAATATACCAACACAATAGCAAGAAATAATTAATATATGATATTGAAAAAATTAAAATTAAAATTATACAAACATCATAAATTTATATAAATATAATATTTTAATTATATCGATATAATTAATTGACTTTCATTTATAAATTCCATAATATCAAACTAATAATTATAATTAAGTTAAAATGTATTAACTAGTTACATTTCATACAAACTATTATATATAAATTTTTTATAGAAATAAATTTCATAAATAAGTAATTAAATTTTTTTATGAAATATATATAAAATAGTAAATGCATGACATAAGGTGAAAATTTAAGGTCGCCCAAAGGTCAACAACTTAGGCCAGTCACAGAGGGTACATTTTTTTGAGGTTTCAATTCTAATATATATAAGATAAGAAAATTTTAAAGGATATTGATTTATATGCACATGTGTTTACTTCTTTTTGGCCTTAACATGTCTATCTACTTTGGTTTAATCCAAACTGGCAACAAATATTAAATTTTACTTAAAATTACCAAATTTATATGCACCAATTAAATTGCGCCACTTGTCTAAAGGCTAACTTACTTGATTCTATTTGTGTGTCAATATGCTACTATAGTTTTAAAAAAATAAAAAATGTTTTAAAGCTAAAATTATAATTTTTATTTAAAAAGGATTAAATTGAATTCTTAACTTTTAGGAGGGGCTAAAAAGAAATTATACTATTTTAAAGAGACTAACAGGAATTAAGGTGAAGAATAAGTTTTTGGACGGATTTTCTTAACAAGAAAAACAGATAGTATAATATAATTAAAATTTCCTTTTTTTTTTAACAAACTTTTCAAAATTTGATTATTATTTGGATTATTATTATTATTATTATATAATATCTAAACCTATCAGCTAAACTAGAATTCAGTCTCCAACTAACATTTTATTTGATGAGTAATTTTATTTTATTACTATCCACACTCCATAAAAAAATTGTAAAAAAAGGACTGAATATAGAATTTTTAAATATCCTCATGTACATAAAAAATTACTGCAGCAGTTAAAAACTCTAATGTCCCAAATAAAATATAATAATATAACCATCCATAAAAAAAACGATGAACATGCAAAAAAAATTTGAAGAGAAGGAATAAAATATAACAGCAAAGTCCACTAATAATCATTCGCCTAATCTGAATCTAATCCTTATTTTACTACGACTTTCAACAAACGTGGCAGCCGACGCGCTTTGCCGTCGGCGAAGGATTCTCCGCCCCTTCATCGTCGGTGGAATATTTATCTCTTTGGTTAACGTCGGGAATACTTAGTTCCTGCGGTTCAGCAGGCAAATTTAAGTCAAAGTCACGTTGACTTTGTCTCGATAACTTAACACCATCGCTGCCGTTGTTGTTATTGCCGCCAGCTTCGTAGTGGCATCGCTTATGCCCTCCTAAAGCTTGACCTGAAGAGAATGTCTTGTTACAAATTGAACACACGTGATTCTTGTTACCAACTCGATTAATCATGAGAGGTAAATTTGTAGGCGGCGTGACTGTGGTGGCAGCAACAGCGGAGACATCAGCAGTGGTCTTGGTGGCGGCGGTGGTGATGGTGAGATGGTCTCCAGCTCCAACAACAAGTTTCCTGTGACTGGCCTTGTGTCCTCCTAAAGCTTGATAAGATGGAAATCCCTTGTTACAAACCGTACACTTGTAAAGGTTGAGGGAGGTTCTGGAAGCAGCTGAGGCTGAGGGGATGGTTCTGGTAGTGGTTCCCTGAGCCAGCATGAGAAGGCAAAGAGCTAAGTATTCTTCTTCGGTTGGTGGGTTTTCGGATCTGGGTCGTTTGGTTCTTTTCCTCTTGGTCCAGGGCTCAACACAGTGGAGGTCGACTATATCATCACGGTCCAGCAGTGGAGGAGCTGAAGTTGGGGAATTCAATGTGTCAAGAGCCATGATTCTTCTGTTGTTATGTGAGTGCTTGAGTGAAGAAGGAAGGATTGATTTTTATATGGAGGAGTGGAGGAAGTAGGAAGGAAAGTGGTTGATAAGTGGAGAGAAAGAAGGGTGAAAAGAAATTGCAATACTCTGCTGTTACCAATATTGGCACGTCTGAATCTGATCATAAAAGTCGTCCTTTGGAGAGTGAAGTGTGGTGTGGGCTATTATAGTTGTCAACAAAAGGAAATAAACAGAGGCTTTGTATGAATGGTAATAGATTTGATGTTTTGTTTCTAATGTATGCTAAGTGGATACTTTATATAATTGACTGTTTCCATTCAAACCAGCAACCCCCTGTTCTTCAACTTTTCTTGCTTTTTTTTTCTTCTTATCGATGAGTAAAAACAACAGTGAATAAAAGAGAAACTTGAAATCCATCCAAAAACATAGTCAAAATTCGTTAGAAATTAAACTGGGTAAGATGGAAAAATTGTTAGTTGTGGGAGAAACATTGGAGATGGTTGGGAGTGTAATGTCGGTATCTGAGTGTTGATGTCCTGTAATAAATCCTCATCGATGGGAGTGCACCATGTTTGGCACAGCAGTAAGTGGGGACTTGACTTCCCTTTTCGGTGGTCTGATTTTTGTAGCGTGGCGTGTCCCTCGGTAATAGCGGTCGTGACTTTGCCGGTGGTTGGTGAGTCTTCTCGGAATTACTTGGGTCTTCTTGTCATGGCCCACGTCTCTATCCACTGCTGATTGATGATGCAACGACCCATTGTTGGCTTGTTGCTAAGACATCCAACCTCAACAGTACATTGTGAAAGGTAATTTGTTGGTATAAGATATTCCTATACTCTTGTGCAGTACATTTCCTTGGTATTCATGTAATGGTACAACGCGTTATGTTATTGTACTGAACCAAATGGCAACATCGAAACATAAAGGAGCTTGGTCGGGGCATCGAGCCAATTCAAGGTTGAACTGAGAAACAACTTGAAATTAAACTTACTGGTTGAACCATCCATGTTGTGGCAACATATAACTCCACAATCCAGATCCTTAACCTGAAAACCCTGTAAACCGCACTTCATATACTAAAGATTTACTCAACTTGCAAATAAAAGTTTCAATCATCCAAGTAAATTGAATAAAACAATTAAAAGTTTAATTATTAAAACCCAAGCCCATATTCATACTCAAAGCCCAAAAATAGAATTTAATACTCATATATAACTCAACCCAATTCAACTACAAAAACTCAAATAAATACACAATTAAAATTTTTAAATGATAATGTCTTTGTTAAAAACACAAACAATTGCAAGTATTCTCGACTCGTGTTACTATAAATAAAAATTAATATTAAATCCAAGTGGTAAATTAGTTAAGTAATTTTATCCTTTAGGTCATTAGTTAATCTCATAGTGAAAATTTGTTTAATATAATTTAGTTTTTAATCTTAGAGGTAGGAGTTGTCAGCCCCGGCCTCTAAAATGAAAATTTTAAATTAGTAAAGGTAAAATTATACTTTACTTCTTAAAACTTATAAAAATTTGATTTAACCTTTTAAAAACTATAAATATATAAACGATTAAAATAGTGAAATTACTTTTTTACTATCGTAAAAATTACAATTTAATTTCTACCCCTAAAAATATTTTCTGATCACTTCGCCTATGCTTAGAGGATAATTCGTATTATTTCTTTTTAATATAAAAAACATATATTAAATAATATTATTATCCTCTTTGAGTTCAATTAGTTTTCTTAAAAAAGTATAAAACAAAATAAGAATAAGAGCTTTCATGTTAAACTCTAAAAATAAAAACAAAAATTTGTGACTTAACTTGAACTAAGGGTCTATTTGATTGAAGGAATTGATTTTCCGGAAAATCATTTCCAACTTTTCCAGCGTTTGATTGGCGGAAAACATTTTCCATTTGGAAAATGAACTCCAAAACAAGGGAAAATGGGTTACATTTTAGGGAAAATGTCTTACCCTTTCAATTTCCGTAAGACATTTTCCGTGCTCTCCTCTCTATCGCCTCCTTCATTCCTTCCTTCATTTCCGGTAGAAAATTGCTTCTGTTTATCGATTTTCCAGTAACTTGTTTTTTTAATTATTCAATACTTGTTTTTTAACACAATTACAAATAATTTATTTGATATTAATTTTTTTCAATTTATAACGATTAATATTGTAGCTTAATAATTGAGTATTATTATAAATAAATCATTGAAATATATGTAAAAATAATTTAAAATATAAAAATTTATTAATATATATCAATATATGTAAAAACAATTTTTTCGAAAAATATTTCCAGAAAATCTGCCAAACAGCCGAAAATATTTTACACAGATTCAATCAAACACCAGAAAATATTTTCCAGTAAATCATTTTACAGAAAAGTAAAACATTTTCCCGAAATTATTTTACGGAAAATATTTTACTGGCAATCAAACAGACCCTAAGTAATGATTAAAACTCCTATTAGACATCCGTTTGACATAAATTCGAATATCCTTAATATTATATTAAAAAAACAAAATAAAAATTTGTTTTAATAGGCTGGTCACAATCCCCAAACTAGCCAATAAATTTATATAATTACAACCAAAAACAAAATGAAGTATAATATATATATATTTAAAAAGATCAAATAAATCAATCGAATCAAATAAAAAAAATTGGTTCAATCAATTTTGGTACTATAATCGATTCGGTTTATTTAATTTTATTGGTTTAATCGATTTATTCGATTTTTGGTAGATAAAAATTAAACTGATCAAATGCGCACCTTAATGTAGGACTAGAATTGTCCAAAGCCCCTCTCCAACACATAAATAGGAGGATAATGCACTTCAGCATACTCGAACTCATAAATCATTATATTAACAATAATATCCATTCCAATCGAGTTAAGATTAAATTCGTCATATTTGAAGATATTTAAATAATTATAAATAAGTGGGATGTAACGGAAGCGTAGTATCAAAACCTAGCTCGAGTGACTTAATTTTTCTTAAACTTTTACAAAGATAAAACATATATGCGTACTTAATTAAAGCAAAGGGGATGCATTCGTTCCACCCCTATGGTGAAAAACAATTCTAAGCCCTTGCCAATCTGTGATAGGATAATCCACTGGTACAGTAGTTAAAAAGACATTTAATTTTAAGCCCTTTTTGCATGCATGCGTTCCACTCCCTATGGTGAAAGGCCAAAGACATTCACCTTGAAATCAGATCCCACAAAATCATGCTTTATTCTAAAAACAAACTCATTCTCTTGTTCAACTGAGAACAAACCAACATTGAAGAAAACCTGAAAGAACATCAAGACATTTAATTAGGAACTTTTCTATAAAGGAAGCAAGATGCTTGAGACTAGCTTGAGAAATATATAAATTATTTTTATAGTTGAATATGTATTTACTTGGGTCAGAGTTGATAATCATAGCAATCCCTCGAAATTGCAAGTCCCTCCATTTCTTTTGGTATTCTACTAGTAGTAATTAAAAGCATAAGAAGCATGAGCAACAACAGTGTCTGGGTAAAACAGCCCCCATAAGATATAATCACTTCATAATTAGCACCGCCTTCACCATAAGCAGAGTCCATTGCTTCTTGGAGAGTCTCAAATGAAAACACACACATACACCCCATAGCTTTTGCACCACCCCTATCTCTGATGCTGGTGTCGTGTTGTCATCCAAAATATAAAGAGGCAAATAGAAAGCGTCAGGTGAGCTGGCGAGAAAAGAAGGTGAAGGAAGCTCAAAAGTGATGGGGAATGAAAAGTGTGGTGGTGGAGGATCACTAGGACAGGAAAATTGAGGCGGTGAAGCAGTAGGGTCCTGAGGGGGTTGTGGGATTTTGGCTACATTGGCAGGCACAGAGAAGCCAATATATGAATGGAAAGATGGAGTGATTTTTGGCAAAAGGGATGACCTAGTTGGGTAGGCATTGAAAACCTGGAATCCATGACTAAGAGCTTACTGTTTATGAGCTTTTCATTTTGGTGACTAAAGAATTAATAAAATTCTATTCTACTCTTAGTAATTGAGGGCAAATATTATTTTATAACTAAATAAAATAATGTTGTAATCAATAGATCATTGATACTTACTTAAAAATTATTTTAGCCTTAATTAGGTAAGTCCAATTGTCCCTATTCCAACTCAACACAACCTTTTATGGATTATAATTAGGACTGATATATTGAAGGAATGAAAACGATGAAAAGAGAAGTAGATTGTATGTATAACTTGTAACACCCTCACCCAACCGGTCACCGAATCCGGGTATGGAGTGCCACAAATGGACTGGTTTGGATTAAATATCAATTTTAAACTTAACCAATTTGAGACTTATCAAGTATCACTAAACACTTCTTACAACAAAACCTTAAATTAAATTAAAATTTACTATCCCTAATTTCAAACTCTAAGGAACTGATTAATTACAATATTTTCAATCTCTAGGCGAAACCTTTCAAGGTACCCCTTCCTATGTGCATGATTCCAAACTAATAATCACTCCTTAGTTTATCTCGATCTGGCTTGGTCCCTCCTCAAGGTCCTCAACCGTTCTTTGATTCATGCAGACAAAAGTCATATTTTTATAAATTTGAAAGAACTTAATGAGTTTCTTTGTTGTTATGTATATATATACAAAAACATAATTAAACCCCGCCTTGACGAGGCTTTAACTGAAAAGGAACAAACACACTACTCTTTGTTTGCCTTAGACTTTTAAGCTTCATCTAGAGTGGCAGACTCCAAGTCGTTCTCCATATTTCTTCCTCTGCAGATGATCATTTCTGGGTCAAGTTTGTGACCGGTTGACATGTTGTGGTGATTCCTATGCATTTTATCATACCTGCGGATTCACCTTCTTACGCAAAACTCCTATAATGAGATATCCTTGTTGTTGATTTTCTTATCCTATAAAAATTTTGCTGCAATCGTAGACGGTTCCCTAATAAGACTGTTAGTACACAACCACACCATTCTAGAGGACTAAATCCTATTTTCTCTTACTTACCTCTACCCTTCACTCGAGTTGAAATAATGCTGGATCACTTTCCTGTAATCCACCTTGTCTGTGTTCCTTTGCTTTCTAATGTGGATCATGATTGTCTGTTTGGGACCGATTGAGCCTACTATTTCCACCTGTCTATTATCTGAACCACTGTTCTATCTCTCTCTTATATGATTGTTCTTGTAACAGCTCGTTTTTCAGGGGTGTTGGAAACGGTGATTTCAAGGCCACAAATTCGACGAGTAAGTTTATAAATATTATTATTTAATATTTACGAGTCAAATATGGTTTTAAAAAGATTTTTGATATGGTAATTTATGTTATTAATTAAGTTCAAGTGGTAAGACCCTCAAGTCAAGTGGTTTTAGAAAATAAGGTATCGAGACCTCGTTTTCATAAATCGAGTCCTAAATATTTTTATAAATATATATGGGGTGTCATTAAGATTGTATTAAAGTTCTGTTAAGAAATTTTAATGTTTCGATAGTTAATTAATTAAAAAGAACTAAACTGAAAAAGTGTAAAATTTATTGAATCTTGAATTTCCATTGATTTGATAGTTAATTTTGTAATAAAAGGGGCTTAAATAATAATTATCCCATTTGTATATTAATGGACCATAATAGGTTTTTAAATTGTGTTTTTAAAAGGTTTAATTAAGGGTAATTAGGTAATTTAGTAAATAAATTAAAGTTTAATAAATCAAAAGCCAAATTCATGATCTTTTTTCATGTTCTTGCCGAAAACCTAAGGCATTTTCACCATTTTTGGAAGCTTCACATTCGGCTAGCATAGGAAACTTTCATGTAAGTCCATTTTAATTTCGTGTTTGTAATTTTTATGTTTTTTAGATCGTTGCAACTAGGTGGTCCAGCTAGCCCGTACCTTTGTTTTTGATTTTGTTAAAAATTTTGAATGTTTCCATTGATGAATATTTGTAATTTTAAATGTTAATGGATGAATTTGAAGTAATAGTTGTTATTTATAAGTATTTTATTAAGTGATTTTTGATGAATTTGCCGATTAGGGATTAAATTGTTGAAATTGGAAAAATACAAGGACGTGGTGTGAAATTGTTGCAAAAATAGGCTGAAATGGAAGCTAAAAATATTTGGCTGTTAGGAATTTTCAATGAAAATGGTTAAATTGCATGTTTTAGGCTCAAGGACTAAATTGAATAAAAGTAAAATATTTTGGGAAATTTTATAAAAATGCCAAAAATGACTAAATTGCATAATAAATTGTTTTACTATCTAAATTAACAAATTGAATGAAATTATTAATTTAGATCAAGACCGAGTGGAAAATCGAGGAGAATAAAAAATTTCCAAAAAACCCTTATACTTCGACATTTCTGCGATTTAGCTAAGTAAGTTCGTACTGTTAAAATTTAACATTTATATACATAGGTGATTAATATTACATGATATAATATATATGCTTCATTGTTGGAAATGAATAATTATCTGAGTTATTATATTGAATTTGATGTTCGGTTTGAATTGAACGGGGGATGGAGTACATTCGCGTTTTGGTGTGTTACGGGAGTTTGGAGTGGAGATGGTATTGGAGGAAGATATTTGTATATTACCCAAGTAAATCGAGTTTCAGCATTTGTTGCAAACTCTCATGTTATACTTTCTGTTTGGCGTGATTCGGGTGGATTAGCTCTTATGAGCTTCTGTTGGTGTGTTTCAGGTGGACCAACTCTTATGAGCTTCTGTCTGGTGTGTTCGGTTGATCTGATGATGTACTCTTATCAGCAAGTCATTTTTCCAATGGAAAATCTCGATAAGGTAATCTATTTAATAAATTTGAAAGATTTGTTATTTATTGAATATTGATCTGAACATGTATGAATTCATCTGTCTGTAAATCTCGGTAAGGTAACTTGTTTATTGTTTTTGATGGAATTTCCATATATTTAAGCTTGAATTGAATGTTTCAATTCTCCGGTTGAGATTGTGGATGACAGGAACACATATGGTTAATTTTTGTGTTTATACTTTGTACTATGCAAATGACAAGATGTAATTTCTTATGAAATGATTTATCATGTACTTGATCCCAAAAGAGTTGTGTATAAATGTACTAACTTGTGTATTGATGATGACGATTAGGCTTGTATCAAGCTTGTGGTTATGGTTGATGTTTATGTTTTGTGTTATGCAAATGAAACGGGTGAGAAAAGGTAATGAAATGGTAAGTTCACAATTGAAATGTAATATGATAAGATAAAAGGATTGATGAATTAAAGGACTTACCTATATGTGAGAAATTTACTTATGTTAAAGGTGAATTTACCTATGTCATGAATAATCATACTAATTCATGAATTGATAATGTAATTAAGCTTATGCTAAGTAAATGGAATGGAAAGTAAGTAAGTGGAATGGTTTATCATTTTAAGAAAAGATTGATGATTATGTAGTACAACTTATAAGATCTTATTATATTATGAACAAAAAATATATGTGAGTTGATAGTTTTATAGTTTGATAAATCTTGTGGCATTGGTAAAGCTTTACATTTGTCGTATAAATTCCATATATATGATGAAATGTTATGTTTAATATTCATATGACCTTACTAAGTATTCATTGCTTACGTAGTTATTTTCCTTTACTTTACAGATTATCGGAAGCTCGGTCAGGTTGGAAGCTTGTTAGAGATCTATCACACTATCCAGTGATTATATCAGTAGTTTTTGATGTCTTGATCAAGGTTATAATGGCATGTATAGGTGGACTTGTTTTTGATGAACTAGTTGTTATGTTTGGCTTGTAAATATAGTAATATGGTTGGTGTGCTTTTGGCATTTGATGCCTTGGTGGTTGGTGTTTTTATTGCCAAATTGATGCATGGTTTAAATGACCAAAGTGGTATGTGTGGGCATGGTTGAAATGTGGTCAATTAGGTTATGTGTTGATATGGTATTTAGTTAAGGTTGTTTGGATGAAACATTGATCATTTTGATGCAAAAGTAAGTATGAATGCTTGGTTGTGATTGAGATGCCTAAATGGCATATTGGTTGAATGGATTTATGGTATACTAAAACGGTCTTATTATGCATATTTTGGCTTGTTTTCGTGCCTTGATCATAAGTTCATTTGGCTTGTAAGTACTTGTTGAAATTGGGTGAAAGAAAAGGATGGATTTTGTGTAAGAGTATGCCCAAAGATCAATCATGAGATGGTTGTAATAACATGCTTGATTTATCATGTTTACTAATATAAGGCAATATAAGGCGTTACCATTATTATTTTAGTTTCTTTTCTGTGAGTATAAATAAACTGTTTTATAATAATGTCCTGAGAATAATATGATTATTCTTAAAAGGTCCTTAGTCAAGTATTATTGTTGACTAGGATAACAATAATGCATTAAGACTAACATGTAGTTGATTGATGATAAAAAGTTGTCATTGATATGGAGTGTCAAAATCAATGCATGAATATGTGTGTTAGAGAACAAACATATTGGACTGACCCACTATGAGTATGTTTCTTGGATTATTATGTAATTGTCACAACATTACTCATAGTGATTAATATGTATATGATCCTCAGACTTGAGATCATTATTATCCCAACATCGTGGGTTGTATATTTTGATACAGTCAAACGTACACCGTAACTGGTTATTCTATAAAGGCTGATGTTGGATATATCAAAATCTATGTAGAGGGATATGGTTGATCAATATAGGATAAGTTAATCCTACATAATGGGAGTAATATCTTAGGCCACTTGATTGAGACTAGAAATGCATGGCCATGCTCAAATAAGTTTATATGAGATGTCACACTTATTTGTATATCATAGTTTACTCAAGATATCAAGGAACATGGGATGGACTATGCAAGTGTGACTATTCTATGACTTGTGCCAAATCCAGAGATAAAGGATTTAAGGATTAATGCATGAAAGGTTAATCGCAAAAAGGTTATGTCGAATCATGATTTCTTGTAACTTAGGAAGCAATGATGCATTGCTAGATGCCATTCATTGTTTGTAACATTAGAATCATTCTAGAATTACTGCTAACGTTACAAAAACCTACAAGGTCACACCCTATGGTTGAAATAAACGGAATAAAACATAGTTGGTATTGTGTTTGGTTGTCACATAAAGAATTAATTTAATTCAGTAATCAAATATCGAACATATTATATGTACAAGGTTGTTGTACACATAATGAGAACATAGTTCTATTAATATATGAATTTGGTTCGTACATAATTTAAATAAATATAGTTTACCGAAATCCTTGTTATGATTAATGTACTTATAATTTTCGGTTTAAAAAATTATTATATTTATTTATTTTTAATTATGATTATTATGTTCGGATAAAAATTTTATGAATTATGATTCATTATATATATACCAATTATAAGAGGGTTAGTGTGGGAGAGTTTTAAAAAAACCCTAAGAAATAAAATCCTGAAATTTTGATTGTGAAGTCTAGCAGCCGTCAAGCAAAGAATTCTCCAAAATAGTTTTGCGGATTTCTTCCGTTCATTGTCAAACCGGGTGGATTACGTAGAGGTCGGAATCACGAAAGGTTGCGGCTTGGTTCGATAGTAGATTAGAATTCTCATTGCCAAGGCATCGCTGTCTACTCAGATTGAAATTATGGCAATTTCGAAACCATTATTTCACCCCGATTCGTTCCTCGCACATGGATCCATGGGTTGGATCGCCAGAATTATTTTTTTATTAATTTTCTCTATACCATGGGGGTATCGGCATTCCCAACATTTTGGCCTATTTCTTGCCTACACGGCTTAAGATATGGGCATGTGTCTCAGTCGTGTGTGACACACGACCAGGTGACACGACTGTTTGTCCTCTGTAGGTCTTAAAAGTTGCTATTTCGATTGTTACATGGCCTGGCACACGGGCGTGTGGCTTGGCAGTGTGACCCAAGTCAAAGAGTTGCACAGGCACGGATACGGGCTGGGACACAGCCTGAGACACAGACATGTGTCTCAGTCGTGTGAGTCACACGGCCTGACCACACGGCCATGTGACCACTGCAGTCCAAAATTTTCAACTTTTTCCTAAACTTTTTAAATATTTTTGATTTAGTCCCGAACTGTTTCTCTAGTATTTTTGGTGCCTTGATGGCTCGATTAAGGGATGTTATGAATGTATTTGAATGTAATTATATTATGGTTGCATAATGTATGAATTGAATAGTTTACTGTTTTATTTGGTAATGCTCTGTAACCCTATTTCGACGATGGATACAGCTTACGGGTGTTACAGTTCTTTATGGAACTAACTCTATGATGGATATACTCACCAGATGCTTTCCTCAAAAAGGAATAATCTTGACAGCATTATATGTCACTCTGTTTAACCTTCTAAGTACCTCTTTCTGTCATTAGATTCCAACTAAACCCTTTTTACCAGTTTGTCAATTTGGAGTACGGATGATTAATCTTTTTCATATAGCTACGACTTTAACAAGCCTCATGTTGGGAGCATGGATTTAAATAGCAGTCGGGTAGTGGAATAACGGTCGCTATATAGCGGTAGCGGTGACGTTTGAAACTGCCACTACTGAAAATGACGGTGTGAAGCGGAATCACATCGATAGCGGTGGATCGCGACCGCAATTTAACTGGTAACAACCAATTGTGGCAATAACGGACCGCTATTCCCGTTATTGTTCAGTTACAGTAAATTAAAAAAAATTCAACTCCTTTTAAAAAAATCAATAGAAATATAATAAGACAAAAAAATGAATATATTCTTTACTTACAAAATCAGATAATTTCAATCAAAAAAAAAAGAAAGAAAAAGCAACCCAAAACCAACAAAAAAAACAGTCCAAAAGTAATAGAAAAATATGAAATTCTCATATTTCACTGTCCAAACTCCAAACCAAATAAAATCACAAAACAATCACAAAAATCTCTAAACAAAATCTCACTTGCACTTTTATTAATTCATAATTTTCAAGTAAGTACCTAGATTTTTTTTGTCTTGATTCTTGCTTCTTTTTGTTGTAACATGCAAATATTGTTGTAACATAGAGTGTGCCCGAGAAGCAGTTGATAGAGATAAGACCGAAGGAAGGGTATTAGTGTCTTGAATCTCCAGAGATGTTCTTTGGGTTAGTGATGAGAAATCGTTTTGGAAAAGGAGAAAGGTTTTGGAAGGATCTAGATTAGTGCTTTGAATGGGTTTTGAAAATATCTTTGGGGTTCCTAACGATTTTTTTGTTTTTTAATTGAGATTATGCATTTATTGATGACTGCTGATGGCCGAGGCTTTTGAGTTTTTTCTACCATTTGTTTTTCATATTATAGGGGTTTTTTTTGCCTTACAGCCTATTTTGGGCTTATGGATTCCTATTTGGTTTTTGTTGGGTTTGGGGTATGTTTTAATTTGTGTTTCTTGGTCTCTAGAATTCTCACTGCTGCCCATTCTCTATATCCAACAACCAACTTCTAAAAGCCGATCAAACCATCCTAAAACTAAAATACATACTTCAATAACAATACGATGATATGCACATGTTCCTCACTATATAGTATATTCATTCAAAATAATGCAATTTATCTAACCCTAAACTATTTTTAGCAAAAAATTATAATGAATATTAACATTGAAGCTTTGCATTTAAAAAACCTATAAAATGCACATAGCGATTTCTTTAACCCTAATAAAAAAATATTACGATTTATACAGTAGCTTAGTCTGCTATGGGGCAGTTAGTTAGAGTTATTTGGTGAGCTAGGTTGTTAGCTGATGGGTTTGCTTAGACTAGATTGTATTGCTTTGTAATTGTTTTTAAGGTTTCTTTTGTCTAATAAAAAGTTTCAACTATATTTTTTTAAAAAAGGAAGGGGGTTGGGGCTTGGGGGATTTGGGGAACTTTTTATTTTTATTTTTTGGATTTTGGGTGACTGGGTAATAATGAGTTATGGTGTGCTGTTGTTTTAAAAAATAATAATAAATTATGGATTATTCAATAAATTTAATTTTTCAATGTTAGTGATGTCTACTTTTTTTGTATTATATTGCTGATAATATAAGTAATAAATTGCTTATATTTCTAAATATAATTTTATGTTTCTTATATATAAATAAAAATAAAGCATGCCACCACATGAAGAGTTCCCGACTAAAGGATTGGAGGGTGCACCAAGTAATGGTATAGGTTGGTACTTTGAAACTCCAATGCCAAATACGAAAGGAAATGTCATATGTAAACTTTGAGGTAAAATTGTGAAAGGAGGAATAACATGATTTAAAGAGCACATTGCTCATAAAAGTGGCAATGTTACACCATGCCCTAATGTTATTGGTATGTGATACATTATTATTTTTAAATGTTATGATAAATTTATCAATAAAGATTATACATAATTGATAATAATATAAAGTGTGAATTATTTTTATTTTATTAACAGGTGTAATTAGAGAAAATATAATGAATATACTGAAAGAAAGCAACATAAAAAAAATATGACAAAAAGAGAAAAACAGATGAATTTTTATCCCAATTAAGAGGAGAGGAGGATGAACACGAGGAATTCATTGATAATGTTTCTGCTAAAAGGCAAGCAACTAGAGAAAGTATTCAATCACAACACGAGTGGCTTAAAACGGAAGAATTCAGACGAAGTACTAGTGATTGGAGTAACATTTATGAAGAAGGGCGATCTTCTCATGGATTAGCTGAAGAATATCATGGAGAAAGAAACAAGTAAATCCATCCCAAGTGAGTCTGAGTTTACCTTAAGGGGAGCTATACCTAAATTGGTTAGAAGCAAAAGCTCAAAGCAACCAAAGATCAGTGACTCTTTTTTAAAGACTTTACACGGGAAGATAGGTGAAGCGATATCTAAATTTTTAATATATGAATGACTTCCTTTTCAATTAGCAAGCTCTCCATGGTTGTATAACTTAATTCAAGTGTCAATAGAAGTTGGACAAGGTGTAAAGCTCCCAACAACTTTTGAGGTTTTAGATGTGTATTTGGAGTTAGAGTATCAATGAATTTATGATTAGGTAAATGGACTAAAGACTCATTGGAAAGAATTGGGTGCAACTCTAATGTGTGATGGTTGGACCAACAATTTGAATCAAATACACATCATTAATTTCCTTGCTTATTGTAGTAAATGAACCATTTTTTGGAAATATGTGGATGTCTTGAGTGTTCATAGTAGAGATGCTGAATTCTACTACAATTTGTTAGATTGAGTTGTAGAAGAAATTGGAGAAAGTTACATTGTCCAAATAGTGACTGATAATGAGGTAGCAATGAAAGCTGCTGGAAAAAAAATTAATGTTGAAAAGAAAGCATCTATATTGGACCTCATGTGCAGCTTACTGTTTAGATTTATGCCTTGAAGATATTGGGAAAAAGCCGAGTATAGCAACAATGTTAGATGAGGTAAAGAAAGTGACTTGCTTTATATGCAATCACATTTGGACTGTTGGTTAGATGAAGAAATATACACAAGGGAAGCAAAAACTTTGACCCGCTCTTACTCGATTTGCAACTCATTTCATTCAACTTGAAGAGATAATAAGGCAAAAACAAGGTCTGAGAGAAATGTTTAATTCAAAGGTCAGTATTTTATAATTAGTTAATATAATTACTTAAATATAGAAACCTTTAATGCTTTTATTAGTTCCAAATAATTTAAATTATATAATTTTAAAATTTTTTTATGAATATATAGGAATTTAAAGAATCAAAATGGGGTCAACAAAAGTCAAGGCCTGCTTATGAAGCCAAAAATATTGTTTTGAGAAATTTTTTTTGGAAAAAAGCCAATGACCTCATAAAAGATTACGAGCCTTTAGTAAAAGTATTGAGACTTGTGGATGGTGATGAAAAACCAACAACGAACTTTATTTATGAGGTTGTTAATAGAGCTAAACGAGCAATTCAACAAGATTGTCGATATTTCACCGAGTACAAAAAGATTGTTGAAAATAGATGGAATTTAATGCATTCTAACTTGCATTTAGCTGGTAAGATAAAATGTTTCATATAATTAAGAACTATTTTTATATTTTATTATTTTATGCTTTAGATTATTATTTGATAATATTCTTATAAATTATGCTTAGGTTATTTTCACAATCCTCAATTTCAATTTGGAGTGGAGCATTCTGAGAATGTACTAATAGAAATATTAGAAGGTACCAGAACAGTAATTGAAAGATTAGAACCTTCTCTTGATACTCAAGTCAGAATGGTTAATCAGGTTAGGTTCAAATGCTATTATTTGTAACTTATTTACATAATTTGAAATGGAATTATTATTTTTCATTTTTACTCTATCTTTTATTTACGCAGTTATTACTATTTAGAGATAAATATGAGACATTCGATACTCCACAAGCACAAAGAGCTTGGAAGCAAATGAATCCGGGTAAATAGTTAATTAAATTATTTAATTTAATTTATATGATTTAATTATATTGTATATTTTGAAGTTATTTTAAAATTTAAATAATATTATGCAACTGAGTGGTGGATAATATACAATACATGTGTTCCTGAGTTACAAAAATTAGAAATTAAAGTGCTTAGTCAAACAACTTCTGCGTCAAATTGCGAACGAAATTGGAGTAAATTTAGTTATATTCACACCAAGGCAGGAAATAGGTTGAAGTATAAAAAACTTGAGAAACCAGTGTTTACCTACTATAATATGAGGCTTCCGATAAGGCATCAAAAAAGAATGAGCATTAATGATATAAACGCTAGTTTTAATCCTATCAGCCTTGATCAAATCTTTGAATATGTTGATGCACTATCAGAATGACTTCAAGAGAAAGAGAATCCATTGTTAGATGGTGAAAATGTCGGTGTGTTGACTGTGAATACCTCTGATGATGAAATGAATGTTGATCAATCTCAGCAACAAAATTTTTCTCATTCAAGTTCTAGTGCAACACCAAGTCAGAGTGGTGATGGACCCGATGGTGATGGTTTAAGTCCAATTGATGACGATGATGGACATAGTGGTGATAGAGGTGAAAATAGGTCTTCTAGCTGGTATGGAGGTGAATATGGGATTGGTGCCAGTAGTGGACATTTTCGTGATAGATCTGAATTTGATGGAAATATGTTTCCTAAACATAAGAGAGATAGAAGTGAACCTAGAGCTCCATCAAAAGGAAAAGGAAAGAACCATACTTTTGTAGGCTTTTCATTTGGTAGGAGATCGAGTTCTAGTAACCTTGGGTATAGTGATTCATCTACTAGCACTCAAGGTTTTTATCCACCAAAACAACCTTCATATTTTCAACCTTCACATGGTTATCCACAACCATATGGTTATTATCCACCATTTCTTAATTATGGTGTGCCACATCAACCTCAAATGCATCCTCCATCACCAATGTATCACTCACCTCCACCTCTCATGTATCCTCCTCCTCAAATATATCCTCCATATCAATTTTATGAAAACCAAGGTGAAAATGTTACTTTTTTTTATATATTTTTGGACAAAGGCCAAGAGAATCAAGTTAAAAACACTCTCAAAGTGAAGGTGAAGGATCTGAGCCTCCTCGTCATTCCACTAATTGGTGAAAACTAAATCATACCACTATCACTATTTGTAAGGTATGTTTTTTTTAAAATTTTAATAGATTGCTTTTCTAAATGGAAATGAAAATGACAAAAATTAGTTTTTAAATACATAGAAATTAAATATAAAAAAATATGGCACTTGTCATTCTTATATGTTTTTGTAGTTTTTATATATATACTAGAAATTCTATCACACGCATAATAAAATTAAAATGTATAAAAATATTAAAATAAAGTTTTAGTTGAGTGATAAATTAAAAGTTTTATTAATGTAATTGTCGTGAGTTTGAATTCCACTATATGCATATTTTTATTGATTTTATAAAAACAAAAAACAAAAATACCCTCAAATAATATTACTTATTTTATTTACAGAAGGATATTCCCGTAATTTTCCAACCTTTCTTCAAACGGAACGAATGAAGATAGAATCAAACTGACTCTCTAAAAGCCTTTTTGGATATTCCATAATGTCCCGGCTATTCACGAAACATGAGATTCATGTTAAATCGAAGAATTTATTAGGAATCCTACAAGATTCATTTGTTCTTTTTTCTCCAATAGATAGTCAGGCTCGAATCCTCCTAAGAGGTCCACTAGAGATCAAAAATTGTTGAAAAAAGAACAAGATGTTTCTTTTGTAACTTCCAGGCGATCGTAAAATTTTTACTCATGACACCAACTTAGTTAAGAGTTTAAATAATAGTATAGGTGATTAGCCTTTTATTCAAAGAAAAGGAAACTAAGCTTAGGCTTTGTTTACCATTGAATTTTAAAAATACTTTTCAAGCCAAACCGGTTTTTTAAGTCAAAAGTTTGGGTAAACAACTAGTTTTTCAAACCAAACCAGCTTTTCAAAATGGTTTTTCAAACCAATAAAAAAAGGGGCTTTTTTTATCTAAATAATACAAAAAATAAAATTAATAACTGAAATTGCATGCCCATGAGATTATTTACCAAAAAGGTATGATTTTATTGGTGCCGCCTGTCAAATTGGCGGCACCAGACTGAAATATAATGATCTAAAGTATTTAGGAACCTGATATGCAAACTTTCCATTTTGAGTGACTGCTGGAAAAAAATGTGAAAGGATGTCGCCTGACAATGTGGTGGCACCAAACCTTAAATGTGGCTAATTGCCTTGTTAACCCTCCTTATTTATTATTTTCTTTTTATTCCCCTTCAACTCATTACATTGTGTTTAAACAAGCCCTTAACCTATCTTTGTAGTTAAATAAGCCTGTAACTTATATTTTTACTCATAAAATATTTTTATTTTAATATTAAAGTAAATATATTTTACCCACATTAAAGGGGTTTTTAGTATATTAGCCCTGGTAGACTATATGTTGTTGAACCTAACATCTACATTGCAGAAATTGTTTGATTATTTTCAATGCTTAAGGACCAATGAAAACATAAATGGAAGGCTAATATACTAAAAAGCGCTTAAACTATTGTACTTTGTTTAAACAAGCTTTTAAACTATTTTTGTAGTTAAATAATTCTTCAAACTATGATTTTTACTCATGAAAGTCCTAAATTTTAATATTAAAGTAAAACTATTTAAAAATATAAAATAATTCGCATTTTATGTTAATGTGAATTTGATGAGAAAAGTAATTAAAGTAAAATTATATACATTCTTAAGTACTCTTTTGAAATTTTTGATTACTTTTTTAGATTTTAGGTTGATGTTAAAGTGTATATAATTTTTATTGCATCAATAAGAAATTAAGATAAGAGCTTGAACTTCAAAATATATTTACTTTAATATTAAAATAAAGGGCTTTTATGAGTAAAAATCATAGGTTAAGAGCTTATTTAACTACAAAAATAGGTTGAGGGCTTGTTTAAACACAATGTAGTGAGTTGAAGGGGAATAAAAAGAAAATAATATATAAGGAGGGTTTACAAGGCAATTAGCCACATTTAAAGTTTGGTGCCGCCACATTGTCAGGCGGCACCTTTTCTCTTTTTTTTCAGTAGCTACTCAAAATGAAAAATTTGCATATCAGATCCTTGAATACTTTAGATCATTACATTTCAGTCCAATGCCGCTAATTTGATAGGTGGCACCAGTAAAACCATACTATTTTGATAGATAATCTAATGGACATACCATTTCAGTTATTAATTTTATTTTTTTGTATTATTTAGGTAAAAAGCCCAAAAAAGTTAAAAATTCTAACTTTTGGCTTTTCAAAAGCCAGTTTGGGAGGCAAATTATACAATTTTCATTCATTTATATTAACTATAAAATATAAATATGATTTATATATTCAAATTAAATTTTACAAATAATTTATATTAAATTTAATAATCTATTTAAAAATTATGTTTCATATACTACAATATTAACAGTAAGTTACATTAAATCATTTTATTATATTTATATTATAATCTAAATTGAATATTTGTTAATACCAAAATAATAATAAATTGACATCTTGCTAATAATAACACGTGAAAATGATAATACTTTACATTTGAGTCAATTATAATTTTTATTGGAATTAATTATAACTTAAGTTTATATATTTCATATATCATAATATTAAGGATTAATGATAAATTTGGCAACTAACGTTTACATGTTTTGCCAAATAGCCCTAATTGTATTTTTGAACTTTTTTTGGCTATCAACCTTTATTCTTTTTTTTTTCAAATTGCTTCTAACAAATTTGATGAAAGTACTGTTAAAAAAGTTAACAAAATGATGTGGAATTTCATATGTAGAATATTTTTGATGAGATATAATTTATTACTTACATAACCCAAAAAATAATTACATGTGGAAAATAATAAATTAATTAATTAATGAAGTTTAAAAAAATAACTCTTAATTTAAAGAAAATAAACGTAATTATATAAAAAAAGGTAGCTTCATCAAACTTGTTTAAAAAATACAATTTGAAAAAAAAAAGAATAAAGGTTGGTGGCCAAAAAAGGCTAAAAAATACAACTATGGTCATTTTGATAAAACATATAAACGTTAGTGGCCAAATTTGTCATTAAGCCTAATATTAATGGATTAAATTTTATATATTTTATGTATTATCTATATCATAAAATTAATTACTAAACAGTTGAGATTTACACATTACATTTTGATTAATGACGAGTGCTACGGTTCCTACGGTGGATCTCACGATGAGTGCTAATAGTTATGGATCTAATAGTGGTGTTGGTAGGGCTACAAAAAAGGTATGCACCAGGCCAGAGCTACATTTTGACAAAAATGATCCGACAGTGGACAGAAATGACCAAAAAGTTCAAAGTCCGGATGTTTCCAAAGCATCGTACAAGTTAAGCCTCTTAGGGGAGTCATCGGAGAAGGAACAAAATGTATTCATGGAGGAAGATTTTGCCCTAATTGAAGGGGATGTGTTAACTGAAATTGTTGAAGGTGTCCCATCAGTTACATTTTCGGATAAGGTGCAAGAGTATATTGAACGTCGAATGGATAAACCTATTATCGTTAAATTGTTGGGGGAAAGATTGGATTTAATATCTGTAGAACAAACATCGATAATGAAAATATAAAAAATCGCAAAGCAATAAGAAAAAGAAATATAAAGTACACAGATTACGTAGAAAACCCTTTTGGAAAAACCACAGGCAGAGGAGAAAAAAATTCACTAATGTCATATTCGAATGATACAATAGGAGTTTAGACTACATCTATTTATAGGTTGAAAAACCTTATTCTAATCATTGTCAAATAGATGAAGTGTAGTAAAGTTGAAAAACTTGATTCTAATCAATGTAAAGTAAAAGAAGTATAGTTCTATATGAATTTTACTTTTATTTTATTTTACCACTATATTTTATTTTAACAAAGATTTGAGTCACTTAACTCTAGCAATCTCCATCTTAACACAAATCCTTAACAAATAAATTCTTCACCATGAACTCTCAACAAACAACTTTTCCACCTCTTCCACGAAACCCATTAAGGGGTGTTCTTCAACAATGAACACTAACCAAGTCCAACCAATGCTCAAACTTGGTTATAGGAAGTGATTTAGTCATCATATTGTGGGATTTTCATGAGTACTAACTTTGCTCACAACAATATATTTACGAGTAATAATATCACGCACAAAATGATACCGAACATCAATATACTTTGTTCTCTCATGAAACATTTGATCTTTCGTAAAGAAGATGACACTCTGACTATCACAAAACACTGTACTACTCTAAAGGTCTTTATTGAGTTCACCAAAGAGTCTCTTTAACCAAATAGCTTCTTTACAATCCTTAGTAATCACCATATACTCAACTTTAGTAGTAGACAAAGCAACTGTAGTTTGTAAAGTGGCTTTCCAACTGATTGTACAACCCCCAATAGTAAAGACATGACTTATGAGAGATCTTCTTTTATCAAGGTCTCCAGCAAAATCAAAATCAACATACCCAATAACTCCATCTCTAGTTCTTCCAAACTATAAAAAAACATCAGTAGTACCTCGTAAGTATCTGAAAATCCACTGAACTATTTTCCATTCTTCTTTACTGGGATTCTCCATATATTTACTAACTACACTAATTGCATATGATAAATTTGGATATGAGTAAACCATAACATACATGAGAGATTCCACTGTACTAGAATATGGAACATGTGACATGTAGTCAATCTCATCATCTAATTGCAGAGACAAAGCCGATGAAAGTTTAAAGTGGGCTACTAATGGAGTACTAATAGGCTTGGCACTCTGCATATTGAACTTGTAAAGAACTTTCTCAATTTACCCTTTCTAGCTTAGGTACAATTTACATATTTTTCTATCTTTGAGAATATCTATCTCAAGTATCTTCTTTACTACTCCTAAATCTTTCATCTCAAATTCTTCACTAAGTTGGGCTTTAACCTTTCTTATCTCTCATTTATCTTTGGTTGTTATCAACATGTCATCAACATAAAGGAGTAGATATACAAAAGAACCATCACTGGTTTTCTTAAAATAAACACAATTGTCAAAGCTACTTCTTTTGAAATCATGAGTAGTCATAAATGAATCAAAACTCTTGTACCACTGCCTTGGTGACTATTTCAGGCCATAAAGGGACTTTTTCAACAAGCAAACATAATCCTCTTTTTTTTGAGACTATAAAACCCTCTAGTTGTTGCATGTAAATATCTTTCTCAAGTTCTCCATCCAAGAATGCTATTTTTACATCTAACTGCTCAAGCTCCAAATCATACATGGTCACAATACCAAGTAAGGCTCGAATTGAACTATGTTTCACAACTGGAGAAAACACATTTGTGAAGTCTACACCTGGAATCTAACTATAATCTTTTTCAACCAACCTTACTTTATATCTTGGTTCTTCAACTTCTGGAGTCCCTTATTTCTTCTTAAACATCCATTTACAATGAACAACTTTTTTACCCTTAGGAAGCTTCACTAGGTTCTATGTTCTATTCTTATGGAGCGGTTCCATCTCTTTTTGCATGGCAAACAACTACTTTATTAAATCTTCACAACTAACTGCCTCGGAATAAGTAGATGGCTTTTGATTTGCATCTATATCTTCAGCCATGTTTAAAGTATGAACAACTAAATCAACCTCGACGTACCTTTTTGGAGGTTTAATTTCCCTTATAGGTTTGTTATTGGCAATAGAATACTGTGGTGCTGACTGGGGTGAAGAAGCAACTCTACTCTGAGTTTCTGTTTTAACCTAAGAGGTAGACTCTATTATAGATCCTAAATCAATCTGAAGCTCCACCTGCTTCACATGTGTGTTTGAACTTTATTGGTCTTTATTGAAAAAGTCTTTAAGAGGTAAATTAGGTAGCATAGCAATTTCATAAAAAATAACATCTTTGCTAATTATAACTTTCCTTGTTTTAGGACACCATAACTTATTCCCTTTAACACCTGCCTTATAACCAAGAAAAACACATTTAATAGATCTAAGCTCCAATTTCTCATTATTAATATGAGCATACGTAGGACACCCAAAAATCTTTAAATAAAAATAGTTAGTAGGATTGCCAGACCATACCTATTGTTGAGTCTTTTTCCAAATGGCAACGGATAGAGACCGGTTAATAAAAAACATTCAGTAGAGGTCACTTTAGCCCAAAACGACTTCAGTAAATAAGCATTCAACAAAATGCATCGAACTTTTTCCATGATTATTTTATTCATTTGTTCTACAATGCCATTTTGCTGTGGAGTATGACGAACTATTAAGTGTCTCACGATCCCTTCTGATTTGTAGAATTGATTAAACTCATCAGAACAAAATTCCAAACCATTATATGTACAGAGGTGCTTTATTTGTTTTCTTATCTGCTTTTCGATCATAGTCTTCCAATTCTTAAGAAGAATGCCTAAACTTTTTTGAAAAAAACGTAAATGATCATCAGCATATAATTAGCTCCACCCCTTGAATACACTCTAGATGGTCTCCAAAGATTAGAATGAATATAATCTAGAGTTCCCTTTATGTTATGGATTCCTCTAGTGAACTGAACTCTCTTTTTGCTTCCTAAAAACGCAGTGCTCACAGAACTTCTATTTGCTAATGCCTTGTCCATCAAGAAGTCCTCTTTTGTTCAATTCTACCATGTTATTCTCACTCATATGCCCTAGACACATGTGTCAAAGTCTAGTAATTTTGTCATCTAACAAGGAAGAGGAAGCGACAGCTGCACCACTAGTGACAATTGAACCTTGTAACACATATAACTTGACAGTTTTTCTCTGCCCTTTCATCACAACGGGGGAACCCTCGCTAGTCTTTAGAACTCCACTTTTAGCTGTGTACTCATGCCCTTTTGAATCAAGAGTACTCAACAAAATCAAATTCATCTTCAATTTTGGTACATGTTGTACGCCACTAAGTGTTCTGATGACTCCGTCGAATATCTTAATTTTGATCTTGCCAATACCTGCGATTTTACATGAAGCATTATTTCTCATCAAAACAACACTGTCAAACACAATTTCATATGTTGTAAACCAATGCTGATTGAGACTCATATGGAACGTGCAACCAGAATCGATGATCCACTCCTAGCTCACTTTAGAGTTGTCAGTAGAAGTAACTAGAAGTTCACCATCACTGTAGTCTTCTATTATATTAACTTTACTGTATTGTTCTGGTTGTTTTCCCTTTTGATTCGTAGCCTCATTTTTTATCTTGTTCTGCAACTTATAGCACTAAGACTTAATGTGCCCTTACTTCTTACAGAAGTTACAAGTTTTACCACTATTTGAATATCTCGATCTACCCTTAAATTTACTGCAAGGATTTCGTTCTTATGTTCTCTCATGATTATCATCAGTATTTTGTTCTTGTCTCCTACAAACAATTAGATCTTTCTCTCAAAGTCGGATCCAACTACAAGATGCTTCATCTTGTCATACAAGGTTAAGGAAGCATAGACTTCATCAACTGTGAGAGATTCGCGGCTACATATAAAGGTTGAATAAGACAGGAGCAACAAATAAAGTAGAATTAACCCTAAATATTCTTTATCATACTGAACCTCCATGGCCTCTAAGTCTAAAAGAATTTCTTTAAACACAGTTAAGTGCCCGTGCACAGACACACCTTCCTCCAAACGATGAGCATAAAGATGTCCACAATGCAATGGCGGTCTTCTCCTTTAACACGTCCTGTAGAATTTCATTCGACAGATGCAACTGTAATTCGTTAAAACCTTTCGATATTTACATCTCTTCTCTTCATCCGTCAATGTCGAAGGCATCTTATTTAACCCTAGCTGGGCATCCTCCACATCCATTTACACAAGAACTATCTACATCTTTACCTGTCACAACACAAATCTGGTGTTGCGATCCAACAGCAGAATATCATATTTCATTTTTGCCATTACCGTAATTGAAACAAGCTACTCGAAAAGCCCTTAATACCAGTTTGTAGAACTAGTATCGTAATGGCAATATAGAATGATTGCAAAGTAATAAGAAAAAGAAAAATAAAGTACACAGATTTTACGTGGAAAACCCTTTCGGGAAAAACCACGAGCAAAGGAGAAAAAAATTCACTAATGTCGAATTCAAATGATACAAGAGGAATTTATACTACATCTATTTATAGGTAGAAAAACTTTATTATAATAAATATCAAATAGATAAAGTGTAGCAAGGTTGAAAAATATTATTCTAATCAATGTAAAATAGATGAAGTATAGTTCTATATGGATTTTACTTTTATTTTATTTTACCACTATATTTTATTTTAATAAGGATTCGAGTCACTCAACTCTAACAATGTCCTTTTGAACAAGATTACCTTATCGTGGAATCTAAAATGCCCAATTCAACTCATAGATCTTGAAAATGACTTCTTCCTGGTTAGATTTTAGGATAAAAACAACTACAACAAAGTCTTAATTAGGGGGCCATGAGTAATTTTTGGAAGATATCCAACTTTTTGGCCATGGTCACCAAATTTCTCAACATCACAGAGTGGGATTGAATCGTAGGTCGTTTGGATACGGCTTCCAATATAACCTGAGGGGTATTACTCAGATTTTCTTCTCAGGGCGACCGGTCAAACAGTTGGATTGATGGTTAAGTTGGATGTGTACACGGATTGTGCTCGCAAAGAAAGGTTCGAGCAACTGGCAGTCTGTGTCGATTTGAGGAAGCCACTAATGGCCATGATTAGAATCAATGGTCGCCTTCAACAAGTCGAATGTGAAGCTTTGCCTAACATTTGCTTTAAGTGTGGACTTTATAGGCATGGAGCAGACTTGTGCTCGGGAGTTAAAACAACATCACTGACAGTTGATTTTGATTATGTTAGTCCGATGATAGAAAAGTCAGGGATTGAACGAAGGGTAGAGGAGGAGCCCTTTGACCATTAGATGGTAGTGGAACAATAAAAGGGAAAAACTGAGTCATAGGGGATGAGAGGAACGATGGTTTCAGCGGTGCTTTTGGTGGTTCGCGGCACTTGGAGATTTTAGGGGAGAAAATCTTGGCGATGTTGATGGGAAGATTGATGACGAAATGGAAGAAAGAAATCAGAGGCAGATTAAAGGTGTAGGTGACAAAGGAGTTTTAGGGCTCCAAATGACTAAGAGCAGATCTATGGATACCAAAGCTAATAAGCGGGCTAAAAGGGGTAATGATATATGCTAGGCTAAAATCTGGTCCGTCAGCACTAAGGCCCAATAATGGCAGATTTGGAGTGAAGGCTATTGTTGGACATGGGGTGTTTGATGATGGATAAAAAATTGTACTTATGGGTGCTGCTGGTCGGGGAAAAAACATAGTCATACAACCAATAGATGTGTTACTGAATTTGAATAAAGAGAAGTACATTGCAGTGCGCATAATGGAACGGAAAAAAATGGCTTCGTATAACAATAAAGAAAATGAGATGTTTAGATTTAGTGATAAAAACAGTGCTTCTCAAGAGTTGTAGTTGAAAGTTCATAATATAATTTTTAGGCAGTAAGGGAGACCACCGGATGAGATGATGGAGAATCATTTGCGTGATTCGGTTGAGTTGAAGTTGGCAATGGAAGGGTTGGTTTGTGACCTTGAAAGGACCTCAAAGAAAACTCTTATGGAGGGTGGTTCTCAAATTGTCGAGGAGCGTATGGTTGTTGAGGATACTTGGAATGATGAGTAGCTTAGTGGAATTAAGGTTATTACATCAATTGTTGCAGCGAAAATAGGAGGTTCGTGTCTGACATATTCTGAGGGGTCAAAATGGGGTTGTGGATCACATGGCTAAATGTGCTGATACAAAAGACTCTTGGCTCCATTTATTTGCAGTTCCGTCGGTTTCAATTAGAGATTTGTTGGTTGAAGATAATAATGAATCTAGATCCCTTTTAATTTATGAATTGGTTATTGTAATCGTCTAGTGTTGTCTCTTTTCTACCAAAAAAAATATTAATTAATAAACAACTTATTTTTTAATATTTTTACTTTACACATCATATTTAAAATAGAAATTTTATTTTCTTAAAAATACTTTTTAACATCAATAGTTTTAAAAACATTTTTTTTATCTTCTTAAAAATACTTTTTAACATCAATAATTTTAAAAACATTTTTTAACCTCAATGGTGTAATAGTGCAACCCACTCCATTAAGTATCGCTTGGGAGCAGAAGGAACCAAAAGGGAATAAAGGGATAAAAGGAGAAGGCATATTAGCCTTTGTGAACTACAAATGCCCAAGTGTAAGGGATACCTATACCCATGCAAAGCAAAGCAAACAACCAAAACTAAAAGTTTTCGTGTCTTCCACTCTTTGCACCGGTTTGGTCGACTTTGTACCCTCTTACTTCAAAGTAGGTCTTTTATTATTATTATTATTATTATTATTATTATTATTATTATTATTATTATTAATTAAGTGATAATTAAGATATTTAAAATTCTATTCAGGTAATAACTTTATTTTACATCAATAAAATTAGAATAATTTTTTAAAAATAAAATTAGCACAACTTGTTTTTTACATCAAATTTTTTTAACTAATAGTTGTAATTTAAATTACAATTATAATTATCACAACCCTTTCCCTGTATTTGATGCTTATAATTGTATTCAAACAATAAATTTATTTTAAAATTAACACAACATTTTTAACTAATAATTATGAATTAAATTATAATTATTTTTAAATGTATAATGATCACAACTTCTATTTTACTTGTAACTTTTTTATTTTTAAATATGAATCTAGTAATATTATGAAAAATAAAAAGTATTAATAAGTTTAAAAATTTTCAATATATAAAATTGAAAGTCCTTGTCAAGAATCAAATCTCAATTTCTTAAATGGTTAATTAATAATTATAGATTACGAAACTTAAATTAACTCAATATAAATATGCATGTGCCGCAAGAAGCAAATACCGCAGCAGATGCTCTATCAAAGGTGGCCGGGAGATGTGCATTTTTGCACAACCGATTATGAAGGTGGAAGAGATCATTACGGGATAATAAAACCATACGATTTAATGTGTAATTTCTGATTCAACTTGTAAAGTTGAGCTTCCTTATGTAAAAAAAAAAACCATGTTGTTGTAAGATGTAAAAAAAAAAAAACCATGTTGTTGTAAGATATGAATCATGCTAAATTACTGCGGAATTTAATAAAGAAACGGAGAATCTTAACATCAATTACCAGAAATTTCAACAATGACCGTCTGAGTAGGGATAGGGGCAAGAATTGCTAAGTGTTGACTCATAAATAAGGACAGAACTGTCTTGTCCCCAAAACTACAATAAATACCAGTCCATTAATGCCAGCCTTGTAGAAAACAAGGTTATCAATTGAAGTCTGCAAAATTGGGTCATTTTCATATTCGTCCCCCTAAAGTGCCAAATAATAAGAAGAAGAAATTAACCTATGCGCCAGCTTCGTTTTCGGGGTGTGATGTTAGAGACATGAAGCATCGATGTATTAGCTGCACCTTTCGCCTATACAAAGCAAAAGTAGCTTTGCTTGACGTGGTCCTCCAAATTATATATATATAAACAGATGAGGTGCTCCATAGATATAAAGTTTACTGGCTTGTTGTGAATTTGGAACTTTTAAATCTTGTCCATTCCATGCATGGAATGATTTTGTATGAAAAAATATCCGACTCCCAACGCTAGGAGGAGTAAGGACCATGCAAATGGGAACCAATGCCACTAGTGACAACAGATTCTTATAAGATCATTATTAAGTACTCTTTTTTAATCGTGAGAAAAGGGATGGATAACACAAGGACTCGAACTCCGATTTATGATGCAGCGAACAATAACCGTCATTCAAATCGTAGCATCAGTGTCGGCGTCATTATTTCATACTTAATTGTTCCTTATGGTGAACTAGAAGCAAAACCGTGTGTTTCTTTTGAACCAACCTGTGGAAAAGGAGGAGAGCCTTTATTATTTAGCCAATTACCCCCAAATATACTTTGTTCATTATTGTTTGTATGGAATTTCTAGGGTTTCTCATCTTTGGATGCATGCATGCTAAGTAAAGAATTGGTGCCCTTTTAAAGTTTTGTAAAGGAGCGGCAAGCTTCTCCCATGCACATTTCCGTTGCCAATGACCCACCCCCACCTTCTTACAAATATTTTAACAACATATGTGAAGGAGAATTTCAATCATTTAATTTTGACTTAATTCGCTAATAAACCCAAAGGATTGGCCCACTCGGATTAACAAGTTTCAACCAATTATTCGGAATATATCCATTGAATTACAGAAACATTGGGTCAAAATTTTTTAGTAACAAAAACCATGTGCTTTGCTGTTGCTACCTTCCACCATATGTTATCAATAATAATTTAACCATCAAAACATTGTTTATCTTTTATTCTTAATATAAAAAAAAAGAAAAGAAAAAGAAAAAGAACACTCCTTTGTCATCATTACAAGCAAAAACAAAATTAATCTGTAAGTACTCTTTTACTTAATTTATCACCTATCATACAGTTCTAAGCACTAACTAAACCCGTTTAAAGTCCAAAGGCATCTTCTCGTACTTTGTGGAAGAACTGGGAGAATATAGGAGGGGTTTAAGACTGAATAAAATAACCCAAAATAAGTCATTTAATTACTATTACGTCTATTACGTCAATGATTAGTTTTTAGAGAATATAATTTTTTGAAAATATAAATACAATTCTCGATTGCAAGCAAGTTGTATAATATTAGACTTCATAGCATGAGCATCAATACATTTATATAATTATTATTACAATCAAATTATTAAATATATAAATAAATTAATAATCAAAATATATTTGAATTTAGATTATAATAAATTTAAACATAACAAAATTTGGAATGAAAACCCACAAATGCAACATTCAAAAATCCCAAAATTGCAACCTTTACCAACAATTTATAATTTAATTATAGAAAATTAAGAGCAAAAATCTAAGAAATTATTAGGAAAGAGGAGGGGTAATATTGGGCTTGCAATTAAAATAAAACGCAGTACATCAGCAGGGCAAAAAAGAAGAAAAGGAATAATAAAAAGAAAAGGGAATGGAGGCGTGAGCATGTCCCCCACATATGGCCCTCGACCAACTATACCAAGTGAGTCCGACTCCGTCATACTTTTTTAGTACATTAAATTTTGGGGTTACGAAATTACATATTTCTCTAATTCTTCTCGTACATTTTACGTTTATTCGTTAACAAACTTGCCATTATTATTCTTCTTATAAGTATTATTATTAACTGTTATGACCATCATGTATAATCGAATTTGTCACCATCCTTACTCATCCAATCTGAGACAACCCACCAAGCCAATCACTAAAGCAACCTCCCAAAGACAACCAAAAAAAAATGCATCATCATTAAGGTTAGATTTATAATATTTTGAAATAAAATTTATTTTTTGTACAATTCTTTTTAAGTTTTGAATGAAGATTGAAGATGACTGAATTAGTAAATTTAGAGAAATTGTTGGCATTATTTGTTTTTCAATTTTTGAAGAATATGATAAAAAAAACTTCCCTTTTCCGAGTTAGTTTGGATATCTAAGGAGAAAAGTCTTTTTAGTCTAATAAAAGAAATTAATCTTCCAACTTTTAACTTGGAGGATAAATATATTTCAATGTATTTAAACTTACGTTATCTTACATTGATTATAATACCGATACCAACCAATCATACTATTTAATATCATATTGTAATTGAGGAGGTATATTTTTGAGTTAAATTTATGATCCAATTTTATACATGTGGTTTTGTTTGGATTTGTTTATGAGTTGGATTGCATATTTTGTTCAAACCAATTAATTATATATAAAATTTAATGTTTTAATTTTTATAAATTAAATTTATATGGTAAACAGATCAAGTTATGCTAGACTTTTTTGGACAATTTCTTTTTCAAAGCCAGCCGGATATAACTTGTGGGAACATTTAATTTGACCTTTTTAAAGTAATTTGTATCTATATATAATTAAATTTAAGACCATTAATTAAAAAATTAAATTTCTTCCGTTACTTATTTGTACATTAGCTTTCTATACAGAACTTTCCTAATAAAATTTTTTTTCCTCTGGTTAAAATTTCTATTCACTTCAGGTTTACTATCCACAAAACAGTCAAAGTTAAAATAATAAAAAAAAGGAGAAAAAACTTAATTGAAAAAATAGAGCTTCTTTAAATAAAATAAAATAAAATAAAAAACCCTACAAAAGAATTACTCCTTTCGGAATATCTGATATTCTTACCATTTGTAAATTTCAGATTAGGAGAATAAATTTCATTAATAATCTTATATTTTACTCACACCGTAGACTGACGTTGAAGTAGCTATGACTTTAAAATTGGATTAATGATGAAATTGAACTACTAATTGATTTTTAATTCGATTGTTTAAAATAGGATAGATATTATTTCTAATAAAATAGTTGTTGACAGCTATCTTGTATATTCTTTTTAACATAAATATTTCTCCTGACACAGCCACTTTTTTTTTTTTTAAAGACACCACTCACTTTTCAGTTTTCAAGTCATAAATTTATATTATTAATTTCTATTGTGATTTCGTTTAGAAGCTAAAACTTTTGTTTTCCACACTTGCTGACTTCTTTCTTCCACTCTTCCTATTATGTTTGGATTGAGTGGATGGGCAAGAACCGCTGATCTGAAGCAGATAAGGGCGAACAGGGGGGAAGGTGAGCAGAGGGCTGAGTGTTGATGGTGGGGGGACTTTTTTAATTTTTTTTTACTTTTTGTGTTGTTCTGATTAAAAGATATTGAGATGGCTAAAAATCTCGTTTTTTACCCAAATAATATAAAAAATATCAAAATGGTATGTTGCAACAATTATATACCAAAATGGTATATTTAGATGGGTGGAGAGTGATACATAGGCGGCACCACTCTGATATTCTGACACAATACAATTTTAAAAAAATAATAATAATAAAATAATGGTGGAGGCATGTAGATAGCGACACACATGTAAAAATACTGGTCAAATATGGGTCATATACGGTAAAAATCAGACCCGAAAACCGACCCACTGACACAATGGGATAGGACACTAGGTCACGCCTAGGGAAGAGGCAACACCCAGTGGTGGAGGAGACGACACAGGCGGCATTGGTGATGCCTCTGGCAAAGGCGGCACCATGGTGGCAGGCGATGGGACGACTGCATGCAACAATTCATTTGTTTTTTGTGTGTTTGGGTCCCCAAGGTTCATTTTTTCCTGATGAGTGAAGGAGAAGAAAGAGAAGGAAAAGAAAAGAAGAGAAGAAGAAGAAGAAGGAGAGGGCAGGAAGGGAAAAAGAAAGAAAAAAAAGAGAAGGAGAAAAGAGAGAGGGAATGAGAAATAGAAGGAAAAAAATAAAAAAGAAAAGGCAATTTTTTTTGGTTATAAATTAATTGATTAATGTTAATTTAATTTATTTTTTGTTGTTATTATTGTTGATTTAATTCGGATTTAATTTTTAAATTTATTTTTGTAAGATATTATTTGGTTAAAAAGAGCTATTAAGGTATGTTTGTATTTATTTTATATTTTTATTCATTCATATTTTATTTTTAATGTTTATTGAAGTAAAAAAAGTCTATTTATGTTATATACAAAGAATGTTTTATTATTTTATGTAATTTATTTGTTATGTGAGCTTTAGGTTGATTATATATATATTTATGAAATTTATTTGGCATGTTATTTTGATTATTTTTATTTTTTATGTAGGTAAAAGATGAGACCATTGATATGGAATTTGGAATTTATGAGATAAATTAGGAATTTGTTTATATGTTTTAATTTTTTAAGATTTTATAATTGTGAATAAGAGTTTATGTTTTTAAATTTTATTTTATGTTTTTTTTATAAATATCTAAAATAAAATTTCTTTTGAACTTCTATGAAAAAACATTTATATTTTTTGACAATAATTAAGTTGACATGTTATTATATATATTATATTTTAAACCAAAACATTTTACTTATTATCATTTTAAAATAATAATAAAAATATTTGTATTTATTATGTATCGTTTATGTTATGTTTTTGTTATACTTTTTTATTGGGGTGTTATTTTTAGTATTTTAATATAAAATTTTTGTTTTCTATGTAGGTAAAAGGTTAAACCATTGAAATGGAATTTGTGAATAGGACCATTGAGTTAGAATTTATAAGATATATTTATTTTGTTAATGTAGTATAGCAAAAAATATGATGTGAAAAAAACTGTTTGTAATTTTTTTTGTAATTAAAAGCAATATATAAAATTTAGGTATTTTGATAAATATTTAAAATCCATCAAGCATTGAAATTAATAACCGAAATTTGTTTTGAAATTGCAGATATCGCAATGACTCCATTGATTAAGAACGATTGTCACATATCAAACACAATTAATAATATGATAATATATTGTTATTTGTTAATCACGAGTTCCCTTAAAAAAGATCTATGTAATTTACGGAAATAAATTATGTTATTATAACTATTTTCTGTAATTTAACACTATTAGGGCTCGTACCGCGCATTAAGGGGTCGAGTGAATGGTTTAGGATATTCCCCGGATGAACGACTGATGTCATACTTAGAGTTAGCTGGATTCGGGTTAGTAGCATTGATCTGGACTTTTGATTTGCGATATGATTTAATATCTTTATTGGTCGAGCGTTGGTGCCTGAAGACCCACACTTTTCATTTGCTGTGTGGGGAGTGTACTATCACTCTCGAGGATGTTGCATTGCAACTTAGGCTCCCAATCGACGGGAGTGTCGTAACGAGCGTAAGTGCGATAGTTGAGCCGGCTGCCCTTTGTTATAACCTATTGAAAGTCTTGCCCGCCGATGCTAAGTCCAATTTTGCGAGTTTGAAATTTTCATGGCTGAAAGTAAATTTTGAACATTTTTCAATTAATGCCACTGAGCATGAGGTGATGTGCGCAGTTCGAGCGTATATTATGCATATTATAGGGGGCGTACTGATGTCCGATGCAAACAACAATAGGCTTCATTTGATGTATTTACCTCTATTAGTTGATTTGCAGAATGTTCGCTCGTATAGTTGGGGTTTCACAGTTCTATCTATGTTGTATCGTGAGATTTGTTGGACGACAAATCCTGATACCATAGACATAGGCAGATGCCTTGTATTGCTATAGTCATGGGCTCTTTATCGGATGTCATTCTTGGCATCGGTTAGGCACCAACCATACGTATTTCCACTAATGAACAACTAATAAAATTTAACTTGTTATTAATTGACTTTTTTAATAATGGTACTATTCTAACGATACTATATTTACTTGTATTTTTTTTAGATGGAGTTTTTATCCGGGTATCGGGAGGTCGTACACTGTCCCGATATATCATATGATGATTGAACAACATGTCGGGAAAGGGGTAAGCTATTCCAATTTTCGTGACATGTAATTACTTTGTATATATTACTCGAACCGTGTTAAATTTTAACCATGTTATTAATCGTACAGTTTATCTGGATGCCGTATCGAAGACCAAAAATTGCAGATGTTATACTCTCATCTGCCCACGTTCATTCTTACCTGTGGTGCATTAACGCACCAATTATTAATTTTTAGACAGTCAATTGGTATAACGAGGATCGAGTACTCCGGTAGTTTGGTTGCATCCAGTATATCCCAGATCTGCCAATACAGTTGAAAAAGATTCACTTGATCAACAAGAGAGGAAAATATAGAAATAATTGGGGGGGTTGTGCACCAATAATATATTGCAGTATGGGATAATCGAATGACGTGAAGACCTCAGATGGATATTTCTTCCGATTTGCAACTATCGTTAGAGTACATACAATGGTACTTTAGTACGGGAAAACCATATTTACTTGGTAGGCAGTCGACTATAGTCCCCCCGCACATGCATCGACTTAGGGCATACAAGCTAGTGCCTAATATAGAGGCCGAGCCCAAGCCCGAGCTCTAGCTACAGCCGGATCCCGAGCTCGAGCGATCGCATACACATTAGCCTAATAGTTCTTATCATCTAGAGTTGCGGGTCAATGACTATTTACCGAGCTCATCAGGACACGTATATCATTCTGGGTTTGATATCTTTAGGTCGTATCCACCGCAGTATAGCACTCCTCTCGGCCCGTATCCACTATAGTACTTCACTCCTCCTGGGTCGTATCCACCGTAATATGACACTCCTTCCGGCTCAAGTTCATCGACGGCGTTTAGGGCATATGATTTTTCTTCCATGTTTCGCACACCCCTACCTGCGACTAAAGAGGATGTTGAGCGCTGCAATCACCCACAACGTAAACATATACCCTCGCAGAAATATAACCCTAGGACCACACTATCAAACCATCAATTTTAGGGGTTTCTTACAATTTAAATATTACAAAATTTGTACTTTTTTATTCTAAAAAATATAAATAAAAAAAACAACCTTTGTATTTATTTAATTATATTAATTACAACATCAAAACTTGGAACAAACTTTGTGGTCATAAATTAGATTAATTGCAACATTACAACATTAAAACACTAAAACTTGTAACAAACTTTGTAATATAAATTTTATTATATAAATTAAATACATTACAACATTAAAAGTTGGAATAAATTTTGTAATATTAATTAGGTAGATTGGAGTACATAAGCTCAATTCCTACCCGATCGTGACGATTGTCTAACATGGTAGTTTCGCTGCAGGAATTTGCTCTGATTTTGATCAGCTAATCTGCATAATCCACAACACTTACCGTCGGATTTCTCCTTAATGTCCATTTCATTATGAATTTTGGATGATTGCGGGCGGCCTTTCGGATTCCTACGCAACCCTTTTGTCTGAGACAAGCTCAAAAGTCATCGGAGGCACCTCTGACGTAGATAGGTCAGGTAGGACGGGGAACTCATTCTCCCAGACATGCAACGTACGCTCGAGTGTGTATACATCATTTACAAATTGTTCAACATTGAGCGAGACTTTAGCACATGTTGCCATGACATTCGTACATGGACAATGAAGTGTTTAGAACCTCCTACAATCGCACCATCTGTTTCAGAGATCAACTCTATAGGACCTAGGTGGTATACCGAGTCGACGACTGATGGTCTCCGTAACTCGAAACGTTTCAAGACGTCGTGAATATACTTCTACATTCATCGACCTCACCATCTGATGATTTACAACCATTACATCCTTGACATCTTCGACAAACACGTGTCCCGCCTCTATCTGGTTAACTTGTTGCTAACCCATTCTTGGTATCAAGGTAGCCAACCTATAGAATTTAGTCGAGAAGGCAAATGAAATTGGAAGATATCGTGTTTTCAACAATTGCTGTAGCAGTTATCCATCCTTATAACTCATTATACGACGCATCGAAATCCCCGTACAATTGCTCCATTGTCATCTGTTTAGCTATCCATGCCTTTCGGTATGATACTCGATACTGGAATCGTGCCTGCATTTTGACAATCAGTACCGAAATTTTAATGGTCGGTATGTCCTTCACCATTGGCATGATACACGTGCAAATAGTTTTGGAATCAAGTTTTCGATGATCTTTTGTCATACGTGTTGATGTGCATGTGTGAGGCCCAACAAATTTTCGTTTCTCCCACATCTGCGAATTTTGAATAAATGTAGATCGTACCCGCCAATTACAACCTTCCACCGACTTCCAACACTCCCTAATATATATGTTGATTTAGACACTGTGACTTTGTAGTTCACTGATATATTCATGCTATACCGCTTAATAGCAAATACGCACTCTTCCTTACTTTTGAATCTCTAGCCTACGAACAACTCCTCAAAATCAGAATTTACGGCCAGCCGATGAGCAGGTAGTATTTCAGGGTACTCTAGGAACTCGGTTACGTGCGTTGCTTCGGGGTTTATGAGCAACATGTGTGGTTCAGGATTATTGTATATCACAATACGTCGAATCTGGTTCTCGAGTGAAAACGCGTTAATGTTTCCATTGTCATTCATGTCTTCGTAGTCAATATCATCGGGGACCTCGTCCACATTGGAATCACTATCACTATCGACCTCTTGATCACAAGGATCACTACTATCGTATCCATCATCACCAACCACATCAATATTGGCTGCAACATTAAGATCAATATCGATCCAGCGTATTATCGATTCACTAACAATGTATGATATTGGAGCCACCATGCACGGTTCTTGAGCTCCATGTTCTTCACCATATGCTAACTCAGGAAATAAGTGAATCAGTGCATTTTGGTCACTCCGATTACCACAATAAAGAGCGATTATTGTCTGCACGTCTTCATTGTATACAAGTTCCATTTCGGTGAATTTGATAGGATCTGTCGAAACTGGAAACTTGTAGAAATGTTTCGAGATCCTTCTCCTACAACGTCTAACAATTTTTGTGCTAATCATTTCCTTCATATCATTGAACGAGACATTTTTATTAAATCTCATTGCTATTTGTTGCCAACATTTAAATATACATCCAACAGTTGTTGTCAAGTTGATTCCATCGAAATAAACGCATACGAAAAATAGATTAACCATCTTCAATACTCAATCTGTTAAAAAATAAACAAAAATTCTCAAAACAATTTCGAACAACATAAAAATACTTACATAAAAAATTTAATGAATGAAAAGAGTTAATTTCTAACAATTTCAAATTTATTGTCATTTCTAACAATATCTATGACAAAAATATTTTCAGTATTTATCTATTCTTTTCTGTTGTTATCACTAACTAACAATTACTTTATAATAGTTAAACTTCCAAATATATTAAAAAATTTTACAACATAGCATTCTCAATAATCTAAACACAAAACTTACTAACAAATCACAATAAACAAAATAACTTTAAAACAAAACATGAAAATAACACTAAACAAACTATATAATACTAACAAAATAATTTTTTATTATCATAATATATTATATTTGAAAATAACAATAAAAATAATAATACATTTTTTTTCTCTTTTCTTTCTTTCTTCTCTTCTCCCTCTCTTGTTCTGCTATTTTTTTTTAAACTGATACGAGCCGGATGAGGGAATGGGGGGGAATATATTGGGTGTGCCGCCTATCAAATAGACACCACCAGTGCCGCCTATCAGATAGGCACAACCAATGCCGCCTATCAGATAGGGGTCGCTGGTGCCATCTATCAAATAGGAACCACGCCCCCTTCATATTTTTGTACCCGTATATACCAGAAAGGAAAAGTGGTGCCGCATATCCCTTTGACACCACTACTAAAATATTATTATTATTTTTTAATTGTATTGTGTCAGAATGAGGGTGATGCTGTCTATACACCATGCTCTACCCATCTAAATGTATTATTTTGGTACATAATTGTTGCAACATACCGTTTTGATATTTTTTTTATATTATTTAGGTAAAAAACCAGTAGAAAACTGAGACATTTAGGTGGGCATTTGTCCGGTTCGGCTCATGTTAACAATTTTTTCAGTCGACAGTTCATAGTTGAACCGTGATTTTTATCGATTCACAGTAAAGAGGGCAAAAAGAGATAATAAATTAATGAAATATGTGGGCATATATATCTGGGTCACGACAAAAGAAGAAACAATTCCATAAAATAATCGGACAGAAAAGGACATAAACGTGGTCCTTTAATTCCTACCATTTATAGGGGCATAATCGTCCATTTATCTGGAAAACAGCCCCCGATTACCACAGTTGATTTGCTATTCCTCTAAAATAGCAGGTGTCATTCCAATACAGTCCAAATAATTAATTAAAAAGAAAAGAAAAGATGCGGCTATAGACGATCTCATGTAGCATCCAAATCTAGCGGCAAAAAGAAGCTTCCCCCGCAGTCTAAAACAGCAGTAGTCATATTTTTAGTATAATTTTCCTCCTTTTAGTTTGCTGTGTTATGCATTTTTGGCTAAAGGGTCCAACAGTTAGGGAAACAAAGTCCTTTCTTTCCCCCCTTCAGAGATGAATCTTCGACCCTGAAATTTTCACAATGAGATTGAGATCTCATCCACATTTCACCTTCTTTTTCTTCTTGCTTTCATTGTTCTTGTCATCTTCTTCTTCTGTAATTCAAGATTTTATCATTTTTCATAGAAGAATTCTACACCAACCGTTGTTTTCGGTTGGTTCATCTCCGCCTCCAGGCGCTGACACTTTTTTACCGTCACCGTCTCCGCCGGCTCCAGATAGTCCTGTTTATCCAGACCCAAGTCAGCCATTCTTCCCTGAAGTTCCTTCAGGACCAGGGCAGACCGCAGATCAGAATCAACAGCCTACCGCACCATCTGCGCCTACTAATGGCTCGATGTCAATCCCAACTGCAACCCAACCTGCCAAACCAGCTAAAAAGGTTGCAATTGCCATCTCTGTTGGGATTGTCACTTTGGGAATGTTATCGGGGCTTGCTTTCTTTTTGTACCGTCACCGGGTCGCTAAACACCCTGGGGAAACGCGAAAGAGGCTTGTTGGAGGGAACTCCGATAGGTCGCAAGAAGACTCTAGGGTTCCACCCTCCAGCTTTCTTTACATTGGAACCGTGGAGCCCAGCAGGAGATCGGTGGGTGAAGTGAATGGTGGAGCTAATGGTTCGCCTTATGGTAAGTTGAATTCAGTGAGGAGGTCGGATCGATATAGGCCGAGCCCCGAATTGCAGCCATTGCCTCCATTGGCTAAACCTCTAGGACTTGAGAATTCACCGACGGCAATGCCATCTCCATCTTCGTCTTCTTCAGATGAAGAGTCTCAGGGGACGGCTTTTTATACCCCTCAGGGCTCAACGATCAGCAATGAAGAAAGCTATTATACTCCGGTTTCGCGTCGGGTTAATGGCAATTTGGTGACTCAGTCGAGGAATGAAATGAATGGGAAAACAAATTCTGTTCCTTGTTCTAAAAGAACTTCTCCCAAAACAAGGATTTTAGCTTCTTCGCCGGAAATGAAGCATGTTATTATACCTTCAATAAAGCAGCAACAGCAGCAGCCGCCTTCTCCACATCCTCCGTCGCCACCATCGCTACCCCTTCAACAGCCACAAGGTCTAGTACCGGAGCCGCATGAGACTCAGGAATTTACCCACGCAAAAAGGCCAAAATTCTCCTCCCCTCCTCCACCTCCAAATATGGCGCTACTTCGATCAATTAGCAACAATTCATCCCCACAAAGGACAAAAGTTCCTGTTCCACCTCCGCCACCGCCACCACCCCCTATGCCGCCACCAGCAGCCGTAAAACTGTCAATACCCAGGTCAGTAAGGAATTTGAAGACCAATGTGACTCCAAAACCTTCCCAACTGTTGAACAAGCATGAATCTCGGACCCCAAGTCCCAAAAACAGTGCAGTGAGTGGGGCTAGAAAGTCCATGGAAGAGGTGGTTGGTTACAAAGGTGTCAGTTCTTCAGAGAAGACAGACGGGGATGACATGGATAGTGCAAAACCCAAGTTGAAGCCTTTGCACTGGGACAAAGTACGAGCAACCTCGGAGAGAGCTACAGTGTGGGACCAGATAAAATCAAACTCATTTCAGTAAGTTATAAAACTTGTACATTTTATGAGTGTAGATTACGTTTCAAGTACAATCTGGGAAAACTTTCATTTATTTTTTGTTTGCTTGTTTACAGATTGAATGAGGACATGATGGAGACTCTATTTGGCTGCAATTCAACTACAGCAGCACCACCAAAAGAACCTATTAGAAGATCAGTTCTGCCTCCTGTTAAACAGGAAAACAGAGTTTTGGATCCAAAGAAGTCACAGAACATTGCCATACTGTTGAGAGCACTGAATGTAACAAGAGATGAAGTGTCAGAAGCTCTTTTGGATGGTATGTCATGACTATCATTCTTTTCTATTTTCTATCATTTGTTCTTAAAACACAGCAATTGGCCGCTTGTTCATGCTTAAAGCTATCATAGCTAAAGGATCATATAAGCCGTAAAGCATAACTCATAACTAATTACGATGCACATGTAGATATATTGATCAAGAAACATGATGAAAAGCTTCTTCGAGATGCTGATTATGGGCTTCAATTTGCCGATAATCTTCTACTTAAATATTGAACTTCACTTCACTTTCACATGTTATTTTGTTTTGCTTAAACAGGTAACCCGGAAAGCTTAGGTGCTGAGCTTTTCGAGACTTTGGTAAAGATGGCTCCCACAAAGGAGGAAGAAATAAAACTTCGAGAGTACAGCGGGGACGTATCGAAACTAGGCTCTGCAGAAAGATTTCTGAGGACAGTGCTTGATATCCCCTTTGCCTTCAAAAGAGTTGAAACCATGCTGTATAGAGCCAACTTTGATACTGAAGTACAATATTTGAGGAAGTCTTTTCAAACCCTCGAGGTATTATTAGTATTCATGAGATTCAATGCTTTCACCATAAAAATTCTGAAAAATTCTTTGTTAAAACCTCCTATGAGTTCATTTCTCTGTAATGTACTTGCAGGAAGCGAGTGACGAATTGAAGAACAGCAGGTTATTCCTCAAACTCCTTGAAGCTGTTCTTAGGACAGGAAACCGGATGAATGTTGGCACCAACCGTGGTGATGCTAAAGCTTTTAAGCTTGACACCCTTTTGAAACTTGTTGATATAAAGGGAACTGATGGGAAAACTACACTGCTACACTTTGTGGTTCAAGAGATCATTAGATCCGAAGGTGCTGGTACTAACTCTACCGATGGGAATCATGAAAATAAAATGGCCTCCAACTTTAAGGAGGAGGATTTCAGGAAACAAGGATTGCAGGTTGTGGCTGGGCTGAGCAGAGACCTCAGCAATGTCAAGAAGGCAGCTGGAATGGACTCGGATGTCTTAAGCAGTTATGTGTCAAAGCTTGAAACAGGGCTCGAGAAGGTCAGATCAGTTCTACAATATGAGAAGCCAGATACATCCGGGAATTTCTTCAACTCCATGAAAATGTTTCTAAGAGATGCTGAAGAGGAGATTGCTAAGATAAAGGATGATGAAAGAAAAGCTTTATTGCTTGTGAAAGAAGTTACTGAATATTTTCATGGGAATGCAACAAAGGAAGAAGCTCATCCTTTAAGAATCTTCATGATTGTGAGGGATTTCCTGTCAATATTGGATCATGTCTGCAAAGAAGTGGGGCTATTGCAGGATAGAACAATGGTGGGTGCTGCTAGATCCTTTCGGATATCTGCGACGGCTTCACTGCCAGTTCTTAGCAGGTACAATGTGAGACAAGATGGAAGTTCAGATGATGAAAGCTTGACTCCTTGAATTTGTGTGAATACAGGTCCTAAGAAAACTCAAACCTCGGTTTTTTTCCAACCAAACCAACATCTAAGATACTTCTCTTTTCCATTACAACTTAAGCTTTAGTTCACATGGAGACATAGCTGATGGCTAATGTAAAGCCAGAAACTATGTGACAATAAGGTTAGATTGTGGGAAAAATTGAAGGATGCCATCATATACATATCTGGCAATGAAATGGATGCCAAAATGAACAACATGCCAGTTCAGAGAAACACAAAAATATAGTTAATTTCTTTTGTCTGCTTCAACACACATGTAATAGTTAAGAGATTAAAATTTCTTCTTTAGATCAGATCCAAATACATTTTTGAGTCAAAATGATGTTATTTGATATATTACTTTATGCCGTGCTCTGCATTTATTTGACCATTTACTAATAATATATCTAGCAGTTTTGCCAATTAAAAGGATATATATATATATTTGAAAGGTGATCATGAATATGAATGTGTATATATATATTTGAAGAATGCAAATAAAAGTATATTAAGTTATAGCATAAAAAAATGTAAAAATCATTAATTGAAATGGTAAAACTAGAGGTTTACAAATTAAATTAAAATGTGTTAAAGTTTAAATTTGAGTGATTTGTTACCAATAATTGAATGCATATACACATTGATGTGATTATAAAAGTATTATATAGATGACTTGATGTCTACAGTGAATTTTTTAATAATTAATTGCTAATAAATGTTTTAATAATGATATGATTTAATTAAATTAAATTATATAGATGATGATTTAATTTATAGAAATTTTTACTTTAAATATTTTAAAAAAATTTTCAGAAAAACATCAACGCTTCATAATAATGCTCATTTTAGTCACTCTTGTTAAAATGAATAAAAAAATTAACATGAAATTTGTTATAAAATTTTGATTTTCCATCTAATAATAAAATTTTAATTCATTATTATACACACAACTAAACACTTGTCCTTTTAGTCACTACATGCTTTTATTTATAAATGAAAAAGAACCCTAAATTTTGGAAAAAATTAAATCAAAAGGTAGCAATTATAAGTCAAATATGGACAAAAAAAAAGTCACAACAGCAATGTCACTTTCCACAGCATATATACACAAAATTAACACAACAACTACTCTAAATGGATAGCTCATTTCACACTTGTGTCGTAAACCACCTACAATCAGAAGAAGAACTAACACAGGAATACCCAAATTAACCATATACATGTCCTTTAAACGGGGTTCTCAAACACCATTATAATCACAACACGAATAGCAAAGAAGTTTCAAAACAAACAATTTCACATTAAAATTAAAAAGAACCCTAGTGGTGTATCCTTTTTAAAATCCCATAAAAAATCAATTTCAACAAAATTTTTACTTTTTTTTCAAACATATTTCACTAATTTTGGTGGCAGCATACACACCCCTTCAAAAGATTTTCAAACAAAATATATTTTTTTGGCATTTTATATCAACTTAAATAAAAAATTATCATTCATCGCCCTAGATTTTCCCTTCAATCTCTATAATCTCCTATCCGTTGTCGAGAATTTCTATCCATCGGAACCAAGTCTCACTCGTTCTGTAATTTTTTTCTCACTTTGCAATCCAACAATGCTTTGTTTTGACTTGGCTTAGAGTTTGGCTGAATGGGTTATCCCAATGTTAAACCGTTTAGCTTTTTCTTAGAGAAATTCTGACGTGGTAATAAAAATAATAGGTGGAAAATAACAAATAACATTATAATTTATAGTAAATTTCAAAACAGCAATGATCAAAATCAACTTACCATATAACGCCCATGTTTATTTTATAAAATTTAGATCTCTAAGATGGAAACTTGTAAAAGGTGGGTGACTCACCGAATTAATTAAGGTTTTATTTAAAAAAATACTTTTATATTAATCATATAAGTTAAAGATGAATTAACACTCAAGACATGTTATGTTATGCCATGTCATTTCACCGACGTTTTGGGGCAGAACCGACATTTTGAGACATTAGGATATGATTGGTGAAATATTGATGATGGGTCCAAGTTTGATGCTTTATCAAAAGAGCCAAAAAGGAAGGGGTGAGATGGTGGATCCTGTTCGTCCCATTCCCCCACTCAACCCCCAAAAGTATAATAATATACAAAGCTTTTGAATGTTAAGATTGACATACTCATCTTTTTCATGCCTCATTGTGTGTAGATTTTGCCCACTCCAATAATTGCTTTTAATTGGTTTGACAGAGATCATTCATTTTTATGCATTTCCCATATGTTAATGGATTTCCATTGTCTATGCTGGATCCACCATACATTATTACATGTTTGATGAATGTCACATCATTATTCAAACCAAATATTACAAATCCGATCAATGTCTCATTTAATAAGTATTTTTAACTTTCTTTTCTATAATAATTTATATTAGTTTTTTACTCATATTTTATACATATGGATTGTGTATATTAATTAAAATATATTAAATACTTTTTTTATAATTTGTACGAATGGTATGAGAAAAAAAAATACAAATTGATTATTCAAAAAAATTGTTAAAACTAAAAAAATGAAACAATAATTAAAAGGAATAAGTCTCAAAGTTAATGTATAATTTTGAGATTTATCCCTAATTAAAATGTAAAATTATAAATTCAAAGCTTTAAGAAAGCATAATATCAAATTTAGCCCTCAACGTTTGCAGTTTTTTTGTCAATTTAGCCCTTATTCTTTTTTTTTAGCTTAATTTGACACTCAACCTTTTTTAAAAAATATCATTTGACCGTTAACCTTTCAAAAAGAGTTAAATTGTTGTTTTTTAAATGGAAATATTAGCTAAACCGTTAATTTTTTTAAACATGGAAGTTTGAATGATAATCTATCGTAATTTGATATGTCAAATTGGGTTCACTCGAGTACTTAATGAGCTTGTTTTCAAGTAGTTTACGAGTATTTTTAATGCTTTTTATCGATTCTTAGTTTAATGTTAATGATAACTTTTTACCTCTTTTGAGATCTAAACTGGCAAAACTATGTCATCGAGAGTTTAATGATTAATTTGAGCTTGTGTAGGGAGACAATGACAACCAAGCCTTGAGGAAAATTGCATCTAATGTGGATGTCGTCACACTGAGCCTCTATCACCTCAGGGGTGCAAGACTTCAATGAGAAACCAACCTAAAGTAGTCTAACGAAGATGTCTTGATTCTAGAGGTGTTATGTCGCGATACTGAGCTCGAGGTCGTGACTCCACTATTGATGGTTGAAGTGAAAGAGACAAGGCCACTATTGAGGGTGTCACGACACTAGCTAGGCTTCGTCGTGACATTGAGAATTCCCAAGCCAAGACTATGTCTATTACCATAGATGTCATGTCACCAAAACTTGGGCGTCGTGACACTAAAGTTTGACAGATCAAAAAAATTGCAAAAGCAATTTTGTGTCCAAACAAACTTAAGTCACTTTTCATTTAAGGTCATAATTGTCAATGTCAGGTTAAATGTTAATAGACTATAAATACTACTTTATAAGATTTTGAGAGTAGATTTTTTGGTGGTTGAAAATTTTTCTTTACTTTCCATATTTTTAGATTAGGTTTCTTTTCTTTTCTTTTTCTTTCTTTTTTTTTCTTATTTTTAAATTAGGTTTTCTTTTTCTTTTTAGAATAGACTTTAATTTTTGTTGTTTTCTATTTCTTCTTTTCCTATTGAAGACTATGCAAAAGAGAGATGATCAAACTCTTGGGCTTAATTAGATTTCCATAAATTAAATGAACCTTTTTTTAAACCTTTTACTTTTATTTTATGCCTACCATGTGTTTGATAAAATGCTTGTTTGAAATTTAAGTTTGATTATGTGACAAATCAATTGATGGTTGGTTGATTAGTAATTTGTTAGTTTAAGTTAATTTTTATTCTTGATTAATTGATTGTTCGATTATATTGAAATGCTTAATACACTAAAATTGACGCCTTTAGTGGAAAATCTAGGTAAACAAGACTGGAAGGAGAGTTTATAATTGTACCGGGTAGTGAGACCGAGAGGAGAACTACTTGTCTAAGTGAGATCATGAGAAGACATTAGTTGGTAATTCCAAATTAGGATGAGATTGAGAGGAGATTCTTAACAAACAATATAATTGGGATAGGTTATTAGTTTAACTAGAAATCGACTAATCAATTGACCATCTTTATATCATTTGCATTGTCTAAAATAATAGAAAGAAACTTTAGCTTAGTTTGTTTAGTTTAAATTTAGTTTATAAACAATTTAAATGTGATTTTGCACTGATAATTTCCAAGTTGATTAGATTAGTAATTGCTAGATTATAATTAATTTGACAAAACACATTCACCAATTAGGCAATCCCTTGGGTTCGATCCTTAGAATACTCGAAGTGTTCCATTTAATACTTATAAATATTACAACTAACCTGTCACACTTGTAGTCAAGTTGCTTTATTTCTAATAGTTTTGTGTTGTTCTCTTGCCTTGGCGTATGCATTTTGAGGCATAGTCAAGTTGTTGATGCCATTGTCAAGGATTGTAATGATGCAAATATGTAGTCAAGTCCATTGCTTTTGAGGCAATATTAGTTGAAAGAAAAGGAAATTAGATAGTGCTTTTTATTTTTTGTATAGTGTTCTATTTCTATGTTTTTATTTTAATTTTTCTTGTTGAAGATTTAGCTTAATCATGTTTAATAACAATGTGTATAGGTGGCTGGATGACCAATACGACCATGACGAGCAGTTGAGTTCGGTGAATGAAGATTTGACGAGCCATTGGAGTTATTGTGGTGATAATAGATGACACAGATATACATAGAAACATCCTAATAGATTATATGGGTATGTGATCTTCCATAATTTAATATGGAAATCTAGGTTCTTTTCAATACTTAAGGAGCTTGTAATTGAACATTTTTATGTTATTTTAGTAGTTTTATGATTTATATGTTTGTTATCTTTAATTGAATAAAATAAGCCTTTTATGATGTTTATTTACCAATTAGGCCAACTTAAGCCTAATGAAGTCTAATGAGTTGATGTAGTGGTACAGGAAATGACTTGAACTAATAAGCAAAGGAGTTAGTGGACTGCCTAGAATGTCGAGACATGGAAACCATAAAATTGCGATATTGAAGTTGCCCAAACACTTAAAAGAATTTTTGAAGCAACATCGACAAGGCAAGTAGGCTATGGCCAAGGTCGCGACATTGGAAGCCATAAGTCCCGACATTCTAGATAGTAACCAAAGATGGAAGTTGATGATAATGCTGTAGCAAAGTCGCGACAACCAAGCCTTTCTCCAAAGACTCAAGCAACTTGGTTACAAAGTTGCGACATTAGACCTGTGATGTCACGACATTAATGTTTAACGGACTTAAAATCTGCAAAGGTGTTTTCGTTCCCACAATTAAACTTTAACTAGGAATTTAGGGCAGAGTCAACCCGATTAAGTAAAACATCATTAGTTATATAAATGTAATTAAAAAACTCAATTAAAGAAGGCTTTTGATGATCTATAGTAGATGATTAGGTTCTTATAATTTTCTTTAAACTTTGTCATTTCAGTTTCTGTTCTTAGTAAATTTTATCTTTATAAATTTTGTTCTTTAGTTTTAGTTATTTTCTTTTCGTACTTTCATTTTCTGTGGATTTACTAATAGTGGGTGATCAAACACTTCCATTACAAGAATCTTTCTTGTCGTTGATCTGCCACTATTTGTTGTGACAAATTAAGGTTTTTTCGACACTTAACGAGCTTGTTTTCTAGTATTTTTATATGTTTTTATTTCATTTTTTGTTTTTAGTATCATAAGTTCAAATTATGCAAAAAAAAAAAAAAGCATTCTTACGCAATTTTGAGTTATGTTATGACCTAATGGGCCATTACGGGCCTAGAGATGAATTAATGGCTCTATTTATTGTGTAGAACACTATTTTCAAACTAAGAAGATGAAGGACGACTGTAGCGTCGTGACACTAAAGAGTGGTGTCGCAACACCAAACTTTGAAGCCAAAATATCAAGAAAATGAAGGCAGTGTCGCGACACCAATCCTGTTGTGTCGCGAAATCGGGCGACGATTAGGGATTTTAAGTATGGGTATTTTAGTATACACAATGAATTGTAATAAGATTTTTTTGGCTGTTTAGCAAACCTAATTAGGTTAGATCATAAACTTTACAAATAGAAACCCTCATTTTAGAAGGCTTGGCCAAGTGAGCCACTTAGTTAGTTTTAGGGTTTTATTTTAGTTTTTATTTTATTTCAAATTAGTCCTTTAAACAGTTTTTTGTTGTTTAACTTGAATTCAATTTCAATGTAGGCTTTTAATTTAATAGTTTTTTATTTATTTCTTTTTGGATTCTAATTACAACTGTAGTGATCTTCGCAACTGTTAAAGGAAATTCTGCTTCCGCGCACAAATCGATATCGAAACAGATTTATTTTCTTATTTTATTTAATTTACTGATTTGTATGTTAAATATGAGTTTAGGGATTATTGCATCTAGATCCATGAGTAGCTAATTTCCTTAGAGAGATTAATGAAAAAATATGTGACTAATTAACGGATGAATTAGGGTTTAAATCTGGGTTAGTTGGTTTAAATTATGTACGTTTAAACCTTAGGAAGTGACACCCCTAAGAAGTAATATAAGATAAACGAGATTGAAAGATAAGTTTACTGAGAAAATCATAATTTATCCCGGTTAAGAAAGTGAGGCCGAGAGGTAATAACTAATTAATTAATAACTAACTCGATAAAAGCCAAGTTTTGAAGTTAATTAGGAGCACTAGAGTGAGTTAATCCTCTGCCTGTTTTATTGAATTTAATTTCGATTGTTAATTGGTCATTTTTATTTTAGATAATTTTAGGTTAATTTGATTAATCCATTTTAATTTGATTTTTCATAATATAATTTTAAATTAGTACTATTTAGTCCTGTTATTGTAGAAAGTTAATTTAAGTTTAGTTCAACCTCCTTTCGGCACGATCTTCGTAATGCTTCACGAAGTGTTTTGTTGTAGCAGTCTTTACTATATTAAAATTTGACCCGTGTATACTTGCAGACATTGATGTTTAATTATATATTTATTTATTGCAGTAATTTCAGTCCAGACGTTCACACGTTTGGCGGCGGTCAAGTTGTTGGCGCCATTGCCAGAGAGGTTTTGACATTAAACTTAAATTTTAATTTTCTACATTGTAATAGGATAAATATGAATATTTAGAATTATAGATACAAATTTTATTTTTAGTTATTTTCTTTTTACTTAATTTTATTTTTCAGTTATTAATTTTATTTCAAATTCTCTTTGATTTCAATGTATGACTCGAAGTGGAACAATTCCAATCGAGCCAGATCCTAAACTAGAGAGAATCTTGAGGCGAACCAATCAACAAATGCAAAATAATCAACTTGTGATAGCTGACTTACCTCGGGAGAATCCTTTGTTTGACGAACCACTGGTGGCTCGACCAGAGCAAAGCTTGACTGAATACGCGTTACCTACTTTAGATGTTGTCTGAGGTAGTATCGAGAGGCCAGCAATTAATGCAAACAATTTCAAGATTAAGACAACCTCGAACCAACACTTAAAGAGATTCCTATAGCTATGTGACACGTTTGAACATAATTGAGTGGTTGATGACGCAATTCCTCACTGGTTGTTTCCATTCTCGCTTTGTGACAACGGTTATGAATGACTCGATTCAAAAGAGCTCGTATCCATCATGACGTGGGACGACTTAGCGAGGAAATTCTTACACAGAATTTTCCCTATTGGTGGAACCATTCAATTAAGGCGTGACATTGCTAACTTTAAGAAATTTGAAGGTGAGACTCTAAACGAAGTATGGAAATGCTTCAAGTTGTTCCTTAGGAAATGCCCACACCACGGTATGCGAGATTGGATACAATTGTAAATTTTCTATAATGGATTAGATGAGAGCTTAAAAGCCGGCTTAGATAGTGCATCAGTCAAAGCCTTCATGAACAATACTTACGAGTGAGCTTATCAATTGATCGAGGATATGGCGATGAAGTCGTACATGTAGCCTAACGAGCACTTTTAATTTATCCAGAAGCTATCAACGACTAAGGTGGTCAAGGAAGAGGACAAGTATCAACAGATTTTAGAGAAATTACACCGTCTAGAGACCATTGTTAAGCTGTTTATGAATGATTTCGCTCAAAGCTATACACCATACTTTAAAACCCAGTTGGAGAAAGTAAATTATTTGGGCAATATGGATGGAAATCCATATTCAAGCACTTACAACCCCTGGTGGAAGAACCATCCTAATCTAAAGTGGGGAAGTAACCAATGTAGCAGGAACCTAACTCCAAACTGACAAAACCCTCCTTATTAATCCTAACATTCATTTGAGCCTTAACTACTATAACGCGTAGGTTTGTGCAAGTGTACACAGTCGTTATCAAGTAATAAGTAAGTATCGAGTTATCGTCTCCATAGGGATTGTATTTGTGCTAAGTCACTTAATTTGTAAAATTATATTAACAATTTGGTAAATAAAAACACAATATAGTTGAGAAGTGGTGATTAAAATATATTAAACTAAATGCAATGATCCCTAATGCAAATTATCCTAAGTATGCAAACTATATGAATGAAATATATTTTAGTAAAATTAAACACAATTTTGCAACAATTATAATATAAATAAACTAGGACAATTACTTTAATAAAACCTAATTTATTATCAACATGCTTAATAACATTCGGAAAAACATTCCATAGCAACTCGATCTTTCATAAGTTTGGAAACCACATTAGGTCCTTTCGGAATCCTTTACTTAGTAAATATGCATTTTACTGATCCTTATTTACTAAGGGTTTCTTAGCATTCATGTGAGGTAACATGGACGTGTCAGGTTTGAAACAATTTTATCACACAAATTTAAAAACTATGCAAATAACAGAGCTTGGTCAGAGTTGTTATGCAACCTCCAATTTAATTAGGTCAAGACCTAAATTGAGCATGCACATTTCAATTATGTGTCCATTAGCCGTCGTCTGGTCAGGATCGCTTAGCTAATTCAGGTGCATTTCAATCACGTATGAATGAAATACAAACTTAATTTTAATTGAAAACATGATTGATTGAGGCACAAACATTATAAGCATGAATCAAATAAATATTATTTAATCAAAGCAATCATCCTAGCTTAAATAAAATTAAGCTAACATTGTTGAAAACAAGAACAAAGAACAGATAGCAAAAATTTTTATATTAAATAAAAGAAAAGGAAGATTAAACCTAATTTAGAGTGACTGTCACCCAAGACTTTGACTGACGAGGCTCCTTTGTTCCTTTGCTTTTTTGCTGATGGCTCTCCAAGGTGGCCAACCAAGGATTCTTTAAGAGGCTTAATTGCTAAAATCTCTATGAAGAGATAATGCTAGGTGTGGGAATGGAAAAGGCTAAGAGAATTTGGAAAAAAGAGAGAATGATGAATGATGAGAATGAATGAGGCATAATTGAGGGATGATGAATGAAGGAATGAGAGGGTCTTATTTATAGGTGAGGAGAGGGGGATAGTTTGCTAAAAATAGTGGATGTTAACCTCTTAAAATCTCATCAAATTGTGGTCGGCCATGCCTAGTGGATTTTGACTTGATTTTTGCGTGATTTTTAAGCAATTTTGGATGCTACACAACTCAGGACTGAGAGTCGGTCAATCGTAAATCTTCGGGCAAATCTCTAATTTCTTCAACACTGCAAGGACCTTGTATAATTAAACCAAAGAATGGTTTAAATGGACAGCCATGTGTAGCCGAATATTTGGTTGACTTGGTCTCCAATTTGGACGGTTTTGTAATTTAGCAAAACTATCAGACCTATCCAGAATAAATCAATAAGTTAGAGGACCAAATAATAAAATTTATCCAATTTAATTAATTAATTAAAACCCAAATTATTAATGAAATATTTTAAAATGAATCATTAAATATAATTTTATATTTTATTATTTAATTTAATCATGCATGACCCACTTTATGTATTAAAAAATATAATATAATCAAATTAATATAAAATAAGCCATTTATTGCATGAAAACTATATAATAAAGCATAAAATCACATTTTAATAATTTCTATGTCCTAATTTCATATTTTCACATATTTCATTAATTTATTAAATAATTACTTAGTTTTAACAATGAATTTAAGTAAAAAGGTGATAAATGACATAGGAAAAATACTATATATTTTTTCATTTACAACTACATATTTCCAATTGGTCCCGCTGCCACCTCGTTGAAACTATAAATGTATTGGCTGTTTGAAAAGAAATGTATGGAATGAATAAGAAAAGAGAAATGAGAAACATTCAGGAATGATTATGGTTTTCTTCGAAATAGAGAAATGAAATCATTTGGAAATGAATATAAGTTTCCAGTAATGGAAATGGAAATGATCCACTTGCGATCCTATATGGATTACTTAAAAACTAATTGGAAGAATGAATTTATGTTTTTGGACTATTTTGAAGTTCGAAAATGAAAATAAACCATTCGGTTATAATGAACATGTTGAGTTGTGAAATATTGAATACATTTTCTCGAAATTTTACCAGGAGCAAAAACCCTTCATGGACATGAAAGGGGTAGCAACCCTAGTAGGAATTATAGGGTGTGCTATCCACCCTAGTCATATTCTAAGTAGGATATTGTTTTTCTATTTGAAATAAACCACTACAACTCAACAAGGGTTCTACATTCTCTTCCTATAAATAGATGGCACTAGTAGAGTTATTAACACAACTTTGAGAAGTTGTTATTCTACCGAAAAATAAAGAGAATTTATTCTCAACTATTATATATATTTCTGAAATAACAATTCTACCTGTTTCTAGTAAGAAGAGAGAATTTTCATTTTCATCCCAAAAGGAGAGAAAATTTTTATTAGTTCTGTGTTTCGATTCAATTGGTTTGAGCCCATAGTCGAAGTAGTTCGTGGTATGAAAATAGTGGAGAAGATTGTTTGGTTGAAATTCAAGAACAACAAACATTCACTAAGCCAAAAACACAAGTATGAATTTGGTTAAGGTTTATTACTATAAATATCATAAATCGGGTCAGCTTTCAAAATTTTAATTTTTTGCTATTCAAGAAAACTGTTTTCAAATTAGATTTTTTCCACTTGTTAGAAGTTTTAATTAGTGTAGGATTAAGGACTTAGGCAACTAGAGGGAGATTATTAGAGACATATTTGGAATTAGGAGTAAAATGAACAGATCGTCATGCCTCAAAATACGAGAAGGGGAAATAAAGGCGTTGTTGCGACACCGAATCTCAATGTTGCGACACTGAACTTCAAAAGTCACAGGATTTTTAAAATTAGGGCAGTCTCGCGAGACCACATTTCTATGTTGCGACACTGTATTTTGAACCTAAAAACTTTTCAAATTTTATCTCATGACACGTTATTGTACCTAATTATCGTGACACAACATTTTGAACCAAAAATAATTTAAAAATTTAGGCTTATCTCGCGACACGGAACTTCGAACCTAAAACCTGGGGTATTTGAAGTACTATGTCGCGACATCGATATAGGTTTTAAAATTTTTGATCCATTTTCTACGCGACCTGTATTACCCTATAAATACCAAAATCAAATTTTAAACTTAATTTTTACTCCTAAACACATTCTAAGCAATCCCTTGAGCCCCCAAATGAAAATTAATTACTTATCACCCTTCATTGCTTTAGATTTTAGCCGTTCCTCACGAGTTCTCTTCTCCACGATTACACTATTGTTGTTGTTTCTCATTGACAGCCACTAAGCCGTCCAACAATCCTGTTGAAATGTTTTTCATATTTTATTTATTTATTTGTATTTATCATTTAATGTTTAGATTTTATTCGAACATATTGATTAAAATGGTCCTAAGAAAAGCACGTCGCACTACATAGTTTCAGGAATCGAGGGAATTCGATTCCACTTGATTCCATTGCCAAGAAGTCGAAAAAAATTATTTGGATATTCAAAGCAAAACTTTTATTCAAAAATAAGGGTTTGACCCCTCGTTTGATCTTTACGACGACATTTAGGATATTATCTGTGGGAACCGATGGATAAACTTCTGCCTCATACCAAAAGAGTCGATGACCGACTTGGTGGTGTACGAATTTTATGCATCCCTAAAGTATAAGGAAAATATAGGGTGCCAAATGTCAATTATATGCATGTGAAGATTCAAGGAAAAGAAGTCTCGATTAAGCCTAAGGATAGCTGTCAATTTTACAAAGCACAATATTATGATAAAGATGCACTGGAGGAACTATATATTTATTACTTTTGCAAAATCGATATGGAAACCTTAACCCAGCTCAAATGTCCCATTGTCCTTTAATTAAGCTATAATGTTTTCGGCTGTAAAGATGTGGATGCAGTTTATCTGTACGCGAATCTCACTGGTCCTTAAAGTTTTTAATGTTAGTGCTTTTTGAGCTGTGTTACTCTACTATATTTTACAGCTTCAACAAGATTGTATCGGCACATGGATTTACAAGTCGATGCTTCATTACATCAGTGACAAGATGGTCGGGATATTTTTCCCACACCTCATTATTGGTGTTTGTAGGAAAGCAAAAGTGTCGATGTCAACGATGAAGCAGTTCATCAAGCTAACTAAGAGCTTGCTCAGGAACTCCATTTAAACAGTAGGTCGAGCTCCATCGAAAGTATACCATGATTTGAATGTCTGACATAATAAAAAAAATTGATGCTTTAGAATTTTTAAAGTAGAAGAATGAGAAAAGCCAAACAAGCCAAGGGCCTGGTGACATAACAGACATGGAGTGGGTTATTTGGAGGATGCAATCAATGACACCTTTGGGCATTAACTATGCCCAAAGGTTTGTATCCTAGCGTCTAAGCCGCAACCAAATCGATACCCACTTATGGAATTTTTCGGGCAAGCCGACACGAGGAATAAAAGAAGAAAGAAGAAGAAAAAGACGAGGAAGAAGAAGAAGAACCGACTCACAATGAGGACTTCGACGTTATGTTTCGAACGGAACAACCATCTGTAGAAGGATTCAAAATTTACACTCCAAGCTGTACCACCCTGACCAATTTTGCGGGTGCAAGTGCGACTACACCAGACACGAGTTAAGGAAAACACCCAATGATTGAGTAGAATCAGCCACAATCTGATTCTGATTAAAAATTTTTGAAATGTTTATTTAGTTTAGCTTATTTTTATTTTGGACTTGTAATTTTATTTTGTGATGATTTTTAATTTGTATTAGCTAATTTCAGTGTAAGAACTAGGTATGATATAAGACACTTCAATTTGGGAGCTAAACTAACACGAGGAGGACCTTGACCTGCCATCAAATATAGTAGTCAATTTGGGATAATTCTGCAGTTAAAAAGCTTTTTTTCAAGGCAATTTAAGATTTTATATTTCGTTTTTTAGTAATTAGGACTTAGGAATAAAAGTTAATAAAAATAAGTGTTTTAAGAGATTTGTAGGGTTGTGACCCAATAGATCAACACGAGCCTTAGATTTTCCTAATAGGTTTAATTGAGTGTGTAGGATGAAGATTTATAAGCCTAATTGACGTGAAAGTAAGGAACGACTGATGCAAAAGTGATTGTACTATAAAAAACATATGTTTTCTCCTTACTTATTGGTTAATTTATTCTCATTTAGTTATCTTTAGAATACATTTTAGCATTTTCAGTTTAGTGAATTGTATTTTATAACCCAGTGAATCTTAGCCTATTTTATCCTTAATTTTGCTATCTTTCTACACTAATGTTGCTGCATTAGTTAATTCCAGATTGCGTCCAGAATCATCACCGCAATTGACAGCTATCTGATAAGAGCCAACCAATGCTTGAGTTCTCTAATCTGTTATAATTGTCTTGTACATACAAGTACAGAAGAATCCTAAGGGAAGGACACCTGTACAGTTGACGAGAACATAAAAGGTTGACGTGAGAGGAGGAAGAGAGGATTTTTGCTGAACCACCATTCTCGTACCCTATTTTGAAGCTTGCGGTCATGGCTGTTTGAGCCTCCTACGGGTGAGCCACCATGAAGACTGATGCAGATCCACTCAAGATAAGGAAATCTAAGTGCCAAAAAAGGAGAAATAGAGAGATCCAGTCGAGTAACCTAGGAATAGTATTCTCCATTCAATTCTTTCTTATTTCTTTGGAAACGCTAGTAATTACTCTATGTTTTCTACTACATGGAAGTACAATGAATGATTTGTTAAATGTTATCTTATTAAATCTTATTTTTATTGTTTAATCTTGGGGATTTGAATGTTCTAAAAATGGAAATGTTATTGTAGTCACTAACACTAGAAGGTGCAGTGATAGTTTGAACTAATAAGCATTTCAGTGGAAGTTGAGTAAGAACTAAAGGAATTTAGTCCACTTATCCTTAATAGTGCCATATTGCCATCATCGGAAGGTGAGGTTAACGTGCATGGTTAAGTCCCAAATTAAATAAAATAATGGCGTTTGGTAAGATATACATTAAACTTTATTGCGTCGACAATCACCTATCTTTTATACCTTGTGAGTACTTTGTATACTGCTGAAGATTCATGTTGGGGATCCCAGTTTATCATTACCATATTTTATTTTATTGTGTTTAAGGCATTGCTCCGACAATTACCCACACAATTTAGTTCACTTTTTTAGCTATTACATCGACATTAATAGACAAAGAACTACCATCCCTGTGGGATCGATATCTAACAAACTCACACCTGTCTACTATACTTGCATCAACAATGTACACTTGCATATTTCTGCTGTGACGTTAATAGTTGATCATGTTTTTGGTGCCATTACCGGGGACTAACATTTGTTTGATGTTTATTTTTTGTTCTTGTGTGTTTTTTCACTTTGTTTTCCTTATATAATATTTAGTATTCACTAACTTTTTTTTCTCTTTGTTGCTATTTTCCAATTTCAGTTTAAGTGTTTTATGACTTGAAGCAATTTGGATTTTCTTGCTGATTTTGATCAGGAAATCGAAAGGACTGTTCGGAGAAGACTTTGAGAACAGAGAAATATGGATTTACTAGGGGGCAATGCAGCTGTATCCTTGATGCACCCGTAAAATATTATTAATCCACTATTGCCGCAATATTCTCATATCCACAATAGAACCATACGAGATTGTGTAGTACCTATTGTGGATTATTTACAACCAGTAGTTGTTAGATGAACAATTCAAGCTGGAAATTTTGAACTTACGCCAGTGATGTTTCAAATGCTGAACTCCAATGGCCAATATGCTAGGCTACCACATAAAGATGCAAGAGAACATCTTAAATAAAATTTTTTGATCTGTGCTTCCTTAGTCAACAAAGCGTTCCTGAAAATGCTTTAAGGATACAATAATTTTCCTATTCCTTATAAGGGAAAGCTTGCACTTGGTTTCTTCGACTACCTGCTGGATCAATTACTTCTTAGAATGCTCTAGTCATGCAGTCTATTTTGCGAATTAACCCACCGACAATGAATGCTCGTATTCAAAATGGTACTACTACCTATCATCAACTGGATGATAAAAATCTTCACACCATATAGAAACGCTATAAATCTTTGCTTTGAAATTGTCCTATGCACGACATTCAACTAGAAACACAAATCGAGATTTTTTATAATGGTCTGAACTCTCATTCAAGGAATCTTGTCGACGCATCAGCCAATGGACTGTTGCTGGATTGTACTTACAATAATGCTATGAGAATTCTTGAGAGAATTTCTCAAAATGATTATCAATATCTAATCTTTAGAGCTGCACAAGTAAAGACTATTCTAGGAGTTATTGAATTGAATGTAATATCTGCGCTAAGTGCCCAAGTCTCTTCGCTCACAAACATGATTAAAAATATGTAATGAACGAGTGACGTTGCACCTATAAAGGTTGTTCAACAATTAGATATTCCTACCTTTTGCTGTGAAATTTATGGTGACAACCATAGTTATGAAGATTGTCTGCAACATGTAGAAAATGCATGTTATGTCAATAATATTCGCAACAATTCTCATGGAAATTCTTACAACAACTCTGTATGTAACCAATAGTTTTAGGGAACTTAGAATGGTGGACAAAATACTACGACATTCAGAAATGGGAATGCATCTACTCAGGGAAATTATAATCCACAATAAGGGAATTACAATCAACAACAAAACTACAATCAACATCCTCAGTTGTATCCACAACAAGGTCAAATACAATCACATCAAACTCAAATGCAGCCACAAATGATGAATCCAAATGATCAAGGGCAACGAAAACAACAGTATATATGAGCTTTTACTTTTGACCTATTAACTGCTCTTGAAGCGTCAATGCGGGAGTACATTACTCACACAAAAGTTATTGTTCAAGGAAATTCATCTTCCATTCAAGCACTTGAGGCACAATTGGGACAACTTGCTTCAAATTTGAATACTCGACCACAAGGCTCATTACCTAGCAACAGCAAAAATCCCAATTCGAGAGCAAATGAGCACCGTAAAGCCATCACTCTTAGGAGTGGTAAACAAACTAGTGAGCCAGTTATAAATTGTACTATAACATCCCCTGATGTTGATGACGTAATCCATGATGGGAAAGGTGCATCTAAAGAGTTTGTCGATGTATCTGACAATGAAGTACCGCAAACTGTCACTCACATGCCTTATATTCGACCCTCGAAATTGTGGACGCAACCAAAAGTGTCGCTGCAATTGGATGTACTTCCACCTGTACCTTTTCCACAAAGATTCAAGAGGAATGAAAAATGATAAATAGTATCAGTAGTTTTTGAATACACTGAAACAAATACAGATCAACATTCCTTTAGTAGACGCTCTGGTACAAATTCCTAGTTATGGGAAATTTATGAAAGACTTCTTGGTCAAGAAGAAAAAACTCACTGATATTGAAACTACTACACTCAGAAAAGGCTGTAGTGCTATTTTGACAAACAAGTTACCCCCTAAATTGAAAGATCCATGAAGCTTTACCATTCTATGTTCGATTGGCAACCATTATTTGGGCAAGACTTTATGTGATTTGGGAGTTAGCATCAACCTCATGCCATTATCTACTTTCAAAAAATTAGGAATTGGTCACATGAAACCTACTACAATGACATTGCAATTGGAAGATCGATCTTTAGCTCAACCTGAAGGACAAATTAAAGATGTTTTAGTTCGTGCGGATAAATTCATTTTTTCGGTTGATTTTATCATACTTGACTACGAGGCAGATAAGGAGGTTCCCATAATCTTGGGATGACTATTTTTAGCCATTGGCCGAACTCTTTTTGATGTTTATAAAGGAGAACTAACCATGCGACTTAACGATAAGCAAGTTACCTTTAGTGTTTTTGAGTCTATTCATCACAATAATACAATAGAGTGCCATATTGTCGATGTGCTAGATGATTTAATTGAGGAAGAATTCAAAAACAAAAGAATAGTCCTTGCTAAAAAAATTGCAGTGACATCTGAGGTGGAATCCTTAGCCAATTGTGGCAGCACGGTTGAAGCTAGTAATGTTGAAATCAAGCACAGATGGCAAATTGAATCGTTAGACTTAAGCAACAGAACAAATCCAATTTTCAAATCATCGATTGAAGAAGCTCCTACTCTGGAATTGAAACCACTACCTCCTCATCTCAAATACATTTTTGGGGTGATCACAATACTCTGCCAAATATTGTCTTCGCAACATTAGATGAAACAGAAGAAAAGAAATTGACTCACATTCTCAAGCAACACAAATGCACTATTTCCTGGAATATTGCAAATATGCAAGGTATTAGTCCTTCTTTTTGCATGCACAAAATCAAGTTAGAAGATGAAGGCAAGCAAATGATTAAACCACAATGAAGGGTAAACAAAAAGATGAAAGAAGTTGTTAAGATGGAAATCATAAAATGGCTTGATGCGTAAATTATTTGCCCGATTTCTGATAGCAAGGGGTGAGTCCAGTGCATTGCGTCCTGAAAAAGAGTGGCATTATAGTGGTTCACAATGATAAGAATGAATTAATACCTACACGCATGCCCACAAGATGGTGAGTTTGTATGGATTATCGGAAATCAAATACGACCACAAAGAAGGATCATTTTCCACTTCCCTTCATTAAGCAAATGTTAGATCGGCTTGCTGGAAAAGCTTATTACTGCTTCCTAGACGGCTAGTCTGGGTACAACCAAATTGCTATTGCACGGTGGATCAGGAAAAAAATAATTTTCACCTGCCTGTTTGGTACTTCTACTTTTCGTCGTATGCCTTTCAGTTTTTGCAATGCACCAGCCACATTTCAAATATATGTGATGACAATATTCTCAGATATGATCGAAGACCCTTTAGAAGTTTTTATGGATGACTTTTCAGTTTATGGGAATGATTTTGATCATTATGCTAACAATTTGGATAAAGTACTGAAGTAATGTGAGGACACAAATCTTGTTTTGAGTTGGGAAAAAGCTAAGGTGGAAATCATTGAGAAATTACCCCTACCGAAAAATGTGAAAAGTATTCGTAACTTTCTTAGACATGTGGGATTTTACCGATGGTTTATTAGGGATTTTTCAAAAATTACAAAATCATTGTGCTCATTGCAGGAAGAAAATAAAAAATTCCTCTTTGATGAGGCATGTCTGGATGACTTTATTCAGTTAAAGAAGTAGCTGGTTAATAGACCCATTGTCATTGCACCTGATTGGTCTCAACCTTTCGAAGTTATGTGCGATGCAAGCGACTTTGCCGTGGGTGCAGTGCTAGGACAACACAAGGGAAAAATATTTCACGCCATTTATTATGCTAGCAGAACTTTTACAAAGACTCAATTCAATTATACCACCTCAGAGAAAGAATTGTTGGACGTAGTCTTTGCTTTCAACAAGTTTCGCTTTTATCTTGTAGGTGCAAAAGTTATGGTATTCACTGATCACTCGGCGTTGTGATATCTCTTTGCGAAAAAAGATGCCAAACCAAGATTGATATGATGGATTTATTATTGCAAGATTGAGATAAAAGATCGATAGGAGTGAGGCAATCAAGTTGCCGATCATTTGTCTAGATTGGAAATTGGCAGTGAAGACATGAAAATATTTGAAATTGTTGACACATTCCCAGATGAGATGTTATCCGCTGTCGATGTAACTCATTGGTATGCAGAATTGATCAATTACTTGGTGTGTGGAAAGCTTCCATTGAGTATCCAGGGGCATAAGAAAGAAAGATTTCATCGTGATGTAGTGAAGTACCATTAGAACGAGTCGTATTTATTCAAGGTATGCAATGATAACATTATTTGGCATTGTGTTCCAAACGAAGAAATGCTTTCAATTTTGAAGCACTATCATGATGCTCTTTATGGAGGTCATTTCGGTGGTATGAGAACTTCTACTAAGGTTCTCCAATCAGGATTTTACTAGCCATCATTGTTCAAGGAAGCTCATAACTTTGTGAATCAATGCGATAAATGTCAGCGCACCGGTTCTATTTCCCGACGCAATGAAATGTTTCAACAACCAATTATGGAAGTTGAATTGTTTGATGTTTGGGGAATGGATTTCATGGGACCATTTCCAAATTCATTTGGAAATCTTTATATATTAGTTGTTGTTTACTATGTCTCGAAGTGGGTAGAGGCTATTGCTGTCCCAAAGGATGATGCAAGGACAGTGCTTAATTTTTTTCACAAACATATACTCACCCTTTCGGTACACCAAGGGAATTGATTAGTGATCAGGGTACACATTTCCATTGCAACCAAGTGGCAGCCACATTAAAAAGATATGGAGTTAATCACAAAATGGCCGCTACTTATCATCCACAAACCACTAGACAAGCTGAAGTTTCAAATCAACAAATTAATAATATTCTTTAGAAGGTTGTGAATCCTTCGAGGAAAGATTGGTCTTCTCGATTAGATAATGCTCTATGGGCATTGCGGACAACATGTAAAACTCCATTGGGGATGTCACCGTACCAATTGGTTTTTAGGAAAGCATGTCACTTGCCAGTTGAATTGGAACACAAAGTGACGTGGGCAATTAAGTAAGTGAACATGGACTATGAAGCTATTGGAAAGAAAAGGCTGTTGGACATCACCGAGCTAAAGGATATTTGAAGAAATGCTCATGAAAATGCTGCGATTTATAAGGAAAAGACCAAACGATGGCATGACAAAATTATTTTGCAGCAATAATTTATCGAGGGGCAACAAGTTTTATTATTCAATTCTCGACTTAAATTGCACCTAGGTAAATTGTGTTTACGTTGGTCTAGACTGTTCGAAGTTGTCGACATATTTCCTCATGGTGTGGTCACAGTTCTAGATTTACGTGATGGACACTAGTTGAAAGTCAATGGATAGAGATTGAAACACTATTTTGGAAATAAAAATTAAAAGCAGGCAGAGACCATTAATTTGGTCCAAACATTGTAAAATTTTAATTTATTACTCCGAGATTTCATCTTATTTTATTTCTATTTTGTAAAGCTTGTTTTCTTTCCTTTTTGCAGAATAATAAGGTACCAATGTTGACACAACAAGATTTGGTTGTCAATACATTCCGTACCACTGTGTTACCATTAATCAAAATTGAGGGAAATTCAATCTTCACCGTTGGATCAAAACCCACCCAACCATTTGATCTGTTTGACCAGGCACAATTCTTACTGGACACAACTCTTCCCACTAGCTTTGTATCTCCCCACAAAACATCACGACTCGACATCTTTCTCTTTCACTCCCTATAAAGTCTACACCACTATGTCGACTGCAAAGCATCCAAGCAACCACTTTTATTCTTTTTTCTTACTCAAGATCCTACCTTTTTCACTTAAAATTGTCTTCCCTCCACAAAATATGGCAAGAACAAGAGGTTTGACCAAGAAAGCTAACAAATCTACTAAAGAACATGCATCCTTCGCTACCATAGTTCGTGAGTTGGAATCCCCTAGGCCAGTGCAGAAAAAGGAACCAGTAATCTTTTTGAATAAAGTGGAAAGGGAACAATTTCAAGACAACGTATTGCGCCAAAATTTTCACCTCGAACAAGGCATTTCCCTGTCGCAACAACAAGATTTGGGCAAATAAATTCACCGAACCATTTCTAAACTGAAATGGGGAAATTTCTACGCACACATTGAAAGCTATTCCCCTTCTCTGGTACGTGAGTTCTATGCCAACCTCTATGACCAAGAGTTAGAGTTTATTTTTGTTCATGAAGGTCTCATTCCATGAGACGCCCAAACAATCAATGAGCTATGCAACATTCTCCTCGATGTCGACGAATACTCTGATTTCTTTGTGGAAATGACGGATGAAAAAATGAACCTGCTGCTACAGGACTTGTGTATTGAAGGAGCAGTGTGGACAGGGTCACATTCAAAGAATTTTAGGATGCACCATCATTTTCTAATGCCGCACAGTAAAATTTGGTTTCACTTTGTTAACTGCAGGTTACTGCCATCTACCCGCAGCACCACCGTTAACCTTGACAGAATGTGTCTAATACATTCCATTATCAAGGGTAGAAGAATTGATGTTGGCATAATACTCAATCCAAAAATTACTGAATGCACCGTCAGACAGACCAAAATTTCGATTTTCCTATCATTGGTCATGTCACTGTGTCAGCAGAAAAGAATTGTACCCGGGGAGATGAAGAAATTATGGATAATAAGGGTCTAATTAATGAAGCCTCTATCGAAAGAATGACTCGTGGCATAGAAACACCAATACTGAAAGAGGTAGGAATCTGCACGACAAAGAAGGGCAAAGCCAAAGCTGGTAGTAAAGGAACAACCCTGCATACAAAGACATTCTTATGGCGTAAGATGAAAGATGTTGAAAAAATGGTTACTTCCATCAGCAATAGGCAAATCAAACTTGTCGCTACAATTGAGGACATGAAGAACTCTAAGAATTTGTTTTATGCTGATACTAAAGCCTGGAACAGTTCTATTGTAGCCATATTAAGCCAATGGAGCCCATCTCTAATACCAGGCTTCCTGGTGTTTCCACCAATCATTTGAAACTATTAGCATTCATCTGCGAATGACTACTTCGAATAGTGAGATCGATCGGTGGCATCTCCTCCCATCGTGCAAATATCTGATAATGATAAAGATAAAGAATCCAGGGACATTGAAGAATCTCTACGCAAGATTGATAGCTTGTTCAAGGATGGTATTTTTGCTGATAAAGAAGACGCTATTGTTAACAAGGAAGCTCCTACTACAGAAAAGGAAATTGTTGCTGAAGAAGAGAAAGAAAGAGAATAGGAAGATTCTGATGTGAATATTGTCACCGCACTCGAATCTGTGGGTACAAATATTGAAAATCTGGAACTAGATGGAGCAAGACAGGCAAAAGTTACTAAGGTCACTAGTGAGGAGTAGGATAACTCATTGGCAATAGTGGTCTACACTAGACCGCTTTAGGTGGTCTCTCCTAGACAAGAAGCAACCGATGATACCGGGACAAAGCCAGAACTTGAGGAGCAATCTTAAAACTGTGCAAAGCCTAAAGAAAAGAAAAAAAAGTGCTCCAAGGATAAGGAGGAGAAGAAAAGGAGAAGGAAGAAACATCGTCCAGCCACAGCGATGGTTACGAATAACTGAGTTAGTTGTATTCTAAAATTTTAGCTGTAGTTTTCATGCATTGCATATAGTTGTAAGTCACATTTTATTAGTACACATTGTCACTGTATTTTTATTGTCATTACATATTCATGTCAGTGTATTGGGGACAATGCAATCTTTAGGTTTGGGGAAATGTATATGGAATTTGGAAATACACCTATATTTCAAATTTTTTGAAGCATGCAAGGTTTATACGCAATTGTTCAAAAAATTTTGTTACGTTTGATGCATAATTCTTGGATCATGTGAATTGTCAATGAATATGTTGGATAAATTTGACTGAATGTTGTATCTTCAATACTTTGATGAATGATTTAGGTTGCATCAGTAATAAATGACTAGTAGCATTCCTTGAATCTCGAATGAAACTGCCTATTTCAACTACTTATATATATAGATAGATAATTATAAATAAGAGACACTCTAAAGTGGGTGTATTGTGGAATGTTAAAAATGGAACACTCCAATACAAGCGTTAGAAAAATGAATTTAACTAAAGACCGTCACTGCATGAGTGTGTGTCGGCTCAATTATGTACTTCCTGGGAGTTTGTTGCTCCCCATCGTTACTTCTCAGGAACAATGGTATAGTAATGCAAAGATATCCCTTATTCTGAAAGAAAAAAGAAGAAGATATACAAGCACTTAATATTGTACAATAAATGCTGTATTGGTAGATAGAATTTAGGATTTGATGCATGATGCTGGCCTTGATGAAAGTGAAATCTTAATCATTCATGCTTATGTATTGTCGATGAAATATTTTTTCATCTAAATGTGACTCATTCATTGGGAATTTAAAGGGTTCAAGTTGCTAGAATGATCATTTGCCTGAGAAAATTTTTTGTAGCCTTGCTAGTTTCTGTTTTACTTGAGGACAAGTAAAAGCTTATGTTTGGGGGTGTGATTGTACTAGAAAGAACATATGTTTTCTCCCTTGTTATTGGTTAATTTATTCCTATTTATTTGTATTTAGCATACATTTTAGCATTTTCAATTTAGTAAGTTTCATTTTATAACCCAATGAATCCTAGCCTATTTTATCCTTAATTTTGCTACCTTTCTGCACTGATGTCGCTGCATTAGTTAATTCTAGATTGCGTCCAGAATTGTCTTCGTAGTTGATACCTATCTGATAAGAGCCAACCATGCGTAAGCTATCCAATCTGATATAACTGCCCTGTACATGCAAGTACAGAAGAATCCTGAGGGAGGGGCACCTATACAGTTGAGAACATAAAAGGTTGACGTGAGAAGAGGAAGAGAGGATTTTTGCTGAACCACCATTCTCTTACCCTATTTTGAAGCTTACGGCCATAGCAGCTTGAGCCTTCTACGGGTGAGCCAACGTGAAGACTGATGCAGATCTACTCTTGACCAGGAAATCTAAGTGTGGAACAAGGAGAAATGGAGAGATCTAGTCGAGTAGCTTAAGAATAGTATTCTCCATTAGATTCTTTCTTATTTATTTGAAAATGCTGGTGATTACTCTATGTTTTCTACTGTATGGAAGTACAATGAATGCTTTGTTAAATGCTATCTTATTAAATCTTGTTTTTTATTGTTTCATCTTGGGGGTTTGAATGTTCTAAACACCGAAGTGTTATTGCAGTCACTAACACTAGAAGGTGCAGTGACAGTTTGAGCTAATAAGCATTTCAGCGGAAGTTGAGTAAGAACTAAAGGAATTTAGTCCACTTGTTCTTAATAGTGCCATATTGCTATCATCAAAAGGTGAGGTTAATGTGTATAGTTAAGTCCCATATTAAATAAAAGAGTGGCGTTTGGTAAGATATACATTAAATTTCATTGCGTCGACAATCACTTATCTTTTATACCTTTTGAGTACTTTGTATATTGCTGAAAATTTATGTTGGGGAACCCAGTTTATCATTACCATATTTTATTTCATTGTTTTTAAGATATTGCTTCGACAATTACCCACACAATGTAATTCATTTTTTTAGTTATTGCATCGACATTAATAGACAAAGAATTACCATCCCTATGGGATCGATATCCAACAGACTCACATTTGTCTACTATACTTTCATTGATAGTGTACGCTTGCACATTTTTGTTGTGATGTTAACAGCCGACCAAAAAGCTTCTTAGGACGTCAAAGCATAAAAAAAACGGTAGAAGGCAGATTTTTAGTGTCATGTCAGGCCACGTAAGGGGGGTGGCGCAACACATGTCAATAACCTGCCCAAGTAATTCGAGGTTATTTTTGTTAGCGAAATCAAACTTATACGAAGACCTAATTTGGGCTGTCAACACCTCTATAACTAAGATAGTAGAGGTCTGATATAACTAAGTTACCTTAGACTCCTTCAAAAACCCTAGTAGCTTGGGAGTAGGTTTAGAGTATTTTTCTTTCAGTTTTTCATAACTCTTTTGTTTACCTCTTGAAATCAATTTTGATTCAAGAGTTTATTTTCTTTTGCATTCAATTTTTTTTACTCTAATAAAGAGACTTGCTACTCCGTTCCCTACGTAATTATTCAAATATATTTTCTCTTCTGGATCGATAGTGTTATTTACATAATTTATTCAATCAAGATAGAGATTAAAAATAACATGAGTGGCTAAATCCCTTAGGGAAGATTAACGAGTGGATGTGGATGTGATTAACAGAGGATTTAGGGTTTCCCTAGAGGGATTAGTTGGTATGAATAACGTGTGCTTAAACCACTACGATTGACAACCCTAGGAAGTTATCATAGGCTAGACGAGGTCAGGAGATAAGTTGAACCGAGTAAATTGTAATTTATCCTGGTTGAGAAAGTGTGCTCAGAGATAAGCAAGTATCAACCAATTGATTAGGTATTAAAGGTTTGTAGGTAATAATTGGTTAATTGATAGCTAATCCACCCTACAACCCTAATCCAAAGTTAGTTACAAACCCTGAAGTGATTTAATCTTCCTTATTGGTTTATTGATTTCTTTCATTTGTTTATTTTTCTTTATTTATTTCTTTTAGTTATTTACTTATTTTTACCTCTTCAACTTATTTTATTGTTTATCATAATATAGGGATTAATTACTACTACTTAGACTTATTATTCTAAAAACATTTTCATTATCTATTCCATCCTCCACTGGGTACGATCCTTAGAATACTTGCAAGCATTTTGTTTTACAAAACTATATTATAATTTGACCCATGTACTTGTGGACACCGCGTTAATAGGCAGTCAAAACACCCAACCACACTCGGGGTATGTCAATGCTCAAGCTGGGTAGTCTCTTCACTTATCTATTGAGAACACATTAGGGATAATGTGCCAAATAAAGTGTGGGGGGTAACATAGAAAATTTTCAAATTTTTTATGTTTTTATTAGTTGTTTAAGTTAATTTTTGTTTTGTGTGTTTGTTTGTGCTCGATCTTGTAGCAATAAAATTATGTGTTTAAATTGTAAATTTAAATCAATAGCAACCGACTTTAGGTTGTTGGATATTAAATTTTTCTATTTCATTTTGTTACACTATGAATAGGTGATAGTGTGTTATGTACACCAAAAGACAAATAAGTACATAAAAAACATGTGTTTGTTTGAATGATAAGTTGTTAGCGTGTTAATATTTGGTTAATTGTAATCCATGAGTTCAGACACCTAGACATGACCTAAGGCATTATTTAGTAAACAATTATAAGCCAAAAAGCAGACCTTAATTCAAAATCCCTAGTACCCTAATTTTTTTTATCCTTAATCTCTATTTCTTGATAAACCACAATGGAAGCCATAAGTCTAAAATTTAATCTCTTGATCTGATTTTCTTGGTCCATGCACGAACTTAGATGTCAAACCATTGATTTTCTTTGTCCCTCTTGGTACCATAGCATGTTTTTCCCGCCATCGAGCTTCGGTTCTTCGCATTCCCAACATTTAATTCACATAGGTAAGTGTTCTCCCTTTCTTTTCATTTCACTTTTCATCTTTTATTTTGTCACATTCCACATTGACTGGGAGTCGAGGTTCGTCGACGACTACCCGAGGTATCATGTTCTAAAATTGATCTTTATCAGTTTTATAAATTGAGTTAGTTGTTATCTTACTTTAATTTAGAAATGGCACCATGAAAACAAGAATGATCCACTCAGGCACCGAGCAATCCCGGTGCCAATCGCTTTCCTAATACAAAAATCAAACAGTTTTTCCTTCAGATGAGTGGATGTTCATTCATAAATGAGCATCGGTTAGATCCCACCATGTTTGCTTGCAACGAGATATGGGATCTAGTCTGATCTTACCGTTGGAATATCTTTTGGGCAACCCCGATCGAACCGGTGATTAATGCTATTGTTTATGAATTATATGCCTCCCTAAAGGATAGGGACAATCGCAAGGAAAAAGGTGAGACAATATCCCACGTGTCTTTTAGGGGCAAACAAGTTCCGAGTATGCCTTTTTATATTTGTGATAGTATAATGCCCTGTATTATACCCACTATTTTTTGGAGACCTTAAACTTATTCTCATTTAAGGATTTTGACATGGATGGTATCATCGACTACTTGACAGAGAGGCATGGCGAGTGGACTTGCCAAGCCAATTCCCAAGTGCTATTAAAATTTAATATGACCATCATGTTCCCGATGGCCAAGATGTGGGTGCAATTTGTTTGCACCCGCCTAAAACCTATCCGTAATGCCTTTGACATCACCGCCTATCGAGCGGTCATGCTTTACCCTATCTTGCAAAAAGACAAAATTTGTGTAGGCTATTAAATCTATGAGGAGATGCTCAAGTGCATACAAAACCTGAAGAAAAATATGTAATTCCCATATTTGGTTGCCGCCCTATATCGCCAAGCCGATGTCCTCATGTCCTTGTTCGAGCCATTCATGAGACCCATGAAGAGCATGATTGCAGACAACTTGTACGACCAATTCCTTGAGCTCCAACGTAAGCAAAATTGGGAACAGGAGCAAAGGATGAAACAAAAGAGCAACACCTAGGGCCTGATGAAAAGGAAGGGTAAAAGACACACGTAAAAGAGGACGGGCCTCATGGACATGTCGATATCGGAGTGGCAGACCCAATAGATAAAAGACATGGGACATAAGCTGACTTACATTGCAGAATAGAATAGGTGGCCCACTCTAGCACCACTTTCGGATATATTCGAGAGGTTTCCATTGCCAAGCAAAGAGGACGTTAACAATGATGATGATGATGATGAGGAGGAGGAGGAGGAGACCCCTATCGCGCCATTGGATTATGAGTGTGTATTTAGACCACACCGTTCATTGATGAAGGGTGTGGTGATCCGCGATCTGATTCAGCATAGCTTGGCCCAAACTTCGGGAATGCGAGTTACAAAAACGTCGACGGGGTGCGATAGGAGTAAGGCCTAGATGACAGAGGAGTTGGAACTTGAGTCTGATTTATTTTGAACATTTTTATTTTTTTATTTGGAATTTTGTACTCTATTTTTTTGGGATGATTTTTTCGTTAGTTTAATTAGTTGGGATTTAGTGTTTTCTATGTATATTTGTGAGTTTTTAATTTTTTGTAGAAACCCCATAATTTTTTACGACACTATAATTACGAGCCAAAACTGAAAGGAGGTGTAGTCCTACCAATTGAGTAAAATCTTCCCTTTACATTTCTAGTTTCACATCATGGACAATGTGCCGAATAAAGTGTGGGAGTGACTTAGGAAAATTTTTAAAATTTTCTGTTATGTTCTTTCTTTAGTTTTTGGTTTTTAATTTTTTTCTTTACATGTTTTCTATGTGCTTGAGCTTGTTGGAATACAAGTGGTTGGTTAGGAGCATATACCTAGGTTGTTTGTTTAAATTGCAAATTTAACCTGAAATTAAATAATTATGTTGTTTTCCTGATCCAATCAATTTTGATTCAAGAGTTTATTTGTTGATTTAAAGCATTCAAGTTTATTTTCTTTTCCATTCGATTTATTTCTTTATTCTGATGAAGAGACTTTTTACTTCATTCCTTATTTGATATTCAATCCACGATTATTCAAATCTCTTTTCTCTTCCGGATCGACCGTCTTCTTTACACGATTTATTCAATCGAGATAGAGATTATGAATAACATGAGTGGCTAAATCTATTAGGGAAGATTAATGAGTGGATAAGATGTGATTAACAGAGGAATTAGGGTTTCTATAAAGGGATTAGTTGGTATGAATTACGTGTGCTTAAACCATTAGGATTGAAAACCCTAGAAAGTTATCATAGACGAGACAAGGTCGAGAGATAAGTCGAACCAATTAAATCGTAATTTATCTTGGTTAAGAAAGTGGCGTCGGGAGATAAGCGAGTATCAACCAATCGATTAGTTAATTAGAGACTTGGAGGTAATAATTGGTTAATTGATAGCTAATCCACCCTAAACCCCTAATCTGAAGTTAGTTACAAACCCTAAAACGAGGTAATCTTCCTAATTGGTTTATTGATTTATTTCATTTTTTATTTTTCTTCATTTATTTATTATAGTTATTTATTTGTTTTTACCTCTTCAACTTATTTTATGGTTTATCATAATATAAAGGATTAATTATTACTACTTGACTTATTATTGTGAAAATATTTTCATTATTTATTCCATCCTCCATTAGGTACAATCCTCAGAATACTTCCAAGCATTTCGTTGTACAAAATTATATTACAATTTGACTTGTGCACTTGCGGACACCGCCGTTCTTAATTCTTATATTTTTAGTGTTATATTTTAACTATAAAAGATAGTGCATTTATAGGTGGTCAGACCAGCCGACCACGTTCGAGGAACGTCATCGCTCAAGCCGGGTAGTCTCTTCTCTTATCTATTGGACATACATTAGGGACAATGTTACAAATAAAGTGTAGGGGGTGATATAAAAAGTTTTCAAAAGTTTTATGTTTTTATTAATTATTTTCATTAATTTTTGTTTTGTGTGTTTATTTGTGCGCGAGCTTGTAACAATACAAGTGATTAGTTAGGAGCATGTACATAGGATTATGTGTTTAAATTGTAAATTTAACTCGATAGCAACCAACTTTAGGTTGTTTAATATTAGGCTTACTAGTTCATTTTGTTACACTGTGAATATGTGATAGTGTGTTAGGTGCACCAAATGACAAACATATGTGTTTGTTTGAATGATAAGCTGCTAGCGTGTTAATATTTAGTTAATTGTAATGCTTGAGTTCAAACACCTAGGGATGACTTAAGGCATTGTTTAATAGACAATTATGAGCCAAAATGCCGACCCTAATTTAAATACCTAGTACCTTTATTTTTTTATCCTAAATTTATATTTCTTGATGATCCAAAATGGAAGTCATAAGCCTAAAATGTAATCTCTTGATCTGATTTTCTTGGTCCCTGCATGAACTTAGATGTCAGGCCATTGATTTTCTTGGTCCCTCGTGGAACCATAGCACATCTTCCTCGTCATCGAGCTTCGATTCTTCTTATTCCCAACCTCTAATTAACATAGGTAATTGTTCTTCCTTTCTTTTATTTTTAGTTTTCATCTTTTATTTTGTCACATTCCACATCAATTGGGAGCCGAGATTCGTCGACAACTACCCGAGGTATCTTGTTCTAAAATTAATCTTTATCACTTTTATCGATTGGGTTAGTTGTTATCTTACTTTAATTTAGAAATGGCACCATTAAAACAAAAATGATCTATTTAGTCACCGAGTAATCCCGATGCCAATCGCTTCCATAATACAAAAGTTGAACCTTTTTTTCCTTCAGATGAGTGGATGTTCGCTCATCCAGGAGCATGGATTAGATCTCACCATGTAACAACCTGTTTTCAGTGGTGTCAGAAATAGTGGTTTCGGGACCACAATTCCAAAAGAGTGAATTATTGTTTTAGTATTTATTCAATGTATACGGGATTATATTAAGGCCGTAATAAAATTTTGTTAAGAAATTTTGATGTTTAACTGGTTAATTAGGTGAAAAAGACTAAATTCTAAAAGGTGTAAAAGTTGAATTCTATTAGTTAAAAGGGTTAAATGGCTATGGAAAGGAAAGTTGATGGATTTATATCGTAATTATACCATAATATATGTTAGTGGATCTGCATGGGCAAGGTTTTATTAAAATTTTTAATTAGTAATAAGGTTGATATGGTAATTTAGTAAATAAAAAAAAATTCAAGTTAATAAAATACAAAAGAAAGATGTTGTCTTCTTCATTTTTCTTTCAAAAACCTAAACTAGCCATTAGAGATGAGAGCTAGGTTCGGCCAACATTTTATATTTTTGAGTTCGTTTTAGCTTAATCTAGCTAGCTTGAGGGTTAATTTGCAAAATTTTTAAAAGTTGAGGGACTTTCCATGGATGTTTTTGAATAGTTTTTGAAGTTATTTCATAGATTATTTATCTTGGTTGTGAAATAAACATGTTTTATTAAGTGATTTTTTGTGAAATTGTAATTAGGGATTACATTGTTAAAAATGTAAATTTGAGTTTTATTGTAAAATTTTGGTAATAATGGGTTTTTTTCAAGGTCCCTTGTAACATTGGTTAAGTTGGATTTAAGCTAAAATGAGTTATATTTAAGTTATGAGTTTAATGACTAAATTGTGAAAAGTCAAAGTATTAGGGATAATTTTGTAATTTTGCATAATTATGAACTATGGATTAATTTGAATACTAGAAGTACTTAATTGAATGTAATTATTTATTTAGATCAAGATAAACCACAACGGACTTAAATTGAGGAATAACTAAAGCTTCGAATTAGTTCGACTCTACTACTATGACCCTAGTTATCGAGGTAAGCTCGTATGAATTGTAATTTTGTTAATGTTAGTTAAATTTACTATCTATTATATTGTGTTAGTTATAAATGGATTATACATGTATGAATGCTATGATGAATTGTCGGATAATGAATCTCGTTTGAACCTTAAGAATTCTTAGGATACGAATGACATGTCATAAATGATTTCATATTTCAAGTGTTGATCTTGAATATCCTACCGATGGATGGGGTCTTGTATTTGTTGCGGATTCTTCACAGCTTGTGTGAGCAGTATCGTGTAGCTAACATTCTAACCTACAGTCGTATGAGCAAGCTCATTTCAAAACTCATGTGAGCATTAATGTAAAGGAAAGGTTACGATTATATGGAAATACACACTATGTGTGAGCATTCCCGAGTATCCAATGTTATTCTAGATAGTTCAAAAGGTAAGAAAAGGAAATGAAATGGTAAGTATGCAAATGGAGTGTATCATGATCTTATGAAAAGGTTGACGAATTAAATGATGTAATTATATATGGAAATCGACTTATGTTATGGTTGAATTCATTTGTATCATGGACAAGTGTACTAACTTTTCAGTTTGATGATGTTGTATAAGCTTATACTAAGTTTATGGCATTGATAATGATTTATTCTCAATCTATGAATAGTAAAATTGAAATGGTAAGTTATATTTAAGTTTATACGAGTTTAATAAGCACTTGTTGCTTACGTAGTTACTTTCCTTTATTTTATAGATAATCGGAAGCTTGATCGATTGGAAGCTTGTCAGAGACCTATCACACTATCCAACAACCATTTCGGTAGTTTTTAAGTATTTTGACCAAGGTTAATAATGGCATGTATAGGATCTTTTGTAATGGTAGTTTATGAATGTGTTAATGGTGATTTAGTATGTTTATGCCATTGAAGTTTATGTTTGGTTGATGGACTTGATGCTTGTTAAGTTAGGTCATCTTGACCATCGTTAGGTAATTGAAATGCATGTTTTTTTTATGTATGTGATGGTTTGGAAATAGTCATTTGTGGTATAATGTAGTGGTTAAATGAACTAGGTTGTGTGCTTGAGTCATGTTCAAATTGCTTTGTTTTTATCCATAATGTTTTGATACAATTGTGGTGCCTTTGAATGACATATTGGGTAGATGAATTAAGATGTTTGAAATGGCATGTTTATGTGTGTTTGAATGATGTTTAAATCCCTTGAATGTGTGCCCAAATGGTATGGTTAGTTTAGCATGATTTGGCCTTGAAATAGCTTGATTTTAGGTCAATTTTTTGGATCACACAGCCTTGAACACAGGTTGTCACATGGTCATATGACACATACGGCTTGGCAACATGACCATGTGCCATTTGAAATTTCTTAGTGTTTCAAGTCAGTGAGTTACACAGCCTAGGACGCGGCCATGTGTGGAACCTTAGTGAGTTACACGGGTGAAGACACAGCTGGGACACGGCTGTGTGCCCCTTTGTTCGAATGTTACATAGCCTTGCCACACGGATGTGTGACCCTTGTTTTCCAATTTTTGCAACTTTTTCTTAAAACTTCTATTTTGTTTAAATTTAGTCTCGAATTGCTTCTAAGATATTTTTAGGGCCTCGAAGGCTCGATTTAGGGACAAAATGCATATGATTGATTGGTTTATAATAAGTTTAATTTATTTAATGTTATGGTGATAAATGTTTTCTGAATGCTCAGTAATGCTCTGTAACCCTATTCAAATGATGGAGATGGGTTAGGGGTGTTACACACCATGTCTCCTTGCGACGAAATATGGGATCTAGTCTAATCCCATAGTTGGAATAACCTTTCTGCAAACCTTACTGAACTGACGGTTAATGTTATTTTCTTCAAATTTTATGCCTCCCTAAAAGATAAGGAGAATCACAAGCAAAGGGGTGATGCGATCACCCACGTGACTGTTAGGGGCAAAGAGGTGTTGATTACACCTCGAGATATTTTATTATATTACGGTGCCCCATATTATACCCACTATTTTTTAGAGACCTTAGACTTATTCATGTTTGAGGAGTTTGGTATAGAGGGTGACATCGACTACTTGACGAAGGGATGTGGTGAGTGGACTTGCCAAGCCAGCTCTAAGGTGCCATTGAAATTTAATACGACCATCATGTTCTTGATGGCCAAGATGTGGATGCAATTTATTTTCACCCGCCTGGTGCCTACCCATAGTGCCTTTGACGTCACCACCTATCGAGCAGTCATGCTTTACTCTATCTTGCATAAAGATGAAATTTATGTAGGCCACTAGATTTACGAGGAGATGCTCAAGTGCATACGACATCGGAAGCAAAGTATGTACTTCTCGTATTTGATTACCACCCTATGTTTCCAAGCCAATACCCCCATGTCCCCGATTGAGCCATTCACGAGACCCACGAGGAGCGTGATTGAGGAAAACTTGTACAGTCAATTCTTCAAGCTCCAGTACAACTAAAATCGGGAAAAGAAGTAAAGGACAAAACATAAGAGTGACACCAAGGCCCAATGAAGAGAAAGGGTAAAGCACACACTTCGAAGAGGACGAGCCTTATGGACATGTCGATATCGAAGTGGCAGACCCGATTGATGCAAGACATGAGAGATATTTTGATCTATATTGTGGAATAGAATGGCCGGCCCACTCCAGCACCACTTCCAGATATGTTTGAGAGGTTTCCATTGCCAGGCGAGGAGCACGTTGATGATGATGATGACAATAATGAAAAGAATGAGACCCTTTTCACACCATTGGACTATGAGCATGTATTAAGACCAGACTACTCATCGACGAAAGGCGTGCTGATCCACGACCCGAGTCAGCATAGCCTAGCCCAGATTTCGAGAAGGTAGGGTACGAAAGCATCGACAGTGTGTGATAAGGGCAAGGCATAGATGATGGAGGAGTCAAAATCTGAGTCCGACTGATTCGGAACATTTTTTTATATTTGGAATTGTATACCTTATATTTATTTTTGGGATGATTTTTATTTTTACTTTAGTTTAATTAGTTAAGATTTAGGATTTATATATATATATTTGTGTGTTTTTAATTTTTATTTGTGGAAACCCCACAATTTTTTATGGCACTACAATTATGAGCCAAAACCGAAAGGAGAAATAGCCCCACCAATTGAGTTGCACGTATCATGCCAATTGAGTAACCTCTTTTCTTTACATTTTTAGTTGCACATCAAGGACAATGTGCCGAATAAACTTTGGGGGTGACTTAGGAAAATTTTTAAATTTTTTTCTTATTTTTTTTCTTTAGTTTGTAGTTTTAATTTTTTTTCTTTACATGTTTTTTTATGTGCTTGAGCTTGTAGAAATACAAGTGATTGGTTAGGAGCATATACCTAGGTTTTTTTTATTTAAATTATAAATTTAACTTGAAATTAAATAATTTAGGTTGTTTATATTTAGACTAATTAGTTCAGTTTATTAGACTGTAAATAGGAAAAAGAGATTAAATATACCGAGTGATAAAGGTAGATACGAATAGGTAATTATATTTGTAGAAATATAGGATACTTGAATTAAATAAAAAATACTCAGTAAAATCTATGGTTATTGAAATAATGCAATATAACTAGTATAACCCTTATAAAAAGTGCCCGAGAAAAAATCTCAATCGGCACAAAAAGAATCATAAGGGATTATTGAGGAAATATTATTGCATTAGAGTTCAAAACATGGACAAAAATAAACCAAGTAGGAAAAAAAATAATATTCGAACTGACTATACCCTACAAAAAAATACTATATTCATATATACATTTTGATGGAGCTATATATTTGATTTTCTTTGACTTGTTTGCTTTTTAATTTTTTAACTAAAATGTTTAGGTGTAAATAACTTTGAATTGTTTAACTTTCTCGCTAGTGTTATATATTTAGGCAAATCTTCCTAGTGTCAATGCTCCGATCTAATATTTTGTATCAAGTCGGCTCAAGAACATTTTAATTTCATTGCATGTTTATTTCTTGTTTGCGGTCTTAGTTTTTATTTTGTTTTGGTTAGTTTGCTTGAGGATAAGCAAAGACTTAAGTGTAAGGGTATTTGACTTGCCGCCAAATGTAGTAGTCAATTCGAGTCAATTCTACACTTAAGGAGCTTATTTTCTTGGCAATTTAGGATTTTATATTTTGTTTCCGATAAGTGGGACATAGGAGTAGAAGGTAATAAAAGCAAGTGTTTTTAATATATTTTGTAGGTTTTTAATCCAATAGGCCAACACAGGCCTTAGGTTGTGCTAATAAGTTTGATTGAGTGTGTAGGATGAATATTTATAAGCCCAATGCGTGGAAGCAAGGGACGAGTAATGCATAAGCTTCCAGGGACGTCAAAGCACAAAATGAATGGCACGAGAAAGATTTTTAATGTTGTGTTGCGCCATGCAATAGGTATGGCATGACACACGTCGACGACCTGCCCAAGTAATTTAGGGTTATTTTCATCTGCGCAATCAAACTTATACGAAGACACAGGACATGTTGAAGACCTAATTTGGGCTACCAACATCTCTATAAATAAGACATTTGCGCTTTGATGTAACTAAATCATCCTAAACACCTTCAAAAACCCTAGTAGTTAAGGAGTAGATTTCGATTATATTTCTTTCAACTTTTCATAATTATATTATTTTCCTCTTGAAATCAGTTTTAATTCAAGAGTTTATTTGTTTAATTAAAGTATTCAAGTTTATTTTTTAATTCGATTTAGTTCTTTATTACGATGAAGAGACTTGCTACTCTGTTCCCTATTCGATACACAATCCACGATTACTCAAATCTCTTTTCTCTTCTGAATCGATAGTGTTCTTTATATGATTTATTCAATCGAGATAGAGATTACAAATCTCATGAGTGGCTAAATACCTTAGCGGAGATTAACAAGTGGATGAGGATGTGATTAACAGAGGATTTAGCTTTTCTCGAGAGGGATCAGTTTGTATGAATTACGTGTGCTTAAACTACTCGGATTGAAAACCCTAAATGATAGTGCATTTATAGGCGGTCAGACCACCAGATCTCATTCATGGAACGTCAGCACTCAAGCTGGGTAGTATTTTCTCTTATCTATTGGGCACACATTAGGGACAATGTGCCGAATAAAGTGTGGGGGTAACACAGAAAATTTTTCATTAGTTGTTTTCATTAATTTTTGTTTTGTGTGTTTGTTTGTGCGTGAGCTTTTAGTAATACAAGTGATTGGTTAGGAGCATGTAAATAGGATTATGTGTTTAAATTGTAAATTTAACTCGATAGCAACAGACTTTAGGTTGTTTACTATTGCACTTATTAGTTCATTTTGTTACATTGTGAATAGGTGATAGTGTGTTAGGTACACCAAATGAAAAATAGGTACATAGAAAACACATGTTTTTATTTGAATAATAAGTTGTTAGCGTATTCATATTTAGTTAATTGTAATCTATGAGTTTAGACACTTAGGGATCAAAGAAGGCATTGTTTGGTAGACAATCATGAGCCAAAAATCTGGCCTTAATTTAAAATACCTAGTACCCTAATTTTTTTTATCCTAAACCTCTATTTCTTGATGAACCACAACAAAAGCCATAAACCTAAAATATAACCTATCAATCTGATTTTCTTGGCCCCTACATGAACTTTGATGCCAGGCCATTGATATTAAAGGTTAGGTAGATACGACATAAAGGTTTCAAAAATAAAAGAAAAATAAGAGTGAATATAGGGGATAGTATAGTATGGTGAGTATAAGAGTCATGCAAACTTGTACGTAAGTAGAAAAATAAAAAAATCATCAATAGAAAAAAAGTTTGAAAAGGCTAAAATATCCAAGCGAGAAGTTCTCGAGAAAATAGAAAAGAAAAGTGAGTGAAAAAGAATGAAAGAAAAGAAAAATCCTCATTCTTGCACAAATATCTCACTATGACAATTGTATTCACTAATAATATACTATACCTTAGAAACGACTTAAGTGTGGTGGAGTTTGATCTGCCACAATTCGTTGCGTAAAATTAAGGTCTTTTTGACACTTAATGAGCTTATTTTCTAGTATTTTTATATGTTTTTATCTCGTTCTCAGTTTTTAGTATCTTAAGTTTAAATTATGCAAAATAAGTGTTTTTATTTAATTTTGAGTTATGTTATGACCTAAAGGGCTACTACGAACCTAGGGATGATTTAACGACTCTATTTATTGTGTAAGACACTATATTCAGGCTAATAAGACGAAGGATGACTAAAGGCTTTGTTACCCCAATGAGTGGTCTTACAATTGCAATCGAAGTGATCTTACCACCTATGAAAGGAAATTCTGCTTCTGTGCACAAATCAATACTGAAATAGATTTTGTAACACCCCACCTGACGTAGTTCAAGTTGGTGGATGGAGTGGGCGCATTCTATGAGTTCTCGATGTGGAGAACTTGCCAATCAGCGGACTCTCTTGGTGAGCTTTGTGTTGGTAGACTCTTTTGTTAGTATCTGCCAAGTGGTCTATTTCATTTGGTATGTAAAGTCTACTAGTGGCAGATTGTTGGACCTAATAGTTTTCTTTGTGAGCGTAGCCGGTAAGGCTGCAACTGTGGAACAAATTACCATGCTTGCTTGTTAGACGTGAGTATACTATTCAGTTTTAGTTGGATTTGAACTAAAGTACTGTAAATGATAAATTGATGTGTTTAGGTAGCTGAATGACTTGTTTAGTTAGTTGTTGTGAGTACAAGAAAAGTTTACCACTCTGAGTTGTGGTAGTAATGTTGTTTGGTAGAAAGGATAGTCAATAAACTGATATGTCAACCACCAAGGGGAATCAAATCAACTTTGATTTTCTAGCCACGTGTAGGATTATTATTATGGCCGTTTGGGCTATAAATAAAGGCGTGGGTCTTCCTTTCTAATTCAGTATTGTATCTCAAGAGTTTCTTCGTCAGAGAAGAACCAGTAAGTGCCCGAGAATAAAGAGAAGGTTGTAACAGTAGACTTCATGGGGTAACCAACTTCCTTGAGACCTTTTGTGAGTTTCCTTGTTAGTTTATGGTTTATCATAGTTAAAGGTTATGAGTGCAGGTAAAACCATATTCTTTGAAACATGGTAAGCTGTTGTATGTAATCATCTACATGTGCATATAAGTGAAAAGAAACAGACATGATTCTCTTAGTGCCCAAGCTCGATATTTGAAAAGTATGATGGGCCATTAGTAGGGCATGTTGGTTGCTAACCAAAATGGTGAATATGATAGGTCTCTAGAATGGCATGTGATTTGTTAACCCACCTAGCGATTTGGGATTTGCCATCGCAGAGCATGTAATTTGCAAACCAAGGCAGAGCGCCTTGACATTGCAGGGGAACACACATGTGTTCAAAATAACAAGGATTGAGGTACTGGTTCTACTATGTAAATTTGGGATCCAAGGCTAGCATAAGGAATGGTGTGAAAAAGAGTAAGAAAATATGAATACTAGACTTGTTGCATGTAGTACATGTTATGTATATTTGAAGTGAGTAATAAGGTCGCCAAAAAGGAATGTTTGAATATGTAGTTGCATTGCATGGCAAGTGTTAAGTCTTAATCCTATTATTGTGTTTTGAATGGAGTGCATCCATCTATAGGATATGTTCTTGGTGAATGGAAGGGGGAGTTGTGCTTAGTAGGCGTATAATACCTATCAACTAATATGTTTGGGATGATAGTGGCAGGAGTTGGTAGTATTGTATCCTTCCAGGTGAAGTATCTATTGATGTTAATGGAATTGTTTTTTGGGAATGTAATTGTGAACTGTGTTCAATGGACGATAGTGTTCGCAAGAAGATATTATCCGCTAAGGATAAGTATTCGCCATTTTTGTATGTAAAAGGGTATAAACCCAATTATCTCTGCGTGAAGTCTACTGACTAATTGTTATTTATATATGTATATATACGTTCAGTTAATCCTGCTCTTGGAACTTGATTGGGAAGGCTTGAGCAATTTTATTTCTAGAGCTCACTAAGTTCTTTCGAACTTATTCCCTTTCTTTTCAGGTAGTACCACAATGTGAGGGCTTGTGAAAGGGACTCAGCCAGAAAAAGCGACCTCTATTGTTAGCCTCGCCTATTTTTTTTTGTAACATGCATATGTACATTTTGGGTTGGCGTGATATATTAGCCTTGTATTCTGGAGTGATGTATATGTTTCTTACTATGAATATATTTTACGAACTCTTTGGCGCACTTTGAATAGCTTGCTTGGCAAATAGTTTTGCAGTACACTGCTTTGTCAAAATGGTGTAATAGTTTCAACTGTTTTATTATGGCCAATTACCAAATGTTTTCCTAAGTTTTGCAAAAAATAATAAAATAATAAGTCAAATTTCACTCTTTTTTTAGTAGCCTTTTTCCGCCAATTAAGGTTGAAGTGTTACAAGTTTTGGTATCAAAGCTTAGGTTGAGCCGATTCTCAGAAAATCAAAGGCTAAGTGACGCCCTAATATGCATGTTACATGTTTCTGGCTAGTCTTCTATAGCTTTTCTAAATTTTCTTTGTGTGTGTAGTTCAGAATGTCTTCGAATTCGCATGACGTTGTTGGTGAAGGAAAGAAGAGAAATATTCATCAAACTTGTGGTTTAGAACCTTCAGCTGATCTAGGAGCAACTGGACATGCTGCGAGAGATGCTTTTGTCAAGATGATGGAACGATGGTTTGACCAATTTATAGGAACTACTCATCTGCCTCCACCCTAACCTCAGTATCAGGCCAAAGTTTCTCCACAAAGGGCATCTATTCTAGATGTACTAGCTGCAAACCAGTTACGAGGAGATCCTGTGAAGGAGATACGTAAGCATGATACTAAGAAATTTTTAGGGGATAAGGGTGATGATCTCGCTATAGTAGAACAGTGGTTTTCTCTCATAAGTAGAGTAATTGTAGAGTTGAAATGGATGGTAACGAATAACCTCTTATGCGTTGTTTCTTTACTACAATGAGAGGTGTATCAATGGTGTGAAATGCTGAAAAGTGTGACCTTTAAAGAGTAGATAAACTGGGATTTCTTCTTAATAAAGTTTAAGGAAAATTATGTTAACTCGATATATGTCGATCAAATGAAGAAAGAGTTTTTATATCTCAGACAAGGACAAATGTTAGTACTGGAATACGAACGAGAATTCGTCAAGCTCAACCGTTATGTGAGAGACATGTTTCAAATTGAAAAAGTCTTGTGCAAGAAGTTTGAGTAAGGCATAAGGGATGAAATCCGCACCCTGGTGGCAGCACTAGCCATGACAGCTGAGGCTCAGAAGAGGGAAATGATTTTTCAAGAAAGGTACGAGATAAGGAATCGAGAAGAAGGTGAGCGTGAGATTGTTGAACTACTCCTTGCCACAAATTTTAAGAATCCTAAAGATGTAAAGAATTTCTCCTATGAGCCGAAAAGAGATTTTTAAATGATGGGAAGTCATCGTGATTGTGATGAGTGTTGTCGCGTGGTTACATGCAAGTATACACAGTCGTACAAGTAATAAGTAGTAAGTAAAAGAGTCTCCACAAGGACTGTTGAGTGAACTACTTGCAAATTTAATTTTTTTTCAATTTGGTTAAAAGTAAAATAAAGAGAGAATAGTGATGATGAAAGTCACAATTTAAGTTATGAAAGTAATCAGAATTCAAATACCCACAAAATAAAACAACAAACCTTGTAGAAAATAATCACAACAGGAAATAAACACGAGGGAAAATATAACAAAACATGAATAGACTAAAATAAAACATTTCACTTTGATAAGAATTCATTAGTAGTCATAGAAAGAATATCACGAAAGGTTTGTGGCAATATGAAAATTCATTAAACCTGTTTAATTAAGGCATAGGCTCCTCTCGAGGTCATATTTTGTTTCTAAGTTAATTAGCATATCCCTAGAAATTACCCTGTCGGATATTTACATAGTTTATGCATACAACAATTATCTTCCAAAATCAACATGATATGTACCATTTAGGTTTTATGTATATTAACTGTTACCTCTTCCCAGATTAAATAGTTAATTCAATTACCTACAAATATTGGCCATACATTCACAAGTATAAACATGAATTAAACCCAAATGAATGAAATAATCATTTGTACAGAATATTCAGAAAACAAATATCAATGAACTCAAATCAAGATTTATATCCATCTTGAATAAACAAAATTAAAATGAGATGCAATTTTGTCTCCTGACATAGAAAACAATAATTTAACAATAAAGAGAAAGGTAAGAAAGAGTAGCCGAGGGGGGCTATCCACAACCATTTCACAATGCGAAAACAACTGAATGCAGGGATCTATCTGTGGTTGCTCCTTGTGACTTCCTCCTCATCTTTATGTTAAAATCACATAAACATCTTTAAGTCAACCTCCTAGCTGCTCTCATTTTAGCATCCGATTGCCTTATTTTGTGGGAACAAAGTGTTTAGCAAGCCATGAGTAGGGCAAGAACACTTTAAGAAAGAATATGTGAAAAAAAATTGGTGTCTTCAAATGATGAATGGAAGTCTCCTTTTATAGTTGATGAGCCCATGCCAAAAATAGAAAACAAATCACCCCCATAATCTCCATGCTTTGGGCCGTCCATTGGTTAAAGAAGAGTGGTTGCTTCCTTCCTAAATTTAGCAAGGATGTTACCTTGATTTTCTCCCTTTGTGCTGTCGTCCCTTGGTGTGAGGAAGAATAAGTCTTCTTAGCTAAAATAGCAAGGAAGTTGGCTTTGTTCTCTCCATGTGTGGCTGGCCAATATGTAGTCCAAATGTGGTGGATTTTTACTGCTATTTTTAGTAGTTGATAGAGGGTTGAAGGCTTATTTCAAGGGATATATGTACTGATTTTTATTTGGTGAAATATTAGGTCAAATCTGCTATATTTAGGAGTTGAACAGTCGATTAGGGACTACTAATTTTAGCAGTGAATAATTGCCAATTTAGTTTTTGAAAAAAATAGGTAAGTGGAATTGGTTTTGGGCCTCTAACTTAAGTAATACTGGGCCTTCTTGGAATTCATTATGGATCATCACCATTTTGAAGTCCATGCCTTTCAACCTGTACCTATCTAAGACCCAAATACGACCAAAATTCTGCCATCATTTCACTTATCCCAATTAATCCCCCCAAAAAAGTAAAATAACATACATTTAACATAATTTCAGTAAATTAATACATTCCCATAGAATTAGTAAAATTTAAAAAAATATGGTAAAAAAATCACATAAAGTATTATTTATATACTCAGAATCTGCATATTTTGTAAATAAAAGAGTGTTGAAATATCTATATATTTTAGAATTTACAATGAGCGTTAAACTACATTTATGGCAAGTTCTGGTGGATCAAAGAGGATGAAGGCTCCTGTCAGTAATAACTGTGGGAGAAAACATGTGGAAATTTGCTGAAATAAGATGAAAATATGTTACGAATATGGGTCACCTGACCATTTGGCTCGAAATTGCCTAGCAAGGATTGAAAGTCAACCTGAATGATCATCCCAAGCCATTATCAGAGATCAACGTGATGCGAGAGCAAAGGCTGTTGTGAGATCAAAATCTGCTCTGGGAACTCCGGGTAGAAGTTCTACTAAGTCTAGCTCGAGAGCAACAACCAAAGCCTACAATATTAGAGCCCAAGAGGATGTTGTACCTAATCGTAAGAATTTCAATGATGAAATTTCCTAAGTAAGGGAGATTTGTAACACCCCACCCAACGTAGTTCCAGTTTTTGGATGGAGTGGGTTGATTGTTCGCTAAGTATAAGCCAGAGAAGGTTGATTTGTGCTCTATCCACCAGGTTAAGTTAGTGATGGTTGTAGCGCCATGATTGACATATTGTTCGGCTAACCAAGTAAGTTTGTAAAGACTTGGTTGAAGGTTCATCTGTTGGTGAAATGTAGGTTACTAATTCATGCGTTTAGGAGTGGTCAATCTGGAGAACCCGCCAACCAGCGGGTTCTCTTAGCGAGCTCTGTGTTGGTAGACCCTTCTATTAGTATCCGCTAAGTGGCTTGTTTCCTTTGGTATGTAGAGTCTGCTAGTGGTAGATTGTTGGACTCGATAGTTTTCTTTGTGAGTGCAGTGGGTACGGCGACAACTGTGGAACATTCTACCATGCTTGCTTGTGAAATGTGAGTGTATTATTCAGTTTTAGTTGGATTTGAACCAGAGCACTGTAAATGACAACTTGATGTGTTGAGGCAGCTGAATGACTTGTTTAGTTGGTTGCTTATGAGTACAAGCAAAGTTGACCGCTCTGATAAGTGGTAGTAGTGGTGTTTGGTAGAAAGGATTGTTTATAGATTGATATGTTGGCCAACAAGGGGTGACAAATCAGCTTTGAACTCCTGGCCACGTGTGGGGTTGTTATAAGGGTCGTTTGGGCTATAAATAGTGACGCGACTAGTGAAGTGGAGAGGTCTTCCTTTCTTATTTATCCTTGTATCTCCAGGAGTTTCTTCGTTATAGAAGAACCAGTGAGTGTCTAAGAAGTAAAAGAAGGTTGTAACGGGAGACTTTATTGGGTAATCAGCTTTCTTGAGACCTTCTGTGAATCTCCTTCATGTCCTTGGATATTGTTAATTTATGGTTTATCATAGTTAAATTTTATAAGTGCATGTAAAACCATCTTCTCTGAAACGTGGTAAGATGTTGTATGTAATCATCTACTTGTGAATATAAGTTAAAAGAAACAGACACAACTTCATTGGTGCACAAGATCGGTATCTAAAAAGGTAAGATGGACTACTGGTAAGGCATTTTAGTTGCTAACTAGAATGGCGGATATGTTGGGTATCAAGAAGGGCATGTTATTTGTTAACCAGCCTAGAGATTTTGGTTTTGCCATCGGTAAGGCATGTTATTTGCAAACGAACATGTCATGGATGATAGTGGCACGAGTTGGTACTATTGTGTCCATCTAGGTGAAGTATCTGTTGATGTTAATGGAACTATTCTCTGGGAATGTAATTGCAAACTGTGTTCACCAAATGATAGTGTTCGCGAGGAGATACTATCCGCAAAAAATACGTATCCACTATTTTTGTATGTAAGAGGGTATAAACCCAATTGTCTCTGCGTAAAGTATGTTGACTTATTGTTATTTATACATGTATATATATATATTTAGTTAATCCTGCTCATGAAACTTGATTGGAAAGGGTTGAGCATTTTTATTGCCGGAGCTCACTAATTTCTTTTGAACTTATTCCCTTTCATTCCCTTTTTCTCGGTAGTACCACGGCATGAAGGCTTGTAGAAGGGACTCAACCAGAAAAAGTGACCTCTGTTGTGAGCCTTACCTATGTTTGTTTTCTAACACGTATATGTAGATTTTGGGGTGGTGTGATATATCAATCTTCTATTCTGAAGCAATGTATATGTTTCTTACTATGAATATATTTTACGAACTATTTAGCGCACTTTGAATAGCCTGTTTGGCGAATAGTTTTGAAGGACCTTGCTTTGTCATATATGGCGCAATGGTTTCAACTGTTTTATTATTGCGAATTGCCAAATGTTTTCCTACTTTTTGCTCAAAATATTAAAATAATAAGTCAAATTTTAGCCTGTTTTTAGTTGTAACGCCTTAGTCTGCCACTTGGGGGTTGGGGTGTTAAAGATTTATTTTCTTATTCCCTTCTTTTATTTAATTTACAACTTTGTATGTTAAATATTATTTTAAGGATTATTGCATCTAGATCCATGAGTAGCTAATTTTCTTAGGGAGATTAACGAACGGATGTGTGACTAATTAATGGATGAACTAGGGTTTAAATCTAAGTTAGTTGGTTTAAATTATGTACAATTAAATCTTAGAAAGTGATGCCCTTAGGAAATAATTTAGGATAAATGAGATTGAGAGATAAGTTTATCGAGAAAATTATAATTTATCCTGCTCAAGAAAATGAGGGCAAGAGGTAAGTGTGTATTGGTCGATTAGTTAACTAGTTAGAGGCCGAGAGGTAATAACTAGTTAATTAATATTTAACTCGATCAAACCCAAGTTTTAAAGTTAATTAGGAGCACTGAAGTGAGTTAATCCCTTACATGTTTTATTGGATTTAATTTCGATTATTAATTAGACATTTTTATTTTAGATAATTTTAGGTTAATTTGATTAATCCATTTTAATTCAATTTTTCGTAATATAATTTTAAAAGTACTATTTAGCCGTGTTAGTGTAGAAAGTTAATTTAAGTTTAATTCAACCTTGCTTGGTTACGATCCTCGAAATACTTCCCGGAATGTTTCGTTGTAACATTCTTTACTATATTACAATTTGACCCATATACTTGTGGACATCGTTGTTTAATTATATATTTATTTGTTGTAGTATTTCCCGTCTAGACGTGCAGTCAACTTCTTCTTGGGTGTTACTTCTAAAACTCAGACTCATACCGTTTGACATCACCTAACACATTTTATGCTGAATAATACTTCTTCTTTTATTTAATACAAATTGACTTATGTTCAAGTAAACTTGTACTTATCATGCCCTTAAAGTCCGCAGAGTCTCACATAAGAAATACATTCATGTATAAATAACTATTCGACATAACTCTTTTCCAATTGGTTGAGGTATGACCTTAACTACTATTATTTGATTGGACCATTCTTATACGTACAACGGGGTTCGTACATCAACCTCCGTAATTAAATTTCATAGCCCCTAAAGCTTGATTATACTTGTGCGGTTCTTCTCTGTATGCATAAGTGCCCTTCTTTGACCTTTCTTTAACGCAGCCCTAGCATCGCAACTCACGACATCCTTCATACCTGAAACATGAAACACATAAGGGTAAGTTCAATGGAACTTAGTGAGACTATCCCCATTTTTACCTGAATTCTCAATGAAGTATTCATCTTAGATTCACATCTTTGACTTGCCAGTCATAGAAACTTCACTGTTTGGTTAAGATTAGCTTCATCATTGTTTTCCCAATTCGCGTTGTCCTCAATTACTACCACGAAGGCCCTTCTTCATATTACACCATGAAAGCGTACTTCGTTGACAACTCCAAAGATCTTCCCTTTGACATAGATAGCCACAACAGCGTATATAAACACTAGTTAGTCATAAAAGGTTCCATAAACAGCGATAGCCGTAGATGAGTCCTTTACAGATTTGCCACAAAGGCATCCAAACACATAGATAGCCATAAAGGCATCCACATAATAGTTATAACCAAAAAGGCTCTCATATAACATTAGATAGCCATAAAGGCGTCCACATATAACAAACTTCACCACAAGGGCGCATTTAACAGATACAACCACAAAGTCTCTTCACATAACAAAATCAGCCACAAAGGCTTCCATGTATAACATATTCGACGACAAAGGCTCACATGCAACAACTTCCACCACTTAGGCTCAAATATAATACAAAACAGCCACAGAGGTTTCCACATATCAGAGAACAGCCAAAAAAACTTCCATTTTTTGGTAAATGACATTTTCGATGATAGGGATTTGCCTAAACTCAACGTCTTGAGGTTTGCCCCTCATCACCTGGTACTCGCCCAATTGCCCTTTATCCTTTTTCCCCACATGATGCCATAGTCCCAGACTAGGTCTTACACTATGTGGTCTTTACTTGCCATAATGATGCCATACTACTAAACTAGGGCTTACACTATATGGTCTTCTTTCCATGGTTAGAATTCGTGTTTACTGTCCCGACGGACTCACACGCAAGCATACTCAATATGCAGACTTATGATTGACTGACTCATTGCAATAGACTTCAACATGCAGATGCATTTTTCATTCTAGACATGCAACTCGGACTCATTATGCAAAGACAATTGTGCTTCAGGCATACTCATGTATGCACATACTTTTCATATCAGAAGCATCTTGCTCTTGCATATTTGTCTTCATACTTTCATTGTATACTTTCCTTTTATAACAGAGGCGTAGCATCATGCAACGTCATGTGTTCTATCATCAATCATCCATCTTTCTCGTAATACAGAATAATCATTATAAAAGAAAACAACATACTAACATGCAAACATTCGTGTGATACATGCAAGAGTCTACATCCGACTACTTTTTAAGAATGCAACTAAAACCATTAGTCAGACAAACTTGACGTATATTGCCCTTCAAGGTTCTTGACTTCCTAAAGCATCATATTTTATTACTTCCATGTATGTTCGCCTTACGGTTTCGCCATAAGCATCGTTGGGCAGGTAAAACCACATCACTTCATTTTTCTCCTAACTTGCTCATGCAACAAAGGCTTTGCCAAAAGGGTGTGCTCACAGACTAAGTTTGTAATCAATTACAACATTTTACTTAGTTAGAGTGTATTCTCTAACTTTTTCTTCTTTGGACCCTACCCGATCTCAAACACTTCGCCGAGTTTGAAATTGGTTAATTGGATCAAACTAAATGAACTTAAAATCCTAGAATTGACAAGCCTAGATAGTAAACTAGATAGATGAGACCAAAAGGAAATTCTACTCGAAACCGATTCAATTGTCCCATTTAGATCCATCAGGTTTAAAGATAAATGCACTAAATTGATTAATTGGAAGAATTATAGGCCGAAAGTTATTAATTAGATCAATTACTAGTTAATTAGTAAAAATCACTAAGTTTAGATTAATTACATCCATGGAAGTTTATCAACTCTTGTTTGTCATTTTGATAATTTATCTGCCAATTTCAGTATTTTTTTTCAATTAGATCCTTTTAGTAGTATTTAATTTTATACTCTTAATTTATGCTTAGTCATACTATAATCATTTGGGAAGTAGCTAGTTAGACTTAAATTTGAATGATTCGTTATTGTTTTTAATTCAAGTTTAAGTCATTCCTCGTTTAGGTACGATCCTTGGAATACTCCCATACTTCATTGTAAATTAAAACTATATTACAATTTGACATTTTCGCTTGTAGCATACCGCATTTTTTATCTTTTATTTGCATTATTTTTACAGCCTTGGTGCACACACACCGAGGCGCAATCAGTATGCGGATGGTGCGGATAACTACAACCTCGAGTGGTTGGCTAGTTAACCAAAACAAGATTCATATTCTACATATGGAGAGTGAAAGTACATGAAAGACCCATCCCTTGCCACACAAGTTGGAATGTTGGAAGAGAGCATGTCTTCACGCTAAGCTACTAGGTCATCCGTGTCCAATATGTTTGAGCAATTGGTAGAAGTCATCCAATGTTAAAACACAATGAAACTCCGATGGAAGAGGTCGAGCATGATTTTCCCGAACTCAAGGATAAGGCTCATTCTACCATTATTAAGAATGATAAGTTGAACATAGGTGTTCAACAATAGTTTAGAGTTGGAGATAGTTACGAGGTTGTAAGAAACAAAGAAGGTGCCTTCACTCCGATTGACGTAGGAGTAGGAGTAGGAGTAGGAATAAGAGTAAAGCTAGATGTAGAAGAAGAGCTAACCCTAGAATTAAGTGAAAGTGTAGATGAGCCAACACACTTTTCAATTATCGTTGTGGAGGAGCCAACCAACATACTTCATGATTACATGTATTTTTCTTCTGATGCAGGAATTGTGGTTCAAGGTGATACGACTTTATATGACATTTCTTTCATATGGCTCGAAGTTATAGAACCCCAATATTTAGATCGAAAAGGGAGGTTGTTTTCGCAATAATAAAGAAAAATCGTCAATTCAAAGTGTCGAGGACCTCATAAAAGTTCTTTTACGATGGTGATATGGATAGCCTCGATTATGGAGGACTTGAATAATTTTTATTTTCATTTTTATTTCTTTTTATTACTTATTTTGATTATTTTGTTTTTGGCGTGTTTGTTTTGTTTTTCTATGTAGCACCCATTGAGAGGTACACAACATTGAGACGTTTAACAAAGTTTGAAGACTACACCATTTTACTACACATAATCTTAAATCGAGGGAACTAATCATTAGTAGAGGACACATTGAGGACAATGTGTACCTGAAGTGTGGGGTGTACATAGCTTTTTAATTTATATCTTTTTGTCTATCTGTTTTATATTTTATTTAATTTTAAAAAGAATCTATAAAAATTTTAATTTTTTGTTTAGTTTTTTATTTTGCTTTTATGGTGCTTGAAATAAGTTGGCACTAAGATTATTGGTTATTAATATTGAATGATGTATTTTGACTTTTGAGCAGGTAAATTTCGATTGATATTAGATAATATGGTTTTTTTAAAAGTAGATTAGTTAGTTCGATAAGTTAAATTACATAATATACTAAAAGTAATTATTCTTCAAGTAAAAATGTATGATTTGTGTCAAGTGATGCATAGATTGTATAGATGCTTGTAGATAAATAGTGCTTGAATCAATTGTTATTCATTTGGGTAAATGTAGGCATGATCAAAATTTTGTTTTGCGAAATGTTTAAGGATGACCTAACGCATTGTTTGGTGTTGGAAAATCGGGTTTGGAAAATGCAACGAAAAATAAATTTAGGGAAAAACTAGAGTTTTAAAAAAATTCAAAAACGCGAACTTGGTTGTGATATATAAAGTATAAAACACTTAATCAAAATTGTATCTTTTCAATTCGTCTAAGATGAACGCTTCGACCGAGTAGTCTTCTCCGTTATCCTCAAGCTCACGTTTGTCGAGTATAGCCTCGCTTCAACTCAGAAAATTTTTCACAAAAATTACCAATGGGGTAATTTCATAATTTCTCTAAACTTTTGGGCCAAGTTGTAAATAAGAAAAATATCTCTAGAAATTTTCTGAAATAATTTCTTCAAAGAATTTTCTCTCTAGAACTTTCTCTTGAATTCAAGTGTTCCAAAAATAATGACCCAAGGCTCTCTTTATATAGGGAGAGTTTAGAGAATTTAACTATGATTAAACTTAATTACTTTAATATTAAATTAATATAATATTTATAAAGATAAATATTAGATTAAATTTAATACTAACTCTTATTAAATTAATAGAATATTTATATACAAGATAAACATTAAATTTAATTTAATTTTAAAATAATCACCTTAATATTAAATTAATAAAATACTATTAAGATAAGTATTAAATTTAATTTAATATTAAATCTATTATTATAATATTATTTTTAGAATAGTAAATTTGAAATCAAATTTACCGGTAGAGTTCCAATAGGAGTGTAATTCTTTCGCAACTCAACCACCGAAGACCTACCACCGTCGACCATTTTCTAGCCACCGAAAAGCCGTCGTCACATCTGCTAGCACCCCGAGCTGGTTTGATTTTTGTCGGTTCGATCCGGGCCAGTGATGGCTCGGCTGGTCCAGTCCAGCCACCAATTGGACCGCCGGCTCAGTTTCACATACCAAGCCCGATTCGACCAGTTTTTGGGTCTTGGTATCGGTTTTGGCCTCCTTGGCCTAATTAACGATCTTAGGTCCAATTTTCAAGTTCAATTATACGCATTCTAACACCCTATACCTGGTCCAGTCGCCCGACACAAACTATAAGGCATTACGACATTGAACCTTGACCATTTATCATAAAATTATTCAAAAAAATGAATAAATCATAACCATTCAATTATATACTATTCAATCACCTCGGGACCTAAATCGAGCTTACGAAACATTTAAAACATACCAGAAACAACTCTCGATTAAAATGAAACATTTAAAATTTTGAGTAAAAACTGAAAACATGGGTCACACGGTCGTGTGGCCAGGCCGTGTGACAGGGCTCAACCCTTGTGGCTCAAGGACATGGTTGTGTGGCCAAATCGTGTAATAATTTTTGCTCGTGTAACTCAGGGTCACACGGCGGTGTCACCAGGCCGTGTAACTCTTTGAGACTGTGTGGACAATCCTACACTAAAAATTAAATAGGCCAAATACCCGTGCCATGCAACCGTGTGGGAGACACAGTTACGTGGCAGACCGTGCCCAGTCCCTGTGTGCCGAAAAACACCTTCAAACACAAGCCATTTCATATAGCAAAGCTTAGACACCAAGCTATGTAATAAAAGCTTTCAAACCTATTCAAAATGTGCCAAAATATTCCAATTCACAATCAACCTATGTGTCTAACCAATATGTCCTCATTGGCACTTCAATTCAAATATCTACAACAACCATTCAACCACAACATGTACCACAAGTTAAACTCTACCAATCATCATCTGAATTGTAGATATCAAGTGCCAATGTTCAACCATATAAACAAACTCATCAAATGCCCAAATATCTTATCCTAATTTCATACCTTACCATAACCAAATTGATCATTTCAACTAAACAAAAAATTCCAAGTTGCCTATTGACATAAACATACCAAAACAACCATTAGAAGTGTCTTTAAATACAAGATCATTCATTTGCCATCACATACTTCAACCAACCAACATATTAGTAAGATTTGTATCATAATATTCACTATAATCTTCAAAAAGGATAACATATAACCATATTTTTATACCATACATAACCAAATTCCTATTTACATGCCACTAATAACCAGGCCAAAATAAACAAATAGCTACCAAATAAGTTTTTAGATGGTGTGATCTCCAACGATGCTCCAATCGGCAAAGAAAGCCCGACGATCTACAAAGAAGAAAACCAACCAAAGTAAGATTACATAAACCTTAGTGAGTTCATAAAATCAAACATATCATACCTGTCAATTTTAATATAAATCGTACATAACAATGAAACTAACAATTCCTTTATCATATTTCACCATTCCAACTACCTGAAGAAACTAAACCCGGGCGATTTCATACCATCAAAACACATGTCAAATAATCATGTACCAAGATATAATTCATCGTATTATCTTGTTTCGTTTTCATCTTAATAGCTAATTTTTTTTTCCCGGAGAACAATAGTAAATCAACTTTGGATACATGGGAGAGTATTGCTCATACGAGCTAACATAAGGACATTAACCGATACATGATCCTCACACAAGCATCAGAGAATCCGCAACACATATAAGACCTCAAGCCATCGGTACGGTATCCATCACCAGTACATAGTACCTGCTAAATATAACACCGACACAGAGTGCTTGTTAAAGTAAACACCAGTACAAAGTACCTGCAATTGAAATCACCAGAAACTAATACCTTCTAAATATACACCGGCACTAAGTGACTACTACACCCTAATGACATGTCATTTTTATCCTAGCTATACACTAAGTTCACACAGGCTTATTATGTCAATTAACATAAATAAACAAAAGCATTATCATATTTCACAAATCAATCACATGCTAATTTAAAACATTAACAATATAATCAATGTAATACGAACTTACCAAAATATGATAGTTAATGACAAGCGACGACGACTACTAGATGACTTTTCCATTCCCATGTTTTTCAATCAATTGATCTGTTTCTTGATCTGAATATAATAGTTTAATTCAATTAACCAATTTAAACATCTTAAAACATTTAAACTCATTCAATTAACCCTTTAATGACATTTTACACATTTACACTAAATTTTCACCTTTTATTCAATTTATCCCCTAAACTCGAAATTCTCACATTTATCACAAATTAACCCAAAACCCTTGTGCCAATTCCATAAGTTCCCTAAATAACCCACATTTACCACTTTACCACAAGAATTTTATGTTATTGTACAATTTTAAAAACTTAATCCCTAAACTTTAAAATTAACTAAAATCACTTTACAAAATAGTCATATTTAACTATCAAGCTTAATATTCTATCATCAAAATTCAAGAACATCAAAAATTCATCCATGACATAATTCTAAACATTTAACAATTTTATGATTTAGTCCCCGAATGAGCTAGATTAAGCTACAACGATCTCAAAAACATAAAAATCACTAAAAATAAACTCAAAATACATACCATGCAAGAGACTTAAAGCTTGGTTGAATGCTACACTACTCGTTTCATAAATTTCATAAATTATTTATTAACTTAAAATTTCATAAATTAAAACATTTAAATCGTCCACTATAATAGAAAATTTATATTTACCTTTTAAAGCCCTCAATTCAAGGTTTCATAGCCATTCAGTACAATTAAACTAATAGTAATTGACTTTTGTAACTTTTACGATTTAGTCCTTTTTACTTAATTAACTATTTAAACGTTAAAATTTTCTAACCAAATTTTAATAAGACACTATAATAACCCTATAAATATAAAATAAATAAAAATACCTTACTCACTAGTCAAAATTATAGTCCTGAAACCACTAAAAAAGGGTTGTTACATGCATAGTCAGTAACTAACTTAGGATTTAGGTAAATCACACCATAAATGTCACAAGTACATTAATTCACAAAAGAATTCAGAATTAATTCATCTTGGGTCCAGTCCAATGTATCATTCTGCCAATGAATACATCTGTGTCTCTAACTGTGGAGTCAATTGCTCCGATAGCTAAGACTAACCATCTCCCCAATTGGAATTGTAGCCGACATAATAATCCTTTTCGGTATTTGAATCAAATGTTCACTTTGATTCTTTTACGGGAGTACAGATTCATTTAGATTATCTATTGAAGCAAGTTGTCCTTCTCATAATGTAAACGTTCTTATAATGTCACTTATCATCAGTTTGAACTTAGACAATCAATGAGCTAATATTTATTTACTCATTGTTTAAATACATAGAAAACAATTACATGCTTACTACAATATGGGCACAGTTCCCAACACCAAGAGCCAAAATGAATAACCTTGATGCTAAGTTACCCTAATTCTCATGATTTGAGCCTCAATTTATCCTTTCTTGATGAACATATTTTTTTTTTGAAATCTTGAGCCTAAACTAAGTTAAAAACTCAACCTTACCCTATCCTTGATCCTAAAATACACTATGAAATTGACATTGGGCCATGGATATTCAAAGTTATGTAGAGACATTTTGGTAGTTTCAAATTGTTCTTGAGAGAAAAGAGAAGAGATTGTTTGATAAGCTTTATATACACTCATGCTAAATATACTAAAATGAAAAACAATTGAGTGAATAAAAGCAATGTAAGGGTTAAAAACAAAGTGAGTGGCATAAAAGCATGATTAGCGATAAAAAGCACTGTGAGTGAAAGAGTGAAATTTAAAAAAAACACTCAAATGAAAATAATTTTTAAGCATGAAAGAAATCTTTCATTTTGTAATGCACAAGTACTCGCTAGCTTTTTGTGTACACCAATATTGAACTGTTGGAAAAAAACCTAGTTCGAAAATGATTTTCTTGCACAGTAAAAAAATTAGAATTTGTAAATTAAATCGATTTGTGATATTAATTTGGCACAAATTACACTATTATTTACATCCCTTTTTCACGTAAATTTAGCTTGCGTTAAATCAATTCATTTTAGTATATATCTATGTTTTTAAACTTTGATTAGTAATTTATGTTTTCTTAGTGGCTTTTATTTCATCTTAGATATCTAAATAAGGTTATGTGGTTATCTAAGACAAATCGAGAGCTAAAGATGCACATTCAGGCCAAAATTTGTGCCTATGTTACGAAACCAAGACATTGTTGTCGCAACACCGAAGACAGAAGCAAAAACAAGTTCTAGAATGAAACTCCCTACTCTGTCGTGACACGCCTCCTGCTGTGTCGCGACACAGGTCCTATGTTGTAAAACGGCAGGCGGATGTTACAACACGGCTTCTACATGACCCAGAAGTCCCTGCATATGATTACTGTAATTTTTAAGGCAATTAAGGGTATTTTTCCAACCTAAAACCCTAATTGATATTATAGACGAATGTGCACTTTAGTATTTTAAATTTTTGCCTATATAAACAACATTATAACCAGACTCAATGAGGGATTGAACTGAGATTATTATTTAGCTTTCAGATTTTATTTCATTCTTAAGCTTTACTTAGTGATTTCTATGTTTGCTCAATCGGAAGATCCTATTTTGAAGTAAGACTATCGCGAGTGGAGATTGTTCTGAAATTGTGCCTTTACATTGATTAATCCATGCGCATTCTCCATCTTTTATTTTATTCTATTATTTGCATCTCTTTCTTTAACTTTGTTAATTGATTATTTGTGTGAATATTAGAACAAGTTTAGGCTTTATACACATCTCGCATATTTTAACTATTTAACCTAATTACTTGATTAAGTAAGTAAAAACTTGAACTTGAGTATTTATTTGAGAGCACTTAATTTACTAGGAATTAATGCCCCTAGTAGAAGACATAGACAGGTGAGACCGAGAGGGTTTTTGTTGAGTAAAACTCATTCCAAGTGGTGACTGAGATGGTATCCATATGCCTAGGTGAGACCGAGAGGGTATCTTCGGTGGTAATTTAATCTACCATAATTCATTGTACCAAATTAAACCATTTTCTGTACTTAAAGAGTTCATATAAAAGAAATTTTATTATGTTTTTACTTAGTTTTCATCTTTAGTTAATAAATAATAATAATAAAAGTGATTTAAGCCATTTATACAACCTTAGGGGCAAAAATAGGCCAAAAGGAATACTAATGTATTTGGTGAGTGTGTAGGACATCATTCGAAGGCATAAAAACACGAGACTGGCCACAATGTTGCAGTACTCCATGTTGCAACATAGTGAGCAGAGCACTCAAAAGGAGCAAACTGCCTTCAGTTTTGCAACATAGCCAGAGGGTGACACGGCACAACCCTGTAATCAAGGCTCAGCTCGTAAACTGCCATCAGTGTTGCGACACATGCCAGAGGGTGTCATGGCAATTAATGAGCCAAAGGCATTATGGTCTGGACAACAAACTTTAATGTAAAAATCTGAGCAGAATTATGTCAATGGACGATGGCGATCCCCAAGCCTATAAATAGACAGCTTTAAACACTTCATACACAGTTTTTATTCAAGTTTTAGCTTACGAATTTCATTTAGTTTTATTTTTAGTTTTTTTCTAGTCTATTTTGTACTTAGGTTATTTTCATTTGTAATTCTATTTTAGTTTTTTATTTTCATTCGTCGTGGAACCCGATTTGTAGATTCATCAACTCTTCGTGGATAGTTGTTCACGTAATTATCAATAGATATCAGGATTCTTCTTAAAATCTATCCTTGATCTATTACTTATGTTTATATTTTCAATCAAGTTTATGGTGTTTATTAGATCCTTGAGGAACTAATCCTTCTATGGGAGATTAGCGAGTCGGTGTAGGAGTAATTAACTTCTATGTAGGGTTTCTTAATAGATTAGCTAGTTGGGATAGGAAGAACTTAAAACCTTAGGTCTGACAACCCTAAGAAGTCATTTAGGTGGGAATGAACCCAAAATTAGTATTTTCTATCTGTGAACACCTTACCCCCAATTCGGTCTGGACTGTGAGGTCAAGAGATAAGTAGTTCTTGCCGACTCATTATTTTAGTGGAAAATTGAGAGATCCTGCTAGGTTAATGACCAGTTGATTGAATAGAACCCGAAATAGGAGTTAGTTATGACCACCAAAATGAGTTAGTCTTCCGTCCTTAGAATTGATAAAGTCTACAAATTATTTTCCTATCTTTATTTTTATGCATTTTAATTATTTTTATAAAATATGATTTTTCATCACCTTAGGATTTATTGTAATATATTTTAATTAAATTACTAATTAGATATGTTAACGTTCAAGTTAGAATTATTTTAGTGTCGCCTCCCTTGGGTACGATCCTCAGAGTACTCCAATACTACGTTGTATAAATTTATGTTACAACCTAACCCGTATACTTGTGGAAACTACCTAAAAATTATATTTGGTTGTAGGATTTACACTATAGACGTTAGTACATCCGAAGGCGGTCATAATCCTTAGAGAAGATAAGACCAAAAGGGTAGTTGTAGCTAAGGGTGGTAAGTACTTAAATCAGGGAGATTATCAACTTAATTAATAATTGAGCAACACAATTGATTCTAGGCTAAGTAGCTCTTGTAATTGAAACAAGGAATAAGAGAAATTCGAGTAGCTTAACCTAGGGTTAGATTTAATGTTAGTTTACTTTAATTAGTTTCATTATCTTCAATTGGAATTGACACTAGTAATTCGTAACTCAATTAGACTAGTAATTATTTTCGGTAATTGATTTAATAGCAGTTTTCTTCAATCTAAAATCCCTTGAGTATGATCCTCAGAATACATAATAAGTGTTTTGGTGTAACACATCTATATTACCATTTGACCTATATCCTTGCAGAAACTACACTTAACTCTTATCTTTATATTTTTGCAGTATTTACACTCTTGATGTTTGCACGTCAGAAGGCGGTCAGATATTTCTAGCAATAATCCCTTTACTAAAATTGCACCTGTGTTTTTGGCTAGACGGATACTTATCATTCCCAGCTTTCAACCGAATGGCCTTCTTCGTTATTCTCGTACCACAAACTACTTCAAGTGTAGGCTCGAACACTTAAAATCAACCACAAAACCAAAATTAGTTTTTTTTTACTTTCAATGTGAAAGAAAAATCTCTCTCAATAAAAATCGGTAGAATTATTATTCCGAAAAATAGAAATAATACTCAAAGAATAAACTCTCACTATTTTCGAGCAGAGTAACAATATCTTAAAATTTTGTCTTTAGCCTTATCAGTTTCATCTATTTATAGGGAGAAAAGGTAAAACCCTTATTGAATTGTAGAATTCTATTTCAAATAGAAAAAAAACTACTAGTCTAACTACGAGTATAGAGAGCGACAACCCTAGCTAATTATACTAGGGTTTGTTGTCACTTGAATTATTATGAGGGACTTTTGGGCCACTCCCATTTCGAGTCTTATTACAAGTACTTCCTAGACTTTTAACCCAGTCTTTTATAATTCGATTGAACCCAATATTTGTTTTTCTATTTCCCAAAATAAACATCACTTCCAATTAAATAGTTTTACTCAAACCAGTTCTAATTCCGTTAAAATCATAACGATTTTACCGTAAAAGAATCTATGAGAAATTATATTTAATATTTCTACATTATAATATCTCGCCTAACGAAGCCCTAGTATTTGAGTGTTGTTTTAGAAGTAAGAATTTTGGAACGAGCCCTAGATAAGTAAAATCATAACGATTTTACCGTAAAATAACCTATGGAAAATATATTTAATATTTCTACATTATAAAATCTCGCCTAGCGAAGCCTTAGTATTCGAGTGTTGTTTTAGAAGTAAGAATTTTGGAACGAGCCTTGGATAAGTAAAGTGATGGATTCATTTAAAAAAGAGAAGTTTATGAGTACGCACTTGGGCAAAGTATTGAAAGTTTGAAATATAGTCCGTAGGAATAAGGCTTAAGAGGATAGCTTGAAATATAGCCCATCTTGGTGTATAGAATAGGCGAACCAACCCTTTATAACGGGCGGAATCTGATATGGAAATAAGTACACAAGGATTCCTAGTCAGATTAGGATGATAAGTGGAACAAAAGTAATGGTTACGAAAAGGATGGTTATCAGGATTATGATGATCTCAAGTCTGAGGATCATATACATATTAATCACTATGAGTAATGTTGTGAAAATTACATAATAATCCAATAAACATACTCATAACGAGTCAGTCCAATATGTTGTTCTCTAACACACATATTCATGCATCGATTTTGACATTCCATATCAATGACAACTCTTTATCATCAATCAACTACATGTTAGTCTTAATGCATTATTTTTGTCCTATCCAACAATAATATTTGATTAAGGACCTGTTAAGAATAATCATATTACTCTCAGGACATTATTATAAAATAGTTTATTTATACATACAAAAAAGAAATTGAAATAATAATGGTAACGCCTTATATTAATAAACATGATAAATCAAGTATGTTATTACAACCATCTCATGATTGATCGTTGGGCATACTCTAACAATCTCCCACACATATTCATGCATCAATTTTGACATTCCATATCAATGACAACTCTTTATCATCAATCAACTACATGTTAGTCTTAATGCATTATTTTTGTCCTATCCAACAATAATACTTGATTAAGGACCTTTTAAGAATAATCATATTACTCTCAAGACATTATTATAAAAAAGTTTATTTATACATACAGAAAAGAAATTGAAATAATAAACATGATAAATCAAGTATGTTATTACAACCATCTCATGATTGATCTTTGGGCATACTCTAAGAATCTCTCACTAGCACTAAGACCAATCACTTATATATATAATACCAAGCGACTTAGTGTGACGACCATGCTTCTACTGTGTCAGAGGCTTGGTTAGGGGATCAGCAATGTTATCATCTGTAGGTGCTCTGATTCCACTGTTGGAACGCCGGCACCCCTACGGCGCAGTGAAAAATTAAAACATTCGGCAATCCTAACCATGGATCCATGTGTGAGGAATGAATCGGGACGAAATAAAGGTTTCGAAATTACTGAATCTTTATTCTGAGCAGACAGCAACGCCTCAAAAACAATTAATCTGATCTACTATCGAACCAAGCCGCAATCTATCGTGACTCTAGCCTCTACGTAATCCACCTAGTTCACAATGAACGAAAAGAATCCCCAAAGCTGTTTTGGAAAAAAACCTTTGCTTTGACGACTGCTAGACCCCAAGCAAAGAAAAAATAGGATTTTTATATCTATTTTTAAGGTTTCTAAAAATTAAATAAATATAACTATGTTTTAAACCAAAAATTATAATTACATTAATTATAATATGATTTCGGTAAACTATATATTTATTTGAATTTATATACTAACCAAATTCATGTTCTCATTATGCGTACAACAACCTTGTACATAATGTGTTCGATATTTGATTATCCAATTAAATTAATTCTATAATTAATTTAATTCAAGTGATAACCAAACACAATACCAACTATGTTTTATTTCGTTCATTTCAGCTATAGGGTGTGACCCTGTAGGTTCTTGTAACGTTAGCAGTAATAATAGAACGATTCCAATGTTATAAACAATGAGTGGCACCTAGCAATGCATCATTGCTACCTAAGTCACAAGAAATCATGATTTAACATAACCTTTTTATGATTAACCTTTCATGCAATAATCCTTAAGTCCTTTATCTCTGGATTGGACACAAGTCATGGAATAGTCACACTTGCATAGTCCATTCCATGTCCCTTGATATCTTAAGTAGACTATGATATACAAATAAGTATGACATCTCATATCAGCTTATTTGAGCATGGCCATGCATTTCTAGTCTCACTCAATCAAGTGGCCTAAGATATTACTCCCATTATGTAGAAGGGACTTATCCTATATCGATCAACCATATCCCTCTACATAAATTGTGGTATATCCAACATCAGCCTTTATAGAACAACCAGGTACGGTGTACATTTGACTGTATCAAAATATACAACTCACGATGTTGGGATTAAGATGATCTCAAGTCTGAGGATCATATACATATTAATCATTATGAGTAATGTTGTGACAATTACATAATAATCCAAGAAACATACTCATAATGGGTCAGTCCAATATGTTGTTCTCTAACACACATATTCATGCATCGATTTTGACATTCCATATCAATGACAACTCTTTATCATAAATCAACTACATGTTAGTCTTAATGCATTATTGTTATCCTATCCAACAATAATACTTGACAAAGGACCTTTTAAGAATAATCATATTACTCTCAGGACATTATTATAAAATAGTTTATTTATACACGCAGAAAAGAAACTGAAATAATAATGGTAATGCCTTATATTAATAAACATGATAAATCAAGTATGTTATTACAAACATCTCATGATTGATCTTTGGGCATACTCTAACAAAAACATAATACCTCTAGAGACCAATAAGGTCTCGTACCAGATGATTTGTAAAGAAAGCTAGTTGGGAACTAACCAAACGTGAATAAGAAGAGTTAAAGGCTAGAGGAGTATCAGGTAAGTCTCTTAGACATGGTAGATTTTGACAAGCTACTCAGTCTTGATGTGACTTTTATCAAGTCCCCATGAAAACTTGAGTTAAGTTAAAAGGAAACCTGAGTTAAGTTAAGGCGGTTATCTTCCTTCTTAAGGAGGAGGATGATGATGAAAGATGCCTCCCTAAAGATGAGTCTGAAACCCCAATTTCTACTAGTGATTTCCCTCCCAAAAAGGTACATTTCATGACTTTATCTGCTAAGGAAACACAGATCTATAAGTATACTTCAAGAAATAAAGCTTAGTGATATGTTTGAGTTAAAGTAAAGGTGAAAGCTTACTTGAATGAGCTCTAATAAAATGTCTCTGTTTGACAAGACGAGGAAGCCATAGCATTTGGTTGAATGAAGGAACTGGAGCTCAAGTAGATGATTTCAAGAAGAAAGGGCTAGATTGAAGTTTAAGCTATCTTTAAGGTTATAAGGTGAGTCTCTAGACTGACTCTTACATATATATTGTAGTTTAGATATCTATGTGCTAATTGAGTAATGTATGAAACTAGAACTAGTCAAGTATGATACTATGCCTCTGATAAGAAAAAAAAGTATATGCATGTAAAATATGTCTGAAAGCATGATTGTGTCTATCATGAGTAAAGTCACTGCATGAAGATGCATGAAATTTAAGGAAATGTGTTACATTTCTAGAAACACAAATGCATCTATCATGAAGAAGTTTGAAAGGAATAAGTCTGTCAAGCATGAGTTTGCATGATGAGCACATGTCTGTCTTCGGAGTTGTCTAAAGGGGTTCGCCGGAACTAAAAACACTAATTTCTAATAAAGACAAGTCTGTGGCCATGACACTCTGAAAACCATATAGTGTAAGACCATGGTTGGGCTATGGAATCATATAAAATATGCAAAGGACAACGGGGTGAGTACCAACGATGAGGGGCAAACCTCATGACGGTGAGTATAGGCGAATCCCTATCTGTAACAACCCGATTTAGACCATAGTCAGGCAGTGATTTTGAGACCACAAATCTGAGTCAGAAAAATATTTTACTATTATTTTATATGCTTATAATATGTGAATTGATATGTGTGAAATTTGTTGTGAATTAATTTTATCATTTGTGTGCCGATTTGTGAAAAATAATTTAACTGCAGAAAATGCAAAAATTGTGTGCCATTTGTTAAAATGCTAAATTGACATGGCTTTTTAAGTATGAGGTATTTATGATGCAATTGGACCATTGAATTAATGCATGGATAAGTATGGACATTAGTTAGTGGGATTTTAATGTTATATGACTAAGGTTAGAATGGTAATTGTTGTATTATTATGAATTAAATAAAAACAAACATGAAAATGGCCATTATCAACTTTTTTATTGCCGAAAAAGAAAAGAAAAGAAATGTTTGAAGCTTCATTAAGTTCGGCACTTGTAAAACTAGATTAAGGTATGTTCTTTGCTCGGTTTTTGATAATTTTTACGTTTTTTGATATCGTTGCTTTGTATATTACCTAACCCATGCTTACATTTCAGAATTTGATGATGAATTTGAGTTATGTCATTGTTGATTTTGTAAGCTTTGTGATGTTAAAATGTGAAATATGAAAGCTTAATGTTAGATAAATATATTTTGTATTGGGATTTTTGATGAATTTGAGTATTTTGGGTTAAATTATGAAAATGAGAAATTAAAGGGCTAAAATGTAAAAAAAATGAAATATGTGGGCTTATATGAGCTAGGAGAATATTCGGCCAAGCTATGAAATTGTTAAATTTTGAATATTTTGTGTTTTGTGAAATAGGGACTAAATTGTGAAAAATGCAAATTTTAGGGGCTAAAGTGTAAATTTCCCTAATTATGTGTTTATGGTTTGAATTGAATAAAATGTGTTATTTAATAGCTATATTTGAATTTATTTAGATCAAGAACAAAAGAAAACGGAATTAAATAGGGGGAAATCAAAAGTGGTCGAGTAGTCGATTTCATCTGTTTGTCTTCGTCCAAGATAAGTTGGTAAGTAAATAAATGTCGTTGAATTTTAATGTATATGTTTTATAAATGTCGAATTAAATTTTAATGTATATATGTGTAATGCCGAATTTTTTTAAGCATGGGAGAATTATTTACGAGCTCGATTAGATTGAATTACGACATCCGAAAGCCCTGTACGAACCATAGAAATAGTTAGGATACATATGTCATGACAGAGGGTCCCGATATGTGATTTACGTGTAAGACCATGTCTGGGACATTGGCAACGTATATGATTACGTGTAAGACCCTGTCTGGCATAGTGGCATCGTTATTTGATTACATGTAAGACCACGTCTGGGAAGTTGGCATCGTACGAGCTTTTTGATTTATCCGCGTATCTTTTTTATTCCGAATGGTTCTATGGGCAAAGATATGGCAAAACCGAATGTGATTTTGATTTAAACGATTAAGGTATGTATTAAGTTTATGTGAACTTTGAAAGAAATGGTAAGTGATGATGATTAAAATGGTTATGTGAACCTTATGAGAAATGGGATTGTAGATATGTACGGAATTAGTTAGGTTCAGTTATTTTAAGAAGAATTATGAATGTTCTTGTGTTAATTTATTTGCTTATGGCTTACTAAGCTTTTCAAGCTTACTTTGTATGTTTATTTTTTGTTTTATAGATTTTGAAAGCTAACTTGAGCTCGGGATCATTGAGGAACATCATCACACTATCGATATCTATTTTGGTACCTTGAAAGAAAACTTGTATTTATGTCATATGGCATGTATAGTCTAGCTTGATATGCTTGGTTTTGAATTGTGTATATACAACCATGCGAAAATGGCTTGATTAGGTTGCTATTAGTTGTGAATATTTAGTTATGGTATAAGCTTCTTTTTTAGATATATGCTTCATGATATTTATGTGGGATGTATTTGTTTATGATTCAGATTTTGTGATGTTAAGGTGGTGATGGTTGTGATTTTGATCATGTAAGTTTATATGAACTAATTATGTATATATATATAAATGATTACTGGTAAATTTGATTTTTAGGGACGAATTGTAATGGTCATTTAATTAGTTATAAGTGACATTTTGTTTTGACATAAGATTATGAGATAGTGTATTAAGCTTAAGTTTGAGAAATGTAAGTAGTATGAATTATTGAGATGTTATGCTAATGACCGAATAGGTGATGTTTGAATGGTTGGCATATGAGGTCTAAACTTGATAATTTATAAACGAGATAAGTATGTTTGATTTGTTAATGGTGTTTAATAGATAAATATTACTATAATGAGACGGGTTTATAAATTTATAAATTATCTTACTAGCCGATTTAATGATAAAATGAATGATAAAATATGCACATATTTATGCTTGCATGGTTAGTTGTTTAGGTTCGATTTCTTAATGCTTCATATAGATATGGAGACTATGTGTGTATATATATAGATGATATTAAAAGCATAATTTACCATATGGTAAGTTAATAATTTATTTGGTTTAATATGTGCGTGTATAGAATTATGAAGTAAAATGTTTAGTCTTATTAGGTATATGAGTACTATTATAGAGTTGAGCACATGATTCATGTTATATATTTATAAGGCTTATATTGTATGGCTTTTGTTTTTAAGGTGAAGTGTGCATAATAGGATAGCATCAAAGTATGTTCGGTTATGCTGTAATATTACTATGTGCATGGAATTGTAGTGTAATAAGCTTTCATATAATTTGATAAGTTGAATTCCATGAGTGAGACGTATGTATAGTTCAATAGTGGAATTAATAAGCATGTGTAACAGGACTTGTGGCAGGCTAGTTGATTCGAATATGTGATTGAAATTTTTTTGGAACATAATTTGTATATGTGAAACATAACTAAATAATTATGTTTTTTTTATTTTGTTAATTATATGTTTAATATGACTAAATGTGATTTATATGATTAATTTAATGATTTCTATTTGAATTTGAAATTTATTGTAAATGAGTTATTATAACTTTGTACATGATTAAAAATGGAAGACTGTCATAAGTTGTGTTTTGGTCGGTAATGCCTTGTAACCTTAATCTAGCGACGGATACGAGCTAGGGGTGTTACACTATCGTCAAAAACACTAATTTTCATTTAAGTGAGCCTTTGTGACTATCTCTAAAATGAAGCCTTTGTGACTATCTCTGTTAAAGAAAGCCTTTGTGGTGATCTTTGTTAAATGAAAGCTTTTGTGACAAATCTCTATTATAAGGAAGTCTTTGTGGCGATCTTTGTTAAATGAAAGTCTTTGTGGCGATCTCTATTAAATGAATGCCTTTGTTGTTGTTTTTGTCAAAGGAAGCCTTTGTGGCTATCTTTGTCAAAAGGATGCCTTTGTGGCTATCTTTGTTAAAGGAATGTCTTGTGGCAAATTCTATTAAAAGGATGCCTTGAAGACAACTCCTTTGGGCAGATACTGAATGAACAGCGAACCTTGTATAGTTACAAGAATGAATAAAAAGGCTAGTATGTGCCATAGTACGTGGTGAGGCAAAGAGATGAGTTAAAAGTAAGATAGAGAGTGCTTTGAAGTAAAGAAGATATGGCCAAATTCTAATATAAGTATTGGGCGCAGTCTACCCTACCCGAAGATAATGATAAGACTAGTAAGTACAGAATAAGTTATTAAGTCTAATAATAAGGTAAATGAAGAGGTTAAGGATTATGTAAAGATAAGAGTTAAGAAAAGATATAGAAGGTAAAGAGATGTTAAGTATAGTACGCACAAGAGAAAGAAAGATGGTTCTAAATAAAGAAATAAAGATGCTAGCCTCAGTATTGTACCCATCAAAGAAGGAAGAAAGGTCAAGAAATACTCAAAGATGTGTAGTATACCATGTGCAATGTAGAATGATTGAAAAAGGTATTCTAAGGTTTAGATTACTAAGTTCTTATGAACTTACTAAAGTTGTTTCTGTTTTCAGGTCAGTAAAGGAAAATGCGTCGATAGACGATGCCAGGGCTACGCCAATGATGCGGTGTGCTAGGCTGCTATGCATACAGAAGAAAATAAGTGGCATGTCAAAGTTTGCACTGAAGTTCATTAAATAGCATCCCAAAGTATACCCAATAGACTAAGAGATAACATAGGAAAGTCTGAAATCTTATTGAGCCGAGACAAAATTCATACATTGTATTTTTACAAGAAAATCTATAGTAGCCATAGATAGTCAATTGTACATAGGCGAAATGTAAATATAACCATATATTGTACACCAATAAAAGACGTTTACATAAATAAGAAAGAGGAAATTTTCAGTTACATCTGTAAGAAGGACGTAACACCCAAGATTCGGATCTGGTAGATCGGGTCGGGTCAAAGGCATTACATACATTCAATGAGTTCACTATGACAAAATGATTTATTTCCATTTTTGAACTTCATTTCATTCAAAAATCATAAATTCATTTCTAGGTCATTTTCATTTTCGTTTTGGAGAAAACCACATTCATTTCAAAATGTTTCTCATTTCTCCATTTTTACCATTTCTATCCTTTTATGTTCATTTGATTCAACATGTAATTCATTTCTGGTTTCAAAGAGCTAGCAGAAGGATCGATTGGACATTTGCGATTAGAGCTCAAATGATTTATAATTAAGTTCCAACTTTTCGCCTGTTAATTATAAATTCATTTAGTCATGAAGTCATTCCACTATAGTATCATGATTAAGCTCTCCCCAACAACATACCATTAAGAAAGCAACTTGATTAGTGCTCATCCAATGACCTTGTCACAAGTGTGTTACCCTCATAGGATATCTTTAATCTCTTTAGGATGAAATTCTTTCTCTCAATATGATCCTATTTTATCTCATGGCAACCATTAGATCTTCTTTCATGAAAAGTCAATTACTATCAAATAGTAATCAAGTCATTCATCACAATGATGAACAACTCATGGCCATGTTCACTTTTCATCAACCATGTAATGCCAATGAGAGGATATCATTTACCCATGCCTCGAGCTATGAATTCTTTTGTTGTGAATGATGTTACATACTGCAGAAGTTGTATAACCAATGCACTAGCTTTCGGTTCCTTATCTAAGAACTTAGGCTTTTACTTACACCAAAGTATATAAGTCAAGCATGCATAGTCCGTCATCCATTAAGGATTAAAGTATGCCACATTTTGAATGTCACGAGTGAATAGATCCATAAATAGATTTAAGATCTATTATTCTTGGGTCCAATCCAATGTACTATCAGTCTAGTCAATCATATCTATGTCTCCATCTTCTGGGAGTCATCCGCTTCAGTGCCCAAGACAATGACTTAATAGACAACATATTAGTCATTCGCTTCTTGGGCATCTCCCCAACTGGACTTGATAGACAACATATTAGTCTTTCAATTGATTTGTTTATTTCTGATTAGACTAAGGACATGTTTAGGTTCATCCACTAATATAAGTCGTCTTTCTATATTACGATCTGACCACATAATAGTGCTTGGTATTAGTTTAAACATTAGACAACTAGTGACCCAATATTTGTTTCTATTTTGCTTTGCATGCAAAAACCACATTAGGACATTATACAAAGTATATTAATGTAATCCATGAATTGTTTTATTAATCAATATGTTCGAAAAAATAACAAGTTTACAAATGAATGTACTATACTTAGGGCACCAGATCTAAATGAACAATATCTTTCATTTCTTTAGAGAGATAAGGAATGTGAGAGAAGGAGAAATAAGGTGGAATTTTCTATAGATCTTGTTCTAGGGACAACACCGATATCTATAGCACCTTGCAGAATGGCCCCTACAGAGTTAAAAGAGTTGAAAGCACAGTTGCAAGAATTGACTAACAAAGGTTTTGCTCGATCTAGTTCATCACCTTGCGGGTGCACCAGTTTTATTATTTAAGAAGAAAGATGGATCGTTGAGACTGTGTATCGATTACAGATAGCTTCACAAAGTTACAATTAAGAATAAGTATCCATTGTCTCGTATTAATGAATTATATTGAATAAATTGAAACCTGAAGTTATGAATTAAATTGGAAAAGAAAACTTTGAGAGATTTAAAATAAAATTATCCTCTCTTTCTGTCTTTCATTGCCCATATAAATACGTCTTTTTTACAGGGTCTAAACCCCTTCATTTAACGCATTACATGTCTCATTCCATCTTCAATTGCAATTCCATGTTCATTTGTCAAGGTTTGGTTCAATAACTCGTACCATCATTAAAGCCTGTAGAAATAAAACAAAACTGATAGGTTTAACAACTTTTTTTGTTAGAAACTGTAACTTATTTAATTTATTAATGATAAATAGTTTTATGAAAAGAAAGTTAATAGGTAATATTAAAATTTTAAAGTAAAAAAATAAATACACGGCACATTTAAAATTACCCATGCGTCAAAAGGAAAACTCATAAGAGAGTCAAATTTACCTAAAATGTACAAATGCCTTACTATAACTAATATATATTATTCATTTACAAAATGTTTATTATTAGTAACAATATGAAATAAAATATTAATTGTATTCAAAATAATATATTTATTATTAGTAATAATATGAAATAATTTTAACTTATATCATTAAATGTTTTGATTTAATTTATATTTAATTTTATACCTTTTATAATTTCAAATTAAATAAAATGATTGTAATATTAATTGATTTGATATAATTAATATTCTAATTTTTTTATTCATATTATTTTTTAACATTAATATCATTATAGGTTCTTATCATATTTGCTCTTTTCAATATAGTGCCTAATATTATCAATAGTCCCTCTCTAATCTTTAAATAGGAGGATAATGTGCTTCATCACACTTAAACCCACAACCTCCTACACTGATAATAATATCGATGTCAATCGAGTTAAGACTCAATCGACTTTTATTTATATTACTAATTTTACTAATCATTTAATTATTTCATATTATAAATTTTGCTTCCAAGATTTGCTAATAAATATTTGATAAATATTAGAGGTTTTGCATCAAAGTTTTATTAATAATATTGATAACTATTTAATAATTACTATGAACAGACTATCATTTTGGATGACGATGATGATAATTATTTGATTCCATTCACCGAATAAAATTTGGTTCGGAGTTTTTCCCGTTGAGTTTTATATTATAATTAGTAACATAGTGTATCTAAAATTGATTTTATAAACTTTCTAACATTTTTATCACAAATTTTGAAGTAATGTAAATTACAAAATTTAAAAGTTACAGTAAAATAAAATGATTATGTTTCCAATTAATTAAATATAAATTTATATGAAAGAAATTTTAACATCATGTTAAAATTTAAAAATAATTAAAAAAAAAAGGAAAAGAAAAAGGATAGAAAGAGAAACATGAAGAGATTTGGGAAATTTGATTTAAAATAAGTGGATTTTGGAGTTTTGTGAGAGAGGATTAGTAAGTAACATAATATAAGCAAATTTTCAGAATTAAAATATGAAAGGGTTGAATCTACTTAAATCAGTGTAAAAGTAAAGTTATTTTATGTTTTTTTATATCTTTTTGTACGATTAATATTTTAGTGATCAAATGGATGAGTTTAATATCTTAATCATATAGATTGTACATGTCAAGTTTGACTTAAATTATAAATTTTCAACCATTTATTTTATGTAAAAAAATTTAATCGTTGAATATATATATATTGAGTATTGTAGATCGATATGATAAAGATATCAGATCGGTTTTAAATTTTGCATGCATGACAAATACAATTGTATCAATAAATTTAACAATCGAATCATTAAAATATTAACCACATAAAAAATATAAAAATACATAAATCAACTTTAATTCTATACCGATATAAATAGATCATTCTCCTAAAAGAGTAATTTGGAATCCTAAAATTAAGGTTTTTTAATGTAAATATTATTACAAATAAGGTTATTGTGTGGCTCAATAACAGCAATACAACGATGCCATACAGCATACATAAATACAACATTGACACCACAAATTACAGAGTGGAAACCTGTAGAGTGACTTTCTTTAAACAAATCTTTCAATAGCATAGGAGGCCTTAGATGGATTCTCAACCTAGCAATCAATCGTACACCCTTTTTTTTTAATTTTTAAAATTAAAACTAAATTGATAAATTTTGTAGATGTTATAGACTAAATTTATTAAATTTTTAGAATTCGAATTAAAATAATAAATTCTGTAAATATTATGGCTAAATTTATTGAATTTATTAGATTTAGGATTAAATTGATAAAATGTGTAAACATTGAAATGTTAAATTTGTTACTAGGCTAATTAAAAAAATCCACATCAGCTTTCCATTACTCATCTAACGACAACAAACTAGAGAGCGAATAAAATATTTAATTTCAAAAAGTTAAATGATTAAATCGAAAAAATTGATAATTTGATGGCCAAAAACATGGTTAGATGACTATCTTTTGTAGTTTACTCAGAAAAATTATATTATATAGATATGTCCAAATATATGAGTCTCAAAAATTAAAGGAATATTTTAAAGAAAATAAAAATCTGACTAAAACCATTTCAAGAATATGTCCCTCATTCACCAATATGGAAATTAGAGTAAAATTTGGAAAAACTATTTTTTTTTTTTGTAATTTCACTAGAACAAATTGAAGTATAAATTACAAGAATAAACATAAATACAAAATTCAACTAATACAATATATAATGGACAAAAAAATTGGACAAAACCCACACACAATATATATGTTAATATTTTTTGTACAATTAAATATTTACAAATGAATCAGAGTTAGATATATACAATGATCGGACTATTTGTTTGGCTCGATACATTCAATTAGTACAAACCAAGCCTTGGAGATGTATTTTGTGATTTTGTTTTGAATTTTATATTTAATAATATATTCTTATTTAAATTTAATTATAAATATTAATATAAAAATACTTTTAATGTTTTTTTTAACAGTGAACCCGACTCGGGCTCAACTTGAATTCGAGGATTAAAATTTTTTAGAATGGATAGGCCTAATCCAGAAATAAGAGAGGTGGATATTGTTTATGGTGAAGAGTTGGAATTAGAGGACACAAAAATTGGTGCACCTCCAATTCTCTTTGTTCTTAATATCCTTTTCACAAGTATTTTCCACTTGATTTCGTCCTTCTTGCTTTGTTTCCTGATCTTCTCCTTGAGGTTCCTGAATTGGAAGGTTGGGTTTCAATATTGACAAATATCTTATTTATGCAATTGGTTATTTAAGAGATCAAATTGGCATCAACCATTTCGTCTTAAATTTGGCATTTTAAAGGTACCTGCACAAAGGAACTCGGCACGAATTTGAATCAATGCAGAGACGGGAATGTAACTCCAGTAGCTGCCACATTCTTTTGCAATGAATGCAGCCGCCAGGGACTCTCAACTTGCAACTAGCAAAATGGCGAACAAGCAATTCTAACCCTTTACAACAGTCTCCATAATCGCAGGGAGTTTGGTGTTCTTTCAAATCCTTGTCATGTGGTCCAATTGTCCTGCAACCATCTCTGAATATGTGAACAAGAGCCTCCATTGCTTCACATAATTGAAGGTAGATCCTCTGCTCATTTGATTTCCTGTTTTTCTCCTTTTGCATCTGCAAAATTTGCATTTAGAGATTTAGGTCAAAGTGCTAGAACCCAAGGTTACAAGGGGAAGTAGCCTTACCATGATATCCCTCTCATGTTCTTCATCCATCATGGATTCAAGAAGTTCTTTTTCAAGTGCTGGATTGCTCTTCTTCATTGCTTTCCACCCTTCAGTTTCGCGAACTGCCTTGCAGGTCATTACGATCATACGGTGAGTGATCAGCGTTAGTCGAGGCGCATCACACAGTAAAGAAAGCTGGAAGGCATCAACTACATTTTCTATAGTAAGCAAGCCATGCTCAAGTTGCTGTTCACAAACTCGCTTCAGCTGAGGAACAACATATGTGTGTGACATCACCAACAATGGCAACACAAATTCCTTCATTTCTTCTTTCTCATAACTACAGATCAAAACCAATAACAATTAGCACATCCCGGCATGAATGCATGATGTAATGATCTCAGTGACACTGACAACATGTTCAAAGTGTGAAGGTAACTAGTAATTGCCAAGGACTTACTGGCTCACAAAACTGAATTCGACCAAAAGTCTTCCAAGGCAAAAGAGAAGTTACCTGGAAGAGTACAAGAATCGAATGAAAGCCCGAACTGCATCTTGTGGAACACCATGGATATGGATTGAAATTGGTCTTCTGTGACCAAATCCTTTTGCTTGTTTCAACATGCCTCTTAGTACAGGAGAAGCCATGCCCTGTTAGAAAAAAAGATCCAGTGGAGGGATTTGAGTCAATAAATTTGTTCAAGACACCATGTCCAAATTGCTAAATAGTTGCTATTAGCTTTATTTTCTTCTACATTAAAACACTAAACAACTCGATCCCACAAGGATTAAGGGGGGCAAATGTGGCTTTCCTTTTGCTGGTTATGCTAAAAAAATATAACAACTTGCTCATGAACTAAATGAATCAATGTCGCGTTCCACCAAATGGGATTTCATTTCCAATATCTATCGTCTAAAACTGATATATAAAATTAAGTTGTATAACCAAACCATCAAAAAATGCCTGGTTAAATCAACAATGTACCGAATCGAGATTGTTCAAATAACAAGGGTATTGCTCAAAGCATAACGTCCATTAGTTTCACCATTAAAGATGGAAAAGACAAGGAGCGCTTACAAGAATATTAGAATGCGCACAGATGATGCCACCATTATCAGTTTTAATGATAACATCAGTTTTATAGCCTCCATCAAAGAGCCTATCCCACAAAGCCCTGGTTGCTGTCGCCGCACAATTGTTTCCTCTTATGGCTGACCCATTCTTCATTAGTGACCCCTTCCGCCTACAATTTGTAGCTGGACCAGGTAATGGAGGGGGCGCTGGAAAAACCTTATTGGCACCTTGACAAGTTTGCTTTGTAATAAATTCTTCCATCTTCCCCATTAACTTTCACTTTTGGAAGGCATTCAATGACAATCAAACTCAGGTTCTTTTTTTATTTGATCTGACAAAAGAATGAAATAGCAGAAACTTCGATGAGCAACACAGAATCACAAGTTTCAATTTGCATATATATAGAAACATGACCAAAATTAAGGATTAATGAAATCTAAAACATCGGTTTTCAAGAAAAATCTCACCTTTTAATCTAAATCAAAAGTGTCTGGGATTTGGAAAATGCAGAACCAATAAGAAGAATTAACATGTTTCCGTACAAAATCTCCAACGAATCTCGAAGAAAATGAACTCTTTTTAATTATATGAAAAAAAAAAGCAAGAAAAAGAGAAGAATGGATATGGCAACGATCTATCAGTTCCTCCGCCACTGCCGCCGCCACCAATTCGGGTGCAGAGGCCGGAAAAAAGGGGAACCGGAAAAAACCGCCAAGGAATTTAATATTTAAAAATAAAAATAAAAATAAAATCAACATTTATGTGCGCGTATAACTGCACGATTCTGCTTGCTCACTTCACGCGCTTGATTTCAATGAAAAAAAATGAATGGTTTTGGACAAATTCCGTTTTACTTTTTACAACGGGTGGTCGGGAGCTTTTATTTTAATGGTTGGTTGCTTTGGTTAATTACGTGGACGGTGTGGGGCGGGAGCAAATAATTGTTCTACACAAAGCCGTTTTGCCCTTACTTTTGTGCTTCATTTGGGGATTTGATTCCTCCTTAGGTGAAATTAATTTCGGTAAGATTGGAAATAATAATAAATTAAATATTATATTAATGAAGTTACAATCAACAATAAAATATAAGAGTGATGAAAACATAACTACTAACAATATTAAATTAAATTTTATATACTTAATAAAATAAATTGATAGCAAGATAAATTCGTATTTTTAATATATTTATTTTTGGCTAATTATCAAATAAAATACTATTAAATTAGATTTTTCTAATCAGAAATAAAGTTTGTGTGTTGAATTCAAACTCTTACAAAAAAGGGGGTTAAATTGAAACAAAAAGCAAAGCGGAGGGCTTGATTGAAAGATTAAAGATTCAAAGATGATTGGATAAAGATTAAAGGGTTGAAGTTTTTTTAGTGGCTAGAAAAAGATTGAAGGACTTTTGATATTGTTACAACTCTTTAATTAGTTTAAATTCTAGTTTAAATTTAATTTTTAAATTTTAAATTATTTAGTGATAATATTTAGAATTATTTAGTAATAATATTTAAGAAAAATTTAGTTAAATTTTAGCACTAAAAATATGTATAAATACTTAGTGGTTACAACCAATTGAACACACTTGCCTTTGACATTCAATAAAATTTCTTATTTTTTTCCTTCCCCTCCTGCGTCAGTTTTCTATACTGTTGTTTCATCACTTTTTTTTTCTTTTCTTTTACTTTCAGCTTTTTGGTTTAATTACCTTCCAAGGCCATTTCTCTTTTCATCTTTCAAAATTCCACAAAATCACTTTCAAAGCGTAATTTTTTCCATGATTAACTAAATCCTTTTTAGCCTTAGCCCAATTATCACTTCGAGAAAGTAATCGTGAGATATAAATCCACACTAAAGACTTTGCAATTTGGTATTCGCTATCTCTCCGGTATATAGGATAGTACAAATTCGTCCTTCAAAGTTGATTTGATTTCAATTCAAAAAGCGCACGTTGGATTGGAATCGCTTGGCGTACTGTTGGGAAATTGAGTCGGCGGTGCTATATTCAAAATCCCGTGAACAAATTGACGTGTTCAATTGGAAAAAGCTAGTTGGATTCCGTCAAGAGAGATAGTGATCGGATTTAAACGACCCACATGGTTGAGGTCATTAATTCGAGTTGGGATTTTCAGATAGCAAGGTTGTCGAAGTCTTAAATTATGGGTACGTGCCACGTGGTTGGAAATTTGACAAGGGTCGATTTGCAGGTGATACCAGGATCGACTATGAGAGGAAGAGTTGGGGGTTTGAGGGATCCTAGATTGCTATGACCAGCATATTGATTGGAAAGGAAAATCTATTTCAAGGATCGATTCAAGATTGGAGTATACCAAGGCTAAGGCTAAGCTTAAAAAATATTTTATTTATCCATTTATTTTATTTTCTTAAATTATTTTTTTTATTTTTGAATATATTTTTATTTTATTTACTTTTCGTATTTCCTTATTTTATTATCTTAATCATTTTAAAAACCCCATTTTTTATTTTTTTCAACACTACTACGCACAAGTTGTGGGCACGACTGTGGCCGCGACAACGAATCTGGTCATAAGAAAAGGCGAAATTAGATAACCAGTTCCTGTGGATTTGACCCTATTACTCTATATTTCAATTTATTGTTATATTTGTCGTAGGAATTTATATGTGATGGTTTTGACACCCATCAAATTTTGGCGCTATTGTTGGGGATTGGTGAAAATTTCTAATTTTTGTTTATTTTCTTTATGACTAGGTTAGAATCAAAGACTTTAGCATTTAAACCGGAGATAAAAAAGTTGGCTCGAACACTTCGAAGAGAAGCAATTCGGTGCGATAAACAACCACAGCCTAATTTTGAAGAAAGTCTAACACCGAAGATATTTACTCATCCGAAGATTCAGACGGCATGGCAGATCAAACTATACGCCAACTTGCAGCTGCACCAAATGAACATCAACCGCTATGCATAACTTATTCGGCGGGTGAAACACCGTTTGAGTTAAAGTCAGGATTAATACATTTATTGTCTACTTTCCGCAAATTGAAAAACGAGAACCCCCGTACTCATCTGAAAGAGTTCCACATGGTTTGTCTATCCACATGGTTTGTCTAAGCATGAAACAAGGAGTAACTGAGGATCAAATAAAACTACAAGCTTTTCCTTTTTCATTAGCTGACTCTGCTAGAGAATGGTTATTTTATTTACCTCCGGGATCTGTTAATACTGGGACTGATATGTCTCGATTATTTCTGGACAGGTTTTTCCCAATAGCTTGAGCAGCAGAATTAAGTAGGAGTATAGCCAGAATACAACAAAAAGAAACAAAAACACTCTATGAATATTGGGGGCGATACAAGAAGTTGTGCGCAAGTTGCCCACAACATGACCTATCTGAACAGTCACTCTTATAGTATTTCTACGAAGGGTTACTCCTAATGGAAATGAAGAGGATTGATGTTGCTAGTGGAAAGGCTATTGTGAACATGACTCCCCAAAGAGTTAGGGAATTAATTTCAATTATGGCTACAAATTCCTAACAGTATCGACCACCTATGGAACCTACGAGAAGGGTTCATGAGCTAAGTACTCATTCCATAGTAAATAAGATTGATAAACTTACTAATGCTGTTAAAAATATGCTTACAGAACAGACAAACCCAGCTCGGTTGCGTAGGATATGTGCGAAGCCTGACTATCCTACCGACTCATGCCCGATTTTACTTTATGATGCAACTGCACAAGTAAACACCGTTGGGAACTTCTCAGGGCCACCTCAAAAGTGTTATGATCCATATTCAAGCACGTACAATGCGAGGTGGAAGGATCACCCAGACTTAAGCTATGGGTTGAACCCTCAATACAATCAACCATATCAACAAAGGCCACCTTCGCCTCCATAGTATCAACCTCCAAAGTCATCACTCGAAACCATAGTAGAAAGGCTAGCCGTTAGCACTAAAAGTTCCAACAAAAGACTGAAGCGCATCTTCAAGAAATGGATCGGCAAATAAGTAAGTTAGCTCTTACAGTTAGTCATTTGGAGAACCAAGAAAAATTACCATCTCAAACCAAGCCGAACCCACGTCCAAATGCAAGTGTTGTGATCGTAAAGGATGAAAAAGAATCAAAACTAGAGCCAGGCATGAGTCGTGACCACGACGTTGAACTGGAAGCCGAACCAGCAGCCACTGAGCCAGCTCCTCATAAACCATCTGTTGTACCTCTCTCATACCTTGGAAGGCTCGCCCAAGTTAAAAAGGAATTAGAGGAAAAAGAAATCCTTTAGACATTCCGAAAGGTAGAAATTAATATTCCTTTACTTGATACTATTAAACAGATTCCACGCTATGCAAAATTTTTAAAAGAACTGTGTACCGGTAAAAAGAAGCTCCAAGGGAATAAATACGTGAATGTGGGAGAAAACGTTTCTGCAGTGCTACAAAGGAAAAGCCCACCTAAGTGTAAGGACCAATGTATGTTTTCTATATCCTACAAAATAGGTAATATTCCAATAAAGAAAGCCATGTGTGATTTAGGAGCATCTATTAATGTAATGCCTTTATCTATTTTTAAATTGCTAAACACGGGTCCTTTGAAAGAAAAATAGTGGTTATTCAATTGACAGACAGGTCATGCATATATCCAAGAGGGGTGCTGAAAGATGTTCTCGTAAAGGTAAATGAATTAATTTTTCCTGCAGACTTTTACATCATTGATATAGAAGACGACCACTCTAAAAATGCTTCCGATATTTTATTCTGAAGGTCATTCCTAAGTACTGCACATACAAAAATTGATGTTCGTAGCGGAACCCTCACTATGAAATTCGATGGTAATGTGGTAAAATTTAATGTTTATGAGGCGATGGGTCAGCCCAACACAATGTCGAATATTTCTAGCGTTGATATTATTGAACCACTAACAAAATTTCATTTTGAGTATCATGAAGAGGTTGGATTACAAATTGTACTTTCCAAGAGTTTAGACCTCAATATGATGGCTAAATTGGAGGAGATAATGACATTCAGAGAAGCGATTTGGGAAACCGTTGTTCTATTGGAGACTCCTCAATTCCCTAGAAGCTGAGGTAAGTACTTTGAACTTTCTCATTCTAAAACTAAAATTTTGCCTTCTATTTTGTAGGCCCCTAAGATAGAGCTTAAACCATTGCCGAAACACTTGAAGTATGCCTATTTAGGTAATGGAAACACTTTACCAATAATAGTTTCCAGTAAACTCTCCGGATTAGAAGAGGAGAATTTAATTCGAGCCTTGAGAAACTACAAAGGGGCTATCGAATGGACGATTGCCGACATAAAAGGGTTAAGTCCCTCAACTTGTATGCATAGAATACCTATAGAAGAAAACATATGCCCAAAAAGAGAAGCTTAAAGACGCTTTAATCTACCAATAATGGAGGTTGTCAAAAATGAAGTTCAAAAGCTACTAGATGTCGGAATGATCTATCCAATTTTCGATAGTAATTGGGTCAACCCAATTCATGTGGTCCCTGAGAAAACCGGTATGACTGTAATAAAAAATGCAATAGGAGAATTAGTTCCCACTCGGGTCCAAAATGGGTGGAGAGTCTGTATAGATTACAGGAAGTTGAACTCTTTAACTCAAAAAGACCACTATCCACTTCCTTTTATTGATCAAATGTAGAACGTTTAGCAGGAAAAACTCACTACTGTTGTCTTAATAGTTATTCAGGTTTTTTCCAAATTCTAGTGGTACCAGAGGACTAAGAGAAAACAATGTTTACATGTCCCTTTGGCACATTCGCCTACAGACGGATGTCGTTTGGACTTTGCAATGGGCCAACCACATTCCAGAGGTGTATGAAAAGTATATTTTTCAACTATCTTGAGAAAATAATGAGGTATTTATGGATGATTTTACAATTTATGGTAATTCTTTCAATGAATGTCTATCAAACCTCGTTAAAATTTTAGAGAGATGCCTAGAATTTAATCTAATTCTTAATTATGAAAAATGTCATTTTATGGTAGATGAGAGATTGATTTTAGGGCATATTGTTTGCGCTAAAGGGATCATGGTCGATAAGGCCAAAACTGATTGTATCAACTCACTTTCATACCCTACAATTGTAAGGGAAATTCATTATTTTCTTGGTCATGTAGGCTTTTACAGGCGCTCTATTAGGGATTTTTCTAAGATTTCGTGACCGCTCTACAATCTCTTGCAAAAAGATAAAGAGTTTGAATTTGATCAAGCGTGCAAAGATGAGTTCGATACTCTCAAACAAAAGCTTGTTTCAGCTCTTATAGTATAGCCGCCAAATTGCGACTACCCTTTCGAGCTCATGTGCGATGCAAGCGACCAAAGTGTAAGAGTTGTCCTTAGGCAAAGAATTAGGAAGGAACCTCACGTCATATCCTACGCCTCTAAAACACTAGATGCTGCCTAGAGTAATTACTCAACTACTGAAAAAGAATTATTAGCTATTGTTTTTGCTTTGGAAAAATTTAGATTAAAGTTAATATTTTTTCTGACCATGCAACGTTGAAATATTTGATCAGGAAAAAAGAGACAAAACCTAGGTTAATTTGATGGATTCTTCTCTTACAAGAATGCAATCTCGAGATCAATGACAAAAAAAGAAGTGAGAACCTAGTAGCTAATCATTTGATTCGAATTCATTTCTCAAAGGATGACACACCTCTTAAAGATGACTTCCCGAATGAAAATCTTCTGTCAGTTCAGATAGTTTACCCATGGTTTGCAGATATAGTAAATTACCTCGTTACAAGTATTGCTTCTTCCAACTTATCACGTTCTGAAAAGGATAAGCTTAAAAGAGACTTACGATATTATATTTGGGACGATCTATACCTATGGAAACACTACTCTGATCAGGTAATTCGACGTTGTGTCGCAGAAGCTGATGTACAATCTATTCTTTCTTTTTGTCATTCTTATGCTTGTGAAGGGCATTTTGGTCCTAAACGCACCACACATAAGGTACTTGAATGTGGATTATTTTGGCCATACATATATCGTAACGCTTATTTATTTTGCAAAACTTGCGAGAGATGTCAAAAAGTGGGGAATTTAAGTCGGAAAAATAAGATGCCCTTAACACCTATACATGTATGCGAAATTTTTTATGTGTGGGGTATTGATTTCATGGGACCATTTGTTTCATCATTTAATAATGTTTGCATTATTCTGGCTGTAGACTATGTATCTAAATGGGTAGAAGCTAAAGCTACCCAACATGCCGATGCTAAAATTGTAGTGGATTTTCTAACGAATTCTATTTTTTCCAGGTTTGGCACACCTAAGGCATTAATTAGCGATCAAGGAACTCATTTCTGCAATAAGGTAATTGACACTCTACTGAAAAAGTATGGGGTGACACAACGTGTGGCCACGGCTTATCACCCACAAACAAACGGTCTAGCCGAAGTTTTGAACCACGAAATAAAGTTAATTTTGGAAAATACCGTGAAACCAAATAAGAAAGACTGGAGCTTACGTTTAAACGATGCATTGTGGGTGTACTGTACTGCTTACAAGGGACCCATAGGAATGTTCCCTTGCCGACTCATATTTGGTAAACCGTGCCACCTTCCAGTTGAGTTGGAACATAAGGCATTTTGGGTAGTAAAAAGATACAACATGGAGTTAGATGCCGCAAGTAATTATAAAAAATTAGATATTCAAAAGCTTGAAGAGATCTGACGTGACGCATATGAAAATGCCCAAATTTATAAAGATAAAATCAAAGCATTTCATGACCAAAGAATATCTCGCAAACAATTTCTAACTAGTCAAAAAGTGTTACTTTACAACCCAGCACTGAGAATTTTTGCAGGTAAGCTTCGAACCAAATGGCTTGGTCTTTTTGTTGTTACTAAACTATTTCCTCATGGTGCAGTCAAAATTAAAAATGAGGAGTCCGAGAAATATTTGAAAGTCAATGGACAAAGGTTAAAACCCTTTTACGAGAATTTTCAAGTACACATGGTAAATGAATTATTTTTCGAGGGGCCGAATGATTAAATTTTTTAGGTTGTCGAGTAACGACGTTAAACAAAAGCGCTTAATGGGAGGCAAACCACATTTATTTTTATTTATTTATTTATTTATTTTGAATTTTAGTTTAGTTTGGGAATTAAATAAAATATTATTTTAATCCATTTGATCGTGCTGTTTTCCAGGAGCAACCACCTTCAGTTGTAGACGAACAACTTCATCGCATTGAAGCTCGCCTTGAAATAATGGAAGCCAACATCTCAAACATTCTCACTGTTCTACAAAGTGATCACTTCCATTGCCCTCTAGCCCATTAAGTATAAACGGAGAGTACCCTTTCTTCATTCATATTATTCTTTTTACACATTAGAGGCAATATGGGCTAAGTAGGGGAAATTTTGGATCATGCCATACTTTCTTTTTGCATGTGTTTTGTTAAGAATAATTTTTTAATTCGTTTCGAAAATAAACCTCTAATTCTTATGTTTAGTTTACTTAAATAAGTGGGTGAATCATGAATAACTATTGCTTGTATAATCAATGAATATATTGTAGAATTGAAAATGTTATGCATTAGTTGATATTTCATGAAAATTGTTGCTTTTGTTGAACTTGCCTAATGAAAGTACTCATTTAAATAAATAAATAGCTTGGTTAAAAGTGAAGATTCAGAAATGTGACCAAGTTGAGTAACAGGGATGAGGTGCTTAGGTTGTCATCTCATTTCGCGTCAAAAGGTTTGGTGACGAGCCGAAGCTTATAACACTCTACTAATCAAGCTACCTTGAGAAATAAATCGATTAGGGACATGTGAAACTAAGTAACCGGGGTGAGGTGCTTGAGTTGTCATCTCATTTCGCGTCAAAAGGTTTGATTATGTCTCGAATTCGTTAAAAATAAAGAATTAAATAAAGAGAACGTGCCGAGTTGAGTAACCGGGGTGAGGTGCTTGGGTTGTCATCTTACTTCGCGTCAAAAGACTTGACTACGTTTGAAAAAAATAAAAATGTATATAGATATAAATAAAAGCATATATTGAGTATGACCGTTTTGCATGTTTGATTGAGCCTAAATTTAGTGAAATAGTTTAGCTTGACATACTATTTGAGATTTTATAAAATGCTTATTGATTGAGTTTAGCAATTGTTTATTTTTGATTCACCTAATTGTTTGATGTATGCTTAACTAAGAAAGGGGGTTTAAATTTTGAAAAGTATTGACAAATTATTTTTCGTGGATATCATGCTTGAGGGCAAGCATCGGCTAAGTAGGGAGGAGTTTGATAACAAGATAAATTCGTATTTTTAATATATTTATTTTTGGCTAATTATCAAATAAAATGCTATTATATTTGGATTTTTCTTATCAGGAATGAAGTTGGTGTGCTAAATTCAAACTCTTACAAAAAGGGCTAAATTGGAATAGAAAGCAAAGAGGAGGGCATGATTGAAAGATTGAAGATTCAAAGATGATTGGATAAAGATTGAAGGGTTGAAGTTTTTTTTTAGTGGCTGGATAAAGATTGAAGGATTTTTTAAAATGTTACAACTTTGTAATTAGTTTAAATTCTAGTTTAAATTTGATTTTTAAATTTTGAATCATTTAGTGATAATATTTAGAATTATTTAGTGATAATATTTAGGAAAAATCTAACTAAATTTTAGCACTAAAAGTGTGTATAAATACCTAGTGGCTACAACCAATTGAACACACTTGCCTTTGGCATTCAATAAAATTTCTTATTTTTTTCCTTCTCGTCAGTTTTCTATATTGTTGTTTCATTCCCTTTTTTTTCTTTTCTTTAACTTTTAGCTTTTTGGTTTAATTACCTTCCAAGGCCTTTTCCCTTTCCATCTTCCAAAATTCTACAAAACCACTTTCAAAGCATGATTTTTTTCATGATTAACTAAATCCTTTTTAGCCTTAGTCCGGTTATTACTTTGACTAAGTAATCGTGAGATATAAATCCTCACTAAAGACTTTACAATTTGATATTCGCTACCTCTCTGATATATGGGATAGTACAAATTCGCCCTTCAAAGTTTATTTGATTTCAATTCAAAAAGCGCGCATTTGTTAGAATTGTTTGACATACAGTTGGGAAGTTGAGTCGGCGGTGTTGTATTCAAAATCCCGTGAACAAATTGGCGTGCTAAATTAGAAAAAGCTAGTTGGATTCCGTCAAGGGAGATAGTGATCAGATTTAAACGACCCACATGGTTGAGGCCGTTAATTCGAGTTGAGCTTTTCAGATCGCAAGGCTGTCAAAGTCTTAAATTACGAGTACGTGTCACATGGTTGGAAATTTGACAAGGATCGATTTGCAGGTGATATCGGGATCGACTACGAGAGAAAGAGTTGACGGTTTGAGGGATCCCCGATTGCTATAACCAGCTTATTGATTGGAAGGGAAAATCCAGTTCAATGATCGATTGAAGATTGGAGTACACTGAGGCTAAGGCTAAGCTTAAAAAAATATTTTATTTATTCATTTATTTTATTTTCTTAAATTTATTTTTGTTTTTTGGAACTATTTTTATTTTATTTATTTTTCGTATTTCCTTATTTTATTATCTGAATCAATTTAAAACCCCATTTTATTTTCAGCACTACTACACATAAGTTATTGGCACGATTGTGGCCTCGACAACGAATCTGGTCATAAGAAAAGACGAAATTAGATAATCAGTCCCTATAGATTCGACCCTAATACTCTATATTTTAATTTATTATTATATTTGTCGTAGAAATTTATATTTGGTGGTTTCGACTCCCATTATAAATTAATTTATGTCATTATTATATTTAAATTATATTATTATTTATGTATTTACATAAAATAAAATAAAAATTATTAACTATTATGTGAAAGAAATGAACTAACAATAAATATTATAATTAAGAATTGTTATATTTTAGTCATTTATTTTTTTTAAATAAATACTTTTACTAAAACTATGTTTCGATTTATTAATTTTCAAACGTTACATATTAGTAATACATATTAATTACTAATATAATTGAATTGTTATATTTTAGTCATTCATTTGTTTAAATTTTAATACCTATTAATGAAATGATGACACACTATTTTAACTCAAATGATTAATTCTTAACAATAATATTAAAATTTTCAAAAAATAAAAAATATCAAAAAATTAAAAGTTAAAAATCATAAAATTCTAAAAAAGGAAATTGTTGCTAAAAAATTCAACTTTTTCCTATATAGTTGACAACATGACCATTTTCCTTTTTTTTAGAATATAACCTGGATTTATAAAACCAAACCCAAGACAAGGTCATTGGGCTACAAGAATAATTAGCATAAACACACCAAGACATGGGCCACCAGATTGCCCCAACAATTAACAAAAAAAAAACCCAGCAAAGCTTTTTGGAGGCGCTTCACAAAGCAGAAAAATTAAGAGTGCGTTTGGTTCGTTGTATTGGATTAGAGGTGTATTGGATTAGAGGTGTAATAGTAAATTAACTGTTTGGTTGAATGTAATGGAAAAGAGGCGTAATAGTAATCTTGTGTTTGGTTGAATGGAATAGAGGTGTAATAGCATAATGGAAAAAACTAAAATGACTAGAATACCCTTAGCATAAATTTGTTTTGATAAATGATTATTGTTATTGTTATTTAAATTTTAATAAGATTATTATTATCAATAATAAATATTTTAATCATATTTAAACATAATTATTATTAAATATATTTTAATTAAAATATATAATTTAATAAAATTATTAATAATTAGCAGAAATTTGTTTTGGTAAATTATTAAATATTGTTATTGTTAAATATTGTTATTGTTATTTAATATATAATAAATATTGTTAATAATTAATATATAAGTATTGTTATTAGCAGAAATTTATATTAAATATTGTTATTGTTATTTAAATTTGCTTAAGATTATTATTATCAATAATAAATATTTTAATCATATTTAAACATAATTATTATTAAATATATTATAATTAAAATATATAATTTAATAAAATTCTTAATAATTAATATTCTTATATGAATTTACTCAAATCATAATATATGATACTGTAAAATATAAATTAACATAATTATTATTAAATATATTATAGTTAAAATATATAATTTAATAAAATTCTTAATAATTAATATTCTTATATGAATTTACTCAAATCATAATATATGATACTATAAATGAAAATTTGAAATAATTAATATTAAATATATTTTAATTAAAATATATGATTTAATAAAATTTAAAATAATTATACCTAATAAATTATATTTTATGAATTTTATAATTTAAAATAATAATTATTACATATAATTTAATAATTAATATTAAATTTCATAAAATTGTATGCTTTTAAATTTTCTTATATGAATTTATACAATTTAAAATAATTAATATTAAATGTAATTTCATAAAATTCTTACTAATAAAATGTTCTTATATCAATTTACTAAAATCAATATATAACTTGAGAATTATATTCTGCATAAACATAATTAACTTATATCAAGAAAAGGTTAGATGAAAATGAAATTGTACATCATAATCCATATGTTATATAGTTGTACAACATCAAAAAGTTTGAACATTGATATTTAATGGTGAGAAAGAAATCTTCTGACCCATTCCAATCGGGCAACAGAAGGTAAACTAAAGAAAACGATCATTTGAGTTGGATGATCGGAAATTTTACTCAAACCATCATACCGCTGATCGTCGGTTAAACCTTCAATTGACCATAAGGCTGAATATAAATTTGAAGCTTTCTCTTCCATCTTTTGATGTTCTTCTGACCTCTGCTGAATTACCACCTCGGAGGCAATACTCCTACTGATTTGATCGCCAACGGCTTGGATTTTTTTCCCCAACAAAGTGGCAGCCTCATCAAATGAAGAATACACATTATCACGAGCATCAGATTTCTTCTTTCTCTTGTTTGAAGATGAGGAACCCCCTTGGTCTCTATCTCCTCGCGGATCTGTACCAGAAACATCCATGTCGTCTAAAGAGACGTCGACTTCGCAGTCATAGAATGTGTTTCTCTCTTCATTCATATCTGTAGTACATTCATCCTCAGCATGTATTTCTTCAAGAACATCAGCAGCTGTTTGAGCGTCTTTCCCAGTCGCCCGATCTCTTGCGTATATGGCAGTAAGCTGGTTGTAGTAAGGGAAAGAACGATGTCTGAACTGAGAGGCTTCTTTGTGACTCTAAAAAAATGAGGAAATCATATTAGTTATAAGTTTTGTAAAAAAACAAATAAATACTTGAAATACATTTTACCTTTACATAGGATTCCCAAACTGCATCTTCAGCAAAAACGAGCTGCCTATGCTCGTCCTAACCAAAACCGATGTTGTTTTGGCCATTAAGCATGTCGTAGACGATTGACCATTCCCTTTTTAGGCACCTAATCCGAGATTCAATATTTGGCTTCGCCTTCAACATTGTTCTTGGTAAAGCCTTTTCTAGCATTTTTTTCTAGCTCGTTCAAATAACCGGCCTTGAACCCGGTATCAGCATTAAATGTTCCTACATTGTGCAAATCCACCATGCAAGAAACCAAGGCTGCATCTTCTTCTGGAATCCATTTTTTTTGCTTCCTCGAGAAGCTTGAGAAGAAGCATGTGATTGTGGAACACCTGACATAATTATCTTACGAAAAAAACAAATTTACATTATTTATTGTTTTTAATATCATGAATCAAAATGTGAAAAGTTTATAATATTATATCGTTAGTTCAATATCATGAATCAAAAGCTCAATACTAAATTGAATGAAATAACACAAAGTTTAGTACAAAGTTTCATAAACTAGATACATAAAATAACATCAACAAATTAATTGTAACTCAATTTGTCCCTAAACCTAACTAATTTCTAGATGCTTGCCATTCATCGAACATTTGGTTGGCTAGATCCATCCTCCAAGTAGCCCAAGCATCCGATGGATGAATATTTGTTATATTCGGTTCATCGTCATCCACCACATTAGTAGGTAATCCTTCTCCCACCTCCGCTTCAATGGGATCAATACTCATATGGGTTTGAATAAAATTATGGAGCAAACAACATGCAATAATAATTCTATTGTGCACCCTTACAGGATAAAACGATGGACTCCTGAGTATTCCCCATCTAAGTTTTAATAAACCAAATCATCTTTCAATGACATTACGTGCTGAGGCATGTTTCATATTAAAAAACTCTTGCGGAGAACTTGGCTGATAACCCTGACGCCACTCGTTCAAATGATATCGCTGTCCTCTAAATGGTGCAAGAAATTCCTCACAATTTATGTATCCAGCATCAACTAGATAATAACAACCTATAAAATAATTTTTTTAATAAATGAGTAATTCAGCACACAAAGTTTGATCTTAATGAATAATTCAAATTCCTCTAACTATACTCTTTACCATGAGGAACTTTTAGTCCATGTGTTCTACTAATGGCATCTCGGAGCACCCGTCCATCGGCAACTGAACCTTCCCAACCAGGAAGAACATAAACAAATTGCATCTCAGGTGTACAAACACCTAGCATATTTGTTGCTATGTCACCTTTTCGAGTTCGATATCTAGGTTTATCAACTGTTGGCACCCTAATCTTGATGTGGGTTCCATCAAGAGCACCTAAGCAATTCTATATCACATGATATAAAACCTTGAGTTAGAATACTAATTTAAATCTAAGTCAACTAAATGTTGTACAAGCTATATATAAAACTCAGTCTAATACCTTAAACCATTTCCACCTTGTGTTAGAAGAATCGGCTGTAATTGGCTCTGGCTTTTTAAATAAGACATCTTGTAAACGTATGACAGCATTTAAAACACTATGAAATGCTCTGCTAACAGTTTCCCCGGACCTTCTAAAGTGATGCTTGATAACTCGATTTTTCAGATGATGGGAGATGATATGTAAAAACATTGCTACTTGCTCATCAACAAGCATGAACCTTGACGACTTTAATCCCCCTATCGATTCTAACATCTCACATAGTTTAAAAAAGGCAGTTCTATTCATCCTAACTTGTTCAATACAAGTCTCGTCACTAGCATATACAAGCCTCTTCACATAATCCCGTTTTGCATAAAAATCTAAGGTATAGAACCTAATCCTTGGTCTATAAGTCTGTAGGCTAAGGCTGGCACCCATTCTAAATAAGAACCAAATCGCAATGCTACAGATTTCCAACCATATTGTCAATGCAAGACCAATTCTTTTACGCCTCACACTTTGTGCAATTAAAGGCAGACGAGCCATTACTGCAACATATTAAAATTAGAACACACTATCAATGAATTGAAGTTGCAATTACACATTATCAAATAAAAATAAACAAAACAAATTTAGAACACACGAAGCAAAAAATTACCTACTCAATGATATCGTTGCAACAAAGCTAGATCCCTGATTGCCCTCCCTTATATTAACTATGGTAATTAAGATATCAAAACTTGTTTATTTTGTAAAGCAACAAATTTTGTGGTATGATTGAGAAAAATATTTTGTTAAGCAACAAGGTTTGGGTTTGTTTTAGTACTTTATTTAATAATAATGTTAATTGAAAAATCATACATACGACTCCATTTTATGATTTCACATTATTGAACACTTTGAAAGCAAATTTATATATAATTTTCCTTAGAAATAGTAAAAAAGGGTTCAATAAATATGAATTTGGAGACCAAATTTTAATTAGATTTTCTTCACATGGTAGGTTCAAATGTGAAAAGATTTTCTAAGCAACATTATTTTTTTTTATAAGAATGAGGATTTGCTTTAATAATCTTCTTTCTCTTGTTTTAAAACTTTTATAACATTTTAAATTTAAATTTCTTTATTAAAATATTAAATTTCTTGATTTTAATAAAATATTAAAGTCCTTATTTTAATTATTGATTAGTCCTTATTTTAATAAAATATTAAAGTCCTTATTTTAATTATTGATTAGTCCTTATTTTAATAAAATATTAAAGTCCTTATTTTAATTATTGATGTAATTTTTAAAATAAAATGTATAAATAATTGAATCAACAATTATAACTTAAATATGGAAGCTCCACTTTCAAATAAATTTATCAAACAAGACACAAATTGCAACATGTATTGAAAAATGAAAAGTTGTTTGAGTAAAGATATCATTGTACTTTGTCAAGATTTTAAGATCGAGCAAAATCTGATTCCATTCGAAAAAGATAAAAAAAATAGATTTTCATCAAATCAAGTTATTCAAAAATTTCAAGTTAACTCAAATAAACTGTTTGAGCTTTGATTTCAAGTCAAATTAAAATTTTACAATTCAAATAATTTGAATATATAATTTAATAAAATGCTCTTTTGGTCCCTGTCAGTATTGAAAATGTATAAATTGGTCACTCTCTCAACAAAAATGTAACACCCTTAACCCTTATTAATAACTTTTTAAAACTAGTCATACCCACAACCAAATAACTAAGATCAAAATAACATATACAACATTGAACTTTTCAAAGAACCAAAAATTATACCTTTTATTTATTTACTAACTTGTGCACATACACATATAAATGTGTGCCACTAACCATTTCTCAAATCCATAATCCAAGTTAATTTATACATATAAGATCATTATAAAACTCTCAAACCATAGTAAATATGTGTTTTCATGATATTCACCAAAACATATACTTATATATATGTGTCATTAGTAATTCATGCTTTAGCTGATTTTACCATTTTATCTATTAAGACAGAGTACATGCTTATGAAATATAAACACCAATCCAAATCACATAGTCCCATACATCTTCTAAACAAGTATGTTCAAACATTCCTCTTTAATAAATACTATATTCCCAAATACCGAATGATCTCATATCAATACCTTAATTAACTTAAGCATAAGTTAACCAAACATATACAACTTGAATAGCAATTTATTGAACTATACATACTAAGTTTGGCAGCATAATATATATATATAAACATACAAGTTATCGATTAACATATGAATTTCGGCCTAAAACGTATTTCTTCATAAATTGCATTTCACCTAAAACCATGCATTATATCACTCAAAAGGAATCAAGTACAAAACCAAATATACATACTTACCAACCAGCATTCTTCCTCTAACAAAAAATAGTTACATTTCCATAAAGACACAGATTTGCCAACTTCACATGATACTGAATTTTAACAAGAGAAACGACCATTCTTTAAACCAATCATCCATCATTTTTATTATATTATAACAAAAGACCACTTATCACACACACCCACACAAAATTCCAAACACATACTTTCAGTTGTTTCACGCTCTTAGGAGAATACCCTAAACACTTTGTTCGAATCTTGTCATCCGTAGAAAAATCAAAATCAACAATTAACACAAATAATCAGAAGACTGCAAGTTTGAACATTATTTTGAGCATTACTGCCATTGATAAGCAATCCAGGCAGCAATTAACATAATCAATCACGCGACCGGAAAGAAAGAAAAACAGAATAAGACGAACTCAACAACCATTCAGAAAATTTGCTCAGAGCTAAGATCTTTTAAGCTCTAATGCTTAGTTACCAATAACAAATTAAATTCTTAAATTCCCTTGCACTTAAAATAGGAGAATAAAGATTTAACAAGCAGATAGAACCATCATGACCTACCAGGTTAAAGATAAAATAGAAATTAGAACAATCTAAAAATTGACATTCCCATCAGGCAATTAGATTAAAACAAGAATTAAGCAAAAAATAAACAAAACCCATTAAAACTAACAAAATCAAGCATACCCAGATCAATAAACATGAAATCAAACACGAAAAAATGGAGATCCAAACGAGTTATAACCCAAAAAACTGATAAAAAAAAGAAAGTTACCTTCAAAGAGAATACTCCTACTGGTTTTGGAGATCAAAAAAGGACTCAAAAATTACAACAGAACAAACAAAAATCCAAGATTAGCAGAGAAGAGAGAACAAAAATACGACTATTGTTTTCAAAGGATTGTCGGTCCTATGCTGATGAATAAAGACATACATGCATAATTTTCCCTACAATATCCATAATAACAATATCAACAAAAAACAGTATGCATTTCTTAAGCCTAACCAACAACACAAAACACATTTCAATCGCACATGCAATACAAACAAAAAAACTATGGAAAACTAACCGATTATGCAAATCGATTAGGAGAAAAGGGGCACAATGAAAAAGAACCTGTAGGAGAAAAGGGGAAACCGATTAGATAAAAAAATAGAAAAGGTTGACCTCGAATTCTATCGGGTTAGGAAAACTAACTGATGACGCAAATCGACAGAGAGCAAATCGGACGAAAAAGAAAAGAAAAGAAACGGGGGGAGCAAGCTTGAAGGAACAGAAGAAGGGGATCGGGGGAGGGTAAAACAGGGAGGGTTTGTTGAAGCCGATCCTAATTTGGGCAAAAGGAGGGGAATAGAAATCGGTGGTTTTCACCGATTAGGAAAGTAATCGATTACACCCGTATTACCAATACATTGAACCAAACACGGGGATAGAGAGGGATTAGGTGGGGCCCACCGATTAGGGGTGTATTGGCATAGCCAATACACCAAACCAAACATGTTCTAAAAGTTTTAGAATTCTCCATCACCAAATCGACAAAAGCAACAAAAACCAGGGGAAAACTGTTCATCTTCCTTGGGAACGCGACGGTCAAAACGTTTGTTGCTTCTTTATCCTTCGCGTTTTATTCCAGAGCTTCCAACAAGCTATGGTCTCGCTCAATCAGTATCACTGCAACCTTGGGATCCCATACCTCAAGAACATCTCCTATTTTTGCCGAAGACCTTCCCTGGCTAACTGGTTCGCCGCTTCGTTGGCCGATCTTTTCACATGCAGAAAGGTACAGCTTTGAAAAACTTTACTCAGCCTCTTCACGTCTTCCATATACCCCGATATTTCGGAGGAATCTGTTTCATCTTTAGTTGCCTTCTTAATGACTGTTAGAGAGTCACCTTCAACATCCAGGTTTTGCACATTTAGATCTAAGCATAAAACGCCTCCACACAAAGCCTAGCTTCCGCCGCAAAAGGCGAAGAAATCCTCTCATGCAAGGTAATTTTAGATGCAATGACATCTCCTCTTGAATCTCTTAATAAAATTCCCGAACATGATATTTATTCATTCTTTCAAAATGCAGCATCAAAGTTTACTTCTATGTACCCCTCTTTCGGGCATCTCCACCGGTCTCCTGTTTCAACTTTCAGAGTTAATGCTGTTCTCAAATTATCTAGCTCTTTGATATTGTAGGGTTAATGTATATTTTATTCTCTGAATTTTACAACTTTTATCTAGTTGATATCTTTTTTTTATCTTATTGGCATATGAAATTGAAAATCATTAATCAATATGGTACCTTTTTTAGGTACCTAATTGACATTGTTAATTACCAATAAAATAGAGACATGCGTCTTCAAAAATTTAAAATACATATTAATATAAATTTTAGGGTTTCAAAAAATAATATAAAAGAATTTTTTTTATTTCACATCAATAAAGAATCTAATGTCCAGATTTAGATGAATCAAGATTTATATTTGTCTAAGTTCATTTTAGATGTGTATATTTTTAATAATTTATTTTTTATAATTTCAAAAAATATTAATATTAAAAATCTAGTGCTTTTTTTTTATTCCACATGTCTAATGAACTAAGACAAATGGTTGTGGAGATTTAAATGAATCTAGATATCTATTTATCTAAGTTCAACCTAGAGTACAGGTTTTAGTAATTTTATATTTTATCCCATTTTTTTTAAAAAAACTAATAATATAATAACATGTTATTTTTAGAAAAACTTGTGTTTGAATGAAGAATTTTAAAATTTTGGAGATTTTTAAAATACTAGCATTTTAGAATTCATTAATTTAAAATGCTAATAATTGTAATTTGTTTGATTGAAATAATTGTATGAGGAAAAAATAGATTACTGGATTTTTTAAATTAAAAAATAATTATAAAATAGGAATAGTTATATTAAAAATAAATAATATAAAATTTTAATATAGGTATCATTATATTTTTAAAAATTAATAAATATTTTTAATAAAATAAAATATTAAATATATATTAGAATTAAATAAAAAATTTAGAGTTCATTTTTTTTATGTTAGTGGGACCATGTTGAATTAAATGAAACATAACTATGATGATTTTTTAAAAACCACCTCTTCAAGTGCAATTTGAAAAAGGAAATTAAGCTACGGAAATCCATTCTTGAATTTCTTTATAAATTTTGAAATTCTTTAATATATTAATTTTTAAAATTTTAAAAACCTTGATACAAATGAAATTCTTTCTCTAAATCTCTCATCTAAACACACAAATATATTTTGAATTTTGTGCTCAAACTTCTAAAAGTATTGTAGATTTACCATTAGATAATAGATAAACGGGTCAACGACAGATTTTAAGAGAAAGTGCAGATCAACGTCTAAGAGTATGGGCTAGTTTGACAATACTTTTGAAAAGTGCTTTTGAGAAGTGTTGTGGAAAAGTGCTTTTGAAAAGTTTGGTTTAAAATTTGAGTGCTGTCAAAAGCTGATCTTGAAAAATAAAATGTCCATTTTAGACATGTTATTATCAAGTAACAAATATGCATTTAAATAATATTTAAATTAATTAATATTATTATATTTTAGTAAGAATATAAAAAATTTATTATAACTTGTTAATATTTTAATATATGAAATATAAATTTTAAATATTTTTAAGCAATAAATATTAATTATTTATAAAATTTAATTAGAATATATAAACTATATTTTAAATATTTAAATATAACCATTAAATATTTGTAATTAGTATTTTAAAAAATATTTTTTATTTTTAATTAATGATTTTAACATATTTGTAATTAAGCACCAAGCAAAAAAAAGGAAAGTACTATGTTATTGGAGGGGTGAAAAAGTAATTAAGCACCAAAAGTGTTTTTGGGAGAGGAAAATCTAAAATTGTTAACTTCTCATTTTCAGAAGTGCTTTTGAAGCTAAAAATTTCAGCCAAAAGCAGCTTGTTCTGACAACTTTTCTTTTAAAAGTGCTTTTGGAATCAGAAGTGCTTTTTTTTTTAAGTAATAAAGAATTGGCCCTATGTCTTAAACGAAATAAGATCATTTAAAGAGGATCAACGGGGGGTTTTAAGAGAAAGTGTGGATTCATTCACGATGCAGCATCGCCAATTTCTCTATTTAGAATATTATTATTATTTTTAAATATTCAATAATTATATTTTTAAAAATGTTTTTTTATAATTTTAGAAAATAAATTATGTATTTGTTATTCTTTTAGAGTTTGCTAATATTTTCGATTTTTTATTTTAGAATATTGTTAGAAATAATTCTAAAAGAATCAAAATTATATTTTAGTTATAAAGGGCAAAATTAATTATTAATCCTTTAAGTTAATGTGCCCCATCATCATTTAGATAAGGGGCAACAAAAGTTAACCAACGAGTAATTAAAATATAACAATCCAATAATATTAGTAAATGTTATGTTAACTATCGAAAATTAAATAATTGAAACGTAATTTTAATCAAAGTTTAATCACCGTCGATAACATTTACCTAAAAAAGAAATCAATGAAATTGTGAGTTTCCATTAGACCCAAAAAGGTTTGATAAAAAAAATTAGGATTGAATGACTTCATCATTATCCAAACAAGTGTTAAAAGTATGTTGCCAAATATTCTTATAATATATTAAAAATAAAAAATGTCACAACATCTTAAATTCATTTGAAAAATAATAAATACCCCATCTGCACATGTATCACATCCAAAGATGAGCTTCAATTTTTGAGATCTTTTTGTCTTGTCAAATGGGCCTGTAAATGGTTAAGCCGAACATGTTCTTGGGCTAAATTTTGGGCCCCCATGCTTATATTAGGGTGGGAATAAGATAGGTGTGAAAATTAAACACTTTTTTTTGTTTGGAAATGTTATTCTAAGATCGAGTAACTATTTTGGATTGAGGTTCAAGCTCATTGCAAAGGATGGATGGTTGTGATTTTGCGTTTCTTATGATGACTAGAGGTTTTAGATGATATACGATTGATGAGACTATGGGATTAGGCAATTAGGTTGTTAGATTGGAAGTATGAATAAGAGAAGTGTTGTTTGCATTTTGGTGGGCATTTGGAATATGAGTTAAGGCATGTTTGTGATATTGCGATGTCTTTGATATGTGAGGATGGGTGATTGTAATGTCTTTGATATGTGAGGATAGGTGATTGTAATGTCAGTTTGGTTGTTGATTTAGTTAAGGTGTGGGGTGAAGATGACGTGAAAGAATTTAGAGAAGTACATATTGAAGTTTTTGTTGTCAGTAGGAGGCTTTCACGAACGGAGCCATTGGTGATGGAAGAACCTGTTTTGTGAGTTGGTTGTGATAAGAATGGGGGTGAAGGAATAAGGGTAAAGGTAGACTTGGCGGTTGAGAGGTATAGTCCTTGTGGGTAGGTACAATTTCTCAATTTAAATGCAAGAAGATTTTTTGTGTGAAAACAGAGAGTTAAAAGGGAATATATTTTCAAAAAGTTAAACTTCCCTTAACATGCAATTTTTAGATTGAATTAGGTCATAACATTGATGTTCATAATGAACTTGTCATACACCTTGAAGTTTTGTGAGAATTGTAAACAACGCTTGTTTTTATTAACGTGAAGCAGAATGCCTATATATAACACATAGTATCCTATACATATGACTTTGATAGACACCTATAATTTAGGATCTATAATACAAAATCTTAACTCATACAGAATATCAGTATTTTAGGTAACTAATCTCCTAAGAATCAGCTATACACGTGATACAACTAATCACATGTTTAGATTCATTTCCTACACTCCCCATAAGCTAAGCGATATTGTTGGATCTTATGCCCTAAGTGTAGTATTTTCGTTAATATACACTTTTAATTTTTTTTGAATAAATTGGTTAATAAAAAATTTCATTGATTACATTGATATATTTTGTATAATTGTCTTCTTATGGTTTTTGCACGTAAAGCAAAATAGAAACAAATGTTACTAATTTGTTGTCTAAATTTTTAACTAATACTAAGTGGTATTACGTGGTCAGATTGTAGTACAAAAAGACAACTTGTATTAGTAGATTAACATAAACATGTCTTTAGTCTAATAAAAAATGAGCAAACCGATTAAAGGATTAATTTGTTGTCTATCAAGTCCAATTGGGGAGATGTCTTGTCTTAGGCATCGGAGCTAATGACTTCCAGAAGATAGAGACATAAATATGACTAACTAGACTGACAATACATCAAACAGAACTCAAGCAAAATAAATTGATTTATTCACTTGTGACGTTTATAGTGTGACATACCTAAATTTTCAGTAGATGGCGGACTATTTATGCGTGACTCATACATTTTGATATAAGTAAAAACTTGAGTTCAAATAGATAAGGAACAAAAAGTTGGTGCGTTAGGTGTACGACTTCTGTAGTATGTAGTGCCATTTACAATAGTGGAATTCATAGCCCAAATATGGGTAAATAAAATCCTCTCATTGGCATTACATGGTTGATAAAAAGTAAACGTGGCCACGGGTCGTCCGTCTTTGTGATGGATGACTTGATCATTATTTGATAGTAATTGACTTTTTATAAAGGAAAATGTAATGGTTATCATGATATAAAATAGGATCATATTGGGAAAATAGATATTATCCCAAAGAGATCAAAGATATCCTATAAGGATAACACACTTATGGCAAGGTCATTAAACAATCACTTAGTAGTTACTTTCGTAATGGTATGTTGAGGAGAGTTCAGTCATAATACTATAGTGGAATGACTTCATGAGTAAATGAGTTTATAATTAATAGGCGGAAAATTGGAAGTTTATTATAAATCATTTGAACCTTAACTATATATGTCCAATCTATCCCTCCACTAGCTCGTTGAAACCAAAAATGAATTACATGTTTGAATAAAAATAAATAAAATAAATGGAAAAAGAGAAATGAGAAATATTCAAGAATAATTATGGTTTTCTCTGAAATGAAGAAATAAAATCATTTGGAAATTAATGTTACTTTCTAAAAATGGAAATGGAAATGAAAATGGAAACTTGAAATCTTATATAGGATTACTTAAAAAATTATGGAAGAATAAATTTATATTTTGGACTATTTTGAAATCTGGAAATGAAAATAAATAATTTGGTCATAGTGAACATGTTGAATTGTAACATATTGAATGAATTTTCTTGAAATTTTACTAGGGGTAAAATTGTTAAAATTTTTACTAAGATAAAATTGGGGTGAGAAAATTATTTAATATGTAGATATTAAATTTTATTTTAGGAAATATAAAAATTGAATCGGGTTGGATTATATTACAAATTGCTGGGTTAAAAAGGGCCATGAAGTATTCATAATTGGTCCCGATATAAGTGAAGCTCAAAACCCCTCATGTAAGGAGGTGGAACGAAAAAACCCTAGTATCATTAACTAGGGTTGTCGCCCCTATATCCTTGATAAACTAGAATATTATTTTTTTAGTGAAAATAAACTTATACAACATTACAAGGGTTCTACTTTCTCCTCCTATAATAAATGATACTAGTAGAGCTATTTTGACAACTTTTAGAGAGATTTTTATTTTGTCGAAAAATAAAGAGAACTTATTCTCAACTTATAAACATATTTTTAGAATAACAATTTTATCGGTTTCTATTAAATAAGAGAATTTTCGTTTTTATCTCGAAATAAATTTTTTTTCTAATTTTGTGTTTTGATTCTATTGGTTTGAACCCACACTAAAAGTAGTTCGTGGTATGAAAATAGAGAGAAGATCATTTGGTTGAAAGTTGGAAAACATTAAGGACCTTTTTATCCAAAAATATAGGTACGTATTCGATTAAGGTTTATTGCTATAAATATCACAAATCGAGTCGGTTTTCCAACAAATATATATTCTCCAAACAAAGTATAGTACTTAGTTACATGAGATTGGGTCGAAACAAAGCTTTAGTTAAAATGTATGATGCTTGTTTCTTAAATGGAACATAGTTGAGTGAAATTGTCTTTTTTTTTCAGTTTTCTCATTGATGAAGTGTTTATCAATCTCCACATGCTGAGTACGATCATGATGGACTAAATTTTGGGCAATTGCAAGTTGCGACACTTGATCATGATAGAATTCGAAGTTCCAATCTTAAGTTCGTTTAGCAGTCGTCATAACCAAATTCCTTCATAGATGCCCGAAACTCGGCCTCGACATTGCTACATGCTATTACTACCTATCTTTTACTACGTTATGTTGCTAGATTTCCCCAAATAAATTAGCAATATCCAGATGTAGAGTTTCGGTCGCAACGAGATCCAGCCCAATCAGCATCAATATAAACTTCTACTGTCTAATTGGTTGTTTTCCTGAACATAAGTCCCTTCCTAAGATCCTTCTTCAAGTATCTTAGGATACAGTTTACTGCCTCTAAATGATCTATTGATTGGTTGTTGGGAAATTGACTAACAATGTTGACAACAAAACTTATATTTGGATGTGTATGAGTTAGATATACTAACTTACCCATCAAGTGTTGATGTCGCCCCTTATCGGTTGCCAATTCATTATATATATTAGTTTGCTATTAAGGTCCATGGAACTTTCAATAGGTTTACACCCAATCATGTCGGTCTCACGTAAAAGATCTAGAACATACTTGCATTTAGAAAGTAAGAGTCTTTAATCTTGAATTCATTAGGCAATAGCATCTTAAGTCTCCCCATTAATCCTTCATGGTTTCCTGTGAGAACTATGTCATCAGCGTACACTATCAAAACATTAGTTCTCCCATCTGTGAAGTGTTTAACAAATAGAATATAATTTGTCTGTGTTTAGGAGTATCCATCCTATTTAAGGACCTTGGTAAATTAGTTGAATCATGCTCTAGGGGATTGTTTAAGTCCATATAATGCCCTTCTTAACTTGCAAACATTCTCCTGTGTATCCTTAGTCTTAAAGGCAAAGGTATATTTATATAGACTTCCTCGATTAGGTCTTCATTTAAAAAGGCATTCTTGACATCAAGTTGGAACAATAGCCAATCCTGGTTAACTGTAATAGACAATAAGGAACGAATCATGTTAAGCTTTGCTATAGGAGAAAAAGTCTCTTGGTAATCAATCCCATATGATTGAGTGAACCATTTAGCCACTAGTTGAGTTTTGTATCTATCTACACATCTGTTTGTCTTCTGTTTGACTGAGAATATCCATTTGCAACCCATTGTCTTCTTTCTAATAGGTAGTTTTGTTAATACCTACGTGTCATTCTTTTCAAGTGTAATATACTCTTCTAAGGTTGTTTTGCACCATTTTAGAGACTTTAAAGCTTAATAAAATCAGTTAGGAACCGTAATTTTGTCTAAGGATGTCACAAATGCATGATAATTTAAAGACAAATTTGTGTAAAAGATGTAGTTGCGAGGAGTATGTTGAGTGCATGATGGAATACATTTTCTCTGTGCAATAAAAAGATATTGTAATGTCTGAATTTCCAGTGGTGTCAAAAAAGGGTAGTTTTGGGACAATGTTTTCATAAAATGAGCCTATAAATATTTTATTAAATATTTACAGAGTTATTATATAAGTGAATTGAATTTTGTATATGTATTTTTTTCGAATTAATGATTAATTAAGGTTCAGTGGCTAAATTGTAAAGTCCAATCCCTATAGATTTTTAATTAGAAAATGACTCAAGAACTTAATTAGAATTAACCAAATGTCTAAAATAGCAATTAGACCATGTTAAAACATATGTTAATGTGCGATGGATTAAAAGGCTAATGACTTAATTTAAATTAAACTTTATTAATTTATTTATGTTTAATTAAGTTAATTATATATATAATAGAAATAGTGGAGGAAAAGATGACCTTATCATCTTCTTCCTCACTTACCTGAAAACAAAAGAAAGAAAGAAACCTATGGGAGTTGAAGCTTTCAACCATTATTGGCATGTGTAAATTAGTTCATTTTTTGTATTTTTTTATGTTTTTGAAGTGAAGAAAGCTTGATTTAGCTAGTCCGTGTATCAATTTGTAAAACTATTAAAGTTTTAAGAAGTTTCCATTATTAAAATTATGAAGTTTTACGTGTGAAATTAATATATTTTAAGCTTAGTTTAAAAAAATGATTAAATTGTAAAACTTAATTGATAGTTTTGTACTTCATGGACTAAATTGAATAAAATGTAAAATAATAAATAGGAGGACTCTAATGGATAATAGTGAAATCAAAATTCAAATTGAAGTTTTAACTTGAAAGTTATGGTAGTCCTGGTTTTAGGGACTAAATTGAATAAATTACAAAATTTGTATAAATTAATAATTGATTATGAGTTGGTTGATTATTGATAGTGTGATATCTTTTATGTTAATATGTACCTAATGTCATCGAGAGGGAAAGAAAAATCTAAAGTCACCGACGAATAGCTTAGAATTTTTGGTTTGTATTTCTATAATTTGAACCATTCCAATTGTTGCATATTTACCCTATTTTGCATGTTATGATAATGAGGGGACTTAAAAATAACTAATCAAATTGAATTGATACGATGTTGGTTGATTATTGAGATAGATGACTAGATTGCATAAAATTGGAAATAGTTTAACTCAATGAAAATGCGAAATTGGCTTGAATTGGGTTGACTCATGATATATATATAAATTGATGAATTGGTTGATGAAATGAAAATGATGAGTTATGAACTAAGCTATATTATGATTTGGATAATTAGTTACCCCATTAACTGTTTAAGTAGAGTGAGATATAGTTGGCATGTTATAGGATTGATTGAGTGCGACTTGCTTTGACTATGCATCGATGAGTGTTGGGCAAAAATTTTACTTCGAATATATCGATTAGCGTTTCATGGGTGTCGAAACTAACAAATAAATTAATTCTTACAATAAAATAACTCTAAACATTAGTAAATAGTAGTAGGGTCGAGTCCAAAGGGATTGAATATTATGATCAACTTTCGTGCTTTTCTTATGAATAGAATTTTTTTCGTGGCGATGGTTGTGCCCATGACTTCAAACAACCTACTAAAAAATAAATAAAATAAATCAACAGAGTTTCGAATTTTTTAGAAATTAAATAATTGAGATAACATAAATAATTAATTAATTAAATCAAAATTGGAATTAAATTATAAATTAAATTCAAATTTTGTAAACAGAAATAAGAACGCTCGTGAATTTCGGTTTTCTCTTCCAAACAATAAGCTGGTTATAACTGTCAATTTTTCCTCTCGTAGTGGATTTCGGTATGACCTGTAAACAAACCCTTATCGATTATGTAACCGCGATACACGTGTTCATGATTCAAGATCCAGTAGCCATGTGTTTTGAAGAACTCAACTCGAATTAACGGCATCAACCGCGTGGGACGATTAAATCCAACCACTATCTCCCTTTATTTTTTCGTGCAAATCCGAATACAGCACAACCGACTTGTCTCTCCAACTGTCCAGCAAAATGGCTCCAACCCAATGCACTTTTTGAGTTGAAATCGGGTTAACTTTAAGGGATGAATTTGTCAATCCTAATATTCTGGAGAGATGATGAATACCGGTTTAAAAGATTTTTAGTGTGGATACGTTTCTTACGATTTTTTTTCCGGAAATACTATCGGCCTAAAATTAATTTGAATTTAGTGAAGCATGAAATTAATTATGCTTTGGTCGATTATGGAAGTAGATTTGAATGAAAATGGTGGTAGGTGAATCTTTCACGCAAAGTAAGAAAGAAAATAAATTGATTTTTTTCTATTGAATTGCCAGGCAAATTAAGGTGTGTTTTTCAAACACCCTTTTTAGACAAAAATCGTATACTAAAATTAGGCAAATCAACTTACCCACTAATTGCATAAAATAAAATATCATTTCTTTCTTTCTAAATATGACTTTTACAATGTCAAAAATCTTATCAGCCCTTAAATGTCGTTCCTGAAAAGATTTGAATATAAAATTCACCAATTAGTAGAAATTAATTAAAAAATTAATTGATTTGAACACATAAAATATGCAAAATAAACATGCTATGAAATCCCCCTTACTTAGCTTATGCTTGTCCTCAAACATATTGTATGTTTCTCGCAATCATGATCAATGCAAATAATTTAGGCGAAAATGAACAAGTGTTCAAATACTCAGTTCTATCAATGAGTGTCCATAAAATTCAAACATGTAAATTCAATCATTTCACTAAATTTAAATTGAAGCAAAATTTGCAAGGTATTTATTCTTAATTAATCATGCAGAAAATTTGGGACATAATCAAACTTTTTTTCGCAAAGTGAGATAACAACCTAAACATCTTACCCCTGTTACTCAATTTGACACGTCTCCAAATAGACACTTTTCCTACTCATGGTAGCTCGTTTAACATAGTGTTTGAATTTCTCGGTTCATCACTCGGACCTTTTTACGCGAAATAAGATGACAACCCAAGCACCTCATTACCGGTTACTAAATTTAGTTACATTCCCGAAATCTTCACTCATAACTTGAGCCATCAACGGAGTAGAACTTTTTTTCTTTTTTTCTTTTTTTGCCATTAGCAAATATATTTAAAATCAAATAACTAAGAATGATATGCTTACTAAGCAAAGGAAACAATCAATTTTTATGAAACAATCAATTTTCATGAAACAATCTAATTACAATATTTCAAATTTATAATACACATGTCGACTAAACTAGATAATGAACACTTTAATTCAAGAATCACCCAACTATCTCAATTGACTAAGCAATGGAATTTAGAGGCTCGATATCAAATAAATTAATGAATAATCCTAGCATAAGATTTAACACATGCAAAAGAGAAATATGTAGGAAAAGAAAATCAATCATGCATATTTATTAATCCAATCCCCCTACTTAGCCCACATTGGCCTCAATTTGCAATTTTAAAATAATAATAAATAGAAGGGTCAAGTGTACTCCCCGTATTAATTTGGCGGAAAGTGGTTTGGGCAATTCAAGTTGGTTTCGGTCAGTTTGGTTCTATGTGTATGTTTCAACAAATGGAATAACATGAAATAAATTTATTATTTATTTACTGTCATCCTAGATTAAACTAAAATTCAAAATTAAATAAATTAAAATAAATATAGGTTGTCTCCCAAAAAGCGTTTTTGTTTAACGTCGTTAGCTCGATGACCTGAAATGTTATCCATTTAGCTCATTGAGAATTAATTTTTCCATTACGTGCACTTGGACATTTTCATAGAAGGGTTTCAACCTTTGCCCATTGTTCTTAAAGCACTTACTGGATTCCTCTATCATCGGTTGATTGAGGCGTCTTTGAGCTTCTCCATTCATGTTTATTTTTTCCTCTTTCAGAGTCCTTATATGTTCTGGAAATAGTTTAAACTCTAATTTCGGAACCTCTATGCGAATGACAGCTTCACGTATCGATTTTTTGATCGTCGATAATTTTTCTTATTTATCATCGAGATCTATATTCCTACAAAGTATAGTTTGTAATTTATCCTTTTCAAAATGTAAGTTTTTCGATGGTTCCATTCCATCGACACTAGAGACATTTCTTATTGCACCGGGATGATCCATATCCTCAAAAACATTAAATTTGACCACGTCACCATCAAATTTCATGATGAGTGTTCCATTCCAAACATCAATTTTAGTTTGTGCAGTACTCAAAAATGGTCTCTCAATTAGTATATCGGAAGAATTGGCAGAGTTGTCATCCTCTATGTCGATGATGTAGAAATCTGTAGGAAAAATAAATTCATTTACCTTGACAAGAACATCCTTCAACACTACTTTGGAATACACTACCAACCTATTTGCAAGCTGAATGATTACACTTGTTTTTTTAAAGGACTCATGTTTTGTAGTTTATAAATAGAAAAAGGCATAACATAAATATATGCACCTAAGTCGCACATGGCTCTTTTAATTCCAACACTACATATTTTGCAAGATATAGAAAACATACCATAGTCCTTACACTTAAGTGAGATTTTCTTTTATAAAACATCGGAGACGTTTTCCCCAACACTCACCTTTTCATTACTCAGGAGTTTTTTTTTACTTGTGCATAATTTTTTTAAGAATTCTGCATATCATGGAATTTGTTTAATCGCATCGAGAAGAAGGATATTTATTTCTACCTTTCGAAAAGTGTCAATGATCTCTTTCTCTTCTCACTCCTTTTTGCATTGGACGAGCCTTCTAGGGAATGGAAGCGGTACTGCAAATGACCTTTAAGGAGTTAAATCCATAGTGGACATTGGATAAAGCTTCCATTTTTCTCGTTCTGAGTTGTGAGTACGATTTTTGTCAGAAGCTAATTCTAAAATTGTTCTAATTCTTAATGTCATAGCACTTACATTATATCAAGAATCAGGTTCAGTTTGATATGACAATTTTCCTTATGACTCCAATCGACTAACTGTAAGTGTAAGCTTACTCATTTATTTATCCAGCTCTAGAAGATGTGTTTTCGTCTTCTGTTGGAATTTTTCGGTACTATTGGCTAACCTTTCCTCTATGTCTTTGTTGGTATGGTTGATTGAATCAAGCATTTGACACATTATAGATTTGGATGATCTTTCTACCCCATATTATAGGTGTTTGAATATAGATCATATCACCTTTGGGGTGGCCCTAAAAAGTTTTCGACAATATTCACTTGTTTTGTTGAACCCTCGTGCAATATAAGACATGAGTCTGTCGAGTGATCTGGTATAGCACAAATTTCGTACAACCGAACTGGGCTTATTTTTTCTGTAAGCAAATTTTGAACAACATTGGTAAGCTCATGAATTCGTCTAATGGGTTCTGTAGTTGGTCGGAATTGTTGAAAGTTTGTAGCTATAGTCGAAATGAACTCCCTTGCTCTTTGAGGTGTCATATTAACAAGTGCCTCTCCAGTAGCAGCATCTATCATTTCATTTTTATTAGGAGTAACCCCTTATAGAAATACTGTAAGAGTGATTGTTCAGTCAGGCCATGTGGGCAACTTGCATACAACTTTTTTTACTGCTCCCAGTAATCGTAGAGTGATTCAGTCTCCTTTTGTTGAATTCCTACAATGTCCTTCCTTAATTCAACTGCTCAAGCTGCTAGAAAGAACCTGTTAAAACTTAAACGAGACATGTCATACCATGTATTGACAGATCCTGAAGGTAAATAAAATAGTCATTCTTTAGCAAAGTCAGCTAATGAGAAAGGAAAAGCACAAAGTTTAATTTAATCCTCAGTTATTCCCTGAGGTTTTATGCTTGTGCAAACCATATGAAATTCCTTGAGATGGGTATGCGAATTTTCATTTTTGTAATTCATGGAAGGTGGGCAATAGATGAATCAGGCCCGATTTCAACTCGAATGGTGTTTCTACCGCCGAATAATTTATACATAGGAGCTGCTGTGAGTTGGCCTATAGTTTGTTCTGCCATCTCGTTTCGTTCGTCGAATGAGAAAATATCATCAGTGTAAGATACGATTTCAGACTTGGGATGTGGACTTTACCATGTTGAATGACTTCTCTTCGCAATTTTCAAGCCAACTTCTCTATTTCTGGTCTAAATTCTAGAGTTTCCGATTCTAGTCGAGTCATAAGGAGAACAAACAAAAATTAGAAAAATATCTCAAATCTCTGGTAATGATGGAAAATTTTGATGGGCGTCGAAACCACCAAATAAATCAATTCCTACAATAAAATAACTCTAAATAGTAGTAAAGAGTAGTAGGGTTGAGTCCACAAAGATTGGATATTATGATAAACTTTCGTGTTTTTCTTGTGAGCAGAATTTTTTTCGTGTCGATAATCGTAATGATAGTCGTGTCCACGACTTCAAACGACCTACTGAAAAATAAATAAAATAAATTAGGGGAGTTTCGAAATAATTAGAAATTATAATTGAGATAACATAAATAAACAATTAAATAAATCAAAAATTAAATTAAATTAGAAATTAAATTCAAATTTTATAAACAAAAATAATAAGCCTTAGCCTTAAACTCGGTGAATTCTAGTTTTTGAATCGATCATCGAAAATTAGTTTTATCCTCCAAACAATAAGCTGGTTATAGCAGCTAAGGACATCCTAACTGCCAATTCTTTCTCTTGTAGTTAATTTCGGTATGACCTGTAAACCAACCCTTATCGATTATCTAATCATGATACACGTGTTCGCAATTCAAGATTCTGATATCCTTGCATTTTGAAGAACCTAACTCGGATCAACGGCCTCAATCGCGCGGGACGTTTTGAATTGACTCGTTTCTCTAATTGTCCGCCAAAATGACTCCAACTCATCATGCTTTTTGAATTGAAATCGAGTTAACTTTAAGGAATGAATTTGTCAATCTTGATATTTCGGAGAGATAGTGAATACCGATTTGAAGGATTTTTAGTGCGGATACGTTTCTCACGATTTTTGACCAGAAAGAATACCGACGTAAAGCTAATTTGAATTTAGTGAAACATGAAATTAATCATGCTTTGGTTGGTTATGGAAGTGGATTTGAATGAAAATGGTGGTAGGTGAAAGGTGAAGGGCTTGGGAAACAATTAAGCCAAAATATTGAAATGGAAACAAAAGTTGACAAAATGCCTGCACTCTTTCACGCAAAGTAAGAAAGAAAATAAATTGATTTTTTTCTATTCAATTGCCAAGCAAATCAAGGTGTGTTTTTCAAAGGTTACCATACACCCTTTTTATACACAAATCATATACTAAAATTAGGTTAACCAACCTACCCATTAATTACATAAAATAAAATAAAATAATTTCTTCCCTAAATATGGCTTTTACAAAGTCAAAATTCTTATCAGCCCTTAAATATCTCCAAATTTCTAATTCCACCCCTCTTCTATTGCTCATGCTTCAATTTAATTATTTTCTGGTTGTTTTTTAATTAAAGCACCCGAATTTCGTTCCTGACAAGACTTGAATATAAAATTCACCACTTAGCATAAATTAATTAAATAATTAATTGATTTGAACACATAAAATGTACAAAATAAATATGCTATCAGCGTTGGGCGCAATTGATGGAAAAAATCTGGTTTGAAAGCGGTTTTCTTGCACAGCAAAAAATAAAAATTTTGAAAACAGACCCAGTTTGTTATATTTATAGCAATAAACCCTAAACCAAAGTCATACATTTGTTTTCGGATAGACGGATCTTTTTCGTTCCTAGCTTTCAACCAAACGATCTTTTCTGTTATTCTCGTATCACGAACTGCTTCAAGTGTGGGCTCGAACAATAGAATAAAAACACAAAACTAGAAGTTTTTTTTCTTTTATGTGGAAAGAAAAATCCTCTTCTCAAATATAACCCGATAGAATTATTATTCTAGAAAAATATAATTAATTGTTTAGAATAAATTATCTCTATTTTTTGGTATAGTAATAATATCTTAAAGTTTGTGTAAATAATTCTATCGGTGCCATCTATTTATAGGAAGAGAAAGTAGAACCCTTGTTGAATTGTAAAAGTTTATTTCAAATAGAAAACAACTTCCTACTAAGAGCAGGAGTGAGGTGGACGACATCCCCTAGTACTCCTACTAGGGTTATAGCCTCTTCATATTCTATGAGGGGATTTTGGGTCTCTCTCACATCAAGTCCAATTACGAGTATTTCCTAGACTTTTAGACTCAGTACTTTGTAATCTGATCCAACCCGATTCTTTTTTTCTGTTTCCCAAAATAAAATTTGATATTTATATTCAATTAAATAAATTTTTTCATCCCAATTTTAACTCCGATAAAATTTTGATGATTTTACCCTTGGTAAATTTTTTGAGAAAATATATTTAATATTTCACCATTCAACTTCTTTACTATGACCGAATAGTTTATTTTTATTTTTGGGCTTTAAAAGAACTCAAAAACATAAATTCATTCTTCTGATCATTTCCGAATAATCCATATTTATTTGCAAATGAATCATTTCTCATTTTCATTTCCATTTTCATTTTGAGAAAACCATATTCATTTCGAAATGATTTTATTTCTCTATTTAGGAGAAAACCATAATAATTTTTTGAAAGTTTGCCATTTTTCTATTTTTATTCATTATGTTCATTTCGATTCAAACATGTAATTCATTTTTGGTTTCAACGAGCTAGTGGCGGGATCGATTGGACATATGCAATTGAGGCTCAAATGATTTATAAATAAGTTCTAGCTTTTCACCTATTAATTATAAACTAATTTAGTCAAGAAATCAATATACTATAGTATTGTGACTAAACTCTCCTCAACAGCATACCATTACGAAAGCAACTCAATTTAATACACGTCCAATGACATTGTCGTAAGTGTGTTACCCTCATAGGATATTCTTGATCTCTTTGAAATAATATTCGTTCTCCTCATATGACCTTATTTTATCTTATGGTAACCATTACATCTTTCTTCAAGAAAAGTCAATCACTATCAAATAACGATCAAGTCATTCATCACAAAGACGAACGACCTGTGGCCATGTTTACTTTTTATCAACCATGTAATGTCAATGAGAGGATATCATTTACTCATGTCTAAGGCTATGAATTCCACTGTTGTAAACGACGTTACATACTGCAAAAGTCATACACCCAACGCACCAATTTTTGATTTTTTATCTATTCGAACTCAGGTTTTTACTTACATTAAAGTGTAAAAGTCACACATATATAGTCCGTCATCCACTCAGGACTTAGGTATGTCGCACTATATATATAACAAGTGAATAAACCCATAAATGGATTCAGGATCTATTATTCTTAGGTCCAGTCTAATGTACTGTTAGTTTAGTTAGTCATATCTATGTCTCTATCTTCTGGGAGTCATCCGCTCCGATGCCCAAGATAAAAATATCTTCCCAATTGGACTTGATAGATGATATATTAGTCTTTCAATTAGTTTTCTCATTTTCGATTAGACTAAGGACATGTTTAAGTTCATTTACTAATATAAGCTATTTTTTGTATTATGATCCAACCACGTAATACCGCTTAATATTAGTTAAATATTAGACAACAAGTTAGCAACATTTGCTTCCATTTTTTTGCATTCAAAAACCATGTGTGGACAATTTACAAAGTATTAATGTAATTCATGAATAATTTTATTAATCAATCTGTTTGAAAAACTACAAGTGTACTTGTACGAAAATACTACACTTAAGGCACCAATTCTAACAGTAATTTATTTACTTCAAATTTTTCCGATGAGGCACTAGGTGTCGCATTGATGTGTTAGTTGGATTTGTGTATCTATTCAAGTCTAATTCAGGTTAATAGGGGAATAATAATATGTATATACATTGCAAATTGGTTGAAAGATGATTGGAAATCATTATATGCTACTAAATTGGATTACTGACACTTTTATACGACATTAAATGTCGAGTTATGTAAAAGGTTATGCAAATGGATAACGAGCCGAAAAGTAAATTCGGTAAGGTTTGGATTGCATCATTTGGCTTGGTAATGAAAGGTGGCATGATTATTTGTTATAAGTAGGTATTTATGTAATTCATTAAGCATTGAAATTTTGGTATGTAATTGACTATTAGTGTGTTATTTTGATTCGAATTATAGAAATACCACTGAGTTTTATCACTTAGCATACGATTAGCTTTCCATGCACATGTTACGTAAAATTTGAGATCCCGAGCATCAACTTCAACATCCATTCAAGATCTCAAACTCAACAATGTTTGTGAACCTCTTTTGTAAGTTAAATGGCAAGTGCTTAGTAGAGTCATTTTGGTGTTTTACTATGTTCGATAATGTTGAATTAAATGTTTGGCATTTTGAATTTAATTATATGAATGTAAAAATAGTATGTGAATTATCTTATGGTATGTAAATAATGAAAATGGACCTCTGCAAATTATGTATATGGTTTAGCATGTATGTCTGTGTGTGATTGAAGAAGTTGTGTTAGCTAAATAGTATATGTTTGATATAAATGCAACTTGGAGTTGTTACAAATCTAATTAAGCTATAAAGCACGTTATGGTATTATAGTGAGAAGTGATATATGGATATATGTATGTATTCCTCATATTTTGAAGCAATGCTTGTTGTTGAGATTCTGTTGATGATTGAAAGAGAATGATGAAATGGAGGAAAATGTTATATGTTTGGATGGTGTTTTATATTAATATTGAATCTGTTAAAAATGTATGTATGGCACTATAAAACTTTTGGTTAGTGGGAAAGAAACATTTTAAGCCTTTTTGATTGGTTGAATATCCAAGAAAGATACACTTAAGTGTAAGAGCATCAAGTTTACCACGATCTTAAGAATGGACATGAACAAAAGTAGTGCAACTGAAAAGTTTGAAGGAAATTTGTGACACAAGACGTGAAGTAGGATTTTAACCTTGAAACATTTGCAAAGGTAAGTGAAATTTGAGAACCTGAGAAGGCATATAGTTGATCAGATATGTTGTAGTGAGAATGGCTTCACTCCAAGAATTTTTTAGGAACATTGTGATGAGTATCCAATTGAAACCTTTGAGACATAAACCCCAACAAATTCAATTAATGGCTCTAATCAACCCTCCAAAAAATAATCCTTTGCAAATTAAAGGATGAAGAATGGAAGAAAACAAAAAATAAAAGATGAATGATGGAAAGATTGTCCTCCTTGAGGAACAAGGCTTCAATAAAAACAATAAATGGTGATGAAAAGTCGATGTCCTATGAAACCCTTTGACAAAGGGTCTTCAACAAGCTCCACAATAAAAGAGAAATCTCACAAAGAGAAATAACTCAAAAAGTTAAAATTTATTCATTAAGATCTCTCTAATGAAAAATGAAAAGGCTTTTATATATGCTAGTTAATTACATTAAAATAAAACTTTAATTAATCTAAACAAGAAATAGTTTTAGTATAACTAAACTTTCTTATTGACTAAGAATATAAAACTCCTAAACAATTTTAAATACATAAAAATATCCTAAATTTTGGAATAAATAAATAATAAATAATAAAACCTAATATATACAATATTAGGCTCGTATATAATAAAAATTAAGCTTAAAAATCGAACCCAATATGGTTTAAACTCGAATTAAAGCCCGAAACTCATATTTTCCCGTAATAATCCCATCCAAAAATTTTACTCGCTCATTCTTCATTAAAACGGTCATAATTTGAGCTCTCAAACTCAAACTTGAGTAATTTAAATTGCGTTTTGAAGCTAAAAAATAGCTCTTCCAACTCTATGCAAACATCTCAGCCCATAACTGCCTAGATCTCATCCAAAATTTTGTCACAAATTGACTAATATCTTGAGCTTGAAAATTGGCAGCTTAGTTCGAATTGTCTTTAATAAATTTCAACCCATGACCTAACGTCAAATGTAGTAGTTGATTTAGGTCATTTCTACACTTAACGAGTTTATTTTCTAGCACTTTTATAATTAATTATTATATTTTTAGTATTAGTTGGTTAGGAACTAAAATTTAATAAAATAAGTGTTTTTACGCATTTTCTACTATTTCACTGACCCATAAGGTTGACTCGGGCCTCATGAGTGACTAGTGGGTTATTAAAGTATGATGGATGTCAATTAAGGTCCAAGAATATAAGGGATGATGATCGGGCCGTGGGACAAGGAAACCCGATAGCATAACGAAGTTATCAAGGCCTGGAACACACTCGACGTTGTGACGAGGAGCTTACTCTTGTCGCGACAATGAGATGGTCATGGGAGGAATTTCACGGTGGCAACGTCACGACGAGGAGCATTCTTACATCATGACGACGCGACGCTGGCAAGCCAAAATATGGTTGATTTCCTTGGATGGCACATATGGGAAATTTCCATATTTGGAGCCTAATTTTTAGCAGAATATTTTATTATTTGATATCTAAATGTATCTTGGGTTGAGTGGTCACTGAGTAGGTTGTTGCCTATATAAGCAACCTTAGGGTCACTGGAATTAAAGGCAGACTTAAACAAACAATTTTGCTATTTAGTTTTAGTTTTCTTTTCTTTTCATTTTTGTGTAGTCAAAACTTTTCTATTCCGATGCAAAGACAATTATGAACAGAGATTGCTTTGGGATCGTGCTTCAATGTATTTATTCACGAGCATTCTTTTATCTCTTCATTCTATTCTTTTATCTATATTTCGTTAATTTGGCCGATTAACCATTGTATAAATATTAGAATAGATTGTTGTCTTTTATTTATATATCACTTGATTCGATTATTAAACTATTTATTTGTTAAGTAATAATTTATCTGAAATTAGTTGTTTATTCAAGAGTACTTAGTATATTAGGGAGTGACACCCCTGAAAGAATATCAAGACAGGTGAGACCAGAAGGGTATAGTGTTGTGTATAACTTGTTTCGAGTGATGAGATCGAAAGGGTATTCTTATGCCTAGGAAGAGAGCGGAAGGGTGACTTAGGTGGTAATCCCTAGTGAAGATGAGATCGGAAGGTATCCTATTGTGTATAACCCATCACTGTCATTGGATTAGGGTTACGAAGTATTACAGTACAATTAAAAACATTTAACTTCAACAGAAACAATCATTCAAATTAATTAATAACACTCAAAAACACATTTTATTTATATCGTAAATACTCTCATGGGCCTTAAACTGAACCTACAGGGCCCTAAAAATAGCTTGGGAACATTGAGGGACTAATTTGAAATAAAGTAGAAAATTTTGGAAAAAATGAAAAAAAAATTCAAACAGAGGTCACACAGCCGTATGATCAGGCCATGTGGCTTGAAAACATGGCCATATGGCCAACCATGTACAACTTGAAGTATGGGACACACGGTTGTGTGTCAACCCATGTGGGTATTCAAAATAGGGTCATACGACTGTGTCGCAGGCCATGTGTACATTCGAAGTTAGATCACACGGCCGTGTTGCCAGGTCATGTAATTCTTTGTGACAGTATGGTTCATCCTGCACTTAAAATTAATAGGACACACGGCCGTGTGGCAGCCCGTGTCTCAGGTCGTGTTCATCCACTAAGACCTCTAGTGCAAGCCTAAAAAACAAGCATTTCTTGTACATCAAACCAAAAATTTTCTAATCATATTCACATGGTTAAAACACATTCAAACATACCAAAAATATGCCAAAATCATTCAACTTGTGTGTCTAACCAATATGCCATCACTTGGCACCACAATTCAAACACCAAATCAATTCAAAAACAATATTATAAGTCCAAACCTTAAACATTCATCATACACACTAGTTAACCATTTCATTCACATTCCAATTCTATCATAAGTCACCTACTTCGAAGGCATAAATAGGTGACCAAAGAAATATATTCATGTAGACATTTACAATCCAAAATCAAGGACATATGTACACATAGGTAAGCTAAGCATAAGCTCAAGCCACATCATTTTGGCAAAATAGTATAAAAGCTCATGTTACATGCCATTTATAATCATTAACCAAAGTAACCAAAAACTACCAAAATGATGAATGGATAGTGTGATTGTACTTCGATGAGATTCCAACCAATCGAGCTTTCTGATGATCTACAAGAATAGAAAAGAGCTAAGTAAGCCACTAGTGCTTAGTAAGCTCGTATAATTATAAACGTAAACTTACCTACTAGGCTCAATTATATAAACTTGATGTATAATTTTATTACCATGCTCATGAACTTATAATATCCTATACACATCAAAAGTCTGAACAAGTTAGTGAGCTCAACAAGATACACATAATCTTATCATAAACACATAATAATAACATACCAAATATATCTTTCATTCATCACAAATACCATTTTCCATAACACATTCCATTCAACGCATTAAACCATCATCTGCCATTTCAACATTCATAATCACATTACACTTCATATAATTTAACTCACATTTTAATTCATTAATACTTGTTGAACCAAATGAAACAAATGACTTTATTATGGCATAAAACATTACAAGTACACTTATTTAAAACTCAATTCAACCTTCTATTTGCATAATAAACTTCAATCCATTAATATAATACTCATAAGTTCTTATTCACATACCGAACCTTAGAATATTGATATAATAGTCATTCCATTTATATCATTTTCAATTGTTTCATTGTTCCGAAGATGCTATGGTATCTTTCAACCAATGTCTTACACAATCCCGAAGTGATGCCATAGTATCTTTCAACTATAGCCTTGATCATTTTCCAGTATAGTGACGTAGCATATTTCAACTATGGTCTTTTCCTTTTTGATTATAATGCCATGATATCTCTCAATCATGGTCTTTCCCTTTTCTCAAATCAATGAATTCAATCACCAATTTATAGACATATATAAATAAGTATCAATTTACTTCTATAAATCAAATGAATTACTTTAATTAAATTATGAACTTACCTCGATTAAAACAGTTGCAAAAAAAAAAGTCGACAACTAGTCTGAAACTTTAGCTTTTCCTCGATTTAAATCCGGTTGTAGTGTTTTTTTATCTAAATATTAATTTCATTCAATTAATACTTTTCTAGCACTTAAATAAGCAATTTTATACAATTTAGCCCTTCTATCACTATTTTTCAAAATTATCCAACTTTTTAACTTTTGTACAATTTAGTCCCTAAACTTGAAATTTGCAATTTTACCACTTTTAAAGAAAATCATGCTAGCCGAATTTACTAGGGACCCTCTGCAGCCCGTATGTATCATTTTTTTACAAAATTTCATGTAGTTTTACAATTTAAACAATTTAATCTCTAAACATTAAAATTACTAAAAATCACTTAACAAAATACTTCTATTTAACAAGCAGGCTTAATAATCTAACAAATAAATTTAAAAACACACATAAATCATTCATGGAAAGTCCCTAAACTTTTAACAATCTTACGAATTGACCCCTGGGTTAACTATATTAAGTTAAAACGATCACAAAAACATCAAAATCATTAAAACAGACCTCAAAATCTCACACATGCATGGGAGAGAACTTGGCCGAACCTCCTTAGTGTCAACAATGGTGTTCTTTCAACTTAGAGAAGATGAACATAAAAAATAAAAATGATATGTTTGTTTATTTTTATTTTAACTTAACTTTTCTTTTAATTTTTATTAAAATATAACATATAATTAACCAATTTTAAACACCAACGATGAATACCATTTGCTTATGGTATTATTGCCACATAATCCCTTGTGACATTATTAATTTAACTATTTAACACCTTTAATTAATAGAATTTAACTTTTATAGCTTTTACAATTTAGTCCTTTTCAATTAATTAACTATCCAAACATTAAAATTTCTTAACCAAATTTCAATACACCTATATAATCATTCCATAAATATTTAATAAAAATATATATGAACTAGATTTATAGAAACGAGGTCCCGATACCTCTTTTCCAAAACCACTTGACTTAGGAATTAACCACTTGAACTTAACTATACGACCAATTAATAAAAATTATTAAATCAAAATTTCAATAATATTATACTTGACTCAAAAATGTTAATTAGTAATATTTTCGAACTCACTCGTTGGATTTGTGGTCCTAAAACCACTATTTTCGTCACAACTGAAAATCAAGTTATTATAAATTAATTATTTAATTAGATAATTAGGGATTGAATCGATCATAGGCTAGAGGTCCACATTGTTGACACTAGGAGTAGGAAAACCCATTAGGTTAATTTAGGTTAATTAATTTAATTAGTTTAATTAAAATATTAATTTAGATTCGCACTACTAATTTGTGACTCGATTAAATTAGTAATTATTTTTTGTAATTAATTTAATAATAACTTCTCCAATTTTTTAATCCCTTGGGTACGATCCTCAAAATACTTACCAGTGTTTCGTTGTAAACTTTACTATATTACAATTTGACTCGTACACTTGCGGACACCGTCAATTTAATTCGATATATTTTTGGTGTGATATTTAATTATAAACAATAACATGTTTATAGACGGTTACCCCATCCGTGCATGTATCACTTTGGCTTGAAAAAACAAAGATCGGGTAACCTCAAGTACATGACAGTTTTTACGTTCAGCCACACCATTTTGTTGTGGTGTGTCAACACAAGAACTTTGTTGAATGACACTGTGAGATTTGAGATAAGGACCAAGGTTTGAATTAAAGAAGTCTTTGGAATTATCAATTTTTAGGATTTGAATATTGGCTTTGAACTGAGTTGGAATCATGACATGAAAGTGCTAAAATATGTGTTTGGTTTCAGATTTTTCTTTTATAAGAAACATCCAACACAATCGAGTATGGTCATCAACTAACAATAAAAACCATTGAGTACCAATTATACTAGGAATACGAAATGGCTCCCAAATGTCACCGTGAATGAGAGAAAAAAGGTGACTTGGTTTGTATGATCATGGTGAATAAGTGTCCCAATTATGCTTTATTGATCAAAAAAATTCATAACGAAATAAATTAGGAGTTTTATGGATGAATAAGGATGAAAACAAACATTTTAAATACAGAAAATTTGGATGAACTAGATGAAAGTGCCACATCATGATTTCACTTTCCTTATTAAAATGATTAGTAGACTTAAAACTATAACTCAATGAATATTGAGGACTGGCGAAATAGATTAAATGAGTGTTGACATCTAGAACATAGAGGCCCACACAAAAATCAGCATCGCCAATTGTCTTTCCCGAGCTCTAGTCCTAAAAGATACAAGATTTAAAAAAGAATTTAGTGTCACAGTTTAGGTCATGGTTCAATTTGCTAATAGATATGAGATTACAGTCAAGTTCAAGCACAAATAACATTAATTTGAGAGTGAGGGTATTTGAGAAACAAATGGTTCATGTTCCAACCATTGTAGTGTATGTACCATTGGCAATAGACATTGTTTTAAGATTGTTACAAGAGGAATAAGTTGTGAAAAGTTATCTACCACATGTCATGTGATCGGATGCACTTGAGTCTACAACCCAAGACAAGGAGGATGATTTTGCTGCATGTAGTGCAAAACTATTTTAGCTTTGTGTAGGGTTATTTGCCTTTTGTATGAGTTTTTAAAGAAGTTCTAATTGTTCCTTACTAAATGGAGCAAAATTACCAGGTTAAGATGTTCCAAAAAAAAATAACATTCTCTTTTTCCTTGCGATCTTGGTTTAGCTTCCAATCAGTGGGTTTTCCATGCAATTTCCAACAGGTTTACTTCAAATGCCCATGTCTCTGACAATGATTACACCAAAGGCGACCATTTCTGCTTCGATTGTGATTGGTATTTTGTAGAATAACTTCGAGCAGCAAAAGAACCAAAATCTAGTAGATTGTCTTCAACTACAGCAAAGGCTAGAGCTTCAGGGTTGGAGACAAGATGAGATTGTCCCAACATAACCCATTTTCGGCTTTCCTCTCTCCACACTTCAAAAAAAGCCTCTCGCTGACTAAGTAAAGGTTTAGATGCCCCTTACTTCATCAAGAGATTTTTCAGGCCCCATCAAGAATTTGAATACCCGTTTAGTCTCAATGATCTTTCTAAAATACATACGACCTTTAACACACTTCCATTCATGTATCTCAAATAAATCTAGTTATTGTCAATAGTGAGTAAGAATCGTGAAATAGAGTGTCACAGATTTTTTATGCTAATGAAGATCCTGGAGAGTACTCTTCACAAGAAAAAGTTCAATTGTGTTCTCATTACCAGAGAACATTTCTTGTGTTGTTTCCCATATATATTTTTTCGTGATGTACAAAAAAAAGTTCTCTCTTATATCAATTGTTATGGAACTAATCAACCAAGACATAACCAGATTGTTTTCTACTTTCTAGGTTTTGTATTTAGCATTGTTTGAATTTGGTTTTGGGATAACACTAGAAAGATATTCATCTTTGCTCCGCTCGCTTATGAACATCATCATTGACTGAGACCATTGAAGGTAGTTGTGGCCATTTAATTTATAAGTGGTAATAGGGACGAGATTATTTTCTGTGATGGCTACAGTTGGCCGAAATGTTGTAGGAGTATTGAGAAAAGGATTAGATGTAGATGAACCCTTCGATGTTTGTTCAGATTCCACCATGAAGAGATGATTTTGGGAAAAAAGAGAGGAAGGCTAAAAGCAACGACTTGAGAGTGGAAGGGTAGGGTTTCTAAACTTACAACTCTGATACATGAAGTTTTGTGAAAATTTAAAAAAATGCTTGTTATTATTTACGTAAAGCTAAATGCCTATATATACACATAATATCATGTACATTTGGCCTTGATAGGCTCCTATAAATTAGGATTTATAAAACAAAATCTTAACTAATATAGAATATCAGTATTTTAGGTAACTAATCTCCTAAGAATCAGTTATACAACGTGATACAACTAACCACATGCCTATATTGATTTCCTAATTTGAATTTAGGATCAAGTTTATTGGTGGTGTAGGGTTTAAGCCATAGGTATAGGCAATCGAAAGTTATAAGGGCTACATACTTGAGATTTTTGCCAAATAATATTTAAAATGGTGAGACATTTTTTAAGATAGGTGTGGGGAGTCTGTTTATGAGGTATGTGGCATAGTGACATGTAAAGAACCAAAATTCAAGTGATAAATAGACTTCATAGAGAGAGGTTTTAATTGTTTCAACAATATGTCGGTGACATTGTTCAGCTATGGAAACTCATTTGGGGTGTATAAGGTGGTGATAACAAATGTTAAAAACCATTTTCTTGAAGGTAAGAATTTAAACTCTTTTATTTACCTCACCCATCAATATAAAATGAAATGATTTTTATTTTGAAAATTTTTTCCACTAAAGGTCGGAATTTCTCAAACAATTTTGAACTTCACTCTTTTCTTTACAATGTATATAGCCAAATATATTTATTGTAGTGATCAATAAATAGACAATAATATTTTTTTATCAATGGATAAGACTAGTGATGGTCATCATAAATCACAAAATATTATATGAAATGGCAAGTGGTGTGTTCCAGTAGATGAATAAGCATTGCAAAAATGAAATTTGTCTTTTGTAGATACTAGTAGGGAAAATTTATTCAAAAAAATATAAAACTTTTTAATGTGGATGACTGAATTGGAACTTAGGTAGATAAGTGATAGGCAAATGGTAGTGGGCTATGTAGAGCTAGTCACTTATAAAGTTCGTTCTGATTCCAACCTCGTACCAGTGACTTTCAAGTGTGCAAATCCTTTACAAGAAAATGAAAAGAAAAAAATTTAACTGATGTTAGATTATCTTGACAAAACTTTAAAACAAAGATAAGGTTTTGTATAATGGAAGGAGCACATAGTGTTAGAAAGCTTAAAATTAGAGTTAGAAGCATGTATCTCAGTTGAACAGGTGTGAGTAATATAGAAATTGTTTTACCATCACCCATAGCTACTTCTTTTATTCCAGTATATTCATGGAGATTGTGTGGATTTGTTGACACATGATGAATGACACCAGAGTTAAGAATCTAAGATTTGGTTGATGAATGAATTGAAGAGAAATTTGCTCAAGCTTCAAAATAAATATGTGAAGTGGAGCGACACATATTGGCTTCATGACCAAATCGTTTGCAAAGTTGAAGGGCTAAGCTTGAAGGGCCCAAATGCAAGATGAAATTGTTTAAGTCCATGCAATATTTTGCATGTGGGCGTTTGAAGCCATTTAGTCATTTTTAATTTAGTATTTATAATTCTACAGCTTTTTTAAAATTAAGATTATTTATTAGTGCGTCTTTAATGTGTGTTTTGTTATTACATAGTTTTAATATGTCTAGTTGTTGCATTTTTAATGTGTCTTAAAATATATTACGAAGTCCACTAATGTTTGTCTTAGTCTTTTGAGTTTTTAATGTGTCCAATTCCATTACATGATAATTAGTGTGTCCTAATGTGTGTTTGTTTGTGTCCTAGATAATCCAATGGACAGCCACCTTTTAAAGCTACTAAAGGACTGTTCGGTTTTGACAAGAGAATCAAGTGCATTCACACACATATAGATGTTCATTTTGGGCATGAAAAGATACCATTCGGCCAAGCATTACTTCTTTAATTGCACCGTCCAATTTGGAAGCTGAATGAGACCTTTGAAAGCTTTCTAGAAGAAGTTTTTTTGTCATCCCCATGCATCATAAAATCCACCGTCCACTAAGGGGGAGTATGAGACCTTTGAAGATTTTTTCATCCTTAAGCATGCATGAATTTCATCCCAACACATTAAATTTGCAGCTTCCACCATTAATTCCAAGTGCATGGACAGCAAGGAATATGTACTTAAGATTAAAGTCCCATTAATTCATGTAATTCACATTAAAGGACAAAATTTTCCATTTGTATACCTTGGCCTATAAATATTTCGGACATGTATTTTGTAAGGTTAGACTATTTTGATTAATATAAACGAACTTATCAAGAATTCGTTCTTGTGTCGTTCACCTAAAATCGATCTTGTCACTCCTCTTCTCATCTCTTTTCGGAGTGTGGCGGTCAACCCTATACATTTGGTTCCTATCTCTATATAGATAGCGAGTCAAGGTTCTTCTTCATTTTCTAAACTTTTAATGTTTTAAACAACCATATAGAAATCGGGTCACGTTGTTTTATAATGTTGGTTCGTTTCTAGTTCATTTTAAGTTCGTGAGTTATATCCCAATTTTATCTTTTATTTTTATTTTTATTTTTATTTTTATTCGCATTTCCATCAAGTCTCGAGAGAGTACCTGTTAAGAATGATCAGGAACTTAAAATCGTGACTCGTAATTTCAATACGTAGCAAGGATCACGTCAGATCTAGATTCTTTTATTGTACTTTAAAGGTGATCTCGCAGGCTAAAGATTCATGTGTAACTCTTATTTATATAAGAGGTATGAAGCAAGTTTCATTCGTCTTGGGTAATGGAAGCAACAACAACGGTTGGGTGGATGGTTGGATCAACCAGTGCCATCATTACCTGTTGAATAAATTGGTCTTGGCAAAACCAAATTTCATATGCTGGGCTAGGTATGTCACAGTCATTTTGATGAGTAGTTGGTGATGGTGCCGGCTTGATGCCATTAAGGTGAGTCATAAGTGTTGGAAAAATTATATTTTATGGGAACTTTGAGGCATATTCTCAATATGTAAAGGTGAAGAGTTGAATCATAAAATTATGGTTTCATATTCTATTCTATAAGACCTTTACAACGGTATATCATATGCTCAAAATGGTTGAGTGATGAATGAGAAATTGATTCTCAAAGTAAGCTACTTGGAAATATTTGTTGAGAAAAAGTAAAAGCTTAGATCCCACATTAGTTAAATACCAAATGTGAAAAGTGTATATATATGGGAACCTTCTTAAAGAGTGATTGAATTACTAAGCTTGGAATCTTGCCTCGCGCGCAGGAAAGGTATAGGTCCAAACCCGTTAGGGTTGGGCCGCACCTGTATGACGTGGGCAACGTGAAATGTTCGGACCGGTTGGGCCTATTGTGAATATTTTATTTTTTCCTCAGCAGACACATACATAATCTGTTATAAAAAGACATTTATCTTATTTTATTTGATTCCATTCAATTTGATTTAATTTTAATCAAGTTGATTTATTGGGTCCTTTAATGGCAAATTTTGTGGAAATTTCTAAAATTCCATCATACTAAATGCCTATAAAAGGCTATGAATTCTGTAGATTTTTTTTCTATATTCATACTCTCTCACATCGAATTTATTTTGCTCTCAAAATTCTTCTGTTCCTCTCCATATTTTCCAATGTTCCGGTGATAGAAAAAGGCAACATTTGTTCGTTGATCGCTGCAGAGGTTCTACGACTTTCATCATTGTGTTGTTGTATCCTAGGAGACATTCGACCAACGTTTCTCCAAATATTGTAGGAGCAGCCGAATCTGTCTTTAAGGAAACTGTGTTAAACAGGCCTCAACGTTTAGTAAATCTCTATTCTTCTTTTCGATTTCAACTTTTTATTATGATTTTTATTGGTTCAAATATTTGACAATTTAAATATAAATTATTATATTTATTATTATATATAAATAATTATTTATTTACATTTATATATTTTGTTCGCTAACGTGTTTTGTCCAACAATAAAATAATAACCATTGAGAAACATTACAAATTGCGACTTCCAAGTGGCAAAATTTAGATTTCCTTATAGTTTAATCGGAAGTCGGTGAACCGTATTAAATTGGATTACAGTGGTTGTGGTTGTTTTATTTGATGGATCCGCAAGGTGTTGTTTCCAGAGGGAGCTAGGAGGGATATTGGTTGCTATTTGTGCCTGGGACAAAAAGGAAAAAGGGAGGAGGGGGGAAAAATAGGATCTCTTGAAAGCTTTAGATGCTTTGACACCATATAGATTTTTGGATGGAGATAAAATGAGTGCACTATTTTATTAAAGCAATTGCAAAGCTTAAATACATAAAAGTTTGATCCTACTCCTTGAAATTTTCTAGTTGAAGCTAAGATAGTATTATTCCTAAAAACTACCAACTTATTCAAATAATAATAACAAAAAGATCATAATGCAATAATCAAAAGCCCCGCAGTAGAAATTGTTATATTGGTTGCCATAGCAACACCAAGCAACAGTGAAAGAGTATTTTTGCTTTGCGGCAAAGAGAGAAATTAATAATAATAAAGAAAAATTAGGGTTTAAGAACTTCTACTTCTAATTACCCAATAATTTTAATAATATATCACAAAAATATTAGTAAGCTCTAATAAATATCTTAATCTAATTAAACTAAATAATAAAACAAAACACACGCCTTCTTTTTTTTTCTTAACTAAGGGTTAATTACAAGATTAGTCTCCCATTAAACATTAATAATTTAATTTAATCCTTAAAACAAAGTCGAAATTTAATTTGACCTCGAAATTAAACTAAAAATTTAAATAAGTCCGTAATTCATAAAAATACTAAAAATTTAAATTTTATAATTGTATCCAAAATTTCAAAATTAATTTATTATATGCAAAAAAATTATGAATTTATCTCGATTCGATGTAAAATCCGATATCAAAATTTATAAACCCAAAGAAAAAGAGAATTCTTTATTGTAGAATTTTTGAAACAATCAAATTATTGGATGGAAGAAGAGAATGAATTTGATTGGATCTTGAACCTTGATATACAAGGCATGATTGTTTACAAAATTATGGGCAATGTTGAATAGTTGCACGACATAAATTGGAGGTTGACATTGAAGAGTTATATATGGTTCCAAACTTGTTTTTTTTTATACGATGCTTAAAACTATTCATAATCATTTACAACTCGTAAATAAGAGGAAAAATTTACTTCAGCACACTCAAATTTATGTTCTCCTACTTTGACAACAATATCAATATTAATCGAATTAAGATTTGTACTTGACGATGGTTGAAGCTTGTGTCTGAGTACTGTGAGAAGATATTTTCAAAAGGGAGAAACAAAGAGGGCCCTTGCTGCAATGGGTTGATAATTGGAACTGGTAAATCATAGAGAAAGTCAACTATCATAGATGACTACATCTGCCTGGGCCATATAGATCGTTGGAACAATGAGCCACATGGTTCTGGGCTTAGATGATTAGTTGAGGTTTCCATTCAGGCTCAATTGAGCTGACCCAGATAGATGAACCCAAACATCAAGCCGACTGTAAAAAAATAAAAGTGGAGTTAAATTACGAAGATATAAGTAAGAGATGGTTGAAACACTGTAAAGAAACATATTATAAAACTATATTCATTCATGGCAGCAGCAACAACAACACTAATAATATGAAATTATGAAAATAAGTAAGAGATGGTTGGCAGTTGGCAAAGGGCCAAAGGCTAAAGCAGGGGAGCGTCTTCTTTCCATGATACTACTAATAAAATTAAAAACCAGAGTGGGCTGAGGATGGTCCAGCCTTTGGCACGTGAAGACGCTCCTCACCCTGGCCTCCCATTATCATCACCCGTGTTTATCAAATTCCCTTTTCTTTTTCTTGCTTTAGCTTACCCCTAAATCTTCCTTATTTTAACCAACATATGGGACCTATAATATTTACACATATATAACAACATAGCTTTCACATTCCATTCTATTTTACAAATTAATGTAACCTCCCTCTCCACGATGATTTCTTCACTTATTTATAGACTTATGAAACCCCTTTTTTTGTTCCAGGAAAGGATTGCATCTTGTTCTTCTTTTTAATAGATAAATTACATTAATAATTTAATCAAATGTTTGGATACTTTACACTATCATTTGAATTTTGTTTTGTTTTATATATACTAAATAAAAGATTGTGCACTAATTATTGAGCTCAAAATATAATTGCATGGGTAAAAGTATTATGGAATTCATTGTACTAGAAGTTGGATTGCATTTTGCTTCTTCTACTAAAAAAATAGATAAATTAGCTCACATGCGTTAGCTTAAATAGCAAACCGTTGTTTCTATAAAATTTTCATCTATTTCTACTATTAAGAATTGATACCTGTACATCAAAATGAGGTACACATGGTATCACATGTAACTTTTTGGGTATTCTATTAGTCATGCTAGTTTTTAATAGTAGAAATGGGTAAGTTTTTTAATAGAAATTATCAATTTACTCTTTGATCTAATGTATATGGACCATTTTGCTCATTTTTTAAATAATAAATAAAATGTAATCTAACTCCTAATACAAGGATTCTGTGATACTTTTACCTAATTCGTTACCAAAACAATGAAAAGAGCAAGAAATTAAAGTATATAGAGCATGCTACTTGTGTTAGATATGACCCCTTTTTCCTAACTAAATAAATGAAGAATTATATATGTACATATTGATTACATTATTTGTTGGTGAAAAACATTAATATTCATAATTTTTGGACCATATTGAATAGGGAGTTTTAGCTTGGTTTGATTTATATCTATAACAAAACTTTACAGCTTGTGTTCATATATCCCAAATTCACACACACATTTATATAATATTAATGATTTCCAAGGTTGATAACAAATGAAACATGCATGTGCATCACAATTTGTGAAAAACTAATTAAAAATACTACCAATTAATTGATACTGTTTATTGGAAATATATAAATGAAAGAAAACAGACAAAAAAAATTGAAAGAACATATTCTCTAATGCAACAATGATCACTGTATATCTTTTTTGGTAAAATTAATATTATTTTGTCAGACCCTCTGATCATTAAGAAGTGATTAATATGATTATCTGAGTTTTTGGGATTTTGTAATCTAAATCCATTTTTCTTAATTTATATCACTGCATGCATTGCAGGAGCCCTAAAAAGAATTGGCTTTAATTCACATTCTAATTAAAATAGCATTGAATTTATGGTAAAGTAATCCAAATGTGTAATAAGCCAGAAACATCTTGTATATTTTTATTTTCTTTTGGGCAAAATTAAAGATGGATTCTTCTCTCCTACCTTTTGCTTGCACATAATTTGTTTTAGATGGTCTTAAAAGCAATTTCCTGTCTATCAACTTGATATATTCAAGATTTTTAATGCCACAAGAATCAAATATTAAAAGGATTCATATCGGGGTATGGATCCCTCCATAAATTTTAATTATTATTAATCCTCTTAAATTATTGTATTTTTTTTAACCTCTTCTATAAATTAATAAAACACAATATATATGATAAAATTTTAACCAAAAAAGAGTGGTCGACTTTACCCTTATTTATAGAAAAATAAATTAAAGAGACATGTGTGAGGAGGGTAGGTAATTCTATTAATTTTGTTAACTTGTATATGGAGCTACCACTATTTTTACTCGTTTACAGCTATTACCAAAATAATGCAGATTTCTTTGTCCCCCCCAAAAAAAAATGTGATAGAGAAGTTGGGACTGCCTTAATTTTATTTAAACATAAATTATGAAATATATAAAATAGTAGTAAAAACTTTTTTTGATAATAATACAAACTTTGAGACGATTCAACTTAAATCTGGATGCATTATATATATATATATATATAAACCCTATTACTTATCTTTTTTAAGTTTTTTTCAAAATTTAATAATGAGAAACAATGAGTAATATATTCATCATACACATGCTACACTCTCTCCGACTTTGTGAAGCTCATTTTTCTAATGCAACTTTTTATATCTTTTGAATTTTTAGATTTTTTAATTTTAAATAGTTTTATTATAAATTTTAATATTTTTATTGGAAATAGAATAACTTCTGATTTTTTATTTTTTTTAATTTTAAATTGTTAATGCGACATATAAAATAAAATAGTGACATAGGCAACCACATGAAATATCACATCATCATCTAACATCTGTTCTAAAATTTTAATTGCTCAATTACAATTTTTGTCACAATATGCCTGATGTAATATGTATTGAACGAATAACTTACAATTTAGACAAAACTTAGTAAAAACACTTTTTTTTTAATTTTTCATTGTTTTGAAAAGTTTTAAGTTTTTAGGGTTTTTTTAAATTTTAAATGATTTTTTAAAAAAATATGTACTTTATCAAATTGATAAACTATAAATGTTTGGGAGATAAATTCTTTTTATAAGTGTTTAGTGTAATTAACTATAAATTTCGATGTTGTTATTTTCAAAAAAAAAAAATTGGATGGTGTTATCAAATTACACTAAACTTATTATATCATTATAAAAATTAGGGGTAAATCTTAAAATTATATATGAATTTTGATTTGGTGCAATTATATACGTGAAACTCTAATTGTGGTTCAGATGTATACTTAAAACTTTTAATTTTGATTTAAGTATACACATTTAAAGAAATAAATACATTAATTTATTTTTATATTAGATAAATATAATTATTTATGTATGCAGTACATAAACATAAAATGATGTTATATCAATAATTGTGTTAATAATTTACAAGAATTAAATCAAATTAAAATTTCATGTATAAATTTACACAAAATTAAAATTTATGTATACAAATATACATTAAACTATAATTAATGTATAGTTTTAAAATTTATCCCTAAATATTATAACTTATTGTTTGAAATTAAAGTACAAGGAATAATTTTGCAACAACATAAATACCTTCGGTAGGTTTAATCCAAAATAATAATAAAAATGAAAACATTACCAATACTACAACTATGAACTATCTTGTATAAAAAGAAGTAAGAATTATCTCTTATATTTTAAATTAAAAAACATTTTAATTGATATTAAATAGCAATTTAAATCTGTCATTTATTTCATTTTATTTTAATACATTAGATTAAGTTGTTAATGCAATAGGTAGAGCTTAAATATGCTCCCATGTAAGATTTAAGTTGTTATAGAACTCTCAAGATAAAGATAAAAGTACCTAACTCATACTTTAAATCCAGTGATTAATTTAACATCTAATCATACTTTGAGGACGTGGAGTGACATTTAACTAAAATATATATAATATGAACTTAAAGTAATTTTGTGTTATTTTTTCGGCCTGACTAATTAACCCACAATATATATACAAAATTTTACAACTTTACTACAATCTCCCCCAAAAACTAAATTTTCACCCACAAAATATGGTAGAATCACCCAAAACATGGAAGGATTTTATAATATAGAAGAGATTAATGAGTCTACCCTACTTTTTTTACTTTCCTGCAATCTTGAATCTTGATTCTAATTTGCACAGTGCACGTCTGCAAGTAAATGCTGAATAGCGGCCTCTCTATTTATCTAATCCGCTAATTTTGGCGCCTTCAAAACCGCAAATCTCATCACCAACTTTCCTTTTCGTTGTAACCCTCCTTCCCTTCTTCACTTTTAACTTACCATATTCTCATTTTTTGTATATTTTCCTTAATCTCCTCAAACGTGGATTCAACTGTTAACAACTTAACATATATAGTAGTTGTATTACAGTGGGTAAACACCGACCGACCAAACCCATGTTTTGTTTTTGTTCTTTTTGTTGCTGGGGATTGAGATTTTTCCACTGCTGATGTGTAATACAGAACAGAGAGCTGAGAGAGAAATGGGAGAGTTAGACACTTCGTTTTCTTGTTCCAGTCTCTTGTGTCGGGAAACTGAAGAAGATGCATGTTTTTCCGAAACAGAGAAAGAAGATGATCGAAGTGTTTACTTCAAATCATGTTTTGTTTCGGACAATGAAGACGAGTATATCGAGATGTTGGTTCAAAGAGAGATTGAAATCGGATTCAAAACCAGTGCATCGTTTAGTGATTCGAAACATAAAAGTTGGTTGGAATGTGCTCGCTTAGATGCTATTCAATGGATGTTCAATGTTTGTGTCTCTTCCCTAATCTCTGTTTTCTTTGTTTCATTGTATGATTTTGATTAATCAAATTTTTATTTTTCATTGTTTGGTTCAGACAAGAGCAATTTTTGGGTTTCAAATCCATACAGCTTATTTATCTGTCATATACTTTGATCGGTTTCTATCAAAGAGATCCATTGATGTAAGTTTTTTTTGTCAATTGTATAAACAATAATAGTTAAATGAAGTTTCTTGTCTGTGTTTGTAACATTGCCTGTTTGGTGTAGGATGGGAAGTTGTGGGCTATTCGATTGTTATCAGTAACATGTTTATCATTAGCAGCAAAAATGGAGGAATGCAGTGCCCCTGCTTTTTCAGAATTTCCTATACAAGATTACCAATTTGAGAATAAAACGATCCAAAAAATGGAGTTATTGGTACTTACCACCTTGGAATGGAAGATGAGTTCAATCACACCCTTTGCTTATTTGGATTATTTCATCCATAAATTTTATGGTGAATATAGGCCTAAAGGATTAGTCTCCAAAATTATGCAACTTATCATGTCAATGATAAAAGGTAATCCAGAACTTCAGTTTTTATTGAAATGTATGAACTTTTATCTTTATTATGTGTTGACTCCTTCGTTACCGTAATGCAGAAATCAGTTTCGTGGATCATCGACCCTCGATTATTGCTGCGGCCGCAGTGTTAGCTGCTTATGATAGCCGATTAACAAGAAAATCAATTGATCTCAATGTTGACTTCATTTCATTTTGGGGAACTCTAGAAAATGTGAGCATTCATTTTTTTAATTAAGAACAGCATTCATATGTTTATGTATATACTAATATCTATCTTTATACTGGATGATGCAGGAACATATATTTTGGAGCTATAATATGATGCAGGAAATAGAGATGAGAAAATCGAAGACACCACCGTCTGTTATTTCTTCAAATTATTCATCAGTAACTTATAGCTCACTTGATGCTATTGAGACTTCTTCTGCTGTCAGTAATGGAGCTGGCACTAAGAGGAAACTTACATTCAATGAGTCCGATCGAAATAGCCCACCGACGAAGAAATTCTATCAGCTGTGAATGAGTCTGAGTTTGGTGGTAGGATTTGGGTTTATTGATTGGATTACTTTGACAGTCTATGAAAAAGAAAAGATTGATTATTGCAATTAGATTTGGTTAGATAGGTGTAATGAATGTTTTCATCCATTTCATTAAGATTTGGTGTTGATCCTTTGGGGGATTTCATTTTCCAATAACAAACTAAAGTTTTCAGCCTGCGACAACTAAGTTAGATAAAAACAAAGGGATAACTTTAGCCTACAGTAAAAGATAAGAATCCATCGGGGAAGAGATCTGTCAAGTGAATGCCAGAAGCCAATTGAAGATCGTTCGGTTTAGTCGTTTTCTCAAGCGTTGCTTTGAAGAATGCTACTGTTGCTTACCCGTTTCTTTCAATTTGTTTGTATTTTGTTCTTCCTTTTGATGTTTTTGTTTTGACAAAGTATAGTTAAATAGATATAATGACTTGCAACCTTGAGGCCTACCCCTTTTGATGAGGGGGGACTTGGGATGCTTCCTATGTCTTTCAAAAGGCTGAAAGCCATGAGGAATGAGGAGCTGCTTTTGTTTGATTTGATTCATCTGTGTTTCATTTGGGCCAATCTGAAAAGCATAACAAATGGTGAATGGTGATTGGATTTGTCTGGAGTGTTGGGTTACTTTTAGATTAGTGGGAAAGTGCACTAAACCTTGGGGTCATGTAAACCCAGCAATCAAAGAGGTGCTTCTTTAAATGATAAACAAAAATAGTGCACCAATGATGAGATAGATCGTAAGAAATGCAAAGTGCACCCCTATATATGCGGCTAGCTATGGCATTGTCTTTGCCCACACATGTGAATGCTGATACTTGTAGGACCCCAAGGAGCCATGATGGAGTTAAGCGAAGTTTGTATTTGGGGGTGAATTAGGGGAGGCATGCATTTGGCATATTGGGTGTCAGAGACTCTCCACCTTTTCCACATGCTTTCATGGTAGGAAATCCAGTCTGGCACCGTACAAACATTTGTATATATTTTAGTCTTCCTGTAGTAATCCTGTGAATATACATGGTAGATGCTTCCTCTGCCACACTCATATCCAGAGGTTCAATCATCCTTCGAAATGAGATAATGTTTTAAGGATTCTGCAAACCATGCTTTTAGGTTTTCTTCCCCAAGTTATTTCTTTTTCATTGCCTAACATAGCATTACAGTTTAATGGACTGTTCCTTAAGCTACACTTTGATAACATAACATTGCAAAAATGGCAGACAAGAGACATAGTATAGTAGAGTAGTCATAAATGTAGCGACATAGCAGGATTTGTTGTAGCCGGCCAAGATGGCAACCTTAAGTAGACAAACTGAAAATCATCCTTCATATAAAGTTTTTGAGACTTAAAAGGTATAAATAAGGCTATGAATTTTATTTTTAAATGAAAATTTCATTGTAATTAAAACAAGTGTACAATAGATATATTAATTAAATTTTTACATGTCATGACTCGTCTATGGACAAGTACTAGTACTTTTTTAAATTGCATCACAGTGATGTTGTGAGCACAATATCAATATTGTCCTTTTTGAGCATTCATTGATTTCTCAAAGATTTGTCGTCTTGAGATGTACCTTTTTAAGTATGAATTAAGGATTTTTTACTTATATTTGAGTTACCTAAGTTCATTCAACCTAAATACCCTTAAATTTCACTAGGACTGTTGTCAAGTAAAAATGAAATGGAAGGAACTCTATTAAACTAGATAACTTCAGACTATAAGCATCTACGGCTTTCTAAGAATCTCAACTAATCTATCGAACTATATCTCATCTCTCTAGATTAGTTAAGCCAAATCTTTCCAGTTTCCTCCCTAACGCAACTCTCACTTGTAGGCTATGCAATTGTTAACATTTTCGATACAGATGAGAGAGATAATTAATTAATTTGATCGACTAAGGTTAGATCTCTCATATACCTCAATGAATTATACCAAATAGGTAATAAATTGACTTAGTATTAGCAAGCTCAACCACTTAATCAAGCTCTAGCAAAACATTCAAAAAAATACAATTAATCAATAGATCTCAATATTACCCAATCACAATTAATACAATCACACCATTATTGAATCGCAAACATAAAAAACTAAACAATAGATGCAACAACAACAACAAATAATTAAGAAAAGAGTTTTAGTGATTCTCGTTAATCAAGTTAAAACTCCAAAATCCTCCTTTGAATTTTCATTTGCACCTTTTAACCCAAAGTTTCAACTCTCAATTGTCAAGATATCACAAATGAAACTTGAAACTTGTTGGGGATCGACCCATATAAATAACGAGATAGTAAAAGTGGAGAAGAACGAACACAAATATTTTACATGGAAAACCCTCAAAGAGGAAAAAATCACGAGCAAAGGAGGTATCGACTTTTCACTAAATGTGTAAACAAATTAAAGTACAATATGGAGAAAATAAACTTAAATGTACTAAACGTACAATCCTAAACCCCGAAAATAAAGTCCTAACTCGAGAACAAAATTCTCTCCATAATTACCACGAAACTCTCACCAAAACTCATATACAACTACATCTTGTCACCCTTAAGAAAAACCTTTATTGATTGGCTTATCAAAATAGGGATACAATGGCTCCTTTAAATGGGCTAAGATTAGAGTTCTAATTATACAAAATACCCCTGGAATAATCAGAGTCTAACTAGGAGAAAAAGTCCTACTTGAAGTCTAAAATGTAGCTGCCAAATAGGATCATACGTCGTGACGTCGCAACATCTCATTCGCCTTGTCACGACATCGTCCATCACGTTGTCCTAATGAGCCAACACTCCTCGTCTCAATGTCGGGCCTGTTTTGTCCCTTCTTTTGTTGCTCGTTGGTTCTCGTCTAAGGTGTCTACAATGTATCCGATAAATGTGAGGCACACCTCACAAATCTCTACCTTGAATCGTATTTATCATGCCTCCTTTTTCATGCCCCGTCACGAGCCAAAATCAAAATTTTCAGAATACCAAACAAGCTCGAGCAGTGCTTAAACTTGTAAATTGAAAGACTCCTAGTTTTCAAATCAAAGTTGTATAATGTAATAAGGACCAGTAATATCCAAACAAGAGAGAAAAGATCAACTCTTTCTACCTGACTATAACCCTCTACGACTAACCTTACCTCAAACACTTTGTGAACCATTCGAGTCCTAAAGACTAAAAGAGGATTATATTCTTCTCTAAATCAGACACATGCCTGACATCTGACATGACTCCACCTTCACCAGATTATGTGGAGAACAACGAATCATCACCATTGTTCTCATTCACATTAGCTACCTCTGTAATTATCTGAAATTGCCAGAAACTAAAATTTGTGGATCCATCGAATTTCTCGATATCCAAAATTATTGTTGTGTCACCGAATAAGTCAATCTATGAAAGTTGAATCAGGCTCTAATACCAGTTTGTTAGGAATCGACCTGTATAAACAACGAGATAGTAAAAGTAGAGAAGAACAAACACAAATATTTTACGTGGAAAACCCTCAAAGAGGGAAAAACCTATTGGAAAATGTGCCCATATTGTAGTAAACATGTAATTATTTTTTATGTATTTGAACGACAAACAAATAAATAAAGCTAATTTAACATTCACTATTATGTGTTTTGTGTTTCTGTCTTTCATGTTTTACATGCATAACGAAATTGTGATGAACAAATATTAGCTCATTGATTGTCTCAGTTCAAACTAATGATAAGTGGCACTATAAGAACGTTTACATTGTGAAAAAGACAACTTACTTTAGTAGATAATCTAAACGAGTCCGTAATCTACTTAGAAGGATTACTATGTTGTCTACAATTATATTTAGGAAGATGACTAGTCTTGGCTATCAGAGCAATTGACTCCATGGGTAGAGACATAGATGTATTCATTGAAAGAATGATACATTGGATTGGACCCAAGATGAATTAATTCTAAATCCGTTTGTGAGTTAATTCACTTGTGACGATCATGATATGATTTACCTAAATCTTGAGTTAATCATTGACCATGCCTATGTAACTCATGTGATTTGATATAAGTGGAGGCTTATACTCTAAAGATGATTGAGCCTATACTTGGTATGTTGGGTACATGACTTGTGTATGGTATGGCTTTACTAGCAACAATGGAACTCATAGCTCGATTAAAGAGTGAACGATATCTTTTAATTGGCATTGTGTGAATTGATAAATATGGAACATGGCCATGGGTTGCTCATTCTTGAACAAGGAATTTATTATAGTCATTTGTTGACAGTGATAATATTAATCATTAAGAATACACACTGGTGACAATGAGATAATATAGGATTGTATTGAGTGAACAGATTTAACTCAAAAGAATCAAAGATATCATATGAGGGTAACACACACATGACGAGGTCATTGGACAAAGTAGTTTGAATGAATTGCTTTCATAAAGAGTATACTATAATGAGTTTTCAATCATGGTACTTCTTGTGGACTGACTCCATGATTAAGTAATTGCGAATTATCGAAATGATGCTTTTGGACATAATTGCAATTACTAGAGCCTAATTATATATGTTCGGTTGTCCCCTCTGCTAGTTCAACAAAAGCTCGATCGAACTGCATTTAAATTAGAAGAAAATTTTACGACTTTGGAAATAACTTAATTGAGTTGATTTTTTCGATATGAAATTAAATTAGGCTATCGTGAGAATTGTTTAACTAGAGAATTTGATTAAAGAATTTTCTTGAAAAATTAATTCAAAAAATCTAAGTGATTTTTGGAAAATTAATTTTGATCAAGTAAAATTAAATTAATAAAATTAATTAAAATAATATGATATTTTTGGAAATTAATTTTCGAGTCAGACAATTAATTTCAAGTTAAACAATTGAACCGATAGGTAATTGAATTTGAAAATTGGACCTGAGTACTCAAAATTGAGATTGATTCCCAAAAACTAGTTGAACCGGGTCTGGTATATGAAACTGGGTTGACGGTCCAACCGGTGGTAGGACCGAACTAGTTGTGCCGTCATTGGCCCGAACCAAGTTAGCTTGAGGGTGTCGTGAGGGTGTCACACCTGCGATGGCACCATCAGACACGATGGTGCCAACAACATTTCAGTGGTTGGCGGGTGGTCCTTCGGCGGTTGAGCAATAGAGGAATCACACTCTTACTGAGACTCTACCGAATAATTTGATTTCAGATTAACTAATTCAAAAATAATAATATTTTAATAAATTTAATATTAAAATTAATTTAATACTTGTCTTGATAGTATTTTATTAATTTAATATTGAAGTTATTATCTTGACATTAAATTTAATTTAATATTTTTTTGTAGATAAATATTCTATTAATTTAATAGATTTAATATTAAAGTGATTAAGTTTAATCATGGGACTCTCTAAACTTTCCTTATATAAAGAGAGCTTAGGTCATTATTTTTCACACACTTGAATTCAAGAGAAAGTTGTAGAGACAAAATTCTCTAAAGAAATTATTTTAGAATTTTTAGAGATATTTTTTTATTTACAACTTGACCCTAAAATTTAAAGAAATTACAAAATTACCCCATTAGTAATTTTTGTAAAAAAATTTCTGATTCGAAGCGAGCCCACACTTGGCATACGTGAGCTTGAGGATAGTGGAGAAGACTACTTGGTCGAAGCATTCATCCTAGACGAATCGAAAAGGTACAATTTTAATTAAATGTTTATTACTTTACATATCACAACCAAGTTCTTTTTTTTTTGGAAAAGAAATTTAAAACTCTGATTTTTTCTCAAATTTATTTTTCGTTGCGTTTTCCAAACCTGATTTTCCAACAAAATCATAGGCAAAGGAGGTATACACTTTTCACTAAATGAGTAAACAAATGAGAGTACAATATAGAGAAAATAAATCTAATTGTACTAATCGTACAATCCCAAACCCCAAAAATAAAGTCCTAACTTGGGAACAAAATTATCTCCATAATTACCACTAAACTCTCACTAAAACTCATATGCAACTACATCTTACCTCCCTTAAGAAAAACCCTTACTGATTGGTGTCTCAAAATAGGGATACAATGGCCCCTTTAAATAGGCTAAGATTAGAGTTCTAATCATACTAAAATATCCCTAGAATAATTAGAGTCTAACTGGGAGAAGAAGTCCTGCTTGAAGTCTAAAACGCAACCTCCAAATAAGAGAACACATCATGACGTCGCAACGTCCCATTTGCCTCGTCACGACGTCGTCCATCACGTTGTCTCGATGAGCCAACGCTCATTGTCCCAACGTCGGGCTTGTTTTGGCCCTTCTTTGATTGTTCGTCGATTCTCGCCTAATGTGCTTGCAACATGTTTGATAAATTCGAGGCACACCCCACAAAACTAAAGAAATTTTACAAAAGAGTCTAAAACAAATATTAAAGAAAATACAAAAGGAAATGAAAGAAACTACCTATGACTATTTATAATTCTTAGTATCAATTAAGTGTCTCAAAATTTGATTCAAATTAGAGTATTTTTAATAAATCCAAAATTATGAAAGGATGTTTTGTGTCCTACTATCCCCTAGAGCACGACATCTGGACGGCTAGTTGTAGCATCTATACACCAACCCCTATAACTCATGGTCTTGTCTTTCTTTGGGGTCTCATGCCAAGCCTCTTCACCTACAACTTAAAACCTTAGATCCAACCATTATTCATACACTAGTTAACATGCTAGAAATTGACACTAGAAACAAACTTAAGACACTAACACGAACAACTAACAAAAAAAAACACTAAAATAGCCATTTCCTGTTGTTGTTGTAGCATCTCATTCCATGACCCAAAAAATAACTAAAACACCTTAAGATCTCACCTAATACTAAGAACTACAAAAACAACATAAAATACGACATAGGCATGCATATGAAAAAAAACATATTATAAACCCCCTATAAAGCTCACAGACTTAGCTTAATAAAGTTTACAAAGGAAAAACATGAAATATTTGTTAATCATTGGATAACCTAAGGAAGTGGTATTTTTCTATCATTGGATAACCTAAGGTAGTGGTAGTACCTTTTGGCCCTGGCATAAAAAATAATGGCCCACTGACTAGCAATGTACTATTGTTTTCTTGGGATGTGTCGTGTTGGCATCGTGAGCATAATATTGATATTGTCCTCTTTGGATGTCCAGTAATCCTTCAAGAATTTGTCACCTTAAGTTGGGTCTTTCTCAGTTCGAGTTCAAAACTTTCTACTCATAAGTCCTTGCCACAACTTCGGTACCATTTGATCTTGGTGGACACAAAGGCTTGATTAGGAATATAAGAATTCACAGAATAATCTTGTAAGCAAAATTAAAACATCTTATGAGTGAAAAATGAGTTATCTTCTCTAAACAACTTTGTTTTATTATCAAAATAAGATATTTTTTTAGTTAAGCTCTTTTAGCAAATGCAAGTCATATTCAAGTAGTAAAAGTTCGGGAGTTCGAGCTAGGTCCACATAGAAGTCTCTTTTAGAAATTACAAGAATATAAATGTTTAACCAAAAATGAAAAGATATTTAAGTTTTAGACTATAATTATCTATATATTTCTAAATTCTAATGAGTGCGAAAATATATAAAATAAATGTAATTGAAAGAGATATCAGAAATAAAAGATGTTGTGGTTAAGATATCTACTCTCGGAGTCATACTATAATTAATTTTTACTCGATTTTATTACTCAATTGGAGTCTACACGTTACGGAGGTTTCAACATGAGAGTTTAGAAATTTAAATCCAATAATATATTTTATGATATTATATTTACTTGATGACTTTAAAACTTACATAAATTCAAGTATTCATTATGTCAATTTATATGTCTACACCAAATAATGGTTGAAACTAAGCAAATATTGTGCATTCCTCATCTATAATAAATAAAGACTCCTACTTTAAATATATGATTGCAAAACAAATGAATATAATACATATATTAATGAGAAAAATAATAATTCATGCTAATCCAAGTCAATAGTATCACATGTGTCAAATATTGATTCTGTAGTTGTTTCTATGGCTAAAATAGTGACCACAACTTTAGGTATTGTTTCATTGTCCAACTTGTCTATTTCCAAAGTTGGTAGATTTTAGAACAAAAGTATTGAACTCTCTATTTTGGAGATATTTGGAAGAGTTAGAACCCAAAACATAAATACCAATTGAGTTGAAATTGAAGACTTGAAGATTGATTCTTACGGAACAAGTAAGGTCACTTTCTATAGTTGAAGACATTAAATTACATCAAGACTCTTATGGAATTATTATCCTATGTTGTTTTTTAGCTTTACTTTATAGAAAAGTGGTTAGACTATAACTCTTACGTAAACAAAACTTATGTAATATATAACTTAAGTTTTGTAGGTTAAAGTGAACCGTGAGACCTAGAGTTCGAAAGAGAACAAATTTGTTCAAGTTAGGAATGTGTATGTGTGCAGTGTTTTTGTACAACGATAAGGTCGCTAAATTGGTCAGAGTTAGACCAATGTTAGAACTTAAATTATTAGTTGTACTGTGAAAAAGATAGTGGATCATTGCTTTGGGCAAGGTTCCGTAAACTGAGGTTGAACTACGTAAACAATCTCGGTGTTCATCTTTACGCTTTCACACTTGTGATTTCAAAACTAGTTACCAATCCAAGACCAGAATATTCAGAGGGTTCTTCTGAACAAAATAGAAAATATATAAAAAAAACTAAGAAGTATAATAAATAAGAAATAAAAAAGTTACATATAATTTGAATATCTAATTGTACTTAGAATTGTATAATGTATAATTGTAATTTGTTAACAAAGTTGTTGTTTTTTTCTTCAAATTCAAAGAATTATTCTCCGTTTATGCATAGGTCATTGATTCAACATTGGAAAAAAGAGCTCAAATGGTTTTATTGACATGTGTGTTTTATATCGAAAAGATATTTTTATTTTGAAAATATTTCTATATTTAATAGTGATTAAAATAAAAACACCTTAAAATTTGAGTAATTAAATTGCAATGATTTTATTAAAACACTCTAAAAATTGAGTAAACAATTAGATAGTTTACCATTTCTATTATTTGAAAATCGCTTTATCCCTTCATCATCAATCTTTCAAATTTTTTTTCTCAAAATCTTTCAGTTCCACTCTTTGCTTTTTAGATTTTTTTTCTTTAAATGATCGAGTATTTTCTTTTATAGTTTTATTAAGTTTCTCTCAGCATCACATATGCTCTCATCTCATTTATTGCTTCTATTCTTTTTATTTTCATTTTTCTTTGGTTGGGTGATTGGATTACATAAAATTGGACTAAAATTATATACAAAAAGTAAAAAAAAAGAGAAAAATTATTAAAACACACTTGAATAAGTTTTTTATCGATTCAAACGATTTCAATTTTTGATTTAATAACAATTTTGAACGATTCAATTAAAAAATATTCAACATTTTTATTCGCATTATTAATTAACGATTCTTAATTTAATTAGTCTAATCCCAACAACACCCCTTTTAATTTCATTGAATTCAAAACAACAAATTATATTAATAAATATTCATTAAATTGATTAATTTCTTTCATTCATAAATGGTGAAAATTAAATTTGTTCCAAATTAATTTGATAAAATATGTAAATATTAAAGATTAAATTTATTATTATGTTAATATAAAATATACCACATCAGCTTTTAATGATAAAAATTATTATTTTTATAATTAGATGATGAAAATAAAATCGGGCAAATAACCAAAAAAGGCCGGTTTTTTTTCAAAATTTACCGAAATGGGCCGGTTTTTTAATTATTTACCGGAATGGGCCATTTTCCGCGAAATCGCGTCCACGTCAGCACGATGTCAGGGTGCGCGCAGGAAATCGCGTCCACGTCAGCGCGATTTGCTGACGTGGAAGGAAATCGCTCCCTCTAGGACGCGATTTGCTGACGTGGCATGAACAGTGTGTTTTTAGCTTGGAAAACTTTGAAAGGCCATAACTTTTGGCTCGGTTGTCCGATTGAGACGAATTTTTTTTTGATTTCGAATAACTTTTTGAGATCTACGCGCTAGCAAACCGTCAAAGGTGGTTTGCCAAATTTTTCGTCGAAAAAGATCCTTTTTTGCCCCTAAATTTTAATTTTTTCGGTTTAAAATTGAATTTTGAAACATTCAAATCGTTATTTTCCTCATTTATTTGAAGTAAACACCGGATCTTTTTTTACAGAATTATCTTATATCATCCTGTTATAGGTATAAGTCAGCTCATTCCACTTTTGAGAAGTTCCCTAAAATTTTCCATTTTATTCAATTTAGTCCCTAAAACCTAAATAGTCATATTTTCAAATCTAAGCTTCATTTTTCAATTAAAATTCAATTTCATCCTTCCATAACATTCAAATATTCTTAAATACAAAAATTTCGTGCTAATTTTGAAATAATTACACTTTAGTCCCTATACTCGTAACTAACAAATTATACTTTACAAATTAGTCCCTATTCATCTCTAAGCAGTTTTCCAACGCGTAGATCTCTAAAATTTATTCGAAATAAAAAAAATTTGTCTCAATCGGACAACCGAGCCAAAAGTTATGGCCTTTCAAAGTTTTCCAAGCTAAAAACACATTGCTCATGCCACGTCAGCAAATCGCGTCCTAGAGGGCGCGATTTTCTTCCACGTCAGCAAATCGTGCTGACGTGGACGCGATTTCCTGTGCGTACCCTGACATCGTGCTGACGTGGACGCGATTTCGCGGAAAATGGCCCATTCCAGTAAATAATTAAAAAACCAGCCCATTTCGGTAAATTTTGAAAAAAACGGCCTTTTTTGGTTATTTGCCCAATAAAATCACCCTAATAATTCCTAAAATAATTCTTTTACAGCCAAGCAGGCCCAACCCAAACTCTACGATTCATCGTCCCCAAAAATAAAAAATTGAACGGTTTCTTCATTTCCCCCCATTTTTGTTTTTCAAACTCTCCCGATCTTATCCCGAAGAGGGGGGAAAGTAAAGCTATGGAGAAAAGGCTCCGCTCCTCCCTCAAATCCTCTGCCGAGGACTTCCTCTCACACGCCGTCAAACTATCCCTTAAATCTTCAAAACCAGCTCTCAAAACTCTCGTCCACACCATTCCTCCTTCTTCCCCTCTCTCATCCACTCTCCCGCCTTGTCTTCACCTCTCTATCTCCAACTCAATTCTCTCCTTCCAAAACGGACCAACCCACCCTGAAGCTGACTCCTCCCGTTCCCCGCCCGCCAAACGCTCCCGCCGCTCGACTCGAAGCTCCAACCCTGAAGACAACCAACCAAACAACAATAGCGAAACCCTCCGCGTTCTCGTTTATATCACCGGCTTATGCGTTTCGCATCCCCGGAACACGTTTCAACACTCCGAGGTAATCTCATCCATCCGTTCCTTGCACGATAGCATCATCCTTTTCGAGTCGGATCCGGGTTTATCTTACGAAATAGCGTGTTTATGTGAAGATTGGTGGAAACAGAACTTACCAGAAAAGGAAACCCTCATTTCGCAAACGTTGCCCTTTTTGCTCTCGAAGTCGTTAACTTTGAAGAAAAAAGTGGATGTTCACAAAGTTTATTCGCTCCGCGAGGCCTTCAATTCCTTCGATTTTGAAGACGAAAGCATCGAAGATCTGAAGCTGTTATTAATCCGATGTGTCATCGAGCCTTTGTATTTGAAATCGGATGAAGGAAAGAGATTCGTGGCGTTTACATTTGGGTTAAGTTTGCAGTTTTTGAAGGAATGCTTGGCGATGATTAAAGCACAGATTCCGTTTGGTAGGAAATCCATGTTGGAAGCTTACGGGGAGATCGTGTTTAAGGGATGGAAAGGGGTTGAAGGAGAATTGAAAAGGGAAATTGAAGACGGGTTCTTGATGGGTTTAGTTGAAGGAGCCATACATGCAAGATCGAAAGGTTTGGGAAGTAGTATTAGAAGGGTTTTAGGCGGCTTTATTAATCAGAGAACAGTTGATGGAGTTGAGAAGTTGCTTTTTAGACTAGCTGAGCCTGTGATTTTCCGTTCTTTACAGGCAGGTGATCCTAGTGCTTTTTTTTTTAAATGCTTTGTTGACTGATTTTGTGTTCATATATTGTGGATACAACATTAATATGGCATTTTCTTAGTTTCTTTTTTTTTTTGTTGAAAGAATCAGAGAGACTGAAAAAGGAAGTTTGGTTAAGAAAGCAAATAAGCTCTTTTGAAGAATGTAGAATCAAAGTTTTGATTCTAAGAAATAAGCTACTTGAATTTTCCCCCCTCAAATAAAATAGTTCTGTTTAAATTGGGGTTATATTTAGTTACACTTTGCAAATATTCTTGCCACAAGTTTCATGGAGGCAAAAACCTTTTTGGATCAGATATCTTTGCCCTGTCAACTAGGATAACTTCTGGTTTGTAACTTAGCATGTTTCTAGTCTGGTATTGGGTTTGGGTGTTTTGGATGACATCTATTTAATCGAGCTGCGTGGTCCTTGAACAGGTTGCAAATTCAAATGTTCGCCAAAATGCATTGCATTTACTTCTAGACTTGTTCCCTTTTGAAGACCCTGATGCCACTAAAGAGGCTAAAGATACATTGCTGGATAGACAGTTTTTTTTGTTGGAGAGATTGATCATGGATGATTGTCCTGACGTGAGAGTTATTGCTGTAGAAGGTTGCTTTCGCATTCTCCATTTGTTTTGGGAAGTTATTCCTCCACCTACCATTACAAAGATGATCACAAAAATTTTTGATGAAATGGCATTTGACGCTTGCCATGAAGTTAGGCTTTCCACATTGAATGGCATTATCTATTTGCTTGGCAATCCACAGTCTCATGAAATTCTTAAAGTGCTTCTGCCAAGACTGGGGCATCTTATGTTAGATAATGTTCTTTCAGTAAGAGTTGCTATGGTAGATCTCCTTCTTCTTTTAAAGGACATTCGAACTTTCCAATTTAATAAGGTATAAAGTACATTTCACATCTAATTTTGCATCAGCAGTGCTTTAATTCCTTTCTCTTAGGGTGGGTGTTGATGTTGTTCATTTTTCTATTTTTGAAGGTGATTGGTTTAGAAGTCTTGTTGCATAAACTTGCAAGTGACCAATCTCCGGTTGCTCAGAAAATTGTAAGACTGCTTATGCCATCATACTTTCCTGCAAGACTAGACGTTGAGGAGGCATGCGATCGCTGTGTCACACTAATGAAACGGTCTCCGCTAGCTGGAGCTAGGTTTTGTGAGTTTGCTTTATCAGAAGGAGCATCTCCTAAATCTATGATGGAACTTGTCAAGGTTTTCATCAGCTTACTGTTGTCAAATGCTAAACTTGAAGAACCGGTGGTTGAGGGTTTACTGGTTGCATCAGCCAACCTTTGCAGGAGCCTAGCAAATGAGCGAAATCAGCAGGATGCCCTTAAAGAGTTGTTTTCTAATGAAAGCGTTAAGCGTTTATTAGCTGTTGCATCGACTGCTCATGCTAGGTCTACTGTTTTTGACATGTTATCCACCACTGCTTCAGATGATGTAGCTGGGCTCCTTGGAGATTGTATGAGCCTAATCACTGATTGTAGTGATTTATCCGAAAATTTGGAAAAACAGGCTGAAGTGAGGTCTGCCCACAAATTATTGATATCATGTGATGCCTTTGATAATATGTTTGAGGCTCTAACAAGGCTCTTGCAAAAAACTGCCTATCGTTGCCATATTAAATTTGACACAGAAGCACCAAAACAGAATGTTTCTCCTGCAAAAAGAAAGAAATCAAAGTCTTCATCAAAAACTTCTGTTAAATGGAAACATGTTGGAGGAAAAAAGTCATCCAATTTCAAGGATGATTATTCAGTTGCTATTGGAGTATCGTGGCAGATAAAAGATATGCTTTCTTCTGAGGATGCTCGGAAAGCTATGATGGCTTCTCAAGCTTTGGAACTGCCATTCCTAGCTTTAAAGGTTATCTCTGAGGCCAGCATTGTCCAATGTGAGTATTATGAGTATATGGACCCATATCCAGTGTTGGCATATACAGCTCTTGCTCTGCGGATGGCTGTTCAAAATGCTACCACTGAATCTGGTACAAAGAAGGATGATCGGATCAACTCCTCAGGTTTAATTTCAAAGGCAAGTTACGGTGTTGACTTTTCTTTAACTTCAATGCTCATTTCAAAATTCCTTTCTCTTTGCTTTACAGAGTTATAGCTGGTGATTTGCTCTTATTTTAATTCTTCCTACAGTAGGATTTGTCAAATCTTAAATGAACTAGAGGATTCCTTTGCATTGTGTATTTGTGTTGGTTTTTGTAAATCAGGCTACATTGTTATGGTTTTGACCTGGTTGAAGTTTGTTACTAGGATTAAATATTTGGACCTGCTACCACCTGTTTCTCTTTGATATTTAATGCTATAAATATCTTATACATAAAAAATATATATTATGGTTCTAAGTAAATTAATGTCACTGATGGGCTGAGTGCTTATCTTTTTCGTTAAACTTCTGACAGGCAATGCTAGACCAGGTATTGGATCACCTACTTGATTGTACAGATAAGCTGTTTGAGGCAGGTGACTCGGAAAAGAATGGTAAATCACTTCAAAAATCTAAGCAGGACAACAGCAAGAGCGCCACACGTCTTGGGCAGAAACGGAGAGAACCTCAAATAGATGCCTCTAGCTCTAATAACGATGGTAAGAGATTGGGAAGAATGCATGTGGACATGTTATCCAAAGTTAGATGCATAAGCATTCATATCAAAGTATTTAGTGTGGATATAGAGAGAAGTGCTTTTAGTAATGAGTTTATACGTTCCTAAAATCTAAATGATTATAATCCATTTGGGAATTTGTATATGTAGCGGTGGGTTTAGGCTTAGATTTAGAAATAAGTATATTGCTTGAAAATCCACTAGTATTAACGCCTATTTCTGGACTAGGAGAGACGCCTAACACAAAAATCTAGATTAGGAGTGATCTGTTGTATTAACTTCCATTTCTAAAGGCGTCGTTGTGGTTCCTTTGTTTGTCAAGTTGTTTGAATTCTCATGCAAGCTTTTTATGACTTTTTTATAAAGAAAATGGCTGTAAAAATAATAGGTTATGACTGAATGCATTGGTTTTGTTTATATTCATGTAGGATCTGCCTACACCAAACAAAAACAGACATCAAAGAAGGTGAAGATGTTCACAACAGTTCTCAAGTTCGTCATTGATTCTATTGCAATGGGTTTTGCTTCTCGTAACCATACCAGGTGCTTGAGGTTTACATCATCATACGTTCAATATATCATCTCTTGCTTAAGGCAACTATCTAAAGATAAATCCCCGTTGAAGGAAGAGAAATCAAAGGAATGCTTTATGTGTGTGAAGAGCTCTTTCAGCTATGCATTTAAGTTACTGAATCTAGTCCATAATGCTGCCACTGAAGCTTCACCTGCACCAGTGGAGTCCTTTTATCTAGCCAATGATTTGCTTGATCTGATCATCTCAGGTGAATTGTTTTGGGGTTCTACTTATGCTGCACAACTTGTTGCAGCTGCAAAGCCTTGGCTCCCTGATTTGATTCTGGCACTAGGTTCTACAAGCATGCATGAGCAGAGCATAGAGAGACCATATTTGACTGCATTGGATCACATTAAGCTCCATTTTCCGTCATGGCCCCTAATTTTGGCAAAGATCGAGCTTGCTGAAATGAGTGAACATGATGATCTGGAAGAGGATGATAGAGTTTCTGAACCAGAATTCACCGAGTTCAAGAAACTCATGGGAAATATCATTTCATTGTTAAAGGGAAATCGCAGCATACTGGATGCAGTTGGCGTTATCTTCTTGGCAACCTCAGTTGTAGGGCTAGAAAGGAAGGACTTCGGTCTGCTACTTGGACTGCTAAACTTTATTTGTCTGAAGTTGATTGGACAAGAAGACCGCGAATGGCGTGGGCTTGACATGATGCTGGTTTCTCTGCCGGACATGTATCCTCGTATTGAGCGAGAGATCGAAGAACAAGATGAAGAAGATGAAAGCCATGATAGGTTAACTAACGCCAGAGCATTGCTTGAACCTGTTTGGTTCTATCATGTTTATGAAACTCAAAGGTTTTCAGAGGTCGAATAATAGATGAAATACATATTAATGTCTCTTGGTAATAAGGGCAGCTTTTGAAAATTTTAGAATTTTATTGAAGAGTGCCTTTATTAAGTTTTAAAATTAATTAATATACTATTTATAATAATATTATATTAAACATTATATTTGGAATTAGATTGATGATCGAATCATTGATTTTTGATTCGATTATCATTTCAATTTCAATTAAATAAATTATTAAAAAAATTATAAAAATAAGAAAATTATAGAATCAATTCTTTTTTTTTTATTTCGATTTAATTGGTTTAGGGTAATTTATTTTAAAATCGGTTCATTCTTTTGTTTGATCAATATATCCATCACATAGTTAATGAAAGATTAAAAATTTTGAGTATGATCTAAACTATGACATGTAGTTATCTTGTATAGTAATATATATATATATAGATATGAAAAGAATGAAACATAAGATAATCTTTTAATTTACTTGTAGAATTCAAAAAATTGCATTTTGAGTATGCCAAATAGTAAGTTACCAACAATAAGAAATATTTTAAATGTAGAAGATATTGAAATGTGCAACATAATTAAGATTTTAAGATATTATAAATATTTAGGTAGTGATTAGAAAATTATTTAATAATTGGATTTGGGTGTAATTATTTGTATGTCTTAGGGAAGGAGAAAATTAGAGTAATTACATAAGTAATTACACCTAATTCAATTTTTAAAACATATTATTTTTATACAATTTGTAAAAATTATATTATAAGCATGGGCATGTACGAGCGTTTGAGATGTTTATAACTAAAAAAAAAAACTTATATTATAAATCCTAGAAAGTATATTATGAAAATAATTTGTATATTTTATAAAGTTATGAAAAAAATATTATTTAAATCCTAATTCTTTTAAAATTTATGACAACAAAATCTATTATAAAAAATTAATTTACATGTTATAAAAGTATTATAATATATTTATTTATAAAAATTTATGGCAAAGAAGTATTGACATATTTTATTTATGTGTCAATGTTATATATTATAAAAATAATATACTTATTCATAAAAAATTGTTATAATTTTTTTATCATAATCTATTTGTAAAAACTAACTTTTTAAAGTTATGACAAAAATGTGAGAATTACTATGAAAATTTTAGACAATTCATAAAATTTTTTTTATAAATATTATATTATTTTTAATATTATAAAATTGAATATAATCTAGTATAAATTTTTTTTTCTAAAATTAAGTTTATATAAGTTTTTATAATTGAAGCTACAGATTATTTGTTATTTAGACTGTGAACTCAAATATTATAAGGTCGATGTTAATTGTGTAAATAGAAAAGATTTTCTTGTACTACACCATGGAGTATTATACCATTTAAAAGAATGGTGTCACACACAAACACCACAACTCATAAACTCTTTAATTTAAGATATTAAAGGTTTCAAAATGTAGTTGAGAAAACATTTGTTATTTAAAAAAAATATTTCTCATATCAACATCACTTTAGTATAACATAAAAAATCAAGATTAGATTGTTTCAACATGTTGCATATTTCATAACTTCAATCATAGGTTGAATTGAGATGATCTGATACGAGTCACAAAGGCCCAACCCAAGCTCAAGAACGTGATGGGCTCAAATTACCACAAGGCCCAATAACGAGGTCAAAGGCCAGACAAATGCGTTCCAAACTAAATGGGACCATTCAGGAATTTGTTAGCAAGGTCTTAGATGCGTACACGAAAGAAAGAGAAAATCAAGATTCACTTCCTTGTTTTCAAGAAAATCAAGAAACCGAATCTTGGCCCAATTTTGCTGTTTGGAGCGATTTCAAGAATCAAGAAAATCAAGATTTCAAATCTTGGAAATCTTGGTCCAAGAAACCGAATCTTGCAGCCAAAGTGCATTGGATCTCCGTTACGAGCATCAACGAACCAATTTCGGTAGGAGATGAACTACAAGCCCAAGTTCTTGAAGGTAAGGCCCAATAAGATGATTCCAAGCCCAACCAAGAAGTCAAACCATACTTAGTTGAAAATCAGACCAAATTGTTAAAGTGGCCCAATTTGTAAAAATTTTAATTGTTTAAATATCTAAGTTTAATTTTTTGACTTTAGGATTATTATATGTAAAAATTCGGCCCAAGCAGCCCATTAAAATGCCTTGGCCGAATTTCCTCTTAATTTATTAATTAGGTCTTTTTTTTAAGTTTTCCTAATGAGATTAGGAAATAGATAGAAGGCCTATTAATAGGCATGGCCTGCCACCTTATTGAACACATTACAATTACATAGAAAATTTCAAATTTGCTTTTAGTGAAAATTCTCTTTGAGTTCTCCAAGAGTTTTCTCTTGAGTTTTCTTTAGAAGTAGTTTTAACAATCTTTTTGATTGTGGGAGCCATCTTCAGCCTTCTTCTTGCCATTGTTCTTCATTGGAGGGGAGATTAGAGTCATTTGAAGGGAGTTGTGAAATCTTTCTCGATTTCAAGGCTTCTTAGGACTTTATTCATCTTTCTTGCTGTTTGTCATTCTTTAATTGTTTTTATTTTTGCTGATTTGTGGGTTAACTTAATTTAATTGTTCTTGTTGTGTTTCAGCCATTCCCAAATTTCAAGATCTGTCTTTATAACATTCTTTGGCATCAAGAAACGTCCGTCAATCATATTTTTCCAGATTTCTTGCCGTCCAAGTATTCTATTTTCCTATTCAGATTTGGGTTTCTTGATCCGTTGAGTTTAACTTGCTGTTTTGGGTTCTCCTTGTCAGATTCGGCTTGGAGAGTCGTTCGTGCAATTTAGATCTCGTTTCTTCCAAGAAACCATATTAATACGTGTTCTAATTATTAGCTGATTCTTTCTTGTTTTGTGCGCTCCATTATAGATCTATTGCTGCTAAGATTTAATTTTCTGTTTCGTTTCAGATCCAAGCGTCTAACATTTTCGTAGGAGTTTCTCGTGACTTGACAACTCGATCTTAATCTTCGCGCAACCCTCTATCATGATCTATACTTCAAAGAGTAAATAGAAGAAGAAAATATTAATAATATTAATTATGAATATTCAAAGTCAAATGATAATAAACTTGGTTAAGTACTAACAGATAATGATAATGAGCATATGTGAATATTAAAGAGAAAATAACCCAATAAATATGCACTAAAACAATTAAAAAAATTACATATGATGTTTAACTGTATTATCAACTACTTTTTTAGACTAATATGGTGTGTAATTACAAATTATATTATCAAATATGAAATAAGAAATTTAAAGAAATTGTCAACTTTATTTAAGTATAGCTTTGGGTGTTACTTTATATTATATTGGATTTTATCTAATCATGTGTTTTATTTGTTTGATTATTTTAATAATTATAATTATATTTTTTTTGCAAAAGTCAATAAAATCAACGGTGGACAACACGCCAACCCTGAAAGGATCGCATTCGCACCTAATAATCACATAATCTTTTTTTTTTTCAAAAAAAGTTTGTCCAGTGCGATTCTGTTTAACCAAAATTGATTCTTTCTCTCCCAATTTGTGAGATCTTTTTCTTTGGCAGTGATGAGTAAGGGACCGGGACTGTTCGTCGATATCGGCAAGAGAGCCAAAGGTAACCAAATCCTCTTATCTTCTTCGTTCTCCACCTACGATCTTTTTCTTTATCGACTTTGGAATTTCTCCTTTTGCGTTTACTTATATCGGTTTATCTTTTCTCTCTTCTCCTTTTGAATGCTTAGATCTCTTGACCAAAGATTATACGTCGGATCAGAAGTTCACGGTTTCCACTTATACTGGCGCTGGAGTGGTATGCCAACGTCATTTCTTTTATTTGAATTTAAACAATGATTATATAGTCTGGATAGGTTATTCTTGGATGATATGCCGCTTTGCTTGCTTAGATCTTTTATCAACTGAATTTTGCTGTCGATTGAATAAGGTGCTCAGATGAATGCAAATATTAAAAAAAAATTGTGGTTTTTAGCAGATTTCTGTCTCACTTGTTTAAATTGCTTTAAATATTGAAAAGGAAATGAGAAAATGTAGAGGCATTTGAGAAGTTTAAGGTTCTTGTTTTTTCCTCCTGTTTGGTTTTTTTACCCATTTAAAAGAAATATTTGTCTTTGAGGTGATTTCCCCGAATTTCTCATGGACCAGCATTATCTTTGAATTCCAAGATTTGATACTGGTTGTTGCTCTGAATTTATGCACATTTTGTATTTGATCTCAAGGTATTGTTGGGTGAAATTGATGTTATGTCTGACCAGTTGTTATGCTTTGAAAGGAACTAAGAGGCCGTTTAATCTTGTGCTATGCTTTTCTACTTCTCTAGGTTTTTTTTTTTTTATGAGCTGCTTGATGTATCTGCTGAACCTTAATGTATTTTAGTTAACTTGGATCCTCGTGTTCTGACTTTGATGAAACCATTAGAGGATATCGAGATTCTCTTAAACCAAAACATTCCACTGGTATTTATTGGCTAATTTCCTTTTTCCTTCAATTCAGGCCATCACATCAACTTCTCTAAAGAAAGGAGGACTTTCTACTGGGGATGTTGCTGCACTATACAAGTACAAGAACACTCAATTTGATGTCAAAGTCGATACCGACTCTAATGTAGGTTCTTACGTCCTTGGTCTGTAAACTATTTGCCTAGTTCAGCCGAGAATCTCACAATTTTTACATTGTTTGGACAGATCTCGACGACGATGACATTCACTGATATTCTTCCCTCCACTAAGACTATTGCGTCATTCAAAGTGCCTGATTATAACGCTGGCAAGGTAGGAAGTTACCTCTTATAAGCAGAAATGTTTCTCAGGATAATGAGTTTTGATGTTTGAAAATTGGAAGTTTCTATCTGCTATCTATTTTGCAGCTGGAGGTTCAGTATTTTCATCACCATGCAACCTTCACAACAACTATTGCTCTGTACAAGACGCCAGTTGTTGATGCCACAGCAACAATTGGTACACCCTCTATTGCTTTTGGAGCAGAGGCAGGTTATGATCCTACCAAAGGCAATTTTACAAAGTACACTGCTGGTATTAGTGTGACAAAACCAGATTCATGCGCTTCCATAATTCTGTAAGCTTTTATAAACTAAACCATGAATCGAATAGAAAGTAAGCACTTTCTAATCTTTTGGCACTAATTCCTTCCTCTTTTTTTTTTTACATCCAGAGGAGACAAGGGAGACAGCATAAAAGCATCTTATGTGCATTATCTGGACAACCTGAAGAAGAGCGCTGCCGTGGGCGAGATCCGCAGAAAGTTTTCAACAAATGAGAACACGTTCACTGTTGGAGGGGCTTACGCTGTTGATCATCTCACACTGATTAAAGCTAAGCTCAACAATCATGGGAGGCTTGGAGCATTGCTGCAGCATGAAGTCATACCGAAGTCATTGTTGACAGTCTCTGGTGAGCTTGACACCAAGTCCTTGGACAAAAGTCCTCGCTTAGGATTGGCCTTTGCTCTGAAACCCTAATCAATTATTTGCAACCCAATGATGCTTTTACAGATTTGATTACGATTTTTTTTTTGTGGTGATTTAAAATGGGGGTGTCAATAAGTTGCTCCACAGACGATTAATATTCATTTCTAGGTTCGCATTTCCTGTGGATGGATGATTGATACTTTTGGCTTTCAATGATTCACATGTTGAAGTTTTGATCCGATTTGAGCCATTTTGACATTGGCACATTTATGCCTCCTTGTATTGAGTATTTCTTTGATTTGGTAAATGCTTTATAACTGCCTTGATTTGTTACCTTTGAGTGATCTACAAAAGCTTATTTGTTCCAGTTGCCTTCCAAGTTCCTCCATACACAGTCCCCTTAAGCTTACCGGCTACTGCCTCGACCAAAAGAAATGGTGGATTTCGAGTTTCAAGCTCGGCTTTTCTTCAAGTGGTATCATCCCAATCTCATGGACAAATGGATTATCAATGAACACCCAATCTAATGTCGTTTTGGATGCAAATGAACCATTTGAATCCCTATCCCAATGGAATGTCAATGCTTTTCAAGAGAAACAGCTCAACTCTGCATATCCATATCACAAGCCATTGAATGGATGGTAGGTAGTGATGTAGCATTTCAAAGAAACCACTCAATTTGGTGTAGTTTTTGAATAAAATGATTGATAAACAATACAAAAGCATAATGAAGACCAAAAATAGAATCTTTATTGCATTAGTTTCAGACAATGTTTAAACGTAGCAGATTCTTTGCACAGCCATTTCCATGTATTTAACATTATAAGTTCCATGCCTACGAATTTAATCATGCAACCAAAATAAAATGAAAACAAAAATTGCAATATATAATAGCATTATCAAAGTCTACAAAATCCCAGATTCCTCATCCAATAACATGAAGATAAATACTATGAAAAATGATGTCCAATAGTTGCAAACTCCGTAAATTGTAACATAACAAAGCATATCATAGCAATGAAAAACAAGACAACCTTAATCGACACTCTGCATGATATCCTCGGCAGAGAACTTAGTACCCTTATCCTTATCAGCAGCAGCCCGTCCCTTAGCCTTACGGTCCAACAACGACTTCCGGTCCTTGTCCAGCCTCAGCTTGGTAATGACAACCTTGGATGGGTTAATCCCAACGTTGACGGTCGAACCATTAACTTTCTCGCGGGTGATGCGCTCGATGTGGATTACCCATTTGCGACGGTAGACTTGAACAACTTTCCCTTCCCGGCCTTTGTAAGTCCCACGAACCAGTTGGACCTCGTCGTCCTTGCGCACCGGCATGGACCGGACGTTGTACTTGGACCTCAAATCGGATGAGAGTGGGGCGCTCATCAACACACGGCGGACCGACGAGGGTGCCGTGAAATGGGCCTTGCGGCTCTTGCGGCGAGAGGAGGAGACTCGTGGGTTGTACTTCATTTTTTGCTGTGGGGAAAGGGGCTTGAATCCTCTTCGACTCGGCGACGGCCAACCTAGAGTTTGAGAAGTAGGGTATTGAGAGAATATATGGTGGAAACTAGGGTAAATTTAGGATTTGTTGGGCTTTAGGACTATTTTTCTAGGCCTTTTTGTGGGTTGTGGCCTAACTTGGATTTGGATTTTCTTTTTCCCTCTCCTATCTGATTAAGATTTTTTAAACCTAATTTCGGTTTTGATATTTAATATATTTATGGTTTTTTTAAATTTTATTAATTCATTCAAAGCTATTAGATATTTATTTTTGAATATATTAAAAAAACTAATAATTTATTAGCTTAGGTTCCATTTGATAGATGTTGGAAATTTTAAGTATTAAAGTAAATTAATTTTTTGAATATATTACTTAAAATTAAACATCATATGTAATCTATCAACAAGTATTTTGTATAGTGATAATTGATAAGACATATTGCATTCTTAAATGGAGAACGTAAGTTTAAACTTTATAAACAATATTATTAGAGGAGACAATATTAAATCTCGAGCATAAATAATAGAACGAACGTAAAATATACAAAAATATAATAATATATAATTAAATATACATAAGAAATATTTGAAATAAAATATATTATCAAATAATACGCATTATAAATCTAAAAGAAATATTATATTGAGAGTAATTGATGGTTTATGTTTCAATGAAAGTTTTTTTTTTTGGGATAAATGAGAATGAAAAAGTAGACGTTAAGTAAACTTAAAGATTTTAAATGATAATATAGTCTTGAAATGGTAAAAGAATATATGTCTTATTTACTTATTATTTTTAATATTTTAAATTAAAAAATATTATGTAATTTTTATTATAGATGATTTAATATGACAAATGTATTGACCTTTGAGTTGAAATAAGTTTAAAACTAGCATTAATTTAAAGCTTAGATTTGTACAATCCTTTCCTCCCCTTTCCAAAACTAGCCAAAAAAAAAATCATCAGAAAATATGTGTTATTTTGTTAATATCTTTTTTATACTAGCTACAAAATGAGAAAATAAAGGTATACCAAATATAGGTATGTGGTTGACAAAGGTTCTAGTTAATTTTGGAGTTTCTCGAACTACTTCATAATTCAAAGTGGATATGATCAACTTTCTCGTGCCATAGTTTCAAGTTAGACACAACATCACTATCACACAAGATAGATTGAATCACCCTATAGTGATTATCAAAGGTGCGGGCTCATTCCATAATCTTCTCATCAGATGTGGTGGTGACAATACACTTGTCTTTTTTAAAGTTGACAAGCAGACCTTGGTCACACATTTGACTTATATTGACCAAGTTGGCTTTAAGATCATTCACCAACTATCGATTCTTCAATTGAGGCATCCCAAGGACATTTAAGGTTCCCTTTTCCAGTATATGAATTTTCTTCCCATCTCAAAATGTCACCTTTCCAGCAAGACAATTCACAAAGTTAGACAAGTATAATTGATACCGTCATATGTTGAAAGCAACCACTATCAAAATACCAAACTCCATTAATGGTAGAGTTTTGAGAACAATATAAAACCTGTATATATCTAGTCTCCTTTTTTACCCACATTCGTTTATACTTCTTCACAGCTGATGTGCCATCGGAGTGGGCTCTTCTTTAGGCACTGCACGTCTTCACCTTAGATCATATAGTATCTTGAAACACCGATGGTTGATATGTTTAAGGGCCCCACGGAAATAATAAACCACTTTTGTGACAACTGAATACCTTTTTGTTATTCTTGATCAGCACAAGCTTTGAACATTCACCAAAATCACCAAAACTCAAACCTTCATAAAGGCAGTAGGATTCTAAATCATAACCTTTCCTTCCTTGACATACCGTAGACCTCCCTTGCTTGGATTTCTCCTTCTTGCTGCAAGGATTTCTTCAAGTTTGTTACTATTGGTGATAAATTTCTTGAGCATGAGTTTAACTTTAGTAAGCTCATTTGTAAGAAGTAATTCTTTTATTTCAACATGTTTAACCAATTTAGGATTTTCATAATTCAAATGCTTATTTTCCTATAATAGTTGAGTATTGATGTTGTACACTTTCCTCCACTTGCCCAATATCTCATTGTAGGTTTTCAAGAATTTCTCATTAGAACTAATATCCGAATCTCTAGTTGAATCTTCTCCATCTTCTTTGACAACACTAGTAGCAAAAGCAACATAATTACTATGATGATCATCTTTCGAATTTAAGTTGCTAGATGAATCTTCATCACTCTAGGTTACACAAAGTGACATCTTTTTCATTTTAAGAGTGTTGGCACACTTAGATTGAATATGACCATACCCCTAACATTCATGGCATCGGACACCTTCCTCTTTATCTTTCTCATGTTCCTCTTTAATGGTAACTCCTTTTGATTTGTTTCTAGGGAAATTGATATGGATTCGTGAGGATGAACGTGGAAGTGGATTATAAAGTTTGTCTAAATCACAGATTTGACTTAGGGTTCTAGACATTCAAAAAGAAACTTGGATTCTACCATAACCTGAAACACAAACGAATCCAAGTCAGATAAAAATAAAGAGAACAATTAAAAATAAATAAATAGAATAATGAAATCAAAGATTAGAATAATAAAGAAGAAAATAAAGTCAATAGATGGAAAAAAATAGAACGTGATATGTAGAAGTCCTAAGAAGCCTTGGAAACATAAAGAATCCACAACCCCCTTCAAGTGGCTCTAGTTTCCCCCCAAGATAGAAACTTTGGCAATAAAAAGTTTGAAGATGATCCCCACAATATATAAAGATTGTTAAACTCTTCTAAAAGAAACTCAAGAACAATTCTTGAAAAGAAAAACTCAAAGAGAATTTGAATAACAATCAATTGTGCGAATTGTGTACAATGCAAAGGCCTATAAATAAACCTAAATAAAACTCTTATATTAGAACTCTAATTAACCTAAACAAGAAGTAGTTTTAAACTAAACTCTCTTGTTGGCATAAAACTCTTAAATAACTTAAACTAATTAATAATTATTAAAAATTAGGAATAATAAAATAATAAAATAATAAGAGCTAATAAATACAATATTGAGCTCATATATAATAAAAATTAAGCCCAAAACCCGAACCCAATACGATTTAAACTCGAATTAAAAGCCCAAAACTCGTAATTCTCATCATAATCCTGTTCAGAAATTTTACTCGTCCAATCTTCACTAAAATGGTCATAACTTGAGCTCCCAAACTCAAAAACGAGTGATTCAAAGTGTATTTTGAAGCTAAGAGATAGATCTTCGAATGTTATGAAGACATCTCAACTCAGAAATGCTAGGATGCCATCCAAAAGTCGTCGCAAGTCTGTTGATTTCCCAAGCTTGAAAATTGGCAGCTTTAGTGAATAGAATTTAATAAATTTCACTTGATCCGTATATGTATCAAAATTGGTACTGGCTTCAAAATTTTTAAACTTCTTTGCTTGCTTCTTGGAAGTCTTGTTAAAATTGCGTAAGTAAGGAAATTTGTTCTTAGATATCCTCAATTGCAATGTTTTGAGAAGTTGGCACTTCATCACCCACTTGGAGAGTAATGTTTCTCTCGTCTTTTGTCTTGCTGCGTTTTGCATTCTCAAAGTTCATTTAAAAGGTTTGCAAAAAGCCAATGAGTTCATCATTAGCTAGCTTTTTAAGATCCTTGGCCTTTTCAATAGTAATAACCTTGATGAAGAATCTCTTAGGAAGAGATCTCAACACCTTTTTGACCAATTTGGCATTGGAGTATTCCTCTACCTATGCAAACTTCTGGTTCGATAGATCACACAACTCTGCATAAAACTCTCCTATAGTTTCCAATTCTTGCATTCTCAGACTCTCAAATCTGGAGATTAAAATATGCATCTTTGACTATTTAACAATGGAAATACCTGTATAAGCAATCTCCAAAATATCCCAAGTAGATTTGGCAACAATATATTTAGAAAACTTTTTAAATTCTTTGCAAGTTCGCGAAGCCTAGCTTAGTGAGAATTATCCAAAATCTTTAACAATTACAACAAGTGAACCTAAATCTTTCACACCCTAGTGATAATTTTTTCAATTTTGTACCTTCGAAGATTAGAACTCTCACCACTAAATTCACCCTTATGAACTTAGCTTGTAAAACCACAACACAAAGGTTTTACAATCAAAATGCACTTTTACAAATAATGTTCCTTACTTGAACAAATTAAGTGCTCTCAATTTAATACATATTCCTATACAAGTCTTTTAATTATATAGAGTTATTTGAGACTTGCTATCATAATGAAGAGCTATACCAATCCTTATTAAACATCAGCTAAACTAGTTGAATACAATATAATATTAATAAACAAGGTAAACAAGGACTGTTGGTAGCTAAGTCTTCAACATTCCAATCTGATCCAACTTCCTCTATCCAAAGGATTAGATAGATGTGATCCGATCTGATCTAATCCTTCAAACCTATTTCCTTAAGTGATATGATCTTCATTATTGGGCTATATACAATCCACAAACTCATCTCAACCCAAAAATCATGTTCAATAAATTATCAATCACCTAAATATAGAAACAAGCTAGTGTTTTGCATTTGGTAAGGAAGTGACCTCTTTCTCTAGCACGTCACTCTATATTTTTCAATAGTTGCAAATCAATGTGTTTTCCAATAATATATGTTTTTCATTGTTAATTTACATTTGTACTTGATAATTATTAACTAAAATACTATTAATTATAAAACCCTTTTGACTAATAATTTCATTTTAATACAATTTTCAAACTACAAGCATATAATTTAATTCTGAAAAATTTGAACATGAAATTATAATGAAGATTAGGTTGTTATAAAGATTACAATATCTACAAAAGTATAAAAAAATAATAGTTAATGTAGGATAGTTTAGTGGTAAGGGTATTAGATTGTTAGGTGTGAGACTTGATTTCCATTCCAGGCAATCTCATCTCCTTAATTATGATAAAAAAAGTTAATGCAAAATTTTACAATTGTAATTAAGAAATGACCTATATAGAAAATTAATTGTTGTAGTATATCTCATTTTCTCATTTTAATAACTTATATAGTTACTTAAAGTATTGCTTTATTAAACAAATTAGTTCTTTGACTAATGACATTTGTAACTATAAAAATTTAAATTTAAATATATATTGTAAAAAAATAAACAAACTAAAATATAAAAAGTTAAAATACAAAAGATAATAAATATTTAGAGAATTAAAAGATAATAGTTTACTTTTTTATGATTTTATATTTATTTTAATTTTATATAATTCTTATATATTAGGAATACTTTTAGTATTTTTTTAATAGGGAAATCATTCTATTAAGAAAAAAGTGTACCAAAACAAAGAAGTCCAATATGTCAATGGAAAACTATACCCAAGCCAACAAGCTTACCCATAACTTAGACCTAAATCCCTCAATTCTATTGGATGAATGAGAGATATTATCAAAATTGAAGAAGCTTACAAGGAGCAAGGGATAAGTGTCCCATGTTTGACGATCGGGCACCTTAGCTAACTCATGAGCCACCTTATTAGAAGAACACCGCGTCCACCAAAAGGACAAAAAATGGAAATTAGATTTTAAAAGCAAAGAGTCTTGAAGAACAACACCAAAATCAGAAAGATAACACCTAGAAGCCTTGAATGCATAAATAACTTTAAAACAATCCAATTCCACAATTACTCAATCAAAATGGTAATTTTTTAGCCACAACATTACCTCTCTAATGGCCAACCATGCGTTCAAGCGGACTTGATGCGACATGAAAGTTAACATCATTTGGAAACCATGCGTCAGAAAAAACACTAATATTATGCTTCGTACCCACTCTCCATTGGAGTCCTCGAGCTAGAAACGACTTAGCAATATATATACTCCTCCAAATTGTAACTAAGGAAATATCTAGCTTTGAAAATAAGACTTGGAAGAGAATCTTGATTGGCTACAAAATGCCAACCTTGCTTGCAAAGCATTGTGATATTAAAACATCAAAGATCCTGAAAATCCATCCCACCAAACTTCTTAAGCACACAAAGTCTGTAATATCCTATTTTTCAATGATGTCGAAAATAATGGTTTCGGAACCACAATTTTGATATGTGAGGTCATGTTTTATTATTTAATTAATTTTTATGGAGTTACATTAGAGTCGTACTAAATTTTGGTGAAATTTTTTTAATGTTTAGTTAGTTAATTGAATAAAAAAGACTAAATTGTGAAAGATGCAAAACTTAACAAATATTGAATTGTATTGATTTGATACCTTAGATATCAAATTAGAGAGGACCTATGAAGTAATTAGACTATATTGAATAATAGTGGATGGTTTAGGGATAAGTTTGAGGTGAAATTTGATTTAAAAACCAAGGTTAAATTAGTAATTTAATAATTAAATTAAATCAAAAGATGGCAAAATGTCATCATATTCATTTTCTCTCCAACATCTAAACTTGAAGGAACACCATTTTTAAAAATCCTTTGGTTCAGCCAAGCTTATTGTTGTGTGCATGGTATGTATTTGTTATCTGTTTTTAGTTATTTTTATGTTTTTGAGATCGTTGCAACTAGGTCCAGCTAACCACACCTTTGTTTTTGAAACTGTTAAAGATTTTAGATTTTTCCATTAATGTATTCTTGTTGTTTATGATGTTAAATGATGGGTTTGAAGTATTGATTATTGAGTATGATCAATTTATAAATTAATTTTGTTAGTTTTTTTTTATTAAAGGACTAAATTGATTGAATATTAAAATTGACAGGGAATTCTTGAGAATTTAGAATAATTTTGGGCTGAAAATGGATGAGTGAAAATTTGGTTAGCATGAGAAGTTGTAAAATTTTGTTAAATTTTGAATTTCGAGTTTAGGGACTAAATTGTGAGAAATGTAAAAGTTTAGGGAAAATATATAAATAATGAAAAGTTAAGGTTCTCATGCATTGAATTGAATTTGAAATGTATGTGAATGTAATAAATTGAATTTAATTATTATATAGATTAAGAACCAAATAAAAAAGATAATAACCAAAAAAGGGGAAAATTATGGAATATGTCCTTACGTTTTAACCTAAAGTAATCGTAGGTAAGTTTATAGTGTTTTGATAAGTAAATGTAAGTTTCTTGTGATTATAGCATTGTTTCTAGTTAGTTGTATAAATGTATGGGAAACTTTATTAGTTACTTATATATTATTGAATATTGTAATAAAGTTCATATGACAATGAATAATAGATGGTGGCAATCCTTGTGATTGTACATTTTTTACATGAATTTATTGAATTTATAGTATGTGTACGGAAATGATGAAATGCCTCTAAATGATAAATATGTATAAAGGTAACAAATTTACATATATGCCCGATTGAACGTAGTAATCGCTTAGGATACGATTGGAATGCCATTATAATCAGTATGTACGCTTGTATAGGATTTCACTTTGGTTCCTCTGTTTGCACTTCGATGCCTCTATTTGCACTTCAGTGCCTTTGTTATGCATCTATGACACCTCTAGTGTGGTTTAGTTACTCGAGTATCCGAGTCGAGTTACTTAGTTCGTCGGGCTAAGTGTTAATTGAATTACAATTTATTATGTGTTTGAATGTTAATGCATATTCATGGTATTAGTAAGTGAAAAATGTTACAATGAACCATTTGTTTACATGCGTGGAAAATTAAATTGATGAAATGTGGTTTATGGTAATGATAAGTTATTTGAGATATTCGAGCAAAAACTAATGGGGTTTGTGGATTTGTATTTGGATATCAAGAATTGTAAATCAACTCTTTGAATATTTTTGTTCGATTAAGGTAAGTTAATTTGATGTTTAAACTATGAGCTTACTAAGCTTATGTAGCTTACTTGTTTCATTTATGTTCTTTTGTAGTTGCCAAATTTGTGGATTGACCGGACGGATCGACTGGAAGCTCACACTATCCAACTATTTTGGTAGATGTTGTTTTCTATTTTGGGATGTGGCATGTATATAAGTGTTAAGTTGTGAGCTTGTAAAGTGTTATGTTATGATGATATATCTAGTTAAATGGTTGGTTTTGGATGTGTATTTGTTTTTGGTTAGGTTAATCCTTAAGGTTAAGAAATTGGTGATAATTCTTTGGAATGGTAAACTTTTGAGCATGGTTATATTTTGGCCAACTTGGTTAATGGTTTGAACATGAATATATGATTAATGCCATGTGCTTTCTTAGCTAGGGTATTTGAATGAATGATATTTGATTGTGGTGCCTTTGAATGGCATATTGGTTAGGCATAGGGTGGATGAAATTTGGCATGAAATTGGTGTTTTAAATGTGCTTTTGAACCATAGAAATGAGTTAGATATGGTATATCTTGTTGTACTTTGAATTAGCTTGAATCAGGGGTTAAATATGGAGCACACGGCCTGCGACATGGGCTTTCACATGGCATGTGCCACACACGGTCACCTCACACGGCCATGCGAGTTTATTGTTTTTAGGTGCAGTATCCACATTGCTTAGTAGACAACCTGCAACACGGCTGTGTGACTCAAAATAGTTTGTTACACGATCTGGCACACAACTTGTGATACGGCAGCGTGACTCTATTTCAAATACTCACACGGGCTGGGACACGGCCGTGTGTCTTGACTTCGGATGTTCACACGGTTTGGGCTATGTCACATGGCCTGGCCACACAGCCGTGTGACCCCTATTTTACAAATTTTCAAGTTTTTCCTAAATTTTTTTGATTTGTTTCTATTTGATCCCAGATTGTTCTCAAACTATTTTTAGGGTCCCGTAAGCCCGATTTAAGGCCCATAAGTGTATTTATATCATGAATTGAGTTGTTTATTATATGTTTTTGATTTATTTGCTTAACTGTTTTGAAATGAAGTTAATGTTTTGTCTTGCTCGGTAACACTTTGTAACCCTAATTCGGTAACTGAGACAGGTTAGGGGTGTTACAAAGTTGATCTCCTAATGCCTAACAAGTCCCTCTTGTAACACCCCTATCCCGTATCTATCATCGAAATAGGGTTACGGAGTATTACCAGAGTTTACAGTACAAACAAACATAATTTCAAACATTTCATATCTTAACAATATTCATAAAAAAACCAATCAAAACCATTCATATTGTCCCTTATACGAGCCCTCGAGGCCCTAAAATCACGTTAGAAACAAGTCGGGACTAAATCGAGAACTCAGAGAATTCTTTTAGAAAAAGATGAAAATTTACAAACTGTAGGGGTCACACGGCCAAGAGACACATCCGTGTCTTAGGCCGTGTGGGCATTCGAAATAGGGACACACAGCCGTGTCCCAGCCTGTGTCCATGCCTGTGTAACTCACTGACTTGGTCACACGGCCAAGTCACACGCCCGTGTGCTACCTTTCGAAGTAACCTTACATGCCTGTGTGCTAGGCCATGTGCTAGGCTGTGCAACAGCCTGACTTGCAACCTTTTAAAAACTACAAGGGACACACGGCCGTATCACCTGGTCGTGTGTCACACACGGCTGAGACACACGCTCGTGTCTCTGCTCGTGTGGACGAAAATAGGCTATTTTACCATCCATACTTCTCACCCAATTTGGCATCCACCTACACTTAACATTGTGCATATAAACAAGCCATATTATGACATCCAAAACAAGCAAAATCAAGCCTTAAACATGTAGTATATTCACATACACCTAATATGCCCTTAGGCACCTCAAATGACAATTATAAACATATTTAACCATGTATTCAATATAACAAAATGTTCAACTAAATTATATGTATAATTGTATCATTACATATCATGTAGATCACTTTACCAAAACATACCAATTGATGTTAAACATGCCCTTCAATTTCTAACATAATTAGACATATATGTCTTACACAACAAGGTACCAATTCACAACTAATTCATCAACTCACAAAACACTTATACAAAATGCACATATAACTATCATTTTACTTTTCATAATTCAACCACCAATCAAGCCACACCTCAACCAAATTCAGGCCACATATATCCATATCAAAATATACCAAAACACAAGCCAACTCAAATGCCTATAATCACAACAAAATATATAGGCCAACATTAGCCAAAATAACCTATACATGTCATTATAACCAAACTTAAACCAACTGAAAGTACCGAGTGACTCGATGAATAGTGTGATGGATCTCCGACTAGCTTCCAACCCGATCGAGCTTTCAATAATCTGAAAGGTAAAGAAAAACAACTACGTAAGCAATGAATTCTTAGTAAGCTCATATGAACTATAATCATATCAATCCATTTCAAATATAAAGTTTACACATATCAAGAATAATCATATACCGATACCACAAGATTCATGAAACCATACTCAAGAACTCACAAAATGAGTAAATCCACAACATCACTTATACATATTATTGCTAGCATATTAGGATTATAAACAACTTTAAACTCTTCCCAAATTTCTTTATTTTTCATTTGCATTTCATTACTTTCCACACCTGTTCCATATGCATAACTCACAAACCATAAACATATCATTCAACCATAGCCACAAGCTAGTGCATTTAAACATAGCCCTTTTTCGAGTTAATCACATGATAAGCCATTTCATAAGAAATTGCATAATTTAAACCTTACCACTCTTTCATGAGCACAAGCATATTTTCATTTGAGCATTTACCATTTCAATGCAACTTATAAGTAAACATAATACTATTCAACCAACAACATGACACTTGCCTAAGCATCAAATAACAACACATGTTAGCATACTTGAACATATTTCATATAAATTCAACATTGATAACCTTATTTTCTCAACATGTCACACTTGAGTTTATTACTCGTCTCAACTTACATAATTTCCATGTAGCATCATATCAAATATGTTCATATATGTACATGTTATGATACATATCATTCACTTACCGTTTCTTCATATATATTTATCATCCATTTCAATACATCAATATATCATGTACCATCATTTCCATGTATTTCATGTATATACCTGTATTAATTCGTATCGAACTCAAATTGTCTCGTAACAGAACATTTCCCGTTGAACAATTTAGAATATCATTGGATACTCGGATAGCTCATACATGGTGTGCTAAACTGTAATACGTCATTTCCTATACATGTATGCTCATACGAGCTATGAATCGGTATGCTCTTACGAGCTGTAATCGGTAAGCTCATACGAGCTGAGTAACAGTAAGCTCATTCGAGCTGTGTTGTGTCCTCAACACATGCAAGACCTCAAAAAAATTGGTAACCCTAATGACATGTCATTTGTATCCTATGAATTCCTAAGGTTCAAACGGGACTCGGTAATCGTCATACGTCGTTGGATTTACATTGTTTCATAACACAGTAAATTGCATACTAACGTTTATATATTGATTTAATCATAATATAATCACATTTTAATATTCAATTTAATCAAAATTATATAGAATACGGTTCATACGGACTTACCTAGCTAATTTACATAAATACCAAAGTTTAGGGGCATTTTGGTAATTTTCCATTTTTCTTGATTTTCCACCTGATCTTGATCTAAATTAATAATTTCATTCAATATATTAATTTAGACAATGAAAAAATTCATTTCACGTAATTTGGTCATTTTTTACATTTTTACAAAATTACCCCTAAAGTTTTCTTTTATTCAATTTAGTCCCTAAACCCAAAACATGCAAATTAACCATTTTTAATACAAACCCAAGCTAGCCAAATTTTCATAGTACTCAAAACATTCCATTTATGCAACAATTTCACATTAAATCCTTGTACTTTTATTAATTTAACAAATTAGTCCTTAATCAAAAAATTCATCAAAACCACTTAACAAAATACTTTTAAATATAAATCAACATTCCAAATTCATCATATAACATCAAAAATCACAAGATTCATCAATGGAAACATTCAAAATCTTTAACACCTTCAAAATCGAAGGTACGTGCTAGTTGGACCTAGTTGCCACGATCTAAAAAACATAAAAATTATTAAAAACGGATGAAAAATGGCTTACCATGCATGAATTGAAGCATGGCCAAACCTTGGTTATTCTTGCCATGGTGTTTTGATGATGAAGATGTCAAATGAAGAGGAAAACCTTCGTTTTCTTATTTTATTAACTTTTATTTCTTTATTTTATCTTTTTCATTTAATAATAACATTATAATATAAAAATCACATATAAACTTAAAAGAACATAAAGCTTTAACCGTTCACCAACTTAAGAATGGGTAATTTACCCATTAAGGTCTTCAAATTATAATTCTTTAATCAATTAACACATTTAAATTAATAGCGATTGACTTTTTTAACTTTTACGATTTAGTCCTTTTTGCTTAATTAACTATCGAAACGATAAAATTTTCCAACAAAACTTTAATACCACCTTAATTAAACTATAAATATTTATAAAAATATTTACAGCTTGGTTTATAAAAATGAGGTCTTGATACCTCAATTTCTAAAACCACTTGACCTTAGGGTCATACCACTTGAACTTAATAAATCGCTTATAAAATAAAAACAACTAAATCAAAAACCTTTTCGAAGTCACGATTAACTCGTAAGTATTAAATATAATATTTATGAACTTACTCGTCGAATTTGGTGACCCCGAAACCACTGTTTCTGACACTACTAAAAAATGGGTTGTTACACCTCTACTATTACTCGAGCTTGATCCCCACCAGAATGAATTCCTGAGTCTTGAAAAATCATGACATAAACCAAACGCGAGTATGAATACACTTATGCAATAAGCCAAGATGGCTTAAGCAATAGACTTGAGCATAAATTACTTGCCCACCTTAGGCAAGAGTCTATTTTCCCAACTCAGTACTTGCTTGTTCAAATAATATCTAATAAAACCAAAAACTTGCTTGTTATTCTTCCTAATGAACGAGGGAAGACTTAAGTATGAGCCATGGGCTAATGATGTGGAGATGTTAGGCAAAGAGTAAGCAATTTATCTATCTGCAAGCTTCGTATTGGAACTAAACACCTGACTTAAGAAAATTAAATGTTTGACTAGATGCCTGTTCATAAGTAGAAGGTATAGAACGTACCGATTTCCATTTCGACGCAATAACTCTTAAGAAAAGAAAACTATCATCAACAAAAAACAGATGGGCAATTGGAGGGGCTCCACGATAAACAGAGAATAAAAAAGTACAACAATAAAGGGTCCCATTGCTTAATGTCTTTGTACGAAATAACCAATCCCACCTCATGCCCATTTAACATGACAAAATAACAAACCGAGGAAACACACAACATAATCACTAGACGAATGGTCAACGAAACCCAAATTAGTTAAAATAAATAAAAAAAATAGACCAATCAACCCTTTCATAAGCTTTACTTATATCAATGTTCATAGCTACCTTACCTACCTTTCTTCGACTTTTGTTCTTCATATGATGGATAATCTCACACAAAACCATGACATTATCAATGACCAGTCTCCTTGGAACAAAAACAGACTGCATTGTAGAAATGAGTTTTTCCAGAATTGACTTTAACCACTTAGAGAAAACTTTAGCAATAATTTTATACAATACATTACAAAGAGCAATAGGTCAAAATTTAAAAAACAACTTTTGGTTTCTGGTTTTTAGGAATAAGAACCGACAAGGTATCATTAAGAGTAGCCGAAAACTCAACACTTCCTAGCTAAGCTGTAAACTTCGTAACAATATCAAGCCCCAGTACATCCCAACAAAGTTGATAAAAATGTAGGCCATAAGTGTCCAATTGAAAATTTTGAGACATAAACTCGAAAAAATTCAATTAATGGCTCTAATAAACTCTCCAAGAAATAATCCTTGTCAAATTGAAGGATGAAGAATGGAAGAAAACAAAAGTAAGATGGATGATGGAAAGATTATCCCTTTTGAAGAACTGCTTTAATAAAATCAACCAATGGTGATGGAAAGTCCATGTCCTACAAAACCCTTTGAAGAATGATCTTCAACAAGCTCCAAAATGGTTCTAACCAACCCCCTAAGGCTGAACCTTGGTACATTGGAGGGTGAAGAGTTCTCCCACAACTTCAAAGAGAAAACCAATAAGAAAACCTACTTCTAAAATAAACAAAAGAGAACTCTCACAAAGAGAAATAACTCAAAGAGTTGAAATTTATTAATCAATGTATCTCTCTAATGAATAATGAATGACCTTTATATAACCTGGCTAATTACATCAAAATAAAACTCTTAAGTATAATGAAACTTTAATTAATCTAAACAAAAAGTAGTTTTAGTAAAACTAAGCTTTCTTTTTTGTTAAAAAACATAAAACTCCTAAATAACTTTAAATACTTAAAAATGTCCTAAAATTCGGAATAAATAAATAATAAAATAATAAAACATAATATATACAATATTGGGCTCATATATAATAAAAATTAAGCCTAAAATCGAACCTAATATGATTTAAACTCAAATTAAAGCTCAAAACTCACAATTTCCCGTAATAATCCTATTAAAAATTTTTGCTCGCACAATCTTCAAAAACATTCATAATTTGAGCTCTTAAGCTCAAAATCGAGTGATTTAAAGTGTGTTTCTAAGCTAAGAGATAACTCTTCAAATACTATGCAGACATCTCAATCTATAACTACTTGGATCCCTGATCGCCTCTCCCATACTCTCATGGATGGGGGAGAGAAATCAACACTAAAACAACAATCAATCAAATAATAAGTGCGGTGTCTGCAAGTGTGACAAGTAAGTTTTAATATTTGTAGTGTTACATTGGAACATCGGAGTATTCCAATGATCAAACCTAATAGAGTCAATGGTTTAGTGATTTCTATGCAAAAGTGCATGCAATGAAGGAGTCTAGCTAGCTAATCACTAATTGCTATAGTATACAATACATAATTTGAGGTTGAGTTAAACTAATTAATAACCTAAATCTGAAAAAGACTAAACTGTAAATAAATCAAAATATAAAAATACCAAATATGATAACAAAAAACGATTGGTTGATTTCCATGTTGTAAGTTAAATTTTGAATTAGGGATCTAAATCGTTAACACTCCTAAATTGACTTCATTTTACCTCTCGCTGTCAAATTTAGCAACTTAGACAAATTATTCTAGTTTATCTCTCGACCTCACCCAACTAACCTGACACTAATGAATTGATGCCCAATAAAATTTACCTCTCGGTCTCACTTATCTTGATTTTCCTTTAGGGGAATCAATCTTAATTTTTGAAGTTTATTCAATTTAGTCTAGTTTATTGCAATTTAGTCGCTGACCCAAAGGCTAACTAAACAACACTTCTATCAACCAACCACCAAATATTTAGCTACTCATACTACTACTTAAGAAAAAAAGAACACAATAATAACATAAAAATGCATAAAGGGTAAATGCAAGAGAAATGAGAAAAGCTAGGGTTTTTCTTAAACAAACTTGAAGATAAATAAAATGACAACAAAGGAAATGTAAAAGAACACTTAAAAATTAGATTTTTAATGATGAAACGAAAAAAAACTGAGTTGCATTAATACTAAAGATTAAACTAAAATTACAAGGAGTTTAAGGTACTAAACAAGTAAATAAACACTACCTACAATAATAACTAACTATTAACTACCACTAAAATTAGAAAAATAAACTAAGCCCTAAAAAGATAAAGAAGAAAACTCTAACCCTAAACTAAAAAGATGAAAGAAAAACCTAAACTAAAGCTTTCTAACCTAAAACTACAGCTTTTTTTTTCTTCAGCCAATTTTTGGCTTTTTAAAGCTGATTACAACCTAAGTTTTAGTGACCAAAATGTCCCTAAATGTCTAATTTTGCTTGGTGCTTTGGTTGGACAAGGACTACCTCTAATGTCATTTTTTGTCCCCTAATGACAATGATATCACGATACCCAGGGTTGGATATCGCGATATCATTGACAGTCTCAAAATGAGGGTCTTCCTTGAGAGCTGTGTAATACCTTATACCTAGTCCGATTGCTGAACTCGAGCTATGGAATGCCACATTAGCAACCCAACTGACTCTTCATTAAAACCCAACCCAATCTAACCTCCAACACACCACAAGTTAAAACATAAAATATGCTTAAGTTACTAACATGCAGTGGAATATCATATAAGTACTTTCATCAATACACTTAAACTAACTTTTATTCAGGTGGTATTCTAAGTTTAAGTAAACAGTTATCTCGTTAGCTATATGTTACACATCTCAACATCAAGGTTCACTCCTAGCGTGGCTCGCACCTTTTAAGTCTTTTCAATGTAGGACTTTATAAACAAGGTAAGTTTCGTGAATTACCCTACGTGTTTAGATACTGTGACATGGTTCGTAGGGTTTCTCCTATTTCGTATATCAAAATTTTTTAAGAGTTTGCAAATATCAGTTCACCAATTATTAAGGTTTGCACTTTGCACAAATCGACAATGTTGTCACTTCACAGTAACCTTGGCGAACTCTACATAAGTTAGCTAGTTTTGATTATTTCATGTTTTTGCTTATGGCGAACTCTCTGTTAAAAATTTTAAAAAACTTGGGCGTGAACTTATAATCTAAGAAACTAACAATCAAACTTGGACTATATTCATATACTTAAAATTCAGGTGTGTATATATTTAACTTTGTTGGTTCGCAAATAAAAACATAATGAATAACTTTAAGAATAACTAAGTCCTAGAACAATCATTGAAGTCAACAGGTAGAAATAAATCTCTAATCCCAAGCGGAGTCTCACTTACCTTTATGTCTAAAGTTCGCTTGTACCATCTTTTCAGTATTTATGCTTCACCTAGATCACTCGCCTTGCCGTTACATACCGTGCGATCTAACTATCTGCAGTGTTTGAAAAGGAGTGTGTGAGTTCTTGTGAACTCAGTGAATATACATGAAAGAGTAACCACATTACACGCACAAAACATAAGTTAAACAAAAGCCTTGGCAAGGTCACTGAATTGCGAACTGGGCACGCCATACTTACGCAAAGTCTAGTTCGCAATTACTCATAGTCAATTAACTTGTAAAACATAATATTTTAAAAAACACAATCTTATTCACAAGTTCTTTCCTATTAGATAAGTGGATCTTCTTATAACACCTCAGAATGACTCAATTAGTCTTAACATGCCCCATAAGTGTAGCATAAAGCTAGGCACTCTCCAAACACACCAACATATCCCATTGAATGGAGCTTAGCTCCACATTCCCTTATCTCTCCAGACTTGTCCCAGGGCCTCTCGCCCAAATCACAAAACATAAGGTGAATACTCATAATTCTATGGCATGTTATAATATCCAATGGTTTCAGAAGTTTATAGTGTCAAAACATTTGCTTAAACATAGAGCTAGCAAATCATAAGGAGCTCATCACTGTTCATATCTAGCTCGCAAATAGAGCTTGCATATCAATGTTCATAAAAACAAATATTTAACACAATAAAAAATAGGGTTTTAGAGAAGGCTTACTATTGAAACTTAGGATAAAATCCCAAGCTCCTGATAAACACTATGGTTCACACATACATGTGGTGATCCCTGAGATTCTCTTGTTTATTTTGTGCTAAGTGAAAGATAAGTGAACTTGAAAAAAAAAAAGAGAGGGTTTTTAAGTTTTAATTTTATTTTTTAAAGTTACATCATATTTTAATTTTGGGGAAAAAGATTTTTTTAACTATTTTAAAATTTCATTAGAATTTTATAATTTTATTAGAAGAGGCAATTTGTAAATATTGAGAATTAATTTTTTTGGTGAAAAGTAAAGTACACAAACGTAATTAAACTAATTCTTCAAAGGAGAGTCTTCAAATAATCTTAATCCTGTTCTTCTATCATAAACCATCTTGACAAGACTATCCGCGATTAATTTTTTTATTATCATGACCAATTTAATCAAATGTATAATTATTGATAATTAATTATGTTATTATATCAAATTCGAAACTATCACGCCATCAATTTATAACATTCAATATAAAAGGACAAAAAAATAACTCGATTAGGTAGGTGATCATATTAAAATTTTATCCAAAATAGAAATTCGATCATAGTTGGATGAGCACCAATGTAATTGTGAATAAAAAATTAATGAAAATAGGATTAATATTTGATACCTTGTAGCTTCACAAATAAGATTAAAAAATTATCATGCATTTATTTATATATATATTATTTATTTACTTTTACTATATTATGCTTCTATTTCACAGTTTTTAGATATAAAAAAAAATTTACTAAATATTTTTCTATGAAAGTAATAAGTTATGAGTGAATTATACCTCAATAATTACTCTGATGTTCTAGAAGACCGACAAGTTAAGCACTTCATTGTTACATCGATGTCATGTCAGTAAAATGATTACGTGGCCTAGATCCTTGACTGAAAAGCTTCATAAAGAGCCTCATTTTCAATAAGAGCAAGTGGTCACCCAACTAGACTGAACCTTATCAACCTCGGTTGTGAACTTGATACAGTTCTCTCCTATCACTTTTTATCTCTTTCCATACTAAAAAAAACCCCAGTTATTCTCTTCTAACTAAAAGTTAGGGGGTTGATAATTTGATTAAAATTAAATTAACGGATTGAACCAATCTAAGTCAATTAATAGGTTAATAATCGAATTTAGTTCAGTCGAAGGTCGGTTAATAATTTTTTAAAATTTCGATTATCGATTAATTCAGTTTGAAATTAAATAATTAATAGAAATAAATAATAAATATTATATATAATAAATTTTTTATATTAACAATGTGTTTTTTGTACTATTATGTTTTCTATTAAACGAAATAAAAAAATATATTATATATAATATTTTTTAACTATTAAAACAAAGATAATCAACATTAGTAATATATGTTTTATATTTATTTTAATTAAAAGATAAAAATATATAAATTTCGATTAATTAAATTAATTGACCAAATTATTTAAAATATTTCGATTTGTTTATTGTATTTTAAAAAATTTCGATTGATTAAAATTTTTTACTTTTCAAATAAATGGATTATTAGTAATTAGTTGGGTTATTTGAACGCCCCTACTAAAAACTTGCATGATGCCAGCTTTTCATGGACCGCTCTATATATAAATCCAGAAACCAAATCATTTTGCAATTACTTCGCCATTAACCACGCCTCGCACTGTCCATTTTTTCCAATTATTGTTCCTTTTTTTTATTGTTTTTAATTAAGATGGCTGCAGGCAAAGTGGTATGGCCAGCGATTTCTTGCTCTTCTTCCGGTCTCGACGGTGGCCAGTCAGTACCTCTTCCCAAGGCCGGCTTCGTGAAGTTACCGTTACCGGCGCCGTTGACTTCTTTGGGGTTGAGTAGTGGCAACAATGCGAGGTTGAGCTCGGTGCAGGCGACTGAGGAATCCACCGTAGTGATTACGGATGATCGCGTTGCTGTTATTTCAGGTAACTTAATGTTTTCTTAATTTTTAACATGGATTTGGTTTTTCCTATTTTAACTTTTAACTTGGCCCATTTATTTGGAGTATTAAAAAAAAAAAAACTGGTAAGGTGGGAAATGCTAATTAGGTTGACTATTGGAGTAATTTTCAGCTTCATTGGCTTGTAAACGTAGCCTAGCTTACTCTGCTTTGATTTTTTTTGGGGGGGGGGGTTCATTGCTCTGAATCGTGCTTTCAACCCTTATTTTTTACTGACCAGAAAAAAAAAACCCCTTATTTTTTGAAAAATAAAAATGTCATTTTCAACGAAAATATTTGTCTACTTTTATGGTGAATAAAATTAGGTGTAGAACATGGATACTCTAACCCAATGTTATCACCATAAATGCCTACCGTTGAGGAGGCACTAGAACCCCTTGTACTCTCTCAAGGCCCTTGTGCCAGAAATTAGCTGCCCCCTTTCAATTTTGAAGGGACCCCAACATTGTTATTGTTGTGTGTGTGTGTGTTCTTTAAATGGAGTTGATGGAATTCAAAATCACACATTACATATCCTATTTTTAAGGTTTGTAATATTTTGTTCATATTTAATAATATTGTAGTAAATGCAAAAGTTAACAATTTTATTTATTATTTCCTAGATGTTGGTTTATAATTAGAGTTGTGGTTTGAAACGTGTGAGTAGGTGAAAATCTCCGCCAGATGGCTACGAACATTGTATGGCACAAAAGTTCAGTTGGTAAACTTCATCGACAGGAGTTGCTTCAGCAAAAGGGTTGTGTCATATGGGTTACGGGTCTCAGTGGCTCAGGTTTGTGGCACTAATTTATATGGATACTGAAAGTCATGCTAATGTTATTCATTTATTCCCATTAAGTGATTTCTTGTGTGTTGCTTTCTATTGAGTATATTAGTGGCTTCTTGAGCTTATAGCATGCTTTACTAGTCTCCATTATGAGGTACATGTGGCACACACATGTAACTATTTAATTATTTCGTTAGTACTTTTACCACCAAGGTGACATTTCAAAATTAACTTTGACTTGGGTGTGAGCGTAAAATATTGGTACGCATATAACATTGTATGTTTTTTCTTCAAAGTTTCTCCAACTATTAGAGGATGTTCGTGGATTCATGTCATCAATCTATTTTAGGATATACATCAGATCTAAATGACGAGTCAAAAGCACCTTAGTTTCAGAGTGCCTTCCTTGTGACTATACTTGATTCTTTGTTCCTGTTGTCTGTTAGTTTTCCTTGATAAACTAAAGAGCATGTTCACTCTCTCCCCCTTTCTCTCACTGTGGTGGTACATGAATATAAACACATTTGGCGTGTGCTCTGTGCCAAGCCTTGTATTCAAGGGGAAAATTGACTTACATCCTTGACGGTGATAATGTTCGGTATGGTTTAAACCGTGACCTTACTTTTAAAGCAGAAGACCGAGCTGAAAACATACGAAGGATGCGTAAATGTTGTTCCAGTCCTCAGCTGCTTTACCTTTTCATTCTCTTCTTATGATGGTTGGTTTCAACTTTTAACTTGTTATGATTCACACACAGGAGAGGTAGCCAAGCTCTTTGCTAATGCTGGCATCATCTGCATTGCTAGTGTGATATCTCCCTACAGAAAAGACAGGGATGCTTGTCGTGCACTGTTGCCTGAAGGGGATTTCATTGAGGTAAGTGCTGCCTCTAAAAAATCCGGACGGCTTTGATCTTAGTTGTGATAAAGAGCATTTGCATCGGATGAAAAATTCTTTGTTGCTCTAAGAAAAGTTATCCTGGCAATGCTTTATTCAGGTATTCATGGATGTGCCACTCCATATATGCGAGGCAAGGGACCCAAAGGGCCTGTACAAGCTTGCTAGAGCTGGAAAAATTAAAGGTGGCCATTCTCTGGAATTTTGTATATATATGAAAGTTGGTATAAGCTCACAATTTAGAAGTAGCTTATGTAATATCTTCTTTGTAGGTTTCACCGGTGTCGATGACCCATATGAGCCACCTCTGAATTTTGAGGTATATTCGAAGACCATGGAATTTCTACAAATTCAAAATGCTGCTATTCTCTACTTTGTCGTCATATTCTCGCATAGGAATTGGAGCTCAACCTTTTTTCTATTTTGCAGATAGTATTACCAGAAAAGGGAAACAACATTGCTTCGCCATATGAAATGGCTGAAACGGTGATATCTTACCTGGAGGAGAAGGGTTACCTACGGGCATAAGAAGTGAGAAACCTTGCAATTCCTGGTTGCCATAATATCATGTGCTGAATCAATGGAAATCTGGATTCCTTCTAAAATTAAGGAAATTTATTGCTTCCACATTAGGTAAACTATATCTATATCCTGTTTCAGGCATCAAGGAAACTTACTGTTTCCAGTGTAGATAATTAATCGCTTGATTAATTAGTGGAAGTGTCTTCTTGAAGGCACGTTGTTTGGTATTGGCTAGTGGAAGTGTCTTCTTGAAGGCACGTTGTTTGGTATTGGCTCAGTTATTGTAATTATTGGTTATGAGGTTTTTCAGTGAAAGGTGCCCTGAAATTTGTAGATTTTTTCATTGTTCTTTAATGTTAAGCAAACATATTTTGTATGCATAAACCTGGATGTTGCCTTGATTAAAGCATATATCTTGATGGTCCTTAGCCTAGAGAACTAGGGATGTGACAGTTTCCAACAAGTTCAGTCTTGGAGTATACCTGAATTAGAAAGAGCCGAATCTGGATCATCCTTTCAAATCTTTGCTCAAAGGCTTTGGCACGTTAGGTATCCAAATTTTGAAATGATATAATAATTAAAATATTTTTATGTTTTGAATTCAAATTCTACCATGTAGTTTAGATTTTATATGTAAAGACAAAATTATCCTCAGAATAATCTCTTATTTTGTTAAAATAACAGGTTTTTATATGTTTTACAATTGAGTTAGTGTTAGAATTGTAAACCAAGATATGATATAAAACTTAAGAAATTATAAATCAGGATCTACCTTGTCAAATCATAGAGAACAAAATATAATAGAATTAAATGCGGAAGCGTACTTGAATCCATGGATTCCTTGAAAATTTCTAGATCTTTAGGTTTTGATTTTCCAAATTAACACACAAGAAATTTAAAGAATATTTGCTCTCTTTCCTAAGGATGAGATATTAGAAAAGTTGTCTCATGTATAATTTGGGGACCATAACCCTAATATATATAATTTTAGCACATTAGCCCTAATTCCTAATTAGCTCATCATTAATTAGGAATTAATTACTAAAGTGTCTACATAGATTTGACCCATACTTTATTTAATAATTAAAGTCCATTAAACCTTAACCAAATTAGATTATTTTTAATTTGGGCTAACCTATCATGATAGTAAATAATAACATGTAATTACCCTTATTATATATGTGATGTCCATATTTTCCAACAATTTCCCACTTGGACCACATATATATATATTAATTACTCTATAATTACATGTCATTATATAACCTTATGAGCTCAAAAAATTTACTATCATATCCAAAAGGTATTCCGAATAATCTCGTCCATTAATTATGCTAACATAGCAATAAAGCGACTTTCATTACATTTATCATAACTAAATCCATCCCTGATCACGTATATTAGCACAACCAAATGACATAGATCAAGTATGGATGTGTAGCATGAAAATTACATGCAATACGATCTAAGCATGTCTATTTCCAACTGGTCCTCTTTAAACTTAAGTAAGGTCAGTATCAAAATAACAAACAGAGTGAATAAATTGAATAATTCATTTCTGATCAGAAAATAACCAAATACATAAATTTCTGAAAATAAACATAAAACAAATAAAATATAAACTCCCACAAAATCATGATATCCTCAAACAATGAAACACCCATGTGAACAGTGTGCTCATGAAAGACCTTGGGTGGTAAACCTTTTGTGAGCAGATCCATTATCATGGAGTTTGTCCCAATGTGCTATATGGATATTTGACCATTTTGAACTCTTTCTTTCACAACCAGGAACTTTTTGTCAATATACTTTGACTTAGATGAACTTCTATTGTTATTGAAATACAACACTGCTGACTTATTGTCACAAAATAATTTGAGTGATCTTTCTACATTTTTCAAAATGCGCAGCCCAGTGACAAAGTTTCGCAAGCATATTCCATGGTTTGATGCCTCATAGCATGCTACAAACTCTGCTGCCATATTGGACAAAGCTACAAGTGTCTGTTTGACACTTTTCTTGGATATAGCTCCTCCAGCTAATAGGTAAATATAGCTTGATATAGATTTCCTGCTATCTTAGTAGCCAGCGAAATCAGAATCAGAATACCTTACGACCTCCAAAAGATCTTTTGTTCTTTGAAGATATCTCATAACCCTTTTGGTTGCTACCCAATGGTCTATACCAGGGTTGCTTATATATCTGTCTAACATCCCAACAATGTACGCAATATCCGAACGCGTACATACATGAGCATACATTAAACTCCCAACAGCTGATGCATAGGGAATCTTTTATATTTCTTGAATTTCAAGGTTACTTTTAGCGTATTGAGTAAGACTAAATTTGTCTCTTTTTTAGTGACAGGGTGTCACTTGGTCTACAACTTTGCATGCCAAACCTTTTGAGTAATTTATCGATATAGCTCTTTTGTGACAATCCAAGAATACCCCGAGTTCAGTCTTGATGTACCTGAATTCCTAAAACAAAAGAGGCGTCTCAAAATCTTTCATCTCAAAATGCTTAGATAAAAGCCTCTTGGTTTTGTGCAATAAGCCTATATCATTAGCAGTAAGCAAAATGTCATCGACATATAGAACTAGAAATATGTACTTACTCCCATTGAATTTGTGATACACACAATCATCAACAATATTCATCTCAAAATCGAACGAAATAATTACTTGATGAAACTTGTGGTACAATTGACGAGAAGCTTGTTTGAGTCCATAGATGGATTTTGTCAATTTGCAAACCATATTCTTTGAGTCTTCTGACTCAAAGTTTTCTAGTTGCACCATATAAATTGTTTCTTCAATGTCGCCATTAAGAAATGCAGCCTTAACATTCATCTGATGTAACTCAAGATCAAAATGAGCAACAAGTGCCATGATTATCCTGAAAGAGTCTTTCAATAAAATTGGAGATAAAGTCTCTGTAAAATCAATGTCTTCTTTCTGAGTATATCCTTTAGCTACAAGACACACATTATATACCTCTCCACATTACCATTTGCATCCCTCTTGGTTTTAAATATCCATTTACAACAAATTGGTTTTGCACCTTCAGGTAATGAGACAAGTTCCTAATCTTTATTGTCTTGAATAGACTTATACTCATCTTTCATGGCATAAATCCACTTTTCAGAATTAGAACTTTTCATGGCCTAATGAAAGTTGATTAGATCATCTTCCATCATTCCATTATCATCCTCATGTTCTTGGAGGAATACAACATAATCATCTGGAATAGCATTTCTCCTTTCTTTTGTGGACCTTCTTAATGGCACTTGTTCTTGAGGTTGTTGAGTTTGTTTTTCTAGAACAATTAACTCATCTTGAATGGGGAGTTGTTCAACATTGTCTTGTTGAGGTTCTGGATTCAATTCTTGATCAATGATAGGTATGGGAACCTGAACATTACCAAAAGTGATAGTAGAAACTGAGTTAGAATCCAATTCCTCCTAAAGAAAATGTCTCTAACCTTATTTCTCCCCCTCAAACTCAACATCCTCAAAAAATATTGCAGTTCCCATATCAAAAATATTCCTTATTATGGAATCATAAAACTTATATCCCCTAAATTGCTCAGAATAACCAATAAAGTAGCTGCTCACTATTTTGAAGTCTAATTTCTTTTCATGTGGCCTAAAAGGCCTTGCCTCAACTGGACATCCTCAAATGTGAAGTGCTTTAGACTAGGCTTTTGAATTGTTCAAAGCTCATAAAGTGTTTTTGCAACTGCTTTATTGGGTACTCTATTCAGAATGTAAGCTACTGTTTTTAATGCTTCTCCCCAGAGGGACTCAGGTAAGGTAGAATGAGTAATCATGCTCCTTACCATATCCTTAAGAGTCCTGTTTCATCTTTCAGCTACACCATTCATACTAAGTGATCCTGGCATGGTGTATTGTAGGACAATACTGCATTCCTCTACGATATTCACAAATGGTCCTAGGCATTATTCACCTAAGCCATCTTATCTATCGTAGTACTCACCACCATGATCAGATCTGACGTTTTTAATCCTTTTGTTGAGTTGATTCTCAACTTCAGCTTTATAAGCTTTGAACACGTCCAGAGACTGAGATTTCTCATGAATGAGATATAGGTACCCATAACGTGAGGTCTATGAATGTTATGAAATATTGTTGACCATTCTAGGATGCGTAGGGAATGACCCACAAATATCTGTGTGAATTAATTCTAAGACGTCTGAAAATATGTTGGCACGCAATCTCTTGGTTTTGGTCTATTTTCCTTAATGCAATCAACACAAACATCAAAGTCTGTGAAATCAAGGGATTCTAAAATACCATCAGACACAAGGCATTCAACTCTAACTTTTGAGATATGACCTAAGTGCTTATGCCATAATGATACTAAATTTTCCTTATTTAATTTGTGTTTAATACCACATGATTTCACATGTAAGGTTTCATTATAGGATGCAACTGTTTCTAGCAAATAAAAGTTGTCATAAGTATTTAAATAACCAGTTCCAACAACATTCTAATTCAAAGACAAACTAAATTGATTGTTTTTGAATGAACAATAATATCTAAAATTTTCCGATGAAGAAACAAAAACTAAATTCCATCTAAATGACGGTACAATAAAAGTGTCTTTTAAATCCAAATAAAAACCAATTCCTGATAACAACCTAAAGTGCCCAATCACTTCCACTTTTACCAATTTTCCATCGCACATGAAGATGTGTCTTTCACCATCACTTGGCTTTCGGTAACTCAAGCAATCCTGCATAGAAACACTTATGTGAGTAGTAGCACCAGAATCTATCCACCAAGTGTTTCTAGGTACTGAAGTTAAATTAACCTCATAACAACCCAAATTAAGAATTATACCTTTCTTTGCACGTCAAACATGATATTTTGTACAATCTTTCTTCACATGTCCAAACTTGTTACAAAAGAAACAACTCTCTGTAGCTTGATGTTGTTTCTTTTGAACTGGACCCTTAGCAGTTTCATTCTGATATTTTCTTTTCTTGCCCCTGTCTTTAGGGGTATTGGCCAAACAAGCTTTTTCAAACTTATCACGCTTCAACATTTCTTCCTCTTGCATACAATGAGAAATGAGCTTATTTAGAGTCCATTTTTCCTTTTAACAGTTATAACTAATTTTAAATTAATTAAATTGTGCAGGAAGCGATACCAAAACCCATAAGAACAAGCAATTCCTCAGAAAGCTCGATCGTAAGTTCCTTAAGTCTTGAAGCAGTATGGAACATCTCTATAATGTACTCCCTTACATTTCCTTGACACTTATACTTCATAGACATCAAAGAAGTTAGTAGTGATGTCATCTCAACCTTATCGTTTTTAGAAAAATGTTTCTCAATTTCATCAAGGAAACCCTTGGCCTGAGTAATCTCTTTAGATTCTGTACCCCTAAAGGCTTCTGGAATGCTGTGTTTCATGATCATTAGACTCATGCGATTTGAACGATCCCACCTTTCAAAATCCCTCTTAAAATCAGGGGTGCTTTTCGCAGTGAAAGGTGCAAGTTGTTCTTCCCTTAGTGCAAGGTCTATGTCCATACAACCAAGCACTATAAGTAAGTGCCTTTTCCATTTCTTAAAATTAGTTCCATTAAGCTTGTGTATAGAATTTATATTAGTAGATATTGCGGCAGCAGAAGATGAGCTAGCTGAATATAGAACAAATAAAAATAAGCTCACGTCAATATTCATAAGTAAACAATAAATTTAAGATACTGGCTAATCCCATCTCAAGATACCAAACACAACATTAATATCAAGTCTTTGGACAGTAATATTAATAGCATGCGATACTCTTGTTGTAGCAATCAAACATTAACAATAGATTATGTCAAACAATTAATTAATCTTTGGACTAACTTATTGCTCACATAAAATACCTTATAAATGTCACACATTTATCACCACAAATATCATTGAAATTCTGCCAAATATTAATATACCTTTGGGTCAATTAATAAACGCATGAATCATAAAAATATATAATCATCTTGATATTTCAAATAAACTAATCTACACAAAAGATGTCACTTTGGCGGCATTTTGTTTCAACTAATCTATTTAAAATATTAGACATCCTTAATTAAAAGCCAAAATCTAAATTTAGTTGTTTCAAAATATTTATCTTAATCTTATCTTTCAATCAAATTAAAAGATAATTGTGTATATATATGTATTTATATACTTTTCCAAAACAACATGCATATATTATATATGTATATAAAAATATATATATGAATTAAGTCATGCTTATATATTGTTAACGTTTTTTTTAATCCATCGATTCAAAATCACCTAAATTAAAAAATAAAAAACAAAACTTCAAAATTTTAATGACTAACTTGTCCTTCAAGCATTATTTATTTATTATTAAGCATAATCAGGAGAAAAAGCATAATATACATATAGCAAACTAGGTTTTAACCTTAGGCAGCTTATATTGTATGTTATTTTATATGCGCGTACATGCTAAAACAAGCAAAATAATTGACATAATGCCATAAAACTTAATCTAAAACGAATTATCAGATTTGGAGAATTAATCCAAAAATTATAAATCAAGATTTATAAACAATAAATCAAGAATATCAAGAATGTTATATTATGCAATTGCAATCAAAACATTCTAAACAAGAAAATTTTAAAAGATCAAATACATAATTAATCCAAGATTCATCATTTAATAGAAATCAAATAAAAAAGTAACCCTAAAAAGATTTAATCATAATTAACCAATGTAACAACTCGGTTTTAGCTAAATCGAAACAGTGGTTTCGGAACCACAAATTCGAAGTCGTAAAATTATTTTAATATTACTTACAGTATTTACAACTTGTTATTTGATATGTGTGAAAATTTCGTGAACTAATTTTATCGTTTAATAGCTCAATTTGAAAAAAAAGACTTAATTGCATAAAATGAAAAAGTTGCATTCTACTTGTTAAAGGTATTAAATAGCTATGGAATATTAAATTAGAGGTCCTTATGTTGTAATTAAACCATAATTAAATTGAGTGGACATTAATGGGCATAATATCATGAAATTTGATGGTTTTTCATTAAGATTAATTTAGTAAAATGATAAATAAAATAAGTTAAATAAAACAAAAGCTAAAATTTGGTGTTCATCTTCTTACTTAACCGAAAATAAGAGAGGAATACACCATTTTTGAGCTTTAAAAGGTTCGGCCATAGTTCCTTATGCATGATATGTATTTTTTCCTTAGTTTTTGATGATTTCTATATTTTCGTAATCGTTGCAGCTCAATCTAGCTAGCCTGTACCTTTAATTTTGAAATTTTTAAATATTTTGAGAGTTTCCATTGTTGAATATATGTGTTCTTTGATGTTTAATGTTGAAATATGAAAGCTTGATGATAGTTTTACATGTTTTGTAAAGTAATTTTTGACAAAAATGTCAAATAAGGATTAAATTGAGAAATGTGTAAATTGAGTAATTGAAATGTGAAATAAATGCAAATTTTGGGCTGCTAGGGACCTCTAATAAATTTGGCTAAGCATGGGTGTATTGAAATTTTGTGTAATTTGTGATTTTGTTAAATAAGAACTAAATTGAATAAATGTGAAACTTTAGGGGCTAAAGTGAAAAAATGTCCAAATAGATATTTTTAAATGAAATTGAATGAATAGGTGATTGAATGAGCTAAATTTGAATTCATATAGATCAAGAAAGAAAGAAATCAGATTTAGATCGGAGGAAATCGAAAGTTGATGAGTAGTCGATCCGATCTGTTCATCGTATATACGAGATAAGTTCATATGCAAATAAATACCTTTAAATTGATTTATATATGTTTATTTGTTATTGAATTGCTTTGGATGCTGAATATTTGAATACGAGAAAGTATCAACCGAATTATAATGTCCGAAAGCCCCGTACGAACCATAGGAATAGTATAGGATACATATGTCATGACATTAGGATTTCGAGATGTGATTTCACGTAAGACCATGTTTGGGACATTGGCATCGTATATGATTTCGTGTAAGACCTGTCTGAGACAGTGGCATCGATATCTTATAACATGTAAGACCATATCTATGATATGGCATTGTATGAGCTTTATGTACTATCCGAGTATCCTTATGAATTCCGAACGGTTCAACGGGCAATATTGAGAAGCAGATGAATATGAGAATGAGTAATCAATTCAGGTATGTATGATGTTATATGAAAATTGAAAGGTCAAGGTAAGTGATGCTTATGAATCATTAACAAGTGAGTTAGATGAGGAATGTGATATTTATACATGTGATTACCATGATTTTTCATTGATGAGTTAGTTATATTTACTTCATGTACTATAAGTTTATTTTTATACGGCTTACTAAGCTTTTAAAGCTTACTGTGTTTACTTTTCACTATTTTATAGATTATCAAAGCTAGTTCGGACTCGGGGATCATCGAGAAACGTCATCACACTATCGACCATCTTGTTGGTACTTTTAAAGCTTTGTATATATGGTATATGGCATGTATAGGCTAATGAACTTTTGGTATGTTTTGAATTGTAATTCTAGCCATGTGAGTTGGCTTGGAAATGGTATATCTTGTGTGATGGATGAGGGCAATTCGGTTTGTGTGATGATAAGATGCTGTCCAAATTGGGGCTTAATTGCTGTCCATTTTTTAGCATATTAATGCTGTCCAAATTAGTGCTTAAATGCTTTCCATTTTTTAGCATATTAGTGCTGTCCAAATTAGTGCTTAAATGCTGTCCATTTTTTTTGAGCACATTAATGCTATCCAAATTAATGCTTAATTGCTATCCATTTTTTGAGTATATTAATGCTGTCCAAATTGGTACTTAAATGTTGTCCAAATATTTGTGAATTAATGATGTATGAATGTTGCAAATCAAAGCTGTCCAAAACAAGACTTGTTTCCTATGTTTACCTAGTGTAAATGCTTGTTTAATTGGAGTATAAATGCTGTCCAAAACGGGGTAGGTTACCTATGTTTTATCTTATTTTACATGCTTATTGTCCAAATGTGTTGTCATTTATGTGGTTTTATTTAACTAACTAAGCTGTTCAAATGTGTTGTTTTCACTGACCAGTTGTGATGCTGTTATGTTGCTATATTGTGTAATTTAGTTGCTATCCAAATAGAGGAAAACTTATTGACTTAAATGCTATATGTTGCTGCTGTTTATTGAATTAACTGCGAAATGTTAAGTGCTGCTCAAAAAAGAGGGATTGTCTGAATGCTGAAATTTCGACATTTATCTTTTGATTATAATGTGTCTCGCTGGGTTAGTATGGCTTGGTATGCGAATGTGCATAGGTTTATAAAATAGAATGGTTAGTAATTTGTTAATGAAATAAATGTATGCAAATGGGTGCTTTGGCATATGCTCAGTATATGAAATGTAATGATATATGCTTTAATATATTTTAAGTATTCGAATGACATGAATTTGATGGTAATGAAATGGTTGAATTTCGAAGCATGATTTGAAAATGTGATTTAATTAGTAAAACATGTTTGTTTAAATTAGCTATGTGTTTTAATTATGTGTTTTACTGATATAGTTAAATATTGAAATAAAGTTCGATTATGTGAAATGATTAGTAAGGCATGATTGATTTTTGGTTGGCTATGAGAATCTAATATGCGAATTTGATTTATGTGAATAGAAGGATTAAGGCTAATTGAGTTTAGAAAATTTTGTAAAGAAGTGGATATAAATTTGTGCATGAAATGTAATAAATGATTGTGCTTAACTATGTTTTGTTCGGTAATGCCTCGTAACCCTAATCCAACGACGGATACGGGTTAACGGTGTTATATTTTATTGGTATCAGAGCTACAGTTGAGTCAGTTCTAGGACTAACGTAGCTCATGGGAGTCTAGCTATACATGCCATATATAGAAACTGCGATAGTGTGATGATTCCTGACAATTAAAATGTGTTTTTGTATAGTAAATGGATCCCGATTGAGCTGTAGTTGATGATGTGGAAAGTAATGCATCTGCTCCCATTCAAAGAGTCGCGCCGATTGATTCTAGGCCGATTATGAGTAACCATGAAGAAGAGGCTAAACAAGCCTTCTTCTAGATGATGAACGAATGGTTCACAAAGTATATCTAGACAAATCTGGCTGCTCAACAACCTTCACCCCTACCTAATTTTCTTCAAATACATGTGATGCCTCAAGTTACTGATCCGATACGATTGAATAAGCCTCCGGTTGATAAAATTAGAAAATATGGGGCTGAAGAGTTCATAGTTACTATCGATGATGATGCTGAACGAGTTGAATTCTGGCTTGATAATACAATCCGACTGTTCAATAAATTATCACGCACTCCTGATGAATGTATCAAATGTGTTGTATCTTTGTTAAGGGACACTGCATATCACTGATGGAATACATTAGTATTAGTGGTTCCAAAAGAATGGGTTGCCTGGGAGTTCTTTCAAACTGAATTTCAAAAGAAATATATTAGTCAGAGGTTCATAGATAAAAAACGTAAAGAATTCATTGAGTTAAAACAAGGTCGCATGACAGTGACAGAATATGAGCGAGAATTTGTGAGACTCAGCAGATATACCTGAGAATTTGTTTCAACTGAAGCTATAATGTGTAAAATATTTGAAGACGGTTTGAATGAAGACATTAAGCTGTTAGTCAGGATTCTGGAAATAAAAGAGTTTGTGGTACTCGTCGAGCGAGCATGCAAAGCTGAAGAACTTGGAAAAGAGAAAAGAAAAGCTGACTTTAAAGCTAGAGCTTCGCGAAAAAGATCATCGAGTAAGTCATTTCAGTTAGCATCAAAGAAGTTCCGAGATGATTTTAGCAGTTCAAAGGATACTGTAGGTTATTTTAGAAGAGACCGAGACAGACCACCTTTGAGTTTGAAAGTTACTTCAATAACTAGTGTTAGAAATGTCAGACCAAATCAACCTAAGTGCAAACATTACCGTAAATGAAATCCCAGCAATTGTAGATTGAATAATCGGGCTTGTTTCAAATGTGGATCATTAGATCATTTCATTCGTGAATGTCCTGAGTTGGCCGAGCAAGACACAGTGCAAAATACAAGGCCGAATAACACTGTAGCTAGAGGTAGACCACCCAAAAACACGGGTAATGTGAGTAGTAGTCAGAGGGGAACTAAAGACACTACTGTTAGATCTGAAGCCCGCGCACCTAACAGAGCTTATGCTATTTTCACTCGCGAAGAAGCTTCGTCTCCAGATGTTATTACCTGTACTTTCACTCTCTATGATACTACTGTGATTGCATTGATAGATTTAGGATTAACTCATTCTTATATATGCATGAATTTAGTATCCAGTAAGAATTTGCTTGTAGAGTCTACTGAATTTGTGATTAGAGTATCAAACCCCTTAGGCAAGTGTATCTTGGTAGATAAAGTGTGCAAGAACTGTCCGTTAATGATTCGAGATTTTAGCTTTCCAGCTAATCTGATGTTGTTACCATTTGATGAATTTGATATAATTCTGGGTATGGATTGGTTAGCACTGCATGATGCTATTATAAACTGCAAACAGGAGAAAATTGATTTAAAATGTCAGAATAATGAGATTATCCGGATTGAGTCAGATGATCTGAATGGGTTACCGACTGTGATTTCGTCGATGAAAGCTCAAAGTTATGTGAGAAAGGGTTGTGAAGGTTACTTTACCTATGTACTTGACTCTAAAGTGACCGAAAAGAATATTGAATCTGTGCCAGTTGTGTGTGAGTATCTAGATGTATTTTTCGAAGAGCTACCGGGATTACCACCGATTCGAGAAGTTAAATTTGATATTGAACTAGTTCCGGGAACTACTCCGATATCAAAAGCTCCATATAGAATGGCTCCGACCGAGTTAAAAGAATTGAAATCTCAGTTGTAAGAGTTAACCGATAGAGGTTTTGCACGACCGAGTTTCTCTCCCTGGGGTGCTCCGGTATTATTTGTGAAAAAGAAAGGCGGAACTATGAGAATGTGTATTATTATAGCTAACTCAATAAAGTGATAATCAATAATAAATATCCTCTACCACGAATAGATGATTTGTTTGATCAACTGATATAGGCTACAGTATTTTCTGAGTAGATTTGAGATCGGGTTATTATCAGCTGCGAGTTAAAGATTCAGATGTGCCGAAAATTGCTTTCTGAATGAGGTACGGGCATTATGAGTTTTTAGTTATGCCTTTCAGACTTACAAATGCACCTGCTATTTTTATGGACCTAATGAATCATATCTTCAGATCGTATTTGGATAGATTTGTTGTTGTGTTTATAGATGACATCTTGATCTATTCTCGTGATGAATATGAGCATGCTGAACATCTGTGAATAGTGCTACAGACTTTGCGAGATAAATAGCTATTTGCAAAGTTTAGTAAATGTGAGTTCTGGTTACGGGAAGTTAGTTTTCTGAGGCATATTGTGTCCGCATTGGGTATTCGAGTTGATCCGATTAAGATTTCAGCAATATTGGATTGGAAACTTCTGAAAAATGTATCTGAAGCTGAAGTTTTCTGGGACTTGCCGGTTATTATAGACGATTCATAAAAGGTTTCTCAATGATTGCAACTCTGTTGACGAGACTACTTTAGAAAGATGTTAAGTTCGAGTGGTCGAACAAATGTCAAAAATATTTTGATCAGTTGAAAGCTTTTTTGATTGAAGCTCCAGTGTTAGTACAACCAGAATCGGGTAAAGAATTCGTAATCTATAGTGATGCATCGTTGAATGGTTTGGGTTGTGTTTTGATGCAGGAAGGCAAAGTCATGGCCTATGCATCGAGACAATTAAATACGTTGGAAAAGAATTTTTTCGACTCACGATTTAGAATTAGCAACTATCGTGTTCGCATTGAAGATTTGGTGTAACTATCTGTTCGGTAAGAAATGTAATGTTTATTCTGATCACAAGAGCTTAAAATATTTAATGACTCAGAAAGATTTAAATCTAGGACAACGAAGATGGTTGGAATTGTTAAAAGATTACGAGCTAGTGATTGACTACCATCTGGGAAAGGCCAATGTTGTTGTTGATGCTTTAAGTCAGAAATCTTTGTTTGCTCTACGTGCAATGAATACTCAGTTAGCTCTATCTGATGACGGTTCGATTATAGTTGAGTTGAAAGTAAGACTGTTATTTATGAAGTAGATTTGCGAAGCTTAAAAAGTTGATAATGAATTGTTAGCGAAACGGGCTCAATGCGAGTTGGTACTAATGATTGTTTAAGATTCAGAGGCTGAATATGTGTACCGAGAAATTCAGAGTTGATTCGGATGATTTTAAATGAACCTCATAACAGTTAGCTATCTGTTCATTCGAGAAGCACGAAAATGTATAACGATCTGAAATAACTTTACTGGTGGTCTGGTATGAAATGTGACATCTCAAAGTTCGTTTCTAAATGTTTGATCTTTCAGCAAGTTAAAGCTGAGCATCAAGTACCGTTTGGTTTATTGCAGTCGAATATGATTCCTGAGTGGAAATGGGATAGAGTGACTATGGAGTTTGTGCCGGGATTGCCCTTATCTCCAAAAAAGAAAGATGAAATATGGGTTATAGTTGACAGATTGACGAAATCAGCTTATTTCATTCCAGTACGAATGGACTATTCACTTGATAAGTTAGCTGAGTTGTATATTTCTGAGGTTGCGAGATTGCACATAGTACCTATTTTTATTGTTTCGGATAGAGACCCTGGGTTCACATCACGGTTTTGGAAGAAACTGCAAGATGCACTAGGTACAAAGCTACAATTCAGTAATGATTTTCACCCACAGATGGATGGACAATCCGAACGAGTTATTTAGATACTTGAGGATATGTTACGATGTTCTATTCTTGAGTTTGAAAGCACGTGGGAAAAATATTTGTCGTTGATTGAATTTGCGTATAATAACAACTATAAATCGAGTATTAAAATAGCACCTTACGAAGCTTTATACGGTCGCAAATGCCAAACACCTCTGTACTGGACCAAACTTAGTGATAATAAAATTCACGGGGTCGATTTGATTAAAGAGACTGAACAGAAAGTGAAAGTGATTCATGATAGTTTGAAAGCAACGTCAGATCGTTAGAAATCATACGCAGACTTGAAACAAAAAGATATTGAGTTTCAGATTGGGGATCGAGTGTTTTTGAAAGTATCTCCGTGGAAGAAAATACTTAGATTTGGCAGAAAAGGAAAGTTAAGTCTGAGATTTATCGGGTCGTATGAAATTATCGAGCGTATCGGGCTAATTGCTTATAGATTGTTATTGCCACCTGAATTAGAAAGGATTCATAATGTATTTCATGTATCGATGCTTCGACGATATCGATCCAATCCCTCACATGTGTTTTCCCCGTCTGAGATTGAGATTCAGTCTGATATGACATACGAAGAAGAACCGATTCGAGTTTTAGATCGTGAGGTTAAAGAACAGAGAAATAAGAAAATTTCTTTAGTGAAAGTCTTATGGCATTGACACGGGGTTGAAGAAGCTACGTGGGAGCCCGAGGATGCTATGAGAGAACAATATCCAAACCTATTCATTGGTAAGATTTTCGAGGACGAAAATCCCTAAGGGGGGAGAGTTGTAGCAGCCTGGTTTTAGCTAAATCAAAACAGTGGTTTCGGAACCACAAATCTGAAGTCGTAAAATTATTGTAATATTACTTCCAGTATTTGCAGCATGTTATTTGATATGTGTGAAAATTTCGTGAGCTAATTTTATCGTTTAATTGCTCAATTTGAAAAAAAAGACTTAATCGCGTAAAATGTAAAAGTTGCATTCTGCTTGTTAATGGTATTAAATAGCTATGGAATATTAAATTATAGGTCCTTATGTTATAATTAAACCATAATTAAATTGAGTGGACATTAATGGGCATAATATCATGAAATTTGATGGTTTTTCATTAAGGTTAATTTAGTAAAATGATAAATAACATAAGTTAAATAAAACAAAAGCTAAAATTTGGTGTTCATCTTCTTCCTTAACCTAAAATAAGAGAGGAATACACCATTTTTGAGCTTTAAAAGGTTCGGCCATAGTTCCTTATGCATGGTATGTATTTTTTACTCGGTTTTTGATGATTTCTATGTTTTTGTAATCGTTGCAGCTCCATCTAGCTAGCCTGTACCTTTAATTTTGAATTTTTTAAATATTTTGAGAGTTGCCATTGTTGAATATATGTGTTCTTTGATGTTTAATGTTGAAATATGAAAGCTTGATGATAGTTTTACATATTTTGTAAAGTAATTTTTGACAAAAAAAGTCAAATAGAGATTAAATTGAGAAATGTGTAAATTGAGTGGTTGAAATGTGAAATAAATGCAAATTTTGGGCTGCTAAGGACCTCTAATAAATTCGGCTAAGCATGAGTGTATTGAAATTTTGTGTAATTTGTGATTTTGTGAAATAAGGACTAAATTGAATAAATGTAAAAATTTAGGGGCTAAAGTGAAAAAATGTCCAAATAGATATTTTTGAATGAAATTGAATGAATAGGTGATTAAATGAGCTAAATTTGAATTCATATAGATCAAGAAAGAAAGAAATCAGACTTAGATCGAGGGAAATCAAAAATTGACGAGTAGTCGATCCGATCTGTTCATCGTATATACGAGGTAAGTTCATATGCAAATAAATACCTTTAAATTGATTTATATATGTTTATTTTTTATTGAATTACATTGGATGTTGAATATTTGAATACGAGAAAGTATCAACTGAATGACGATGTTCGAAATCCCTGTACGAACCATAGGAATAGTATAGGATATGTATGTCATGACATTAGGATTCCGAGGTGTGATCTAGTGTAAGACCATGTCTGGGACATTGGCATCGTATATGATTTCGTGGAAGACCCTGTCTGAGACAGTGGCATCGATATATTATAACATGTAAGACCATATCTGGGATATGGCATTGTACGAGCTTTATGTACTATTCGAGTATCCTTATCAATTCCAAACAGTTCAACAGGCAATGTTGAGAAGCAAATGAATATGAGAATGAGTAATCAATTCAGGTATGTATGATGTTATATGAAAATTGAAAGGTTAAGGTAAGTAATGCTTATGAATCATTAACAAGTGAGTTCGATGAGGAATGTGATATTTATACATGTGATTAGCCATGATTTTTCATTGATGAGTTGGTTATATTTACTTCATGTATTATAAGTTTATTTGTATATGGCTTGCTAAACTTTTAAAGCTTATTGTGTTTATTGTTCATTATTTTATAGATTATCGAAGCTAGTTCAGACTCGGGGATTGTCGGGAAACGTCATCACACTATCGATCATCTTGTTGGTACTTTTGAAGCTTTGTATATATGGTATATGGCATGTATAGGCTAATGAACTTTTGGTATGTTTTGAATTGTAATTCTAGCCATGTGAGTTGGCTTGGAAATGGTATATCTTGTGTGATGGATGAGGGCAATTCAGTTTGTGTGATGATAAGATGTTGTCCAAATTGGTGCTTAATTGCTGTCCATTTTTTAGCATATTAATGCTGTCCAAATTAGTGCTTAAATGCTTTCCATTTTTTAGCATATTAGTGCTGTCCAAATTAGTGCTTAAATGTTGTCCATTTTTTTTGAGCATATTAATGCTATCCAAATTGATGCTTAATTGCTGTCCATTTTTGAGTATATTAATGCTGTCCAAATTGGTACGTAAATGTTGTCCAAATATTTGTGAATTAATGATGTATGAATGTGGCAAATCAAAGCTGTCCAAAACAAGACATGTTTCCTATGGTTACCTAGTGTAAATGCTTGTTTAATTGGAGTATAAATGTAGTCCAAAACGAGGTAGGTTACCTATGTTTTATCTTATTTTACATGCTTATTGTCCAAATGTGTTGTCATTTATGTGGTTTTATTTAACTAACTAAGCTGTTCAAATGTGTTGTTTTCACTGACCAGTTGTGATGCTGTTATGCTGCTATATTGTGTAATTTAGTTGCTATCCAAATGGAGGAAAACTTATTGACTTAAATGCTATATGTTGCTGCTGTTTATTGAATTAACTGCGAAATGTTAAGTGCTGCTCAAAAAAAGAGGGATTGTCTGAATGCTGAAATTTCGACATTTATCTTTTGATTATAATGTGTCTCGCTGGGTTAGTATGGCTTGGTATGCGAATGTGCATAGGTTTATAAAATAGAATGGTTAGTAATTTGTTAATGAAATAAATGTATGCAAATGGGTGCTTTGGCATATGCTTAGTATATGAAATGTAATGATATATGCTTTAATATATTTTAAGTATTCGAATGACATGAATTTGATGGTAATGAAATGGTTGAATTTCGAAGCATGATTTGAAAATGTGATTTAATTAGTAAAACATGTTTGTTTAAATTAGCTATGTGTTTTAATTATGTGTTTTATTGATATGGTTAAATATTGAAATAAAGTTCGATTATGTGAAATGATTAGTAAGGCATGATTGATTTTTGGTTGGCTATGAGAATCTAATATGCGAATTTGATTTATGTGAATAGGAGAATTATGGCTAATTGAGTTTAGAAAATTTTGTAAAGAAGTGGATATAAATTTGTGCATGAAATGTAATAAATGATTGTGCTTAACTATGTTTTGTTCGGTAATGCCTCGTAACCCTAATCCGGCGACGGATATAGGTTAGGGGTGTTACAACCAAAACCTAAAAAATATTTACAATAATTTCAAAGATTCAACATGGTATATAATAGAAATATCAAATCTATAAGATCTGAAAAATGAATCAATCCAAAAATAATAGAGACTCAATTCATTCGAAAAAGAATAGAAACTTAATCAATTCCCAATGATTCAACATGACGAGGCTCGAATGCCACTTGTTAGAATCGTAAATCAAGATATGATATAAAACTTAAAAAATCATAAATCAGGATTTATCATGTCAAATCATAGAGAATAAAACGATAACAGAACTAGATACGGTAGCATACCTGAATCCATGGATTTCTTGAAATTTTCTAGATCTTGGAGTTTTGATCTTCCAAATTAGCACATAAGAAATTTAGATAATATTTGCTCTCTCTTTCCTAAGGATGAGATATTAAAAAAGTTGTATATTTAATTTGGGGACCATAATCCTACTATATATAACTTTGGCACATTAGCCCGTCATTAATTAGAAACTAATTACTAGAGTATCTACACATATTTGATCCATACTTTATTTAATAATTAAAACCTATTAAACCTTAACCAAATTAAATCACTTTTAATTTAGGCTAACCTATCATAATAATAAATAATAACATGTATTACCCTTATTATTGTGATGTCCATATTTTCCAATTATTACATAATTTTTTATTTTAATACAAAGAGAGCACTTCCCTAAGATGAAGTTGATCCACCAATCTATTAAAAGAGATGCTAAATATATCCTAACTTAAAATTTTAAAAAAAAAAGTTGAAAAATAAATCAGGACCAAATAGGATCCAAACTTAAGAAAAGCCTTAAACAAAGTACATCTTTGGATAGGTCTTTAAAGTAGAAAAATGGAAAAACAAGATGAAGGGTCAAGTTTGTGATGATTGTCGGCTAATGAGTTCTGGGAGGAAAATGTGCGAAAGAAATGTCTGTAGGAAGTACAAAGTATATGAAAAGTTGGCATGATAGTGATACAATCCCCAAGCGCCTTTTTTTTTTATGGTTATTTAATAATATATTTTTATTTTTTAATTTTACAATAAATTTATATGGATTAAAAATTTTATACGTTCCTCTGGGGATATGCTTAATTGAGCTTTAGGTATCCTGCAATCAGACACAAGGATTTAGAACATCCGTCTTTAGTAATAAGACTAATGACAGCACAATTTCCAATTTTTATATTCATGTTTAGTCTGGTTGCAAGTTAAAGTCCATCTCTTAAATCCGTATAATTCTGCTTCAAGGCTTGTGGCTTTTGGGATGTAATGGTTTATTCCACTGATCCACCTTCCATTAGAATCAAGGATAGTAAGTTTATTTGATTGGAAAATCCTCCTACAAAATACACCCAACATGCACAGGTGCAGCTTGGAAATAAATAAATGAATCTATGAATTTTGGGTGCCACAACTTGCACAAATTGTTTGCCAGAGTGAAAAAATGGCTAGTAATATATAGAAAGAAAGCCATATATATCATATATACATGTATTCTTGTTTATCAGTGAAGTACAGCAGCAAAAAGCACTAGTATAAAAAAGATAGAGGAGAAAGAAAAGCTTTAAATATAGATGGAAATATCAAATGTAGGCAACACCAATCTCTGGTGTTGCATGTCCATGAAGGGACAAGAGGCAAACTACAAGGGCCATGGTGATGGAAATAGCAGCTGAAGTCACAGCATTAAAAGTTGCAGAGAATCGCCTCTCTTGCAGATCCCACAGCGTCCTAACAAACAATCCCAAGCCATCAATCACCACCGCCAGCACCACCGCCATCTTCTAAAACAAAATTGTCAAGGGGTTACAAAAGAGAGGCTTTTATATTGATGGGAAACTCTCTTTCGGCTAGATAAAAAATGAGTTATAAATGACACTTCGACAGTGTTATTTTGCAGCTGAAGAAAAAGAGGGTTAGTAGGTAAAAACCGTAAAGGCCGAAGGGATGGAGTGATGGAGACTACCGTCATTTTCCATGGCTTTTTCACGAAAAGGTTAAATAAGGCGGCAGCTTCCGCGTTGCTTCCCATTTTCACCTGCGCTACCATTTTACTATTTGGGAGCATATGGTTAATAGAACAATGGAGCTCCATACAGTCTATTTCCTTACAAGATACATGATTTTTAATAGCAAGAAATGAAAAGAAAAAAAACTATATTAATTGGGATTGTTAACCACATTGAGGCGAGCCAATTGGATCTTTTTTTCCCTTCTTGTATGGGATTTTTGCTTCATCATTCTTGTGATTCATACCCTGTCTTAAAAGTCGATGTCTTGGCTAAGGATGATCATATTTCTTGTCCCCCCCCCCCTTTATTTTCTTGATAATAATACAGGCTGAATAATATCATTCTCTCAAAAGTCTACATTTTGTAATGCTGATTTGCTATTAGTCATGTTAATTTGATTATTACTTCAATGATACTTTATACCATGCTGATTGCCAAAATCATCTGAAGCTTTGTAATAGGAGGGGCTTGAATCCTCCTATTTAAAAAATAGACCATTACAGCATTGTCGGGAGGGGTATCACAAATCCCAAAGGATTAGTCTTTCATGGACAAGGAAAATACCTTAGTTATACCCAAACAAAAAGACACTATTACAAAGCATGTAAAAGTTACATGTAACTTACAAGGAAGGTGATATCTAGCATCAGCTCAAGAGAAAAATAAATAAATAAAGAAGGGGAGGCTTTGCCATGCATGCTCATGAATCAATTATGATCATCATTCATCAAGGAAAAACAACCATCTAAACAGCTTCAAATGTTTGGCCTATAATTGTTGCCCAGATCTTTTGCTTAACTGAGCAAGAAAAAGATAATGGCAACAAGAGATTAGATGACTGAAAATGTGCATAAGATCGTGATTTTCAAACTTGAGACTTTACCTGCATCTGTCTAGCCATTGAAGGTAGCCACCTCTCTCCCCTAATCCTTTTCAGTTCCGTGATCCTGGCTTCCTCTCTCTTGGCTCTTTCTTTGGCTGTTGCTTCTTTAGCTTCTAATCTAGCTAACGATCTCTGGCTTGCATCTCTTGCTGCAGCCAATATATCTTTTCCATCAACAGCTATGGACCGTAGTTGTCGTCTGAACTGCATACCACCATGTAGCCAAATATAAATTAAGAGGAATAATACAAAGTAAAAAGGGGGAGAAAAGAGTTAACAGAAACAAAAGAGATCCAGACAACAAGCGGACCTCTTTCGAGTTCTCATCAATCCCTCTTCTGGGAAGAAGTTTTGGTTTCTTTCGGGGTCCTTGAATTTCATCTGACAGCAAACAAATAACTCTCAAACCTCAAATACCATAACGTAGATAACCCTTCCGAGAGCTAGCTCAGAAGATAAGAGCAAATGCACAAACACATTGCAATATCAACACCAATCCAGTATCCTGTAATAACAGTTCAAATTTATTCAAAAGCAATAGGTAGAATCCCTTTGAAAAGTTTCATTAGTAACCTAAATAGGCTGCCCTTTTTTCCCATTCACTAAACTCTGAATCTAGAACCAATCATTTGAGACTAATGTAGTAGCAAAAGAAACAAGGAAAGAAAAGGTTGAACAATGCAGACTGTAAAAACATTTCTCCAATTGCAGCAAGAGATGAAAATGAGGCAAAGAGGTACTCACCTACGTGGTCAAATACTATCCCAGGAGTAGAATTTTTAAATAAACGAACTCCACTTTCATTTACCACGCTATCAGCATCTGAGACATTACAGGCATCCTTCACTATCACTAAGTGCTTCTCTAACATGTTATCCAAAAGCTTTTGTGCCTGCTTATGACTTTGTGAGTTAGCAAACAAAACAAAATAGCACTTGATATATATGATTTAAACATTATGAATTGAAAATTACTAAAACTGAGTCCTTTTAAGTTGTAGAACTGATCTGAAATACCTCCATTAAAGTTCCTTCGAAGAAAATTAGACTTTCCGGCAGTGCACTCAAATTTGATGCCAAATTATGGTGAAAAAAAATGAGTCTTATGGAAACTATCAATCCAATAAACATGATTCAACACTCGACATGGAATCTAAGAGTTCATATTTTTTTGAAGTAGATATTAATCCAATTATTTGCAAAATTACCCAGATAAGCTAATGCTAAAACAACAAAGATAGAAACATGGAAAAAGGTTGGGAACCTTGAGTTGGTAGTTTTTAAGCTTCTGGGGGTGCTTTCTCTGATCTATTTCATCAGCTTTATCAACATAATCATCTGTATCTGGGGTTGAATTTGAAACGAGGTTGTTTCTTGTTGTTTGTGTTGTTACAGTGGAGCTGTTGGAACCGTTAGCAGTGAAAGTGGCGGTAGTGGTTGCGGCTATAGATTGAATGGCAGCTTTCCACTCGGCGTCCCCGTCTTCTTCGCTGCTGCTGCTGCCGCCGCCGCTACTGGTTGGTCTTGCCATTGCTAAACCCGCAATCATCACCGTTGGAATATAACCCCTGTGGGATAAATAATTGGACTCTTTTAGGCTTGCTTTGTTCTATCCATGTAGGCCAAGCCTGGCTTAAATTTTTGACAAAATGGGCCTAAGAATTAATCTAAATGCATGGACTTTTTTAGAATTTTAATGATAAGAATCCTTTGACTTTAAATTACATGTTTCAATGGATCTAATTTTACTTTTGAATTGCCATCACCAAATCATTTGAATTTAATTTTGTTGCCCACTTTGGTTACGTTCCACTCTGAAAATGCTATTTAGTTTATTTTAATTAAAAGTTAAATTAAATTATTTAGCTCAATTCTTATAATAATTTATTCTCATATTGCTTAATAAACTTAAAACTTAAAGTGATATTACTTAAAATTAAGATGGTTTGTGGGTTCTATGCTTAGGAAAAAAACTGTTTAAAAAATATAAATTCTAAATTGTGAAATTGGTTTTTAATTTAATATTAACAAAAGGACTTAAATTTTGAAATTTAAAAGTAAAATAAATTAATTTTTTTAAAATAAAAATAGGGAGAGTTAAAAATCAATTTTTTTGGTTTTAATTCTGCTAGTTATTCAATCAAAACCCAAATTTATCATTAAAAATTGTTCCCAACAACATTTGCAAATCACACGTAATTGTAAAGCTTGATCTTTTCTCTCTTTCTTTCAGAGATAAAAAAATATTAAGCTTTCAAAGTCGACTAAATTAGGCTTAAGAGTCCCTTTTTTTTTTAATTAGGTCTTTAGGCTATTTTTTTTATTTAGCGAAATAGGCCGTTTTTAAGTTGAACGCGCTTTTCCTTTCTCTCTCCTAAAAACTCTAATCATTTATAATATTTTTAAGGTTAGTGTTAGAGCTTGGTGTATATTTTAGGGTTTATAGTTTTTTGAAAGGCTTTAGGGTTTAAAACTGCGAAAGTTCATAGCTAGATTTAAGGGGTTGGGGCTGTGATAACACGCCTCAGAACACATACATTTCATATGTCATGGCGGGATAAGACCATCACCTCAGAAACCCATCGTGGGGAAATCTAGTTTTGAGGTAATAATGCTTGATACGATTAGGGGGTCGAAGTTTAGGTGGAGGTCCCAGTCGCCGACCGTGATACGGTCATGGGTTCTAATATAACCGGGGGGACAGGTGATAGTCGTTATGCAATCAGGTGTTCAAGCTTTTTGGATACCCCCAAACGATGCCCTATATATACCATATATAAGATTGAGACCATAATCATACGAAAAAAATCTGGGAACTTCCAGTGTAATCAACGTAAATTTTTTCTCTATTTCCAAACAGCCGGTATCTTTGACCTTTCATTCTTATCTGAAAGCTGACACCGAGGTGGACACAAAAGGGCTCTCAGGTGGAGAGCAGATGTTCCGGCACAGTAGAGGTCAAACTCAGGTCGGCGCGACAGTGGTTGTAGTTACTAATAGCTTGTTTAATAACGACAATAGTCATCGCCCTTAAAAGAGCATCACCTTTACTTCACCACAATAGTTGCTACTCGCTTCAGAGTCTTCTTGCGTCCACAATGGTGCCGAACTTTGAATAAGAAGGAAGGTTAAAGGTACTGGTTGCATGGAAATGGAGAAAACGGTAGTCGCCACCAAACCCACGACTGCAGTAGGAACAGGCAACCACCATCGACATCATATTTGGTACTGTGGCCCGACACATCTCCTTGTACAACATGGATAAGACGACAGATCCCCAACTTGGTTTTTCACATTTATTGAAGTCCACTAGATGTAGTAGTCACCTTACGTGCATCAAATTTGAGATTTTTCAGGCATTAAAATGCCCCTGATTAACCTCAAGATGAATGCTCAGGCGTATTATTCTATAATCTCCTCCGTTGGGTCTTCAGGGAGCTCGTCAAAATTATCCTTCAACTAGTTGATCGATATCCGACCACCTTTAAACTTGTCTGGGACCTTCCCTAACAGTGCTCTGCAGATGTCCACTTTACCCGAAACGACTGCTAATCCCGTGATGACTGACCCATCCATCGGCAGACCGAGTTGTAGCGTTACGTCCTTGACTGTGATTGTACACTCGTTGCATGAAAGGTGTAAAGTGTGTGTTTCGAGCCTTCATCTTTCCACCAACATGCTGATTAGTGTAAGATTGAGTTTGCAACCCTTGGTCATGTGAGACGTATGCAAGAATCCAGCCTCTTATAAGTGGCCACGAATTTTAGGGATCGCAGCATTTCCCATATTATGAATGAAGCCCTCTAGAACATGATCACCCGCCTATTTACACAATAAAAAAAATTCAAATTAAAAAACCAATTAATTTTAACATAATTGAAAATAACGAAATTTAAAATTTCGTCCTACCATTACTGCTTGGACAGCGAAAATATGCTTGTTGTCAAAGCGGATTAGAGAGGCGATCATTTGTGAGAAATCGATTTGAATGAATAAAACACGGGATAATTAAAAAAATATTTTTAAATGAAAATATCAAAATATTTAAAATGAGAGAGTTGAGAGAAAGATGTGAATTGAAAAAAATGAAAATTGAGAGATATTTATAAGGTAAAAAAAAGTTACCATTGGAAAATTTTAGTCTTTTGTACCATTAGAGCGACAACATTCAAGAAACAGTTCCCTTTCTCTCTCTTTAAAATGACCTATTTCACTAAATAAAAAAAAAGCCTAAAGAAGTAATTAAATAACAAAATCGGCTTTTAAGCCTAATTTTGCCTTCAAAGCCATGTTAACGCTTCGACCAAAAAATATTTGTGTTAAGAGAACAAAAGACAGTGGTGCATAAAATCGTATAAATCAACAAGTACAAAATCTATTGACTTTGATCCTTCGTTGAATCAAACACGTGTAAATATTAATCCAACTTAGTTTATAAAACCCTAAAAAATTGAGTTCATAAGCAGCCAAAACCTAATGCTTCGTGGTCATCTCAACAGAAATCCATAATATTTTAACAATCATTCCAAAAATAATAAAAATTCAATTAATTTTTAATGATTCCACGTAACTTAACTCTCATATCACTTGTTAAATCCTTAAAATTTTATATAAAATATTATAAATTAAGATTTATCATGTTAGATCATTAATAAAAAGAATTAAATGCAAAAGTTTACATGAATTCATCGATATCTTGAAATATTTTTATGAGAAAGTAAGTCTTTCTTTTTTGAAGATAAAATGTCAAAAAAGTTATCTATATATAATTTGAAGACTTTAATCATAATATATAACTTTTGCACAATTAGAAGTTAATTTTTAAAATATTTGAGCCATATTTTATTTAATATCATTAATTTTCATTTAAATTAACATTTTATAATTGTAAGTAATTGTTCTAACTCGCAGATCAGCTAGAAATAGCAATTATGTACCATTTCTTTTAGTTGATTTCTAACCAAAAATGTTATTCTTGACATTCTTCATTGCGGTGGGTTAAAAGTACATTTTCATTGTAGAAATGATGAATAATATTTTGCTTTTACAATCAAAAGTTACGTGTTTTTGTAGAAGTGGAAATTATCAAAATATTTTTATTTATATTAATTATTTAAAAATTATATAAAAAATTATATTATATATTATTATATTTAACTTTTTAAAATATTTTACATATCATCAATTCTATAGATAATTTATATTAATTACTTAAAAGGTATTTAAAATTTATATTTCATGTATCATTATATTGAAGTATTTAATCATATAGCTTATTCTTTTTTTTTTACCTTCTACAATCATGTCTAAAAAAGACATTTTAACTTTCAATCACAATTTTTAACAACAATAAAAAAAACTTAAAGTAGGTAAAATCTTATTATAAGGGAGCGATTGGTACTTTCCATCTTATTATTTTAATTGAATGTGATTCTTTGTAATGTGAATGTTGAGAATATTACTTTATAATGTTTGATATATATTAAAAAATACTAAATAAAATATCCACAAAGATAATATTGATGTTTTTAAATATTATTTAAGAATATTTTAATTAATACTTTTAAAATTTTCATGTCAATGGACAAGAAAAACATTTCAGATTTTTTTATAATCGAAGTTTCTTTAGGATTTTCTTTATTACGCTCTATTTATTTTTCTTGCATGTAATATATAAGTATGTATATTTCAGATGGCTAAAACATTTTATAAGTTATCGTATTCTTCACAAATTTGGAAATTAGTCTTTATATTTTTGTTTCCAAAATTTTAGTCTTTCTATTTTTTAGATTTTAAGATTTAAATTTAATTATTAACACTGTTAATTTTTTTTAATTTATTGGTGTGATATTTTGAAATAAAAAATACTTATTTAATAGCAATATAACAAAAATTACATTATAATAAATCAAAGTTTAACAAAATAATTTTAATAATATAAACAACTAAGTATAAATTTTAAAATCTAAAAAATAAAAAAAACTTAAATTCTTAAAAAATAAATTTAAACTAATAATATATTTTAAACTTTTCAAAAAAACCATGCGAATATATAATTGTGTACTGAGAGAGAAATATAATAATGCATATGTGCAGAGGTCCCCTGTTGTCTCTCCCTCTCTACTATTCCTGTTTGAATATGTCAAATCAGAGTTCATCTTTCAATCTGTCTTCCATTGTAACAAACTTGAGTAGGACGAGAAAGCTGTTGCTCCATTTTTTTCTTCTTTGCTTTAAAGTTGATTTTAACAACTTTAAACAGCTAAGAAATTAGGACCGGTTAAAATAGGCTCTTAATATACTCTCGTTTTCGCATATTTAAAATTTAATCTATTTTTTTATTTAAAAAAATTTAATTTTATATATTTTAAATTTAGAATTGTTATTAATTATTAAAATTATTCTAAATTTAGGTCGATTCCTTTTGTTACATAATTATTGAGTAATTCTTTTTAAATATCACACCAATAAATTTAATTAAAAAATTTAACGATGTTATTAATTGGATCTGAATTTTAAAATCTTAAAAGTATATAAACTAAATTCTTAAAAATAAAAATAGAAAAACTAAAATCCAAATGTATGAAGAGTATAAAGACTTAAGCATATTTTAATCGAGTAATTTATAATTCAGGTCACTTAATTTAACATTAACTGTGTATTTAGTTCACCGAATCTTAGATTATATTCCATAAGAAGAAAAAGAAGAAAAAGTTATTACCTCTTTTTTCAATTGATTCTTCAAAAGTATGTTCTTCTCTTTTTTTTTTCTAATTTTATTTTTTATATGCATATTTAATCATTTACATAGTTAGTCGGGTGGTTAGTCAAACTAATTCAGTTGCTACAGTTACCTATTGATCCTAGACCCCTATAAATAGTAAAGCGTTACTATGTAATTTTCTTATTGCCTACATATCCGATTGGCTATTCCATCCGGCTCTCTTTTTCCATTTTCCAATTCCTGCCCTCCTTCATATTCTCCTTCACTTTCTTGCCATATTTCAGATTTTCTTATTCATCTTCTCCCACAGATCTGTAATTTTTTCTTCTTCTGTTCCCATATTTCAAGTAATTATTTTCTTTGATTTTTCCATTCTTTTTAACATTTCTATTCTGTGTTTTTTGTCGGTTTTTTAGCCATGGTTCTCGAGGTAAGCTATTCAATTTTAGATTCCTCTTTTGATCTCCTTCTTCTAAATTATCAATTATTTTAGTATTTTTTTCTTCTTTTTTCGTTACTCAAAAGGGTTTTGTTGATTTTTCTTTTTTGGTTTTCAATTTTCAAATCGGTCAATTAGGCTACTATGATATGCATTGATAACTCAGAATGGATGCGAAACGACGATTATTCTCTGTCTCGATTTGAAGCACAAACAAGAGCTCATAGGCTAGGCCAGAAGAAGGATGTACTTGTTTTACGTTTTGAAACAGTATGTTCCTAATCATTAAGCAGTGTTTTCTGTTGCGTACCATTTTGTTTTACCTTGAATTGTGTTTGATTATATTTTCTTTGATAAGGTTCAAACTGTTGAAGAACAAGTCAGAGCTTCTGCTGAACACAAATTGGCAGTTGCTAATCAGAGTATCACTGTCGGTTTCTTCGATAATAATACAAGGTAAATTGGGTTGTTTGTTGAGCTATAGTTTATTGCATGGAGCACAAGCAGTTTCAAGAGTGTTTTGACTCATGCTCTTAAGTAAATTTTTGTGATTTTATCGACAGTGCTGAAGATCGTAGGGAGTATTTAGGGTCCCTCTTGTGGGAGTGTAAGAAAGAGGAAGTTGCTCCCGTGTGGGATGATGATGCAGTTTACTGGAGAAATTCAATGCATTTACTTTTATTGATCTGTTTATGTTTTTTTTTGTTGAAAAACCAATGATGATGAGTAATGGATGTTTGGTTCTGGAACATCTTGTTTGAAGAAATTGTAATGACAGTTGAAGAGGATGTGAGAGGAGACATTGATGTGATGATTTTGCAATTATATATTTGTCATTGAACCATATTTGACTATGATCTTAAGTTTTGGTGCTAAATCGTCGTTGGTACAACAGTCTAATAGATTTCTACTTCAAATTAGACTGTGTTCCTAGTTTGGATTGTTTGTCACTTTTAGAAGGAAATCTGATTATAAGCATAGAACATATGTGCAGACCTTGAGAGAAAATTGCAAAATTTTACTGCTGTATACTTCCTTGGCCTCAAAGCAGATGGTTAAAATGCTTAAAACCCCTACAATTTAATCCTTGAAATTGTTGAGTTTACGATTTTCCTTTGAAATGATTGGAAAGTTAGGCTATCTAAATTTTAGTTCTGACAAAATTCTTTTATTTTTTCTATTAAATACTTCTTTCAGCTCATGGTGACAAATTTGCTGCGAAAAGAATGAGAAGGCTGACCCAAAGGAGAGCTGTTGATTATACTAGTACTGTTGTGCGATATATGCAGGTATTTTTTCATGTTTAGTTGTTTTCATAAGCGTTTTTTTCTATATCTTTCTATAAGTTGTTGCATGGTCAGAATGGTGAATCTGATTAACATGGATGCTTATGTTTGTTCTTAGGTGGCTTAAATGTCTCTTTATTATTGTGGTTGTTGGCCTTCTCTTTATCAATACGGGCGTTGATTTCTCTATCATAGAAATCAGTTTGCTTTTTTCTTCTGCAGCCTTTTGCTCAAGTTTATTATTCAATGTACTTGGCTGCTATATTTTAAAGTTTATAAAGGCCTGTAGCACTATTATAGCCATAATTGTATCTTTATGATAGCTTAACTTATGAAGTTGTGTTTCAAATTGCTGCTAGAAAATCCATTAATATAGAGGTAAAATGACTTGGTCTTGCTTGACATTGATGTATGGTGTTAAGATGTTCTTTTTTTGCTTCATGGGAAAAATAAGTTGATGTCTTTTTATGTCATATTTTTCCTAGTTGCTAAGAGTAGCTCCTCTTTATCATAGTTGTATGCTTGTTGAATCATATTGAAATGCTAGATACTTAACTGACTGAACTTGTTTGAATGTAGGAACTACAGTTCCATCAAACACCACTACTGCAATTCTTGCTGCTCCCAATTTGTCGAATCCCATGGCTACAGTTGTTGGTGCTGCTTCAAACCCATTGTCCAATCCCATAGTTTCAATGGTAGACGGTGTATCCTCCAAGGCATTTGTTGAAGTACTGAAAGCAACACCACCTGCTTTGTCAGCATTTTTGGCTGGCTTGCCTTCTATCGAGGGTAATCTTTCAAACTCCTACTACAGTTGTGCATGCTGTAATATCTAATGCTGATGGATATTAACCTATAATCTGTAGTTGAACTTGAATTATGATCCAAAATGCAACATATCAATGATGAAATATGGCGATGCATCTGCTTGAATTTCTCTGTCTAGTTGGCCTTTTAAGTCCCTTCTGATCTGGTATCCTTGGAAAATTATTTGTTTTGCACTCTTGGCATTTTAATATCGTATTAGAATAACTAGTTTATAACTTTGGAGTAATGATTCATTGTAATTTTACCCATTTTTATATATTTCTTTAATTTTTTAATTCATCACAAGGTTCATGCCATAGGGGCAAAGCTAGAATCAAAAAATAAAAAAGAACTTCATTGAGGAAGAAAATTTAGAGAATAAGGTAAGAAAACCAAAAAATATAGCAACTGAGAGAATGTACAGAGCTATGTTTCTCCGACTCTTCATTTTGCTTGAAGTATCCCTTTTTTATACCCCTGTCAGAGTCTTCATTTTTCTTAAAGTATCTGGTTTCAACACCCATGCCCGACGATGAAAGAACCTCTTTGAGAAAGTTATACAATAGATTTTGTTGGAAAATATTTGAAGTGAAATTTTTCATCATAGTTCCTGTCAAGAATACATTAAATGGTATATGTACATGTCCACACACAAAACCATGTTACTTGGGTTCGGGGAAAGTGTCGAATAAGGATATGGGTATGTTTCGGACGTGATCCTTGTTTGATACCCGTGTGGATGCATGTTTGGCCATCGGTATGGGATATGATCCTTAAAGGATTCTTCAAATATACAGAAAAACTTAGAGAAAACTAAATATTTCCATATCTGACACATATTCGTATCTTTATATCCTTATTTTTCAGGGTTTGTTCTTATTTGAATAGCCTTTGTTGTAGCTATTTGCAAAATCCTGGTGATGAACACCTAAGCCTTCAGGTGACAGGGATAGATCCCTAGCCCTAAGGAACTCCCTTACCTATGGTGGGATATATCATATATCCAATTGGCTTGAACACCATATAATTTTAAAGAAAGCGTAGCTAACATCATGTATTGAAATGCAGCAAATGAGAAGTCACCGCAGCTAGATGATGGTGATTCAGGATTTCCTCCCCGTGACGATGATGGTGGTGGAGGTGGCGGGGGAGGTGGTGGGGGCAACTGGTCAGGTGAATTCTTCCTTTTCGGATTCCTCGCGTTTCTAGGCTTCCTAAAGGATAAAGAAAGCGAAGAAGATTACCGGGACAACCGAAGAAGATGATGAGAGATTCTCTACATGTTGATAACATTTTTAAAACCTATATTGCATGTTGTTATTCATGTTATATACTTTTGAGAACCCATTGCATATCGTTCTTCATGATATATTTCTATTTTTGGAACCAATTGCATATTTGAACTATTTGTAGACTTAATTCAAACATGCAAATATATTTAGTTAAAAAAGGACTAAATTAAATATCATCTATACTTATTATAAAGTCTATATTTCTATTCTCGTGACATCAACTCAATCAGTATAGATATAGATAAACAAAAGATGTCACCAACAAAAGATAAACAAAAGATGCAGAATGTAATTCTCAAGTTATATTTTGATTTTAGTAAATTCATATAAGAATATTTTATTATTAAATTATATTTAATAATAATTATTTTAAATTATATAAATTCATATAAGAAAATTTATTATCAATAATTTTATGAAATTATATATTATTAAATTATATGTAATAATAATTATTTTAAATTATACAAATTCATATAAGATAATTTATTAGTTATAATTATTTTAAATTTTATTAAATCATATATTTTAATTAAAATATATTTAATATTAATAATTTCAAATTATCTTTTATAGTATCATATATTATGATTTGAGTAAATTCATATAAGAATATTAATTATTAAGAATTTTATTAAATTATATATTTTAATTATAATATATTTAATATATTTAATAATAATTATGTTTAAATATGATTAAATTATTTATTATTGATAATAATAATCTTATTAAAATTTAAATAACAATAACAATAATCATTTACCAAAATAAATTTATGCTAAGGGTATTCTAGTCATTTTAGTTTTTTCTATTATGTTATTACACCTCTATTCCATTCAACCAAACACAAGATTACTATTACGCCTCTATTTCATTACATTCAACCAAACAGTTGATTTGCTATTACACCTCTATTCTATTACACCTCTAATCCAATACACCTCTAATCCAATACAGCGAACCAAACGTATAAAGTAGGTAAAATCTTATTATAAGGGAGCAATTGGTACTTTCCATCTTATTATTTTAATTGAATGTGATTCTTTATAATGTTTGATATATATTAAAAAAATACTAAATAAAATATCCACAAAGATAATATTGATGTTTTTAAATATTATTTAATAATATTTTAATTAATACTTTTAAAATTGTCATGTCAATGGACAAGAAAAACATTTTTTAGATTTTTTTATAATCGAAGTTTCTTTAGGATTTTCTTTATTACGCTCTATTTATTTTTCTTGCATGTAATATATAAGTATGTATATTTCAGATGGCTAAAACATTTTATAAGTTATCGTATTCTTCACAAATTTAGAAATTAGTCTTTATATTTTTGTTTCCAAGATTTTAGTCTTTCTATTTTTTAGATTTTAAAATTTAAATTTAATTATTAACACTGTTAATTTTTTTTAATTTATTGGTGTGATATTTTGAAATAAAAAATACTTATTTGATAGCAATATAACAAAAATTACATTATAATAAATCAAAGTTTAACAAAATAATTTTAATAATATAAACAACTAAATATAAATTTTAAAATCTAAAAAATAAAAAAGCTTAAATTCTTAAAAAATAAATTTAAACTAATAATATATTTTAAACTTTTCAAAAAAACCATGCGAATATATAATTGTGTATTGAGAGAGAAATATAATAATGCATATGTGCAGAGGTCCCCTGTTGTCTCTCCCTCTCTACTATTCCTGTTTGAATATGTCAAATCAGAGTTCATCTTTCAATCTGTCTTCCATTGTAACAAACTTGAGTAGGACGAGAAAGCTGTTGTTCCATTTTTTTCTTCTTTGCTTTAAAGCTGATTTTAACAACTTTAAACAGCTAAGAAATTAGGACCGGTTAAAATAGGCTCTTAATATACTCTCGTTTTCGCATATTTAAAATTTAATCTATTTTTTATTTAAAAAAATTTAATTTTATATATTTTGAATTTAGAATTGTTATTAATTATTAAAATTATTCTAAATTTAGGTCGATTCTTTTTGTTACATAATTATCAAGTAATTCTTTTTAAATATCACACCAATAAATTTAATTAAAAAATTTAACGATGTTATTAATTGGATCTGAATTTTAAAATCTTAAAAGTATATAAACTAAATTCTTAAAAATAAAAATAGAAAAACTAAAATCTAAATGTATGAAGAGTATAAAGACTTAAGCATATTTTAATCGAGTAATTTATAATTCAGGTCACTTAATTTAACATTAACTGTGTGTTTGGTTCACCGAATCTTAGATTATATTCTGTAAGAAGAAAACGAAGAAAAAGTTATTACCTCTTATTTCAATTGATTCTTCAAAAGTATGTTCTTCTCTTTTTTCTTTTTTTTTTCTAATTTTATTTTTTATATGCATATTTAATCATTTACATAGTTAGTCGGGTGGTTAGTCAAACTAATTCAGTTAGCTATTAACTGATATAGTTACAGCTGTTGCTACAGTTACCTATTGATCCTAGACCCCTATAAATAGTAAAGCGTTACTATGTAAAAGCAGGTTTTTGTATCTTTAAATAAAAGATCAAATACAATTGTCTTCTTTTATCTTTCTACATATCCTTCTGTGTTTGCTTCCATGACTAATAAGTATTCTTGCATTCTCAGAAAAGTATTCAGTTTACTAAATATGATAATGTAATTTTTTAATGTATACTAAATGTTGTAAAATAATTTTCTCAACAATCACATTCCGTTAAAATCATAATATGGAAAAGTATCAAGCGCTACCTATATTATGACATATTGATACTATTTCATAATGTGAGATTATGAGATAACTAGAATGTTTATAATCTAAACACTGTAATCTGATTTTGAAATATAACACTACGAACTATAATATTACATTTGATGAACTAAACCTCCCTAACTTTCATGTGAGTTACACACTTTTATTTTATCAAATTATATTACTAAACTTTTATTATTAATAAATTAAGTCAATTAAGCAAACTCAGTTAAATTGAGTTAAATAATTTTTATTAAAAGAATTTGCTCAAAATGCATACATGAGTCGACACGAAAATTCAAAAGTTGATTTTGTTTAGAAAATAAATCACGCATGCATGCTAAGGTAGTTTTATATCCAAATTAATTAACGAAGTTGGCATAAGTTATCCAAATTGTTAATAATAAAAAAGTTGAATGATATAATTTGGTAAAATAATAAAGTTTATGACTTAAATACTAGAAAATATTAACACTTAATAATTACTAGAAATTAGATGAAAAATAATAAAAGGTTATTAATAAGGATAAACTATAAAAATAGTCACTTTTGTTTGCCTCAAATTACGTTTTAGTCACTTATATTTGAAATGTTATGTTTTAGTCACTTACATTATCGTTTTGTTATGAAGTGGTCACTTTATCGTTAAACTCCGTTACCTCTCTAATGGAAGTCCTACGTAGCAATCTAAATGTGTTTTAAATGCTAACTTGGATGTCTAATTGGTGGGATGAAAATAGGTTTTTAATTAAATAAATTTAATTTGGACTGCCACGTACGACATCCAAATTGGAATTTAAAACCCATTTGGACTGTCACGTAGGACCGCCATTAGGGAGGTAATGGAGCTTCACGGTAAAGTGACCACTTCGTAACAAAACAATAACGTAAGTGACTAAAACATAACATTTCAAACATAAGTGAATACAATATAATCTGAAGCAAACAAAAGTGACTATTTTTGTAGTTTACCCTATTAATAATGGAGAGTACCCATAACGAGGAGATTAATCACTGATATTGATGGTGGGATATTGTTCGAACTGATCAGATATTTTTATCATATCGATTTAAAATACTGTATATGTTAATATTTATTGAAAGGTTGAAATTTTTTTTTACATAAAACAAATAGTTAAAAAATTTAAATTTACGTCAAATTTGACATATATGATTTATATGGAAAGAATATAAAATATAATGATCGAATCATTAAAATATTAATCGTACAAAAATATATCAAAAATAATTATTCCCTTCTATCATAAAAGAGAATATCAAAAATATTTTGTAGTAAAAGAGATTAGATGCAAAAGAAAAGTTAGGGAAAGGGGGGTGGGGGCCTAATGGTGTGATGCCTTGTCCGGAAAAACCCATCCCCCCTCCCCCCATTATTGCAGGTGCACTAAAGTTTGCTTTTATGGTACGTACATACATACACTTTTGTGATATGATAACTCAGCATTATCCATTATGGTGGGGATATTGTTCGTAAAAAGGCCATGAGGAAAACATGCATATTTTGGTGATAAAATTGATTGAGAAGCATGTGTTTCTGTGGTCTCAATTACTTTTTTATTTATCTTTTTGTCCCCTAAATCTCTGTTGTTTTATCAACATAGAGACTGTATGGCTGTCGCACTTTTCTTTTGATCTTATAATTCAACAATCGATTATCAAGGTGATGGAACCAAAGTTTTGAATTTGGAAAATCTTTCTTCCCTGTTAGGGAGGGATGATTAGTAAATGAAAAACCAAAAGTAGCAGATTACACCTTTTGATTAAAAATTTATGGGACAAATATATTATTAAAATTCCAAACAATAATTACACAATGTTTTGATTGCCATGGTAACATGCATGATGTTTTTGATTAAAATTTTATTAGTAAAATTTTCCTAATTTATAAAATGTAAAAGAAGTGTTATTTTCTTTTAATACGTTAAATCTAAGCTATCAATATAGTAAATATACATGTGATTACAATTTAAATATATTCTACATCAAGTTAACGGTTAGGATAGAGGAAGGATTTGATCAAATGATATTGATAGTTTGAAGATTGAATTAAATCTTCTTTTGAAGGCCAATTTAGAATATGAATCATAATACGAATACATCTAATGAAATTACCTTATTTAGAAATAATAAATAATTATTTTATATTAATATTTATATATTGTATAATTAAACAAAAATTAATTTTTTTATATATTATCTAAAATTACCTATAATTTCTCCCAACATTAAAATAAGAGAATAAAATATGTTTGAATATATTCAAACCCACGCTATTTTACACTAACAACAATATCATTTTAAAGCTGGAATGGTATGAGTTGATTTAGTTGAAACAAACCAGTTGGCCAAGTCTAAACTAGACTATATTCAAAGAATTAATAAGTGAGTAACAACATTCCCAATCAACACAAAGCAAAAGTAAAGCTTTCGAGGAAATTATACAAATTTGGAATTGGAACATGTGGGAGCTACTCTAGGTGTTGGTTTGAACGATTTGTGAAATAAGGGATGTTACTTTTGAGTAATAATATAAAAGCTTATCCATTATACAATAAATTAAAAGTTAATTGCACTTCAAATCTCATTTAGTACCTAAACTTCATAATATTCTAATTGAATATTTATAATATTAGTATATTTAATATCAATTAAGTCCTTCCATTAATTTAGCTATCAATTTAGATATTAAATGTCGGATTATATATGATGCGGAGTATATTTAAAATATGTAGATTAAATTGTAAATACACGTGTATTTATTGCGTTGACAACTTAGATCTAATGTATTAAAAATAAAACATGTCAATAAAATTTAAAGGGACTATTTCTTCTTCCTTTTTAACACATTAGACCTAAGCTATCAATATAATAGATGTGTATATTACAATTTAGTCGACATGTTTTAATCCTCCATGTTGAATTCTAGTTAGTATTTAACACTTAAACTAAAGATGGAATGATAATAAAAACATGATTAATAAAATAATGATACTCCAAAAACTCAATTAAAACATTTTTGAAATTTAAAAATTATTTGAGAATTTAAATCATAATTTGATGATTTTTTAACACAATTAATTCTAAATTAAATGAAGCAAGAAAACGGCCTTATAAAATAAACAAAGTTGCCATCATCATTCTTTCTATTGTACAATCAACCCTCTCTATAATAATTTCATTTATCTGTCAAAGTTTTACTTGTTATTGAGAGATGACTATTATACACTTACAAAAACATGTTATTATAGAAATATAATTGTTGTAAACCTACAATGACATTCATATAATCAATTTCCTTCAAATAAATAAAATTGAAATTATGTTTGAAAAAAGAAAGCGGGAATCAAATCAACAAAATTAAATATTTATATTTATATATATATATATAGCAAGTGCATTTATTATTTCTTTGATGCATATTTTATTTACATTCTTTCACACGATTAATTATGAAATTTATAAATCTAACATGTTCGGTTAAACAATTTGAGCTAGCAAATAGAATTAATTAAATTATCAAGAGTTATTAAATTTAAGTAATCAATTTATAAGTTTGTGTTGTTCCAAATTCATAGTAGAATATTATTTAATAAGGGAGCTTAGTAGTTTATTGAGTTGATATTTTAATTCCACTCATTGAAGATAATTTAATAAAATATGACTAATAGATTTTTTTCACGTGGAATTTAAACATTTTATTGTAATAATATTACAACTAAGATTATTTTTATTTAATAAATTAAATTAATAGGTTTACTTATATGAAATAGCTATAATTTTACTTAAAATTTTAGACAATATGTTATTATAGAGAACTAATTTGATAAAGAATGCACTTCACAACTATGACTGTTGTTGTTATAGGTGAAAAACTATTATAAAGGGTTAAAATAAAATATAAAAAATTGGTTCTACTAGAAACTTAATTGTTATAATGAAATACTATTATAGCAAGAGGTTGTTACAGTAGGACTCTTTGTATTATTGTTGAGGTTGTGTGACATTTCATTTACACTCTTCTTTATTTAGAAATGTCTCACAAATCCAAAAATAAAGTTGTCTAATTTAAACTTATGTTTTTTAAACTAGTTAGGTGGTCGAATCGGTCAGGCCATTGGTTGGTCAATTTGATTAGTCTAATTAGAAAATTATTAAAAAATAAAAAAATTAAATAAAAAACTTGGTTCAACAGTTGGTTCAATCTATTTTTTAGCCGATTCACTCAATTCGCACCAATTCTCAATCTAATCGGTTCAAAGTCACTCTCCGAATCGATCCTTCGATCAGTCTTTAGTCTGACTGGCTGATTCGGTCTGATTCAAACAACATTGGTTTAAACTTTTATAGTCTTTGTTTTGAATCATATTAAGATAATTTTAAAAGGCAACTTTTTAGGTATTTATTATATAGAAGATATTTTATATATTTTAAATATTTTAATTAATATTGTACATTATTAATCAATAGATCAATTTTCCAGAACAATATTTTAGCTGTAATTATATTAAAATTTTATGTTAATTAAATAAAAATAACTACCAATAATAAAGTAAAATTTAGGTTTAGACTTTGTTAGGATTTGGTAACCGCCAGCCCAAATGACCCAATAGGATTCGGGTCTTCGACCCAGATAGATTCGACCCGAAAGAAGAATGTTTGTCATAGAGATAGTTCGCTGGGGACCTCGCTAGGATGCTGGATGTTCGTAAAGATAGCTCGCGGGGAAAGCTAGCGAGGAGAACTCGCGTAAGCCTCGCAGGAATGGGGTTGCAAGCTATGTCCGCAGAAGGGATCTAAGCCTTACAAGGGGCCCCCGCTCATGACCAGTGGGTATGAGGCTTGCTAGAGGTGTCAGTCCCAAGATAAAAAAGGACCGTGTGCTCCACAGACACGCATCCAAAAAACTAAGGGGTACCAGGAAATGTCAATGCCATCGACCCCAATGCCGATACAAAATAATGGGCCCTATTGTAAGCTATAATAGTAGCAGTAAGAACATGTATAAATACGCCTTGCGTTTCTCATAATACAATATGAGAAAAATATTACCCAACAATTGGCGCTGTGAGCGTGGACTACTTTCGATTGGCAAATTTTCTCCAGTTTGATTCAGTTCTCTTCAACCCTAAAAAACCAAATGACCCACCCAAACGATACTTTTCCTTTTATCCCCTCATCCAGCCAAGCAAGAACGTCGGGTTTCGACCCCCGACATGATGAGATAGACTTGTTCACTCTTGGTTCGCTGACAGACCCGAAAACCTCGACAATACGGTCTATCAAGGCATTCCCCTTTGCTGGACCTTAATCTTTCCTCGGTTCAAGGAATGCCGTCTTCCCTCAACTAGGAACCACCTCACCGTAGTTTCTGGCCCTCCAGGAGCAGATGAAGTTCATGAGGGAACAGATGGCTGCACAAGAAGCACAGTTTATGGAACAACAAGCCTTTTAGCAGGAGTAAAAGCACATGCTGATAACTCGGGGTCCTAGGGAAACTCTAACACCCAAGATGAAGCCCCGAGTACCCAGGTGAAGGAGTGGCTGTGTAATGGCCCAAATTCAAGGTTATCGGAATAGTGGTTTCGTAACCACAAATCCAATTTAAAGAGAAATTTATTTTAATAGTTTTGCATGAATATTTGTATGATAGGAAAATCGTATGAAAATATCGATAGAAAAATTTTACCGATTTAGTGGTTAGTTAAAAAAAGAAATTATTGAAAAAATTGGGTAAAAATAAGGTATCGAGACCTCAATCTCGTAAAAATGAGTCAAAAATATTTTTATAAGTATTTATGAAGTGTTAGTAATATGGTATTAAAATTTCGTTAGAAAATTTTAATGTTTGGGTAGTCAATTAAGTGAAAAGGACTAAATTGAAAAAGGTGTAAAAGTTACTAGAAGAATTAAATAGCTCAATTGTTAAACGAGGAGGGACATAAATTGAAAATAACCCCAAAAGGAGATATTTTGGGCGGCATAAGCTGAGAAAAATTAGGAGAATTGAAGAATTAAGGGTAAAATTGGAATATTACAAAATTTGCTTTAAAAGTTAGGACTAAAGTGGAATTATCCAGATTTCTCTTTATTTTTCTGCATTCTCATCAGCCAAAAACGTCCTAAGGGTTTCTTCAAGCTGGTTTTTCATAATTTTTGCGTCAAATCCAGAAAATTCAAATACGAAGCTAGATCGAAGAAAAGAAAAAGTTCGGGATTAGAAGATTTTTTATTTACGAACAAGTGTCGAGGTAAGTTCGTGTAACTTGAATTATATTCTTAAATGTCTGAAATGTTTGTTATTGATGTGAATATGATTTGAATGTTCATTATATGAAAATTGATGAAACATTGATATATTTGATAAAAAGTGGAAGAAATCCCGGTTGAATGGAAGGAAAATTCGATGGATCTCTGAAAAGGAATTGACGGTAAAAATGATCTAGCCCGGACGGGTGATCCTATCCTGATATAGCCCTCCCGAAGAATATGTGGAAAATAGATTTAGCCCAGACGGGTAATCCGAATTAGAGTTTGAATTTAGCCTGGATTGGTAATTCAGATCCAAGCTCATTAGAGTAATTATCGTTGCAGGGGATTTAGCCTGAACTGGTAATCCCGACAATACTCTATGAGTTTATATTACAGGGGATTTAGCCTAGACTGGTAATCCCGCTGTAAGGATGAGGTTCGCGGGAGTGTGCTCTCTGAAATGAAAATGTGCGTACATGAATATGAATTGACGGACCCAGATTTGTACACTAAAGTGTATCTCTGAAAATCCATCGAAATTCTGAGAAATTCAATGGGATAAATATGAAAAAATAACAAGAAAATGGGAATAATGGAATTGATCATGATATATATTATTGATACATGGAAATTATTGGGCTAATTTGAATGTTGAATTTGTGCATGATAGGGGAATAATGTATTGAACGGATGTGTGAATGTTAATTGCATTGTATTGAAAATATTAGGTAAGTATAATTCTTGTTACATGAGCTTACTAAGCACAAAGTGCTTACCCTGTTTCTTTTTCCCCTGTTTTGTAGTGTTAAGAGCTCAGAGGTCGGATTTGGTCGGAGACACATCACACTATCAACCTCAAGATCTCGGTATATAAAGAAACTTTATTTTGGAAATCAATGGCATGTATAAGCTAGTAAAGTATACGTTAATGTGAAATGAATGTATAGTTAGCCATTGGTATGGCTAACAAATTTTGGTTTTGGTATGTGAAGAGATTATTTTATGAATACGATAAATCTATCTTGAAAATATATTGAAATGGATTGGTTGTGTCGGATTGGTCTCGGTTTAAAATTTGCAGGGAAGATTAGATATTTATAAAGGGGTTATATTGAATAAAAAAATAGTTATTCAGTAAAATTTGGTAATGCCTCATACTCTATTTCGGCGACGAATACGGGTAGGGGGTATTACATTTGTTGGTATCAGAGCTACGATTTAGCCGGTTCTGGATCGACGTAGCAAATATGAGATTAGCTATACATACCATTTAAATTATTATTGATAGTGTGATATCTTCTAACCATTTGAAATGTGATTTTCTTATAGTAAATGTCTGCCGACCGAGCTCAACCCGAGGAAGCCGAGTGTCATGCTCCGGCTTCAGAACAAAGAGAAGCTAAAGCTACTAGTAGTAGAAGGTCCGAGACAAGGGACCAAAGTGAAAAGGCTAAAATGGCCTTTTATCAAATGATGAATGAATGGTTTACTCAGTATATAAGAACTAACCCTGTAGTGCAGCAAGCTCAAGCTCTCCTCCTCCTCTACCACCGGTTTCGAGATTTCACAGGGTACAGGTACTGAATCTATCAGAAAAGGGAAAGCTCCGGTTGATAAAATCAGAAAATATGGGGCAGAAAAATTTAGAACTGCAGTTGATGATGATCCTGAACGGGTTGAGTTTTGGTTAGAGAATACTATTCGGGTTTTGGAGTAATTATCTTGCACACCAGAAGAGTGTCTGAAATGTGCAGTATCATTGCTAAAAGATACAACTTACCACTGGTGGAATACTAAAGTTTCAGTTGTTCCGAAAGAAGAAATTACATGGGAATTCTTTCAGACTGAGTTTAGAAAGAAATATATCAGTCAGAGGTTCCTTGATCAGAAGAGAAAAGAATTTCTTGAGCTAAAACAGGGTAACAGATCAGTATTTGAGTATGAAAGAGAATTTGTCCGGTTGAGTAAATATGCTCAGGAATGGGTACAATCAGAGGCCGAAATGTGCAAACAATTCGAAGAAGGGCTGAATGAAGAAATTAAGCTACTAATCAGAATTCTTGAAATTCGAGAGTTTGCTACATTGGCAGAGCGAGCTTATAAAGTAGAAGAATTGAGCAAAGAAAAGAAACAAGTTGAAAGAGAAGCTCGGGTGTTCAGTAAAAGATCGATGGAAAAATCCCAGTTTTCTACTTCAAAGAAATTGAAGAAATACCAGGATCGTTCTACCTCAGCCACTGGGTATTCGGGTAGAGAGTGAGGTTTTCAACGCACTAATCCAAGACCTTCCACTCCATCAGTGACCAGTCTTGGCAGTGTTGGTACCCCTAAGCTGAGATTCCAGTATTGTAATAAAACTCATTTTGGTGAATGCCGATTAAAGAGCGGAGCTTGTTACCGATGTAGTTCTTTGGATCATTTCCTCAGAGATTGTCCAGAAAGGGGTGAAAAAGAAGCTGAACAGACATCGATGCCGAGTAATCCAGTTTCGAGGGGTAGACCACCTCAACCATCTAGTAATGTCAGTGGTAGCCGAGGAGCTACGAAAGATACTGCAGGCAGGCCTGAGGCACGAGCACCTGCTAGGACATATGCCATCCGTGCTAGAGAAGATGCTTCAGCACCCGATGTTATTACTGGTACATTTTCTTTACTTGATACTGATATTATTGCATTGATTGATCCTGGTTCTACACATTCATACATATGCACAAAATTAGTATTTGTTAAAAAATTATCTGTTGAACCTACTGAATTTGTGGTTAAAGTCTCGAACCCCCTGGGACAGTTTGTGATGGTGGATAAAGTTTGTAAAAATTGTCCACTGATGGTAAAAAGGTATTTGTTTTCCGGCTGACTTGATGTTACTTTCCTTTGATGAGTTCGATGTGATATTGGGTATGGATTGGCTAACTCAGCATGATGCAGTAGTAAATTGTAAACAGAAATATATTGTTTTAAAGTGTCAGAATGGAGAATTACTTCGGGTTAAATCTGATCAGACAGAGGAATTATCTAATGTGATTTCAGTTATGACAGCTCAGAGGTGTGTTAGAAAAAGGTATGATGCTTATTTGGCATATGTGTTAGACACTAAGGTATCCGAGTCAAAGATACAGACAGTACTAGTTGTATGTGAATTTTCTGATGTGTTTCCAGAGGAATTACTGGGGTTGCCACCAAAAAGAGAAGTGGAATTTTCTATAAATCTGATTTCGGGAACTACTCCAATATCTATAGCTCCGTATCGTATGGCTCCTACAGAATTAAAGGAGTTAAAGACACAGTTGCAAGAACTTGTTGACAGGAGTTTTGTTCGACCGAGTCATTCACTTTGGGGTGCTCTGGTTCTATTTGTGGAGAAGAAGGACGAGTCCTTAAGATCATGTATTGATTACCGACAGCTTAACAAAGTCACTATAAAGAATAAGTACCCATTGCCCCGGATTGATGATCTGTTTGACCAGTTGAAGGGTGCCACTATATTTTCAAAGATTGATCTCCGATCGGGCTACTATTAGTTACGGGTAAAGGAGTCAGATGTACCGAAAACAGCTTTCAGAACCAGGTATGGGCATTATGAGTTTTTGGTTATGCCGTTTGGGCTGACTAATGCACTTGTAGTATTTATGGACCTGATGAATCGGATATTCAGATCGTACTTAGACAGATTTGTGGTAGTTTTTATTGATGATATCTTGGTCTATTCCTGAGATGAAAACAAGCATGCAGAACATTTGAGAATTGTGTTGCAAATTCTGCGAGAAAAGCAGCTATATGCTAAATTAAGTAAATGTGAATTTTGGCTTCGAGAAGTGGGTTTTCTTGTACATATTGTATCTGCAGAAGGCATCAGGGTAAATCCGAGTAAAATCTCATCTATTGTCAATTGGAGTCCACCGAAGAATGTATCTAAAGTTAGAAGTTTCTTGGGTTTAGCTGGTTATTATCGAAGATTTGTACAGGGGTTTTCTATGATAGCTTCTCCGATGACCCGTTTATTGCAGAAAGATGTTAAATTCGAGTGGACTGATGAATGCCAGCAGAGTTTCGACCGATTGAAAGATTTGTTGACGAAAGCACCTGTGTTGGTACAACGTGAATCGATTAAATAATTTATTATTTATAGTGATGCATCATTAAATGGTTTAGGTTGTGTCTTGATGAAGAAGGTAAAGTTATAGCTTATGCTTCGAGACAACTTAAGACACATGAAAGAAATTACCCGGTGCATGATCTTGAATTAGCTGCTATTGTATTTGCATTAGAAATATAGCGGCATTATTTGTATGGTGAAAAATGTCATATTTATACTGATCATAAAAGCCTGAAATATTTGATGACACAGAAAGATTTGAATTTGAGACAGCGCAGGTGGCTTGAACTGATAAAAGACTATGATTTGGTTATTGATTACCATCTGGGTAAGGCTAATGTTGTAGCTGATGCTCTGAGTCGAAAATCTCTGCTTGCTTTATGAGCTATGAATGCCCGATTATCTTTGGTTGATGATGGTTCAGTCGTAGCTGAGTTGAGAGTTAAACCGACATTTCTACAACAAATATATGAAGCTCAGAAAAATGATGAGAAGCTATAGGCTAAACGGGTACAATGCGAGTCAGGTAATGATTCAGAATTTCAGATTGGAACTGATGATTGTTTATTATTCAAACACAGAGTATGTGTATCGAAGAATTCAGAGCTTATACAGAAGATTTTACATGAGGCACACAGTGGTATTATGTCCGTACATCCGGGAGGTAATAAAATGTATAATTATTTGAAGAAGATGTACTGGTGGCCAGGTATGAAACGTGATATTTCTGAGTTTGTATCAAGATGTCTGATATGTCAACAGGTCAAAGCTCAACATCAGGTACCTTCGGGATTGCTCCAGCCAATTAGTATACCAGAATGGGAATGGGAAAGAATTACTATGGATTTTGTGTCGGGATTACCATTGTCTCCGAAGAAGAAAGATGTCATTTGGGTGATCATTGATCGATTAACAAAATCAGCACATTTTATCCCGGTACGTATGGATTATTCTCTAGATAAATTGGCTGAACTGTATATATCTGAGATTGTCAGGCTACATGGAGTGCCAATCTCTATTATATCAGATAGAGATCCCCGATTTACATCTCGTTTCTGGGACAAATTGCAAGAAGCCTTGGGTACTCAGTTGTATTTCAGCATTTCATTTCATCCTCAGACAGATGGCCAATTTGAGCGTGTAATTCAGGTATTGGAAGATATGCCCCGATGTTGTATATTAGAGTTGAAGGTAATTGGGAGAGGTATCTACCTTTGATTGAATTTGCTTATAATAACAGTTATCAGTCCAATATTAAAATGGCTCCGTATGAAGCTTTGTATGGTAGAAAATGTAGAACACCGTTATATTGGACAAAGCTTAGTGAAAAGAAGATACATGGGGTTGATTTGATCCGGGAAACAGAAAAAAAAGTCAAGGTGATTCGAGATAGTCTAAAAGCAGATTCCGATTGTCAGAAGTCATATGCTGATCTTAAACGAAGAGATTGAATTTCAGGTGGGTGATAAGGTATTCTTAAAAGTGTCTCATTGGAAGAAAGTTCTCCGATTCGGTCGAAAGGGTAAATTGAGTCCAAGATTTATCGGGCCATATGAAATCATAGAAAGAATTGGACCGGTCGTTTATTGATTGGCATTACCACCGAAACTCGATAGAATTCATAATGTTTTTCATGTGTCTATGCTACGACGGTATCGATCAGATCCTTCACATGTTATTTCTCCGACAGAAGTGGAGATTCAGCCAGATATGACTGACAATGAAGAACCGGTCAAGATATTGGCACGGGAAACAAAGGAGCTTAGAAATAAAAAGATAAATTTGGTGAAAGTATTATGGCAAAAGCATGGGGTTGAGGAAGTGACATGGGAACCGGAGGAGGCAATGAGGAAACAATACCCGAACCTCTTTACTGGTAAGATTTTCGAGGACGAAAATCCTTAAGGGTAGAAAGTTGTAATGGACCAAATTCAACGTTATCGAAATAGTGGTTTCGTAACCACAAATCTGATTTAAAGAGAAATTATTTTAATATTTTTGCATGAATATTGGTATGATAGGAAAATCGTATGAAAATATCGATAGAAAAATTTTACTAATTTAGTGGTTAGTTAGAAAAAGAAATTATTGAAGAAATTGGGTAAAAATAAGGTATCGAGACCTCAATCTAGTAAAACCGAGTCAAAAATATTTTTATAAATATTTATGAAGTGTTAGTAATATGGTTTTAAAATTTCGTTAGAAAATTTTAATGTTTGGGTAGTCAATTAAGTGAAAAGGACTAAATTGAAAAAGGTGTAAAAGTTACTAGAAGGATTAAATAGCTCAATTGTTAAATGAGGAGGGACATAAATTGCAAATAACCCAAAAAAGAGATATTTTGGGTGGCATAAGTTGAGAAAAATCAGGAGAATTGAAGAATTAAGGGTAGAATTGGAATATTACAAAATTTACTTTAAAAGTTAGGACTAAAGTGGAATTATCCAGATTTCTCTTTATTTTTCTGCATTCTCATCAGCCAAAAACGTCCTAAGGGTTTCTTCAAGCTGGTTTTTCATAATTTTTGCACCAAATCCAGAAAATTCAAATACGAAGCTAGATTGAGGAAAAGAAAAAGTTCGGGATTAGTAGATTCTTGTTTACGAACAAGTGTCGAGGTAAGTTCGTGTAACTTGAATTATATTCTTAAATGCTTGAAGTGTTTGTTATTGATGTGAATATGATTTGAATGTTCATTATATGAAAATTGATGAAACATTGATATATTTGATAAAAAGGGGAAGAAATCCTGGTTGAATGGAAGGAAAATTCGATGGATCTCTGAAAAGGAATTAACGGTAAAAAGGATCTAGCCTGGACGAGTGATCCTATCCTGATATAGCCCTCCCGAAGAATATGTGGAAAATGTATTTAGCTCGGACGGGTAATCCGAATTAGGGTCTGAATTTAGCCTGGACTGGTAATTCAGATCCAAGCTCATTAGAGTAATTGTCGTTGCAGGGGATTTAGCCTGGACTGGTAATCCCGCTGTAAGGATGTGGTTCTCGGGAGTGTGCTCTCTGAAACAGAAATGTGCGCACATGAATATGAATTGACGGACTCGGATTTGTACACTAAAGTGTACCTCTGAAAATCCATCGAAATTCCGAGAAATTCAACGAGATAAATATGGAAAAATAACAAGGAAATGAGAATAATGGAATTTATGAGCTCATCAATCATTAAAAATATTATTGATACATGGAAATTATTGGGCTAATTTGAATGTTGAGTTTGTGCATGATAGAGGAATAATATATTGAACAGATGTGTGAATGTTTATTGCATTGTATTGAAAATATTAGGTAAGTATAATTCTTGTTACATGAGCTTACTAAGCACAAAGTACTTACCCTGTTTCCTTTTCCCCTGTTTTGTAGTGTTAAGAGCTCAGAGGTCGGATTTGGTCAGAGACGCATCACACTATCAACCTCAAGATCTCAGTATATAAAGAAACTTTATTTTGGAAATCAATGGCATGTATAAGCTAGTAAAGTAGATGTTAATGTGAAATGAATGTATAGTTAGCCATTGGTATGGCTAACAAATTTTGGTTTTGGTATGTGAAGAGATTATCTTATGAATATGATAAATCTATCTTGAAAATATACTGAAATAGATTGGTTGTGTCAGATTGGTCTCAGTTTAAAATTTGCAGGGAAGATTAGATATTTATAAAGGGGTTATATTGAATAAAAAAATATTTATTCGGTAAAATCTGGTAATGCCTCATACTCTATTTCGGCGACAAATACGGGTAGGGTGTATTGTAGGCTGAACGAGATGGACGAGCTTTGTCGCGATGTGTAAGCTTTGTAGCTTGAGTCACGAGATATGAATTGGTAGTTCTGCTTCAACAACCCACTGGCCGCCGAAATTGCAGTAGTAGGCTTGCTCCGTGATTACAAGGTACCTAATGTTATGTTTGAAGGAAGACGGGACCCACGAGCCCACTTGATGTAGTATAATGACTATATAATCGTGTTGGGTGTGTCGAACATAGCCAAATGTAAGACCTTTTCTGCAACACTGAAAGCAAGCGCTAAGGACTGGTACCGTTCCCTCCTACAAGGCTCGGTTCGTAACTGGAGCCAATGTTCTTAGGTAGGTTCAGGGGCCGTTGAGCAATTATGAAAACACCCATGGGGCTAATGTCAATAAAGCAGCAGGAGGGCGAGTCCTTTCAAGACTACGTAAAGAGGTTCTATACGACTATGCTCAACACAAAAAACTTGGAAGACCAGTGGGTGATAGATGCCTTCATTATGAGAGTGTAGAATGACCACGTACAATACTCATTCACAGATAACAGGCCCCAGAGCCTAGTCGACCTGTATGAGGGGCCCATAAGTTCACAGAGGCAGAGGAAATTAAGAGAGCGTCGCTGGCCAATTTTTAAAAGGAGGACAGACAACCTAGGCGTAGTGATGAACAGTGCGGTAGGCAATTTCCCATCAATCAGTCCCTACGGGTCAGAACCGATAGGTCGCACAGGATCTTAGCCTAAGGCGACACATTTAGAAACTTGCAGAGGCCCCAGCAAGAACATGTGAGGCGCTACCCTTCCAGGGTAAATTCAGGGCTTACACCCTGTTGAATGCCGTGCGAGCCTACATCCTCAACCAAGTAAAGAGCCTGGGCATCCTTCCCAAACCATCCTCGATAAAAGGACGAACCCTAGGGACTAATGTGCCTTCCACGATAGGGGCATAAGACGGAAGACTGTTTCAAGATAAAAGACACAATAGAAGAAATGATCTAGAATGGAAAACTCGTTGAGCTTGTTAATCAGGGAGGTCCGTAGCAAGGCCAAAGCTTGGAATGATCGAAACCCAAGGGTAAGTATAGGGTTCGAGGCATCATTCATGTAATCATAGGCACCAATGACGACTGAATGCAGTCACACGTAAAACGGCGAGCACACATGAGGGGTGTGATGTCACTCAGCACTCTAAAGAGGCCACGACACTAGGAAAAATAGAGCATGGAGTTCGGGAGTGACAACGAGGAGCTAATCCTTGACAAGGAAAGAAACGACCCAATAGTAGTTTCAGCTGTGGTCATAAGCTTCAAAGTTAAGAGGATAGTTACCGATTGCGGTAGCGCGGTGGAAGTCCTATCTTGGGAAGCATATAGGAAAATAGGTTTAAAAGAACAGTCCTTGTATGAGGCTAGCCCCCTGTATGGCTTTGCGAACCACCCTGTTGTGGTAAAAGGCGCGATCATGCTACAGGTCACCTTAGGTGACAGCGAGCATACGGCCACAGAGTTCATCCAATTCTATGTGGCCAGCCACCTAATAACATACAACATCATCTTTGGAAGACCAATCATGAGGATATCGAAGATAGTGATGGTGACCTTTTGCATGAAGATCAAATTTCTAAGAAGTATCAACGTCGGTTTCTTGCGATCTGACCAGCGCATGCTATCTATCAAGTAGCAAGAGAGCTTTTTCCCGAGAGACAGAGTTCACGAGAGGAAGAATTAATGAGCCAAACCATCAACTTAGACGATCTGGGTGTAAGAAAAGAGCATTGGGATAAGAAACCTGAAACAACGGAGCACACTGAGACCTTACAACTATTCTGTGACAACAAAAAAAATAGTTAAGATCTCGCCAGCACTAAACGAGGAAGAAAAAATGATGTTGGTCAAATTTTTTGGGGGAATTTGAACGTCTTTGCATGGTTCACGATGGATATGTCAGGCGTAGATTTGCAGGTAATTGTACATAGATTGAATGTACTCTTACCTAGAGGTGAAGCCCGTAAAGTAAAAAAAGAGAAAATTCACACCAGAAGTAATAAAGGAGGTAAGGCAAGAGGTCCTCAAATTGTTGGCCGCTGAATTTATCAAGGAGGTGGAGTACCCGGATTGGATCTCGAATGTTGTAATGGTAAAAAAGGCAACGGGCTAGTGGAGGATGTGCATCGACTTCACCAACCTGAACAAGGCATGCCCCAAGAATAGCTTTTGCCTGCCCTCAATAGATCGCCTGGTTGATGCTTCCGCTGGGCACAAATTTATGAGCTTCATGGATGCCTTTTCAGGCTACAATCAGATCCTATTGGACCATGACAACCAAGAAAAAATAGCTTTCATCACTAAAAAGGGTCTCTTTTGTTACCGGGTCAAGCCATTTAGACTCAAAAATACTGGTGCAACATACCAAAGGTTGGTAAACATGATATTCAAGGAGTAGATAAGCCGTGGCTTGGAGGTGTACGTAGATGACATGCTGGTAAAGAGCGAATCCATGAAGAAACATGTGCGAAACCACTCCGAAGAGTTCACGACATTATGGGCCCACTGTATGAACTTAGTCCAGAGAAATGTGCCTTCTGTGTGCGAGCCGATAAGTTCCTGGGTTTCATGATTTGGGAAAGAGGAATAGAGGCGAATCTGGAAAAAATCCAATCCTTTGCGGAGATGCCCCTACCGTCGTGTGAACTCCAAAAGAAATTCAGCATCCCACAGGCAGGGTAATGGCGCTGAACATGTTTATCTGCAAGATGGAAAACAAGTGCCTCCTATTTTTCAAAGCTCTGAGGAAACCCTTCTTGTGGACCGAAGAATGGCAAACCATTTTTGAACAACTAAAATAGTACCTCACCTTCCCTCCACTACTAAAGTCACCTCAAATGGGAGAAAACTATACCTGTATTTAGTAGCCTCAGAAGAGACGATCGTGGTCGTCTTAGTCAAGTTCAAAAACACCCTTCAATTCCTGGTATACTATGTCAGCAAGGTGTTTTAGCATGGCGAGCTCAGGTACACAAAAATAGAAAAATGCATCTATGCTCTAATCATAGCTGCTTACAAGCTACAACCATACTTCCAGGCCAACCCAATCGTTGAAGTCACCGACCAGCCAATGAAGGAAATACTCACCAAAGTAGACACCCTGGAAAGGATAACGAAGTGGAGCATCGAGCTTGTAGAGTTCAGGATAGACTTCACCTTGCGAATGGTGATAAATAGGTAGGTGCTGGCAGACTTAATAGTAGAATGCTTGTTTGAAAGAAATGAGGACACAACATTAAACACACCCCCAGGAATCATGTATACAATAGACAACTCGAAAGGTTGGTTGGTTTACATCAACGACTCTGCAGCCAAAACAGGATCGGGGGCTACCGCGCTCATAATAGACCAAGAGGGCAATAAGTGGCAATATAGACTATCGTTTGGATTCCAAACGTTGAACAACACCGCTGAGTACGAAGCGCTGATCTCGGGGCTACAATTGGCACGCCAATTAGGCGCCGGGGACTTGACCATACACACGAACTCCCAGCTAATTGTGAAACAAATACATGTTGAGTACGAGGTGAAAGAAGCAACCCTAGAGTGATATCATACGATGACAACCCAATTGCTGGTAGGGTTCGATAAAGTCGAAGTTAGGCAGCTCTCAAGGAACAAAAACACGCGCGCAAATGCTCTGTCAAAGTTAGCGTCCTCCATCACATGGAAGCACCAAGCGGCACCCCCAAGTACTCTTTACAACCCAAGAAGAAACATGGATGACCTTTATAATCCACACATTATAGGTTAAACAGGAAAGCTAAGACCGAAAAAGACTTGAAAAATATTAGCGTAAGGTAGTAAGGTATGTCTTCGGTATGATCTATGAATACTTGTTAAATTCTCTGCATGAAAATTACATGTTCTCCTATTGCGAACTTATTACATACTAAGTTAGAATAATGTGCTTTGTTCACCTTTTGATAGATATACCCTTCTGGAGGATGTGCTATATAGAAAAGGCTTGTTGCACCTATTACTGCGGTGTCTTCATCGGAAGGTTAGTATATCATGAGAGAAATTCATGAAGACATTTGTGGTGATCACCTGGGAAGAAGATTGCTAACACAAAAAATACTTAGATAGGGGTACTACTGGCTTACCATCTACGAAGACACCTAGAACATGGTCCGCAAGTGCAACTCCTGCCAAAGAAATGCCAGAATATACCGACAACCAGCTGAACCCCTCCAGATCATGACAGGACCTTGGCCTTTTGCGACTTGGGGGGTCGATATCCTCGGACCATTTCCTGTATCCATGGCATAGAAAACATTTATTATAGTAGGTGTAGACTACTTCGCCAAGTGGATCAAGACAGAAGTCTTGGCAACTATCACAGAAAAGCAAATGGAATCGTTCATATAGAAGTCGGTTATCTGTAGATTCAGAATACCTTGCACTGCCATCACGGACAACAGTACATAGTTTTAGGGGAAATTCAAGAATTTTTACACAGACCTTCAGACATCCTTGGCCCAAAGCTCGGCGAAGACCTCATAATCCAATGGCCAATTTTAAGCTATAAACAAGAAAATTCTAATAACTCTTAAAAAGAAGTTAGGCAAATTAAAAGGGGCTTGGTTAGAAGAGTTACTAGGAATCTTGTGAGCACTGTGAACCATGCCTTACACTATGACAGGAGAAACGACCTTCTCACTTGTTTATTGCATAAAAATTGTAATTCTTGCGAAAATAGGTTTACGATTAAATAGAATGTGACACTTCAACGAAGAAGCTAACCATGAAGCCTTGAGACTCAATCTAGACCTAATCAATGAGCTAAGAGAAATGGCTAAAATTAGAAATGCAACATGTGCCCAAGAAGTAGCTCGCTACTATAACTCCAAGGTTAGAGGAAAACAATTTCAAGTAGGCGACTTTGTGTTGAGAAACATTGAAGTTAGCCTACCCTTTTCCTAGCTATGAATTTTTTAAAAACATCTTTAACTAAAGAACAGTTCGCAAATCCACATCCCCAATGCATTATTCTCGAAGCATACCATATAATAAGAAGCTCACAAACATAGAAAGAAAGCCAATAGAAAATAAAAACAAATGTTCATTAAAGTAAAACAAAATTACAGAATTATTGCTCGATTACATCATTAACCCTCCAACACCTTGATCTGCGTTAACAGAAGCGAGACCCTCACCAGTTGAGGAAACATTAGTAACGCCCTTAGCCATTGAAGGAGGAACTGAGTTTAGAGCGTCACCAACAATAGAATGAGCCATGTGCATAGTAGTAGAGCCCTCCCCTTATTTAGAAAATGCTGACCTTTCTAAGTAGGCACGAAAGAGTCTTAAGTAGGCCTAGAAGAACTGAGGACTTCAAAACCCAGGCTACTTATGTCTACATCTGCAAGCGCATCAAAATCCACCTTACGAACATCAAAAGGACCGTAAGCAACCTGGGCATGAAGAAGTAGATTCTCCTTAAACTTCTAGAGGGAGTCCAAGATGTTCTGGGATGTCTGCTACTTGAAACCTGTCAGGGCCTCATCTTTCTTTCGAAGGGTGCTATCCACCTACTTTTGTCACTTCCTGATAATTCTTTCCAGGCAAGTATAGTGCCTCGCGATGATCCTCTTCAGGTTAACCTCCGCAGTTATACGCCTCTCTTTCTGAAGTAGGCTCAGCCCCGCACTACTCTGCCTTCATCTCCATAATTACAAGGCACTCGGTAAGGACCTCTTATTTTCTATTTATTTTCTCACTTTCCTCCTTCATCCTGTGATATAGCTCGCGCACCCTATTCAGCTTAACACTGGTGTCCACGAGCTCCTTATTGTGGGTCTTCGTGTACTTCATTTTGAGAACGCTGACTTCATATAATAAGCGGTGTAGAGATGAAGATAAGTCATCTCCAGCCTTAACAGGCATTCTTTCGACAGCAGAAGCTATAGAGGAGTTCTCAGGAGTAGGGGGAAGGGGGTATCCTTATTGATGGTAATCGGTGAGTTCACCTGGGTAGTAGTTGGAAAACTCACAATAGGGGACAAATAGATTAGGGTGATAAGGTTACCACGGTCGAATTTTCTTTTTTGGCGATGCTCCAGTGGAGCACCGCTCTTCTCCTCTTCATTAAAATGGTTGGTGCGCACGGCCCCAGCAGAAGTCTTACGCTTTTTGTGACCACTCCCTATCAAAGTATCCAAATCCATAACTTTGTTAAGCTTGTACAAGATGCTGTCAGACTCACTGAAATTATCCTCGTAGCCCCAATAGCCTTTTTCGCCATCAGCAACCCTAGGATCAGTAGAAGCAATTAATAAGTCAGTACCTCCTCTAGCCCTCTCCTCTTCTTCGAACTCAGGAAGAGTGAAGGGATGGAGTGTCATCCCACAGTAGTAGTAAAAGAAGTTCGCAGGCTCCTTCAAATGCCCAATTAATATCATGCCCAGCTGATCGAGTGAATCATGAGGCCAAGTATTCCTTGCTAGTCACCCGAATACCTCATTAATAGCATGCCCTCGAACTGTTCAGACTGAGATCCTCTAGGCAGAACCTGAAGACATTCCTCGAAGTTAAGACTGCTTTCAGGGCCAGCACGCAATCGACGCGCAACCTATAAAATTGCTTGATAGCCTCATCAGTGGTAAGACTCCTCTTGAAAGCACACATATCATCATTAAGGGAAGACCACCTAGTGGGGAAACCTAAGTCCTCTCCAAGAATGCTACGGACTTGGACATGGTTCCCCCATTTCAACCGAAGGTTCTTACATTGATTTTGTATGATCGTTCGCGCCTTCCGGCGAGGAAAAAAAGTAGTAGAACATTACTGACTCCCCCACATTAGTCCCTTTCAATTGGTATAGATGCTGGAAGATAGAAAGCATTGGCATTTGCCACGCTGGCAACTATCGAGAAAGTACACCATGGCTAGCCACTAGGAAAAACCCAAAAGTTGACAAGGAGCGAAGCAATAGTCTTTGAGGAGGTTACAGAAGAAGGGCTACAGGGGGATGTGGAATCCCTCCTCCAGGACATGCAAAGAGAGAAGGAAACTATCCTTCGTTACATCGCACACATGGTGCTACCCCGATGGAATGGAAAATTCATAAGCAAAGTGAGGGAGTTTAATTCCCCACACAGCCAGAGCCTATTCCATTTCCTCCGGTATGGTGGTGTAGACGTAGGGCTTCTCAGTTACAACGACTGTAGCCAGATGGATCGAAATGATGTGGATGTAGGTTCTTCTCATCCTTACCACGATTTGAGTAAAAAGAAAAAAGAAATGGAAACTAAGAAGTAAAAAATAATCGTGAGAATTACCTCGATTCTAACTTGCAGAAAATAAAAAATAATGAAGAAACATAAACCCCCGAATATCCCCTTTTAAGGAGAGGTTTGTTAAACCGTTCGGATGACAAAAAATGAACTAACGACCTCGATACGAGCAAGAAGAAATGGTTCGTCTCTCAACGGTCAGATGCGCGCACCCAATTCCTGAGTTCACATGTGGCAAGGCACCTGTTATGTATCGCAGCCCACGACTACCCAGCAAGCTGCGTTTGAAATGGGCCTAAGTCCCATTATTTTATAACATCCCTTAGGCCCACTAAAGAGGGGACTGCATTGTCTGGATTTGGTAACCACCAATCCAAATGACCCAATAAGATCTGAGTATTCGGCACGAGTAGACCCGACCCGGAAGAAGAATGTTTACCGTAGATATAGTTTGCTGGAGACCCCGCTAGGATGTTGGATGTTCTTAAAGATAGCTCAAGGGGAAATCTCGTGTAAGCCTCGTAGGAATAGGGTTGTGAGCTATGTCTGCAGAAGGGATCGCAAGCCCTCCAAGTGACCCCATTCGTGACCAGCGGGTACGAGGCTCACTGGAGGTATCAATCCCAAGATTAGAAAGGATCGCGTGCTCCGCAGACATGCACCCAATAACCCAAGGGTTGCCCAGGGAATGTCAACACCAGAGATAGGGAATGCCAGTGCCATCGACCCCAAGATTGAGACAAAATAGTGGGCCCTGTTGTGAGCTATAATAGTAGCAGTAGGAACATGTATAAACACCCCCTACGTTTCCTTTAATACGATACGAGAAAAATATTACCCAATAGACTTAAAGTTAAAGGTTTAAAATTTAATGTTTATAGCATGCATTTAAAATTTAAAATTTCAGATTAGGATTTGGTTTGGTTAGGGTTTTCTTTTGCGGTTGTTTTTTAGACTAAAAATTTAGTTTGATTTTAAAAGGTTGAAGAAGTTTGAATTTAATTTCAAATTTAAGATTCAAAACTAGTTAATTTGATCCAATTAAACCTTAAAACTTTGAAGTGAATTGACTTTTTTTACACAAATAAAAAAAATTCAAAATTATATATGAACTGCAATGTTATACCTAAAGTTTGATTTCGTGCAATTTTATATATGATATTTTGATTTAATTCAGTTTTTTTTATAAATAACAAACACTATTATCGATATAACATCATTCTACGTTACATATTACATACACAAATAATTCTGTTTATATATAAAAATAAATTGATGTATTCATTTCTTTAAAGGTATAGAATTGAATTAAAATCAAAATTTTATGTATACATTTGAACCAAAATCAAAGCTTAACATGTATAATTGCATAAAATCAAAGTTCATTTATTAAATTATACCTTAAATTAAAAGTTCATGTATAGTTTTTATATTTATTCCTAAAAACACTTCAATTTTATTTTGGACTATTTGAGTAGAGTATTAAAGGATTAAGTTAAAACAAATATACTTCTATTATGGGAATATGAATTCCCAAAAACCCTTTAAACTTCTCTATATCCAAAATCTGCTCAAGAATTGTTATCCTTTCAAGTTTGAACTCCAACATAATATTTGAGATAGTTTGGACAAAAATATTATATTTAAAAGATGAATTTTAGTAAAAGAAGTTAGATTCATTTAAAATAAAGGTTGATTTAGGTTCCAACATTTAGGGTTTGAACCTGAATGGGAACTTTTTTTAATAGTATAATATATTATTTTATTTTTACATAGTATGTATTTATATTACATAAAATTAAATATAAAATAACATAAAATACCATCATACAAAAATTAAAAAAATATATACAATTTTGGAGGCAAAGGAGAAGCATTTGTCAACATTGCAACCCTAATTGCTATTGGATATTTACAAAATTTTATTTTAATTTTTTTTAAATAATATGAATAATAAAATTCGAATTTCGAGTTAAACGAATCGAGTTATTCGAATCAAGTCGATTTTTTTTTTCAAATTTCGAGTTCGAATCGAGTTGAGTTTTAGAATTCGAATAACTCGAATAATTCGAATAATTCGAATATCAAACTATAATATTTTACATTTTTACCCCAAACTCCCAAACCTTTTTACTTTTCCCTCAAAACTTTTACTCCTTCCCACTTTCCCCCCAAAACTTTTACTCCCCTCCCCTCCCAACCCCCCAATCTACCCAAAATCCATTTTCCACCAAAATTTTATTCTCCCATTTACTTTTTCTCAAAATTTTACTCCCAAAAACCCTCAAAACCTTTTATTTTCCCCCAAAATTTTTACTCTCTCCCACTTTTTCCCTAAAACTTTTATTCCCTTCCCATCCCACCTCTCATCTACCCCAAACCCTCCCCCTCTAAATTTTTTTAATATTTTCCCTCCAAAATTTTACTCCCCCCTATTTACTTTCCCTCAAACTTTTATTCCCCAAAACTTTTTATTTTCCCCCTAAACTTTTACTTCTCACCCTTTACTCTCAAATAAAAAATCAAAATTATCCAAAAAAAATCACTAAACATAAATAGTAATAATTTTTTATGTCTACTATTTATATTATTAAATTAAATTTCACATTTTATATTATTTATATTATTGAATTGTTTAGTCATATTGAATATTTATGTTAAAATTGAATTATTAATTATGTCATAAAATATTCTTGTTAAAATTTTATATTGGTATCAATTTCACATTTTATTTTTAAAATAACTTTTATTAAAAAATCATATTTTTACATTTAATATATTTTTAATTCCAAAATACATAGTGACAAGAATCTGAAGATAATTGAAACAACTAAGCAAGAAAAGCAAAGAAGCTAACTAGTATATAAAAAATTAATAAATAAATTATGAGGTGATGAAAGTTAATAAATAATTTGATTAGGGTGGACAAATTTTATTACGATGGGTGACAGTGGTTACAAGGACCAAAAATTATTTTTTAAAATTTAACTCGAACAAATATATTCTATTCGATTCGATTCGAATTCCATCTCACTCGACTCAATTCGAGAAAACTTCAAATAAAGTTAGGGTGATAAAATGAGATTTGAAAACTCGATTAACTCGAAAATTTTTTATTCGATTCGATTTGATTCGATCGAATGCTCACCCCTAGGTATGCTCTTATGGCACGTTTTTTTTCCTTCCTTTGTGAGTTTTGTGTAGTTCTTCAATGGAAAATTATAAGGAGGTGTGGGGAATATTGTTGGAAGGAGATTGTAACAATCTAATTTTCAGTGGTGTCAGAAAAGGCAGTTTCAGAATCCTATCTTCGTAAATCCTGTCCGTAAATATTAAGTATGAATATTTACAGAGTTGGTATAAAAGTTTATTAAAGTTTAGTCATTCAATTTTTCCTATTAATTGCTTAATTAAGGTACAGGGACTAACTTGTAAAAGTTTTATCGCTATAGATTTTTAAATAGCTAAAGGTTTCAAATGGTAAATAAACCATTTTGTGTCATCCAATAGTGGAAAATAATGTTGTCATCCACTAATTTTGGTTAATTTTGATTAAGTTTAATTAATTAAGGTTAATTTACTTTTAATTAAAGTATATAAGTTAAAAATAAGATTAAAAAAAAGTCATTTTCTCTCCATCTTCTTGCTCATGCCGTGAGAAAGAAAGAAAGAAACCATTGGAAGCATTCAAACTTTTAGTCAACAATTGTTCAAGAATTGAATCAAACAGGAGATAATGGAGGAAAAACCAAAATTGTCGATTAGTCCTTGAACGTTCAACTTGTTTACATTTTTGGCCAGGTAAGTTCATATTGTATAAATGCGTTTAAGTTTTTATGCAAATGATTTGTGTGTATATGTTAGATTGTGGGTTGATTTGTGGTATTTGGTATAAAAGGTGAGAATTGGACTAAATTAATGATGATTATAATTGAAAAAGAGGCCCGTGTGAACTTAGTAAAGGGTATGATACAATTGGCATGCCAATAAGGTTCTGTGAGAGCTTGTACGAGATTGGTTATAGATGTTACCGAGATCCAAAATTTTGTTACGGGCTCGAAGATACATGTGACACAGGTTTAGCCTGGATTAATAACCCGATGTCGTTTTAAAGGTTTAGCCTGAATGGATAACTTGGCATGTATATTTTCAACATGAGCAAGCAATCGAATGTGTTATTATAAAGCTTTAGCCTAGACTGGTAACCTGACACGAGTATACTTAGTTCGGACGAGCAACTAGAGTAACGAAGATATCTGTGTATCTGAGTTTGTTTACTAAGGCTCATCGAGTGAAACAAATTACATGAGTTGAGAAATTGAAATGTGACATAATGATCTTGGTATTCACTTGTAAAATGTTGAATTTTAACTTGAACAAGGTATTGAAGAAATGACATTAGCATGTATGCAATTGTTTCATTTTGTAACACCTTTAAAATTGATATATTATAAAAGTAGTATTAAATTAAATTGTGTATAATTGATTTCTTGGTGAAATGAGAAGATGTAAAGATGATAAAAGAAACGATTGAGTGATGACAAGGAAAAATTTGAATTAAAAAAGTATATTGTAATACATTAATTTAAGGTAGGGACTAGATTGTAAAGATGTGAAAAATTTTGAAACACAAATATATTTATTCAAAACTTGAGGGGTTGAAGTGTAAATATGAGAAATGTTGAATGGCCAAAATTTAAATTAAATTAATTTCTTGTTGTAGGAAATTGGTAATCAGGGACCAAGTTGAATCAGAGAAGAAATATGAGGGACTAATTTTTAATTTTTCCAAAAAAAGTGAGGAATGGCCTGAAAGTAAAAATTTAAAAAGGTTTAAGGGTAAAATGGTCATTTTCCAAAATAGATAAATATTTTGTGTAATGATGATGGGTGAAAAATGTTGGAAAATGATTGCTTTAATATTTAATTATTAATTTATTATAAGATATTTTAGTATTTTAAATTAATTAATATAATGAGATATTTTTGTAGAAGAATGGAGAAAACTCTCATTCTCTCCATGTTTCTATTCTCACGTTACTATATATATGCATAAGTGGAGGTTTTCATTTTGGTTACAATTTGATCTTTTACCATGAAATCCCAATTTTTGTTCCAAATTTTTTGATTATTTTCAAAGTCACCCAAAAAGAGAAGAGAAGTAGAGATACTAAAAGTTAGAATATCATCTTGGAAGCAAGAAATTGGAGTTGAAAGTGAAGAAAGTTGAGGAGAAAGTGAAAAGATTAAAGAGGCCGGGTATGTACTTCAAGAATTTTACTTTATTTAATTTTAATCTAAGCGTTGAGAATATTAAATAGCTGAATTAATTATGAATGTGCAAGTATCATGTATTAATTAAGTTGATACATTGAAATAGTAGAAAAAGAACTAAATTATAAAGCATATGAAATAGATTATAAGGAATTGAATGGATGAAAAGAGAGTATAAATGAAGTTGTAACACCCTTAACCCTTACCCGTCATCAGAATAGAGTTACGGAGTGTTACTGGACTTTACGGATTAAATACAAACATTACACAACATTTAATATACATATCAAGAATCAATAATTTAACACTCATATTGTCCCCTGTATGGGCCATCGAGGCCCAAAATACACATTAGAAATAAATCGGGACCAAACTGGAAACTCAGAGAAATTTTCCCCAAAATTCTAAAATTTTTCCTAAGAGCAGGGAACACACGCCCTTGTGGACAGGCCATGTGGCTCACACGGATAGGAGACACATCCATGTCTTAGGTTGTGTGGGCATTCGATGTAACACCCCAAACTCGGTCTAAATGTTATGACCGAATCTGGCGATGTCACATTGTAACACCCCTTACCCGTATTCGATGCTGGAATAGGGTACGAGGCATTACTAAAAGACATACATTTGCATACGTATTAAACCGAGTTACAAAATTTCATCCAAATTAAAACTTTTAAATTATTAACGTTCTTTTATAATTCTTTACAACATATCCTCGAAATATTATATTCATAACAAATAGGGCCCACGAGACCCGATATTTACACATGTAATTCAAAGCTTCATTTCCATTTCATTCAATTCACAATTTCTCATGTTCACAATTCAAATCAATTTCTCAATCCAATAAATATATTTCAATCATCTAAGAATATAATTCAAGTTACACGAACTTACCAGGCTAAATTGCAGAAATACCAAAATTTAGGGACATTTTGGTAATTTTCTATTTTCCTCGAATTTCCACTCAATCTTGATATAAATTAATATTTCATTCAATTTATTAATTTAAATAATAAAAAATTCATTTCATGCAAAACTTTTTGACATTTTTACAAATTTACCCTTAAAATATTACTTTTATTCAATTTAGTCCCTGAACCTAAAACATGCAAATTAGCCATTTTTAATGAAAAATCATGCTAGTTGAATAATCATATATTTTCCTCCTCCTCCTCTCCATTCCACATCCTTAATGTATATAACATGTTTATAAGTAACATTATCTATAATTTCACTATTTATTTATTTGTTCATTCAAAGCTGTCCACTTGAGTCATTGTCACAAAATTATTTATATCTTGAGCTACAGAACTCCAAATTAAGATACGCAAATTTTATATGAAACTAGATTCACATATCTTCTTACCATAAAATTTTCATAATTTTTAGTTTAGGCAATAAGTACAGTTTATTCTTTAAATTCATCCCTATTCTACTGTCTGACAGTTTTGACACTTCTTCACTAAAAATTAATTATCTCCTCGTAAAAGATTCAGATAATGTTTCAGTCAGTTTCTATTGAAAATAGGCTCATTATATATTTTAAAAATATAAATTTAAGCCCCTAATCATTTTTATCCAATTTTTTATGATTTTTCAAATTCAGAACAGGGGAACCCGAAATCATTCTGACCTTATCTCACAAAATTTATTATAACTAATGATTTACAATTTCATTGCTTACATTGTTTCTTCTATGAGAAACTAAACTCAGTAATATTTAATTACATATTTTTTTCATCCTCTAATTCAACTTTCACGATTTATGGTGATTTTTCAAAGTTAGACTACTGCTGCTGTCCAAAATTGTTTTAGTGCAAAATGTTGATTACTAGGTCTATAAGTCCCTTATTCCCTTTCTCTATAATATTTCCTATCACTTTCACTTATTTTTCTTCACTAATATATCAAGAACATAAGACCTTATATAAGAAAACTCTACTATAACATTATTTCCATGCTTTTTCAATAATATCAAACTTAAAAATATATTAAAATCTTGATGTTCTTACCTTGTGCTATTGATTTCAATCTTTAACTTGAATTTCTCTCTCCTCCAGCTTCTATTTCTTGAATCTAACTTGATATTTTAGCTCCCCATTGTCTCCTTGTTATTTTTCTCTCTTGGAAGCTATGGAAATTCTTTTGATTTCTAAGTGAAAATGGTAAATTTTTGGTGGAAGAACCAAATTGTAAAGAAAACAAAACTTTCTTTCTTTTCCTCTCTTCTCACGTTGGTTGCATGGAAGAAGATGAAGATTCTTCATCTTTCCTTCCATATATATACTAAATAGAATAATAATAAAATAATAAAATATCATTTAAAAATTAAATTAAAATATTAATAAACTAATATTTATTTAATTAATTAATCTAAAATATCAACATCATTATTGCCTGCTAGATTTCTCTCTATTCTAATTAACCATTTTTCCCTTCATAATCTTTTAAAATTCCATCATTGAGTCATCACTTAATTTCATAAAATTGTGATTTAGTCCTTCAAAATTTTTCACCTTTTCAATTTGGTCCTAATTCATCTATTTTCCTTAGTTTCTAGATTATTCCACCCTTAAAATATTTACACTATTGGTCCTTCAAATTTTTCGTATTTGCACTTTAACCACTCAAATTTTAAGTATTTACTCTTGGGCAACAAAACTTTTCTCACTTTTGCAATTTAATCCTTTCTTGAATTAATATGTCATAGTATAATTCCCAATGTTGCCATAACTCAAAATTCCCCTTTTTGTCACTTTATTTCATTATTTTACTATCAAGGATACCTACTTTCTTACTGTAGTAATTTTCGGGATATTACATTCGATGTGAGGCACACGGTCGTGTCTCAGCTCGTGTCCTTACCCGTGTAAATCTCTGACTTGGGTTATACGGCCAAGTCACACGCCAATGTGCTAGGCCGTGTGCAAAAACTTGGGCATTCTGTTTTGAAATTTTAAGATGCAGGAGACACACGGCCAGACCACACGCCCATGTGCTAGGCTGTGTGTCACACACGGCTGAGACACATGCCCGTGTGGATGAAAATAGGCCATTCTATGACCTATTTTCTCAACCATTCTTGACTTTAACCTAAACACGTCAAATTTCATACTTATAGGCCATGACAAAGCCTTCAAAACAACTAATTCCTAACCTTAATATGGTTATATTATCACATATATTCTAACTTTCTAGACTAAAACATAAATCAATTCACACATGTGACTACCTACATCAACCATACTTCACCAATTCATTCATTACTATGCCTAGGAACTATCCATCCATTAACCACACCAATACTTATACCAAACATGACAAAACCATACAAAAATAAGTTAACTAGAAACATTAAAAAAATGTAATTCTAGACATTTACACAACCATTTCAATCCTTATACATGCCATATAAACCATAATATGTGTTGCAAAATCTACCGGGATAAGTTGGATAGTGTAGCTTGATGTGTTGATCCGATCTCCCGACTTCACGTTAATCTACAAGGACATTAAATAACACAAGTAAGCTTAACGAAGCTTAGTAAGTTCGATGGTTTTAAACATAAATCTTACCAAACATACTATAACACTTCATTTAAATATATATTTATTGATCAATATGCATTTCCTGCCAATCACAACTTCAATTGATGAATTCACTTATTTCAACTCAATATCAATAATAACTTTAAGTCTTCAAACATTAATTCCATACGACACTTACCAACCCTTGTCAAATCGGAGAACGTCTTACGGATGTGAGTACATCGTATACAAAATCCCGAAGGTAAGTGCTAAACAGAAACCCATAATGTAACACCCCTAACCCGTATCCGTCGCTGAATTATGGTTACAAGGCATTATCGAACATAGCACAATTCAGAACAAACATTTATTACAATCCCAGTGAAATAATTTAAAACTCATCAAAACACAAATCCTATTCACTTTTGAACTTAAATTTACTATATTATTTCCATTGGCATATGTTAAAAAAATAATTCGGATATAAATGTATTTATATCTATATACATATCATTACACATCATATACCAAAAATATAATAACTATTTTTCATAAGCTAATTATTAAACATCTCATTTTATAATCTAAGCATGTTCACATATTAAAATCAATTTACAACCACACAAAAATTAAGTTTTGGTTAACTTACAATATGGCCGGATATTTTAATGGTTATTAATAAACATGATACTCATTCATTTCAAAACAACATAACCCATAACTCAATTTGGGTATCACTCATTTATACGGCATGTATTTCATTTAACTACATGATTTGAAAACAAACTTACTTCCTTCTTAATCACCAAAACCATGCACATATAACCTTGATATCTTAAGTTATTTAAGCACAAATAATTTTTATATACCAAATCAAGCTGAATTGCTTCTTATTCGATCATTCTATATAACATTCAATACATAATATATATATACTTCGATTATCAAAGAAACCAAATCTCAAACATTAATAAACCACACCAAACCTCAAACATTAATAAACCACACCAACTTTATTTCATCTTTATGCCATTATAAACTAATTACTAAACTAAGCACATATATAATTTAAATCTTATACCAACTTATCTATTACATTTTCGTTTTATAACAATCAAAACAAATACATTCACGCCTTTTCAAACCGACCTTAATTAATCAGACAGTATATCCAAAAATACAACACAACAAATCCATATATTTAACTATTTTAATTCATCTTATATCCGAATACATAAGTATATTAAAACAAATTTTGCAGCAACTTATAAGACCAAACATATACAAATTATTACATATCATATAACTAAATTAATGACTTAGCATCTCACTTATACTTTCAAATCCGCACATCAAGACTTATATCCATTGATCATATAACATTAACTTAATTCAACTAATATCTAATATTAACCTTATTGCCGAAACTCATAGCTAAATATTACCTTTTAAAACAATCCATATCTTAAGATTTTAATACCTAGCATAAACCAAACTTATCACATACATGAAACTAGAATATTTCACTCGAAAACAAGCTCAAATCATTATCAATCCCATAGCAAAACATACTAAGCTTATCTGACATATATATATCAAGCAATTTACACACTTAAACTGTGAAATATAATACCTAACATGAACTCATATCATAACCAAAAATGCATAATCACAAACATCATTTTAATCCAATTCATCAAAAGCATAAAGACCAAACTTAATCTTTTACCTATATGCCATAACTGAATCCATATAATACCAAAACCAAACATACCACACATATATATAACATAATCATAAACTCCATTCTTGACCATTAAAACCCTATGCATCGATACCAAACTCAAACAAAGGAAATACGCCATTTTCGCATGGCTATTAATTATATATACATAGTTGATCCAAAATCAACATTTTAATTATGCTGTACATGCCATAAACTCAAAATCAACTTAGTAAAGTACCGAAGAAACTGTCGATAGTGTGGTAGGCTTTACTGACGATCCCCGAGCTCGTAACGACTTCAAAATCTATAAAACAGAGATAAAGGAGTGCAAACACACAGAGTATGCTATTTAAAGCTTAGAAAGTCATAAGCAAATATATATATATCATCTATTGTATATTATTACTAGTTAACAAGGCCGAATATACATGTTCTCAATACAAGGTTATCATTTAAATCTCTCATACACATACCATATGGCTAATTGTACAAATACACATGGACTTATCCAAATCTCACTATTAAAATCACACATACCACATTTAACCGAATATGCACAATCACATATGTATACACATAGTTCACATTTTATTTTAACATTTATACAATCAATACAACAACTGACTTACCTTATTTTTACAACTTGCTATAAGTACATACTTAAGCCCTTTTAATTCGGTTTCACATTTAATCTTCATTTAACATTTTCTGTTGAACCATTAGGAATTAAAAAGGATACGTGGACAGTCAGAAGCTCATACAATGCCAACGTCCCAGACGTGGTCTTACATGTAATCACATATCGGTGCCACTATCCACTGTCCAGACAGGGTCTTACACGTAAACACAAGTCGATTCTAACGTCCCAAACGTGGTCTTACATGATAACACATATCAAAATCCTATGTCATAACATATGTATCCTAACTATTCCTAGGGTTCGTACGGGCTTTCAAACATTGAATCTCGATCGAATCGAACATTATAATTAGGCTCCAAATGACATTTGCATTCGGCAATACACATTAAGATTCATAAATTTTCATTCATCATGTAAAATAAATATTTTATCAAATTTAACAACATTTATATGCCTATAGACTTACCTCGGATATCGATGGACACAATCGACTACTCGACTACTTTTGACTTCCCTCGATCTAATGTCGTTTTCTTCGGTTCTTGATCTAATCATATTCAAATTAAACCCTTTCATTCATCAAATCATTCAATTTAATCCAAAAACACATAAATAGGCAAATTACCATTTTGCCCCTGACATTTTACACATTGCAATTTAGTCCCGATTGTATAAAACACAAAATACACAAAATTTACTTACGCTATGCTAGGGCCGAATATTCAATAGCTTTATACAAGTCCACACTTTTCATTTATTTTGCATTTTAGTCCCTCAAAAATTTATTTTTACAATTTAACCCTAATTACTCAATTTCATCAAAAATTCAAAAATAAACTATGTTAATCTAACACATATATTTTATATTTCATCTTCAAACATCACAAAACTCATAAATTCATCAGTGGCATATTTCAAAATCATCACCAATTCACAAAATTGAAGCATGGGCTTTAAAGAACACAAAGCAACAATCTCAAAAACGTAAAAATTAACAAAAACTGAAACCGAAACATACCTTAGTTAAGAGATGTAAGTGCCGAATACTCAAAGCTTTTTCTTCTTTTTATTACTTTGGTAGTTTCGGTTATAGATGATGAACATTTGCATGATAATTTTATTTTATGTTTTACTATATTAACATATATTAACATTATTATCATTTTACTAAATTAACCTTTACTAATATATTTATATAAAACATATAATAAGGTTACATTAGTTCTTTGCCACCCACTAACTTACATAATGGACTAATTGCATTTTAAAACCTCTAAATTTTAAAGACAACAACAATTAGGCACTTTCATATTTAACCACTAAATTTTCATTTTTCACGATTTAATCCTTTTATTTAATCTGACACTCAAACGATGAAATTAAAGCATGAAATTATCACACAAATAAATTCATACATAATAAACAAAAAAATAATATTAAAATATTTTTTAAACTCGTATTTATGGTCCCAAAATCACTGTTCCGATTAGGGTCAAAATTGGGCTATTTCCCAGATCAAGTCGACTCCCGTTAGCTTGGATTCACTCAATTCAGACCAATACAATGAAGTTTTAAATTTCCTTCCGTAAAGAGCTTCAAATGGTGCCATTTTGATACTAGATTGGTAACTGTTGTTATATGCAAATTCAGCCAAAGGTAAATACTTTTCCCAACTACGTCCAAACTCAAGTATACAACATCTCAACATATCTTCCAAAAACTGGATCACTTTTTCTGATTGCCTGTCAGTCTGAGGATGAAACGCTGTACTAAATTTTAATTTTGTACCAAGAGTCTCTTTAATTTTTTTCAAAATCTCGATGTAAACCTCGAATCTCGATCTGAAATAATGGATGTGGGGACCCCATGTAACCTCACAATCTCTGATATATACAATTCCGCTAACTTCTCAAGCAAAAGTTTGTTTTGACCAGGATAAAATATGTCGACTTAGTCAGTCTATCTATAATCACTGAAATTGAATCTTTTTTTTCTCGGAGTCACAGGTAATCCTGATACAAAATCCATCGTGACATGCTCTTATTTCCACTCAGGAATCATGACAGGTTGTAATAAACCCGTTGGTACCTGATGTTCTGCTTTAACTTGCTAACAAACCAAACATTTAGTTACAAACTCACAAATTTCCCATTTCATACCCGGCCACCAATACATCCATTTCAAACCACAATACATTTTCGTACTACCTGGATGAATGGAATACATGCTACTGTGAGCTTCATAAAGAATATCATTTTTCAAATCTGAATTTTCGGAACACAAATTCTATTGCAATAACGCGACATACCATTATCATCAATGCTATACTCTGAACTCAAATTGTCCCAAATCGCCTGTTGTTTCAGCACCAATTTCGGATCCTCATCTGGCAATTTCTGAATCTGTTCAAGGAACAAATGTTTCGTTCTCAATTCAGCTAATACAAAACCATCTTCATTAAAAGATAAATGAGCGTTCATCGCTCGAAGTGCAAAAAAGATGACTTTCGACTAAGTGCATCCGCAACCACATTAGCCTTCCTCGGGTGATAGTCAATAACTAAATCATAATCTTTTAATAACTCTAACCACCTTTTCTGTCTCAAATTCAGCTCTTTCTGAGTCATCAAATATTTCAAACTTTTATGATCTTTAAACACATAATATTTATCACCGTATAAATAATGTCTCCAAATCTTCAAAGCAAAGACGATTGCAGCCAATTAAAAGTCATGTTAGGATAATTTTTCTTATGCGGTTTTAACTGTCGAGAAGCATAGAGCACTACTTTTCCTGATTGCATCAGTACACAACCCAATCTATTTAGAGATGCATCACTGTAAACAACATACGGTACATTAGATTTTGGATGAGTCAAGATCGGAGCTTCTATCAACATTTTTTTCAATTGATCAAAACTCTGCTGACACTCATCAGAACAAACAAACTCAACATTTTTCTACAATAACCGGGTCAACGACGAAGAAATCATCGAAAAATTCTTGAAAAACGTCGGTAATAACCTGCTAAACCCAGAAAACTTCGTACTTCTAATTTTTTTTTGAAATCTTCCAATTTACCACTGCCGATACTTTGCTCGGGTCAACTCGAATCCCTTCGGCTAATACAATGTGACCCAGAAATCCAACCTCGTGAAGCCAGAATTCGCATTTGCTAAACTTTGGATACAATTGTTTCTCTCTCAAAGTCTGTTGCACAATTTTCAAGTGTTGTGCATGTTTGGATTCTGTCTTTGAATAGATTAATATATCATCGATAAACACAACCACAATTCTATCCAAATAAGGTTGAAAAATCCAATTCATTAAATCCATGAAAGCAACAGGAGCATTGGTTAAACCAAATGGCATTACCAAAAACTCATAATGACCATACCGAGTTTTGAAACCTGTCTTCGGCACATCACACTCTTTAACCTTCAACCGATAATACCCTAATCTAAGGTCTATCTTCGAAAACACCACGACACTTTTGAGTTGATCAAATAAATCATCAATACAGGGCAATGGATATTTATTTTTAATTGTGACCCTATTCAAATGTCTGTAGTTTATACATAGTATCAAAAAACTGTCTTTCTTTTTCACAAATAGAATAGGTGCACCCCAAGGAGACATACTCGGCCTGATGAACCCTTTGTATAGTAACTCTTGCAACTGTGTCTTTAATTTTTTAACTCAGATGGTGCCATACGGTATGGTGTCACTAATATCAAAACTATTCCCGGAATCACATCAATTACAAACTCAACTTCCTGATCAGGTGGTAAACTCAGTAATTCTTTAGAAAATACATCAGTGAATTCATTAACAACTGGTAACTGTTCTAACTTCAATTTAGAATCTCAAGTATCAAGAATGTAGGCTAAAAATGCCACATCACCTTTACGTAGCAACCTCTGAACAGAAAAAGCTGAGATAATTCTAATAGTATCATTCGGATTATCTAACTCAACCAAAATTACCTCCCCTGTCTAACATTTCAAATCAATTCATTTCTCTCGACAATTTGCTACAGCATCATGCTTCGTTAACCAATCCATTCCCAAAATAACATCAAATTCCCGAAAGGATAGAAACATAAAATTAGTAGAGAATTCACAACCTTTTACTTTCAGTGGACAATTTTGACGTACTAAATTAACTCTAACACTTTGGCCTAATGAATTAGTGACTTGAATACAATAATCAGTCGACTCAATAGGCAATTTCTTTTCTATTACTAATGCAATGCAAACATAAGAATGCGTAGACCCGAGGTCAATCAATGCATATACAGTAACATCAAAAAGATAGAATATTCCAGCAATCATGTCGGGAGCCGTAGCTTCTTTCCTCGCTCAGATGGCATAAGTACGTACAGGTGCCCTAGCCTTTGACCGAGCAACAAAATCTTTCATACCCGAACGAGCAGTCCCAGTAGCACTGTATTGACCCAAACGTTTACTTTGTTGAGAAGTAGCCAACTGTTTCTCTTTCTGCTCTTCCTCTTATTTTTGTAATTGTGGGCAGTTTCGAATAAAATGGTCAGTGGCTCCACATTTGTAACAAGGCCCCGCTTTGCCTCTACATTTATTAGGATGGTATTTTCCATAATATTTGCATTTGGGCCTAGAAGCATTCTGTACATTGCCCACACTAACAGCATGTCTAAAGATACTCCGTAATCTTGTTGAATCATCTTGTTCTTATTTGATCGTTACGGCATTGGGGTGGCTCAATTGAAATCATCTCTAGACTTTTTCGCAGGTAAAGCTAAAAATTACTTAGAGGAACTTCTCTTGTAGGATTCTTTATTCCTTCTATCCCGTTGCATTTTTCTATTGTACACCTCTTCTATTTTCTGAGCATGATCTGACAGAACGACAAATTCCCATATTTCTATGCCCCCAATCATCATTCTGATTTCATCATTTAACCCTTCTTCAAACCGAATACACATTTCTTCTTCAGTTGGTATAATTTCCCGGGCATGTCTGTTGAGGTATACAAATTCCCTCTCATACTCAGCTACTGATCTATTTCCTTGTCGCAAATCAAGAAATTCCCTCTTCTTTTTATCCAAGTATCTTTTGCCGACATATTTCTTTTTAATTTCACTTTGAACGAATTCCCAAGTGATTTTCTCTTTCGACACTACATCCACTATAGTCGACCACCAATTATATGCTTCCTCTTTCAATAATGACACATCACATCTCATATAATCTTCGGGAGAACAAGCTATTTCCTCAAAAACTCTTATCGTGTTCTGAAGCCAATATTCAGCTTTCACAATATCACCATCCTATCTACTCTGAAATTCTTTGGCCCCACACTTTTTAATTTTTTTGATCGGAGTTTGTTTATTTGATTCAATCATTGGAGGAGGTGGATGTGCAATCGGAGGCTCTACAGGTGGTACAGTAGGGGGAGGAGGTTGCTGAGCCAAGTTTCTTTCTTGCATGAATTCACTAAACCATTGATTCATAAACCCAAAGAACATATTTTTAAGTTTTTGTTCATGAGCTGGAGGGATTGGGACGTTACTACTTGTCCCGTGTTCAGATGTTTGTGCTCTACTATTAACTTCATCATTATCAGCGTGTTTGGATCTTTCTGACATCTTTAAAATCTATAAGAAAACAAATGTTAGATCGGATCATACACATCACACTATCACATATTTATATGGCATGTATTTCTAAACATTTTACACACTAGGTTTGTTCTGAGAAGCTCAAAAGAGCTTAACGGAAACCCGTTAGGGTTAAACGAAAACTCATATGAGTTAACAAAAGCTCGTGAGAGCTAAACGGAAAGTAAATACGAAAGTTCGCAACAAATGCCGAACCTCGATTTACTTGGGTAATTTGTCGTCAATTCCTCGTTTGCACTGAATGACTGTACTCAATCCCGCGTTCCGTTTACTTCGAACGTTCAATTCAATTTCATAGCTTTAACAATAATTTTATTTTCAACAAACGATATGAATAAATACATAATACTATTCATCAATTTAACATATAATATTAAATTTCAACTATTCAAAATTACCTGGATTAAATTGTAGAATTTGTAGTAGTTCAGGGACTATTCTGTTAATTTCCCTTTTTTATGATTATCTACGGGATCTTGATTTAAAATGTTTATGACTTGATTTATAAAATTGAGGTCTCGATACCTCATTTTGTAAACCACTTAGCTTAATAATTTCTTACGACACACAAATTAATACTTCAAAAATTCTCCTAAAATCACATTTAGATCGTAAGTACTAAATAATAAAATTCACAAGCTCACTTGTCAGATTTGGTGGTCTCGAACATTTTACACACTACGTTTGTTCTGAGAAGCTCAAAAGAGCTTAACGGAAAACCGTTAGGGTTAAACGAAAACTCATATGAGTTAACGGAAGCTCGTGAGAGCTAAACGGAAAGTAAATACAAAAGTTCGCAACAAATACCGAACCTTGATTTACTTGGGTAATTTGTCGTCAATTCCTCGTTTGCACTGAATGACTGTACTCAATCCCGCGTTCCGTTTGCTTCGAACGTTCAATTCAATTTCATAGCTGTAACAATAATTTTATTTTCAACAAATGATATGAATAAATACATAATACTATTCATCAATTTAACATATAATATTAAATTTCAACCATTCAAAATTACCTGGATTAAATTGTAGAATTTGTAGTAGTTCAGGGACTATTCTGTTAATTTCCCTTTTTTATGATTATCTACAGGATCTTGATTTAAAATGTTTACGACTCGATTTATAAAATTGAGGTCTCGATACCTCATTTTGTAAACCACTTAGCTTAATAATTTCTTACGACACACAAATTAATACTTCAAAAATTCTCCTAAAATCACATTTAGATCGTAAGTACTAAATAATAAAATTCACAAGCTCACTTGTCAAATTTGGTGGTCTCGAACCACTATTTCTGGCGCTACTAAATATTAGGTTGTTATAGAAGTGCAATGAAATAGTTATGATAAGAAAAGTAACGGTGTGCTGAAATTTCCATGTTAACTTGCATTCATGTTAATGGGGACTAAAACGTAAGGTGTACAAAAGTTTATGATTGAATTAAAGTATTATGATAAAGAGCTTAAATGATTTGTTATGTGTTAGAGGATAAATTACAAAGTGATATTAAAGTGAAATTATGTTAAATGATGAATTCTCATTATGCTAAGGACTAAATTATAAATTGTAAACTTTATAATTGAAATAAGAGAAGCTATGATAAAACTATATATTAATAATATGTGAGTTTTAAAGATTAAATTGAATAATACTCAAAAGTATAATAAATATGTATGATTAGATGAAAGTACAAAAGGACCAAGGGAAAGGAAATGTTTCAACTAAAACAATTTCTAGACTGTAGTAGTGACTTGATTTTGAAAATTCACCAAAACTTTTAGAAATTGATATAGAGGTTGAATAAAATATGAAATTCAAGCTTAAGGAGTCCAGTTTTGGGTAGAAGAAATGGTGCAAGTAATGGAATTTTAGATTGTGAGATATAATAAATTTTGTGAGACAAAGTCAGAATAATTTCAAGTTCTCCTATTTTGACTTTTAAAAATCATTATAAATTGTAAAAAAAAAATTTAGGTGATGAAATTTATATGACTAAAATCTTGATGAGTATATTTTCAATGGAAACAAACGAAAATATAATACGAGTATTGTACCCAAAGATAATTAATTTTTAATGAATAAGCGTCAAAACTGCCTAGTAGTAGAGCAAGGTAAGATTTGAAAAAAAACCCCTCTATTTATTGGCTTATATATAAATTCTGAAATTTTTATGGTAAAAACTTCATTGATTATAGATTCAAGAAAAAAACGGATCTTAATTTCGATTCTATAGGTTAAGATATAAATTATTTAGCAACTGCTACTCAAGAAGACAACTTTGTTAAAGTATATGTGTAAATAGTGAAAGAATAATTAATGCTACATATAAGCATGTCGTACTAAAGGTCAAAGATTTTACATGCACATATAGGATGAGGATTGGGTAGGAGGAGGAGGCAAAATAATAGGAGAGTTATAATGTTAGGAAATAATTATAAATGATGGATTTTCTAATACGTAGAAGAAGTTCAAACATATTGTCGAAGTACAAATAGAAAAATTGTTACAAAATGAGTTAGGGAAAATTCTAAATGGTAAAATTTATTAATAACAATTACGGTACATAGAAAGAGTATACTAAAATTTGTAAATGTAAGTCCCCTAATGGACTTAATTGTAAAACTTTGATAATTGTGTTAATTTTATAAACTTTGGATAGATAACATAAATACGGGATTTAATAAGGAAATAACATATGTCCAATGGATGCATAGTTTGATAATGACCTTTTATAATAAAATTGGTATTTTGAACATAAGAGATTCTTTTGTAATAACTGTGAGAAGTTAGGGTATAAAGATGAAAATTAAACCAAAAAAGAATTTTCTCATATTTTAAAACATCGAACCATATTTTGGTATCGATACTAGGACAGGGGAATCAATACTTGAAGTAAGGTATCGATATCTTTAAGAAAGTACCGATATTGAGAGCTAAAATAACAAATGAAACATTTCCTAAGGGAGTTAAAGACAAATTTTTATATTCTAAACGTAATTACAACATCTTAGTAATACGAAATTATCGTAGTTGCTTCGGCAACAAATGGAGGTGTTTAATCAAAATGAGTGAATAAGTTTTGATCTATTTAATCAAAATGCCATGAATTGTCATGATATGTGATTGTGGTATTATATGTTTTATTTACAAGTTAAAACTCACCTTATTGATATGTGGTTCGCCATTTCTAGCCAACTATGTCAAGCTTAATAACTTATTATGTTTAATTGAAAGATAAGATAGATTTTTATTTAATGTCTATGAACTTACTAAGTATTGTATATGCTTACCCTATTTTTCCCCTTTTTCCTATCACCAATTTGGTAGCTTTTGATCATTTTGAGTCTAGGAATTGTGGCTTGTATATAAGATATCTTGATGTTATCCTTGTTGTATATAAGTCTTTATGAGTTGAGTATGGTATTGAATTTGGTTTATGTGATTTGAATGTTGTTCTTGGTGTGTGGTTTAGAAATGCATGATTTAGAATTTGTGCTGTAGAGTTGAATTGGTATATTTTGATTTATAAGCTTGAGATGTATGACTTATGAAAGTGCATGTTTTAAAGTGGACTAACATAAGTGAAGCTAGTACGGAATGACTTGGTGAATTTGTGGTAATTGACATTGATTTGTTGAATTTTAAATGGTGTACATGTTATGAATGTTTTGATGGAACCTTGAACATAGTCATTTGAACTATTTGGTATGTTTGGTAAGTTTTGAGAAAATTGAGATTGGAATTTTGATGCATTTTGAATTGTTGGAAATGGAAACATTGAAATAGAGACCAAAAATGTGCATTTTGCCAAAAATAGGGACTTAGTGGTCTATTTTCGTTGTCGCAATACCATAACCTTGATGTCGCGATATTGGCTCTATTTTATTTTGAAAAATTTGCAATTTGGTCATCAGGTTAGGAAGTTTGGCCACTGTCTTTGAGATCGTGATAGCAAGCCCTGGATATCGCGACACCCACCTAGCATATTTTGAAATTTTTTAATTTAGTCCTAGTTTGACTCTAGGATGGTAATGAGCTTTCGTACGCTCGATTAAGACCCGAAAATAATTGTTTATCATATTTTGACTTTGATTAACAATAGATTACATGTATAAATGCTTGTATGTTGATTAATTGACTATTTTTTCTCTGGCAACAAATGTAACATTCCGTAGCTTGGACTCGACAATCGGGTCGTGCGAGAGGTGTTACAAGGATGGTGCAAAAGAAGAGTTTAATGTTTTCTTGGTGTGTAGTTTTCTGACGGCAAGTGTTATTCAGTTCTTGTAACAGTCTGTTTTCAATGAAATTGAAACAGTGGTTTCGAGACCACAAATTCGAGTCATAAAGAAAATTTATTTTAATATTATTGCAAGAACTGTATTATGATAGGAATGACGTATGAAAATTTCGTTAAAAAGTTTTTATCGATTTCACGTTTAATTACTAGAAAGGACCAAATTGCATAAAGTTCAAAAGTTGAATTCTAGTAGCTAGAGGGATTAAATAGCTAAGGAATTCAAAATTTGAGGTCCTTATAAGACAATAGACCATTAAGAGAAGTTAGTATATAATCATGATGATTCATCCATGAAAATTTAAGAAAAGAAAAGGACTAAATTGGAAAATGAAATAATAAAAGATGATAATTAATTAAAAGAAAAAATATCATCTTATTTCATCATCTTCCCCAAATTAATTTCATGGAAACCTCAGCTAAGAGAAAAGTATCCAAGCAAGATTAATTGGATTCGAATAGACCTAGTACGGAATTGGATTAAGGAAAAAAAGTATCGGATTAGTAGATTCTCGTATACGAACAAATGTTGAGGTAAGTTCATGTAACTAAATTGTGTACACTTATATGTTTAAATTAAATGTTATATATGTGAATTGTATAATTGCCATGTATGTGAAAGTGATTAAATATCGGAAAATGTCCGATAAATGTTAAGTCCCGTTTGAACAAATGAAAATCGATGGACACAAGTTCCCCGTATTGGTTGTGGTCCTGCATATGTTGCGGACACAACACAACTTGAAAGAGTGTCCCGTTAATTACCTTTCCAATCTTTTCGTTATATGGTTTTTACGAGCTTCTTGTTAATAGCTCTTCGGATCATCCTGATCGGTTGTGATCCTGCATATGTTGTGGACACGCCGCAGCTCTTATGAGCGTCTCGTTATATGGCTCTTTGTGAGCTTCCTGATAATGCTTGCTTGAACTTCCCGATACTAATCTATTCAGAGCTTCCTGTTAATGGCTCTTTGGAGCTACCCGATATTTGCTCACATGAGTTTCTTGAATATGGCTCTTATCAGCTTCTCGTTATAAAGCCCGAATAAGCTTCCCGTTACATGGCTCACATGAGCTTCCTGTTATATTGCTCGAGAGAGTGCTTCCCATTTAAGTGTTCTTATGAACACTCCTGAATATGAATTGATGAATTACAGATTCGTACACTTCATGTGTACTACCAGATGTCCATCGATATTTAATAAGGTTCAACGAGCAAAGTTCTAATATAAGTTAAGATAAGGTCTGAATGAATTAATAATTGTATCTACCTGAAAATATATGGAAATGTTTATATGATGAGCTCATCTCTGTTACTTACTTGAAATGTATTTGAAAGACATGACTAACTTGTTTGAGGATGAATATGTGTTAGGTTATTGATTAATTTGATTTGGATGTACTTTTTATGCTTATTTTAAATGAATATGAATGGTAAGTCAATTTCCCGTTAAACGAACTTACTAAATATTAAATGTTTACTCTGTTTTATTTTTCTCTGTTTTATAGTATTTAGAAGCTCGTAAAGGTTGGAGCGGGTCAGAGTAAGATCAAACTATCCTTCAGCTCTCTTTGGTATAAATAGTAAACTTTAATTAGAATATAATGGCATGTATAGGTTAAATTGGTCAAATGTTGGCATACACATGCTTTGGTTGTAAATAGGCATTGAAATGGCTTGTAATGGGCATGTTTTGATATATATATGGTATTATCATGTTTGAAGTATAATTATGATTATGCATAATGCATTTGGTATGTTGGTAAGTATAAGTTTTAGAATGACATAATAATAAATTGTCTATTGGGAAGCCTAAGGGTACATTGGTTGTATGTGTAAAATGTCAAGATTAAGACTTGGTTTTGGCTTGGTTTAAATGTCTTGAATTTGTTGGTGAATGTATTAAAATATTGATGTAGGTGAAAGACAATTTTGGGTGAGAAATAAGGCTCGCAAATGGCCTTATTTTGTCCACAAGGGCAAAGACACGAGCGTGTGTCTCAACCGTGTGTGACACACTACCTAGCACATGGGCGTGTGTTTCGGTCGTGTGTCCCATGCATCTTAAAGTTTGAAAATAGAATGCTTAGGTATTTTCACACGGGTAGAGACACGGGCGTGTGTCTCAGCCGTGTGTGTCACACGGCCTGGCACATGGGCGTGTGACTTGGCCGTGTGAACCCTGCACCTTAATTATGCAAGTCAGTATGCTCACATGGCCTAGCACACAAGCTTGTGGCTCGGTCATGTGACTAAGTCAGTATGCAACCTAATTTGGACACGGGCTGCAACACAGCCGTGTTCTTCAAATTGAATGCCCACACGGCCTGAGACACGGGTGTGTCACTTGGCCGTGTGAGTCACACAGCTTGGCTACACGGGTGTGTGTCCCTTGTACATAAGGAAAATTTTAAAGTTTTTTGAAAAATTCCCTATATTCTCGGTTTAGTCCCGACTTGTTTCTAATGCATCATTTGGGCCTCGAGGGTCTATTTGAGGGACAATATGATTGAATTTGTTTAGTTTTGGATATAAATAGTAAATGATATGAATTAACTGTATTTGTTCTAGAAATTCTGGAAATGCTCCATAATCTTGATCCGGTGATGGATACGGGATTGGGGTGTTACATTTATTGGTATTAGAGCCACGATTTAGCCGATTCTCGAACGAACATATCAAGTATGAGTTTAGCTATACATGCCATTATATAAATTGTGATAGTGTGATATCTCCTGACCATTTTAAACATGTTTTTCATATAGTAATTTCATCCAACCAAGCTGAAACCAAGGAAGCTGAGAGCAATGCTCAAGCTTCAGTTCAAAGAGCTGCTTCAAGTAGTAGAAGGACCGTATCTGAGGGTTGAGCGGAAGAGGCTAGAGAAGCCTTCTTCCAAATGATGAATGAATGATTCACAGAATTTTTAAGAACAAATCCTGCTGTACAAAAACCTCCGATAGATAAAATTCATGAATCTGGGGTAGAGGAATTTAGGGTTACTACTGAAGATGATCCAGAAAGGGCTGAATTTTGGTTAGAAAATACTATCAGGGTTCTGGATGAATTATCTTACATAGCTGCCAAATGTTTGAAATGTGCTGTATCCTTGCTAAAAGATTTGGCTTATTAGTGGTGGAATACCATGACTTCTGTTGTACTGAGGGAAAGTATCACATTGGAATTCTTCCAAACAGAATTTAAAAAGAAGTATATTAGCCAGAGATTTCTTGATCAGAAAAAAAAAGGAATTTTTAGAACTCAAACAGGGGAATATTACTATACCTGAGTACAAGTGAAAATTTGTCAGATTAAGCAAATATGCTAAAGAGTGTATCTCGACTGAAGTTGCTATGTGCAAACGGTTTGAAGAGGGCTTAAATGAGCACATCAAGGTGTTAGTTGGGATTCTAGAATTAAAGGAGTTTTTGGTACTGGTTGATCGGGCACATAATGCCGAAGAACTAAGAAAAGAAAAGAAACTGGTAGAGATGGAAGCCCGGACTTCAAATAAAAGATTTATGGGAAAATCACAACTGTTGGCTTCAAAGAATTCGAAGAAATATAATGATCATTCAGCTACATCTGTGGGGTATTCTGGGAGAGACTGAGGTACTCAACGCTTTAATCTAAGATCTCTGGCCCCATCTGTAGCAAGTACTGAAAGTGTTAGAAACCCCAAACCTAGATGCAAACATTGTAATAAATTGCATTTTGGTGAGTACCACATTGGAAGCAGAGCATGTTTTAGATGTGGTTCCCTTGACCACTATCTTAGAGACTGCCTGGAAAAGCTTGAAAGAGATACTGTTCAAACTTAGGCCGAGAAACCCCACCTTGAGAGGTATACCACCTCATTACCCCGAAAATGTCAATCGTAACCGAGGTGCGACGAAAGATTCAACTGTCAACTCTAAAGCACGAGCACTGGCAAGGACATATGCTATTCGTGCACGTAAAGATGCCTCTGTGCCCAACTTAATTATTGGTACTTTTTCTCTTTTTGATACTGATATTACTGCTTTGATTGATCTTGGTTCAACACATTCATGCATATGCACGAATTTAGTGTCTATTAAAAATTTATATGTCGAGTCCACTGAATTCATGGTTAAAGTTTCAAACCTCTTGGTCCAGTATGTGATGGTGGATAAATTTTGTAAAGATTGTTCGTTAATGGTACGGGGTTATTGTTTCTTGGCTGATTTGATGTTGTTTCCATTTGATGAATTTGATGTAATTTTGGTGAGTTGTAAACATAAGTATATTGTGTTAAAATGTCAAAATGGTGAGTTGCTCCGCATCGAATCTGATAAACTGGATGAATTGCCTAATGTTATATCAACCGTGTCAGCAAGTTTACAACTTTGAAAAAGAAGTATTGGTGGCCAGGAATGAAATGTGATATTTCTAAATTTTTATCTAAATGTTTGATATGTCAGCAAGTTAAAGCTGAACATCGGGTTTCGGGATTATTACAGCCAGTTACAATACCGGAAGGGAAATGAGAAAGAGTTACTATGGATTTTTTTATTGGGATTACCCCTATCTCTGAAAAAGAAAGATGCCATTTGGGTAACCGTTGACCGTTTAACAAAGTCTGTACTTTTTATTCCGATACGTATGGATTTCTCCCTAGATAAATTAGCAGAGTTATATGTTTCTGAGATTGTCAGGCTACGTGGAGTACCAATTTCCATTATTTCAGACAGAGATCCATGGTTTACATCTCAATTCTAGAACAAGTTGCAAGAAGCTCTAGGTACACAGTTACATTTCAGTACCACATTCCATCCTCAAACTGATGGACAATCTGAACGTGTGATACATATTTTAGAAGATATGCATTGGTGCTACATGTTAGAATTCAAAGGTAATTGAGAAAAGTATCCGCCTTTTGTTGAATTTGCATATAATAATAGTTATCGGTTGAACATTAAGATGGCATCATATAAGGCTCTGTATGGTTGCAAATGTAGAACTCAGTTATATTGAACTGTGCTCAGTGAGAAAAAGATACACGGAGTTGATTTGATTCGTGAGACTGAAAAAAGGTGAAAGTGATTCGGGATAGCTTGAAAGTAGCCTCTGATCGTCAAAAGTCTTATGCTAATCTTAAACAAAAAGAGATAGAATTTCAAGTTGGCGATAAGGTATTATTGAAAGTATCACCTTGGAAGAAAGTTCTCCGATTTGGCTGTAAAGGAAAACTGAGCCCACGGTTCATCGGACCGTATGAGATCATTGAAAGAATCGGGTTTGTTGCATACCAATTAGCATTACTACCAAAGCTTGAAAAAATTCATAATGTTTTTCACGTGTCTATGTTGCGACGATATCGGTCATATCCTTCAAATGTTATTTCTCCGACAGAAGTTGAGATTCAGCTTGATATGACTTACAATGAGGAATCGATCAAAATTCTAGCACATGAGACAAAAGAGTTAAGAAATAAAAAGGTTGCTTTAGTGAAAGTTCTTTGGCAATGACATGGGATAAAAGAAACTACCTAGGAGCCAGAGGAAATAATAAGAAACCAATACTCGAACCTCTTTACTTGTAAGATTTTCGAGGATGAAAATTCTTTAAGGGGGAAGAGTTGTAACAGTCCGTTTTTAGTGTAATCGGAACAGTGGTTTCGAGCCCACAAATCTGAGTCAGAAATAAAATTTATTTTAATATTATTGCATGGTTTGTATTATGATTGGAATGACGTATGAAATTTCGTTAAGAAAATTTTATAGATTTCACATTTAATTGCTAGAAAGGACCAAATTGCATAAAGTACAAAAGTTAAATTCTAGTAGCTGTAGGGATTAAATAGCTCTTGAATTCAAAATTTGAGGTTCTTATAAGACAAATAGACCATTAAGAGAAGTTAGTAGATAATCATGATCATTCATACATGGAAATTTAAGAAAAGAAAACGATTAAATTGGAAAGTGAAATAATAAAAGATGATAATGAATTAAAAGACAAAACATCATCTTATTTCATCATCTTCCCCAAATTATTTTCATGGAAACCTTATCTAAGAGAAAAGTATTCAAGCAAGCTTAATTGGATCCAGATAGACCTAGTACGAAATTGGATTGAGGAAAACAAAAAGTATAGGATTAGTAGATTCTCGTATACAAACAAGTGTTGAGGTAAGTTCATGTAACTAAATTGTGTACATTTATATGTTTAAATTAAATTTTATATATGTGAATTGTATAATTGCTATGTATGTGAAAGTGATAAAATATCTGAAAATGCCAGATAAATGTTAGGTCATGTTTGAACAAATGAAAATTGATGGATGCAACTTTTCCGTATTGGTTGTAGTCCTTCATATGTTGCAGACACAACACATCTCTAAAGAGATTCCCGTTAATTACCCTCTCGAGCTTCTCGTTATATGGTTCTTGCGAGCTTCCCATTAATAGTTCTTCGGAGCATCTTGATCAGTTGTGATCCTACATGTGTTGTGGACACACTGCAGCTCTTATGAGTGTCTCATTATATGGCTCTTTGTGAGCTTCCCATTAATTGGCTCTTTGTGAGCTTCCTGATAAGGCTCGCTTGAACTTCCCGATATTAAGCTATTTGGACCTTCCTATTAATGGCTCTTCGGAGCTACCCAATATTGGCTCGCATGAGCTTCCTAAATATGACTCTTATAAGCTTCTCGTTATAAGGCCCGGATAAGCTTCCCATTATATGGCTCAAGAGAGTGCTTCCCGTTTAAGTGTTTTTATGAACACTCGTAAATATGAATTGATGAATTACAGATTCGTACACTTCATATATACTACCAGATGTCCATCGATATTTCATAAGGTTCAACGATCAAAGTTCTAATATAAGTTAAGATAAGGTCTGAATGAATTAATAATTGTATCTACCTGAAAATATATGGAAATGTTTATACGATGAGCTCATCTCTGTTACTTACTTGAAATGCATTTGAAATACATGACTAACTTTCTTGAGGATGTATATGTGTTAGGTTATTGATTAATTTGATTTGGATGTACTTTGTATGCTTATTTTAAATGAATATGAAAGGTAAGTCAATTTCCCGTTATACAAACTTACTAAGTATTAAATGCTTATTTGTTTTATTTTTCTCTGTTTTATAGTACTCGAAAGCTCGTAAAGGTTGGAGCAGGTCAAAGCAAGATCACACTATCCTTCAGCTCTTTTTGGTATAGATAGCAAACTTTAATTAGAATATAATGGCATGTATAGGTGAAATTGGTCAAATGCTAGCATACACATGTTTTGGTTTTAAATAGGCATTGGAATGGCTTGTAATGGGCATGTTTTGATATATATATATGGTATTATCATGTTTGACGTATGGCTATGATTATGCATATATGCAATTGGAATGTAGGTAAGTATAAGTTTTAGAATGACATAATAATAAATTGTCTATTGGGAAGCCTAAGGGTATATTGGTTGTATGTGTAAAATGTCAAGATTAAGACTTGGTTTTGGCTTGGTTTAAATGTCTTGAATGGGTTGGTTAATGTATTAAAATATTGATGTAGGTGGAAGACAAGTTTGGCTAAGAAATAAGGCTTGGAAATGGCCTTATTTTGTCCACACGGGCAAAGACACTAGCGTGTGTCTCAACCATGTGTGATAGACTACCTAGTACATGAGCGTGTGTTTCGGTCGTGTGTCCCTTGCATCTTAAAATTTCAAAATAGAATGCTTAGGTATTTTCACATAGGCAGAGACATGGGCGTGTGTCTTAGCAGTGTGTGTCACACGGCTTGGCACACGTGCGTGTGATTTGGCCGTGTGAACCCTGCACCTTAATTATGCATGCCAATATGCTCACACGGGCTTGTGGCTCAGCCATATGACTAAGTCAATATGCAACCTAATTTGGACACGGGCTGGAACACGGCCGTGTGCTTCACATAAAATGCCTACACGGCTTGAGACATGGGTGTGTCACTTGGCCGTGTGAGCCACCCGGCATGGCCACACGGGCATGTATCCCTTGTACATAAGGAAAATTTTGAAAGTTTGCAAAAAATTCCCTGAGCTGTTGGTTTAGTCCCGACTTGTTTCTAATGCATCATTTGGGCCTCGAGGGTCCATTTGAGGGACAATATGGATGAATTTTTTTAATTTTAGATATAAATAATAAATTATATGAGTTAAATGTATTTGTTCTGTAAATTCTGGAAATGTTCCATAATCCTGATTCGGCGATGGATAAGGGTTAGGGATGTTACAGTTCCAATCGATGAGAGTGGCTCTTGCAAATGTGTGGCATGCATTGGATGGGGCATTGATCTCGGATCTAAAGGAGAAGCATTTGTTGTTCTGGTTCTATAATGAAATTCACATAGATCGTGTGGTAGAAGGGGGTCTGTGAACTTTTAATAATCATCTATTGATTTTTCATTGTCTACATAAGGGTAAGGATCTATTACAAGTACAATTGTTTTCTGTTAATTTTTTTGGTGTAGATTATGGATTTTTTTGAGTGGGCTGGTTTCAAAGCTGATGTCAAAGCAATTTAGGAATTTTATTGGTGAATTTTTTGCGTATGATATGAAGAGTGTGAGTTGAGGTTTTCAAAACTATATACGTGTAAAGTTTAAACTGGACATTAAGGAGCCTTTAAAACAGCAAAAGAAGATAGTGGTTCTAGGTAGGGTTGAATTGTATGCACAATTTAAATATGAACGACTTTCCCTCTTTTTCTTTCGTCAATGAAACCTACAACCGAATGAATGAACCAGAGATTGTGCCTAAAAAAACATTCATCGCTATAACAGATACCATCATTTTAATAGTTAGTGATAGCCTTACTGTTAAACTTGCAAGTTACTAGAATTTCTGTTCTAACTAGGCTGAATATTGACATATAAGACAACCTAAGGTAACACAAAATGATATTTTTGCCAAAAAGGAATGTTAACTAACCTCATAAGGAATTATATCTAAGAAAAGAACTTGCAAAAGTATAGGAATTCTTTTTACATTGTATTAGAAGAATAACTACATAAGAAAATGGCAGCATTTTGACAGGCATCACTTAGCATAAGATTGCTCAAAAAATTCCTAAATTCTTTTACCTTCTTTCCAGGCTCTACTTTTCCTACTTCGATACCGGCCAAAACTAACTGAAGTTGAAATTATAAAATGAATTAAGACATCTCAAGCATTCATTGAAAAGGGGAAAAAGGTGTTTGACAAATTTTCATCATACCTCCCCCTTCAGTTACCTCTCAAACTTGACAGCTGATTTGGGCAACAAAACTCCACCAGCTAAATTCTGTGGTATAAAAATTGCAATTCATTTTCTCAACAGTTGGCAATAGTAAGGGGGCAAAACAGAATATATTCATCACATGAGACTAGCGCAAAGTAGATAATCTCTCAAAGGGAGCTTAATGATTTACAAGTTTATACACCACAACTTAGAAATGTGCATTCATCTACCAATAGGTCATCATGAAGATATACTTCTATGCTTAAAGTGTTTCACTGAGTTAATGTCAAGAGTTCACAAGATACAAGCCCACTTAATGAAACTACTTAAGAATCTAAATATAAAGTAGTGAAACTAACATCAATTAAGAATAGCAAACTTATGTAACTCAATCTTCATATAAACTTAGAGAACAGGGAATGGAAGTGAAAAAAAAAACAAAGATAAAAAATAAAAATAAAAATGCTTCAACATCATCATTGCCCTTTGAAGGCAAAAGCTTGTCACGAGAAAAGTTAGAAAAAATAAATGAGCCCTATCTCGTTAAAAAACAATCAAACAAACAATTGCTATAAGATTTTTTTTTTCTTGTTTCATCATAAACCAGAGATTGAAATATTCTAATCCAATATCAAGAGCTAAAAAACCTGATTCTTTCACAAGCCAAAATAGTCGTAGAAAATAACAAAACTAAGCATAAGGAACAATTAAAGAGAAGAATAGAAGAAGATAACAACTAAAATAGTCATAGAAAACAACTAAAATAAGCATAAGGAACAATTAAAGAGAAGAAGAGAAGAAGTGAACAACTAAAACAGTCGTAGAAGAAAACAAGCTCACCAGTGGAAGAATTAAATAAGAACAACCTGAAATGGGAAAAAAACGAAAAAATTAAATTGAGATTTAAAATGAGAAGATAAGATAAATGGAGTAGAAAGAGATAGAGAAAGTAGCAACACCCTTAAAGAAAATGGAAGAATTGAAGAAAATAAAAGAGAACAGAACTAGAGAAAAAAACTTTGAAAGAGAAAATGAAGAAAAAATTGGGATTCTACCGTGTGTTTTGGGAGAAGACAAATGGAGGATAAAAATGTAAATAGCCAGCCAAAAGCACTTTTTGCTTAGGAAAAACTAAATTATCCATCTAAAGAAAAGCACTTTTTTAAAGTTAAAACTTTCACTTAACCAATGTTTGTTTAACAATGCTTTAGAGTGAAAAGTGTTTTTTGAGGGAAAAGTCCTCAAAAGCACAGCTGAACGGGCCCTAAAGATAGCCCAATAGACATGACTAATGGGAAAAAAACAACCCCTTCTGAATCAAAATGTGGCTACTATTTTTTCATATGTGGATTTGTGCTATCTCAATAAATTAAACGAAATAACCAAGATGGGGTGAATTAGCCTTTTTTTAGAAAATTATGGAAGTAAGAATAAAATGATGAGATAATGTATATAAGAATTTATAGTGGTTCAACCCCAATTGCCTACTCCACTACCTCATCTTTCCACCACAAAATGTAACACCCTATACCAGACCCGATCGTCGGGTCCAAGTATCGAACGCCATAATTAACATGAATTACTTAACAAAACATCTATATGTTTAGTTACAGACTTAACAAATATTAATTCATTGATAATAAAAAATTTTAAAACTCAAATCTTAAATAAATTCAATGTTATACTATACTAAATTCTTATAACCATTCTCTCAAATTAGATTCAGATAACCATTACAATAGTTATTAAGGTTAAAGGCTTGCTACGGATACACTAAAGTATTCCTCGACGCATGCACTCAAGGGGAGCCCTTCTATACACATGAAACAACATCGATGCCCAAAACATACATCTGACGATCTTTGGCTTGGTCCCTTCTTGCAAAATCCCAACAGCCCTTGCTTATGTATGAATTAGCAAGTTCGTAAGTTCAAAATGAACTTAGTGAGATCCTGTGCAACAGTGCATCACAATTATTCTATATTTTCAAGAAATAAGAATAATGACACAAAATTTAAACTCCCTGTATGTCATTAGGAATCTGCAAATTCTATGGCGTAGTCAAAGCCTTACCTTTTTTTGTTTTATTCCCACCATTTGCGAACCTATCTACTGGTTTAGTTGTAAATGTGCCCTTCCAAATAATGTTTTTTCTGGTATTTAACCCTGTTCCACTTCACCTCAATTGCCCCTTTCTGGCTTCCCTGGCTTGACTCTTTAGAGAGAATTGTGCACACTAAAATACAGTTTGACGACTACTACTAGCTGATTTTCAATTGTCTTAACCTTAATGAAGGATTCTCACCCTAATTCACTCATTCGATATTGAACTCCCCATATATTTACCTTGTTAACACAGCCAATATCTGTAACACCCCCAACCCGATCCGATTGACCGAATCCAAATTTTGGTATTACCACACAAATATAGACACAATCTTGATTTACTAATGCAGTTTACAGATGATGACAACTTACTTAATTACAAATTTAAAACTAAAATACATAAGTAAATACAAATACAACACAAGATAATTAAATTACAATGATATCCAAATCGAAACCCTAAATTATTACAAATACCCCAAGTGTGGATTTCTAAGGAGTATTTTAATCTTTGGACTTGCTAGCATGCTCGCTCTATATGCATAATAACTAGATATGTCGCATCTTGGCGTAGTCCTAGCATCGTCCTTTTTGGCACAAGCCTACAACATCACGCTGCAACATAACACACATATAAGTTCATAAGAACTTAGTGAGGGTAACATCTTTTACCTGGGTCAATTCGTATATAGCAACCGATATTTTAGCCTGACAATCTCGTTGTTCTTAACCTTTAACTTTGTCTTTGGCGAATACTTCCTTAAATTCTATTTCCCTATACTCGTCCAATGCCACGCCTTACACTAAGACTATTTCCTTCTTTTAATTTTCTTTGATACTTTACTAAAACTCTCTAAACCTTTGAGCCATCAGTTCATCATGAATCAAGGAGGAACGCATACACAGGTAACAGGTATTTCCTTTGAATATATAAAGATTACGTCTTTGTTCAGAACCCATCTCAATATTAGTTCATTAATTCACCATATATCTTTAATTTACTACCTCCGACCGAGCCTTAGTTTTTGTGGCATACCTTACCATGTAGTTCATATGTATAATTTGTATTTTTGAATTCACTATTTACAGTTAAGGGTGATACAAGGCAGAACAATTACTTAGCACAAAACCTACCACAAAGGCATCATTCGTAGTTCATTACTAGGAGTCTTTCTAGAACATGCCACAAGAGCAGCCTATCCTAAGTGTGCCATAAAAGTTAGTCTTGCAAGACTCACCATAGAAGTTGTTCCTTTATAATTCGCCACAAAGGCTTTCATGTCAAAATTTTCCATACAAGCTATTTATTGATGGTTCGCTGTTAAGGCAGTTCTTAAGGGTGATCCATGAAGGCGTTTCTTACGGAGTTTGCCAGAAAGACATTCCTTTCATATTCTACCACAAAGGCATTCTTTCCATATTGTGCCACAAAGCTGTTCCTCTCATATTGCCACAAAGGCTTTTCTTTCCTAGCGTGTTTACGATATGGATTCGCCTAGACTTATATTATGTGAGGTATGCCCATTATCATCTTGGGACACGCAGGGAACCCTATTGGGTAATAACTTTCCTTTATTTCTTTCCATATGATGTCATAGCCCAACTATGGTCTTACATAATATGGTGCCATGGCTATGGACTTTTCCTCTTAGAGATCGTGTTTAAAGTCCTAATGCACCCCTATAGACAATACCGCAGAGATAAACACAAACTCACTTCACAATCCATTCATGCACTAACACAAATCACTCTCATAGTTTGATAGATCATACCCCAAAACACACATCCAAGACACACTTATGTTACCAAACCTAAACTTTTAAGATTCTATATCATAACATGTATTCTATTTCAACAATCATTAGTACAGCTACATACCATCATAATAAACTTTTCTAGCTTTGGTTTCATTATTCAATCAGTTTCTACAAAAATACTTCATGCAAGAGTCAATTTAGAGGCTCACTTGACAACCACAAATAGTAGTTTGAACTCTAGATCCAACCTTCTTCAAGATACTACAGCAACCACTGCTTATAAAACAAAAGAACACCATTAAGGCTCATTCATGTAACCATACTATCATTTCATATTATTGTTCATGCACTCATTCAGACCCACTCTTACATAACACAACATGGAGAGTCATAAAACTTACCTTGACATGGGGTAATCACTGATAAAATTCGGGATCTCAACTTTAGCTTAGATAAATGTCTTTCGTTTCTCAAGGCTCAGATAACCTTATATTGGAAGAAAGAAGAAGAGAACTTCTCTTTCCCAACTTGAACATCTATTATTCTAATCTAAGTCCTTATTGGAACTTGAAAAATGTCACATCATTACTGAATTGTCTATTAAAATTCTACAGCTTCTCAGAAACCTAATTGAGTATTCCATTATCTTTTAATTATTATGGTTCACATTCAGTTGGTTCCTGATTAGCTTACCTTGCAACTTAACTTGCACAATACCATAATTAATCGATCGCACCATAACATTGGCGCGAATTCAAACTCTCAATACCATTTTATGTGACCACTGGTCTTATTCCAACTAATATAGCCGCCTGATAAGAAACCTTTATTAACATAACCACATAATTGTATATGCTCGCTTTCTTAACCGAAAGATGCACTTGGGCGAAGCCTACTTTGCTCATCATATTACCTTAAGACTATATGCCAAACCTTATACCCGCTAAAACTGGGGGTGTTACATTATCTTTCTCATACTTAGCCCTTGTATGGACCCTTATTCGAACAAAGATCAAATCGTTCCTTTATGGTGCTCCTAATAACAGATAGCCTCCGATAGACTATCACCTTCTCTAGTTTCTCTTAGCAAACTTCCACTACTGATAACCCTATATGGACTTTCGGTATTAATAGTCCTTAGTGGACTTTTCACCCAAGTTAGTCCTTGGCGAACTCCCCTCCTAAAGGGCTCTTAGCGAAAATTCCCTATTTATGACGATCTCTTTACTTGTGAGAACTTTGAATTTAGAACCTGAAGGACCACTTTGTTACCCTATCGTCAATGATAATTTATACGTCAATCTTGGTGGACCGATTTTTATGGAGGATACCTATTTACAAATATCTTAGAGCAAATACCCTTTTTTTCATATAAGCCACGTTTAATATGCTTCTACCTGTTCCTCTAACCTTTGCATTTTGGTGGATCCCCTTATTAGCATCTTTACAGTGACCTCACTGTACCATATCCACTATATTGGACTGCTCACCGCACGAGTCATACAAAGACCTCTCCTTTTATGCCCTGACGGCATCTTAGCTCATAGTCTTGGTGGACACAATTTCGCCATATAGTATACCTATTAGTCACTAGCTAACACCATGGCTAACCATGGACTTTTGGTTCCAAAGAATCGATGAACCTCTCCCAAGGTGTCGCCCCTAAGGACCTGTTACCATTTGCACAGTGTTTCCCCGAATGACTTCCATACCGTTTACACAGTGTCGCCCCAGAAGACCTATATACCATTTACATGGTGTAACCCTGAAGGACCTATAAATCATTTACATGGTGCTGTCCTGAAGGACCAGTTGATAATCATCGTCACGGTTCCACTCCATAAAGTCAATAGACCGTCATCATGGTGTCGCTCTAGCGAGCCAGTAGATAACCATACTATAACGCCACTAAACTCCCTTAAACCTACATTTTAGTTCACCCATTTCCTCCATTACACTAATTTTCCTATCTTTAACTAACCTACCATTTGCTACCTTCCGTACTCCGTATTTTATAAGCATACCCAACACGCATATAATTTCAATCAATACTATTTATTCACTATATCATGGAGTACACCGACATTTCACCAATACATAACCATATTGGTTTAACAGAAAACATTCTTAAAATTCTCATACTTATATAGAAAAATGCATGTATTTTATTTCCATACAATCTCAAACCACGCTCATAAATAGCCATAGACTCTGACTAAACTCAGTGCATTTCATACAAGTAACACAGCAACAACAGAGCACCCAAACATGGAGTATAGAAACTCACCTGGACTCCTTTATCCTCGTCAGTTTAGCTTTTCCAAATGCTAGAGCCTCCATCGTCCTAGTAGCTAAGCACGACTAACCATATATCGGTAAAATCAAAGGCCTTCAAACCTTAAAACTTCAAATCCATGATTATACAAAAGCTTTTTAGGAATCCTTACATCTCTTTTCCACTAATTCACGAGTATAGTGTGACTTAGGAGCTTACCAGATCCTCTATTGTCGAGATTCAAATCTCATAATTACAGCCTCATCCAATGCTTTCTTTAACTTCCCCTTCTTTGAAGCAACCAGAGAAAATGAAGTAGATGAGTAATTATAAATAGGGTTGGATAGAATTTTCCTCTTCAAAATAAGCCTTCTCACCTATATATATAATTTCTCTTTACACGGTCTCCAAATCTCAATTAGAAATCCATCAGCCACAAAATTTCCAATATTTCCAGTAGAATCCGCCCACTCACTATTTTATTTAATTAACTCCCAATGCTTCCTTAAATTCAAGACCTCAAAGAAATCCAAGTGTGACACTAAGGATTTTCCAAAATTCACTAATTTGATCAACCTTTGAGGACAAGGTTTAACCTTACAATTCCCTTAAGATTTCTACCCAAATCTTAAGACTTAAACCCTCTCAATAGAGTAAATAAATGAGAAAAGAAAGAAACAATCCTTACAAGATTAGGATGTTTTCCAATTAAGCATTTACACAATAAAAACAGTTGAGCTAATTGAATACAAAGAATGCTCACAAGTGTTTTGACCTACTGCCAAATGTAATAGTCAACTCGGGTCAAGTTCAAGCTTAAGGAGTTTGTTTTCTATGCAATTTAGTATTTTATATTTCATTTCTGATAATTACGTCGTATGATTAAATATTAATAAAATAAGTGTTTTTAACATATTTTAGAAGTGTTGTGACCCAACAATAGGCCAGCATGAGCCTTAGGTTGTGCTAATGTGTTTAATTGAGTGTGTAGGATGAAGATAAAAAGGCCCAATTAACGTAGACACAAGGTTCGAGTGATGCACAAGCTTCACGAGACACCGAAGCAAAAAAAGAACGAGACAAGCTAGAAGTGGGTGTCATGTCGCGCCACATAAGGGGTTTGACGGGACACATGTCGACGTTCCACCCAAATAATTTGAGGTTATTTTTGTCCGCGCAATCAAACTTATACAAAGAACTAGGACTTGTTGAAAACCTAATTTGCGTTACCAACACCTCTATAAATATGATGTTAAGGGTTTGATGTAACTAAGTCATCCTAGACGCCGTCAAAAACCCTAATAGTTTAGGAGTAGATTTAGATTATTTTTCTTTTCGGCTTTTCAATACTATTTTATTTTTCCTTTTGAAATCAGTTTTGATTCAAGAGTTTATATATTTAATTAAAGTATTTAAATTTAAGTTATTTTGCATTTGATTCAATTCTTTATTCCAATCAAGAGATTTACTACTCTATTCCCTATTCTATATTACATCCATGATTATTCAAATCTCTTTTCTCTCTTGAATCGATCATGTTCTTCCCATGATTTATTCAATCAAGAGAAATATTATGAATAACATGAGTGACTAAATCCCCTTGGGGAGATTAATGAATGGATGAGGATGTGATTAATGGATGATTTAGGGTTTCTCGATATTGATTAGTTGGTATGGATTACATGTGCTTAAACCACTAGGCTTGACAACCCTAGGAAGTTATCATAGGCAATGCGAGGTCGGGAGATAAGTCGAATAGAGTAAATTGTAGTTTATCTTGGTTGAGAAAGTGAGGTCAGGAGATAAACGAGTATCAACCAATCAATTAGTTAGTTAGAGGCCGAGAGGTAATAATTGGTTAATTGATAGCTAATTCACCTTAAAACCCTAATTCGAAGTTAGTTACAAACCTTGAAGGGAGTTAACCTTCCTGGTTGGTTTATTGATTTATTTTGTTTTTTTTATTTTTCCTTATTTATTTATTTATTTTTATTTCTTCAATTTATTTTATGGTTTTTCGTAATATAAGGATTAATTACTACTACTTAGACTTGTTATTGTAAAAACGTTTTCATTATTTATTCCATCCTCTCTTGGGTACGATCCTCTGAATACTTCTAAGGTATTTTGTTGTACTGAACTATATTACAATTTGACTTGTGTGCTTGCGAACGCCTCCATTCTTATCTCTTATTTTTTGTGTGTAATATTTAACTATAAATGATAACATGTTTATAGAAGATCAAGTTGTTAGTGCATTTCCTGGGAGGTTTCGATAATAAATTTTCAAAATAAAATTTCAAAATTAATAAGATAACTAGGAACATTAGGACCTATAATTATGAATTTTAATTTTTGTTTAGTTATTTTTATTTTTATTTTAGGTTGTGTATGACCCAAAGCTCCAGAACTCCAATTGAACCTTACCCAAATCCAGAGCAACTACTCAGACGTAACTGTCCAACCATGAACACTGATCCACCCATGGTTATAAATTTACCCTGAGAAAATCAGTTGTTTTGAAGAGCCACAAGAAAAAGAAAGAAATAATTGGGAAGAAGTCCTAATGGCTCAGCGGACGTTGCGTGAATACACCCTACCTACACTAGATGCAGTGCGAAGAATCATTGAGCGGCCAAGGATTAATGTAAATAATTTCGAAATAAAGATGACCATTATCCAAATGATCCAAAACACTCTGCAGTTTAAAGGGAACATGGTGGAAGACCTGAATAAGCACTTGAAGCGGTTCTTGCAACTATGTGACAAGCTATCAAGCGATGCTATACGTCTCTGGTTATTCTCATTTTCATCATGTGATAATACAGCCAATTAGTTGGACTTGTTAGAATTGGGTTCTATAACCACATGGAATGACCTTGTGGAAAATTTTTTTCATAAAATTTTCTCAATTAGTCGAACTATTCAGCTCCGGTGGGAAATCACAAATTTTAAACAATACGAAGGTGAGTCCCTAAATGAGGCGTGGGAACGCTTTAATAAAATTCTAAGGAAATACCAATGTCCTAGTTTTCTATGCCATAACCAAGAAGTATTTTCATTTTTGGCCATAAAACAAATGTTTGAGTCATGCAAATCATCTAAATGCACCATGTAGATGTTTCCTATTGTATGACCAACAAGCACAATCTTATCAGAAACAATGTCAATAAATTTACACTCATTTGAATCAAATATAACATTGAGAACTTTATCACATAATGGACTTATACTCAAAAGATTATGCTTAAGACAACACATATAAAACATTCTCAATAAAGATTGAAGAATTTTTACCAATAGAGCCAATTTTTTCAATGAGACTTTTGGAGTTGTCATCAAATGTAACTTCTCCACCTTTTGGCTTTAGTTCATTGAAACAACTCTTGTCACCGGTCATATCTATTGAGCATTCACTATTAAGGTACCATGAGTTTCCACTTGTATTGTTCACCGTGAAGAGATTCTCCTTTCCCTGCAAACATAGAATTAAGTTTTGATTTTTAGTATCCAAATTCTTTTGTTCCATAAGCATTAGTTCCTAAAATTCTAGTCACTTTGGGCATCCACTTAGAAAGCCTATCCTTGTCTTTTAGGGACCCATACACTCCTAACAAGTTTTCCCTTATAAGTTTTTAAGGGACCTCAATGTCTATAGTAATTAAAGCTTGTTTTAACAATGTTTTTTTTTTGAATTTTCTCCTTTTTCAGATCTTTTTAGAGAAACTTTGTTAGAATAAGCTTTTTCTTTCTTGGGAAACTCAAGTTGCTTTTGATGACCTTCATAAACTTTTGAAAGTAAGTTATGCAAGTTTGAATTCTTTTTCTTAAATTCATTAATAATGTCTTACATGCCATTTTACTTTCTTTTCAAGTTCATGATTGGTTTTGGAGAGTAAGTAATTTTCAACTTTCAATTTTGAAACATTTTTCTTATATTTTGAAACCATGACTTTAAACTCAAAACCAAACTCACCATAGGCATCTTGTAACTTATCAAAGAATAAAAAATTAAACTAAATGAGTTAGAAGCTATCTTAGAGTCTTCAATGGTCATAAGGGAAAGGTTGGTTACTTCTTGTTCTTCATCATCGAAAGAATCTTCATCGATCCAAGTAGCAACATTGGCCTTGTGTTTTTGTTTGCTTGACCCATTTTTCTTTTATTGGGGACAATCGAACTTGATATGTCTCGGCTTTTTGTATTCATAAAAAAATTATGGGATTTTTTCCTTGTTGGATTTAATCTTCAATCCTCCTTTTCTTTGAAATATTCTTCCCTTGTTAGACTTTATGAATTTCATGAATTTCTTGAATCTCTTAGCAAACATGGCCATTTCTTTATCCTCATCCATTTTATCACTTGATTCTCTTTCATCAGTTGTGGTGGATTTGATTGCAACATCAATCTTTTTCTTTTCAATTTTCTTCTCTTCAACTGCTCCATTGAGCCTCATCTCTTGTGTAAGCAAAGAACCGATAAACTCATCTAAAGTGAGTGTCTCTAAATTTTTTACTTTTTCGATGGTGGTCACTTTAGCTTCCCAAGACTTTGGCAAGCTTCTAAGCATTTTTCTCACCATTTCTTCATTGTGATATGTCTTCCCATATGAATTGATCTCATTAATGATGATTTTGAATCTATCAGACATCACTTTGATATCCTCATCGGGCTTCACCTTGAAGGTTTCATAATTGAGGGTGAGAATTCCAACTTTGCACTTATTTACTTGGCTTGTACCCTCATGAGTGACCTTTAGCTTGTCTCATATCTCATTAGCATTCAAACAAGATGATACCCTACTATACTGATCCAGACCAAGTGCACAAAATAGAGTGTGCATGGCTTTGGCATTGAGTTGAATATTTATTCTATCTTCATTCCACTCTATTATACTCTTTGGCACTAATATCTCTCCTTACTTTTGAGGAATGGAAGGACCATTTATGATGTTATCCCAAGCTGTAAGATCATTGGCTTGAATAAATAGCATTATCCTTGTCTTTTAATAAGAGTAGTTTGCTCCACTAAAGTAAGGAGGCTTTGAGATAGATTGAGATTCTCCATAGAAAACTGAATTGGAAGTGGACATCTTTCTTTATACAATATGTTGATGATTGCTTGAGCTCTCCAAGTAAATTCTCTTGATTGTTAGACTTTCTTTAGAGGCCAGCTCTGATACCAATTATTAGCTCGATCAATCAATTTAAATAGCCAAGAAGGAGGTGAATTGGCCTTTTTTTTAGAAAATTATGGAAGCAAGAAAAAAAAGATGAGACAATGAACACAAGAATTTAGAATGGTTCAACCCTAATTTCCTACTCCACTACCTTAGCTTTCCACCACTAAAGATTTTCTCAAATTTAGTAATTTGATCAACCTTTGAGGAAAATGTTTAACCTTACAATTCTATTAAGATTTCTACCCAAATCTTAAGACTTAAACCCTTTTAAAAGAGTCAACAAACAAGAAAACAAATAAACAATCCTTACAAGATTAGGATGTTTGCCAATTAATCACTCACATAATAACAACAATTCAGCTGATAGAATAAAAAGAATGCTCAAAAGTGTTTACAAGAAAAAAAGATGAATAATTTAAGCAAAAAGGTTGGTATAAGAGTTCTTTTATCTTTCTTGATAGCTCTTTATCTTATAATATCTCTTGTAGTTGTAGAAGTTCTGGAAGCTGGTATTTATAGCTCATAATTACTTTCCAACTGTTGTGGTTATTGAGGAATTGAATAAAGCTATTGGAGTTCTAAAAACCAAAGCATGAATGTGTATAGATACCTTGAAGGGGTATCAATACTTTGGGCATTTAATGCCTCAATTTAGTGATCGTTAAAGCCTATAATATTGATACAATAGAGAGTATATCGATACTTCTTAAGAGTTATCGATACCTATGGGAGGGAATCAATACTTGGCCAATTTTTCTTTGATTTTCCAAAAGATCGAACCCTAAAACAATATCGATACCAAGCAGGGGTATCGATAATTTTTGAAAGGTATCGATACTTTGTTAAGGGTATCGATACTTTTATTTTTGTTTAATTTTCCAAAATATCGAAGCTCAAATTGGTATTGATACCAGGTCATGGTATCGATACTTTTATAAGGATATCGATACTTTTGATTTTTTCTATAGTTTTCAAAACTTTGAAGCTCATTTTGGTATCGATACCAATCATAGGTACTCATATTCGGTTCAATGTATTGATACCTTATTGAGGGTATTTATACTTTGATCCTTAGGAGTAATTTTGACTTGTTTAAAATGTTTGAAAAAATTTGTTAACCATTTTGAACTTAATCAAAATATTTTCTAAGTGTTTGAAGTGTAGGTTTAAAAGTTTATCTCTTAGAAATATTTTGAAATAAATCGTCACTTGATATTTATCAAGTATGATTCAAAAACATTATCTTTATTATATCAAAACCTTTATCAAATAAAGCTTAGTTTAACAATTCAAAGTTAGCACCTTTTAGGCTATCAATTTCCTAAGTAAATGTAATATTGACAGGCCCTAGTGTTGGGGAACCTATGGGTAGTTCATCGTTTTTAGTCTTTGTCGAGGACTATTAACACCCTGTAGTTTTTCTTATAGAAACAAAGCTATAGTCTTCAAGAATGGAGAGAATTAGGCAAAAGTATGGTTATGTTAATGGCATTAATGTGATATCTATTATTAATAAGGAAGGTATTTCTTTGGGATGGAAGCAAACTTTTACTATTTCACATATCTATTTTTCGAATGGGCATATTGATGTTGCTTTTTTGGACGATTTGGATGGGAATCAATGGAGATTTACGGGATTTTATAGGGCAGTAGAGGAGAGTAAATGGTAGGAATCTAGTGAACTCCTTCGTCAAGTTCACAGTCAAAGTACTTTTTTGTGGTTAGTCGTTAAGGATTTTAATGAAATAGATTTCTCTTTTGAGAAGAAAGGAAGGAGGTTGAGAGGGGAACGATAGATGGATGATTTTTGTATGGTTCTACAGGATTGCGATTTACTCGATCTAGGTTATAGGGGTAATTGGTTTACTTGGGAAAGAGGTTGCACTTTAGATAATAACATTTATGATATATTAGATAGAGGGTGGTGTTTTGAGGATTGGCAGGATTATTTCCCTAATAATTGTGTTCAACATTTTGCGTGTGGCATTTTAGATAATTATCTTATTTTGGTTGATACAGGTATCAATTTGTGGCAATTAAAGCATGGTCGTATGCACTTTTGATTTGAGGCTTTTTTGGTCTTAGAAGAAACTTATGAAATGAAGGAAAGGATGCTATGGAGCTCTGAATAAGGTCCAGCTCCAGAGAAAATTATTGTATTGGTAGAGGTTTCACAAAAATGGGTTATAGGGTTGCGCAAATTGAATAGGGATTAGAAGGAGCGACTATCTTAACGGATTGATAAACTTAATGTTATGGCTCCTATGGATGAGATTTTAGGAGAGTTTTTGGTTGCCAAATTGGGACATAATTTTGGAAACAAACAAGGAGGAAATGTATTGAGAGTAACGTCGTGTGTAAATTGGTTACAATATATTGATAAGAACACCACTTTTTTTTTCCATTGTTTTGCTACTCAATGGAGAAAGGTATATTGGATAAATGGGTTGGAGGATGGTTCTGGTAATATTGTCTACAACGATGATATGGATCATATTGTTTGTGAGTACTTTTCAACACTTTTCACTTCTCGAGAGCGAGGGGATACTTCCGGTGTGTTGTCGAGGGTTGAGCGTTGTTTTTCAAACAAGATGCAAGCTCAATTGGATAGGGATTTTGAATGTGGAGAGGTATTGGAAGCTTTGAAATCTATGCATCCAATACAGGCATTTGGATATGATGGTATGCCTGCATTATTCTTTCAAACATTTTGACATATTACCAGTTCTAATATTACTGATTATTGTCTATGGATTTTGAATAATGATGTTTCTATGCATGAGATAAATCATACCAATATTTGACCACCTCCGGATGTACTAACGTCCAGAGTGTGAATACAGCAACTAAATAAATGGAATTGAAACAGTGTCCGCAAGTATACGAGTCAGGTTGTAATATAGTTATAACGAAGTAGGTGAGTACCCCGAGGTTCGTACCCAAGGGAGGTGTGTACTAAATTAACTTTAACCTAAATGCAAATAAATCTAATTAGTAATTTAATTATATTATGAATAAACATAAATAAGGGAAATTATCTATGAATTTAAGAAAAGAAATAACATAAATTAAAATAATAACGGAAAACCTAATTTCTAAACTTAATCAAATCTAAGCATGGATGATTAGCTCGCTTCAGTGATCATAACTAATTCTTATTTCGGGTTTCTACTTCAACCAACTAGTCACTACCCTAGAAAGATCTCTTGATCTTCCACTAAATTAGCGAGTCGATAAGAACTACTTATCTCTTGACCTCACAGTCTAGATTGGTTCGGAGGTAAGGTGTTCACGGATAGGCCATACCAATTTTGGGTTAATTCCCACCTAAATGACTTCCTAGGGTTGTCAATCCTAGGGTTTAAGTTCCTCCTTTCCCAAACTGCTAACCCGTTGAGAAAACCCTACATAGAAATTAATTAATCACCCTTCCACTCACTAATCCCTTCTAAAAGGATTAGTTCCTCATGGAATCCATAAACACAATAAACTTGATAAATAAGATAAACATAATTAACATATCAAGAATAAGCTTGAAGAGAATACTGATTATATTTGATTGGTTAAAGTGCAGAAGTCCACAAGATTTTAATCGCGTCTACAAATCAAGTTCTCCAAAGAACACGAACGGAAATAAATGAAAATAAATCTAAAGCCTAAAAGAAAAGAAAACTGAACTAAAATTACAAGGAAAATTCTAAGCTATCAAATTTGTTCTCAAACAAGTGATAAACAAGCCTATTAATTGAATAAAGTTAAGTTTAGTCGTTATCCTTAGCCCTAGGTTTGCTAACATTTTTGTATTAATTTCCATGGTGCGGACCAAAACGCCCATTGCTCGTAATTTTTCTTGTACACGGCCGATGTCGCAACACCCAGTACTTGTGTCGTGACATCGAAGGTAGCATACTCTGATTTAGGTTTGGCTTTAAGGGTGTGTCGCGACATTCTATGGTTGTGTCACGACACCAAAGGTAGTCTTGCAATTCTTGTATTTTACTCCCTATGTTATGACATTGAACCTCATGTGTTGCAACACATCGACCAATCTTAAGCTCCTATGCCTTTGAATGATGTCTTACACACTCACTTAGTACGTTAAATCACCCATAGGCCTCATTCGGTCCCTAAGGTCATAAAAAGACTCATTTTACACTTTTTATTGAATGCAAACTAAAATAAGAAAACTAACTAAAACATAATGAAATTGCTTGTATTCGAGCTTCTTAAGTATGAAAACTAGTTTAATATGCTACATCAAATTACGATAGATCAATAGTGTTTTCATTTCTAAAGTGTCTAATCCTAAGGCTATGCATCAGTTTTGACCTATTAGTTTACATGTGGTTCTTTATAAAATCATTTCTAAGGACATGGGGGACAAGTTACAATTGATTTTTTAGTACTATATTGATTAGGCATAGAGTGCTTTTATTCCAGATATATCAAATAATATTATTATTGCTTATGAAATTCTACACGCACTTAAGAATAAGAGGGTAGGGAAGGTTTGTATTTTTGAGTTAAAACTCGATATGAGTAAGACTTATGATCTAGTGGAATGACATTTTCTTTCTACTATGATGGGTAAGTTGGGTTTTTTTTCTAGTAGATGGATTTGTCTAATTATGCGATTTATTACCATGATTTCTTATTCCATTATCATTAATAGAGAGGTGTGTAACAGCCCACCTGACGAAGTCTTTGTATTTGGTTACTGTTTGGCTTATAGATGGTAAATTAAGGATAAATTTGAGTAAGTAAAGTATTTTTTTCTTACTAAGCATAGAATATTGTGTATTATGCCATTTCGCAAAATCCTAGTTGGGCGAGCTCTAAAGTTTGGCGAACTCTTTTTTTAAGTATCCGCCTAACCCATATGCTTTGGGTGAACTCATTAAGTTCATAGTTGTTTAGATTTGTTTGTTATCTCTGTATGGTGATTTATTTAGTCAAGTTGAAGTCTAGTTAGAACAGAACTAGACTACTGCAAATTATAAGACCTAAATTTTGTTAAGTGCACCTAATCACATGAATTAAGAGAGTTAGTGGAATTATATAATTTTTCCACTAATCCTTGTCTCCATGCTTAAGTATATAAGGATAGCAGTGGTCTTTCTGAACACCTTTTACATCTTCTTCATTCTTGATTTCCTTTGGAAGTGTTTAAAAAACTTAAGTTTAGAGAACTTCTTCAAAGTAAAGGTTCGTAGTATCTAGCTAACATATACGTTAGTACCAGCTCACTGGTAATTATTGATGAACCCTTAGGTTATCATTGAAGTCATTTATGTGTTTTTCGTACTGCATGCATAGATGTTAGAATGGTATATGAGGAAGAAAACTTCCTATTTCTGGATGAATTGTTGTTGATTCTTGCATGCATGTTCAAATTTTTTAGATTGATGATCTGATATGTATAAATATCTTTATTTTAGCTTTAAAAACTAATAAGGGTCCAAGTGATAAAGGCAAAGGACCTGCTTTGTAGATTGTGCTAGAATTTTGGGTGAGTTCCTTCTTACTTCCATGTAGAAATTTCTTGTTTAAATAATTTGTGTAAGGTAAATAATCCTACTCTAGAATGGATGAAAGGTGTATATATGGATAATGGATATCTAATGTCATTTGTCTTAGTCAATCTGTTTGTGATATAAAGTAAGGGTCATTCTTCATGCTTAAGCCACTACCATCTACTTCTAACATGTATGATATGATATGATCTGTGGTGATGGAGAATAGGAGATATTCTTGTGTAGCCTCTGATAGGGAAACTATATTGTAAACTAGATTGGCAGATCACAATAAAACATTCTATTCTAAATGAAAATGATATAAGCTGTTAAGGGGTGAATGTATGAAAATGAGAATGTATGATATGCTTCTGATTTTGAATTCTGGGTACGTGGCTGGAATGAATATGGGTTGTCTAAATTAGATTAAGATGGCGTATAGTATACGGCCATGTGTTAAGTAAGTTGGCGTACTCAGTCTGTCTGTGTTC